>NW_018743783.1:1062500-2462500 GCF_001683475.1 Chenopodium quinoa
ATAACCATAGCCCAAAAAAATTTAAACAAACTAATTTTATTGATATTTTGCTTATTTTAACTTATTGATACCTTTGTTTGATGTTTAGCTCTGTTGCGACTACTGCCGCTTTCAAGTGGTATTCCAGTTCTGTTGTTTCTTCTGACCCGGAAGTGTAGTATGGACTTCAGTTGCTCTCTTACTGGTAATTTTATTTTGTATATCTGAATAACAATTTCATTTATCTTTTTTCAAATGTATATATATGCTAACACTTTTTTTTTTTAACAAATGTCACAGTGTTTCCAGTGGAATGAAGTTGGGTAGTCTGTATGGTTTGTGTCACATCTACAGACCACCACCTGACGTGTTTCACTGGCTATTTAGCCGTACTAGTTTCTCTTACGGACTAGTCGGCTTGAGCTTGTTCGGGGGTGCAACAATCATGTTTTCTTCTCGTTTGACAAGTTTTGAGGTGAGTTAATTTTTAAATAGTGTGTTGAATTTGTACTCCGTAAATATTTTGGGAATTTTTATAGCCTACTGATTAACGTTTTATAAGTTTTAATATCCATGTGGTACCCCTAATATAAAAAATTAATTCGTAACTACAAAAAGCTTACTGCCTTTAGGTTTTTGCTAGATGTGATTATGAAATTGCAACTTTGCCCCCACTTAATATCATCAAACTTACCTTGTTTATCTTTCCATTTGAAATAAATAAAATTACAAACTTAATTAAATAATATTATTAAGTGGGGGAAAATCTATAAATTTATCATTAAATCTAGGAAAAATTGCATTTTACTACCTGAAAGATGGCCCTAATTTTAAATTATCCCGTGAAATTTTTTTCTCTAATTACCACCCATCTTATGCAAATCTATAGAAACTCCTACCCTAACGGAATCTGTCAAGTTTACCGTTAGTGGAGCCCACAAATGAACTAATAACTGCAATTAACTCCAAAATCAAGAGTATTCACCCCCAAACCACATGATTAACCCCCCAAACCACGATTAACCCAAAAATTGATAAAATTCAACCCCTTAAACCTAAATTTATTGCAATCCTAGGCTTATGGGATCAAATTTCGGTTGAATTTTGGGGTTTTGGAGTCGAATTTTGAGGCTTATTGGTCAAATATTGGGTTGAGGGTTCGAAATTTAGGGTTTTGGAGTCCTATTTTGGTGTTTTGAAGTTGAAATTCGGGGTTTTGGGCGCGAATTAAGGGATGTAAGGGTCGAATTTTCAAATTAATGAGTTGAATTTTACTGTTTTGGAGTAGAATTTTAGGGTTTTGATGTCGAAATTTGGGGTTTGAGGGTCAAATTTTAGATTAAGGGGTCGAATTTAAGGTTTGTGGGTAGGTCAAATTTTAGGGTCTATGGGGTTGGATTTGGGGCTTATGGCTGCCATATTAGGGTTTATGGATTAATAATCTTGATTTGGCAATTATTTAACGGTTTATTTGACAGATTGCGTTATTGGGTGGGAGTTTCTAAGTTTTGCATAAGGCTTAATTAATGGAAAGTTTACAACAGTTAGATTTTGTTCAGATAGGAGCACCACATTAATATTAAAACTTTTCGAGGCACCAATGTGAATTACCAAAGACCAAAAGAATACTCCATGAAAATTTCCTTATATTTTAGGATAAATTGTTGCAAATATGTCAACATTTAAGCTATTTTTAATAAGTCATTACCCGGTTAAATGTGACGCATGTGATTCTCTCATTGTTTATTATTTAAATTACATATTATAATTTCTAGAAAAAGTATAATTTAATTTATTCGTTTTTACAAAACCTATTTCTTTCACTCTTCCACCATCCAGTTGAACCTCCACTGCCTCACTTCTTGATTTTTGCCTCTTCTCTCATCCCTCCTTTACTACCTCCTCTCTCCTCAACTTCTTTCTATGTTGACCCTCCCCTCCTCCTCTCTTGCTATCACAACCTTACATCCAACCATCACCAACCATCATTGTTGATCATTGCTAGTCAGCTCAATAATTATCGCTAGCATTAACAAATCAAGCCTCCCCTTAATTTTGAAAACTCATTTTTTTTGTTTCTTCATTTCTGAAGAATTCATTGTCTTATGACAATTTCATGGGGCAAGCTTGCATCTTTGAAAATTCTTGTTGGTTAACTGGTTACTAGTTATGCAGCATATTTTTTGTCGTTGGTAAATTACTTGAAAAATCTAGATTTGTTTTATAAAATGAAGGTGAAGATGTTGTTTTAGGAAGGTGGTGTCTTAGGAAGTTGTTGGTGTTGGTTGTGGGTAGTGCCCTCGGTGGTAGGTTGAAGGGTTCTCTGCGTTTGTATTCAGTGTGGGGTTGTAGTGGTTGTTAGTGGCGGGTTGAGGTTTGATGGGACTTGGGTATCTTCAAGTGGTGGTTTTCAGTATTGATGGTAGTGGTGATTGATGTTGTAGTGGGGGAAAGAGGTTGAAAAGGAAAAGGTAGATTAGAATTAATAAAATTATTGAAATAACTGCTCATCAGGTTAATTCTTGAAAGCTTACATCTTTGCAAATTCTTGTTGGTTTATTGGTTACTAGTTATACACCATATTTTATGTCGTTGGTAAATTACTTGAAAAATCTTGATTTGTTTGGTAAAATGAAGATGTGTTTTATGAAGTTGGTGTAGGTTGTGGGTAGTGCCCTTGGTAGTAGTTTGAGGGGTTGGCTGCATTTGTATTCAGTGTGGGGTTGTTGTAGTGGTTGTTAGTGGCGGGTTGAGATTTGGTGGGACTTGAGTAAATTCAAGCGGGGGTTTTCAGTATTGATGGTAGTGGTGATTGATGTTATAGTGAGGAAAAAGGTTGAAAAGGAAAAGGTAGATTAGAATTAATAACATTATTGAATTAACATACTCATCATTCTTCAGACTTGTTAAAAACAAATAGGTAATTTAGGTTTGGCGTATTCAAATATAATCAAAAGAACAACTTATTTCTGGCAAATTGCTTAAGGTTGAATTATTTTTAACCATTTTCCTAAATTTAAAATATATTCATTTACATATATTTCAGGGATATGCTGAGAATGACAAGGTCAAACTGAGAATGATGCCATATTGCACCAACCTAGCTGCTGTTTTCACAGTTGTCAAAGTTAATGTAGCTGCTGTTGTTGAGGAAATAGTTTACAGGGGATTTTTGCTCACTTCCCTGACGAAATGGTTAATATCATTAAATTTCTCTATTCTATTGTATTTCAAGTTTACCAAATTAGTTTTTTTTTTTTTTTTTTTTTTTTTTTTTTTTTATAACTTGTGCCAAAAAATGTGAGAATGAGCCCACTTTAGTTGTGTTTTTTCAACTTACTTTTTTATTCGGCTTATTTACTAGAGTGTCAATACTTATTTTTGCCTATTTATACCAATGTTAATTTATATTATTATTTATTTGAACTTATCTCATCCTTTTTGTGTTTGAAAATGAATTTTAATATATTGAACAAAAGAAACCAAATAAGTGTCAAATATGTCGATATAGTTACTGTTAATGATTATTTTTATTGTTAAGTTTACGAGTTTATATATTGGTTTTTTATTAACTCAAATTTATTTTTATTGTTCAAATATGTTGAACAAAAATGTTGTTTCCTTATCTATAGGGTAGCTACACCCCTCTGCTTCTTTCATCAGTGCCTTTTGGATTGTCACATGTTAGAGCTCAAGGCTTTAACTTGAATGTTTTTTCCCAACATCTTTTCTTTGGTATATTTCTTAATCTCAGGTTTGATTATTATTACTTTTATTTATTTCTTTTACATTTTTTTTCATGATTAAATGATCTTGATCTTTAGGTTTATTTTCGGGAGCTGCCTACCTTTATTCAAGGAATCTCTGTGCACCAATTCTGGTGTACAGTGTTTACAATTCAACGATGTTTGTATACCTTATGGTAATTATTTCATAGATTTCTTACTTTTCTTTATTTCTAATATTTCTTAATAGTAATTTAATGTTTTTTTTTTTTTCTGTTTGCAGTTGGAATTCGAACGAGTGTACGCAAATGGTTTTGATGAGCGGGTTAGTTATGTTTTTTTTAATAAGCTGGTACACTAAATTTGGTTATTACACTAAATGTGATGGATCATCAGGAAGTCAGTGGTCAAGATGCGGCAATCAAGAACAAGGAAACAACAGCAGCAAGGGAGGAAGACTAGAAGGGGTCAACAAGCAACAAAGAGCAAGAGACAAAAGTCATTAAGAAGAAGTTTAGGAAAACTAGCAACAAGTACTAGCTTTGTCATATTTTGGTTTTGCGTTTTCGGCTAATATTTCACATGTAGGACTAATTTCCCTTAGATCCTTGAGTATTATAAATGTAGTAGCAAGTATGTAGTTTAGGAGGCAAAAATTAAGTGAGGAAACTTTAGAGAGTTGCAACCTCAAGTTTCTAGGAGATTTGTAGCCTCAAGCTACTACCCCTTGTAATCGTTCAACCATTAGCAATCAAACATTTAAGCTTTCAGCCTTAAATTACTGTTATTTGTGCTTAATTTCGGGTAGAGAAATCTGGTCCATTACAAGTTGTTATCAGAGCAACGTTCTTGGCGGTCAGACGCCGGAAACCTCCACTCTGAAGTACTAAAAAAAAAAGAAAAAAAAATGGTGGTGCCTTTGTCACAGCGCGCAGACGCGTTGGATGAAAAGGTGGGGGAAATCAAGTCTAGGTTTACGACAATTTAACTCGATGGCCAAAGTGCGATTTCGCTGCTTATGACATTATATACAGAGTTAAGTGATGGCAGATGAAATCACAATTAATTTCTTTAACAATAGCAACTAAGTGGACGCCTTCTAGATATTATCTCCCTCAACATTCTCTCTTTTTGCCTTTTCCAGCAATCAATACAAATCATTTGGGCAAAGGGATAATGAAGCAAAGGCACTATTAGAGAACAGTGTTCCTGGTATCAATGTCCTGATTAACCTTGATAAGGTTAGTTTAGCAATTACATCTTTCATTTGAAGTTTATACTAGAATGTATACACCCTCATATATTGTAGCATTACATTAACTTGAATGGCGTAGGGTTTCACATTTGATAAATGGTGTTAGCATGTGAGTTTTGATTATATGGTTTCTTACTGACCATATGTTATAAGTTTGTTTTTCTTTTGGTATTTTGGTACTTGTGTGGATTTATGTACAATATTTCATTTGCAGGATTTCGTTTTTAAAGAGGCTATTTCACAAGCATCTAGTAATATTGAAAGCAACCATATCTGAATGATGTAGATTGAGGTGAACTTACAATATTATGTATAGATTCCCCTCCACTCTATACATTACACAAGGATTGCACCCATCATTTTATGTGTAAAAGCAGATGAGACAGTCACTTAGTATACTGTTGGGAACTTGATTGTATTTATATTGCAAAGAAATTAATTACTATATCTTTCCCTGAGCTAGAAGATCAAAGTTCCATGTTTATATAGCCTACTAGGAATTAGTTTATGTTCATCATGGGATAGTTTTCCTGTTTTCATATGTGAAAACTTAAAGGGCTTGAATATCATTATTGTCACTCAATAATCTAGGGATCGACCTCCTATATTCTTTTGTGCATTAATTATAATTAAGCGTTAGTGGATTTATAATTATACTATTTTTTTTATGCCAGTCATGTATAGCTAATTCTTTTAATAAATGCTCTCATTTCATCCAAGAAAAGGATGTTTTGAGATACGGGCTGAAGATGGGAAGGCTTATGTCAGTCTTCAGGTAAGCAATAAGTAAAATCATAATACAGAATCTCATTGTTGTGCTCAAGTATGTCAGTCTTCAGTAATATGGTGCATAAACAATTGATCCGATATTGTTGTGCTCAAGTGCGGGTGTATGCTAATCCTATTTACGATTTAACTTTGAAAGATTTAGAAAGGTGAAGGTTAAGATGCTTGACCAAATTAGAGTTATCTAGTAATCATTAATACTTGTTTAGGAATGTTATACTTGAGATTACTTAAATTTCAACATCATGTATTTCAACATATATAGTTTCTTGAGTCCAATTTCCCGTAACACTGTTGGTTTAGTTTCATATTATTGTTGGATCGTAATTAATGATTTTGTTTTACTCATTCTTCATAGGATATGAAAATACCATTCAAACTAATGATGGATCTTGATATGGATGAGGTCGTGGCGAACATCGCTAAGAACATTGGTGGAGAATGATATCAATGTGCTTATAGATCAGGCTGCAATGTTAATAAGAGAAATATTTTGCTAGATTAGTAGTTATTTGGATCTGTTTTAGAAACTTTAGATTTGATGTAACAAGCTAAGGTTGGCGGTGAGCTTACATCTGCTAATCCAAGTCATTTCAAAACTGTGCATAAGAGCTAGGAATTAGCGTGGTTAAAGACATTCTCTGTGAGTCGATACTAATTAGGAATGGTATCCAAATATTACCACTGACATTCAAGATATATCTCCAAATTTTTGCACTGGAAATCAGTTGCAGAACTTTATTAGTAAACTTTCGTATCCATTGTTTTGCATGGTGACATCCTTTATCGTTTTAGAAAACATACACAACAGGTGAGACAATATGATGGCCAAAAGGGGGAACACTACCATGTTATATGCATGAAAACATTGAACATGCATCTTGATTTTACACAATTGAATTACATTTTACATTTCCCTACCCAATGACTGTAGAGGGAATGGACATCCCAAATAATAAATCAAAGCATAAATTCAAAGTGAAGTGGAGTGAGTTGCATTGTTGTACCGCCATCAACATTCAACCTCGCACCACTATTCTCTTATTTGCGATGTTTGGGTTTGGCCAGTGGTGGTTGTTTTGGTAGTCATAGTTTTGGGTTAAATTAGCAAACATATTTAATTTGGGTGATCGAAATTTTGATTTGTTGGTGGTTGATTGGTTTGCAAATGGTAGTTGTTGTGAGGGTTAGTAGCACGTGATGAGGGTTGACAAAAAATAAAACTCTCTCTCTTCTCTCTTCCCAACCCTAAAAAAAACCCAAAAAAGGGCTGCCATGGATGAAATATTCCATGGTAAGCCCCCAATTTCCCGTTTAATTGCTGTTTAATCGTTTTATGCTTTATTTATTCAATAATTGTCAGTTCCCCTATAGTGGGATTTAGGGTTAGTTCCCCTTTTGTGGGAATTAGGGTTAGTGCCCCTGTGGTGGGAATCTCTGACGCATGAAGTTCTAATTCATTGATGGCAATTTGTGCGGCGTTGAACCAGACATCAGATCAACGATTACAATTAGTTCAATCAAGTACTATTCAATTCAAGAACTATCAGAGATCGCAAGATCCCCTTGTAGAAGGCTGCGGAGGACAACGATTCAAGAGACGAGGGTATCCTTCAATGTCAGATCTTACACGCAATTATAAATCATTTGCATTAGAATTGTTATTTGGTTCAATATTCATTGTAATTTAAGCTTTTGATTTCTGTTGTAGATGTCGTATATCTTGTTATTAATGAAATAGTTTCTTCCCCTCAAAAAAAAAAAAGAAGTTAGATGACAATTTTTTTAATGAAGGTAACTAAATTTGTAAGTACATCTTATGTGCCATACCTTGTTTCTTTACAGTTTACTCAAAATTTGTGTTATTTAGTTCAATGGGATTTAAACCATTTCTATCTTGTTCAATATGTTTTAGACTATAATTCAATCTAATAAAAAAGAACAATGCCAAGTTATGTCTAACAAATAAATTTTGTAATTTATTGTCTATTCCAAAAAATGTGTTTGCTTTGACAACTAAAAAAATTAGGGAAATTTTCTAAGGTGCCCCTCAGATTTGGCTAATTTCTCAATATACCCCTGTGTTTTTGGATATTCTTGACTTGAGGTTTGATTTTTCAACCTAATACGCCCAAACAATTCGGGGTACCATAGGAAATTTTCTTTTTCGGAGATTTGCATAACTAGTTAACTCCCTCGATTGTACTACCATTTCCGTACTTGTCATTCTCTCTCCATAATAAATAAAAAGTAAAAAAAAAAATCAATGATTACGCATATAGGAAAAATATGTATATATACATATATATATATATATATATGTATATATACATATATATATATATGTATATATACATATATATATGTGTGTGTGTGTGTGTATATATATATATATGTGTGTGTGTGTGTGTGTGTATATATATATATATATATATATATATATATATATATATATATATATATATATATATATATATATATATATATAAATCATCATTTTTGTTGTTTAACTTCAGTAAAAATAGAGTGGAATAAAAGGACAAGTGAGAGAAACATTAAAAATACAGAATTGATGATAAAAATGCACTTAATTAGCTTTAGCATTGGCTTGGGTATATTGGGTAAAACATCAAGAGTTCCTCAGGCATTTATAGGATTATATTGAGAATTTGACCAAATTTGAGGGGTACCACATGAAATTTCCCAAAAAAACTAAGTCATAAAATTGACCCACTTTGACTTGCTGAAGCGGGTACAGGCCTTCGCTAAGGCTCAGAATATTGATGCTCATGCGACTGTTCACATCTTTAGTAGGATTGGATTAGCTAATTGATATAGTTAGAGGGGTGGGGGCCCAGATTGTAACTAGGCTCTCCACTAATTTTTGTAATTTGAAAGACTTTGTAGGTTTTTTTTCTTTTTAATAATAATAATAATATCTTGGCTCCCTCAATTTTTTAATTTGATGAAGTATAAATTGGCAGATATATATTTCACAAAGGTTACCGCTTCTGCAGAATCTGTTTTTCTTTGTCTCCTCGGCAATCAGCATTGTAGAAATCGCAGCATGGAGATCACACCTCTTCTTGGCTTCGCGCAGTCCCTAAATTTGGGTTGGGTCAGACGATGAACGCAAAGACCTACCGATGTGTGTTGTGCTACCGGATAGGTGTTCCATTGTTCTTTATCTCGACGCCGTGCTCTGCTTGTTCTCGGGTTTTTACTGGGGATATTTTTGGTGATCACGCGGTGTCGTGTGCTGGTATTGTGGGTATTGAACATCGGCATAATGTTGTCCGGGATACCCTTGTTGATATCTGCTACAGATATGGGATTTCAGCAAGAAAGGAGGTTGACATAGGGTTGTCTGGAGGGAATGACGGGGCCCACAGACCTGCAGATGTGTTACTTTATTCCTGGGATTGTGGTCGCGATGTATGTGTGGACTTAACATGGTCTTCTCCTTTGACACAGACAGGGCTATCTGATCTGACTTTGTTCCTGGACGGGTTGTGGCTGATGCGCCTCATCGGAAGCGGGTGAAGTATGAAGCTAGTTGTCGGCTGATTGGATATGGTTTCATTCCCTTATAATTTTCTTCGCTTGGGGAATTAGAGAAGGAGGTTGTTGCGTTGCTAAAGCGGGTTCAGAGGTTCTCGACGACGCAAGACATTGGGGCTCGTGCTACAGCTCATATCTTCACTAAGGTAGGCTTTGCTATAGCTAGAGGAGTGGGGGCCCAGATTGTATCTCGGCTTCCCACTAATTTGTTGTAGGTTGTATGACTTTGTGGGAATAATCCCACCTTTGGGCCGTTTCTTTTTAAATAATCCCGCCTTTGGGTTATTTTTAAATAATCCCACCTTTACCTCCCGATCTTTTTTAACGGTCCCAACCTGTCATGTAACCTCTTATAACAAGTTACATGACACGTGGCGGCCTGTGATAAGTCAAAAAAATAAAAATAAAATAAAATCAAATTTGATTATATTTAGAAAAATTTTAAAGAAAAAATAAATAAAATTAATAATTATTTACAAAACCACCACCAGCCCAAGCCCTACCCGCTGCCCCTGACACCCCTGCCCCGTGGCTCCGGTCACCAGGACCCCCAACGACAGTGCCGACGCCGGCGTTGGCCTGAACCCCCTCGCCTGAAGCACCAACCCGCCTCCTACCCTCACGAAACCAGGGAACGTTACCTCAAAAACCCAGGCTCCGACCATCGTACCCTTCCCCCTGAACGCGCCGACCACCGTATCCCTCCCCATGAACCACCAAACACCTTCAAAAACATTCCCTGTCCCGATCCCGACCTCCCCCCCTTCCCCCGCCACGTTTTCGGCCCTCTCCTCTTCCCTGGTCCCTTTTCCAACCCATAAATTCATCTCACCACCCTCGAAAGTCGAAAACCCCATCTCCTTCCCGATTCCGGCCTCCCTCCCCTTTCCCCGGCTCGAATTCGGCCTCCCCGCCACGATTTCGGCCTCTGTCTCTCTCCCTAGCCTCGAGCTCTGATCCGATCTGCTGCAATTCGGCGATCAAGTGCGGTGGCTGGGGCTGGTGGAGGTGGTGGATGGCTGACTCCCCACCTTTTTTTTTTAACTAATTTTTTTTTATTTGATTTTACTTTTTCTTTTAATTTTGGACAAATAAATTGTGACATGTGTAAAATAAACTTAATAAAAAAAATTACCTACTCAACCGGTTCCAGGTCACTTGGGACCATTAGGAGCAGATTGGGTATAAAGGTGAGATTATTTAAAAATAACCCAAAGGTGGGATTATTAAAAAAAAACGGCCCAAAGGTAGGATTATTCCCATGAATTTTTCCTAATAATAATAATAATAACAACTCAGCAAGTCCAGACGTTGAGATTAGTAGGCTTTAATGATGCTTAAATGGAGCAGCTGAAGCCCAAGCCCAAAGGTAAAGCAGGCATGGTTTGTCAGTAGGCACTTTTAAGATAAAAGAAAGATAATCTATCAAATTGATCCAATTTTGTTCCTGTAGTTTTGTCTCTAACAATTTTAGAACACCTCTTTTCTTCCTTTCGTGATTATGTCCAATGACCTTAATAAACCCTTTCGTTTTGAAGGCGCTCACTTTAAAAGATGGAAACAGAAAATGCAATTTTTCTTGACTGTTAAAAAGGTTCATTCCGTATTGACTGTTCCTAGGCCTGTTATTCCTGATATTGCTAATGAAGATGAAATAGTTTATTTGAATAGTGAAATCGATACTTGAAATGAAACTAATTTTATCTGCAAGAATTACATTCTTAATGGTCTGTCAGATAACTTGTATGATTATTACAACATGGAAAATTCTGCTAAGGATTTGTGGGATGCCCTGCAAAAGAAATATGATACTGAAGAAGTTGGTGCCAAAAAGTATGCTGTCAGTAGGTACCTGAAGTTTCAGATGACCAATGAAAAATCTGTTGAGGTGCAATCTCATGAACTTTAGAAAATTGCCTATGAGATAATTTCTGAAGTTATGGCTCTAGATGAACAATTTCAAATTGTTGTTATTATTGACAAACTGCCTCCTTCTTAGAAAGATTTCAAAAATAATCTCAGGCACAAGACTAAGGAATTCTGTTTAGAGAGTTTGATCACTCGGCTCCGTATAGAAGAAGAATTCCGAAAACAGGACCAGAACGAAGAAATCTTACAAGTCACTGCAAACAATGCTCCTAAGCGATCTGCTGCAGTTCTCAAGCCTGCTGGTAAGAATTTCAAACCTCAGAACCGGAAGAATAACTTCAACAAAAATAAACAGAATCAATACTAGAAAACAGCTAATTTACGAAGGACATATTCCGTCGGAAAACCTTAAAATTTCGTCGGAAAGTCCAGTTTCCGACAGAAATCCGTCGGAACACGCTGTCGGAGACCCCTTTGTAGGAAATTTGGGTTATACTGAGGGATTTTCCGTCGGAAGCATCCTTACCGACGGATTTCAATTTCTCGGAACCTTAGTTTGACCTGAATTGGAAGTCCGTCGCAACTTTCCGACGGAATAAAATCCCTCGGAATATTCCCCTGGTCCGACGGAAATTTCCGTCGGAAGGCCCCACGTTTCCGAGGGAAATTTCCGTCGAAACATGGGAAAATTACGAGGGATTAATTCCGTCGGAAGTTTCCCTTTTCCGAGGGATTGTATTTCCGTCGAAAGTTCTCCTCTTCCGATGGATTACAATTCCGTCGGAAGCTTTACTGTTCCGAGGGATTATAATTCCGTCGGAACTTTTCTTCTTTGCTACGAATTAAATTTCTATTTTGGCTATATATTTTCCTCCGGGACAAACCTGTAATTCCTGCTTCTTATATTATATTACTAATTGAATAATTTGTGCAAATATATATATATATATATGTATATATATATATATATATATGTATATATATATATATGTATATATATATATATATATGTATATATATATATATATATATATATATATGTATATATATATATATGTATATATATATATATATATATATATATATATATATATATATATATATATATATATATATATATATATACTATTTCCAATATTTACAATAAACACTAAGTTAATATAAAATTACAACTAACAAACAATAAGTTCATCAATGCTATACAACAGCGCGAGTGCCCTGGCCAGCTCCACCAAAACCCGGGTCGTCGTCCCTGGGATCTCGAAATGGAGGTCGCACGTTGGAACAAGGGTCATTGGCGTAACGACCCATCATCCTTTCTTCCAGCCTCTTCTCCATTTCTCCCATTTGGGCTTGTAGTTGGGCTTGAACTTGGGCTTGAACTCGGGCTTCCATGTCGGCTTCCATTTGTTCCCGAATAGCCTGGACCCTGGATTCCATCTGATCCTGCATCAAAGAAACAAAGGAGGGCATGTACTGCATGGAAGAGGTGGAAAGTCGGCGACCTATCCGGCTGCCATAGTACATGTCAGCACTTTCGCCTAGTCCCTTCACACGTCCTTTTTTGTTCCGACCACCCACTGTCTCATAGTACAGCTCATTCGGAGTCTTCTGAGTCCTTTGAGTGCTAGCCGCCTCAACCCTCTTTTGGTAAGCCTCCTACAAGATAAACATATAAAAGGGAACAAACGAGGTAGTAAGTTATACAAATATGCTAAACCAAATTGAGCCAACTATGGCCTATATGACTTATTCTTAGCCCATTTTCTATGTTTTTGACCAAATGAACAATTTCATTCTCTAAACATGCATATATTTAGGTGTTGTAAGGGGTACAGGCCTTGAAATCACAAAAAACTACAAGTCCCTAAGGTTTGGGACGCATTTTGAGCCAAATGGAGCCAACTATGGCTTATATGACCTATTCTTAGCCCATTTTCTATGTTTTTAACCAAATGAACAATGTATTTCTCATAACATGTATATTATAGGTATTCTAAGGGGTTCATGACTTGAAATCACAAAAAACTACAAGTCCCTAAGGTTTGGGACGCATTTTGAGCCAAATGGAGCCAACTATGGCCTGTATGACCTATTCTTTGCCCATTTTCTATGTTTTTGACCAAATGAACTATTTCTTTATCTAAACATGAATATTTTAGGTATTCTAAGGGTTAAATTCCTTGAAATGCCAAAAACCTACCACTCTCTAAGGTTTGGGACGCATTTTGGAGCCAAATTGAGCCAACTATGGCCTATATGACCTATTATTTGGCCATTTTCAATGTTATTGACCAAATGAACTATTTCTTTCTCATAACATGTCTATTATAGGTATTCTAAGGGGTTCATGACTTGAAATCACAAAAAACTACAAGTCCCTAAGGTTTGGGACGCATTTTGAGCCAAATGGAGTCAACTGTGGCCTGTATGACCTATTCTTTGCCCATTTTCTATGTTTTTGACCAAATGAACTATTTCTTTCTCTAAACATTCATATTATAGGTATTATAAGGGGTTCATGACTTGAAATCACAAAAAACTACAAGTCCCTAAGGTTTGGGACGCATTTTGAGCCAAATGGAGCCAACTATGGCCTGTATGACCTATTCTTTGCCCATTTTCTATGTTTTTGACCAAATGAACTATTTCTTTATCTAAACATGAATATTTTAGGTATTCTAAGGGTTAAATTCCTTGAAATTCCAAAAACCTACCACTCTCTAAGGTTTGGGACGCATTTTGGAGCCAAATTGAGCCAACTATGGCCTATATGACCTATTATTTGCCCATTTTCAATGTTTTTGACCAAATGAACTATTTCTTTCTCATAACATGTCTATTATAGGTATTCTAAGGGGTTCATTACTTGAAATCACAAAAAACTACAGGTCCCTAAGGTTTGGGACGCATTTTGAGCCAAATGGAGCCAACTATGGCCTGTATGACCTATTCTTTGCCCATTTTCTATGTTTTTGACCAAATTAACTATTTCTTTATCTAAACATGAATATTTTAGGTATTCTAA
This sequence comes from Chenopodium quinoa, assembly GCF_001683475.1. Classification (NCBI taxonomy): domain Eukaryota; kingdom Viridiplantae; phylum Streptophyta; class Magnoliopsida; order Caryophyllales; family Amaranthaceae; genus Chenopodium; species Chenopodium quinoa. The sequence continues at coordinate 1,076,704 of NW_018743783.1, forward strand.
GGGTTAAATTCCTTGAAATGCCAAAAACCTACCACTCTCTAAGGTTTGGGACGCATTTTGGAGCCAAATTGAGCCAACTATGGCCTATATGACCTATTATTTGCCCATTTTCAATGTTTTTGACCAAATGAACTATTTCTTTCTCATAACATGTCTATTATAGGTATTCTAAGGGGTTCATGACTTGAAATCACAAAAAACTACAAGTCCCTAAGGTTTGGGACGCATTTTGAGCCAAATGGAGTCAACTGTGGCCTGTATGACCTATTCTTTGCCCATTTTCTATGTTTTTGACCAAATGAACTATTTCTTTCTCTAAACATTCATATTTTAGGTATTCTAAGGGGTTCATGACTTGAAATCACAAAAAACTACAAGTCCCTACGTTTTGGGACGCATTTGGAGCCAAATTGAACCAACTATGAAGTATATGACCTATTATTTACCCATTTACTACGTTTTCGACCAAATGACCTATTTCTTTCTCATAACATGTCTATTATAGGTATTCTAAGGGGTTCATGACTTGAAATCACAAAAAACTACAAGTCCCTACGTTTTGGGACGCATTTGGAGCCAAATTGAACCAACTATGAAGTATATGACCTATTATTTACCCATTTACTACGTTTTCGACTAAATGACCTATTTCTTTCTCTAAACATGCATATTTTAGGTATTCTAAGGGGTTAATGACTTGAAATCACAAAAAACTACAAGTCCCTACGTTTTGGGACGCATTTGGAGCCAAATTGAACCAACTATGAAGTATATGACCTATTATTTACCCATTTACTACGTTTTCGACCAAATGACCTATTTCTTTCTCTAAACATGCATATTTTAGGTATTCTAAGGGGTTAATGACTTGAAATCACAAAAAACTACAAGTCCCTACGTTTTGGGACGCATTTGGAGCCAAATTGAACCAACTATGAAGTATATGACCTATTATTTACCCATTTACTACGTTTTCGACCAAATGACCTATTTCTTTCTCATAACATGTCTATTATAGGTATTCTAAGGGTTCACGACTTGAAATCAAAGAAAACTACAAGTCCCTACGTTTTGGGATGCATTTGGAGCCAAATTGAACCAAATGAACTATTCTTTATCTACACCTATTCATGAATACTGAACCAAGGAAAAATGTTTAGGGAATTTGTTACCGCAATCTGCTGAGCTGTGGGGTTTACTGGCACTGTGCCTTTCCCAGGCAACTCCTTGAAGTGTGTCTTCAGAAACAGCTCAGGAGCTGTTGGTAGCTGGCCCTTGTTCTTCGCCGCCTTTGATACAAAAAAAAAGGAATAATCGTTAACCATGTCAAACCCTTGTTACATTGAAATACACAAATATGTCTTGTAATATAAGATATTTTTAAATAAACTTACCATCCTTTTTGCATGCTGGGTAGCTGCCAACGAACCCTGAAAGTGGGTCCCTCGGACGGGATTTTCCATAGAACCGCCCCTTCTGTTCTTCTGGTTCTACGCCGACCTCTCCTTGTAAATTGGATCGTTAGCAACAATGTCCATCATCTGCTTGTGGAGCTCCGCACTCAACCAACTTGGCCTGGCGCTTTTCATCTTGTGCGTGATGGTGTGGAACATGTCACGCAGGCGTGTGGCTACCCTCCTCCGGAATGCTTCCAAAGGGTCCTTATCACTCCAACCTAACCCATCCTTGTACGTTTATTCTCACTAGTGAATGTAACCCAGGTTTTCAATTCTATGGAAAATCCGCCAGCATTTCCCTACAGTTCTCCAAGTACACGATGTAGGCGATTATACACACCTACATATGTACCCAGAGAACACGGTACAGAAGTGCATGAAAAGGCAGGATTTTCCCTAGAATAAAAAACAAGGCTTACATTCACCACCTAAGTGAGAATAAGCGTACAAGGACGGTCCCAACCGGGGACTATTCAAGACATACTCCTAATGTGTATGCCTTGAACGGGTATCTAAGCATATGATTATGCAAATGATTCATTTATTATAATATATATATATACATATATATATATATATATAATATATATATATATACATATATACATATATATATATATATATACATATATATATATATATATACATACATATATATATATATACATATATATATATACATATATATATATATATATATATATATATAAACTAACTTGCATTAAATTAAACTAACAAATATATCATAATTTATCTAAAGATAACTAACATATCATAATATTCAAATAAACCAATCAAACAAAACCAAACTACACTAAAATTTCATTATATTAAACCAAAATAGGATACATTATATAAATTAAACTAAACTAAGCTACAATATATTAAACTTGTAGGGTTTCGTAGTGACCCGACACTACGCGGAAGGAAACCCACCAAGACCCGCCCCTTAATTAAAGCAATTAAACAAGCATAATAAACTTAATCAAACAAGATTAAGGACAAGAATTATACCTTTGACGCGTGCTTCGCTCCCAAGGATCTCTTACTTCAAAATCCCGAAAAGACGAGATCTCCGACGGATCGTACCCTCGACTCGACCCGAGCGTCCTAAGTCTTGAAGGTTAGTCAAGATTCGGACAAAATAACTATCAGTTTTACGAATCAAAGGTTTACTCTTTTCAAGAGTTGCCTTTTTAATTCCACTCAAGGTTGTCTTAATTCCCAATACCAAGCTTGGTATTTATAGGGAAATGATCCCTTGATTTTTCATTTTCCACCAATGTGGGAGAATGAATATTTTGCTAATTAATTTATTTCTAAAATAAATTAATAAACAAAACTAATCACAATGCAACAAGTGTCAAATAGAGAGAGAAGGTTAGGTGAGGACCATGAATGGGTGGGGGGGACCATTGCCTTGCTCCTCAAGGCCTTGCCCAAGCTTGGTCCCCACCCCACACCTAAACCGCCACCTCATGGAGAGATGGGCTGGCAGCCTGCCTTGGCTGCCAAGGCTGCCAGCTGGAGCCTAGCACCTAGGATGGGCAGCCAGCCAGCTTGGTGTGCTAGCAAGCAGTGCTAGCATGCACTGGCCTAGCACGCATCAGCCCTAGCACGCTGCGAGCTGCTGAGCGCTGATGCTGCTAGCCTAGCGCTGCTGCTGCCTAGCACTCTCTCGCATCGCATTGCTAGCACAGCCATCATGCGTGCTGCTAGCGAGCCACGCATGCTGGCCGCACTGTCCCTCGCACCATGCGCACACACACGCCTCCCTGCCCACACGCATCAATGTGCCTATGGTGCGAGGCTGCTTGTGCGAGGCCTAGCATCATGCTGGCGCCCATGCTCTCGCATGTGGTGCGATGCTTGGTGCTGCCATGCGAAGGCAAGCACACAAGCATACGCACATGGCCCGCCATTGCCAGGCATCCAACCATGCTAGCACTTGGTGCTTGCGATGGTGCTGCCAAGCCAGGCACGCACGCACGCAGCGCCTAGTGCTTGCCATGGTGCGCCTGGTGCATGCGATGGTGCTGCCATGCCAGGCACGCACGCATGCAGCACCAGGCCCTGCGATGGTGCGCCTGGTGCGCCCATTGCTGGCGACAGGTGCCATATGCACCCAGGCACCCACGCTAGCACGCTGCTAGCTGCGATGGGCTGCCTGGTGCCTGTGTGGCTTGCGATGGCTGCCATGCGCACCCAGGCACCCATGCTAGCATGCTGCTAGCTTGCGATGGGCTGCCAGGGCGCGCCTAGGCTGCGATGGTGCCTAGCACGCCATGGTGCGCCTAGCACACACATGGTGCGCCTAGGATTGCTATGAGCTAGCCTAGCCTAGCTACGACTACGCTCATACTTGTTGCTTGTGATTTTGCGACGCTCGGTCTCAACGCCCTAGGCTCGATTTGCGACGTCTGTATTCGTAAAAATCTGTCGACTCTTTAAATCCTTTCGGATTAATTCGACGTCTCGGATCGGAGATTCGATTGGGTTCGACCCGAAGGGTTCAGTTAAGATTAAGCTGTAATATCAATTGTACCTCGATATTACTAATCGGAAGCGGCCTCCACCTAGGCATTCCGATCACTTGACTTTACTGAAGAATTAGCTCTGTAATAATTCTGAACCCTCTATCGGAATAATACACTTGTTGGAAGGACACCATTCCTTTCAAAACTAAAGTAATGTAACATACATCATATTAAACTAAACCAAACCAACCTACATTATAATAAATTAAACAAAACTAAACAACATTATATTAAAATAAAGTAAGCTAACATACATCATATTAAGCTAAACTAAACTAAACCAACATACATTATTATATTTAACTAAACCAAACTAAACTAACCTATTATAATACAACTACACTAAACTAACATATTACCCTAAACTATACTACTTAAATTAACTACACTAATCTAACATATTATAACACAAACACATTCATTTAAAAAATTTCAACAAATTGAAATATAAATATAGCAAATTGTAAATACAATAACTAAAAACAATAATAACCTACCACATATCTACACACCATTAGTTTTTAACATTCCAAGTATGTACTAAATTTATAAATTGAGCATTAAAATAATGTCTAACCTGTAGATCTGAGTTTGTAATTGCCAAAAAAACAATTCAACACACAAAACCTACAAATATTCAAATTTAACAAAAATAATTAACACCAAACAAAATCATGAACTACATTTATGATTTAAGCTTGAATGATTAACTAAAAAAAAACAGAAAAAAAAACAGAAAAGCAAAGAAAAAATCAAACAACCTGCTGGTGGCGGCGGCGGCGGTGGTGGCTGGTCGTGGTTGACTCGCCGACAACTTCACCACTTGGAAAAACACTCTCGTACACCCTAGTTCAAAGGTGGTGGTTAGGGTTTGAAGGAAAAAAAAAATTAAAAACAATATAAAGAAACCCTTACCGGCGGCGGGGCGGCAGTGGAGGGGGCCTGCGGCGGCGGTTGGGTGGAGGCCTTTCTCACTCTTCCTCGTTCTCCTTCTTCCTTTCTCTTTCTCTTCCTCCTCCCTTTCTCTCTCTTCCGCTTCCTCTCTCTTCCCCTTTCTCCCTCTTCCTCTTTCTCCCTCTTCCTCCTTCTCCCTCTTCCTCTCTCTTCCCCTTTCTCCCTCTTCCTCTTTCTCTTTCTTCTTCTTCCTCTTCCTGTCGCCTTCTCTCTCTTCTTTCGTTTTTTTTAATTTCGCTTCTGTGCAGACTGCAGAACGTTACTTTTTTTTTAATCAATCGAAGCTTCCGACGGAAATATTTCCCTCAGAAATCGAAGGTTCCGACGGAAAATTCCGTCGGAACCTGTGTTTTCCGAGGGAAATATTTCCGTCGGAAACAGCTCCGAGGGAATATTCCGTAGAAACATCAATATTCCGAGGGAAATCAAATCCGTCGCAACATTTTCTACGGAATTATCCGTCGGAAGGGAACAGTTTCGACGAATTTTTCCTACAAAGTCAATTTCCATCGGAATTTTTGAATTTTCCGAGGGAAATAAAGTCCGTTGGAAGATTTCCCTCGGAAATAAGCCTATTTCTAGTAGTGAACGTTCAAAAGAACAGTGGAAAGCAACGGTCTCAACCCCCTAAGAATGGTACTGGTCAATTTCTATGCTATAGGTGTGGAAAACCAGGCCATATGGCACGAAAGTGCAGGAACATGCCTAACCCTGCACCTGCACAGGCAAGCATGATTGAAGAGCCTCTTATGGCTATGATTACTGAGATCAACCTTATTGGTGGATCAGATGGGTGGTGGGTAGACACTGGTGCTACACGCCATGTCTGCTATGATCGTCGGATGTTTAAAACATACACTGAAAAGACCGATGATAAGAAAGTGTTGTTGGGTGATTCCCATTCCACTAATGTTGCTGGTATTGGAAATGTTGAGTTGAAGTTTACTTCTGGCAGGACTTTCATTCTGAAGGATGTACTGCACACTCCGGAAATGAGAAAGAATTTAGTTTCTTAATAAGGCTGGTTTTACACAAACCATAGGTTCTGATTTGTTTACTTTGACTAAGAATGGAATGTTTATAGGAAAAGGATATGCTACTGATGGTATGTTTAAACTGAATGTTGAAATTAATAAAATTTCTGATTCTGCTTATATGTTGTGTTCTACTATTAATGTTTGGCATGATAGACTTTGTCATGTGAACAAAAGACTCATAAAAATATGAGCAATTTAGGCCTTATTCCTAATATTTCTCTTAATGATTTTGACAAATGTGTATTTTGTAGTCAGGCTAAGATTACAAAAACACCTCATAAGTCGGTTATTAGAAATTCAGAACCATTAGACTTAATTCATTCAGATATTTGTGAACTTAATGGAACGTTGACCAGAAATGGACAACAAAATTTTATCACCTTTATTGATGATTGTTCTGATTATACTTGCGTTTATTTGATGAAAAATAAAAGTGATGCTTTTGAAATGTTTAAGTTGTTTGTGACAGAGTTTGAGAATCAGTTCAACAAGAAGATAAAAAGGTGTGATCGTGGAACTGAGTATGATACTGATGCTTTTGTAGAATTTTATAATTCACATGGTATCATACATGAAAGGTCAGCCCCTTATTCTCCAGAAATGAATGGTAAAGCTGAAAGGAAAAATAGAACTTTTACTGAGTTAGTAGTTTCTATTTCCTTAAATTCTGGTGCTATTGGTGGGGTGAAATCCTTCTCACCGTTTGTTATGTCTTGAATCGTGCTCCAAAGACTAAGAGTAAGGTTTCTCCTTATGAAATACTTTGTAATAAACAACCTAATATTTCTTATTTCAGCACTTGGGGTTGTTTAGCTTATGTTAGGATTCTTGATCCTAAGAGATTTAAGTTAGCTAGTAGAGCTTATGAATGTGTGTTCATTGGATATGCTGTTAACAGTAAAGCATATAGATTTTTTAATCTAAATGCACGTGTAATTATTGAATCTAATGATGCTGATTTTTTTATAAGGACAGGTTTCCTTTTAAATCTAGAAATAGTGGGGGTTTGTCCTCCTCTACTATTCCTGAAGTTAGGTCTAACTCACAAGACTTGGATGCTGAACTCGAACTAAGAGGGAGCAAACGGGCTAGAGTAGCAAAAGACTTTGGCCCCGACTTTGAAGTTCTCAATGCAGAGGAGGATCTATCTACCCTCTAAGAAGCCCTAGCCTCAGTTGATGCAGACTTATGGTATGAAGCCGTAAATGACGAAATGGAATCACTTGAGTCTAATCGAACTTGGCACCTAACTGAGTTGCCACCAGGTTGCAAGACAATAGGTTGAAAATGGGTCCTGAAACGAAAGCTGAAAGTTGATGGCACCGTTGATAAGTATAAAGCTCGTTTGGTAGCTAAAGGCTACAGACAAAGGGAGAATGTTAATTTCTTTGATACCTATTCACCTGTAACTAGAGTAACATCTATTAGAGTGCTGATGTCTCTTGCTTCTGTTTATAATCTTGTAGTGCATCAGATGGATGTGAAGACTGCATTCTTGAATGGTGAATTGGAAGAAGAAATCTACATGGACCAACCGGAGGGATTTGTCATCCCAGGAAAAGAGCATCTGGTATGTAAGCTAGATAAATCTCTTTATGGTCTCAAACAAGCACCTAAACAATGGCATGAAAAAATTGATAACTTAGTCATCTCACATGGTTTTAAGATAAATGGTAGTGACAAATGCATATATGTAAAATTTGAGAATGACATTTGCACTATAATTTGTTTGTATGTGGATGACTTGTTAATTTTTGGCTCGAATATTCACGCTGTTAATAATGTAAAGCTATTGTTGAATGCTGAGTTTGACATGAAAGATCTAGGAGAGGCAAATGTAATCCTTGGAATAAAGATTACTAGGACAAAAAATGGAGTTTCTTTGGATCAATCTCATTACATTGAGAAAATCCTAAAGAAATATGGTTACTTTGACTGTAAACCTGCTAGTACACCTGATGATCCCAGTGTAAAATTATTTAAGAACACTGGTGTTGCCGTAAGGCAATCTGATTATGCGAGCGTCATTGGTAGCCTTCGGTATGCCACTGATTGTACTAAACCCGACATTGCCTATGTCGTGGGATTGTTAGGCAGGTTTACTAGTTGTCCTGGTAATGAGCATTGGCATGCTATTTAAAGGGTCATGAGATACTTTAAGAGGACCATGAACCTAGGATTACATTATGAGAGATTTCCAGCTGTTCTAGAAGGCTTTAGTGATGCTGACTGGAACACCTTATCAAATGACTCTAAGGCTTCTAGTGGATATATTTTCTCTATAGCCGGTGGGGCTGTATCTTGGAAGTCTAAGAAACAAACTATTTTGGCTCAGTCCACCATGGAGTTAGAAATGATAGCACTAGCTACAGCTAGTGAAGAAGCAAGTTGGATAAGAGACCTGCTAGGTGAGATTCCCTTATGGGAAAAACCATTACCGGCTGTCTTGATCCATTGTGATAGTACCGCGGCTATTGTAAAAGTTTCACAACCGTTACTACAACGGTAAGAGACGACAAATACGTCGTAAGCATAGCATTGTAAGAGAATATCTCTCAATCGGAGCTGTTAGAGTGGATCATGTAAGCACTGAGAATAATTTGGCTGATCCTTTGACGAAAGGATTGGCTAGAGAGAAAGTCCATAATTTTTCTAAGAAAATGGGACTATTGCCATTAAAATGAGTCACACATAATGGTAACCCAACCTATAGACTGGAGATCCAAAGAAATAGGTTCAATGGGTAATAACAAGTTATGGAGTGATATGAGTTGATTATGTTCAAAAGACATAAATTCCTGAAGCGATCAAGGATGAGTTAATAGGAACTCTTAATGAAATCTATACTTCATTTGGAATGGAGTACCTAGCTACAGGAGTACTCTTAACAGATTCACCTATGTGAATGTGGAAGTTAGGCCGCTTCCTATGAAATGTGTGGCAGCATTTCTACAGCGTTCACTATACAGGGATAAACGTGCATGGTCGTAATAGCACAGGTCTATAACAACACTAAGAGTAGGTCGTGTGTGGTACGTTGTCACAGATAGGGTTCAACACTTCGAGTTACTCTTGTTAAATCTGAATCGTATTCACTACGCAGAAGTTCAAGTTGAAAAACACTTCTATTTATGCACAACCTATATGTGTAAGGATTCTGCTGGAAAATGTTTTCAAAAAATTCAAGTGGGGGATTGTTGGAACAAAGTGTGTTTTGGGTGTGAATTTTGTGAAAAATCACAAAGTCCCACATTGGTGGGAAATGAGAGTCTTGATCTCTTTATATAGAAGTGTGTAGTATACTTGGGTGTGGCCCAAGGGCTACCCACATTTTGGGGAGAGGGAAGCCTTACCTATCGAGCCAACCCAACACACACACGCGCGCCGAACCGAACCGGGCCGGGTTGGGTTGGGTTCGGTTGGGTCGGGTTTATTAAACAAACTTAATTTTTTATACAGTTTTATGAACAAAGGTTTAATTACTGAATATTGCCTTAATAATCCCGTAATTATAGCCTTGACTGCTGACCGTTTTAATTGATTTTGTTCCGTTTTGACTGATTTAATTCCCGTTATTTACGTTAATCAATTTTGACTGTCATTAAAATTGATTTTCTGACCGTTTTTTTTCCTGACCGTTTTCTACTATTTTTAGGCATAATTAGCACTTAATCTGCCATTATGCTATTAGTGGTTTTCAAAACGGCTTTCTGGCTTTGGCTATAAAAGGAGAACGTGTTAAGCTTTTTAAAATACAGAAAAGAAAAAACCATTCTAATCTCTCTTCCCCTTAAAAATATTCTCGATTTTTTCTAATACTTGTGGTGTTTAGTTTGCCTGGTGGTTCTGTGCAAATCCAACGGTACACTATATTTTGAGAGGCTGTTTTATCGTGGGGGACATCCGGTGAATGTTTGATCTGCTTACACAAATTCAAGGCAATACCGTGAATGTTCTAAAGAGAGCGACATAATCCGCGACTCAGTCTCGTTCTTGGTAACATTTTTCTTATTATTTTTGTTCCTGCAGTTTCGTCTCTAACAGCTTCAAGCTTTACGAAATCATTCTGCTGGCCCTAAAACAAGTAATCTTCTTTTCTCTCTTTCCATTTTTAAGATCAAAGTTTCAATCTTTTTATCTTTGTCATTGATTCTTTTGATTTATTTCTTTTCCCCTTTTCAGATTTGTTACCCCCAAATTTACTTTTGTTGTTATTGCTTTTCATTAATCAAATTTTTTTGTTAAGATTAACTTTGATGGGTTGATATTGAAAGTATGATTTTTGATGCAATTGGGGTTTTTGTAACAGTACTTTTTGTTTCATAATAGTTTGTTTGGTGGTTTCTGTGAATAATTTTGATGGGTTGAATTTGGAAGATTTCTTTTTTAAGCAATTAGGGTTTGTTTGATTGCTCTTATAATCGTTTTGTTTGGTGTAATTGATGCCATTGGGAAGTTTTGCTGATGAACTTTGCCCAAAATTATATCTTGATTATAATTTTATAAGCTTTATATGTTGAAAATGATGTATTCAATTGAATTGGGCAATTAGAATTATTTCCAATTGAACTAATAGTACTTGTCACACTATTTTATAAGTTCGACCAAAATAAGTAGAGGTTTTAATGGGTAATTTAATTTAGGGATTCTTGAGCTTAATTTTGATTTGTAGGAAATTGTGGATTGAAGGGAAGCTTAAACTAGAATGCAGTATGAGTTACTTTAACTTGATAAGTGTCAATGGTTTAAGATAGATAGAATTATGATTGGGGTTTAATTGATAGTAATTTACTTAGGCCTGCTAATCTGCTATATATTGTAATAATAGGATTCGAAATTTGAAATGAGATTGGGATTACTCTATCTTTGAATTGTCATTGCTCTTATTAGTTACTGTAACTTAATGTTAGGGGGGTTGTTGAAGATGAAGTGGACGAGGAAGGATGTGGCTGTAGCTGCCACAAGAGTCTGCGTATACTCTGGATTTTGCTGGGCGTAAGTGCTCTCCTCTACTCTACTTTCTATTATACAATTAATTCATCCCTTTTATTAATGATTTTCCCATCACTTCACATCAAATTGCTGGCTTTGATTTTATATACTCCGATCCGCTGTATATCAATCTATCAATCAAATCTGCTATATATGTTTACGAATCTTAGAGCATCCATTCCTTTGATTTTGATGTCAGTTGATTGTATGGCATCGAGTATAATTTTACTTCATTCGTTCATCCATATATAATTATTGATTGAATTTGTTTTATGATTGATTAGCCGTGCGTTGGTTCTATTTTGAATGCCATTCATCTAAACCACCACAGTACGTATTTGTAGGATGTTAGATTAATTGTACGATACAGCTAATACATACCATCGCCAACAATTAATCGAGCTTTAGATTCTCTGTTGTCTTTTGATTTTCTAATTTTTCAGTCGATATCATAACTTATTTAATTAACCCGTTAATAACCCAGCCATCTCACCCCCTTTCTCTCCTCACCTCATCAGCACCACCCTTATTACCAGTCGATGAAAGGCGGGTGATCAGCGATGGTAGTAGTTGCGTCTGTTGCGGTGTGACTTTTGAATTTCATTTTCTGGGCTGTAGTTTGAATTCGAACGGATTTTTTGGTAGAGTCATTTGGTGGGTGGTCAGTGTGGTGGTAGTTGCGTATGTTATGGTGTGGGTTTGTTATGGTGTGCGTTTTGTGTTTCATTTTATTGGTTTTGGTTTGAATTCGAACGGATCGTTGGGTTGAGTGGTTTGTTGGGGTTGGTCGAGTGGTTCGATGGCTTTGAGCGGTGTCGTGAGTATGTGTCTATGCTTTAAAAGAAAAGAGTTGGGTTTGAAACTTGTTACAACCTTATTTTCTAAGTTTGTATAGCTAAGGCATAATCCTATTGTATATGTGGCACAACTCATGCTTACGTGGCGCAACTACAATGCTTTGCACACCTTTTAATATACTATATAGATAGATGGTCAAGTTTGGGATCAACTTAATAACTTGTTTCCGTCGCTTAGACCCAAATTTGTTATTCAAGGAGACTTCAATCAATTAGACTCTTAGACTCTATCTGACAGAAACTTGGTGAACATTCTAATATAAACTGGAGAACGAACGGGGATCTTGTGGAGCTTCCTTTCCACTGGCCAAATTTATGTGGTGCAATGACAGAGAAGGACAAGAGTGAATTTACGAACAACTTGATCGTGTACTAGTTTCAGAGGACTGGCTTTCCAGCCACCCAAATGCCATGGTAATTCACCTTCCTATACTTGTCTCGGATCATAGTTCCATCATTCTAGAAACTGATCCCAAGAAAGAAAAACGCAAGAGAGGTATCAAGTTGGAATCACGGAGTCTTTACTTCCGAGAGGTGCAGGCAGAAAGAATGGAGTGTTAGCATTCAAGGATCTCCAATGTTTCAATGTGCTAGGAAGATTTCATCAGCAAGGATGGAAATATTCAAATGGAGTAGGGACTTATAAGCATAGACTCATTTGGGAGGACCTAGTGTAAGACATGACTAAAGTCCAACTACAACTACAGGATTCAGAGCAAGCTAAGCAAAAAGACTTGACTATGAAAGAAGAGAAAATGGATGAAGAAAGAGTCAAACTTGAATTCTGGAAACAACAATACAACAGGTGATGGCTTACACATGGAGACTCGGGCACCAAATTTCTTTTCAAGCATGTTAAGTCAAGGAAAAGAAGGAATGAAATCCTAATGTTACAAGATGAGCTGGGAAATTGGCACTCAAGTTTGAAAGAATCTATAAAGCAGACTGTAATACTTCTTTTCCCAGTTGGAACCAACCACATCATTTAACCTCTTCCCTCCCCATTCTCAATGATTCACATCATGCTCAACTCAATGTTCCAATTACGAAGGAAGATGTGAGCAAAGCAGTCCACCAACTTTGAAGCTTAAAAGCACCTGGACCAGATGGAGTCCCAGCGCTATTCTACAAGACTGCTTGGGCCACGGTACAGAAAGACATAACTAAAGCTGTCTTGCACTTCTTTGAGAAAGATTACTTACTAAAGAGCTGGAACGCCAATCGTATTGCTCTAATTCCAAAGGTAAATCGACCTGAGACTCCCCCACACTTCATACTGATAAGCTTATGCAATGTGGTCTACAAGATTATCTCCAAGATTTTGGTTAATCGGCTCAAACCAATACTTCCCGATCTGGTTAGTGAAAATTAAAATGCATTCATTGCTGGCAGAATTATTGGAGATAATTTGTTGACCTCTCATGAAGTAATGACCTACATTAAGAAGCAAAAAAAAAAGGTAAAACAATTTGGGGTGCTTTAAAATTGGATATGTACAAGGCATATGGTAGAGTGGATTGGAATTTCCTTGAGTGGATGCTTATAAACATGAAATTCCCATGCAAGTGGGTCCATTGGATTATGCAATTGTGTAACGACAGTGTCCTACTCCGTGTTAGTCAATGGCGAAACCACTGATTGATTCTACCCCAAATGTGGACTATGAAAAGGGGACCCGCTCTCGCCTTACTTGTTCATCCTTGTCATGGAATGTTTCTTTCGAGGCAAATCAAGCGATTAGAGGATTCGAAAGCAATTCAAGGGGTTGAAGTGGCTAGAGGAGCACCAGCCGTCTCACACCTATTTTTTTGCGGATGATTCACTCTTATTTTTAAAGCCAATCATACATCATGTTCATCGGTGAGATATGTTATTGATGATCCTTGCAAAATGTCAGGAGAGGCGATTAATTTTTGCAAGTCAATTATAACCTTCAGCCCATTGTACAAATGAGCACAAAGAGGTATTGAGTTGTATTTTAAGAACTCCTCATGCCAACTCCATTGGGAAATATTTGGGATGCCATATTGAAGTGAATGGACGGAATACTTCCCTAGTTAATTTTCTACTGGAAAAAGTTCAAAGGAAAGTTCTTGCTTAGAAACACCTTCAACTTGAACCTGCAGGAAGGCTTGTCTTAGCAAATGCAATTCTTGCGGCTCTTTGCTCTCATGTGCTCGCGGTATTCCTCATGCTGGATATTGGTGGAAGGGTGTAGCTGGATGAGGAGGCTTCCACCGGAAAAAGAGGGAGATAGTTGAGATGCCAAAGGAAAATGGGGGAATTAGATTAGGGAATGTAGACTACTTCAATACAGAAGCTCTAACGAAGCAAGCAATGCGCATCCACAACAATCCTAATCTCCTCATCTCCAGGTTTTACAAAGCCAAGTATAAAATGTCTCCAGTTGTAGTAGGATATAAAGAAAAGAGGATTTCGAATGCAAGTTAGTGATATAGGGGCTTATGCAGAAGTGTATCCAAATGTAAAGCTGGCTTTGGAATCTCCTTCACAAATGGGAATTCAACTGACATTTGGGAAGATAGCTGGGTACAAGGAGGAAAAGTGATACCAAAGAATTCTTAAGCAAGGATGCAACTTAACACAGTTAGTGAGCTAATTGACCAGCATTCGAAGTCTTGGAAGCCAAACTTAATTTGGTCCAAATTCCAAGGGGACACGGCTAGGAAAATCCTCTCAACTCACTTACCCCAGCATCCCTAAAAAATATTGAGGATTCTACCTACTGGAAAGAGTGTAATACACGGCAAGTCACATGTAAATCTGCTTATAGGCTTTTAGCATGTAAGGTAAATCATAACTTCATAAGTACAAAAACTCCATCATATATGGAAAGCTCTTTGGAGTATGACAATTCCAATGAAATGGAAGTTACTTATGTGGAAGATTATGTGGAGAGCTTGCCCTACCAAGGTTAATGTGCGAAAGAGAGGGATTGATATAGATCCTTTATGCCCATTGTGGAAGGATGTACTCGAAACGGAGCAGCATCTATTTAGGGATTGTACATTCGCCAAGCATGTTTGGGCTGCCTCCATGCTCGAAATTAATGCATGGGTGCCAGGTCACAACACACTCAAAGAGTGGGTACCTGATTACGTGTTTTATTTCCAGCCAGAGGGATGGCAAAAACAGCACAAGTTTAATGGAATTCATGTTATCATGTTATGCCATCTGGGGTCATAGGAATGAAGTTGTAAATCAAGGAATTGAACCACACCCTCTCAAAATCATGAAGGAAATCTCATCATGGAAAGAGAAAGCTTGTAAATACCAAGAATAATGGCACGAGAGCCATGAAGATATAGTACAAAAATTGCCAGCTTAGATGGGATCATCACGTGTATGTCATACAAACTGATGGAGCATGGAAGTGCGCAAGAAGACAAAGTCGTTTGTGGAGAAGAGGCGATCATTAATCAGGGACAAACTAGTGTGTGTACTTCCTCAGCGCTACAAATTGAAGCAATGGCTTTACTTGCGATCCGAACGTGCGTTGACATGGGAATATCACAAGGGATCTTCATTAGTGATAGCCTTACTTTAATTAGATTAATAGCGTGCAATAGTCTAGGATTTCCTGATATTATTAGCATTATGCAAGACATTTATTACTATTAAGGAGAAGTTGTCATGGTCTAAGTTTATAAAAGTCTCTAGGGAAGATGTTGTAGAAGCTCATAACCTTGCTGTTTATGCAAGGACTATGAGTTGATTTTTTTTCTTTCCTTTTAACTCTCTTTCTGTCCAAAAAAAAAATGAAAAAGAAAGATGGTCAAAACAATTTAGGGGCCGTTTGGTTCGCAAAGTGGAATCGGAATGAAATGGGGAAAGGGTATGGAGGAGAATGGAATGAAACCCTTGAAATTTGCTATGTTGTTTGTTTAATAACAAAGGGAAACAAATCCCACCACCACATCACCACCTAATTCCACCTTTTCTAGCCACCATCCATCCACCAAACCACTCACCGCACCTCCCCCACCCCTGCACAGCTCATCCCTTACCATTTGTGAATGGGTTAAGAAAACTTCCCAACAATTTCGCATAGTCCTTTTCCATCCTTCAAACTTCAGATTAGTGAGTCTATCAGCATCAATCTCAAGCTTATAAGCAGGTACATACTCCATTGTCCACATACTAAATTCAGATCCACCAATCTTTTCCAATTTAGATTGCATCAATGACGTCTTGCAGAATTCGTTGATTTCTTGTTTGTCATCTTATACTTTGCGGCGAGGGGTGCGGGGAGAGGTGGCGAGTGATGACGAGGCTGGCCGTGGTGTGGCGAGGGGTGGGGGAGAGGCGGTCGACGGATCTAAGTGAAGGGGAGGGTTATGCGTGGGTAAGGGAATGATTTTCCGGTGAGAGAAGGGGCGGCGAGTTTCCGGTGAGGGGCGGTGAGGGTCGGGGGATGGCGGCGAGATTCCGGTGAGGGGCAGCAAGTTCCGGCAAGAAGTGGCCTGGGTGAGGGTGGCTGATGTGGGTACGGTGGTGGTTGGGGAAAGGGAATGAGAAAGGCTAGGGGGGTGGGGAATGGGAGTAGAAGCTTTTTGGGTAATCAAAGGGGAAAGGGAATGATAGAAATGCAAAAAAAAAAACAACAACAAAGGGAATGTTTCCCATGGAATCCCATTCCCTTTGATTATTACCGCGAACCAAACGGCCCCTTATTAGGTTTTATATTTGTCATATGATCTAATTTAGAGTCATATGTTTGTTTGGATGGACAAATATTTGGAACCTTGGCCTATGTTAGACAAGTTGCAGGCTTTCGTTTATGAGATGAAACAAAAGAAGAAGAATGATGATGGTGTCTTTCATCTGAAACCGAATAATCTTGAACTTATGGAGTTTTTCTGAGACTTGCTCTACTATACTAGTGTATCTAGTTGCTTGATGACATCTGAGAAGATCTTGTTAGCTAAATAAATGTCTCTCTTGGCCGTTATCATTAGCGGTATTTAAAGTTTCAATTCAATTTGTTTTACTGATTATTGTCATTAATTTCATTTTTGTCTACTCCCTTCATTTGACAAAATGATGGACATCTGAATTTTTGTCGGTCTAACTCATAAGTTAAGAGAATCTTCACAATAACTTTCAATATATAAGAAAAAATATAGTCATGTGAGGGTTTATTTGATTCGTCTTATCAAGTATATTAAATTATTACTTTCAATTTTTTTTATTTTTTTTATTTTTTTTATTTTTTCGGTTTGTGTAATTTGTATCGAAGACACAATTTACATTGACAAATGTGAAAAGTGTAACAGATCCCTACATAGATTTTCAAGGGGCGTCCGACAAAGAGATTTTTGGGGGCTTTAAGAGGTTTGGACTTTGGACCACTTGAGGTTTGACAAGTCAAAACCTCTAAAGGTGGTGTTTGGTCAATGGAGTTTTTAACTAAGAGTTTTGGCCTCATAACTCTCTTTTCCAAAAAACTGAGTTGAGCATTTTCATCAGAATTTTAGATTACTTAATGTCAATTGACAATTTTGTCCATTATGTACAATCCTTAAACTTAGGGAAAAATATAAGACAAATGCCCATAAATGTAAATTCATATGAACAAATAATTTTAACTTTAGCAATCAGTTATGAGTTTACCACACACAAATTTATACTTCCTCCGTTTCAAATTAATCGCAACAAATAAATTTTTTATATCTCACATCTAATACCCATTTGTTGCAATAAATTTGAAACAAATGAAGTATAAAGCTTTCAAACCAATAATCAAACCCACTAAACAAAAAGTTAAAACTCTAATAATCCAAATGGATGACATTGCTTGTATCCAATCAATTCTTATTTCTTAGCAAAGCTTATACAAGTGGGGAATGCTTCTTTATCCTCCAACAATGTCGCAACATCATAAAAAATAACAGTTGGAAAGTTGAGTTGGCTCATTGTTACAGAGAAGGCAATGCAGTAGCGGATTGCCTTGCTAATAGAGGAGTATTCCAACATGAAAGTTTAGGACTCGTTCGATAACCATTTTTTTTTTATTTCTTTTCAGTTTTCAGTTTTTTTGAAAACTTAAAACAAAACCCAGAAAAAGTGATTTTCACTGTAGTTTTTATTTTCAATATAGAATTGTAGGTAGAAAAAACCGACACACATAAGGAATACAAAACTAAAAACAAAAACTAGAAAAAGTGATTTTCACTGTAGTTTTTATTTTCAATATAGAATTGTAGGTAGAAAAAACCGACACACATAAGGAATACAAAACTAAAAACAAAAACCAGAAAAAGTGATTTTCACTGTTGATTAGGGGATTTTGCTCCCACCAATCGGAATGCGCTACGTGGGCCAATCAGGTCCTGCCAAGTGTCCCCCAGTTGGACCTCTCAGGGCTTGCCACGTGGCACACGCTTATTCGTCCACCCTGGACTTATTATGTCATGACACGTGGCATACTCCATGCCTAATGGAGAAGCCGGTCACCAAGGCCCAACTTCCGAGGGAAGCCCAATCAGCCCAAGGTTAACCTAAACCTAGATTGGCACGTTTCCCGAGGTTATAAATACCTCCCTTAATCCTCATTAAGAGGGGGAACGCAGATTACACACATTAAACACTCTCACCTAGAGAGACCCAATCACTTTAATTTCCGCATTAATTACTCCTTAATCAAGTATTAACTTGACCGTCGGAGGCGGATCTCCAATCATCCGGAGCATCCGTTTGTTTTGCAGGTACAGGCGTCCGGTTCCAGTCTCGGAATTGTAACTCTCTCGCAGGACATCAGAAAAACCCCAAAACATTTTGGCGCCGTCTGTGGGGAGAGTACTTCTGAGATGGCACCCACGTTTGTACCGGCTCCTGAAGAGAGACGTCCCCTGGACGATCCTCTAGTTCAGTCGGACCACGATAGTGAGAATGAATTTGAAGTTGAAGCTCACACAGCTTCAGACCGGACCCTAAGGGCCCGACGTACCCGTCATACCGAAAGGAGGGAACGGGAACATCTTCAAACTGGAAGCGAGCCAGCAGGCGCACCGCCTGTTCGGCAGCAGTCGACTGATGGGCCTGCTCCCATCACAAGGAACGAACTCATGACCTTCATGAGGGACTTCAAGGGAGAAATTCAAGAGTTGATCAACAAGAAGCCGCCTGCTCTGGACAAGGAGCAGTCGTCTAAGAAACCCTCCACTTCACGGAAGAGGAAGCCAGTTCAAGGGCGAGAGGCGACCCCTCATCCTAAATCTAGGAAGTGGGAGCCACCTGCCCTTGATTTCACAAAATACCGTTTTCCTACTCCAAGAAATTGGAAACCTGCTCGTCATATTCAGGCGGACGGGTCAAGGAAAACATACACAGACGCTCGGCTACTACTAGAGCAGAAGAAGAGTGACCGATTGTCAGAGTCGGCCTCTACTTCAAACTTCCAAGACAGTCTGCGAAATACCTCGATGAGGCATACTCAGTCGTATCATGAGGGTCAGTCAGGCGGCACCTCCCGTCAGTCCGGCTTTCATAGCGACCAGGCGGTACCAAACTTACCGTTTGTACCGCAACAACAGTATTTTTTACAGCCACCTCCGTTTGGTGGACATGCAGCAAAAAATGTCCAACATATGGACTGGAAGCTACGGTTGCTTAGACTTGGTGAACAGCCGTCGGCCTTCTCCAGAGAAATTACTGAAGCCGCTCAGCCGGCCAAAGTGAAAAATGTATTAGTAGGCGCCTATGACGGCACTACTAACCCAGAAGACCATCTGATGGCATTCACCAACCTGATGTACCTTCAAGGGTTGGATGATCCCACTTGGTGCAAGTGTTTCCCAGCGACTCTCAAAGGAATCGCACAACAATGGTTCGGCAACCTGCCGACTGGTTGTGTAAATAACTTCAAGACGATTGCTTACTTATTCACCTCCAACTTCGCCATGAACATCCCTGCGAAGAAGACGACCCTTGATTTAGGAACAATTCAGCAGGGCGAGAAGGAGGGGCTTCGTTCTTACATCAGGCGATTTAACCTGATGAGAATACAGATTCAAGGGTTACCGGATGAAGTAACCTATACTGACTTTTTCAGAGGTCTCAAAGACGGGTCGACCTTCAAATTTGATTTGGTCCGAAAGAGGGTGGTGACTCTTCAAGAGGCCTTGATTGAAGCGGAAGCCTATATACAGGCGACTGATCTTTGTAGTATGGTAAAACAATCAGACGGGAAAAGGTCCGACAAAAGAGAAGGACGACAGAAGCAGTCGTCAAACAAAGACGAGAAGAGAAAAGAGGTCTGGGCGGCTGATTCCTCTAAACAGCCGGCCCAGAAGAAGAAAAAAGAATTCAAACCATACTCCCCAAAGTATGCGTTTAACAAGGATAGCCAATTTATCCTAAAGGAAATCAAGGGACGGATCTCAATTAAGAAGCCGGTCCCTATGAAGGGTTCTGCAAACAATCGGAACCAAGAAAAATTCTGTGATTATCATGAAGATGTTGGTCATCACACCAATGAATGCATCAGTCTCATGCGGTATCTGGACCGCCTGGCTGAGCAAGGTAATCTTGACACTTATGTCAAGAAATCTACGGGGAACACTTCCTCGAAAAAGCAGTCGGCCAAAAAGAATCAACAGGCCGACAGCTCCGATACAGATGATGCAGTCATCTACACCATTGCAGGCGGCTTCTCAGGAGGCGGCCCCACTATTAGGGGCAACAAAGACAATATCAGACGGTTAGATGTAAATTCCGTTCACCAAGAACGACCCTCAAAATATTCATTTCCTGAGATTGTCATCACTGAACAAGATCTAGGAGGGGTAAGAGGGCCGCATGACGACCCTATCGTTATTGAATGTAAAGTGGCCAACCAGAGAGTTGGCCGAATCCTCATAGATACCGGAAGCTCCTTAGATCTCATCAGTAGTCTGTCGAAACTAAAATATCAGACTGATTGCATACATTCGGCATCCTACCCTTTAATAGGGTTTGGAGGAGGAGGAGTCCACCCAGTGGGACGAGTGGATTTACCCATCCGCCTAGGCGAAAAAGGGGAAGGACGACACATGGTAGTCCGGTTCCTGGTAGTAGAAGAACTCTCGGCCTACAACATGATTTTGGGACGACCAACCCTGAATAATTCCAAGGCTGTTATAATCCCATCTCTTATGTTGCTCAAGTTTGAGAGGGATAATGGAACAGTCGGGTCCCTAAGGGGAGATCAGAGGATGGCCCGAGAGTGCTATCTCTCGGATTTCAAGCCCACTGTTATGGCCACTATGTCGAGCGGTGGAAAAATAGACCTTGACAATGTCAAGGAGAGTGCGCTTGTTCAAGAAGCAGGCGGCAAGAAGAGAAAGGCATCCCAGATAGGGGCCTTAAGAAAAGACAGAAAATAGCAATCATTGGTAGAGGAGCGGTCGGATGAATTTCGCCCTCAGCCAGCTGGTGAGCATACGGACCTGATCTTAGATGTCTCGCGTCCTGACAGAACAATCAAGGTTGGGACGACTGCTCTAAGGGACCTGGGTGACGACTTTCACAAACTATTGAAAGAATACAAGGACATCTTTGCATTCGAAGTCCATGAAATGCCAGGCATTAGTCCTGATCTGGCGGTACATAAACTGGCCGTGGATCCGAAAAAGAAGCCGGTACGGCAGAAGAAGCGGAACCATGGCGAAGAAAGAAGTCAGGCGGCAGCCGCCGAAGTTAAAAAATTACTTGATGCAGGGTTCATTCGGCAATGTTACTTCCCAGACTGGGTTGCAAATGTGGTGCTTGTTAAAAAGCTGAATGGCACTTGGCGAATGTGTGTAGACTACACAGACTTAAACAAGGCGTGCCCCAAAGACAGTTACCCTCTGCCTAAAATTGATAACCTGGTCGACTAAACAGCCGGCCATGCTTTGATGAGCTTTATGGACGCCTACTCTGGTTTCCATCAAATTCCTTTATGGAAGAAATATCAGGAGAAGACGGCCTTCGTCACTGATCAGGGGTTATACTGTTACACGGTCATGCCGTTTGGTCTTATGAATGCCCCGGCCACTTTCCAGCGAATGATAAACACTGTGTTCTTTGATCAGATTGGGAGAAATGTCGAGGCATATATTGATGATATGATTGTCAAGTCTAAACTTCAGAAAGATCATCTGTCGGACCTCCGAGAAACTTTCGCCACACTCAGGCGGCACCATGTCATGCTCAATCCCAGGAAATGTTTCTTTGGAGTTGAGTCTGGGAAATTTCTCAGATTCCTTATCAATCAGAGAGGAATAAAGGCGAACCTGAGAAGTTGCTGGCGGTCATCGACATGCAGTCGCCTCGTACCATCCGAGAGGTTCAGAAGTTAACAAGTTGTCTGGCGGCCTTGGGAAGATTTCTAACCGATCAGGCGACAAATGCCTATACTTTTTCCAGGAAATTAAGAAAAAGGCAAGGTTTGAATGGGGGCCGGATGCTGAGGCGGCCTTCCAGAAATTGAAAGTTCACTTGCATTCCTTGCCGAGGCTGGTCAGCCCTTTGCCCAAAGAAGTACTCTACATGTACCTGGCCGTCTCTGATCATGCGTTAAGCGCTGTTCTCCTTGCTGAAAGAGTTGGTTGTCAGCTCCCGGTCTACTTTGTTAGTCACGTACTGAAAAATGCCGAGTTGAGGTATCCCTTAGTGGAGAAATTTGGACTTGCACTCTTCATGGCTGTTAAAAAATTGAAGCCCTACTTTTTGGCACATGCAGTCGTCGTGTATACAGACCAACCTATCAAGCGGCCACTAACCATCATGGAGTCGTCAGGCCGAATGATCAAATGGGCCATAGAAATACAGAGCCTCGAAGTTACCTTCGAGCCTAGAAAAGCAGTGAAGGGGCAAGCCTTTGCTGACTTTATTGTTGAGATGACTCGTCCTCCTGACTCTCAAGTTCCAGACCAAGTCTGGAAGGTATATGTGGACGGAAGCTCTACTTCAAATGGTTGTGGAGCAGGTGTCATATGTCAGTCGCTAGAGGGCGACAGGTACGAGTATGCTCTACGCTTCAGTTTTCAGGCCTCAAACAATGAGGCAGAATATGAAGCTTTACTAGCCGGAATCCGCATGTGCAAGGCGGCAGGGGCTAGAAAAATAGACGCCTGTTCCGATTCACAACTGATAGTGAGTTAGTACAATGGCGAATACGAAGCAACCCATCCGGCCATGATCAAGTATTTACAGGCGGTCCGACAAGCAATCGGCTCCCTTGAGGATTTCCATCTGAACCAAGTGCCGAGATCAGAAAACAACCAGGCGGATGCACTTTCAAAATTAGCATCATCCGCCTCCTGTGATACTCCTCGAACTGTTTTTTGGGAAGTAATGGAGAAGAGAAGCATTGAGGAAGACCCTATTGGAATCTTAGACAGAAGCTCCACCTGGATGGATCCAATCAGGGCATATCTGACAAATGGTACCCTGCCGAATGATCATCAACAGGCGGCAGCACTGAAAAAACGAGCAACCAGTTTTGAAATAATAAAGGGAGAACTTCACAAAAGGGGGTACCTTCAACCCTTCTTAAAGTGTGTTACTCCAGAAAAGGGGCGAGAGATACTAGATGATCTTCACTCTGGTTACTGTGCTTCCCATATAGGCGGTAGGACGCTTGCTCAACGGGCAAGGCGGCAGGGCTACTTTTGGCCTACTTTAGAAGCAGATGCAATGGAGATGGGGAAAAAATGTGACAAGTGCCAAAGGTTTGGCAAGCTAATTCACGTCCGGCTACTGACCTCACTACCATTCATAGCCCACTACCGTTTGCTAAGTGGGGCATGGATATTCTGGGTCCATATACGCCTGCTACAGGCGGAAGGAGGTACATACTTGTTGCCGTCGACTACTTCACTAAATGGGTAGAGGCGGAGGCTGTAAAGGGAATCAAGACGAAGGATGTAATTTCATTCATTTGGAAAAATGTCATCACTCGGTTCGGGGTTCCCATGTCTATGGTTTTTGATAATGGTCCCCAATTTGAGACGCCTGTTCTCAAAAGCTGGTTGGGTGACCAAGGAATTGCACACTACTTTGCATCTGTCGGCCGTCCACAAGCAAACGGCCAGGTAGAAGCCTTTAATAAAATCATCTCAGACGGTCTCAAGAAAAAGATTGAACGAGCAGGCGGCCTATGGGCGGATGAATTACCACATGTTCTCTGGGCCATTAGGACGACTGAAAAAGGGGCGACTGGAGAAACTCCATTCCTCCTAACTTATGGTGCGGAAGCTGTTCTTCCAATAGAACACTACCAGCCGACTCTTCGAGTAATGCTATATGACGAAGAGGCAAACTGGGAAGCCATGCGCCTGGCATTAGACTCACTTCCTGAAAGGAGGGGCAATGCTGTCTTGCGCCATGAAATTTACCGCCTGAGAATGACTAGATCATACAACAAAAAAGTACACAGGCGTCCACTCAAAGTGGGGGACTTTGTACTTAGAAAAATGGAAGCAGTTGGAAGGATTAATGAGTCTGGAAAACTAACTCCCAACTGGGAAGGACCCTACCGAATCTGTGAAGAGGTCAGGGACGGTACCTACCGTCTGGAAACACCAGACGGCCAACCGTTGCCTCGAACTTGGAATGTAGATAATCTTAAGAAATATTTCTTTTGAATGATATAAATAGTCAAGGGCTACTTAATAAAAGTTTGCATACTTAATATTCAATTTTGTACTAAGAGGGGCACGCCTACTAACAAACAGTCGGCTACTCTCCATACTCAGTTTTCATTTTTACTTAAGAGGGGCATGCCTACTGACTAACAGTCGGCTACTCTCCATGTTTAATTTTTATTCTTAATTAAGAGGGGCAGGCCGTCTGTACCTTTACAGTCGGCTACTCTCCATTGAGTATTTTACTCTATCTTCAGAGGGGCATGCCGTCTGTACCTTTACAGTCGGCTACTCTCCATTGAGTATTTCACTCTATCTTCAGAGGGGCATGCCGCCTGTACCTTTACAGTCGGCTACTCTCCATTGAATATTTTACTCTATCACCATAGGGGCATGTCGTCTGGACATACAGTCAATTCCAAGACAGACGACCACCCTCCTATACTTAGCTAAAAAATGATGGTGGCCTGGCCGACCCTGTGCCTAAATAGGCAGCTGCCCTCCTCTTACTTAGCATCTGCGTCCACCAAAGGACTAACCAAGGCCACAGGCCGAATGATCAGACCAGGTGCCAAGCCAACTGATCCAATCTTCAAAACTAATACGACCTGTCCCAACATCATAGCAGGCGTCCGGCGGCATCCCTCCGGATGAAATTTGTCGCAGAGAGCAGCTCCCTTTGGGGTGGAACATTGCTCTATAAACTAATTACACGGCACCTATACGACTGTCCCTAAGGGCAACCACGTAGCCGTTTTTGAGACAAGGATAACTCTATCACTAACCAAACCAGTGGTAGCAGTTGACATCTGAGTCAGATGACCGCCTGTATTACTTGGGATAAATGTAGGGGGTACCTCTTGAGTTAATAGCCAACAAACATTGGCGAATCAAAAGGTTCAGCCGGCCTCCGCCGCCTGATACCTTTACTACTCAAGCAGGAGTGACAGCGACTGAGTAACACCAAAGTTAACTCATAGTCACTCTCTCAAACTTAGTATGGAGCCTAAAAGGTATGAGTCGTCCGCCTGTTTTTAGCAAACAGGGGCTCTCAACCACTACTCCTGCTAGGTTAACAACCTATGAGTTAAAAGCCAACAAACATTGGCGAATAAAGGGGAACAACCGGTACCCACCGCTTGATACCTCTACTTCTCAGTTACTTGGCGACTAGGTAACAATCATGTTTACTTGGTCACTCCTTAAAAAATTAGTATGAAACTAAAAAGGTGTTCATACAGCACCTGTTCACACTAGATTAAATATGGCGGGGAACATTCGGCCTAGACGGCCTAAAGTCTCTAGCCTAAAAACATGACAAGTAGGAAACCACTTTCCTACTTGGTTAATTTTACAAATGACAGGACCGCCTGCCTAAAGGGGGTCCAGTCTTTAAAATGGTTCGAATACCGATTGGATAAATGGCCGACTGATCGTCTTGCCTGGAAACAGACAACCAGTCGTCCAGGGGCATAGGCGGCGTGACTAACTATCCGTACCTGTCTGCAAATATCGGCCATGTAAAACAGTCGGTATAGTGTACAATTGGATATCAGAATATTCAATACTTAAACAAATTTGAAGCAAAACAAAAATATTCATTAAAAGGAAGCCGGTCATTAAAGACCGGCAAAATATTCAGAGCCCCGGTCCCCTGGCCGGGTAAATACAAACAAACGGCACGCAGGCCGGGGAAAGAAGACATAAAGCTTATGAAGGGGGCAGATCTTCAATATTAGCAGCTGCCGCCTGGTCAGCACTCTTTTTGCTGGACTCGGCTTCAGTTTCATCCTTCTTCGATGCATTACCCCCAAGCGGCACAAGCGCCACTACCGGCTGCTCCTCCTCCTCCAATGCCTCTTCCTCAGCAGTCGCCAGGATCTCTTGATTATATCTATCAGAACACTGGCGGTACGTTTTTTCCCAGGAGGCAAAGTCGGCATTGGGGAAGAGGCGGCCCCAAGTCATGCGCTGGATTTGAGCAGAGTCTTCCATCATCTCCCGGACCAACTCTTTCTTTTCTTGCTCGGCCTTTTCCGAGAGCTCCTGAGTAAGACTCTTCTCCTGGGTCACCAGGCGTTCCTTTACGCTCGCCAAGGATTTCTCCAAGGTTTCGTATGAGGACATCTTTTGGCGAAGAGGTCTCAGCTCGGTCTTGAGGTTGTTGATGGTCGCCTCCAGCTCGGTATTCCTCTTCTGGGCCGCCTCTAACTGAGCCCGGATAGCGGCGGTAGCCTGCGCCTGATAATAAAAAATATCAATTGTCAGAACTTCATTTTGGGCAATTTGAAACATTGCCTTATCACAGTCAGAGGCGGCCATAGCTTTTGCAGCCTTTACCTCTTTGTTCTTCCGGTCAAGCGGCTTGCGAAGGCCGTTCACTCGGAGCAGGGCCTAAGTAAAAAGGGGAACAGGCGTCAGTTTCCAAACAAAAAAGAAAACAGGCGTCCTGGAATTCAAATACTCAAAAATATGCTAAGTATACCTCAGCAAGGACCCCTGCAATCCCGTCTAGGTCAAGGGTGCCGACACCCCTGACCGCCTCCCTTTCAGCTGGAGGTACGGCCTTGATCATAGACTTGGCCACTTTGACCAAGTCAGGCTCCTGAGGGCCGGCTGCATCAAGCATAAACAAACGGATTAGACCTAGTAAAGGAGAGAGCAAGTCTAAAATTTACAAGAACGATTTCATACTTCTAGGTGGCCCAGCTGGAGTTTTAGAAGAAGTGGCCGGCTGTTTCTCAGCCGCCGCATGTTTCCTGGCAGAACAAGGAGAGCTCGCAACAGTCGTCCTCCGGGCCTTGGGGTCCGGCTGTTGGGAAGAAGAAGCTCTTGGAGCGCCCGTCTAAAAAAGAAGAAAAGAGTCAGTATATGCATAAACACAACTCCAAAAAGAGGGTGAAAGGTTCGAAGCCCACCAAGGGTGCCCCCTTGTTGGGGGAGTCGGTTGAAGACTGTTGCATGATGGAGGCCCGCAACATGGCCGCCGCAGTCTTGGAGGCGGTAATTTTGCTCATGGAGTCCGCTGTAAAAACAAATAGCAAAGTTAATAAAAGTCATAACAAGAAATGCACGGAACAACAGAGTATTCGACAGGCCGGCTACCTCTTGAGCACCGACTGCTGAGGCCACAGGTGGCCAAAAAGTACTCGTCGTAGAGCCATTTGAAGCTCGGGACGCAGTGCAGGGGTACTTGCTCTCGTACCCCTGAAGTAGAGTTCACCTTCGACTCTACTTTGAAGAGTCCTTTATCTAGGATCTTTTTCTTAGCCTTGGGGGGAACAGGCGGCATGCTGCGGCCGCCTGCAAGAAGGGGCGGATTCCTGTTCCACCTGTTGAAGCGCTTGTTCAGCTCTGTGTCTGAACTCTCAATGATAAGGAAGGTGCTCCGCCAGTCCTTCCATTTGTTTGCTTTACCTCTCGTCATGAGGTAGCCCCTGTGGCTCGTCAATTGATACCAGCCGGTACCGCCTGCCTTAGGGGTCCGGCTGAGGTAGTTCATGTGGGCGAAAGCCTCGAAGTTTGGCTCCACCCCGTGCAGTTCGCACCCGGCCACATAGCCGAGTACGTTGACCCAGGAGTTCGGGCTAACTGCCATAACCCCAACTCATACCCATCCAAGATCCGCTAAACAGCCGGATGTAGTGGGAAGCGCAGCCCAGCCTTAATGGCCGCCTCGTAGCAGCCAAAGCAGGCGCCATCATAACTGGTACCAGCCGGCCAGACGACTGTGTCTTCTGGATCTGGCACGAACACTAAAAAGTCGGGGCCCATTGTGTGGTTTGCGATAAAGCTCTCCACTTTCTCTTGCATGGCCGTGATCCGGCCCCAAGGTACCGTGCAGTAGTAGGGGGTATTTTGCTCTCGGTGAGAGGCGGATGGCTCCGCCCAATCGTCCCCCTTCTCAACTGCGTGAGAAAGCCTCGCCTCTTGTAGGCGACTGTTTTTCTCTTCTGTGTCCAGAGAAGCATGGCCAGAAGAGCTAGACTCGGATTCGTCCTCTGACGAGTCCGAAGAGGACGACTCCTCCCCTCTCCCGGAGGGGCCCGCCTCCTCTCCTTTCAAAGGAGCAGGAGAGAATGTAGAATTGTCAACTGTAAAATGGGAAGGGGTCACTTTGACTCCTCCCTCAGAACTGCCGGCTTTCAAGCCGCTTTGTTTCACTTCCACATCTGGCGCCTGGTCAGATGTTTCACTAATCGGCACCCTGTGGGAGGAGCCGTCTGAGTTTGAGATCTTGGCAGTCTTTTTTGTTCTGGCCATCATGCTCTGCATAGACACAAATACAGTCAGACTTTGTATAAAGGGCAAAGATGGGTCCAGAAAAGGGCAGGAGGCACTCCTAGTCCTAGATTCAGTCGTCCCCGGTGACCGGCTGATCACTAACCTAGGTCGTGTCGTGTGCTTCCGTGGTGCCATTTCAAAAAAGAATAAAGTAAAGAGAAAATTAAGAGTAAGAGAACCGACGGTTACCTGAACGAGTGACGATTGATGAAGTTCTGAAAATCCTTTGCAGTCGGCTTGTCAGAGCAGGCGGTAGGCAGAAAGGGTCCAAAATGTCAGAGCAAGTTCAGGGGTCCGAATGTTCTCTCACAAAGTTTTCAAGTGTGAAAATGACCGAAGTCAACACTCCTTTATATAGGCGAAGTGAGAAGGCGAAGGGTCACTTCCAGAATTCAAAATTTTGGCGGGAGAATCTCTCGGCCTCTCGCCGAGTGACACCTGTAGCAGGCCGTCGCCTGTTACAGGGCGATACCTGTCACAGGTAACACGTGACCAGTCACGTGCCACCTGTGAGGGGCAAATGATTAGGAGATTTTGCTCCCACCAATCGGAATGCGCCACGTGAGCCAATCAGGTCCTGCCAAGTGTCCCCTAGTTGGACCTCTCAGGGCTTGCCACGTGGAACACGCTTATTCGTCCACCCTGGACTTATTATGTCATGACACGTGGCATACTCCATGCCTAATGGAGAAGCCGGTCACCTAGGCCCAACTTCCGAGGGAAGCCCAATCAGCCCAAGGTTAACCTAAACCTAGATTGGCACGTTTCCTAAGGTTATAAATACCTCCCTTAATCCTCATTAAGGGAGATAACACAGATTACACACATTAAACACGCTCACCTAGAGAGACCCAATCACTTTAATTTCCGCATTAATTACTCCTTAATCAAGTACTAACTTGACCGTCGGAGGCGGATCTCCAATCATCTGGAGCATCCGTTTGTTTTGCAGGTACAGGCGTCCGGTTCCAGTCTCGGAATTGTAACTCTCCCGCAGGACATCAGAAAACCCCGAAACAACTGTGGTTTTTATTTTCAATATAGAATTGTAGGTAGAAAAAACCGACACACATAAGGAATACAAATAAAATAAATAAATAGTTAAAAATACAGCTGCTAAGTGCTAACTGCTACCGTAAATACAACCCACATACAGAGTACAACTGAAAATAAAAAAGAACAGCTACTGAAATTATGGTGTAACAGAAAAATACAATAAAAATACGGCTGTACACGTATTGAATAACCGACTATACAATACTCGTATATAAATACGATCACCCACAACAAGTCAACTATTTCCCCCCATTATTTATATTTATAAATAATAGATAATTTCTCCCAAATTTCCCTCCACATTTTGATTTCCCCCTTTCTTACTTTATATTTAAAGTTTGTAGTCTTACAATTAATCTTCGTGCTACATTGCTTGAATTTCTTATCTAACTCATTCGTTTAACATTGTGATATATTTAACGAAATTGGCAATGTTTTAGATAATTGGGTTAATATATAGGCGGTTTCTCATTGCTTCATCCATTACAAATTCTCCCAATCCAACCCTAATTTGCTGCCAATTTTTTCCATCGAACCCTAATTTTAGGAGCTCTTTCCCAAATTAAAGTCAAGAAGAACCGCAATTCCCAAATTGCAGCCAAAGTTTTAAGAATTCCCAAAGTACCGTCCACGTCACCGGTTCAGGGGGAAGAAATTTTAAATCCGGTCTACAGCAAAACCGCTACCTGAAGTAGCGGTTTTTACTAATAAACCGCTACTTCAGGTAGCGGTTTCTTTTTAATAAACCGCTACTTCAAGTAGCGGTTTTTGTTTAATAAACCGCTACTTCAAGTAGCAGTTTTCTAGCAGGTATAATTTCCTGATTTCACTTTCCTCTTTCATTTTCGTCTTCTCACCAAAATCCCATCCACGCCTTCCACCAAAATCACACCTCCTTCAACGGAAGCCGGCGCAGCCAAGGAATCCACCGACGCCGCCGGAGCATTCCTCAGCAACGAAGGCCGCCGCTGTTGACGCCGAGGGTTCGACTTTAGTGGTCGGCTTCGCTAATTTCAGAAGAAACGTGCTGATCTTCTTGTTTGTGGTAAGTGCCCTAATTATTTTTTGTATTCAGTTATTGGGTTTGTTGTTGTTATTGAGTTTGTTGTTGTTATTGAGTTTCAGAATTGTATGTATGTGTTGTTGTTGTTGGTTTTGGTTGTGTTGTTGTTGTTAGTGTTCTTGTTTATTGTTGTTGTTATTGAGTTTCGGTTTTGGTTGTGTTGTTGTTGTTAGTGTTCTTGTTTATTGTTGTTGTTGTTGAGTTTCAGAATTGTATGTATGTTTGTGGTTGGTTTTGGTTGTTGTTGTTGATTTACTTACCTTACATATAACCCTTGTAGAATTATTAATGGTTTCGATCACATTACTCAGTTTAGGTTGCTATAATTGCTGATTTTGAAAGTGAAAATATAGCTTCTATACACAAAGTACATGAGCTCAAAGTACATGTAGTCATGACTTATGCCCATGTTGAGCTTCAAGAGGTATTAAGACCTTCATAGCTCAGTTTAGGTTGCTATAATTGTGTAGTTTGCTTGCTTGATGTTAGGACATTGCCACACTGTTAATGAATTTTTGCAATCTAATATCTTTGATTAATAATGGTCTTTTCTAGAATGAAACATGGAGGTTCCGAACTACCCTCTATATTGCTATTGGGGTGGAGAAATTGTCCACAAAGATAGCGATATAACGTATAGGGGTGGGAATCAAAAATTTGTGTTTGTACATTCTGCGATGACATATTCACAAGTTCTGAACAAGCTATATGAAGAATTGAGTGTTGATCCTAGAGGTGTGGAGTTGAAGGTGGTTATGCGTTATCCTATGGCTGGGGCATATGTTGCAATTCCGTTAAATGACGACAACGCTGTTAGAGCTATGTGGATTGCTGTGACTCAGAGTTCTTCTGTTGCAATGCAATTGTTCATTGAACAAGTTCCAAAGGAGCCAGTTGTGCAAACTAACACTGGTTCCTTTCCGGGGATGGATTTTTTTGGTAGTGTGGATCAACCGTTTTCCACTGGTGTTCAAAGTGTGGGCATAGGGTCATTCACAAGAATGCTTGTTGATCCACATTATGTCAATGACCATCTCTCACAGTTTAGGTCTCCGGCCTCATCGCCTAATGTTGGAACCTCGACAAGCACACAACCACAAGGCATTCTTGATTCTCTTGACCCAAACAATGTTGATGTATTTGGCGATGCAGAGATGAATGACACTGATGAAGATGATGATGAAGAGGTAATTGAAGCTCGTGATAAGGCAATTAAAGGAAGCGCCCCCACTTCAGACTTCAATGAAGTGGCGCAAGTTGATCCTCGTTTGAATAACTCATGGATGTCTTGGTTAGGAAATGAGACATATAACAATGGGGGAGAATTTGAGGTTGGTCAGCAGTTTGACTCATTGCAACAACTGAAAGATGCTGTGAAATCTTACTCCATAGCTAGAAATCAAACAATTCGAGTTGTGGAGGCAGAGCCAGAGAAATATGTTGTTGAGTGCAAGAGGAAAGAACAATGTAGTTGTTCGTGGAGGCTTAGAGGAGTGAAAGATCCAACACTCTCTACGTTTAAAATTGTGAGGTACAACGGCCCTCATGCAAGTAACTGTGTTGGTGACATCGACTCGGGAGATCATAAGCTACTGACTTCCGAGTTCGTTTGCAATGCTCGATGTCGGAAGTTTTCAACGGAGTCTTAAAGGGGGCTCGATGTCTCCCGATAACCGCTTTAGTGCAAATGACCTTTTTCCGGGTTAACTCCTATTTTGCAACTAGAAGAAGTTGGAGTAAAAGAAGACTTGAAGAGGGCCATGAGTTATCGGAAAAGGCTAAGAAGACAATAGAAGCCAACATGGAGAAAGCCACGCACCATGAGGTTGTTGCTTTTGACTATGATGCCATCGGGTTGTATCAGGTTAGGACCGGTCGTGGAAGAAGAAAAGCTGGTAAAGGTGGTAACTCCCACACTGTGAATCTGTTGAGCAAGACATGTACTTGTGAGAAATTGAGAATATACAAGCTCCCATGCTCTCATGTACTAGCAGTTTGTCGTCATAGAAGCCTATCACATGCAGACTTTGTGGATTCTTTTTTCATGACCGCCGAATATAGGCGTTCATACGCGAAGTGTTTCGCACCAGTTCCTGATCCTTGCCACTGGTCAGCTTACAATGGTCCTACTACTATTGCCAACCCAGATTTGAAAAGAGGCCCAGGCCGACGGTCCACTAGAATTCGAAATGAAATGGATGAGCGTCCCAATCGTGTGAAGAAGGCATGCAGTGTTTGTCGGCGACCTGGGCATAACAAGAAGACATGTCCTACTCTTATTGGTGGATTTGGATCATCTGGGTAACATGATTAATTATATATTCTTGTTTAATATTTATGTTTTTTCTCGAACGCTTAACATTAATTCAATTTTTTGTTATCGTGTAGGTCCCATGGAGCCGGTGATTCGTCCAGGCCCAGTTGATCCATCTGTTCTACGCTTGCAGACTTCCCATAGGAGCCACGATGTTTGGAGTGGCGTAGCTGATAGAGTTCTCTCAGTTAGGGAGCATATGGTCAGCGTGGGACGTGAGTGGATGGTAGATGGCGGAGTACTAGAGTACGTTAGGCTTGCTGGGTTTTACGGTGTACATAGGATTTTGGGAGGAGGGTTTTTGCTTGATCGATCTCTTCTTACGGCGTTGGTTGAGAGGTGGAGGCAGGAGACACATACTTTCCACCTAGTGGTAGGTGAGGCCACCATTACTTTACAGGATGTCTCCGTCCTGTTAGGTCTGAGAGTGCACGGCCCTCCTGTCATTGGACCTCCATTTGAGGGATGGCATGACCTAGTTGAGGAGTTGCTGGGAGTTCGACCTGGCCATGATGATAACGGTAAGCCGTTTCTGGAGGGATATACATGTTGACATACTTGTTTTGGGAATTAGATGATTTGGCAGCCATATACTGAGGCGGTGATGGATCGACTTCCGGAGATTTGTCGCTCAGACATGCACATTTGGCGTTCACGGGCACCTCTGATATGCTTTGACGTCGTTGAGTTCCACCTCCCAGACCGAGTCCTTCGTCAGTTCGGGTTAGACCAGCCGATCCCACAGGATGTAGACACGGACGTTGCTCTACACAGGAAGGATCGAAGGGGACAGCGTAATTGGGAGATTCGGCATTCGGACCATGTACACGAGTGGAGTCGACGAGAGGCATTAGTCGTCCAGGGATACCCGTTCACTGGGACTTCTTCCCCGGCCATGACAGAGTACATGGCTTGGTACCGTCGCATCACGAGACTGGTCATTACTCCACCTTCGCAGGAGCGCCCCCCGAGTCATTACCAGCCAGCTACCTCTGACCTCCTGCTTGTATGAACTTCACTTCATTTCAATCTAGTTCTTACGTTTTTGATTTCATTTTACTAACATTAAAACTACACTTAAATGTAGGCACATGCATTTGCTGATTTGCACGTCCAGCTATCGGGATCTACTGAGACCATCTCCCACTTGCCACCAGAGACGGCTATACCATTTGCCATACAGACGATGCAGGGTTTTACATCATTTTGTGGCCAAACCTTGTCTAGGGTGGGGCAGTCACACCTTATTCAGCAGCCTCGACCGTCCACGTCTTCATCTTCTACTGTGCACACTATGCCGATCAGACCACCACCTCATCGTGGAGGCCATTCAGCACGTGCCTTCCGTCCACCGACTCCTTCTCAGCATACTATCATGACATCTCCTCCACTAGTGCATCGCCAGTATCAGAGAAACCGACGGCGTAGCAACACTACGTCTGGGGTTGGAGTTGGCCTGGATGACATTCCAGAGGAGACAGCTGCATCATCTTCATCGTCACCTCATGGGAAGAAGCAACGCCCGAGCTAAGTGTATATTTTGGAACTAAACTAATTTTTTTGTAAATGCTTAGAATTGGATTTTGTTATATTTAATCAATTGAAAAATATTCGACTTTGCAATTTCGACTTCCTTAGATCTTCATAAACTTGTTATTTATGGTGGTTGTGTTGAAAATATGCTATATATCTCATGTTTTTTTTGAGTGATTATGCAAGTTTGAAAAAAAAACCAGTCCAGGGTAAACCGCTACTTCAAGTAGCGGTTTTTCAAAGTAAACCGCTACTTGAAGTAGCGGTTTTCCAAAATAAACCGCTACATAAAATAGCGGTTTTTTGTAAACAAACCGCTACTTCAAGTAGCGGTTTTAAACTAAGAAACCGCTACTTGAAGTGGCGGTTTATTGCAAAGAAACCGCTACTTCAAGTAGCGGTTTACCCTGGACCGGAAAAAAAAAAACCGGTTTTTTAACCAGTGCTTACGTGGACGGTAGAATGGGAAAATAAAAAGATTTGGCTGCAATTTGGGAATTGCGGTTCTTCTTGACTTTAATTTGGGAAAGAGCTCTAATTTTAGTAAAAAAGTCAATTAACATTAACCCTAGTTTGCTGGCTGCATAATAATTGTGGTTCTACAGTGAATAATAACTTAATTGTTATTACGCGGTTTTGGGAATTTAGGGTTTACTAGCGGTTTGTATTGTGGTAAAATGCAATTGTTTGTAATCTTACAATTTTCTTGCTACATGGTTTGTATTCCTTATCTATTTTGGCTTTATTGTAGCAGTTTTATGTGTGAATTTCAGATTGACTTATGCATCTCTGTTATCAGCCTTTTTTTTTTTCTGAAAATAATTCTATTAATAATTAAGATATTGAAAGTGAACATCTATCATATTTGTGATAGTTCATTTCTTCCTCCTCATCGTCGTCATCATCATCTATCACAAAGATTTTGAAAGTGATTATGCAATTTATTTATGAGATGGATGCCTTGTCTACCTTCTATATAAATTATTTTTTAGTGAAATCATTAATCTTAAAAAGTATGCTAATTTAGATTGAAATTCTTCTTCTGTTTGTTTGCATTCTATACCCTTCTTAGTTATTCCCTATAATTTACAATTTTATTGAATTAATCATTTTTCATTTTGGTTTATTAATTGCTTCCTCTACCTCATAGAAAATAGAAAATATGGTCGATTCGATGGAAAAGTGAAAAATAAAATTTCACTGAAAGAGTTTGATGTGTATAAGTTCTAAAGTGACTTTTTTTTTTTTTAATTATATGTGCATAAGCTTGATTGATAGTTAATCACAGTGGTAATTTGGCAATTTGATGTTGTTCTTTGAGAGGGAAACAACGGTATGAAGTGCACTATGATTCCGATGACTCAAAAGTGTAGTGCTATGCATCACTCATCAGTATGTGGAAGTTGTGCTCTTGATAATCTGTCTTGATAATTTTACTTGATTTTTTCAGCATGGTTATTTTATCGATTTGAAAAGTTGAAGATTGCAATTATAGGAGAAGCTTGGAGAAGGATGATGATTATCTTATTGAAAGGTATGCAATTTATTTTTTACTTTTACTTTCAAATATGCGATTTTGGGGTTATGCTTTCTGTGACAATGTAAAAAGCAATTGCTTAATATTTATTCATGAATTATAACTTCAGGCTTTTGCTGTGATGGTTTATTCTGTGAAAATTTTGCTATAATTGCAATATAACTGAATTGGTATTAAGGGATTTAGAGGCTGTTTCAAATTGCTCGACTATGTGAGAATTCACGTTACCTGATGACTTTGTGACTTCTGAAGTGTCAGCGTTTTAACCCCCAACTTTAGCATGGTGCTCACTGCTCAGAATTCACGTTATCTTTGCTCTTTGTAGTTGAGGCTGATTGGTTTTTGATGTTTATTTTGACTTTCCCCTGGTTTGCCACCTTGTCATTTTTCTGTGGTAGGCCTACTGTTGCTGTTGTTATTGATTTCATGAGTGGTATCAATATTGAAAAAGCAAGCTATGTACTGTCACTCTGTCAATGATAGTAGATTAGTGGACTCATCATCGTGAAGTTCTCATTGAAGGTGTTGATTTTGTTAGCTGCTTTTTTTTAAAGGTCTCTTTGGTAAGGAGAATTCCAGAATTTTGTTTTACTCAATCTTGAATATGGCACGTGCCCGAATAGTTCTTGTGATGGAGTATGAAACTAAGCTTGCTTCTTTGTCTCAAGATAATGTTCTTACTAATGTTGACGTCCACTTGAGCTTGCCCCTTACCTTACTATAATATTATGTTGTATTTCTTGCTCCCATACTTTTGATATTGAGTTTTTTAGCGTAGGCATTTGTTGCGATAGTTTTCCTGA
Source organism: Chenopodium quinoa (assembly GCF_001683475.1). Lineage (NCBI taxonomy): Eukaryota > Viridiplantae > Streptophyta > Magnoliopsida > Caryophyllales > Amaranthaceae > Chenopodium > Chenopodium quinoa. The sequence goes on from NW_018743783.1 coordinate 1,113,760, forward strand.
GAATTAGTGATGAAAGTCTTTCTCTGCAGCCCTTATAATCTAATATTAGGGCCTATGACAAGGTAAACCCAGTGGGGCAATTCATTTGTGGGGGGTACTCCACCTTTATGAATATGTTTTCTATGTTTCCTTCTGATATTATTCTTTGTGATTTTGTCTATATATATATGAATTTTTTTTTGGTGGTATGCTTCTTATGTTCTTGACTGGGACATTGCACTGTGGACTACTATTTTCTTTTCCAGGAGGCCACCAGTCGGTTTACCACTGACTGCTGCATCAGTAAGGGCTTCTGTCCAACCTCCAACAATGCAAAACTGTTTTCCAAATCCTCTCTTCTCTGAGCTATTTTTCATTGTTTCTCTCTTATTAATATTTTATTTCAATTGGATGATTAATGATTTTTTTTTCGTGTTCTTAAAAGAATAAAATAAACTGGCTCTTGTGAGTGATTGGGTCAAAGGTACTTGTTTTTCTATTTTTGTGATGCAAATTAAACTGCAAATTTAAGTTTTGAATTGAAGTTTTTTTTATGAATTAAGTTTGCAGTCTTTATTTTCAATTTTTTTGATCATATCACTGATGTATTGTAGCTGGATTTTGAATTTATCAGATGCTTAGTTTTTTTCATTATTGCGATTTGGATTAAGTGTTGAAGTGTGAATTGTGATCTATATCAAATGGGTCTCTGTACCATATATGTGATCATTGCTGAATGGGTCTCTATGAGGGTTGATGAGGCAATCAATTAACTGAAGATGTATTTATACAGAAATGTTGAGGAGATGACTGAATCTGATGAGTTCAATGTACTATGATTTATCACTCATATTTCTATGGTGCTGAGGATAGAATTATAATTATTGCAGATCTAATTTTTTATTTATTAGGATTGCATGGAGTGTATGTAGTTTGATTTAAAACATTATATATATATATATATAGGGTGAGGATCCCATGAGAACTCTCGTAACATGAGAACCATGAGAACTCCTCAAATTTAGAACATATGCAATACTTTTTAGAACATAGAAACCTAAACAAATATACATATTCTAAAATTTCAAGGTAATGCTTTCAATTATCGTGTTTAGAACATAACCTTCATAATTCAGAAAACAAAAATTCAAAACATAACCTCAAAAATAAAGAACATAATTTTGATGTTTTAGAACATGACCTTGATATTTTAGAACGTGCATATATGTGTAAGTTTTCATGTTCTAAGAAATGTAACACCTGATCTAAATTTGAGGAGTTCTCATGGTTCTTATATAAAAATAGTTCTCATATGAACCTAAACCATATATATATATATATAGGTTAATAAATTTACCTAAACAGAGTTTCACAGGGTTATCCAATGCAGGTTATGTAAACTGTGAAGTGTTCCACGGGAATCAAAATCACCTAATGATATCTTAGGAAGGTGTATTCCATCTAGTGTAAGCTTGTTTAGGAAGGAGTACCTCATTAAAAGATTTTCAGCTTTGAATCTTAGCAAGTATGGTTACAGTGGTTCTAATGTTCTATTGTGCAATTTTTTTTTAATTAACTTAAACTAATTAGATTTCAAGAGTGAAAATTGGACCAATAGCAAAAGGTAGAGAAGCCAAAGGTTTAAACATAAATAGTCAATAATTTGCCTGATTGATGTTGTTGTAGATTCTGTTTTGTTACAATTCAAAAGCGGGGTTTGATTGCAGTTAGTGCAAACTTATCAAGACTAGTATTGGTTCTTCATTGTGATTATTGGATTTATAACTTTCGGTTTTTCTATGTCTAGGCTTCTAATTGTGCAGCGGGATTATGTTTTGGTCTTAATTATCCAAACTACTATGGGCAGCTTAAAGAATGTCAACGGATAGCTGTTACAACAATGTACTCGCGGAAGATGCTAAAACAATATGCAATAATGGTAATAGCATGGCCAACTCTACTTCATTTGTTGTCATGTGAAAATCTGAATTTGTGCTAGCCATTAAAATTGGATGTCTTCATATTTGTTATATTGTTTATGCTTTAAACTTTTGCATTTTGTACTTGTTGTTAGCTAGCTCAATCATGTCTACATTAATATGAAATTTTGCCCAATCGGCTCACAAGAGAGTCATGTCTTGCCTTTTAACACTTGTTAGTAACTCAAAGTGACATGATACCATTAAATCATTAATTGCAAACGTAATCTCCTATTCGTAATGAATCCACTATATAGATGTCATAATTCAGCAGTACTATGCTGCACAGAAGAGAATTTCTACATATATTAGTCTTTTACAACTTAAAATTACTTGGCCCTCATCAAATTTTAGAATTACCAAATTTTAAGAAAGCAAAAAATGATAAAAAAATAAATGGTGGCATCTTTTCCTGTATGACCGTTTTAAATACAACTCATGATTATCGTAGACTTCTGTGCTAGTTATTTAATTTTATGTTTTCTTAACCCTTTTTTGACAAGCCTACAGCTCAATTGGAAGAGCAGCATGCAAATGGACACGGATGTGGGTTCAAATCCCTCATAGGCTCTTCTATCTTTATATATTTCTGAAGATGAATTGCGTAGAATCGGATGATTTACACGATCAGATATAATCTGAATTCGTGAAGCATAGATTTTTGAGGAACTTGAAAACTGTTGTTAATACAACCTAGAAAAATGGAAGGAATATTATTGAGGAGATAGAGAAATAGTATATTGTATAGCAAAGAATTGATTGGCAAAATTAATATAGTATAACCAATTTAAACTGTAATGGAAGTGAAAATATATAACAAAATTTTACCTAAAACGCTAAACCATGTGTAAGACAAGTAGCATTTTTAAAGAAATTAGAGTATTTGGGTCTTGAAAGCTAGAATGGTGTCTTATAAAATAAGTTGCTCAGGTTATACGAGGCTTAGTAGCAGATAGCATTGAAAGCTTTGTTAACTTATGTTATAAAAGTTCTTTGAAACTTTCAAATGTCATTATGCCAGAGCAAGTTACTAGTGGTAATGACAAGTTGTATGAGGCTCCGGAAATTTTTCCTGAAAGTGACTGTATGAACCCTGAAGTGTCTGCTTTTAGACCCACAACTTTGGAAGGGTATGTGATCTGCTTGAAAACCCTTTTCAATTTACAACTGAAAACTTCCCTTTTTATTGTAAAACTGATAGGATGGTGAGTTACTATCCCTGTGCTTGGCAGCTGAGTCTAATTGGTTCATGATGTCCACTCTGACTTTCTTGAGGTTGCTGCAGGCGTTGGTGACACTTAGCACCCTATCATTTTCTGTCGATAGGCCTACAATTACTGCTGTTATGGATTTTATGTGTGGTATCAAATGTTGAAGAAGCAAGATATGAAACTGTCAGTGACAATAAATCAATAGACACTCATCAACATGAAATTCCTGTTGACAGTGTTGATCCATCAACTTCTGTTGCACTGTCTGTTTGCCAAAGGTCTCTTAAGAAGGGGGTAGTTTAGAGTAATTTGAGCTTGGTCTTGAATATGGCATGTGCACAAATAGTTCTTGTGATGGAGGATAAAACTAAGCTCACCACTTTGTCGCAAGGTAATCCTCTTACTGATGTTGAGCTTTACCTGATCTTACCTCTTACTTTGATATTTAATTATGCTGTGTTTGTTGCTTTCATTCTTTTGAAATTGAGTTTAGCTGATCTGAAGTTGTTCTTCTTAGGTGTTTCCTTCTTCGTTGAGTGTCAAGGCTGCCATAGGTAATCTGAGTATACATCATGACAATATTTCTCCGGAGCTCCTATAATCTTAGGGCCTGTGTCATGAGAATCCTGGGAGGAGTTCATTTGTAAAGGTACTTGACTTTGGTGAATATGTTTTCCTTGTTCCCTTCATTTTTTTCCCTGTGGTTTTGCCTTTATATCTATGAATGATTTTGGTGGTATATGTATACCTCTTATGATTATGGGTTACCATGTTTGTCATGGAGATTGGGTTATCATAGCTCGACCAGGTGGCTTTGGGTCTCTTCCAATGTCCACTGGTCAAGTTGCTTCTCTGACTGCCTCTCCAGGAGAAATTAGTGATAGACTTCCAATGTGCTCAGCTGGGACATTTCCTGGTGGACCATGTTATTCTTCTTTAGGAGGCCCACAACAGCCACCAGTTGGCCTTGTATCCACTTCTGCATCAGTAAGGGCTTCTGTCCAAGCTCCAACTATGCAAAATTGTCCTCCAAAACCTCCTTTCTCTGAGGTAGTCTTCTTTCTTTCTCTTTTATTAGTACCCCTTTAATTCGATAATTGATATGAGAAAAAATTAAAATGTAATTTGCAACTTTTCAAATATCTGGTGCTTGTAATAATGCAAAGCTGTTTGACGAATTGGATTCTGCGTGCAAGATTATGCGTGATTGGGACAAAGGTACTTGTTTATCTATTTTTGATACAAATTATAATTTGAATTTCAGTTGTTCTATACTGTCAAGTTTTGAATTGATTGAAATTTTTTGATATGTTGAGTTTTGTAGTATCTACTTATTTTTTACCAATCATATCTCTAGGAATTGTAGCTAGATTTTGAAATAAAAGTAATGTTAACATTTGTGACTGACTGTAGGTCAGTCACTATAAGGTGCTCAATAGATGTTAATGGATTGTGTAGCCTAAGAAGGAAGTTATGGTGGGCAGTTCAACGTATTAAGATATGGTTAGAATAATATTGTCGTGTTGCTACTGTGCATGTTGAATTATTCTGTGTATGTGTTGTATCTAATGCAGTTGAAATAATGAGCTGGCAGCACAACATTTTGTCCCTAATGGATCTCAAATCATAGATCATCACCATGGCTAACATCTAGATCGTGGAAAGAACAGAGATAATAAGAAGAGCAAGGCAATAGCCTAGTTTTCTCACAGTGGCTCTTCAACATTGTAAGAACTCTTTTTTCCATTTCTTTTCCCTATCCCACAACTTTGATATTATATACTGTGTTGAACATAGTCAGTATGATTTGTGTTTACTTAACATTCTCTTTTTGTTCCATTGTGTATTCATAAAAGTTATAAACGATATGCTGTTTCTATATTCATCATTGTGGTAGCTTCTCAAATGGTTGTATTAAGGCATATCTTGTATGGCTTAAAGAGTTTGAGATAAGTTTCATAGATCTGAATACTATATGATTGCTTCTTTTTTTTTTTTTCTTTTTGGTATGTGTTCATGATGAAGTGTATTTTTATCTTGTTATTCCAAAGTCTGAACATAAGAAGAAAGTTTGTCCTGAGACTGCCTTCTAGGACTCAGTTACAAAGTTCTACTGGACATTGATGACTGTGAATTCCTCAGATAAGAATTATTTATCTGATGATATTCTAAAGATTTGTAAGCTTTATTTTATAACTAAATTTATTAGCACTACTTGTTAGCTTTGGCACCATTACTGTTCTTCTTTTCAGGTCTTTTGACTTCCCAAACTTCCAATTCAACTTATCAGATTTTTTGTAGTTTCAGCTTGTATATCATTGTTCCTTTGTTTTTTCTGATTTTCGATTTATATCAAAAGACTAACCAAGCTGAACTGATCCTACTTAAGGCTGCAAACAGGTTTATCATTTGTGATATACCACTATTATATGCAGTTGACCGATGTGAAATTTTCCAATTTCTAAAACATAAGGTTGGTTTATAGCTCTTCCCCCTTCCCAAGACTGGTCTTGTTAACATGTTTGATGACTGACATCTTTGCTCATATTTTACCTTGATATTGGGTTGATGGAGTGGAGAAAAGTTCCAGGTTGCCTTTGCTTGTATGCAAGAGCAAGGATAATGTGATAGTTTATTTTCAGTGTCGCGGTATAGTCATTCATTATGCTTGTCAGCTTGAATGATTGAGACGAGTTATCTTGAGAATCTTTGTTTTAAGGGTCTACTCATTTTAGCTGAAAAGAATTGAATTGATCGGAGCTGAATTGAATTGAGCTGAAATGAATTGTTTATGAGAGAAGGATATTAGAAACTGAACTAAACTGAAAATAAGTTGAAGTGAACAGGCCTTAAGATGCAATTTTTCCTTCAGTTTACCAAACGGAATTTACATCATTGTGGTATCATGCTATTGAACAGTCAGCTTTTATAAAGGTGACATAATATATCTTACTTGTGCATTATTTCAGGATAAACTTCATCCAATTGCTGGAAAATGGATTTAGTGCATAGTCCATTTGTTTCCGCGTCTTGGCCGGTGTGGAATGAAGACGTATCGCAAATTGTTTGAAATCCACTACAACCTTTAATAGACTGTTATGAGTCAGGAAACAATCAACAACCATCTTTGGCCATGATATGAAAGCTTGAGCTACAGGACTATTTCACGCATGGTGCATGTTTATATATGCTTGTATTATTTAAGTGCTATTTTTTAATGTCTCAGAATTTTTATGCTAATTGTCTTCCTCTTTGCATAATTATGTTCTTTTTAGGCTAAATAACCTTTTGCATGATTATGTATCAAGACTTAGATTCCTTGCAAATTATAAGTCATATTAAGATTACTAGGCTTCTAACTTTATGTGCGTTAGCAATGATGAACTAATATAGAATTACCTCGTGTAGGTAAAATGGAATTCCACAGCTAATGTTCTGTTCTACTTCCTATTTAAGTTGTGTATTATTTTCTCTTTGTTTCTTGCCTTCTTTTCCATTCATTTATGTCACCCCTATGTACTACACACACACACACATATATATATATATATATATATATATATATATATATATATATATATATATATATATCTATGCAATAATTCATTAAGATGCTTCATCTTTTGGAATTCTCTTTCTTTCTTCTCTGCTTTCTTTTTTGTCCACTTGTAACTATTTCGTTACCATTCCAAAACTCCTCCTTTCAACTATGCCACCAGGATGAGAAGATGGCTTTGCTTCAATTCAAAAATGGCTTCACTATTCACCCTCATTTTTCCGAAATGTACGATTTTGGTTCATCTTATCCAAAGACAAAATCTTGGAAGGAAAATAGAGATTGTTGCTTGTGGAATGGTGTCACTTGTGATTCCACTTCAGGTCATGTTATTGGACTTGATCTTAGTTTTAATCAACTTGGCGGGATTATCCACTACAATAATAGCACTCTCTTTCACCTTACACATCTTCAGTACCTTAACCTTGCTTATAACGAATTTCACCCATCGCATATATCCCCAAAATTGGGACATTTTTCAAGACTGAAAGTTCTAAACCTCTCACACTCTGGTTTTATCGGTTATGTTCTTATTGAAATCAGTCAACTTTCTCAACTTGTTTCCTTAGATCTCATTATTATGTCAATAGAGTGGGATAATCTCGTTGGGCATTTCGCTACAGATGCTGACTATCCTTATACTTTTTCAAGAATTAAAATTTCGCATTTTGATAAAATTGTAAGAAATCTTACTAAGTTGAGACAACTCCATCTTAACGGTGGTGTAATTAATTCAGCCTTCCCCAAAACATTGGTCAACCTCTCTTTATCCTCTCTAGAGCTGTATGATTGTGGCTTGCAAGGAGCCTTTCTCTCTAACATTTTGAGCTTACCACACTTGCGATCTCTCAAAGTCGGATAAAATCCTAATCTAAATATTGATCCCTTAGTGTTCAACAACTTGAGTAGTTCATTGCAGGTGATACATTTCACCGGCACTAATTTATCAATTAGGTTGCCTGAAATTCCGAGTGAAAGGAAACTACGGCAATTGAGCCAATTTTCAGCATCCTATTGCAACATTTCTAGAACTATTCCTACGAGGATTTGGAAGACAACGGAAATGCTTTGGCTAGAAAATAACCAATTAATCGGGGAATTACCCTCTCCATTTAACACAAAAGAGTTTTCACAATTAAGGTCCCTTAGTCTATCAAACAACTTGTTAAAGGGGTCCATACTGTCTTGGTTAATGAATCTTCCATCTCTAGTACAGTTGAATCCTTCTAGCAACCAATTTGGAAAAACCAATGGATGATTTCCAAAAGATAATTGTCTACTAGAAGATCTTGACCTCAGCTCTAACAACTTAAGCCTTCCCCTCAATATTTTCTCCTAGTGCAATAATGTAGTAAATATTAACCTATCAAATATATCAAGGATTGAAGGGCTCGACTCTACATTTACTTGGCCTAATTTATCCACTTTGTACTTGTCTTCTTCTAACATTACCGAATTTCCCAAAATCTTAAATTCCTAACAACTTATAAGAATTTTGGATCTCTCCAACAATAGAATCCAAGGTGAAATCTCAGCTGGGATGTACGATGTTAGAAAAGATTTATTGGAGGATTTAAATATTTCTCACAATAACTTTACAGGAGGTTTAAATCTTCCTTCTTACAAGAGCTTAGAATACATTGATCTTCTCTCTAACTCTTTATAAGGTTTGCTTCTTTGCCACTACCCAACACCACTGTGTTTTTGGCTTCCAATAACAAATTTCATGGGGAGATAACCTCATCATTTTGTAACTTGACACAATTGAGCGATGTTGACCTCTTTAACAACCACTTGAATGGCAGAATACCCGAGTGTTTAGAAAAGTTGAGTCATAGCCTAGAACTCTTGGATTTGGGGTCTAATAAATTTCATGGGAACAGTCCTTTGACATTTACAAAGCATTGCACCTTAAAGAGCATACACTTGAATAATAATCAATTTGAAGGGGCGATTCCACTATCTTTGAAGAGATATAAGAGTTTAGAAGTACTTGATCTTGGTAATAATCGATTCAATGATTCCTTTCCACACTGGCTAGATAATCTCCCAGAGTTAAAAGTCCTTGTCCTCCAATCAAATAATTTTCAAGGTTCAATAAGAGATGAGCTAAGGCTAATAAACATCCATTTCCTAAGTTGCAAATTCATGATCTTTCTAAGAACCGCTTATCTGGAAAGCTCCCAGTTAAATACTTTAGAAACTTCACGGCAGTGATCATAAATAATGATGCTGGACATACGGAGAGTAGAAATTATGTAGGTGTTTCGGATTATTATGAGGAGTCTCTTGTGTTGACAATGAAAGAAATGACATTAACATACAAAATCTCAACCTTTCTAATATCCTTGGATCTCTCAAACAACAAATTCAGGGGAGAAATCCCAGATTTTGTTGGTGAACTTCTTGCACTTGTAAGCTTGAATGTATCATACAACCAGCTAACAGGCCATATACCCCCATCACTAGCCAAATTAACTTCGCTTCAGTCTCTAGACTTGTCTTGCAATAGGCTTGAAGGAAATATTCCACCACAGTTGGTTAGTCTCACTTTTCTTGAAGACTAAAATGTTTCCTAGAATAAGCTATTAGGGCCAATCCTTGAAAGCACTCAACTCAGTACACTTTCAAGTGATTCTTACGTAGGGAACTTGGCTTTGTGCGGATATCCATTGCAAGATTGCGGAAAAAGGGGCGTACTTGATCATCAATCTGTGTCAAAACAAGAAGTATATGATATTGTCGATATCATAACAAGTATAAGCTTGTGGGAAATAATTTTGATAGGGTTTGGCCTAGGAACAACTTTGGGGTTGGTTGTTGGATATCGTATACTTTCATCAGAGAGCTCTAATTGGTTTTCTAGAAAGGTGAATAGGTTTGAATATGTAATTGCGCAAGGGTTCAAGAAGCATTCGAGAAGACGACAAAGGAGGACTTGAAACAATATAGCTTAGACTTAGAGACTATTACTGCTATGTAGTAGCGGACTACTGTTTTCCTTTTCTTTTAATTTTTTGTGTTTTCCTCTAGTTTTTAGCTTGACTGTTTACAATAAGTGATTTCTACCATCTGTATTATCCGCACTCAAATTTCATGCACAGTGTTTAAACTTCAGATTTCATAGGATTCAAGATTTTTCATATATAGAGTATTACTCTGTCATTTTAATGATCTTCCATTCTCAAAATATGAGTGTTGCACTTTTACACTCATGTTGAGCCCATGAACAACCCACATGTGAGTGTATGTATTGTCTCATACTATTGAGTTTCGAATTAAGGGGGAGAGTTGGGGTGATGTTACCTACATTGAAAAAATAAGTAACTTGTATCCACTTTAAAAGGCTAAGGGGCTACCCCCTCATAATTGCCATGTGATTTTGAGGTGAAACCTCCTTGTTCTTGTAAATGAGATTTGTAATCTCCGTGGCGGGCGCAGCCCAGGCCTGTTAAACAACTCATTAAATTGTATAGCAAATTTTCTAGAAATTTTAACTAGATTATAGGCTTCATATTGAAATAATGAAATTTATTTGTTCAATTGAGTTCAGTTGGCTATCTCTTACTCTCCATTCCAAGTAATCCTGTGATCAATTCTCTTCCCTCTCTTGTCCTTATAGCATCATTAAATGTCTAAGTAGAGGGTTATAACTTATATTTGTACGACACATACTTCCTTTAAAAAAAGAATTTTGATATATTAGTACGGATTTGGTCTTTATTGTAATGATAAATACAAAAGAATATTAATTATCTCTTACAAACAATATCCTTTTGTTGAAAATAAAATGAAACGGAGGAAGTACTTGAATCTTGTAAATCTTACAAAAATTTGAAAAACAACTTGTCAAATTGGTTAAAAACAAATTGTATGCAATGAAGGAACAAGACTAGGTTTAAGAAAACTCTAAGTCAAAGTAAAACATGCTTTCTCTTTATATTGAACGAGTAACCAACTAGGGTTAGCATTAGTGGTTAATGGTCTCATACTCCTTAATCAAGATTTTTCATATATAGAGTATTACTCTTTGTCATTTTAATGCTCTTCCATTCTCGAAATATGAGTGTTGCACTTTTGCACTCATGTTGAGCCCATGAACAACCCTCATGTGAGTGTATGTGTTGCACTTGTCCCATACTATTGAGTTTTGAATTAAGAGGGAGTGTTGTGGTGATGTTGATATATATGTTCTCAGATGAATTGGGCAATTAGAATTAATTTCAATTGAAGTAACAGTACTTTTCAAAGTATTGTATAAGTTAACCTTAACAATAAGAGGTTTTAATGGGTAATCTAGTGATTATTGAGCTTAGTTTCGATACGTAGGACATGTGGATTGAAGGGTAGCTTAGAGAAGAATGCAGTATGAGTTTGTTTCAATTGATTAGTGTTAATGATGTAAGATAGATAGATTTCTGATTGGGGTTTAACTGATAGTAATTTACTTGGCCTGTTAATATGCTATTGTAATAGATTGGAAATATGGAATGAGATTGGGATTGGGATGATATTTGAATTGTCATTACTCTTAGTAATGCTGACTTTGTAATATTGTTGGATTTGGCCATATGGGTTGCAGGGTTGATGGGTATGTCTCGGTGTCGTTCTTGACCATTTTCTCAAAATTCTGCATCTTTTGTTCGAAATGTAAAGTGTCCATTCTCATGATACTTGTTAATGTAGGATGAGAATGACTTTGCGTCGTCTTATCCAAAGACAAATTCTTCGAAGGCAGATAGAGATTTTTTATTTATTTATTTATTTATTTATTTATTTTTAACCGATAAGGTCAACGGAGGCCCCATTTATGGTTTATATACCAGGATTAGACCTATTCAATGGGTTAGGGGCCCATTTAAAGCCTTGACCCAGCCCTTTTATAAAAGGGTTTTATCCATCCAATATTTAAACGGGGCGGGCTTTTAAAGGGTTTTTAAATAAGGGGCTTTTAAAGGGTTGGATCTAAGTTAAAAAGGGCTGAAATTGGGTAACTCTTATGAGACTTTTTTTATCCTAATTTTTCTATTTCTAAAACTTTCTAACATCAATTGAAGATTATAATTTAATCTAGCATGCAGGCAAAGAATTGAAGAAAAATTTAAAACAACTTATAAGATTTTTTGGGCTTGAATCTTGATCAAATTTTTCCAACAAACTAAGAGTGACCGCACTGAATTAAATTCCCCGAAGCATAATTAAGAGACAATTTTTGGCAATTTTTTTGTGGTTGTTTCCATTGCTTAATTTCATCCTACTAACCTTAACAATGGCATCCTGCTTATGAGATTTCACCTTCTTCACATGGGATTTGTTAAACATCGCCCACAGAATACTACATAAAACCCACAAAATTAATATGATTTGACAGTTTTGCCCCTTTGTCAATTTTCTCTGAACACCGAAAAATGTGGAGTCGTACGGGGATGGGGGACGACGAATGTCATCGGAAAAGACGGCTGGCATCCGGAGGAGCCGCCACCACCGCGGCACCGGCGCCTGGCCGGGACGCCGCCACCATGGCGGTGGCGCCTAGCCAGGACGCCTGTACCATGGTTGAGGCTTCCAGGCCAGGCGCCATGACCATGGTACTGGCGTCCCGGCTAGGCGCCACCACCATGGTGGCGGCGTCCCGGCCAGGCGCCGGTTCCAGGGTGGTGGTCCGGCCATATTATTTTATTTTTTTGTTTTTTTGTTTTTTTTTTTTTTTTTTTTTTTTTTTTTTTACATTTGACTTGCTTAAAATTCAAAATAAAAAATTTTCTCAGTTACTAATAAAAAAAAACAAAATATTAAAAAAAAAAGAATTTTTTTTTTTCTCAATTCCAACAAAAAAAACATAATATTACACAAAAAAAAAGAAAACAAAAAAAAAACATGATAATACACAAAAATAGAAAAAAAAAACTCAATTTCCAACAAAAAAAAACATTATACAAACAAGCAAAAAAAAATTAAAAAAAAAATAACAAAACAACCACGGCAAGGCGGTGGGGCGCCTGGCCAGGACGGCCGATGGCTGGTGGTGGCGCCAGGTCCGGCAGCCACGTCCACTGACCTGGGCAGGACGCTAAGCCACAGTGACTGGCGCCTGTCCCAAACGCCACTCACCGTGGCTGGGCGTCCTGCCCAGACGCCAGGCCGGTGGACGTGGCTGCCGGACCTGGCGCCACCACCACCTGGCCGCCACGAGCCAACCCTCCCTCCTCCGCAGCCGCCACCAACTCTTTGCCTTGCCACCTCGATATCCCCGTACTTTGATTTTTTTTGAGGTTGTGTTTTTTTTTAAGGTCAAGGGCAATATTGTAACTTCAATATAAGTTTGCGGGCTATATGTGGAGATTTGCGGGCGATGTTTAGCAATCCACCTTCATATTCATTAACTTTCATCTTCACATTGCTTCCCATTCGAAATTGTACTACCTAATCTGATTTCAAATTCGCTCAATTAAACCGATCATGCAACAAAATTACGTAGTTTTGAAGTTAGATCTAGATATTTGCTTTGTAATTTTATTTCTAAGGCCCTTTATAAGGCCCCTGAAAGACCCTTTATAATTATCTTATATTGTGTTTACTTCATGATTGTTGTAGTTTGTTTATACATTTTGAATGGGCTGGGCTTAATGGCCCATGGACAAGCTCGGCCCATTTCAGAATAGGCTTGGCCCGGCTCGGCCCATTTTATACAAAGCCCGGCCCAGCCAGCCTGGCCCGTTGAACAGGTCTAATCAGGATTTACCAAAGTGGCATAGCCCCAGGAGAAAGGGGGGTACGAGGTTTGATCCCCCGCCACAATGGAAGGAGATGGAACATGGCTCCACGGAGCCATGCTTATAAAGTTATACCTCAGGCAAATAGAGATTGTTTCTTGTGGGATGGTGTTACTTGTGACTCTACCTCAGGTCATGTTATAGGACTTTGACCTCAGTTTTAGTCAACTTGGCGGGATCATCCACCTCAACGGCTCTCTTTCATTGAATAGTACCCCCATCACGTTGAACATACATATACAGATATATGGAATACTATTGAAATGATATTTCTCTTTGTATGATTTTCTTTCAATTGATAATTGTCAATGATTTAAGATAGATAGAATTCAAATGAAATTTCTCTTTGTATGTTTGCAAATTTCATTTGAATAGTACTCTATAGTTACGTTGAACATTGTTTTTTACGAGTCTGGTTTTTCTACGCTTATGCGTGGTCCAATCGTACGTTTTCCGCTTATTGTAAAATGTGGAATGGAGATCGCTAGACTTAAGCACACACTTGAAAGTCCAGTTCCTTTAATTAGTTTACACTTGAAAGTCATGACTTCTTTTATTCATATATTGTGCATGTGTATTTAATGGCTTCCTGCTCCTATGATTCAACAAGTGCATGAGTGTGGGCCTGCTTATTATCTAGTTTCGTAGAATTTTTATGCTTATTGTTTTTCATGATTATGATAGACATGTTTGTATGTCTGCAGTAGAAGACTTAGATTCCTTGCAAATTAAAAGTCGTGTGTTGGGCATACAAGAATGTTCTAACTATCTGTTTGCGATTATGTCACCCACTATAACAAGTTTACAAATTTGGATCGTAATTTTTTAATTTACATTGTAAAATTAGCTCAAAAATGTAATTGTACACCATACATTAACCAATATGGATATCCAAGATCACTCATATATGATAATATGATCCAGGGGGAATTATATCACTACAAAACATAAAGTGTTTAGCTACATAATTTACCTATGGAATGCATATCCGATCCATAGCTAAAATAGCTACAAAATTCAAAATTTCCCATGCAAAGGAAGCTAGCTACGAAATTTCAATTCTATATCTAAATAAAGGTGCAAAGTTCTATTTTATGTAGCTAACTTAGTTGTACAAATTAAATTTTCCGTAGCTAATGATTTTAAATCTGTGTAGAAATTTTTTATATTGGGTCTTCCATTCCACTACCCCAGTAACTTGCATTATGAACCCTAAAAACACCAAACCCAAGTACACAACCCCTTGTTTATTTTCATTCTGCCTCACTTCTATCTTATTACTATTTGTAGGTCTTGAACTAAGAGCATCTTTAAGGGTGAACATTTTAATAGTTCACAATGAGTGAACAAATAAGGTGGTGGCTTAATGGCAAACTCTTTAATTGTTCATGTTGAGTGGTCAAGGGTTCGATTGCAGGAGCAAGCACTTGCATGAATTAATTCGCTGTGGGCCCCACCAATATTTTGGACTGATATTCATGCAAAACGACGTCGTTTTGCTGTTTCATGTTGCAAAACGACGTCGTTTTGCTGTTAAAGGTCAGAAAAAAAAAATAGAAATCAGCGGCTGGGAGCGCGCCACTTGGCCCAGCCGCTGCTTGACACGTGTGTACTGTTTTAAATATATCCGTTGTAATTTTACAACGGATATATTTTACAAAATACAAATAAAAAAAAAAAAAAAATTACCAACGACTCTATTTTTTTCCCCTCTATAAATAGACACCCATATTGATATACTTTTTTCAACTTTGAAAATTCATTTTTTTCTACTATGTTTTTCTCTTCAAAAATCCCCTCTATAATTACCAATATTATTATTATTTATACCAATATTAATATTATTATTGTTATTATTATTTTTAATTATTATCATTAATATTATTATTATCGTTACTATTATTTTTATTATTATCGTTATTATTATTATTATTATTATTATTATTTTTATTATTATCGTTATTATTATTATTATTATTATCGTTATTATTATTATAATTATTATTATTATTATTATCGTTATTATTATTTTTATTATTATTGTTAGTATTATTATTATTTTTTATATTTTTATTTTTTCCAAATATAAATTATAATTATGGATGCTAATACCAACCCCAAAACAAATAGAAAGAAGAAAAAAAATTTGGGTCAAAATATGATGAATTCAAACAGTTTAAACGAAAGCTCAACCGATTCCTCTTCATCTTCATCTAACTCGGATGATGAGGGAAGGGAGCTTAGAGTTCAACAACGTAATGAAGTGTGTCTTATGATACAACACGTAATGCATGAGTACATTCCACCAATAATTCAAGCTGCCACTCAGCAATGCCGACACAAATCTACTGAGCCCCGAAAGGATAGGGGACGCGAAGAAGGTCATGCACAGTTATTTGCAAAACACCAGGAAGCTGCAAGGAAAGACGTTGAACGCGCATTTGGGGTCCTTCAAGCTCGTTTTGCCATTATTAAAAAGCCGTCTTTGGCGTGGGATACCGACATACTCCACAATATCATGCTCGCCTGCATCATAATACATAATATGATCGTTGAAGATGAACGAGAGACGTATCAAAATAACGTTAATACCAATGAGTTTATGAATGCTGGAGGCAACGCTAATGAGGACACTACCGAGTACCGTACTGATCGTATTGTGGATATCGGCTTATACTTGTCTCGTAGAACAGAGATTGAGGATCAACAGACTCATTTGCAGCTAAAAAACGACTTGGTCGAACATATATGGAATAAATTTGGTAACAACGAAAACTTAGGCAACTAGGTTTACAACAAATGGTTATCCTTAAGGACATCTTACAAAACGATGTGTAGTTGTTTTTTTTTTAAATAAAATGTACTAGATTATAGTTGTAGAACTGTAATCACGATTTGTACCTCTTTTTTTTGTTAATTAAAATTAGCTGCGTTGTTGTTTAAAAAATATTAATCACAATAATTAGTTTTTTAAAAAGCTGATAAAAAATGCGATAATTTCTTAATTAGTAATCACGATTAAAATATTAAATACGTCAATTAATTACATTGACATCGGGTTAATAAATTATAATTATGAAACAAAAAAAATTATATTTACAAAAATAAAATAAGGTGGGGTAGGGAGTATTGATGATGAACCATTGTTTAGTGTTCATTGTTAAGAGTGAATATTGTAAATGGTTTGTTGGGTTGATGTGGATGAGAGAGAAATGGTGATAGTGACCCATGAACCATTTTTTTGTGTTCACCAATAATGATGCTCTAAAGAATTGAAGTATGATGATCGAACATGTATCGTATTGACGTATGAAGAACCAGATAAAGAACAACAAATAAATATGAAGTGAAAGTTTTTTTTTTTTTACTTCACTTTCGAAATTCGGGAAATATTCCAGATTAGCTATAGCCTATAGGTCTAGGTTACCTATGTAAATATTCTAGATTTTTTATACATATTTTGTAACTTTTTAGTGATGAAATGAAATAAATTTGAGATCTGCATATTTAATCACTATTCTTACAACTTTTTGCTCAAATATAGTACTCTCTCCAATTTTAACGTTCTGTGCATTTACTGTTCGTACGCTTTCCAATGCACATTTTATATCATTAATATATATAATTACATGTATGTCAAAATTATAACGATTGAATATCAATGTTGTACTCATTAAGACGAATTAAACAAGATCTCACTTGATTATAATAATTCTTATATATTGAGAGATAAATAAGAGATTCCTTCTACACGTGAATAGTGTAAAAAACACAAATGCACAGAACATTAAAAATCGGAGGGTATACGATTTTTTGTACTTCTTGAAAATTATGATTCCACAAATAATTCAATATAATGGCTATTATTGTCCTAGTTTACGCGAGTCATGTACAAACTTACGGCATACGTGGTTGCATGAGTATTTTTGATGCTAATTTTATTGTCTGCGTGTTTATATTAGAAGACTTAATTAATTCTTTGCACATCAAAGTCATAGATAGTAGGCTTACCAGTTTCAAGTGCCTGAGCTAAGGTCTAACTCACGATTACAAACTAATGTGGATGTAGGTTAATTACATACATTGACTTAGCTTGACTTGTGTGGTTAATGTTATGTTCTACTTTCCTATATATAAGTACGTTCATTCTATTCTGTTCAATTTGTAAGGTATTTTTGCCTTCTCTTTAATTCATTTTTCACTCATATATTATACCTTTAAGCAATAAGTTTTCTTAAAAAAAATTAAGACGTTTCATCTATTTCAGTTTTGTTTTGTTTTTTTTTTTCTTCTTTGCTTTCTTTTTTATCCTTTGCTAGCGATTTCATTAGCATTTCATAACTCTTCCACATAGCAGCTTTGCCACCATGATGAGAAGATGGCTTTGCTTCATTTCAAAAATGAACTAATCATTTGACCCCATTTTTCTAACATGTATTATGATGTGCATATTGAATCATTGTGTTATTCTTATCCAAAGACAAAATCTTGAAAAGCAAATAGAGATTACTGCTTGTGGGATGGTGTCACTTGTGACTCTACCTTAGGTCATGTTACTAGACTTGATCTTAGCTGTAGTCAAATGGGTGGGATCATCCACCACAATAGCACACTCTTTTACCTTTCACATCTCCGGTCCCTTAACCTTGCCTATAACAATTTTCACCCATCACTCATTTCCCTAAACTTTGGTCACTTTTTAGATTTGAAAGTGTTAAACCTGTCACATTCTGGTTTTACTGGTGACGTTACTATTGACTTCAGCTTTCTCTCCTAACTTGCTTCCTTAGATCTCACCATTCATTCTGTTAGGCTAGATATGTATTCTGCATATGTTTTTAAACAAGATTTACCATATGCTTTCTTAGGACTTAAAATTCCTCATGTTGATACAATTATAAGAAATTGTACTAAGTTGAGACAACTTCACCTCAATGGGGTGTTGATTAATTCAATCCCACCCCCCTCCCCCACCCCAAATAATAGGAAACCTTTCTTCTTTGTCATCTTTGCAACTATCCTATTGCAATCTACAAGGAGTCATCTATTCAAACATCTTGGCCCTACCTCAGTTACGTTTTCTCATAGTTGCATCCAATCCCAATCTCTATTGGAATCCCTCACTATTCAACAACTTGAGTACTTCTTTGGAGGTAATAAATTTCTCAGACACTAGTTCATCAGGTAGGTTTCCTGAATATACACTTGAAAGTCGATCACCCCGATTGAGAAATTCTAGCAGCTAGTTGCAACGTTTATGGAACTATATCTCTATGGATTTGGAACACAACAGAAGAGGTTTGGCTTGGAGATAACCATCTAACCGGAAAACTACCCTTAACAATGAACACAAAAGAGCTTTCACAATTAAGTTATTTTTATCTGTCGAACAACTTGCTAGAGGGACCCATACCATCTTTGTTGGGGAAGTCAATGGCCCAATTCCAAAAGACAATTGTTCACTAGAGGTTCTTTGCCTTAGCTACAACAACTTAAGCTTTCACCTCAATAACTTGTCAAAGTGCAATAATCTTTTTTCTATTCGCCTATCGTATGTATCAGTGACTGGAAGGGTCAATTCTATATTTTCATGGCCTAATTTGTCAGAATTGGATATGTCTTCTTGTAATATGTTTCTTAAATTCCCAACAACATATAGAATATTTGGATTTATCTAACAATGGAATTCAAGGTGAAATCCCATCTTGGTTGTATAATGTGGGAAAAGATCCAATGTTGTTTCTAAATATTTCTCACAATAATTTGACAGGGGGTTTGAATAATCTTTCTTGAAGAGTTTGGAATTCATTAATCTTCGCTCTAACTCTCTACAAGGTTTCCTTCCTTTGCCACCACCCAACACCACTATGTTTTTGGCTTCCAATAACAAATTTCACGGGGAAATAACCTCATCGTATTGTGACTTGACACGCATGAGTTATGTTGACCTCTCAAACAAGTACTTGAATGGAAAAATACCTAAGTGTTTAAGAAAGTTGAGTCATAGTCTAGAAATCTTGAAATTGGAGTCTAATAAATTTCATGGGATTATTCTTATAACATTTACAAAGCATTGCACCTTAAAGAGCATACACTTGAATAATAATCAGTTTGAAGAGACGGTTCCGCTCTCTTTGAAGAGGTGTAAAAGCTTGGAAGTACTTGATGTTGGTAATAATAGATTCAATGATTCCTTTCCACACTGGCTAGATAATCTCCCTGAGTTAAAAGTCCTTGTCCTCCGATAAAATAGTTTTCAAGGTTCAATAAGAGATGAGCTGAAGTCTAGTAAACATCCATTTCCTAAGTTGCAAATTCTTGATCTTTCTCACAACCAATTTAGTGGAAATTTGCCAGCGAGATACATCAGCAAGTTCAAGGGGTTGATGGTAGATAGCAGTGTGGGACATACCAAGACTTTGAGCCACATAGGCAACTTTTCTTACTATAGTTATGAAGACTCTCTTGTGTTGACAATGAAACAGGGCTGCTCTTGGGAAATATGTGAGGAAGGTGGCTACTAAGGAAGATTCTTTATGGGTAAGGTGGATTCACAGTGTCTATTTGAAGGATAAGGAGTGGTGGTCTTATAAGCCTAAAAAGAATGATGGTATGGGCTGGAAGAAAATTTGTTGCATTAAAGATGAGCTTAAGTCTGGTTTCAGTGATAATAGATGGCACACTAGCAAGTATAACATTGGTAAAGTTTATAAGTGGCTGCAAGGGGAGTTTGAGAATGTTCATTGGCAGACATGGGTCTGGAATAGTTACAACATTCCCCGACATTCCTTTATTGCTTGGCTAGCTATTCAAGGCAAATTAAAGACAAGGGACAAGCTGGTTCAGTTTGGGGTTTGCTTTGATGAGAATTGTCTGCTGTGTGGTGAGAAACCTGAGACCAAAGACCACTTATTCTTTGATTGTTTGTATAGCAGACGCTGTATTTCGAAAGTTGGTGCCTAGCTAAACATCACTGAACATCATTTCCAGATTGACAGATCCTGGAAACATTGGAGCAGGAATTTGAAGGAGGAAGTAAGGAGGAAAGTGGGTCTGGCTGCTCTCACTGCTGTTACCTACAATATCTGGTGGGCTAGAAACAAAGCTTTTTGGGATAAAGCTATTATCCACCCTGACAGATTATGCATTACAGTATGCAGGGAAACTGTGGACAGGGTTCAACAACTCATCAGCAGAAAGTGGAATATGAAACAGTGTAAATGGTTGTATAGTTTGAGGTCCTGTTTCCTAAGTAGTTTGTTTGCTTTTTTGTTGTTTTGTGTAATTAGTGTTGTTTCTAGTTGGTGATGATTGGCCTTTTTGTGGCTGATTGTAGTTCGGGGTTGAGGGCTTGCCCTCCTTTGGTAATAAAATTCTTACTTACCAAAAAAAAAAAAAAAAAAATGAAAGGATTGGAGCTGAATACCAATATATCCTATCCACTTTAAAAACCTTGGATTTCTCTAACAATAGATTTAGTGGAGAAATCCCATATTCTGTTGGCAAGCTTGTTGCACTTGTAACCTAGAATGTTTCACATAACCATCTCACAGGCCATATACCCCTATCCCTAGCCAACCTAACTTCCCTTCAGTCCCTAGACTTTTCGTGCAACAAGTTTGAGGGGAAAAGTCCACCACAGTTGGTTAAGCTCACATTTCTTGAAGACTTCAATGTTTCGGAGAACCAACTAATAGGGTCAATTCCTCGAGGCAATCAATTCAACACATTATTTTCAAGTAATTCATATGGGGGAAACTTGGGTTTATGTGGAGATCCATTGCCAAAGTGCGGAAAAGGGGGTGTTGTTGACGATCAACCACCTACACCAACATTCGGACAAGAAAAAGATCACATTATTGATATCATCACAAGTATAAGCTTGTGGGATATCATCCTTTTGTTCTATGAGGGACTTTGGGTTTAGTTGTTGGATACTATATGCTTTCATCAGAGAGGCCTAATTGGTTTTCAAGAAAGGCGGATAAGTTTGAATATGTAATGGTGCAGCGTTATAAGATGCTTTCGAGAGGACGGCAAATGAGGACTTAATCTTTGTTTAGTTTATGAGTTTGTAACTGTATTTTTAAGATTGTTGTATCCTTTTTGTTTTCCTTGTTTGTATCATCAGTTGTACTGATAACTTCATTTATAATTAAGCAAGTGCTTTCTAATATATATACTCCCTATCTGTGTTTTCACTAAATTAAATGTGTTGTTAACTTGTTAAGAAGACACGATAATATGTTCAGACTTCAAGGAGTACATATCATGTTTATAACCATCCTACTGCTAGCTCTTCTACTTTTAGAATTATCACCGTTCGACTTTGGCAACATCAAGCACTACTGCCACTAACCCTCTACAAAGATATGAAATAAAAAAAGAATTGTTACTTTGATTAGCAACGATATGAGGCAATCTCATATGCGTTGGTCGTTGATTAGCAAATTTATGGGGCAATCTCATTGTAACAACATTTGTCATTTGGTGGAAGTTTAAATAATGAATAAATTTTGGCATGTGGGATTGCTTGATTTATCCCTGTTAGTACGTCGATAAGATTACCAAATTTATAATTTTTTATGTGTACTTACTCATCAATAGAAAAAAAAAAACGCGACATATAGTATTATTTGTGAGGCATAAAAGTTCATATATTGCATTTTTACTATCATGAACACTTCCTTATTAACAATCAAAAATGCAATTAGTATATCATACACAAGTGTGTACTAGTTCAAGACCCATGCAAATGCACAGTTATTAATTACAATGATAATTTTGTGTATTTTTGCAATTTATATTTGATTTCATACACTTCTACTTAGTGGTGTTTAAAAAATCCCATTTTTTTGGAACATATACTATATGCATTTTTGTAAATATTATTATTAGTAAAGAAAATATGATTAACTATATGCTCCCTCTATTCCTTATTATTCTGTGCATACACTATTTAGGGGAGAACCAAGGAAAACTGTATTATAATGGGAGTAGGGTCAAAAAGTAAAAATAGATTAGATAGAGAATGTGTAAAAGGGGGAAAAGTAAGGGAAAGTGGGGAAAATAAGAGAAGGTGGGGTTAAAAAGCAAATTTGATTGGAGAGAGAGTGTCTCAAAATGGAATAAAGCACAATGCACAAAACAATACGGAATGTCCATTTGGGGAAAGTGCACAAAACAATATGGAACGGAGGGAGTAGTCAAATTTCAATTTAAATTTAAGTCATTATTTTCTTATTTACTTCTACCTTATCATGTAATCTATATTTATTAATTCAAAACTAGTTCGAATTTCAAATTTTAATTTTACAACTAATATTGATATTAATTATTTAAATTAAATAAAATTAAAATTTAAAACATAATCTACAAATTACCTAAAGCTGCCGCCTCACTATTTTTGGCCCAGCTTTAGGTATTAGCAGATGATTTAAATTTAAGTCATCAATTTCATATTTACTTCTACCTTATCATGTAATCTATATCTATTAATTCAAAATTAGTTCAAATTTCAAATTTTAATTTTACAACTAATATTGATATTAATTATTCAAATTAAAAAAAAAAATTTAAAACATAATCTACAAATTACCTTAAGCTGTCACCTCACTATTTTTGGCACAATTTAGGTATTAGTAGATGATGTTGCACTTTATACATAAAGCTATAAAAGTCATTTCACTATAAAATGTGGCTTAGGATGAACAATGTTTTTTATAAGATAAACATAGTAGAACAATATTTTTTATAGAATAAACATTGCAAAATTAGTGATAAGTTTGTTTTTCCCTTTTAATTTTAAAAGGAATTACATGCATGATCTTTTGGGTTATTATATCGTTCATTTACACTATTATGTTGTTTATCTATATTTTGTTGTTGTTCATTGTTATGTA
Source organism: Chenopodium quinoa (assembly GCF_001683475.1). Taxonomy (NCBI): domain Eukaryota; kingdom Viridiplantae; phylum Streptophyta; class Magnoliopsida; order Caryophyllales; family Amaranthaceae; genus Chenopodium; species Chenopodium quinoa. Next base: position 1,137,160 of record NW_018743783.1, read on the forward strand.
TCATGAGGATCATGCACACTTGTGTAGGATCATAATCACTTGTGTAGCATCCTTTTTGCCGAGAGCAAGCTTGTTGTAACAGAAGCGCGAAAACAAACAATTGAACGAATAATACGAATAAGAATAAACAACGACACACAAAAATTAATGTGGTTCACTGTCATACGATAGCTACGCCTCCAAGAAGGGGTGAAAATCTTTACTATGGAGATCAAAAGAAAATACAATAGGCAAGAGATTGGTAATTCTTCCAAGAATTCTCTCTCAAACTCTCTCTATTGTGTTTCCTCTCTTTTTTGTAGTTAATTATGTATAATAATCCCTAAATATGGCTTATATACGATACAAAACAAATAGGAATTAAACTTGCCAACTACGAACACTAGTAGAAAAAAGTAAATGGGGAGCGGTTCGAACCCCCTAATGGGAAGCGGTTTTGAACCGCTTCGGCTTGGGGGGCTTGCCATTGTCCATTTAAATGGGAAGCGGTTCAAACCGCTTCCCATTTGTAGAGAATGGGAAGCGATTTTGGCGCCAAACCGCTTCCCATTCTCTTCACACAAGATATGTAGAGTAGTATGGGAAGCGGTTTTGGCGCCAAACCGCTTCCCATTCTCATTTTACATAAGATATGTAGAGTGTAATGGGAAGCGGTTTTGGCGCCAAACCGCTTCCCATTTAGCCTTTTTTTTTAAGAATATTATTATTAATAATAATATTAGTGACCGTTATAATATTATTAGTGACCTGTCATAATAATATCAGTGACCTGTCACAATAATTTTAATATTATTAATTAATAATAAAATTAATATTATTAATTAATAATAATATTAATATTACAAACAATAATACAATGATATATCTATAACATGAAATAATTATATATATCAAAAGTAACATCATTAATATATTTAATTAACAATAATATGTAATTACACCAAAATATATTAAGATAACATTTACAAATACTACGTACTACTTATAATTAATATTAATATATAAAAAAACATATATAACTACTTAAAATAATGTTCACAATTCTAGATGCCATCAAATGTCACGAAAAAGACCACATGTCGCGAATTTCATTAATTTCTTTGCTTGTTAACGGACCTTCCCTTTGAATCTTGCAAACCTTTAGAGAAAAAAAACCAAACATTATCATGAGTATTTGTAAAAAAATGTATGTCAAATATTTCAAAATTAGTCACCAAAATCCGCAAACACGTAGGCATCAAACTCCACAAACAATTAGGCACCAAATTCACCAAAATTCACCACATTCACCAAAATTCACCACAGTCACCGAAATTCACCAAATTCACCGAACTACACCAAATTCACGTATAAGGGCTGCTGCCTAGACTATGTAGCTGCCTGGGCTGCCTGTGCAGCCTGTGCTGGGCTGTGCTGCCTGCCTGGGTTGGCTGTGTAGCCTGCCTGTGCTGGCTGTGTAGCCTACTTGGGCTGTTGCAGGTGTTTGGGCTGCCCTGGGCTGCTGCAGCTTCATTGGTTGTGTGTTACAAGGTTCGGTGCTTGGTATGCTATGCTTGTGTTTTGTTCGTTGCAATAATGGAAGCAAGTAATAAATGGAAGAAGATAAAAGCATACCTTACCAAGGTGTTGTGCTTTCGTGCAACTATTGACTATGTCAAGCATAAACCTCATCACGTATAGGGCACAGTCAAGTCCATTGTCTTGTTGCGCATACTGACATGCCACAAAGGTAATCTAATCATGCATAGCCATAACCGAAGCCAAGTTTATTAAGCAAATCACTATATGAAGGCATTACCTTTGCATATTTCTACTTAGGACCCACAACAGAACGACAATTTAGCTTCTTCATAACACTTTAGGAAAATAAGTTCAAAGTTAGAAACATAAATACTCGATGATTTAGGTGAGGTTATTCAACAATAGGAAGCAATATGTACCTATTCAGTAGGTTCTTCACTAGCAACCTCCGTGGTGGATTCTCACGAGCCGAATCGAAGTGGTAGATTGTGTTATTGGAAACACAAATCACCAAAAGGCTTCAATGAGCACTGCATATATTTAGAAAACGTCAACATATGTACTCCATAGTTAATTGTATTTTCAGAATTTGAAAAAAAGCAACAACTGAATTATGACATATTTAGACGTACTCCTCAAAACATGGGGCTAATATGAACTTATCTCCCGCACGCGTTGATTCCTTAACACTCCGTTCAAGGTAATCTTCCATGTCACGAGGGTTGCATAAGCATCTGGTAATGGAGGTCTGCTCGGGGCACAACCACCCAACTGCAGCCTCGGAATTGCATCCACTAATAAGGTGCTCCTGTAGTGCCCTTCATGATAGTAATGGCATTGAATAATTATTAATTGCATTGTTTACATTCGAAAATGCAACAACAATATGATTAGGAATATTGGCATTGAATTACCTCATGAAAGCTTGAATGATGGAAATGTTAAGCATGGCACCGGTTAGAAATTCCTTCACATCCACTCTTGTAATAAATGTGATCCTATCCTCATCATAGTGGAACAATGCCTTAGGTAAATTCACTGCAATAGATCTACCCCTAGGCAACTCACTAACATGGTTGTGAAGAAAAGTACAAGCTTTAGAGAGCGAATGAAGGACATCGGCTTCTACTAGTGGAGTACAACTCGTTTCAGAACCTCTTGAACTCTTCTTCAACAGGTGTTCACCCTTTAACCCTTGTCCTTGTTCCATGTTCTTTGGAGGTTGGACATTCTTGGATTTTGGATTCTCCACCTTCTTCCTTTTAGAGGACTGATTTTCATTTGCAAACTAGTAACATAAAAGCACATGGTTATAGTACAAGCTATTTGCGATATGTTTTTAAAACAAGCTAAGTAGTGTATACTTACCCCTCCTATCAACCTCACCCGATCACGTGGCCATGGCACAAAGCTACTTTTCGCATCAAGTAGCGTCAAGAAGTTATATTCCTCTCTAGGCACTGGTAGTGGCAAGTCCTCAAACCCAGGTACTATGGAATTGATCCCGACCGAGATATAGTGGGTACTAGTATTAGACTTGAAATGGACCTTGTCAAACGGTTGTGCGCTACCATACCCCACCAACTCTCCATCCATGTTTTTCCCGAGGTGAAGAAGCTCACAGGGCGTCTCTTCCTACACATTTGATTAGGACAAGTTATGAACTAATTAACCAACGTAAGCCTAATACAAGCACATTTGATTAGCTGTTGTAATTTACCTTAACATCTGGAAAAGGATCAGGTGTCAGGTTTGCACTCTCCCTTGAGTCTGCATGCGTAGGACTAGGAATCTGCAATAGTAAAATAATTATGCTACATAAGGCCTCGTTTGACCAAGTTCATGTTCTGCAATTTGATTGTAATGAAATTACCTCTCCCTCAACAAGTGGATCGTCCCCGGCGTCTTTTTTGTGACTACATGAGTCCACTGGGGTAATCGGGGGCAACGACAAGCTCGACAAGTTCATGTGCTTCAAAATGGCATTGAATTGACTTTGCAATTGTTCTTGCACCTCTTTGCGTATCTCCGCCTTAATTGATTCCTTTTCCTTGGCATCCATATGGTGTGGCGAATTAACACTTGATCTAGTTCTTCCTGATCTAGTGTATTCTGAATCCATAACCTTTTCCCACCCTAGTTGTTTCCCTCCCGAACCAATAACTCATCAAGGGTGGTATGGTTTTCCTAAAGCCAAGGTAAAAGGATCATTGTCTATGCTTGGAGTGAGCTTGCCTTCAACCACTTCCGACGTATACTCGAGCAGCAACAACACAAAAAGTTTCCAGTTCTAAGTTAGATGTAGTTTCTATGGAAATATTTAATAATAAGGGTGAAATATTAGCATAAATGTCATATGGTGCTTACAAGTGCATCTGCTACTGTTTTTGTTACCGGGTGCATGATGACGTACTTTCCGGTTTTCTTGTCGATCCCATGCATAACACACCACCAGTTATTTGCACGACTTACCAAATTTGTGACCGTGGACGAAAGCGGCTTATCAGATGATGATATTTTGGATGTGGGGTATAGACCCTCTTTGATCCACTTTGGTCTACATTCCGCAAATGTCTTACAACCCATATGATGGCTATACATTTTCTTCTCAGCATTGCTCGTAGCTTGTTGACTTTTTTCCTACACATTAACAAATGTTCGCATCATTATTTGTAGTAAGCAAAATTTAGTAAACAACTCTAATTGATATGAAACTACATACAAGTGTAGTAGTAGTAGTTGATTTCGCCACAAACTTCTCCCAGTCCTTCACCGTTATTTGTGGATATACATCCCACGGTTTCTTCTCAGGTTCCTCCTCTCCTCCATTACCCATCACAATTTTCTTCGGTCTTTTCCTTTGTTTCTTATGGATCCATCTTGTTCTCAACGAACTTTTGAAGTTTTTGAATCTCTCTTGTACAAAACCTTCAAACGATTTTCTCTTGTATGGCTCATCAGGAATATTAAACATACTATGTAAGAATGGCAAACGTCCATGTTAGTCAAGGGAAAAAAAAAACATGTTGCAGCTGCACAGCCAGTCCAGGCAGGCAGCACAGCCTAGCACAGGCTGCACAACTAGCCATGCAGGCAGCACAGGCAGGCAGCCGCATCCCGATCAATGTTGGTGGATTTGCATTTGGTGAATTTGGTGAATGCGCATTGATTTTGGTACAAAGTTTTTTGACAAAAACTCAAATAAAAAAACACTTACCATTGTATCATCCCAAAACATTTGAAGCAACTCTTTAGGTATCTCGGGCCACTCAAGTGTAATAGGTATTTTACGGGTAAGTATGCCAATGTGAGTGGAATATTTGCTGCGCCATTGGCCAGTAGGTTGACCCAACTCGTCAAACTCAAGAACCATGGGTTCCCCGAGTTTCTTAAAAGCTTTTGTTGCACCCCTAACCTTTCTCTTCACCGGTGCCTTTAACCCTTCTCCACCACCGGTGGTTTTCACTTGACTTTGCGTGTGCATTTTTCCTTGTGAATATCTTACAAACTCGAAAACAACATTATCCGTAATAGGGGGGCACATTCAGCTGCTATCTCATAATCATCAAGCCCACACTGCAACTCATCATGAGCTTGGTTTTCTGGTTAACCCAAATCTGGCTCCTTATTGATATCATTCAACTCGTCATCAGAGTGAGAACTACCACGTTCTTGATTATCCATATCCTCATCTTAGTGAAGGTACTCATCACTACCCATGATATATACACACCTACCATCACAAGCAAAGCAAATAATTAGTCATCACTAAAGACAAGAATATGCTTAAAAGTCATTGATTTCATGCTAATACAAATGTTATAGGAGCAAAAGAAGTTCAAAATGGCATAAATGAGGTTCTAACTTTCCCGACTTGTTTATTTTCATTACTGGTTCACATCTAATCCTTCTAACAACTCATATTTGGTATACATAACATGTTTATAAGTTGAAAATGCTTAAAAGTCATTGATTTCAGGCTAATACAAGGTTATAGGAGCGAAAGAAGTTCAAAATGGCATAAATGAGGTTCTAGCTTTCCCGACTTGTTTATTTCCATTACTAGTTCACATCTAATCCTTCTAACAACTCATATTTGGTATACATAACATGTTTATAAGTTGAAAATGCGTAAAAGTCATTGATTTCATGCTAATACAAGGTTATAGGAGCGAAAGAAGTTCAAAATGGCATAAATGAGGTTCTAACTTTCCCAACTTGTTTATTTTCATTACTAGTTCACATCTAATCCTTCTAACAACTCATATTTGGTATACATAACATGTTTATAAGTTGAAAATGCTTAAAAGTCATTGATTTCATGCCCTTACAAGGTTTAGGAGCAAAAATAGTTTAAAAAAAAGCCTAAAATGAGCTTCTAACTTACCTAACTTCTTTATTATCATCCCAAATACACATCTACTCTTTCAAACATAGGATTGTTATTACGATGCATAAATAAAAGTACCTCATTCGAGTATTCCCTCATTATGGTCTGATCAAATATAATTTGCATCATTATCTACATCATTTGCTACATCAAGTCTAGGGGCAGTGAATGGGAGCGAATCATCAAACGCATCATATTCTTCCTCGTCTTCAACATCTCCAACCCCTAAAATTCTTCTTTGGCTAGCAAGGACAATGGACCATTTTGGATCGGCTGGGTCGGTTACATAGAACACTTGCTTAGCTTGAGATGCAAGGATGAATGGTTCCAAACTATCCCGCAAGTGGCCAAGGTCTACAAGAGTGAAGTCATCAAGTCTGATATTGCGCTTATTATTATTAACCCACTTACACTTAAATAGACCTACCTTGAACTCACGGTAATCTAGTTCCCATATTTCCTGAATTCGTCCGTAGTAGGATAATTTTGCGTTAACTGGTGTTGTATCCTTCGCACTTGCAAACTCTCTTGATGAAGCCACAAGAGTGACATCACTATTTTGGGTTGATGAGGATTTCTGATCACGATGCTCAATCCAGAATGTATACCCATTTATGTCATATCCCTCAAATGAATAAACATCTTCCTTTGGACCATAAGCTAGCCACTTTATTGTATCAGAGACACTCTCATCCAATTGACGCATCACTCGATCATGGAACCATGTCACAAACATCTTATTATGCAACTGCATTAATGCCCTTTCCCCTTTTAATGGAAATTCGGCACGCAAACTATCCATGTGCTCTTCTAAATATGGGTGAACCTCCGCAATATGATGAAGCACAAATAGGTGAGCTTGTAAGAACTGATCTCGAGCAGGTGAGATCCGTTTCGACCCGAGTGTGCCATGACCATCAAGTCTCCCTTAATGTTGGGAAGTGGAAGCCCAATTGGTTCAGCAACGGCAACATACTCTGCCACAAAATTACCAATCTCCTCAGCCACAATCCCTTGAATCATACTACCTTCTGGATGGGCTGGGTTTCTGACTTTATCTTGCAATGTACCCATGTGTCTTTCAAAAGGATAGCACCACCTCATAAAGACTGGACCGCACAAATTAATCTCACGAACCAAATGAAGAATCAAATGCACCATTATGTCAAAAAATGACGATGGGAAATACATCTCAAATTTGCACAAAGTTAAAACTACATTCGCCTGGAGAGCATCAAGTGTAAAAGGATCAAGCACTTTGTTGCACATGGTATTGAGAGACGAACAAAGGCTTGTAATAGCTTCTCTCACGTGCTTTGGTAGAATACCACGAATTGCAATCGGTAGGATTACTTGCATCATCATGTGACAATCATGGGATTTCATACTTGTCAACTTCAATTCTCCGTTTAAGGAAACGAATCTTTTCATGTTTGACGAGAAACCAGATGGAACCTTAATGTCATACAAACAATCGCAGAGCTTTCGTTTTTCTTCCTTTGACAATGTGTAGCAAGCTGAAGGTAAATAAACCTTTTCAGTCTTGCCTTTTCCATCATCTTTCTTCTTTGATACACCGTGGCTCTTTCCTTTGCGCTTCCCCTTAGGTTTTTTTCCACCATCTTCACTTCCCTTTTCAATTACCTTTGCCTTCCTTACCTTTGGCTGGACCCACAATTCCGGACGAACCCCCACGCTTCCAAATCTAATCGCGCACTCTTTCCATCCCCTTTGTTTTGCCATGAATACCCTGAAGTGTCCCAACAACTGCATCACAAACATTCTTCTCTATATGCATCACATCGAGACAATGTCTAACATCATGTTCTTTCCAGTACTCAAGCTTCCAAAAGATCGATTCCTTTTTAAAGAGAGAATGTGGGTCTAAAGGTTTTGAAGTTTTACCAAAAACAATTGGTATACCCTTCACTCGACCATACACCTCCTTTCCACTCAATGGCCTATGCGCAGCCCCCTTTTCCACTTTCCCATCGAAGGCCTTTTTCTGCCTACGATATGGGTGATCGCGCCTAAGAAATCTTTCGGTCCTCACGTACACATCTTTTCCATAGTGTTCAAGGTACACGTTTGGTGTGTCATCGATACAAATGGGACATGCTTTATGCCCTTTGTTCTTATACCCGGACAGGTTGCCATATGCGGGAAAGTCATTAATGGTCCACATAAGGGATGCACGCAAAAGGAACATCTCGTTCTTATAGGCATGAAAAACAGAAACTCCTTCGTCCCACATCTTTCTCAAATCATCAACAAGGGGCTCAAGGTTAACATCTATGTCGTTTCCAGGTTGGCCCCGTTATCAAAAGTGAAAGCATTACGTATTTCCGTTTCATGCACAACTACGGAGGCAAGTTGTAGATCACTAAAAGTATCGGCCATGTGCTATGTTGGGTACTAAGAGTGCCAAATGGATTCATACCGTCGGTGCACAACCCAAGCCTTAAATTTCTGACTTCATCACCAAATGCCCTAAACTTCATATCAATGTTCTTCCAATCCGGAGAGTCGGTTGGATGCTTTAGCAAACCGTTTTTCTTTCTTCCCCCTGCATTCCATCTCAAGTTCTTAGCATCTTTTGGTATTGAAAATAGACGCTTGAACCTTGGAATGATGGGAAGATAACATAACACCTTGGCAGGAGGTCCGTTCACACCAGCATTGCAGCTCTTTCGCTTGTAACGCAACTTACCGCAACGTGAACACTCCTCCAACTCTTCATATTCACTTCGATAAAGAACACAATCATTAGGACATGCATGTATCTTCTTATACTCCAAAACAAATGGACACATGAGTTTCCTTGCATAATAGTAGGAATTAGGAAGTTCATTCCCATCTGGAAACATGTCACATAACACAGTCAACAAAGAAGTAAAACTAGTGTCGCTCCAGTTATGCTTTGACTTAATGTTAAAAAGTGTTAGCATGGCTGAGAGTTTGGTGTATTTTTTTGACCCAGGATACAAAGGATTTTTGGAAGCCTCTGATAATGACTCAAATACATCACATCGATCACCAAATTCACCTTCAACATCATGCATCATCTCATCCAAGTGATCACCACCACCGTCCTCGATCTCATCCCCCTCCTCATCCCCATTTCCACCATCATCAGTCTCATATTCACCTTCCACACGAATCTCGGCCCTTTTATCATGTGTATCATTCCCAACAACATTCTCCCTATACGATCCCTTTTCACCGTGCCAAACCCACACATGATATTGAGGCCTAAACCCATGACATACCACATGATCCCTTATTGTATCAACACTATCGACCACTGTGACATTGTTACAATTGACACAAGGACAATAAAGGTCATTCACACCCATTTTGAGCTGATATTGTGAAGCACTCTTGCAAAACTCTTGGACACCATTAAAGAATTCCAACGTATCACGTCTACCATACATTCAACCGCGATCCATCGACGTTTTAAATTGCCTTTAAACATACAACACATTACAAATAATGTATAAATGCAACATATATTATGTCAATCAAAGTACATAGTATATATATATATATATATATATATATATATCGTTCATATAGTGTAAAAATGAATGCTCCCAAAAGGTCCTTATCACTCCAACCTAACCCATCCTTGAACGTCTAATCTCACTAGTGAATGTATGTCAACTTTCCAATTTTAAGGAAAATCCGGCAGCATTTCCCCCCAGTTCTCCAAGTACATAATGTAGGTAACTACTTACCTACATATGCACCCAGAGAACATGGTGACAAAATGATAAGCCGAGATATTCCTTAAAATCGAAAAAGAGACATACATTCACTACCTAAGTGAGATTAAACGTCCAAGAACAGTCCCAACTGGGGGTTATTCAAGCCTTGCTCCTAACGAGAAAGACTCGAGCGGGTATCTAGGAAAATGACGATGCAAGCATTCAATAACGTGAATTTGTTTGACATTCAACAAAACACAAGTTCATTCATTCATATAATGCTAATTGGACTACCTACAAGCAAACTAAGCTTACTTACAATCCATTCATTAATTCATCACTTTTAGGCTACTCAAATTCAAACAACATATAACATTTAAACAATTAAGGTAACAATTAACATTATGGATACAAATAATTAATAAAATAATTAAGATAAAATTCGATTAACTAAAAGTGAAACCCTAAAATTTGGGAAATTGTTGTGAAAATATAGATAAGGAAGTAAAATTAAGCATGAACTCACCCTAATTTGAGAGGTACAAAGAGAAGGAATGCAGGGTGAGAGGGAGAGGTGTGGTGGTGGTGCCGTGTGAAGCTGCTACAGCAATGGAGTGAGTGAGTGCAAGGTGAGAGGGGCAGCAGGGACTACGTGAAATGGAGGAGGACTGAGTGAAACGAAGGGGAAATGAAGGAGGAGTGAACGCGAAATTAAAGTAGGTTGGATCCCGCCCTTTTCAAAAAAAAAAACGGCAGCGGTTTGAACCGCTTCCCATTACATTTTTGGGAGCGGTTTAACCCAAACCGCTTGCCATTACATTCCTGATGTTTTTTTTTGGGCAGATTTTTGTAGGGAATTGGAAGCGGATTTTAAAAACCGCTCCCCATTTGGGGCTTCCGATTGACTTTTTTTTACTAGTGGCGAAGTAATACGCGTGAATACGGACACCGGACTCGCCCGGGTTTGGGGCTGAACTAACCGGGTCAGGGCCAACCCGCCCGGGTACGTAGGTAAGCTTTAATTCCTACGCTGCTGTGATAGGTCGAAGATTATCAAAGATTATTCCTAAACACCTAACTAGTACAATAGCTAAATAGGGTCGAACCACTGAAGAAGGACCTAATAAGTTCACTAGTTAAACTAAGTTCACGAATACTAACAAATAACAAGAATTGATCGATTGATTAAACCAATGATGAAAGCAATTAGAAATGGTGATTAAAAACAATATAACTAAGACCTAGGGCTAACAGGATCCACTATGCAACCAACATGTTTCAAGTAACAATAATTGGGATAGGAATGAATTTAGGCAAAAGGAATTTAATTGCTCTCGCTAACAAATTCCACAATTAAACAATAAATTTAGCTCTCGCGTTTAAAGTTTAACAGTACAATTGATATTAATCTTACACTTTAACTCGCACCTTTCGCTTATAAAGTTGAATGAAATAAACTCGCAAGTTGGCCAAACATGTAATCATACAAAACATATCAATTGAATTCACCAAAACATCCAATTTAAATCCTAAAAACTAACATGAATCATGATTGTTTGCATAGTTTCACCAAGCCCTAGAAAAGAACTACTCACTCATGGATTGAAAAATAAAAACAATAAACATATGATAATTCATGATTAACTAATAATAATTGAAACAATAGTTAAGAATAATAAAAAAAATAATTACCACTATAACGACTGAATGAAAAGCGAAATTGAGAAAAAACTTGAACTTCTATTGAACTTGAATGGAGAATACCACTAGGGCTAACAATAATTCAAAGAAAGAAAAAGAGAAAACTGAAAAGTCAATAACGTAATGTGTAAAAGCTAGATGGAAAAATCGTAATAACTTCCTATTGTTTTCCTAAAAATAGTGGGCCTAAGCAATATCCCCCCTAATTCCCAAAAATAAGAAAATACAATTCCATAACGCAAAAATAAACTTGAGTGCCAAGCAAGGAAGTCCAATTTCGCTTGTTTTCTCAAATCCGAAACCCGACCCGATTGGGTGAACTCACCCGAGTATCCGGGTGATAATCAAATCTCAAAATAACGGCTAGTTTGGGAGAAAATAGGTTGACCCTGTCGGATCTGATCACCTTGGTAGGCGGGTCAATCTTCAAATCGCTCAAAAATGCACGTCGTCGATTCTAAACTCCACCATCTTGGCTCGACAATCCATATACGCTTCACCTAGCTTCTGTAAAGCCTCAAAAGCGCTCCTAATGCTTCCAACAATGCAAGAAATGAGGGAAAACGACCTTATAACCTACAACATTAACAAATACAACCCAAAACACTAGAAGAAGCTAAGCTATATTAGTAGCAAAATGGCTTAAACAGAAGCAAAACGATGCAAAACGCTAGGAATTAAAGGGCTACAACATGATACAAAAGTAACACATCAAACTCCCCCACACCAAGCTCTTGCTTGTTCTCAAGCAAAGAAAACTCAAAACACACAAAACAAACAAAACAACCAAAAACTGTGCACTAACTTACTTTCATAGGAATCACGGTCATTTTTAGCGTAAATGACAAGCCATTTAAACCTCCTAATCTCTTAGGAGGACGAGTGTGCTCTCGTGAGGGCTTCCAAAGAGTGAACCCACGACTCTTTTACACAAACAAGGCAAGAGTTTTTGAAATCTAAGAAATGAAATGAAAAAGAAGAGGAAAAAAAAATAAAAGAAAGAAAAACAAATGTTTTGAAATGGACTCTCACATATACAAATCAAATGGATGCCTAACTTTCTTACTTAGGTGGGAGGGCAAGCTAAATAATGTCAAGTATTGAATAGCATGAGCTAAACAAGGTCAAGGGTTGAAAGACACATAGCTAATGCCAAGAGCCTGGACTATCGAAGACCAATCCACCAACACCCCTTTCTAATAGAGCGATCCCTTCCAAGTTTTGCTCATTTCCGACCTCAATACAACTAATTTAAACTCAATACTAACTCAGCTTTATTGCTTTGTTAGTATAGATTTTATTGCTTTAGTAGTTCATTCTCTAAATAAAGCTTTATTACTTTGTTATTATAAGATTTTATTGCTTTAGTAGTTCATTCTCTAAATAAAAAATAAAAAATAAGTTCAAAAAAAAAAGAGTGTTTTAGTAGTATAGTTTTATTTGAGTTGTTTGGAGTTGGTCGCTTCTTTCTTTTTGCAGGTTCTTTTGCGAGTCAAATGCTTGTGTTAAAAGCTTGTTTGGTGGTTGATATATGGGAGGAGCTTGGACTACAGTTTGTTTGATTTTTTTTGTTTGATATAGTGTGAAGCTCCGGTGAGATCCTTCTAACTTCACTTTTTATTTCTTTGTGTTAAGATTGTAAGCATGATTAGACATTTATTTGATTTGGCTAGGTGGCAGGGTTGAGTCATTCCCCCATTTGAGGTTTTGTGGTTAGAAGATGATTTATGTCATTGCTTATTTGCCGATTAGGATCTTTGTTTGCATTTGCTTGCCATGTCATCTTATGTTTGCATCATGTTTCTTCCGTTTTGTTTTCTTATTTTGTTTTGATTTTTTTTTTGTTAGAGTGTAATTTTTTTTTTCTTTATTTAGCTTAAGTGTTTGAAAAATTCAAAAAACCAAAAAGATTTTCATTTTTCTTTTTCAAGGCAAGTGTGTAAAATTGTTTTGTTTTAGATTTGGACTCAATATCATTTTACTTTGATTTAGGATGCTTAAGTTCCTTAGCTAGGTGAGTGATCAAGGTTTGTAATGTCTCGGTTGAGACACACATAGTGTAATTCCAAGGGAGACCCATCACTTGGACTATAGGAGGTTATGAGGCCTTACACTCATGGGTTGGAATGGCTTTCGGGCCTAGAAGGGTATAAGGCGTTTCGCGATACGATTTGTTTTACTCCGAGTCGAATTCTGACACTTTTTCTGATCTTTTCCCTCGTTTTTCCCAATAAATAGGGTCGTTTTCCTCCATTTTTATTCACCAACAATCATCATCTAATCCCTCTCTAAGCTATAAGCTTCTCTGTCTCTCTCTTTCTCAGCCTTAGCCTAAACACATCACACACCATACGTCCTTGCGAGACTTGATTACTCCAAGCCCTTCTCGAAGTTGCCTTCGACCTTGACGTGAAAGGTTGATATTTCTGAGGGTTTGGTCCCTAATCCTTATTTCAATTCATATTTGTTTATTTATTTGATTTGTTTGATTCAATCTTTCTTGAAGTTACTAACGTGTGTATTGTTTTGATAGAAAGAGATATGAGGCATCAAAGTGAGTAGATCTACTATCTTTATTCCTTGCTTTTGATGTATAAATCATGCTTAGAATATTATTTTAATTCCTAGTATCATGTTAGGGTGTTACTTTAATATTCCTAATATCATGTTGATTGCTAGTATCATGTTTAGGCTAAAGCCATGATCTTTATTATTTAGTGACATGCTAGGGTTTGTTATTAATCCGTTTAGTGTCATGCCTAGGATCTTTTTAATTATACTATTGATGATATTATGATATATTGATTATTATGATGATTTGTTGTGTCATTAATTATTACATTGCTTGATTATTTATGATTTATTGTTATTGCTTGATCATGACCTTTTTTGCAGGATTAAGGGGAATTTGTACTTGAATCACGCCTAATAAGATAATTAATAATTTGATTTTTGGCCTAATATGATTTCAATTCAAGTGATCGCCAATAATAGATTTATTTGTGCATTAATAATCAACCAACATAGATTAAAAAGGTTTAGGGATAACTTGTTGTATGTATGTTGATCGGTAAACGCACATGAATATCAGAGGAATTAAGTAGAGGCCGATTTAGGGTGGGTTCAATCTCTTTTAGTTTGGATTCTTCGTACCATCATCCCCGAATATCCAGTCATGGTTCCGGACCACTATGGAGTTAGCGATCTCCGTGATCGTGAATGGGGTGTAACCTTCACGCCTGTGAACGGTTTACAAGTTCCTAAAACTTGTTGGCGACTCTTTTATCTCTAGCTTCTTTCCTTTTGGACGCCACCATGCTTAAGTGCATGATCACAGTGGGGCTCAAAGTTGATGTTTGAAATATTCCCTACAGAGATCTATAGTCTTAGAAACTGAATTCCCTTGCTTCTCAAGTAACCAATTCAACCCACTACTCCTCCAAGAGACCCACTTGACACTACCCGACAAGTATTCCATGCCAATTGTAGTCTTATTATCAACCGGGTTATAGTTACTCGCAACAAAACCAAGGGCCTTAGCCACTATAGTTATAAAGCCCCAAAAACTATTGGTGACATCTTCTTTCCCATAGGTGCATCGGCCATCTTTTTCATGTGCATGGCCATATATGATGAACCAAATTGATACGATACTTAGCCCTATTAGAATGAAGGTACCCACCTAATATTTCAAGCTCCTCCGAACGTACATTGTTCGGCTCAAATCTTCCAAAGACCCCCCAACCCATATATCTTTGCCAAATTCTAAGCACATGTTGGTTAATCAAGTGAGCATAACAATGGCTAAAACCACACTTAGCAGAACCCGAAAGTGCATACCAAAGAAGTTGAGCATTATATTCCAGAGGAGCTTTAATGCACAAAGAGTGAGTCAAACCAAAGTAACCCCCAAATTGGCCCAATGACATAGATTCATCCTTGTTCAACAACTGAATCGAACCTTAGTGATGGGTTCATGCTTAACAAGAAAAGCATAATCCAAGGAACTAAGAAACTCAAGAACCAAAGGCTTATAAATATTTTCTTGCAATTCAAACATCTTTCTCATACCAAGGACAACAAATAATTTCTTCATCTCGGATTTAATCTCCATTTTATCCAACAAATCAAAGTCCAAAAATCTAGTAGAATGAACCTCTCTAGCCTCGAGTTTAAGAAACTTACTTTTTTTAGCCTCATCACTAAATTCAATTATAAGAAAATCCTCATCAAGTTGCAAATTGGGCGGCAGCGGAGTAGGCTCCCTTTAATTTGGCGGCTGATAAGTTGTTATTTTGTATGATTTTAGAGTGATTTTAGAGTGATTTTGAGCCTTAGAATTGTGAGAAATCAATGCCTTAGTTCACTAATTACTCTATTTTTATGCATTTTTTGTGTATCATATGCTTCACAGGTTTGCTAGTGTTTTGGTGCATATTTAGGTATAAATATGGCACTTTGAAGCTTTTGGACAAAGAAGAAAAGAAGTTGGAGACAAAAAGAGGAAATAAGGGAGCTATGGAAGAATGAAAGAAGCAAGGAAAAGTGTCCAAGAGTGAAATAAGAGCATTTGGAAGGGTTTTGGAGGGATTTTTCTCACTAAAGTCAACTTCAAATGACCATAACTTTTTTTTCTACTAAAGTTTTCCAACGACTGGTTACATGCCTTATTCTAATGAGTAATGAAGAAGTTATGACCTTTCGAAACGAAGTTGTTTCGCCAGAAAAAGTTGCTTGTCCGTGCCAAGTGATGCACGTCCGTGCAAGGTCAGGCAGTAGCTACTGTTCTCATTTTAACAGGTCTGCACGTCCGTGCAACCTTTGGCACGTCTGTGCCGACCTGTAGATGGGCCGATTCTTATTTTATCTGTCCTTTTTCTTGGGGGTTATATAATATCCCTTTAGAATCATTTGTAAAGGGGATTTTTAGTGGTTTTTAGCTTAGGTTAGGGTTTTTAAAGAGGGAAACTCTCATTTTCTAGAGAGAGAAAGTAAGAGAAACTTGTTGAAAGCTTGGATTATGAAGAATTGAAGAAAGGAGACTTGAAGATTTGAATAATCTTTGCAATATAAATGAGAATTTCTTACTCTCTCTCCTATTTTGTAATTTTATTTACTTATTTTTGTATCTTTTCATCCTGAATTACTTGTTTATGTTAGATGCTTAGATTAGTTGTGGGGCAAGCAAATTATAGGGTTTAAGCAATTCATCAACAAATACAAACTAAGAATTAAACTAATTCCACCAATTAAGTCATTCACAAACTACAATTTAACATACAAGACATAGCAATTTGGGGATAAATTAGAGGAAGTCATCTAAGGCACCCAACTACTCTCTCAAGCTAGAGGGATTACTTGAGTCATGAATATAACCTACTCTCGTGGTTACAAAGCATAAAACAAGTGGTAAAGCATAATCTCGATGACATAAACATTCCCTTAACTAGAAATTCCTATTCTCATGGCATTTTAAGTCAATTAAGCATAAGGGAGCTAACTCAAGTTCATCTCTCGAGAAAGCTTAGATAAATAGTTCTAGCAATGGCCACTTACAAGAACTAACAATGAAACCACTTAAGCTCAACTAATTACCATCCCACATTTGCTAAATCAACACATACAAACAAATATTTGTGAATTTATCAATGGTTTCAACCATCCCAAGTAAAATAACTACTCACAAATCATAATAAATTGCAAAACTAAAGGAATTAACAACTAAGAACATGAAATCAAACACTAATCTAACATAAACAAGTAATTAAGGATGAAAAGATACAAAAATAAGTAAATAAAATCACAAAAAAGTTAGTGAGACCAAGCTAGGATTTATCTTCGGTTGGCTAGACGACGACCTATAAAAATTTTGGCGCCGTTGCCGTGGACTTCGGTTGACATTGTCTAATTATTGATTAGATGAGTCTAAGTCTTTGTACATAATTTTTTTTTCCTTTTCTTCTTCTTTTTTATATTTTATTTTGGGGTTTCTTCCATTTAAATAAATGGCAATTTTTTCCCTTTCCCAATTCGAGAATGAAACATTTTGGAGATATTACCATAGGGTTGATGATTATGTTGGTTATAATTATGGTCATAGACTTTTAAAGGTGGATATTTGTGAAGTAATTTTTGAAGGTTTAAATGATGAAATGTGAGTTGTTGTTGAATCTATGTCCGAAGGTCAATTTATGTCTAAAACCATTAATGAGAATTGGAGTATGTTTGAATGGCTAGCTAAAATAATTATGATTGGGAGATGGCTAATCACGAGACGTATGACCATTTTAATGATGCGAACTCATTTGAAGAATGTGATGATAATGTTTTGGATTTCTAATGTTTCGAGTTTTAGTGATGCAAATTGTCAAAATTCCCCAACTTTTTTCTTGGATTCCAATTTTATGTCATGTACTCCTTATGATGTGGCTAATGTGCATAATGTTGACACCTCTTCTCAATGTGATTTTCGAAATTTCTCCCATCCTCAAGAACCCAAGTCTTCTTTAGAGCTCGCTCTAGAATGTTTTTTGGAGGGTAGTGAAGAGATTTCTAAGAATCTAATGGACATAAAGAGCAATTGTACATCCATGAATCATCATAGTGAAGCTTCTAGGGTTCAAATGAATGAAAATGAAAATTTTGAGAAGCCTCTTCTTGTAAAACCTTTGGTTTATGACCCTATTTTTACAAATATCATCAATTTGTATAATGAGCCTAATTTACCATTAATTATGAATAATGACAAAGTTGATGATTGTTTGTTGAATTCCGATAATGATATAAGTCTACTAAAGTCCAAATATAATGTTGATGGTATTCTTCAATTTGATTATATTGATGATTATTCAAGAGGTGTTGAGGATAACTATCAATTTGGAAAGAGTAGCCTAGATATTCATGATGAATTTTGGGAAAGTAGGGATAAAAGGTATGAAGTGGAGGAAAGCCCCTTCTTTTGAGGACCACAGAGTTGAGAGTGAGGTGATTGTTGAGTCTTTACCAATTGACCAATCTTTTTTTGAGCCTCATGTCCCTTTCTCAAAAACTCTTGATATTATTGTCTCATTTCCAAGCCTTTGCCCCCCTTCTCTTTCAAGTTCACTTCACATGAGTCTCTTTGTACTTCTTTCTATGATTTTCATGATCAATTTCTAACCAACGATACTCAATTGACAACCGGTGTAAGATAGCTGCTGCTGCTATTTTGCTCAGATCGAGACCTAGAGGCGGCCTCACTGCTGTCTCCCTCGTTGGAGGGCTCTCTTTTCTCAACTCCAGAGATAGAGGCGGCTTCTTCAGCGCCTCCACTATCAGACCCCAGAATTCCATCGTTGGGGGTGCTTGGGATACCTCCCGGGGATCCCCTTGTCATCTCAACCTGATCCATCTTAGGCGGACCTTCTTCGGAGCTTTCCTCTTTATACTCCGGGTCTATAGCCGTCTTTTTAGTTCGAGCCATAGTGTCTTGCACAGACACGGAGATGGTCGGATTGGGAGATTGACAAGGGGAATCCCAGTACCTAGAGGCGGCTCCCCCAGTCCTAGACTCAGCCGTACCAGGGGACTGATTGTCCTCTAAATCGTGGTGTGCCGTGTGTGTATTTGGTGAATCCATTTACCTTTATAAAATAAAAGGAAGATAAGGCACAAACAAAAATGCATGAAAGAGCTGAGGGAGGTAGAGACGGTACCTCAAAGGTAAGCTGGAAGAAACAAAGTGTTGACCGGTTGAAGTAGCAGGTGGAAATCAGATGATGGCTTGCAAGGGGCACAGGCGCTTGACCAGATGTACCCTCTCTGAAAGCAGCTGAATTTGCTGGGCTGTACTCAAGCGGTTAGTGAAGCTTGAGTTAAGTGATGCACAAACGGTATACCCGTATGTGCTTTGGAAATAATGAAGAGATTGCTTGCAAACCCCTCAGGTGGTTTCTAAGAAGCTGTGCTGTCTGCCAAATCACAGACGTATTACCGGATGTGGTTAAATGTGAGAGCAGGCGAGGTTTTCACTCTAATTCTCTCTGGAAGCCAGATGAGTCTTTCTCTTTCTGAACTTTGGAAAATGACGAAATGAGAGGGGGTGAATGGCTATATAAAGGAGGGTGATGCGAAGGGTCACCAAGGTAAACTACCCTGGAAGGCGAACGATTATTGCCATTAGCCAATGATTGAGTGACAAGTGTCACAAATGCCACGTGGCCTACCACGTCACATCTGTGAGGGGCAAATGATTAGGGTAAAAATACCCTATGCCACGTGGCCCAATCCGAGGGTGACACGTGGCATCTTCAGAGTGGTCCATAAGGACCAATCTCCTTTGGACACGTGGCACATGCTTTCAGATCCTATAAATAGGAAGATGTTTTCCTATTGGAGATGATTCACAATTAATACAAACCAACTAAGCACATTAAGTGCATATCATTTACTCTCACTCTCGTAATTCGAGGAAAGCATTTACTTCCGCATATATTACAGACTCCATCCCGGTTCTAACTTGATCGTTGGAGGCGGAACTCCCCCATCCAGAGTCTCCGTTGTTTTGTAGGTACAGACGTCCGGATTCCATTCTTGGCGCCGTAACTCTCCCGAAGGACACAGAAAACCCCGAAACAGTACTCATACATGTTTTCAATGGCATGCACCATTAAAGCTTTCCTCAAAACCAACACATTCTTGAACTGCAGGTTTGGAACAAGCTTTTCCCTTGTTTTTGGTAGGCAATCTAGATCTAGGTTTGGGTGAGGAATCTTCCCTTTCACTGTCCTGTTGTTCAGTTTTTTTTTAGTCTAGGGCTTTTCTAAGTGGCACACTCTTAATTGCACCCTTACCCTTTGTTGAAGTAGTCCTCTATGGAGTGTGTTGGGCCGTTAGAATTAATGGGCCTCATTGTTTCATTTGCAGCAACAAACACTTCTACATACCCTTCCCCATTTTCTGTCTCTAAAAGCCCTATAATTTCAATTCACCCGGGGCCAATTCTAAGATTTCGGAGGCCCTTGGGCGAAGAAATATACTGGGGCCCTACTTATACTTCCTCGGTTTAATATAGCAACACTTTGCCCAAAAAGCTCTCATATTTTTAGTCAAAGTTTGTAATTCTTTTTTGAAACGATGTACTCCATATAAAAACTATATACTTTTAATGTACATAGGACATGAATATTTTTATTACTTTTTGAATTAATAGTCTAACTTCAAATTATATTATAGAATCTAATAAAAAAAAAAATCAGAATAGACACAAAAGTCTCTTCTGCCAAAGTTTAAATAATATCATGAACAACCCTCTCCAACAAATGAAATTGATAACTAATTTCAAAATCCAATAACTAAGTAATTTCACTATTAGATCAAAAATTTGGGGTGCAATTATATTTTAAATAGTTGAGCAAATTGATAAATATTGTTCATTAAATGTTGAAGTGTTTAAATAATATGTCTATATCTTGTATTTCATATTTAATTTCATTGGATCATTGATAGAAATATAATATTTTTTTAATAAGAGATAATGGAGATAAATAATGTGTCTTGATGAAAAATGATGAACAAATAAGAAAAACGTAATTTATATAACACACACACACACACAAAAAAAAGATTTTATGGGTTTCGAACCCCCAACCTATATGAATGGAAGGGAACAACATATGTATCATTCAACCACCAGGCCATATAAAAATGTATTTATATATGAGCACACAAATTAATGTTATCAGCTGTTACTGTAGACTTTAGAGCTCGACAAAACTGGGCCCTTTCTAGTCGTGGGCCCTTGGCAGGCGCCCTTGCTAAAATACGGCCCTGATTTCATCTTCATTCACTATTTCCCTTCTCCTAGTGTTAAAGGTCTTTCCTTTTTGCTTATACCAAATGTTGAAATGGATAGGCACATGCACATTATAGCTAACAAATCCATGTACAGCAGCTTCCCTAATATAATGCACATTAAGCTTAGATACTTTCACACCCCTCCTCCAGTAACACAACCCACCGCACTAGCAAAGTAAAGAACTTTTTTTGTTCACTCTCTTGGGCACAAAAGCACCCCCACTCGCAAAACATTATCTACCAAACCATTTGTGCTGGCCATTATCTAGCCAATAAACAAGTGCAACACCAGTCTACACAATTTTATCATTACAACTTCCAACAAAAAAGAATAAAAGACAACAAATTATATCCCAATTGCAGAGTCACAACCACTAATTCCAAAATTATTAACAATAATTGAAAAAAACAACAAATTCCCACCACACTACAGTTAACAATGCAAGAAACGCATACTTTTAAGTAAACAATCAACCGATTATATGAAAGTTAACAACAATTAATCCCTGAGTACGTCAATTTAGCCAAGTAAACCCTAATTAACCCTAAATCACAGTAATTTACACACACTTTGACTATTTTATAGTCTGCGATATTTTTCCCCAAATTAATCCTAATATCAACACCAAAATTGCAAAATTGACATGAAAAGTCATAGAAAACTATTATAAAAAGTTCAAATGGTACCTCTTTTGGAATCTTCTTCCTATTGCTGTCATTAACCCACGTAATTACAAGCTTTTTTATCTGAAGGTGGCTGACGAAGTTGTACTAACTTGTTTTGCTCAAACACTGACACTTCTCCTTGCAATTCAATTTCTCAACCACACAAATTAGACTATGCTTTGATTCTCCGTCTTAATTTTTCGTGGTTGAATCTTATCAAAGAGAATTCAATATGCGAGTAGTTGGGTAATGAATGAGAGAGAGGGAGAATCGAATTCAAGAAACAAAAAATTGGAGGGTAAACTAAACTGTGGGACCTTCACACATTTTTATCATAAAAACCGTTATATGGTGGTGATATCAAAATTCTTATTTTTTATGTGGTGTTATAATTAAACTTTGAAAAAACATGGTGTTATAATCCAATTTTTGCAAAATTTATGGTGATATTTTCTAATTTTTCCTAAAAAAAAAGCAAAACAAAAACCCAAAATTAAATCCCCCCAAAACCGAAACAAACATACCCACGAAAATCCCCCCTTTTCTTCATTCATTCGGCTGCTCTGAATCGCTTCTACATCATCCACCATTCATCAAAGCAATCAAATATCAGTCGTTCAATGTCATTAAGCATCTCCAATCATGCGCAAGTCACATGATAATTAAGAAAGACAACACCCACGACGGAGCGGCCGCACAACCCATCGGAGCGACCGCTCTGAGCTGTTGCGTGGATTTGCGGGAGGTGTTGCTGTTATTGTTGGCGGTGGTTGCAATTGATGAGTGTGAGTTGTGGTTGTTGGTTTTGTGAGCTGTTGTTTAGTGTTGTGTGAGGAAAGCAGGGGAAAGAAATTGAGGTGAGATAGGAGATGGTGGCTTGTGTTGCGGGCGGAGTAGGGGAGTGAAATTAAGAGTAGAGGCGGCTTGTGGTGTAGGTTTAGGAGTGTGGTGAACGATAAGTGTGCAGCAACAAAACAAGCAAGGATTGGCTGGTGAATTGTGAAGCTCATTTGACATGAAGTAGGGAACGGAACCTTGACCTGAACACATATCTACACAAACCAAGAAACCGAGAGAGAAATTGGGGAAAAAACTAAAATAATAAAATAAAACGAAGTAGAAATAAAATTAAATAAAACAAGATATATTACTAAATTAAAACAAATAAGAAATTGAGATAAGTGAGAAATTATTAAAAACAACTAATTAAATTAGAAACATTACAATGAAAGAAATATAAAATATAATACGAAATTAAATTAAAAACTATGCAAATAACCAAATTAAAAGATAAAATAAGGAAAATGAGAAAATGAGAGAAATAAAGTCTAAAACTAGAGAAATTTTTATAATTAAACCGAAAAACAAGCATAAAAATGCTCTAAAAGTGCGATAAAAGTCACTTATCAATAAGCTTGGAAGATTTCGAATGAAGATGATGAGATTGGATGGTTTTACTCATTGAATGTGATCAGACATATTGGGTTGGTTGTTTTAAATAGGAGTATTGTAGGCATTTCTCTTTACCCTCCCTTTTAAAACGTTAACCGTGGTTAATATATTCTTAAAATGCTTAACTATTGTTACCACTGAATAAGTAATACTAATAATAGATTACCAAAGATAATTTGAATTTTTGTTGTTTACCATAAAGAAAAATAAAAAATTGATGAGCACCAAAGCGAATTTCTCAATTATCTTTCTAAAAAAATTTCATTAATTCATTATTATTTTAATCATTTATCACTACCTATTTAATGTGTCATTATGGTATCATAGATTTTAGGATTTGTTCAACCATGAAAAATACTCATCACATCTTCTCTAAATACTTGGCCCATTTCTTTTGAATAATTTACCAACAAACAACCGAGGCTATCAATATCTTTAATTATTAATTAGTAGAAATCAAAACCAGATTCAAATTTTTTGAAAATATACATCAATATTACTCAAATACTCCCTCTATTTCTAAATAATTGACCGTTTGACTTTTTTTACTTTTCATATACTAACTTTGACTATTGTTTTTGTAATGACATATAAAAAAATTTCATGAAATATATTGTTAAATAGGTATTACTATATAGTTTCAAAAAATCAACAGTTTTATATTTTTTTTAATAATATTTAACCATATATATTTAAGGTCAAACTAGTGCATTGTCATATGAATCAAGTTTAACTATGTTAGTTATTCGGAAACGAAGGGAGTAATATTTTTGTGGCAATATTTTGTATAAAATTAGGTATAAATTAGTTTGAAAAATGGTCAAATTAAGTGTGTGAACAATGTAAAAAGTCAAAATAGGTAGGATATTGTAGAATATCGAATGGAATATAAATAGGGTATTATGGTAATTACCTCATATGTTTAAGTGATTTGTTTCCTTATAATGGGCACTGGTAACGATTCGAAATGATATTTGTTTTGATTTATTACCTATTTGTGTTCATAAAGTAGAAAAAACATTAAAATTTAGTCAAATTTCCCTATAATTATTTGCCTATATAATGGAATGCAAAATAATTATTTGCCTAAATAATGGAATGCAAAATAATTACATATTTACATACCCCTAAATAATGGAATGTATAATTATTGTTTCTCAAAATTTATTGAGTTGTTGAGTGAATCCAATATGGTTTGTTAAAATTCAACTTAATTATAAATTTATATAATTTCAGTATAATTTTTACAACCAAAATATTTAGGTAGGTGATAAAAGAAGGACAATGGCGTGTCAGATCGGGATTGGGTGTAAGAACGGTGGTGTAAGCGGAAGCACGATGGACTATGAAGGGTCTGATTCTCACCATAGGAAGAAAACCAAACAAAGGCAGACACCACAGCAGATAAAAAGGCTAGAAGAGTAAGAAATCCCTTCTCCTTCCAAGAGCTTTCAATTTTAATATTTGTTGTATTTTTGTATTCCTTTGGTTTAAATCTATTTTTATTTTTCTAGTGATTAATCTTACTAGTATTTGGTATCACATTTCTCTTTTGATCTGTATAGCTTAGAAAGTGGAATTTAGTTTTCTCACCCCTTCTCCAGATTAAGATGGTTTCGCCCTGGACATCGTTTTACTAGAATTGGTTCACTCTTAAACTATGTCTTAAATTTCAAATTTTTTCATTTATTCATTGATTGATTTTGTGAGTAATTCATCTATATTAATTTCATTTGAGAAAGTAATGGATTTCCCACCTCTTAAACTTTCATTGATCTTGGTGGTTAACTGGGATTATTGTATCGTAAACATTACAATAAAACAGTGAATTGCTGATGGTCAAAAACCATTGGTAATAGCCCCCAAAAACTATTGAAAAGTTGATTAACGATTGCTATCCATCGGTAAACGTTCATAAATATTTTTAGAGTTTCCAGACTTAATCGTTAGAAAGCAAATAAACCGATGGTTTACAAACCTTCGGTAATTTCCAACGGATTTGACCAGCCGCCGATATTTATAAGCATATAACCTTTCATGAACCCAGATATTCCATGAACAACACCACGAACCCAGATATTCCATGAACAACACCACGAACCCAGATATTCCATGAACAACACCACGAACCTAGAAACCCCACAAACACCACCAACCTTAACCACTCGAATCCACCACACATCAACCAGACTCACCTCACACAACCCACAAACACACATCCAATCACCATGCTTGAACACAACAACAAAAAAACTGGAAAAAAAAAACGACATAAAAAATTGTAGAAAGAAAAAAATTATTTTTAAAAATAAAAAAATCATGCCCTTGAATTAGAAGAAGTGTGGCTCTATACGATCAAATTCAACATCTGGGTTTTCATGGTTGGATTCGACCATAAAAACCTAAAAATCTTGCTTGTCCATGCCTACTTACTTAAATTCAACCTTAAACTCAAAAAATCTTAGTCGAAAATATCAGCTTTAAATTTTGAAAGAAAGGAATGTCAAGAAGAGGAAAGGAGAGGAGACAGAAAGGAGGGGGAGTGAAAATGGGGTTGTTGTGAGATTAAGTGATGGAAGAAATATGAAAGGGAAGAGAGGGAAAGGGCGGAAGAGAATGTTGGTTTTGCAATCCGTTTTTTAAAGTAAATGGATTGAGACTTAATGACGCTTAAAGGCAATCAGTAATGTTTTTATACATAGACAATTGAAAATTTTACGTTACCATAATACTTTAATGATTATATAGTTCATAATTTTTATACATATTTTTTCCAAGTAATTAATTATATTACTTTATTAATGGTATTAAATATTATTATCAACATTTTTTGATTTATCAAATTTTTAGTTTCATTTATGTAATTATTATTCTTATTTTATAGTTTTTCAAAATATATTTATTTTATGTTGGATTAAAATTTTCAAAATTTATATTTTCAATGTAGATATTATAAGACTAATTGTGGTATAACGTGAAAAAATAAACTGATCATCTTATATATCATTAAAATAATATGGTAGTCATTTTTTAAATGACCGCTGTAAAATCATCCCATAAACAATAGGTAATATATATGTTTTTGTTTATCGAAAAAAAAAGTCATCATCAATATTACAATAATATTTTTAAAAAAAAAAAAAAAACATAAACAATAGGTAATATATATTTATTTTTATTTTTTACTTTTTAAAAATAATTTAACAATGGCTTATAGTCAGCGGTACTACGTTTACTTATGGTTTTTATGGCCATCAGTATTATACCGACAGCTCGGGCCATCGATATAAGTTTACAGCCTTTGTTAATTTCCGACGGCTTTAAAATTCGTTGGTTTTTTTTTACTAAATTTTTGATGGTTTTACACGGCTGTCAATACCAAGCTATCTATAAACAGGCTTTTATGCGGGGAAAATTAAATAAAATATTGTCCATTTTTAGTGTATAATAAGTGCGTGAAGGTCATTTGCATGATGTAAGACAAATTAGTTCAAAGCACTTGATACCTACCTTAAAATGTAATTGATTTTGCTAGAACTTTCTTAACAAACATCAATCTTTCAAAATAAAAGTAATTCATTTAATTGATCCTCTTACTATGGATGTAAGCATGTTTTGTTATGTATGGTTTGGAAAGATTCATATACTTTCCTTTACTAAAACAAACCTTTGAAAGTTTATATATTTATAGGAAATAACTATAAAATTCTACTCCTTCCTCCAATTCCCTTTTATTTTGATATTGCATTTTTGCGATTTGAGATATTTAGTTTTGTTTTGTTTTTTTTTTTTTTTTTTTTTAAAAAATACAATGAAATACCTAGTAAGATTGGCATATGCCTCATTAATTAACTTATAATTTGAAAAGGGAAAGTGTATATTTTCAAAGACAGTGATAGATGAAAAACTTTTTTTGTGTAGCTAGAAAGAGCCGAAAAGGCAAGTCATGTAGACGAAATTTGATCCCAAGTGTTGAGTACCACCCCTCAAGGCTTTAACCAACTAAGGTAAATTATGTAAAGTTATGCTAAATAATTCACGATATATGTTTCCGCAATAGCAACATTTCATTAATTAATTTTTCTAAAAAACAACTAAAGATATTAATAGTGAAAGTTGTACATTAGCACATGTGGTAGTGAAACTAATGCACTTATTTTGTTAAAAGTGAGTAATAAAATTAATTATTTTTAATTGTGTCAAATCATATTTTACAAGGAATGCTCACATCCAGAAGGAAATCAAAGACAGATTTTAAGGATGGAGTTAGGTTTGGAGCCTATACAAATACAATATTGGTTCAAAAATAAGAGAGCACGAATAAAGTTTGATATTTTTAAGAGACATTGATCTTTGCTTTGGATAGAATTTTTGTAATGTGTTTGGTTTTGCTAAATTTGAAGATCCTTTTTTTTGTCATGCAGATGCAAAATGAGCGGTCAGACTATCATGATTTATGTTTTGAGAATGATCGCATTCGATGTGAGAACAATGCTTTCCAAGAAGCATTAAAAACTATGGTACACAATTCTTGTTTATGCTATGGATAAGAAAATAAATTGACAATAAATTATGCAAAATTTGCAATTAGAAAATAGAAAATTACAACATGCAATTTTTAAGTGTGTCTTTGATTGTTTTTTGACTATTTAATTTGTCTTGCTTAGCTATTTTGAAATGGTTCTAGAAATTTTTTTCTCAACATTTATTTCTCAAAATTTCTTATGGGTAACTTTGAGTTAGATTATTCTATTAGAACGGACCATCAGCATTAATACTTGTAGTTTCCATGATATGTGGCGTGTAGGGTTAGATTATATATGTTACTAAAGAAACGATAAGTAGGAAATTGGTTTCCTATAATGTTATAAATGTCATATATATGTAAAAGGAGCATTCGTAGTACTTTTACATTCGTTAAATAACATCATTAGATTATGTGAGAACCAAAGGTGAATAATGAGAATTAAGAACCAATCTCATCCTTTAATCGCGCTCAATCTGACGACTCACGTTTCACCCGGATTTATTAATGGCATTTTCATAATTTCGTGGCTTTTCAAACTTTTTCCAGTCTTTTAACTTTTAAAGCAATTTATTACTTTATCACTGATTTAATTTACTTTTACGAATTTTTCATTTACTTTTTAGAAATGAAACTGGAAACTATTTTGTAAAGTTGAAATATTACGAAAATGTCATTAATAACATAGGAAGCATGTGGACCGTCCGATTAATATAGAATCAAGTTATAATGACAATCAAGGCTATAATGAGAAATAGGAACTAATTTAGACCCTTAGATCATGTTAATCGAAGTGTTAGTTTATGAGTGTATACGAAGTGTTAGTTTTTGTCCTCATTTTTTGTTTTGTTTTTTCTTATCGTTGTTTCATTGATAAATAAACTTGTCTATTTATTTTTAAACAAGGTTCAACTCATTCTTCTTGGTTATATATATATTCATCCCTTCAAAAGTATAAGCAAAGTTGTTGCTGAAAATTTCCATGTCTGGTACTAATAAAATAATAATCTTGACAAGTCCTAATAAAAAGCCTAGTCAAAATTTAATGGAAACTACTTACAAAAATTTTGTAAGTTTTGTACAAGAAATTAATTTGGCCAGAGCATAACTATGAGAATGTCCAACATCTTATCTTGTTTATGTATGGATATAATAACGCTTAGTGAACTCTAATTTTGGCAAATTGATCTTATTATTTAACCGAAGAATTGAAATCAAATTTTCGTAATTCATTAAAAAAAAATGGAAAAATTGTCAAGAATAAATGACCTATTAGAGGTCTTCCAAAAATAAAACGACCTTTTGATTATTTCAAAATAAAATAACCTTTGACATAAATCTGCTCAAAATGAAACGTAACTGGTTGGTAAACTGTTGATCGGGTTATTATGACACGTGTCGCAATGTGATTGGTAATTTTTTATTTTTACTTTTTTTTTACAAAAATGATTTTAATTGTTTTATTTTTACAAAAATGATTTTAATTGTTTTTTTTTACAAAAAAAAAAAAAACCACTTTCACTCAACCATGACTTCACCGACCACCGCCCGCCCAGCCACCAACACCACTGCCACCCCTATTCACCCACAACCCTACCCGCAAACGTCGACCTAGCCACCCGCGAACCCTTGCCTGCCCCATTCTTGTCCATTGTGGCGAACTTCACCTTAAACCCACCCCTTTCTGGGTGGAGCTCAACGGTTGACGATTTTGTAGGTCGGTTGAGGTGGGGTTTTTAACTGGGTCGCCAATGGGATAGAGATGGGGGGTTTGCGGGTTGGTTTGTGGGTTTTGGTTTGTAGGGGTGGATTTGCCGTTTTGGTGGGTGATGAAAAGGCTAGCTTTTGGGGTTGTTTCAAGGGGAGTGGGTGGTTAAGGAGTGGTATAGGGGGCTGCTGGTGGGTTTAGAGGTGGTATACCGGTTTTTTGTTGTATTTTGAGCAGATGTATGTCAAAGGTCGTTGTATTTTGAAATAATCAAAAGGTCGTTTTATTTTTAGAATATCGTTGAAATGTCATTTTATTCTTGTCAAATTTTTAAGGAAAAAAAACCAAACATGTTATAATATTCTGAACTTCTAACATCATCACTCTATGCAGTTAGGAAGAAGGGTGATCAATAATATGGACAATGTCATGGGTAGACCACTGCCAGGGTTAGCATGCAACATACCATATGTTAGTTTAGTACGCTATCAAAGTGGAAGAATTATCTCAGAAGTTAATTATTTGGCTGGAAACTTTAATGTTAACAATATTGACTCGGTTAATTTGATGGATGCTCATCCAGAGTTAGAGAAGAAGCTTATGGCAGATATTGCTGCAATTTCCATGTTTGAGCTAATAAATCATTTGGAGATGATAATCCCCTTTGGATAAGATGCCCAAAAGATGAGATTTATATTATTGATTGTGTAAACTATGATATGTTTTATTATGGGATTATGAAAAGTTGATATCAGGAATCGAAAATGGAATCCTCAAAGTATTCAGACATAGTTGCCTTCAGTAGCAAGTCTCTAGTAGATCTCTTCCTTGATCCGGTTAGTTCAAAAACCTATCCTTATCCTTTTTATATAACTATCAAACCAATTTTATAAATTTTGCATTAATCCCTATTATCATCCTAATCTTGTAGGATCGGTAGATTGACATGTTTCCTACTTTAATTTCAAAAGCAAATAATATCAGTGTGCAAGAAGTTGGTTCATTAGAAAACCGAAGTGGATCCTTATAATTGGTAATATGTCCACTTGTAGTAACAACAACACTTTAAAAATCAATCTGTGAAGTAATTTTAATTGTATTACTGTTGACCCTCTTGGTATTTTGATGATTGACAAACAAACAAGCTTTGACTAATGGTGTTTGATAGTCTTTGGTAGAATGAAAAGATTCAGGTGATAACAATATCTGTTCCGGAGTAGGAGCAACTAAATTGGAAGCTTCGATATTCGTATGCAAGCTTTCAAGATGAAGAAGACAAATTCCAGTCCTTAGTATTCACTGTAAGCACTAGAGTTTTTATGCGCAGAGAAGAACTCAGTAAGGAACTTAATGTTTTAATCAGAAAATGTTTTTAACGTAAGTTTTTAAATCAGTTTTAATTCCTTAATTAAAGGATAAAATAAAATCAGTTTTAAATAGATATATTTTCTGTGAATAAATAAAAGATAAATAATTGTTTAAAAGATAAGTTTGTTATTTTTAAATTAAATCATTATTTAAAGTTTTATCTTTTTTTTTATAAATAAATATCTATTAACTGATTTTTGACCAAGTAAAATTGGTTGCCTAATTTTAAGGTGGCATGTTGAAAGCTTGAGAGGAAAGTCAGGGAAATCTTACTTCCCACTCTCTTATCAACGTTCTTTAACTTCCAAGGTTAAGGTGAACGTGGATCATGGGATGAGTGGGAAACAAGATTGAGGCTTCCCATCTCTCTATAAAAGGCTTGCAATGGATTCTGATTTTAATGTGGAAAAATATTCCGTTTTCTGAGATTTAAGTTTTCAAAGTATTTACTGTCTTAGAGCTGAGTTCCTTCCTGCCTTAATCTTCTCTAGTGCATTAGGAAAGTCTGTAATTACTTTTGTAATTGGGATTGGGGTTTGTGAGAGTTGTAATTGAGAGACTTGAGTGAGTCTGTTACAAAGTTGTAAGTGATTCAGAGTCGAATCACTTAGAGAGTTAAGTTACGGTAGAGGGACCGTAGCTGGGATACTTGGGTTCCTAGAGGAACTTAAGTGTAGGCTGAATCTTCACATTTGTAAAAGAGTTTTTGCATAGTGAAATAATTCGAAAAGCCTATCTTGTGTGTTCTCTCTTTTCATACTTTGTTTAATTCCGCATAAAGTTCACAAATTTTTATCGTCTACAATTCACCCCCCCTCTTGTAGTAGGCATCAAACTAACAATTGGTATCAGAGCGGGAACTCAGTAAAGCAGGAAACCTTGTCGAGTCAAGTTCCTAGAGGAACGATGTTGAAAGATGAAAGATTAGCAGAAGGATACTCAACCCAACGTCCTCCACTCTTTAATGGGAAGTATTATGCTTACTGGAAAGCCAGAATGGAGATGTTCGTCATTTAGTCCGAGAATTATCAAGTTTGGAGAGCTATCGAAATAGGAGACTACGAGGTAACAAAAACTAATGCAGATAAGTAGGTAATACCTAAACCAATCTCTGAATTTGATAGAAGTGACTTTGAAAAGAAAGAGATAAATGCTACAGCCCGAAAGCTCCTTGTTTGGGGATTAGGGCCTGATGAGCATACTCGTGTAATGGGATGTAAGACTGCCAAAGAAATTTGGGATTTACTTGAAATCACCCATGAAGGAACAACAGAAGTAAAATGTTAAAAAATTGATATTCTGTTATCTAAATATGAACGCTTTGAAATGGGATCAAAAGAATCTATTCAAGATATGTTTACACGTTTTAAAAATATTACTAATGAACTAGTTTCTCTTGGCCGAGTTATTCCAATGGATGAACAGGTACGCAAAATACTAAGGAGCCTTTCTGAAGACGAACGTTGGAGATCCAAGGTAGCAGCTTTACAAGAATCAAAGGACTTTACAAAATTCAATCTTGAACAACTTGCAGGTTCCTTGACAACTCATGAACTCCACTTGTCTAACAAAAGTCAAGAGAGTTCCAAGAGTTGAGGCCTTGCACTAAAAGCTGCTCAAGTAAGCGAAGAGGATTCTGAATCCGAAGATGAAGAAGCTGCCATGCTGGTCAGAAAGCTAAAGAAGCTGTACCGCAACAAGAAATCCGGAGACCAAAGGAAAAGGAATTTCAAGAAGAACCGGTATTCCAAGGACACAGGAGGATGCCGTAAATGTGGGAATACTGATCACTTAATCAAAGAATGTCCCCTTTGGGAATCAGAGAAAGGTAAGGGAAAAATAAAGGAACAGAGCAAAACTTATACACCTAACTTTTCAAAAACTGATTACAGGAAAGCAATGATTGCTGCGTGGGGAGATACGAGTTCCGAAGATGATGAGGAACCCACGGAAGAGGAAACAGCAAACCTATGCTTGATGGCAAAACACAATGAGTCTACAACCCAATCAGATGAGGTAAAAATTGAACCAAGATTTTTAAAGTCTCTTTCTAAGGACAAGTTAATTTCTTTGTTATTAGAAACACTAGATGATTACAAAGAAATATGTCATAAGCTCAAACAAAATGAAAAAGCCTTGGATATCTATAAAGATCATGTTAAATACTTAAATAGCTCTAGAACTGATTTCCAGGGAAGATTTTTTGATTTGCTTGATAAGAACACTATGATGAAAGATTCCCTAGAGAGAGTAAAAAATGAGAACATTCTGTTAAATGTCGAGTTGACTCAGTACAAGTTATTGTGCACTAATATTGATTCTTGCAATGCTCTTTAATTACCTTTAGTAACCTTTAATACCGATCTTTAAAATCTAAAGGAAGAATTAAGGGTTACTAAAGATAAGAATGAAAATCTTAAAAAGAACTCAAGAGAGCAAGAAAAAATAGAAGTGTCGTCCAAATGGGAGTTCCAAAGTGGATACTTGAAGCTCAGACCAAAAGGACAGAGGGTATGGGCTTCAACCACAAAAAGAAAAGCAATATCAAAGAAAAAGTATGTGGACCTCCCAAGTGAGACATTATGTTCCTTCTGTGGTAAATCAGGACACAATCATACTGAATGTAAAAGGAAGGAATATAAGTCTGCTAAAAACTTGAATTGTGTTTGGCAAAAGAAAAATGAGTATGGTGTGTCAACGCAGGAACCCATGAAAGATGGGGTTCCTGAAACTAACCCTTAATTTCTTTTGCAGGCCAATGTGAGGGGGAACAACACGTGGTACCTCGATAGCGGTTTTTCTAAGCACATGACTGGAGACAAATCTAAATTCCTTTCACTGACGGCCTACCATGGAGGAACTGTGACTTTCGAAGATAATAAGAAAGGTGATATTGTTGCAATTGACAAAGTAAGAAAGTCAAGCTCCCATGCAATAGATAACGTATTCTTAGTCGAGGGACTCAAGCACAGTTTGTTAAGCATTTCACAATTCTTTGCTTTAGGTAACTCCGTAAGCTTTAGTTCTGAAAAATGTAGCATCATCCAAAATGATACAGGGAAGGTTTTATTGGAAGGAACTCAGAAAGGGAACACATAAACTATGGACCTTAATACAGTTCCAAGGAACAATTTAACCTGCCTCAGTGTCATTGAGGATGATCCTCTGCTTTGGCATAAACGATTTGGACATGCAAGCTTTTCCCTAATTGATAAATTGAGGTCAAGGAACTTGGTAGTGGGACTTCCTTAAATCAAGTTCCTATGTGATAAAATATGCGATGCTTGTGTAAAAGGAAAGCAGGTAAATTCCTCCTTCAAATCCAAAAAGATGGTAAGCTCCACTAAACCCTTAGAATTAATTCATATGGATTTATGTGGAACAATGAAAATTCAAAGTAGAAGTGGCAAGAAGTATGTCTTAGTAATTGTTGATGATTATTCTAGATTTACATGGGTTATTTTTCTATCAAGTAAAGATGAGACTTTTCATGAATTTGTTGTATTTTCTAAAAGGATTCAAAAGTCCACAGGTCATCAATTAATACATCTGAGGTCTAACCATGGTAGCAAATTTGAAAATTATAATTTTGATGAATTGTGTTGGGAACAAGGCATGAGTCACAATTTTTCCGCACCTAGAACTCCACAACAAAAAGGAGTCGTTGAAAGAAAAAATAGAACCTTGGAAGATATGGCTAGAACCATGTTGATAGCTAGTGATCTTACTAGGAACTTTTGGGCAGAAGCTGTGAACACTGCATGCTACATAATTAATCGAGTCATGTTAAGGCCTCTGTTAAATAAGACACCCTATGAGTTATTGAAAGGAAGAAAACCAAACATATCTCACTTGACAGCTTTTGGTTGTAGATGTTTTGTCCATAACAACGGAAAGAGGAACATAGGGAAGTTCGATGAAAGAAGTGATGAAGCTGTCTTTCTTGGTTATGCTGCAAATAGTAAAGCTTACAGAGTTTATAATAAGAGAACAATGTGTGTTGAGGAAAGTGTACGTATTATTTTTGATGAAACTAATCCTTTTCCATGTACTCAGGAACATGATGATTATGATTTTGAGATTGGTCTAGTCCGTTCAACAGACTAAGAAGAAGATACAGTTTCACCCAACAAGCAGCCAAAAAGAGTAACTGAAAATCAGGAGGAACACACTGTACATAATGAAATTCCTGTTCCTGAACCTCAAAATGAAGAAATTGCCGAGGAACAAAACCAAGAAGAAAATGAAACAGAAAAAGTTGTTGACACAGAAAACAACACTGATCGTATTTCTGCTCAAACCTTCCAGCCCAGACCATGGAAGCATCAAAAGTCACACCCCCTTGAAAAAATCATAAGTGACTTGAGCAAAGGAACTCAGACGAGATCTCAACTGAGGAACTTCTGCGCCTTCAACGCCTTTTTGTCAACAATTGAACCTCGGAACCACAAAGAAGCCTTAGAAGACCCTGATTGGATCATTTCCATGCGAGAGGAACTCAACGAATTTGAACGAAATCAGGTATGGCGTCTTGAACCTAAACCACTAGATAAAAAAGTCATAGGTCTAAAATGGGTCTTTAGAAATAAACTTGATGAATATCAAACTATTGTTAGGAACAAGGCTAGATTGGTTGTAAAGGACTATAACCAACAAGAAGGCATAGATTTTGAGGAGACTTTTGCTCCTGCTGCTAGACTAGAAGCTATTCGAATTCTAATTTCGTTTGCTGCATTTATGGGATTCAAGTTGTATCAAATGGACGTAAAATGTGCTTTCTTAAATGGCTTATTAAAAGAAACTATTTACATCGAACAACCCCCTGGACTGGAAAATCTATCCGAACTTTCCAAACTATGTTTTTAAGCTTGACAAGGCTCTCTATGGATTAAAGCAGGCTCCAAGAGCATGGTACGAAAGGCTGTCCAAGGTCCCTTTTTGAAAATGATATTAAAAGAGGAAAAATTGATAAAACCTTGTTTTTAAAATCCAAAGGAACTCATTTATTAGTTGTACAAATTTACGTTGATGACATTATATTTGGTGCAACTAACAAATCTTTGTGTAAGTATTTTGCTGAGTTGATGTGCAGCGAGTTCCAAATGAGTATGATGGGGGAACTCAATATCTTTCTCGACCTGCAAATCAAACAAACTGAGACAGGCATATTTGTCCATCAGCAAAAATACGTCAAAGAACTTTTGAAAAAGTACAACCTTGAAACAGCAAAGATAAACCACACACCCATGGGCACAAATACTAGACTAGATGAAGATCCCTTGGGAATTTGTGTGGATCAAACAAAATACAGAGGTATGATTGGTTCCCTATTATATTTAACCGCGAGTAGGCCTAACATTTCCTTTAGTGTTGGTCTTTGTGCTAGGTTCCAATCTAATCCAAAGGAATCACATCTCATTGCCGGCAAAAGAAATCTAAGATATCTAAAAGGGACGGATGACTTGAGTTTATTCTACCCACGAAGTGATACATTTGACCTTTATGGATTTGCTGATGTTGATTATGGTGGGGATTTGGTAAATCGCAAGAGTACATCATGTATGGTTCAATTCTTAGGCTCTAGTCTAGTTTCTTGGAGTTCCAAGAAACAAAATACTGTTGCTCTATCCACAGTCGAAGCAGAATATGTAGTTGCTGCTGCATGCCGCTCACAGCTGTTGTGGATAAAACAACAGCTGCGTGACTTTGGCATAGTTTTAGAATGTGTTCCAATTTACTGTGATAACACTAGTGCAATTTGTATTTCAAAGGATCCAGTACATCATTCACGTGTAAAACACATTCATGTAAGGCATCACTTTCTTAAGGACAATGTAGAAAGGGCTTAATAAGATTAGACTTTGTTCAAACTGACTATCAAATTGCTGACATTCTTAACTAAGCCCCTGAGTAGAGATAAATTTGAGAAGATGCGATTGGAACTCGGAATGATACGACTTAATTGAATTTTTTCTCCATCCAACCCCAACGTACGTTATTTTAAAATGATTGAGCACAACTATATGTAACCTTGGTGTGAAAAACATAATCTTGAATCATGCAATGTGAAAGTGTGCAAATATATTTTGTGTGTGATCATATGTTATATCAATGGATGAGAAAAATTGAGCCATGTTGTTTTCAAGTTCCTTTGCAATTATTACAAGCCTCTGTATCTACTGAAAACTACCTCACGTAATTTTCTTAAAAGTTATTTTTATGTTTATTTTCTTCTCTTCTTATCTTTATCGTTATTTTTTCTTTCTTCCTATTCACAAATACAAAAATATTTGTTCTTATCTTATGTATCCCTTTTTCTTTATCTTATTTTCATCTTAATTATCTCTTTTCCTTCTAAATTTTTATCCTTTATTTATTGAAAAAATAAAAATCTACCCACTAACCTCAAACCGTCATTACTAGCCCATTAACCCACCTTCATCATTATACCTATTCTCCATAAAACACTCCACAATCCCTAAAATCACTCCACCATCTGCAAATTGTCACTTTACTGGATGCTTCAATTATCTTCTTCTTAGCTAATACAATTCAAATTAATTTCCCTGCATTAATGATCGTCCACCTTGATCACTGTGTTCCCAATAAACCATACCAGACGACCCCTTACTTTCTGTCGTATTTCAGAGTTTTGGAATTAGTCTTGCAACTGCCCATTATATATCTCTGAAACCTGAAAATACTTTAAGTGCAAGGGTACTGTTTAAATTGAATCACAAAGTAGAAAATGGTGTAACAATTTTTGTTGAAAAACCGAGGGAACAAACTCAGGGGGAATCAATTGTTGAAGAAGATG
The DNA here is from genome assembly GCF_001683475.1 of Chenopodium quinoa. Taxonomy (NCBI): domain Eukaryota; kingdom Viridiplantae; phylum Streptophyta; class Magnoliopsida; order Caryophyllales; family Amaranthaceae; genus Chenopodium; species Chenopodium quinoa. The sequence continues at coordinate 1,174,852 of NW_018743783.1, forward strand.
AGGCCGAGAGTGAGGCTGATCTTCTGAGGGGGAAGATGAGTTAGAAGAGAAAGTGGAGGGTGTATCTGAAGAAAAAAAAATATAGAGGAGGAAAAGAGGGAAAAAGATATGAGGGAGACTGAGGAACAAAAGGACTTGGGTGACACCTATTCTACTAAGAAAAAGACACAATTCACGTCTTGCTTCCAAGGAAGTCAACCCACCCAAGTCCCTAGTCCACATAAACTTAAATCTGACTTAGAGGACATAAATCCCGATGAAGTTCCTAACCACCATGTTCCTTTTTCAAAAGAAACTTCCCCAAGTTCCTTATCCTAACCCACCTCGTTCCTCTCCATTTGGCTTTGCTGCATTTAGTGGATATCTGCCCCTGCCCAAGCCTAAATAACCTACCTTATTTTGCAATCTATGTTGAACGATGATTTTATTTTGACATTTCTAGCCTACCTTGAACATTTTTATTTGGTTTTGTAATATGGAACTTGTTTAGGGGTTTTTAATGTGCCCTACGGGAGAGTTACAATTTCCTAGTATGCTCCTTCCTTAGCATGTACCTACACAAATAACGGAATACTCCGGCTGGGGCTGGGGTGTTCCGCCTCCGAAGATTAAGTTAGTCTCTTTCTTAATGAGGAAATAAGACAATAAATGCTTCTCGATTTGAGAGCGTTTGCAAGGGGATTTGTGTTTTGTTGGTTTGTGGAAAAATGATTCGATCCCCATTAATGAGGTATGCCCTTATAGTAGGGGAGAGTTGTACCTCAATTAGGGTACAATGACACGTGTCGCAAAGGGATTGGGCCTTTGTTGATCGTTGCAAGCTTAACACGTGGCAAGCCTTTATAGGGCCACGTGTCTTAGGGTATTTTTACCCTAAACATCTGCCCCTCACAGGTATGACGTGGCATGTCCACGTGTCACCTGTGACAAGTGTCAGACGCATGGGAGGCGACGGTTCGTCTTCTTCCCTCCTTTTTTCAAATTTCAAGTTTTTACGGCAGAAGGCATCGTTTTGCCTTCTGCTCCTTCTCTATAAATGAGAGACACTCTCTCTCTCCTCCACACTTGCATAATTTTTCAAAAAAAATTCTGAGAGAGAGCTCTGATACCGGCTGCATAATTTCCTAAGTATCCTTGCATCCGGCATTTTCAAGTCAAGCACATCCGCCAACTGGTTGGGTGTTCTTTCTCCAATCTCTAAGGTACCGGCTGTCCTTTTCTTTTTACTTTCGTTTTTGAGGATTTTGAAAGTTTAACCCCATCCGGGTTGCCTGCCGCATGGGGGGCTTTTAACCCATATCCCAATGCTGAATTCTCTCCCTCAGCCGGCATAGCTCTGTCTGAGGGGTCTTCAACTTTTAAGAACTATGCATTCTAAACACCCCCATCCGGTTAAACGCCGTCTGGGGGGGTCTTTGATCCATTCCCAAATAATCTTATCCTTTAACACCGCCTGGGGTATTCCTGAGCTTTTATCAAGACATGATTTCAAAAATCCCAACCGGTTTTAAAGCCGGTTGGGTCATCATCCTTGCCTCTTTCAGGACTTTTCAAATTTTAAGATGCATTCAATGCACCCCCATCCGGTTACTCACCGTCTAGGTATTTGCTCTGCCAAGTGATGATTTCAAAAACCCCAACCGGTTTCAAGGCCGGCTGGGTCACCATCCTTGTCTTTCCGAGACCTTTTCAATTTTGAAGATGCGTTCAATGCACCCCCATCCGGTGACTCACCGTCTGGGTATTGTTTGAACATGCCTTTTTGAAACAGATCCTTCTATATCCTCATCCGGTATTATATCGTTTGAGGTATTTGTTGACCCTAGATGCTGATGCAGCACCTACATCCGGCATCTTTACCGGATGGGGTATCTCTGACTCAACTTTCCTGATGCCGTCTGGGGTGTCATGGAGTGAGCCTCAATTCTTTTTACTACTTTGCCAATTCCTATCACAACTCCCCCGCCATCCGGTGTTATACCGTTTGGGGGTACTTCTATCCTAGCTCACTGAATACCGTCTGGGGTATTATTCAGTGAACTGTACAATTAATCTAGCTAAGTTTTACAATAATGCAAATCATAACCCCCCATCCGGTCTTAAACCGTCTGGGGTACTTCTGACCCAGCTCACTGAATACCGTCTGGGGTATCATAGAGAGCTTTACAATATTCTAGCTAGTCAGTACAAAAATGCAAGTCATAATCCCCCATCCGGTCTTTTTACCGTCTGGGGTACTTCTGACCCAGCTCACTGAATACCGTCTGGGGTATCATTGAGCGAGTTAATGAATAAACGGCTAAATATTTACTTTGTCTTTTTCAGCTTTAAACATTTTCGCGGAGTTTCCCGTCTGAGGTGACTTCAAGCCAACTCACTTTCTCATTTCAAAGGTACCGCCTGCATCCCATACTTGTCACTTTCTTTTATTTCTGGTTGCATAGTATTAGGATATGGACTCCACCAATGCACACACGGCACAACCTACGACTGTGGTTAGCCGGTCACCAGGAACGGCTGAGTCTAGGACTGGGATTGCCGTCTGGGGTGCTTGGAACAACCTTCACCTACATCGAATCCGACCGTCTCTGTTCATGTGCACGAAAGAATGGCTCGGATCAGAGTGACGGCAATCGACCCTGACTACCAGTCCTATGATGCAGCCGCTGATCCGGCTGACCCTATAAATCAAGAACAAGCCGAGGAACCGGCTGAGGTGGGTCCTAATGAGGAAGTTCCGCAAAATTCTCCGAATCCTAGCACACCAGGTGACAGTATCTTGGATAGATCTGGTTCCAACGCTGAGGAATCCGGAGAGGGATCCGCCGGTAATGAATCCGGAGAGGGATCAGCCGGTAATGAGGAGTCCGGCTCTGATGAGGAGTCTCCTGGAACGGCTGCCCCTATAGACGAAGAAGCCTATAAGTGGCCGGCTGCTGGCGACCTTACCGACATGACCATGTCCGCCGGGGATGTGGTTACTCTAAATGCAACATTACCTGCTTTCTTGGAGAAGAAACCGGTAGGGAAGGATTGGGAAGTGGTTGTCCCGCCTGTTGAGGCAAGCGTCGTTTGGACCAACGACGTGGACAATGCCGACAACTATTTCGGCTGCTATGAGGCAGCGTTCACAGCCGGCCTCCGTTTCCCCCTTCACCACTGCATTAAAGCCATATTAAGGGGGTATGATTTGGGCGTATGACAGTTGACCCCTAACTCATGGGTCAACATACTTGGATACATTGCCGCCTGCGAGATGCAGGATGTCAAACCAAGCTGAGAAGCCTTTGCGCACATGCATTATCTCAGCAGGGCGCCGGGTGGGTGGAACGCATGGTATACTCTGACCACGCACCCGGAATATATGATGACATTGGACAAACCGTCCAAATGGAGTAGCTGGAAGAGCAAATTTTATGTTGTCTCTTCTCCATCTCCTCAACTTAATCGCTGGCTGCGTAGATACAATAAACACCCAGCTTTTCTTGGTAGGAAGTGTGCTCTGCCTACAGTGCCAAGCGAGGCATGGGATAAAATCATGCAGAAGGGCCTCTTCAAAAAGACAACCTCCCGCCTGGATGATGGGAGTGAGATAATAGTTCCTCAGTTCTGGGTGCCCCACCCGGACTGGTTCAAGGATGAGGCATTTCTCTCCGCCTGCAACCTTAGCACCATGTTTCCTAAGAGTAGGTTTTTACTTATCACCGGCCCTAGCCGCCTGATATTGGTATGTTGTACTGCATATTAACCATTCTTTTGTTTTTGCAGAAGTTGCGACGGAGAAGTTACCAAAAGAAAAGACACCGGCTACCTCAGCCGCTCTGCTCCGGAAGGAGCAAATTGAAAAAAAGAAGTCGCAGCTGGCGGCTAAAGACGACGGGGTAACATTTTTTTCCTCTTTTTCACCGGTTGTAGCATCTGTATACTGTGTTGACATTAACCGGTTGGTTTTGTATATTTGCAGGCTGGGAACAAGGGTGTTCCTCGCTCTCTGTCTAAGATGGTCAAAAGACCGGCGGGGGACATTCCTCTGCCTGCTGCTAAGGTATTGAAGATGCCGGTTCCTCCGTCGGCTAAGACTATTCCAAAACCGCCTGCAGGAGGCAGGCCCACCACTGGAGGCAAAAGCCTTAGTGGAATTGTTCCCACCATTGAAGTGGTGGATGAGGGTGTGAAGGAGTCGGTGACTCTGGCTGGCCAGACTCAAACGGGTACTGGCTCAAACGCGGCTGGGGGTGATTCTACCCCACAATCCGACAAAGGTATGACTTTAGCCTTTGATCCCCCCTGGCCGCTTGGGCCTATGCGAGTAAAGACCCAAGCTTGCCAATCCGGGGATTCTTCTGGCAGCCGTCAGAATATTGGCGAGGCGTATGCTCAACACCTGATAGATAAATCTCTAATTGCAGATGCTACCTCCAGCCGGCCCAACTATCAACAGTATGCCAAGAGGATGATCCGGACCCTTACCCGGACCGAGAAAGAGGCTGTGCCGGCTGTGCATACAGTCAACATTGACCGGATCACTTCTCTCCTGGCTGAAGTAATTTTTACCAGATGCATCACCTTCTTGTAATTTCTTTGTTTTACCGTTTCAGTTGTTTTGAAAATGATTCTAACAGTCCTCCAGGCTGATATCACAGGTGATGCTGAGAGTTGATGGGCTTCAGGTCCCCTTGCGCAAGAAGCAAGAGGAGGTAAGGGATGCCCAGAGACGGGCATCTGAGCTCATTGATGTTTCCCAATACAATGCCATTAGATATGACCTGGAAACTAAACGGCGAGAGTTGGAACAGGAGGAATTGCTGAAGCAAACTATTGCGGCTGCTGAGGCAAAAAAAGCGAGGGCGGATGGGCTAGCTCTAAAGGTCAACGATCTTCAAGCCGATCTCAAGGCTTTAGAAGGAGCTGACAAGGAAAACGCCGACCTTCGCGCTGACATCAACCGGCTTAAAAATGAACTTGCTTCTAGTCAGGCGGCTCATAAAGAAAAGCTTAAAAAAGAACAAAGCCGCCTGATTGCTGAGAACGAGACCGATAATGTGGAGCGCGTGAAGCTCGCCTGGGGGCTCATACACCCAGATTATGACTACGAGTTCTTCGACCTTAGGTACAAGTATGCCTCAGAGGTATATGATGCCGAGGTCCTTGGACTGGACCCGCCTGCTCCCTTCGAGGAATGGGCAGGTTTGGTCAAAGAAGAGCAACAAGAGGGTGAGCAGGCGACGCAGACTCAACAGCAGGCTCAGGAGCAGGTGCAGGAGCAGCAACAGCCGGAGCAGCAGCCAGAGCAACAACAGCAGCAGGAGCATCAATGATTTTTTCTCTTCTTTTTATTATAACTTCTTTTACCGGCCTGCGTGCCGTGTGTATCAATGTACTTTTCCCGGACAAGGGTCCGGTTTAACATTTAAAATCCTAATCTACTGGCCGACGCAGTCGGTTTTGCTATTTTATATCCTCTCTATTGCATTTTTTTTATATGCATTTTTACAAGTCATTACAATTTCTTTACTACTCATCCGGGTAACATGATCAGCTGTTTTATTTTCGCCGGATGAAGTAACGATACTATGATATGCCCCTGAAATGGCTAACTGTTTACTCCAACGGTAGACAGGCAGCTGTTTCATAGGCAGCTGGATGGATGATCAATGGTTGATCTATTCCTGCCCCAGCTGGTAAACATGCAGCCGTTTAATTGGCAGCCGGATGGGTGATCAATGATTGATCTACTCCTGCCCCGACTGGTACAATAAAATGCCCCTGAAATGGCCAACTGTTTACTCCAACGGTAAACAGGCAGCCGTTTCATTGGCAGCCGGATGGGTGATCAATGATTGATCTACTCCTGCCCCGGCTGGTACAATAAACTGACGTATGGGTTGTAAAACCGTTTGGGTGGCTTTTAGATAATACCCGGTTGCAGTAACCCACCAGGAATTTCATTTTGCCGGATCGACCACTTTTGGGTCCTTGCCGGGTGAATCCTAGATGCGAAGGATCATTTCTAACGGCTGTAAGTTTCTTTTAAGAAAATGTCGTTTGAGTTATTGGATCGCTAGAACAATGTACCACCCGGAAGGGAGCTGTTCTCTTCAACGATTTCACACGGATGGGTGTCGCCGGATAACTGCTCTTTTTGGAGCAGTGGTTTTTAACAAGTGTTCTTCCGTCTGTGATCTTGCACTAGACAGGTGCTAATACAATTGCATGAATGGAAATTATATGCTTTCACATTTCAATACTATTTACAAAAAATTACAAAATCCTTAGGAGTAGTACTTTTTCAAGTTATCTACATTCCAGGTACGAGGCAGCCACATACCGTCTAGGGTTTCCAAGCGGTATGTGCCGTTTCTAACTTCTTCAAAAATCCGGTAGGGTCCTTCCCAGTTTGGGGTCAGTTTCCCTTGTTCGTTCGCCCTACCGGTTGCCTCAAGCTTTCGTAACACAAAATCTCCAACTTTGAGGGGGCGTTTACGCACCCTTTTGTTGTAGGCCCTCGTCATACACAGACGGTAGATTTCATGACGCAAGGTGGCATTGCCCCTTCTTTCAGGAAGAGTATCCAGAGCCAGGCGCATGGCTTCCTAATTTGCCTCTTCATCATATAACATGATTCGAAGTGTTGGCTCATACAATTCAATGGGAAGCACTGCCTCTGTGCCATATGCCATAAGAAATGGAGTTTCACCGGTTGACCCCTTCTCAGTAGTTCTGATAGACCGCCTGCCTTTTCAATCTTTTTCTTTATGCCGCCTGAGATGAGGTTGTTAAAAGCTTCAACTTGACCGTTTGCTTGAGGACGGCCAACGGATGCAAAGTAATGGGAAATCCCTTGATCTTGCAACCAAGTCTTTAGGAAAGGCGTTTCGAACTGGGGGCCATTGTCAAAGACCATTGACTTTGGTACACCGAACCGGGTGATGACATTTCTCTAGATGAAGGAGATGACATCCTTAGTTTTGATGCCCTTTACCGCCTCGGCCTCAACCCACTTGGTGAAGTAATCAACAGCCACTAAAATGTATCTTTTGCCGCCTGGGGCAGGAGTGTATGGCCCCAAAATATCCATGCCCCATTTGGCAAAGGGAATAGGGCTGTGAATAGCTGTCAAATCAGTGGTCGGCTGTCTGATCAACCGGCCAAACTTCTGGCACTTGTTACATCTTTTTACCAGGTCTAATGCATCTGCCTCGAGGGTGGGCCAAAAAAATCCTTGCCGCCTGGCTCTCTTGGCAAGTGTCTTTCCGCCAATGTGCAATCCACAGAAACCGGCATGCAGATCTTCCAGTATTTTCTTTCCCCTTTCTGGGGTAACACATTTGAATAGCGGCTGCAAGTAACCCTTCCGGAAGAGTTCACCTTTGTGCATTACAAAGCTTAATGCTCGTCTTTTAAGAGCAGCCGCCTCTGATGAGGCACCCGGTAGGGTGCCGTCTACCAGGATATCCCGGATGGGGTCCATCCAAGTGGAGCTTCGATCTAGAACTCCAATGGGGTCATGTTCAATGCTTTTCTTTTCCATGACTTCCCAGAAGACTAACCTAGGCATATCACATGTGGCGGATGATGCCAGTTTTGATAGTGCATCCGCCTGATTAGTCTCGGACCTGGGTACTTGACTTGGATTGAATTCATCAAACGCCCCAGCCTCCTCTTTGACCGCCTGAAGATACTTAATCATCACCGGATGGGTGGCCTCATAGTCACCGTTGTACTGGCTAACGATGAGTTGAGAATCAGAACAGGCGTCAACTTTCCTTGCCCTGATTGCCTTACACATGCGGATACCGGCTAGCAGGGCCTCGTATTCAGCTTCATTATTCGAAGCTTGGAATTTGAATTGTAGAGCATATTCGTATTTGTCCCCCTCTGGAGAATGACAAATTACGCCTGCCCCACAACCATTCAACGTAGAGCTCCCGTCTACATAAACTTTCCAAACTTGATCAGTTTTATCCGGCTGTATCGGCCTTGTCATTTCAACAATGAAGTCGGCAAATGCTTGACCCTTCACTGCCCGCCTAGGTTCGAAAGTGATTTCTAGACATTGAATTTCCACAGCCCATTTAATCATTCTTCCGGATGACTCTAAAGTGGTCATAAGCCTTTTGAGCGGCTGGTCAGTATAGACGGTAACCGGATGAGCAAGGAAATAAGGTTTCAACCGCTTGACTGCCTTGAACAAAGCCAGACCGAATTTTTTGATCATGGGATAGCAAAGTTCTGCATTCCGGAGGACGTGGCTTATAAAGTAGACCGGGAGCTGGTTGCCGTCTCTCTCAGCAAGGAGAACGGCACTCAAGGAATGATCTGAGACGGCAAAGTACATGTAGAGAGCCTCCTGGGGTAGGGGACTCACTAGTCTTGGCAAAGAATGCAAGTGTTGCTTCAGCCTTTGAAATGCCGCCTCAGCCTCTTCACCCCATTCAAACCTCGACCTCTTTTTTTTGCTTGAAAGAAATACAGGCACTTGTCACCTGACCGGCTGAGGAATCTCCCCAATGCCGCCAGGCAACCGGTCAGCTTTTGAGCCTCCCAGACGGTACGAGGCGACTGCATGTCAATCACCGCCTGTACTTTGTCCGGATTGGCCTCTATGCCTCTCTAATCAATCAAAAATCCGAGAAACTTCCCAGACTCAACTCCAAAGACGCATTTTTTCGGGTTTAACATGACTTTATGCCGCCTGAGGGTGGTGAAGGTTTCTCGGAGGTCGGCTAGATGATCCGCCTGTAGCTTTGACTTGACTATCATGTCATCGATGTACGCCTCCACATTCCTTCCAATCTGATCATAAAAGACCGAGTTAATCATTCGTTGGAAAGTGGCAGGCGCATTCTTCAACCCAAACGGCATCACCGTGTAGCAGTATAGCCCTTGATCTGTGACGAAAGTCGTCTTCCCTTGGTCTTTCTTCCACAAGGGTATCTGATGGAAGCCGGAGTAGGCATCCATGAAACTCATCAGGGCATGGCCGGCTGTAGAGTCTACTAAATGATCTATCTTTGGAAGCGGGTAGTTATCTTTTGGACAAGCTCTGTTCAAGTCCGTGTAATCTACACACATCCGCCAGGTTCCATTCGGCTTTTTCACATGGACAACATTGGCTACCCAATCCGGGTAGTAACATTGCCGGATGAACCCAGCATCTAAGAGTTTCTTGACCTCGGTTGCTGCCGCCTGGGACCTTTCCTCGCCATGGTTCCTTTTCTTTTTCCTAACCGGCTTCTTCTTAGGATCCACAGCGAGTTTATGAACAGCAAGATCCGGACTTACACCCGGCATCTCTTCTACTTCAAAGGCAAACACATCTTTGAACTCCTTCAGCAAAAGGAGCAAATCAGGTCCCAAGCTTTCAAAAGCAACCGTTCCAATCTTGACGGTTCTGTCTGGCCGGCTGTCTTCAAGGATAATGTCAATTATTTCTCCAGCCGGCTGGGGGCGAAGGATGTCTGGCCTCTCCCCTGACAGTGATTGCTATTGTTTCTCCTTCATAGGCGCCAGTTGGTCCGCCTTCCTCTTTTTACCGACTGGCTTAGTAGCCGGTAAGCTTTGATCACAGTCGTCAAGTTCAACTATTTCTTTCTCTTGACCGTCTGTGTCAAGCGTTGGTTTGATGTCCGAGAGGTAACACTCTCTCGCCATCTTTTGGTCCCCACTCAAGGAACCGACTGTGCCATCATCCCTCTCAAACTTGATCAACATTAGGGATGGGATGATGACTGCTTTTGAGATGTTAAGGGTTGGGCGGCCAATAATCAAGTTGTAGGCAGTCAGCTCTCCTACAACAAGAAACTTGACAACCATGTGCCGGCCCTTTCCCTTTTCTCCGAACCGGATGGGTAGATCAATCACGCCCACCGGATGTACTACTCCTCCCCCAAAGCCAACAAGAGGGTATGAGGCCGGATGCATGCTACTGGGCTTGTACTTGAGTTTTTCCAAGCACCGGTAGCTTATGAGGTCAAATGAGCTCCCGGTATCAATCAAGACCCGGCCAACTCTTTGATTGGCGATTTTGCACTCGATGACTATGGGGTCATCATGAGGCCGCCTGACCTCTCCTCTATCTTTCTCGGAGATGTTAACCTCCGGAAATGAATATGCAGACGACTGGCCCTCATCCACTAAGTTGACCAGTTTCCGAATGTTATCCTTGGTGCCCCGGATGGTAGGCCCACCTCCCGCAAATCCACCGGCTATGGTCAGGATGGTTTCCTAATCCGTATCCGATTGAGTAGCCGGCTTCTTTGGGAGTGGTCCTTTTACTTGTTTGGGAGCACCCTTTGACTTGGATAGGTATGAATTGAGAGCCCCCTCATCAGCCAGTCGGTCAAAGAGCCGCCTGAGGCTAAAGCAACCCTTAGTGTCATGGCCAATTTCTTCATGAAAAAGGCAATATTTGCTTATATCCCGAGCGCTTACAGGACTCTTCATGAGAGCCGGTTTTTCAAGATTCAACCGGTCCTTTACTTCGTTGAGAATGGAGGCACAATCCTTGTTGAATTCGTACTTTGGCACATACGGATCCGACCTCTTTCTTTTCTGGAAAGGTTGTCCGGATGAGTCTGCTGCCCATACCCCCTTTCTCTTATCTTCCTTTTTGGCCGACTGGGTTGGCCGATTCTCTTTTTTGTCGGACCTTTTGTAATCCGTTGGAAGTTTCACATCACATAATTCCATTGCCTGAATGTAAGCCTCCGCCTTCATAAGCGCCTCGTGAAGAGTAGAGACCCTCTTCCTAACCAAGTCAAACTTAAAAGTTGATCCGTCTTTTAAGCCTTTACAGAAATCAGTGTAGGAAACGTCATCAGACAATCCATGGATTTGGATCCTCATCAGGTTAAACCGCCTGACATATGACCGGAGCCCTTCTTTGTCTCCCTGCTGGATTGCCCCTAGATCAAGGCTTGTTTTCTTGGCAGGGATGTTCATAGAAAAGTTGGACGTAAACCAGTAGGCCAACGTCCTGAAATTATTGATGCATCCGGTTGGGAGGTTACCAAACCAACGTTGAGCAATCCCTTTCAATGTTGCCGGGAAGCACCTACACCATGAGGCGTCATCCAAACCCTGCAATTACATCAGGTTGGTGTATGCCATGAGGTGATCTTCCGGGTTGGTGGTACCGTCATAGGCGCCTACCAACACGTTTTTAATATTTGCCGGTTGGGTCATCTCGGTGATTTCCCCGGAAAACGTCGTTGGCTGTTCCCCAAGGTTGAGCAGACGGAGCTGCCAGCCCATAGGCTGGACAGGCGGCTGCTGCTGTCCCCCGAAAAGACCCGGCTGTGCATAGGGAGATCCAAAAGGCGCGTATGGTGTTCCATGCAATGCCGGTTGGATCATATGAGAGACGGATCGAGCGAAAACCTCCCTCGTCCGGCTGTCATTGTTTGTTCTCGAGTGCCTCCCTGATGTGGCATTGAAGCTGTCTCGAAAGGTCGATGTTGATGCCGACTCGGAACGCTGAGTCTTTTTATCCTGAATGAGCGTCCGGGCATCAGAATAGACTTTCTTGGTTCCATCCGGCTGAATGTGCCGGACGGGTTTTCTGACTCCATTTATGGGAGTGTGTATCTTTGAGAAATCAAAGGGCCTAGCCGGCATATTTGACTTCGGATGCGGGGTAGATGCTCTACCTTTTACTGTTCTGGCCGTATTTTTTCCAAGACGCCTTTCTTCCGCCTGACCCTAACGGGGGCCGGCTGTATTATCCAGAAGGCCTTTGATCTCTCCTTTGAAGCTCATCATCAGGTTCATGAGTTCATTCCTGGAGACTGGGGTGGCCCCTTCCGAAGCAAGAGTTAACCCAAGCGGTCCCCTGGTGGGATGGTTTGGGCCTGCCTGCTGCTCCGCTCGTTCCCTCTTGTCTTTGGAACGAGTATGCTTGGTTCTGAAAGAACCATCGGCAGCTGTATAAGTCTCAATCTCATGATTGTCGGCTCTATCTTGGTCCGAGTGGACCTCAGCCTCACCAGCAGGTTGACTACCTTTACCCGGGAGTACCGGTTCTGAAGTCATGTAGAAAGTACTCTCCCCACAGACGGCGCCAGATGTTTGGGGGTTTTTTATGTGTCCTACGGGAGAGTTACAATTTCCTAGTATGCTCCTTCCTTAGCCTGTACCTACACAAATAACGGAATACTCCGGCTGGGGCTGGGGTGTTCCGCCTCCGAAGATTAAGTTAGTCTCTTTCTTAATGAGGAAATAAGACAATAAATGCTTCTCGATTTGAGAGCGTTTGCAAGGGGATTTGTGTTTTGTTGGTTTGTGGAAAAATGATTCGATCCCCATTAATGAGGTATGCCCTTACTATTTATAGTAGGGGAGAGCTGTACCTCAATTAGGGTACAATGACACGTGTCGCAAAGGGATTGGGCCTTTGCTGACCGTTGCAAGCTTGACACGTGGCAAGCCTTTATAGGGCCACGTGTCTTAGGGTATTTTTACCCTAAATAGAACTGGTTCTTTTTTTCTTGCTATTGGTATTACATGTTGGTTGCATACTTTCTATGTGCGCATGCTTGATCATTTGTATTCGGATTTACTACCCCCTCCGTAGCGTAGTACTATGTATAGCTTGTGTTCTTTCTTTTATTTTGATAATGCCAAAAGAAGGAAGAGGAGAACAAACTCACCTAAGGCCAAGTCAAATCGGTTTCAAGGTAAAGATATTTTTCATTCACTTCACATTTTCATGAATGATGCAGATTTTTTTTGTTTAACTTTGTTTTTGTTTAAATTTATATTTTCAGTCTATTATTTTGAGTGCCTGGATGATTATTTTGTTTACCGAGTTTGTCTTGTTTGTCATCATCAAAAAGGGGGAATATTATTGACCCTCTTGGTATTTTGATGATTGACAAACAAACAAGCTTTGACTAATGGTGTTTGATAGTCTTTGGTAGAATGAAAAGATTTAGGTGATAACGATATCTGTTCCGGAGTAGGAGCAACTAAATTGGAAGCTTCGATATTCGTATGCAAGCTTTCAAGATGAAAAAGACAAACTCCAGTCCTCAGTATTCACTGTAAGCACTAGAGTTTTTATGCGCAGAGAAGAACTCCGTAAGGAACTTAATGTTTTAATCAGAAAATGTTTTTAACGTAAGTTTTTAAATCAGTTTTAATTACTTAATTAAAGGATAATATAAAATCAGTTTTAAATAGATATATTTTCTGTAAAAAAATAAAAGATAAATAATTGTTTAATTAAAAGATAAGTTTGTTATTTTTAAATTAAATAAATATTTAAAGTTTTATCTTTTTCTAATAAATAAATATTTGTTAACTGATTTTTTGACCAAGTAAAATTGGTTGCCTAATTTTAAGGTGGCATGTTGAAAGCTTGAGAGGAAAGTCAGGGAAATCTTACTTCCCACTCTCTGATCAACGTTCTTTAACTTCCAAGGTTAAGGTGAACGTGGATCATGGGATGAGTGGGAAACAAGATTGAGGCTTTCCATCTCTCTATAAAAGGCTTGCAACGGACTCTGATTTTAGTGTGGAAAAATATTCAGTTTTCTGAGCTTTAAGTTTTCAATGTATTTATTATCTTAGAGCTGAGTTCCTTCCTTCCTTAATCTTCTCTAGTGCATTAGGAAAGTCTGTAATTACTTTTGTAATTGGGATTGGGGTTTGAGAGAGTTGTAACTGAGAGACTTGAGTGAGTCTGTTACAAAGTTATAAGTGATTCAGAGTCGAATCACTTAGAGAGTTAAGCTGCGGTAGAGAGACCATAGTTGGGATACTTGAGTTCCTAGAGGAACTTAAGTGTAGGCTGAATCTTCACATTTGTAAAAGAGTTTTTGCATAGTGAAATAATTCGAAAAGCCTATCTCGTGTGTTCTCTCGATCTTTTCATACTTTATTTAATTCTGCATAAAGTTCACAAAATTTTATAGTCTACAATTCACCCCCCCTATAGTAGACATCAAACTAACAATTAGAACAATGATGCAGATTAATAAGCAAATGCATATTCCATCACTAAAAATTCAACCAAGGGAGTACAAATTGATTCAGCATTGCCAAGAGATTAGGAGAGGTGTATGGGTTATTGTAAATGTTTCCTACAATAAGTTTGAAGGCTCTCATCATAATTCTTCAACTTATTAATGGAAGCATCCATCTTGCTGGATGGTTGAAGAAATGCCTAATGGAATCTCCAAGGTAAGAATGTTTATTATTTAGTAATTGTGTTGCTTGCAAAGCACAAACCTTGGATGATATTGAAATCCTAACTACTCTCATAAAAATAATTTATAAGAAATACATTATTCTTAGATTTAATTGTGACTTGCCTTATTACGATAAAAATGTCATGCTAAATGCCATTTATAATGTATCTTGAAATTATACGACTATTTGGTGCTTATAAATCTTATAAATTTTAAATTTATTTTAGATATTTAATGAGTTTGTATTTTACTTCATTACATCCTACAACTGGAATGATTTATTGCTAGTTATACCCATTGATGTAAGGTTTGGGTGGTATTATGTTCAAGTTTTGGATATTTGAAATGATTTGTGAATATGAACTATTATTGTCTTACTTTCCCAATTCATAAATTGATAACAACTAACCTATATCACACCTACATTAATTCCATACAGAGAATATGGCTAGATGATGTCATAAAATATTTGAAGGTAGGATGGTTCGCGATGCTTTCTTGTCTATTTTCATGATTCTTTGTTTGTGTCTTTTATCATCAATACATCTAAATTTTACAGGTAACATGTGTAGAACATGTAGAAGTCAATGAATACTTTCAAATTCATCCTATTGATGAAAATCTAGTGAGCAATACATTGGGGTTTGGAGCAAAAAGATGGGGCATGACACACTACAAGAAAATCGTCATTTAGAAATTTTGTAATGATTGTACATTCGCTATAATATGCACTTATGTTTGTGAAATAATAGAACAAATCGTATCATTTTACAATCGTCATGGTAATCCCATATAAAATTGATACAAAAAACATAATACTACATATCCCCCCTTTTTTGCACATTTATTAAATTATGGAAAATCGTATCATTTACAATCGCCACTAAAAGTCAAAAATCGATACGAAAAGTCTTTTCTACACTAGATATATAAATATTGTTTAACAAAGAATACATAAAATATGTCATAACTTATTGGTAAAAACATTTAAAATTAGAGCTTAAGGTAACGTGTTCGAATCTTGAAAAGATCATATGTATGATTTTTTTTTTTTTACGAAAATGAGTTCAACATTTATAGCGATTATATTCGCTACAATAATCACCACGATTGGATGTAGTTTTTCGTATCGATTATTGAGGACAACTCCAGCGATATCGAAAAACACTACAAAAAAGCTATGGTAACGGTGAATATTGTATCGAATAACCATTCGTTGGAAAACATTTTTGTAGCAAATACAATCGATACCAAATGTTAGAATAATCGCTACGAAAAGGTAATTTTCTTGTAGTGACACTAAAGCATGCGAATTTTTTATTATTTGACGGAAGCTGCAAAATCTACCCATGTACCTATAGAAGGTTATTTCAATTTCCTTCATTGACCTTTTATTTTTAAATTATTTTTTTAATTTTGTTTCTTCTCCCCTTGTTATCTTGTTTAATATATTTTTTTGTGTTCAGGATGAGAAGCATGATGGTGCTCTCACGTAGGATGATTAAAAAATATTGCTCTACTTTTTCCTTATTTGATGATGCAAATATTCATAAACTATCAGAATTTGACAATAATAGAGTCAAGATTAAGATCCTAAGTAATACAACCAATGATCTTCCAGCTGGAATAATAATCTCTGCCGCTAGCTCATTCTGGGTTCCTACATGTCCAATCAAAGTGTTTAACTACTTGAGAGATACCAATAATCGATCTCAGGTAAATTGGTTTCCTTTTTTCTTTCTCTATTTTGATTATATGCTTCCTTTCATTACAAATTCTTAAATAGACCTGATCTACATTAATTTATTGTAAACCACTATTATTGGACATTGTGGTTTCTATATTAATTAAAAAAAAAGTCGTTATGTTAAAATAAAGGCTTTTATGTTAAAATAAAAGTCATTGTGTTAGTATAAAGATCATAAGAGGCTACTTTGATCTTTATTTACTAGGTTTATTTTCTTTTATTTTTTTATTTTTTTATTTTTTTATTTCTTAAATAAATATTATGTTTTATACTGGTCCAAAAGGTCATTATGTTTAACATAGCATCGGTTGACATACATGTACTTCAGGTTCACAATATATTAAAGGTCACACGAGTTAAAATAAAGGTCACTATGTTAAAACTAGGGTCACTATGTTAAATACAATGTTATTTGCGCGCGTATAGGTCCACAATATATTATTGTGAATCAGGTCCACACAAGTTTTTTCCTCCTTTCATAGATATAAATTTGTATTATCTTCTTTAAGGCTCATTTAT
Source organism: Chenopodium quinoa (assembly GCF_001683475.1). Lineage (NCBI taxonomy): Eukaryota > Viridiplantae > Streptophyta > Magnoliopsida > Caryophyllales > Amaranthaceae > Chenopodium > Chenopodium quinoa. The sequence continues at coordinate 1,191,310 of NW_018743783.1, forward strand.
GCATTGCTTCATTATAAAAAATAATATTTAACCTCATATTTTAAGGATTTCAGAAATACTTATGTTGTGTAAGCTTTCTCCCACATACATCATGTTAAAGTAGACAATTAAATTGTGACAATATCTTGCTATTCATTTTCCTCAATTTAAAGAACTCACTATATTTTATTTTCAAAAATTAAGTTGAAGAAAGTACTTGAGAAATAGAATTTGGAGTCCTTAGATATTGTTAGAATTTATATGCCAATTAGGGTTATACATCTTTTAGATACAACTCTATAAAAACCTATTTAATGGCACCAAAAAGAATTACAATTCAAAATTGGACTTAGGAATGGAACCTTATTATTTGATATTATATTAAATTGTTTTTTAAGAGATCTTGAAAAGTAAAAAGAAAGAGCGAAACAAAGAGTGGAAAGATAAAATAATATCCTCTTTCTAAATTATTGTTTATGCAAAAGTCTTAACCTTTCTGGGAATAATATAAATCCAATATTCTAATATGTTGCTCTTTGGCTATGAAGATAGTGGATTGGAAATGTAATAAAGACTACTTTGTGAATTTGAAAATGATTTAAATTTTCAACAAACTTGATTAAGAAACACGTTAGATCATAAATTAGCCTAAAAGAAAGATGTTTATTCGCTTTTACTATATTATTTTTTGTTTATCACAGGTAAATGAGTGGTCTAGATTTTTTGACTTTTATCTATTAAATAACATATACATTTTGGTCAATTGTCATTTAACATGGACTTAATGTCCGTTTATTCTAAAATCGATCATTAGCCGAGCCCGGCCGGATTCGGGCTGAGACTGAATTTTTTAGTCCATCCTCGAGCCGGGTCGAGCCAAGCTTCGGGCCAAAAATTATGTGCCCAAACTAGTCGGGCCATTTAACTTTATTTTACTTACTTTTACAGTGGGATGTCCTTTGCAATGGAAATCCAGTGCATGAGGCAATTCGTATACCGATTGGGATTCATTGAACAAATGCTATCTCTATTTTACAGGTAATGCTTTTCTTTTCTTTTTTTTTACCTGAGAAACCATTAGCACAAAACTTGTTTACTATCCTCATATCTTGATTGTTAATCTTTAGTATCCCAACTTGATTGCTACATAAACCTTAGCTTTGTAGAAAGTTTAATGAAAAAGGTAGTTGTTAGTTTATCTATACAATATATTAATACTCCCTCTTCCTTTCTATTATATCCAACTTTGAAAATAAAACTAATCCCTGGTTTTCATACTCATCTTCTTACTTTGACCATTTCTTTCTCTAAAAAAAAAATCAAAGTAGGAAAAACAATATGAAACATGTTTCGGGGTTTTTGATGTCCTGCGGGAGAGGACTGGGATACTTGCGCCTGTACCTGCAAATCAACGGAAACTCCGGTTGGTTGGAGCTCCGCCTCCGACGATCAAGTTAGTACTTGTTGGTGGAGTAAAAAAAGTGCGGAAAGTAAAGAGGGTGATCTGGTTCCTCGAAGGGGAGGAGTGATCGGGGAGTGCAAATAATGTTAAGTCTGGTCTAGCGATTAGTACGCACGTGTGTTTAGGGTTCTCTAGGTGAGATGATTAATTAATTCTGTCTCTCTTTAATGAAGGCTAATTACTGTATTTATAGCCTCGAAGTACGTGCCCAATTCTAGGTTAAATGGTAACCTAGGACTGATTGGGCTTGCCTCGGGATTCGGACCCAGGTGGCCGTTTTTCCGAGTTGGTAGATAGTGGGCCACGTGGCGTGGCGCAATTGGTCCATGCTGGACCACCTGGAGCATAACACGTGGCAGCCCCTGAATGGTCCACGTGGGTGACACGTGGCAGGTGCTGACTGGTCCACGTGGCAGGGAAAAATCCCCTAACCATTTGCCCCTCACAGGGATCACGTGACTTGTCACGTGATGCCTGTGACAGATGTCGACCCATAACTAAGGCGACGGTCTGTGACATGTGTCGGCCTATGGTAGGCCGCCTGTTTTTTCTCGCCTATTTTTGAATTAGGGCGTGACCCTTCAAATTCTCGAATTACCCTATATAAGGGCATGTTGACCAAGTCTTTTGTTCACATTTTGTGAACTTTGCAAGAGAACTCGGAACCCTGAACTTGTGCTCTGAGATTTCCGGACGACTGATATTCGACCGACTGTTTATGCTAGCCGATTGATTTGTGGTGACCGGCTGCTTAAAGCTTCCTTCTCTCTCAGAACATACTTCAGGTAACCGTCTGTTTCGCTCTTGCTCTTTTCATTTCTTTGCATTTTTCTTTTGAAGATATGGTATCCCAAAAGCACCCGGCACGACCTAAGTTAATGATTAGTCGGTCATCAGGGACGGCTGAATCTAGGAATAGGAGTGACGCCTACCCCTTTTTGAACCAATCTCTGCCTTGTGCTCCAAGTCCGACTGTCTTTGTGTATGTGCAGGACACTATGGCCTGAACAAAGAGGACGGCCAGATATACAAATTCAGACGGCTCCTCATATTATGTACAAATGAGAGAGCTCTCAGACAGGTCGCCTGGTAATCCAAGCACTCCAAGTGACTCAATTTTAGAAGAATCTAAGGTTCAGGCGACCAGTCCTATGGTTGTGGACTTGTCTGGACAGGAGTCGACCCCTGCCGAGAAAGAAGAGTCGACCTCTTCCGAGAGTTCAAGCGACTCTGAGTCTAGTTCATCTAGCCGGCAGTCTCTAGACTCAGAAGAGAGGCATTCTCGTCTTCATGAGGCGAGAGCGTCTCATGCGGTTGAAAAGGGAGTCGGCTGGGATGAGTCGTCTGCTTCTCATAGGGAATCGAACACTCCCTACTATTATCATGTCCCAAAAGGCCCAATTAAGGCCATGGCCGAGAGGTTAGGGACCTTCCAGGCGGACCATGTAATGGGTCCTAACTACTTTCTATCCGTGCCGAATGTTGAGGATACAGTAGTCTGGCCGGTGGGGGCCAGCTATGGAGACGCCTGTTTTGGCTGGTATGAGGCGGCCAATAAGGCTGGGTTAAGATTCCCCTTGCATCCGGCTGTTCAACAAATCCTGGATGGATACCAGGTGGGGCTCTGGCAGTTGGCCCCAAACTTATGGTTCAACATTCTGGGGTTCGTAGCCGGCTGTGAAATGTATGGGGTTGAACCGAATTTTTCCGCGTTCGCCCAAATGAATTATCTGAGCCGGACCCCAAAAGCAAGCGGTACCGGCTAGTACCAAATTTCCAGCCATAATGGCTACTTGATGACAAGGGGGAAGGAGAACAAATGGAAGGACTAGAGGAACACCTTCTTCATTATTTCTAGCCCCGAAAAACTTCTCAACAAGAGGTATAATAGGTGGAACAGGGATCTGCCTTTCCTCGCAGGCGACTCTAGCCTGCCGCCTGTTCCTCGTAAAGCCAAGGAGGAAATCCTTGATCAAGGTCTCTTCAAAGTAGAGATCAGAGCTAACTCTGCTACAGGGGTGCGAGAGTTTATCCCCTTAAACTGCATACCCAAGTTTAATTGGTTGTATGACGAGTATTTCTTGGCCGCCTGTGGCCTTAGTGAACGGACCCCTAGAGGTAGTCGGCCCCTTTTATGCTCTTACATTTTTGTTTTACTTAAATTTCTACTAACTCTGAGATGCCTTTGCAGACAGAGCCATGGACAAGATCTCTGCTTCCAAGAAGGCGACCGCCCTTCTTCGCGCAGCTATAATTGGCTAAAAGCGGCCTTCTACCGACTCTCCCTCAAAGGAGACGTCCAAGGTGAGCCTTCAAAACTTCGTCATGCTCTTTGCATTACTTTTCTTCTTTTTGTTTTTTTAATGATCTTTAATTCTTGTTGCAGGGTGGGGCACTCAGACCCTCTCCCTCGGAGCAACCAAACCCCAAGGTTCGAAAACAGACGGCTGGGAGCACGCCTGGTTCTTCCAGGAAACAGCCGTCTGATAAATAGGCGCGGACCCCCCAAAGTGGGGAGAAACAAACAACCGTCCCTAGGGACACCCGACCTCCAAGAGGTATGATTGATTTTAGTCTTCTTTGTCAATCTTTCTTAGATCAGTCGGCCTGTTGCTTTCCCTTCTAACTTTTACATGTTTTCTATTGCAGGCGGCCATCAGGAGCCGGACTTGGTCCAGATGGCCAAGTCCATGGTCAAGGTGATTCCCTCATATGACAGGGAATTAGTCAGGGGAGTCGGCACCCTTGACCTGGACTCTATCATGGGTCTACTCTCTGAGGTAAACTTGGTGATTTTTCTTCGACATTGGGCAAAGTGCCGCCTGGTTTCTTGGCAAATTTTGACGCCTATTTTGTTGATTCGCAGGCGTTGCTTCGTGTTCATGGTCTCCGCCGCCCCATCAACGAAAAGAACAAGGAGGTAAAGGCGGCGAAAGCTATGGCCGCCTCTGATTGTGACCGGGCAATGTTTCAGATTGCCCAAAATGAGATTTTGACAACTGACATCTTGTATTATCAGGCGACCGCCACCTTATAGGTCAAGACCGAATTCGAGGCGGCCAAGAAGAAAAACTTGGAGCTGGAGAAGGCGGTCAAGGATCTTCAAGACCAGCTGCAGCCACTTAAGCATGTAAAACATGCGGCCGATGAGCTCAAAAAGGCGAACAAAAAGCTGAAGGACCGCCTGGCCAGCCAGGAAGAGACCTTGTCCAAGAAACTCAGTACTAAGGCTGAGACTGAGAAGATGGCCCTCGCCCAAGATTTGATGGAAGACTCCTCGGCCATCATGAAGATGACCTGGACTGCCCTCTTTCTAGACTTGGCCTATGAGCAATGGAGTCCAAATTCGCCGCCTGCACTGAAGAGTAGGCGAGTCATGCAGCAAGCGGCGGATGAGGATGAAGCGGAGGATGAGGCGACCGACTCCTCTTCAGATGGTGAGGAGGTGAATGAAGAGGAGGAGGAGGCGGACGTCAACGAGGGGGAGACTGAAAAAGAGGAGGCGAATGCCAATCAAGAGCACCCCCTGCTAAGGAGCCTCAACAAGGGAATGTGCAAAAGGAGTAGGCGCCCGCTGTTGAAGCCAACCAGGCGACCGTCATTAATGAAACCCCCCTCTCCAATGCTTAAGCTGTTTATTTTTTCAACTTCTCTCCGGCCTGCGTGCCGATTGTTCTTGTGTATCTTTTACCCGACCAAGGGGTCAGGGTAGATGAATATTTTGTCGGCCTACATGGCCGGATGTTTATGAATGAATGTGGCGACTATTTTTGTCGTCTTTTCCAACAATATTTTGTCATTTCCCTTTGCCAAGTGTAGAATGTCTTTTATAGCCGCTTGTTTATCATGCCGACTGTTCTTACTTGTTGTCTTCCTTTTTGCATCAAAATTTGCCATTTTGAATGTTTGAATGTTGCTTAAATGTTGCTAAGAATAGAAGACATCTTAGTGGGTATCGCAACCGAGTGACATTGTTGCCCCTGGCCGACTGATTGGTTTTCAAACAGTCAGTCGGTCATGAGTTCAGTCGGCTTCCCTTAAAAGTTTGGGATAGCACTTTCCAGACTTGGATTATTTTAGGAACATTACCCAGGCCGCCTGTTGGTCGCACTTAGGCACCAGCGGTTGTCTTGAGGGTTTTAAGCAATGGTCGTGGTAGGCGTAGTTCAGGTTGCCCAATGGTAGTCATCGTTTAACTTGGTCCATTGTGAGTGGCCGCCTAGTTGTGGAATAGTTGCCCTATTTCAGTAGTCCTGGCGTTGCTTTTATCAGGGCGCTACTTAGGTGGTTGGGTCCCTATTTTTACTTTAATTGTTTTCCAAGTTAGGAAGAAACAGGTCGTCAGTAAACAGGACGAGTAGTTACACCTGTATTGGTTACAAGCGGTAACTTCTGTCAGATCTAATAGGAATAGTGGTCGAGGGCGACTGGTTAAGCTTAAGGTTAGTCAATCACCACCACTTTGGTTTGAGTAGTAGGGAAACCAGGAGGCGGAGGTCGGCTGGTCCCCTTGATTCGCCAAGTTTGCTTGGCTATTGACTCAAACGTTGTTAACCTAGTAGGAATAGTGGTTTGAATACCTCTGTTTGCTAGAAAACAGGCGGACTACTCATACCTTTTAGGTTCCATACTAAGTTTGAGAGAGTGACTATTAGTAAACATTGGAGTTTACTTAGTCTCCATCACTCCAGTTTGAGTAGTAGAGGTACCAAGCGGCGGAGGCCGGCTGGTCCCCTTGATTCGCCAATGTTTGTTGGCTATTAACTCAAGAGGTACCGCCTGCATTTATCCCAAGTAATGACAGGCGGTCATTCGACTCAGATGTAAACTGATTACTACTGGTTCGATTAGTGGTAGTAGTTATCTTTGTCTCAAATGTAAACGGTTACATGATTGTCCTTGGGGACAGTCGTTTGGGGTCGTTTGTTTTGTTTATAGAGCATTATTCGACCCAAAAGGGAGCTGCTCTCTGCGACGAATCTCATCTGGAGGGATGTCGCCGGACGCCTGCTATGATGTTGGGACAGGTCGTATTAGTTTAATTTCAAGAAAGGATTAGTCAGCCTGGCGCCTGGGCTGATCATCCGGCCATTGGCCTAGTTTAGTTCACGGTGAACGTAGATGCGAAGTTACCTTAGTCTTGGGAGTATAGAAGAGTAGTCGTCTGTTCTAGGTTCAGGCGGCGTGCCTCTAATTAAGAAATAACACATTGGAAAGCAACCGACTGCAAAATGTACAGGCGGCATGCCCCTCTAATGGAGTAAAATACACTTTTGAGAGTAGCCGCCTGTAAATGTACAGGCGGCATGCCCCTCTACTGACCACAAAGAATTGAAAATAATTGCATGTTTTATTAATAACCCTTGTACAATTACATCATTAAGAAGTAATACTTCTTCAAATTGTCTACATTCCATGTTCTAGGTAGGAGCCGACCGTATGGTGTTTCCAGGGCAATAGGTGCCGTCTTTAACCTCCTCATAGATCCGGTAGGGTCCTTCCCAGTTGGGAGTTAGCTTTCCCAACTCATTAGCCCTACCGACTGCTTCCATTTTTCGTAGTACAAAGTCCCCCACTTTCAGTGGACGCCTGTGTACTCTCTTGTTATAAGCTTTGGTCATTCTCAGATGGTAGATCTCATGGTGGAGGGCTGCGTTGCCTCTTTGCTCGGGGAGTGCGTCCAATGCTAGGCGCATGGATTCCTTATTGGCCGCCTCGTCATACAGCATGACACGAAGAGTCGGCTCATAATGCTCAATGGGTAGAATAGCTTCTGCCCCATAGGTCAGGAGGAATGGGGTCTCCCCAGTCGCCCCTTTTTCAGTCGTCCTTATGGCCCAGAGAACATGTGGAAGTTCGTCTGCCCAGCCGCCTGCTTTTTCAATCTTTTTCTTGATACCGTCAGGGATAATCTTGTTGAATGCTTCTACCTGGCCGTTTGCTTGGGGTCGGCCAACTGATGCAAAGTTGTATGCAATTCCTTGATCCCCCAACTAGTTCTTGAGAATAGGCGTCTTGAACTGAGGACCATTATCAAAGACCATTGACATAGGCACCCCAAATCGTGTAATGACGTTCCTCCATATGAATGAGATAACGTCCTTGGTCTTCATACCTTTGATAGCCTCGGCCTCTACCCATTTGGTAAAGTAGTCGACTGCTACCAGGATGTATCTTCGGCCGCCTGTTGCTTGTGTATACGGACCCAAGACGTTCATGCCCCACTTGGCGAATAGTAAGGGGCTATGTATGGCCGTCAGATCAGTGGCCGAGCGATGGATTAGCTTGCCAAACCTTTGACACTTGTCGCATTTTTTCACCATCTCCATAGCGTCTGCTTCCAGGGTTGGCTAGAAATATCCCTACCGCCTGGTTCTACGAGCTAGGGACATGCCGCCTACATGGGAGGCGCAGTATCCCGAGTGCAAGTCCTCTAAGATCTCTCGCCCCTTCTCCGGGGTGACACATTTGAAGAGAGGCTGGAGATAACCCTTTTTGAAGAGTACCCCTTTATGCATTTCAAATTTGGACGCCCGTTTTTTCAGTAGGACCGCCTCTGAGTGAGTAGCCGGCAGGGTGCCGTCTTTTAGGTATGCCCGGATGTCATCCATCCAGGTGGAGCTTCTGTCTAGGATCCCAATAGGGTCCTCCTCGATACTTCGTTTCTCCACTACTTCCCAGAAAACCGTCCTCGATGTGTCACAGTAAGCTGATGATGTCAGTTTAGAGAGGGCGTTCGCCTGGTTATTCTCAACCCTGGGCACTTAATTTAGGTGAAATTCTTCAAGTGTCTCGGCCTCCTGCTTTACCGCTTGTAGGTACTTGATCATAGCCGGATGTGTAGCCTCATAGTCACCATGGTATTGGCTTACGATCAGTTGTAAGTCAAAATAGGCGGCTATCTTTCTTGCCTCGGCCGCCTTGCACATGCGAATGCCAGCTGATTAGGGGATTTTTATCCACCAATCACCGTCTAACAAGTGGACCAACCAGGTTCCGCCACGTGTCCTCCACGTAGGCCAATAGGAGCCTGCCACGTGTCAATCACAGATACGTCCTCTACGGACCAATTGAGACACGCCACGTGTCCACCCATGCCAAATGGGAAACCGGCCACCCAGGCCCTACTTCCGAGGGAAGCCCAATCGGCCCTAGGTTTACCTAAACCTAGGATGGGCACGTTTCCCAAGGTTATAAATACCTCCCTTAATCCTCATTAAGGGGGGGGGGGGACAGAACAGAAACATTACGGAACACACTAATAACCGGCTGATCTCGCTAACAAAGCAGATTACCTACATTAAACACTCTCACCTAGAGAGACCTTATTACTTTAATTTCCGCGTTAATTACTCCTTAATCAGGTACTAACTTGACCGTTGGAGGCGGAGCTCCCAGGAGTCTCCGTTATTTTGCAGGTACAGGCGTCCGGTTCCAGTCTCGGAATTGTAACTCTCCCGCAGGACATCAGAAAACCCCGAAACATTTGGCGCCGTCTGTGGGGAGAGTACTTCAGAGATGGCATCCAAGTCTGTACCGACTCCTGAAGAGAGGCGTCCCCTAAACGACCCTCAAGTTCAGTCGGACCATGACACCGAAAGTGAATTTGAAGTTGAAACTCATAGAGCTTCAGACGGGACCCTAAGGGCCCGACGTACCCGTCATACCGAAAGGAGGGAACGGGAGCATCTTCAAACAGGAAGCGAGCCGGCAGGCGCACCGCCTGTTCGGCAACAGCCGACTGATGGGTCTGCTCCCATCACAAGGAACGAACTCATAACCTTCATGAGGGACTTCAAGGGAGAGATTCAAGAGTTGATCAACAAGAAGCCGCCTCCTTCAGTCAAGGAGCAGTCGGCCAAGAAACCCTCCACTTCACTGAAGAGGAAGCCAGTTCAAGGGCGAGAGGCGACTCCTTATCCTAAATCTAGGAAGCGGGAGCCACCTGCCCTTGATTTCACAAAATTCCGTTATCCTACAGGAAATAGGAAACCGGTTCGTCATATTCAGGCGGACGGGTCAAAGCAAACATTCACAGATGCTCGGCTACTGCTAGAGCAGAAGAAGAGTGACCGATTGTCAGAGTCGGCTTCTACTTCAAACTTTCAAGACAGTTTGCGAAATGCCTCGATGAGGCATACTCAGTCGTACCATGAGAGTCAGTCAGGCGGCACCTCCCGTCAGTCCGGCTTTCATAGTGCCCAGGCGGTACCAAACTTACCATTTTTGCCGCAACAACAGTATTTTATGCAGCCACCTCCATTTGGTGGACCTACAGCAAAAAACGTCCAACCTATAGACTGGCAGCTACGGTTGCTTAGACTTGGTGAACAGCCGTCGGCCTTCTCCAAGGAAATTACTGACGCCGCTCAGCCGGCTAAAGTAAAAAATGTACTAGTAGGCGCCTATGACGGCACTACTAACCCAGAAGACCATCTGATGGCATTCACCAACCTGATGTACCTTCAAGGGTTGGATGATCCCACTTGGTGCAAGTGTTTCCCAGCGACTCTCAAAGGAATCGCACAGCAATGGTTCGGCAACCTGTCGACTGGTTGTGTAAATAGCTTCAGGACGCTTGCTTACTTATTTGCCTCCAACTTCGCCATGAACATCCCTGCGAAGAAAACGACCCTTGATTTGGGAACAATTCAGCAGGGCGAGAAGGAGGGGCTTCGTTCTTACATCAGGCGGTTTAACCTGATGAGAATACAGATTCAAGGGTTACCGGATGAGGTAGCTTATACCGACTTTTTTAGAGGTCTCAAAGACGGGTCTACCTTCAAATTTGATTTGGTTCGAAAAAGGGTGGCGACTCTTCAAGAGGCCTTGATTGAAGCAGAAGCCTATATACAGGCGACTGATCTGTGTACGATAAAACAGTCGGACGGGAAAAGGTTCGACAAAAGAGAAGGACGACAGAAACAGTCGTCAAACAAAGATGAGAAAAGAAAAGAGGTCTGGGCGGCTGATTCCTCTGAACAGCCGGCCCAGAAAAAGAAAAAAGAATTCAAACCATACTCCCCAAAGTAAGCGTTTAACAAGGATAACCAGTTTATCCTAAAAGAAATTAAGGGACGGATCTCAATTGAGAAGCCGGTCCCCATGAAGGGTTCTACAAACAACCGAAACCAAGATAAAATCTGTGCTTATCATGATGACGTTGGTCATCACACCAATGACTGCATCAGTCTTATGCGGTACCTAGACCGCCTGGCTGAGAAAGGTGATCTTGACACTTATGTCAAAAAATCTACGGGGAACACTTCCTAAAAAAAGCTGTCGGCCAAAAAGAATCAACAGGCCGACAGCTCCGATACAGATGATGCAGTCGTCTACACCATTGCAGGCGGCTTCTCAGGAGGCGGTCCCACTATTAGGGGCAACAAAGATAATATAAGGCGGTTAGATGTAAATTCCGTTCACTAAGAACGGCCGTCCAAATATACATTTCCTGAGATTGTCATCACTGAAGAGGATCTAGGAGGGGTAAGGGGGCCGCATGACGACCCTCTCGTTATTGAATGTAAAGTGGCCAACCAGAGAGTTGGCCGAATCCTCATAGATACCGGGAGCTCCTCAGATCTCATCAGCAGCAAATGTCTGTCGAAACTAAAATATCAGACAGACTGCATACATCCGGCCTCCCACCCTTTAATAGGGTTTGGAGGAGGAGTCGTCCACCCACTGGGACGAGTAGATTTACCCATTCGCCTGGGCAAAAAAGGGGAAGGACGACACATGGTAGTCCGGTTCCTAGTAGTAGAGGAACTCTCGGCCTACAACATGATTCTGGGTCGACCAACCCTGAATAATTCCAAGGCTGTTATAATCCCGTCTCTTATGTTGCTCAAGTTTGAGAGGGATAACGGAACAGTCGGCTCCCTAAGGGGAGATTAGAGGATGGCCCGAGAGTGCTATCTCTCGGATGTCAAGCCCACTGTTATGGCCACTGGGTCAAGTAGAGTGCGCCTGTTCAAGAAGCAGGCGGCAAAAAGAGAAAGGCGTCCCAGACAGAGTCCGCAAGAAAAGCAAGAAAATAGCAATCATTGGCAGAGGAGCGGCCGGATGAGTTCCGCCCTCAGCCGGCTGGTGAGCATGCGGACCTGATCTTAGACGACTCACGTCCTGACCGAACAGTCAAAGTTGGGACGACTGCTCTGAGAAACCTTGGTGACGACTTTCACAACCTATTGAAAGAATACAAGGACATCTTTGCATTTGAAGTCCATGAAATGCCAGGCATTAGTCCTGATCTGGCGGTACATAAACTCGCCGTGGATCCGAAAAAGAAGCCGGTACGGCAAAAGAAGCGGAACCATGGCGAAGAAAGAAGTCAGGCGGCAGCCGCCGAAGTTAAAAAATTACTTGATGCAGGGTTCATTCGGCAATGTTACTTCCCAGACTGGGTTGCAAATGTGGTGCTTGTTAAAAAGCCGAATGGCACCTGGCGAATGTGTGTAGACTACACAGACTTAAACAAGGCGTGCCCCAAAGACAGTTACCCTCTGCCTAAAATTGATAACCTGGTCGACTCAACAGCCGGCCATGCCTTGATGAGTTTCATGGACGCCTATTCTGGTTTCCATCAAATTCCCTTATGGAAGAAAGATCAGGAGAAGACGGCCTTCGTCACTGATCAGGGGTTATACTGTTACACGGTCATGCCGTTTGGTCTTAAGAATGCCCCGGCTACCTTCCAACGAATGATAAACACAGTGTTCTTTGATCAGATTGGGAGAAACGTCGAGGCATATATTGATGATATGATTGTCAAGACTAAACTTCAGAAAGATCATCTGTCGGACCTCCGAGAAACTTTCGCCACACTCAGGCGGCACCATGTCATGCTCAATCCCAAGAAATGTGTATTTGGAGTTGAGTCTGGGAAATTTCTCGGATTCCTTATCAATCAGAGAGGAATAGAAGCGAACCCTGAGAAGGTGCAGGCGGTCATTGACATGCAGTCGCCTCGTACCATCCGAGAGGTTCAGAAGTTAACAGGTTGTCTGGCGGCCTTGGGAAGATTTCTAAGCCGATCAGGCGACAAATGCCTATACTTTTTCCAGGCAATTAAGAAAAAGGCAAGGTTTGAATGGGGGCCGGATGCTGAGGCCGCCTTCCAGAAATTAAAAGTTCACCTGCATTCCTTGCCGAGGCTGGTCAGCCCTTTGCCCAAAGAGGTTCTCTACATGTACCTGGCCGTCTCTGATCATGCGTTAAGCGTTGTTCTCCTTGCTGAAAGGGACGGCTGTCAGCTCCCGGTCTACTTTGTCAGTCACGTACTGAAAAATGCCGAGTTAAGGTATCCCCTGGTGGAGAAATTTGGTCTTGCACTCTTCATGGCTGTTAAAAAATTGAGGCCCTACTTTTTGGCACATGCAGTCGTCGTGTATACAGACCAACCTATCAAGCGGCCCCTTACCATCATGGAGTCGTCAGGCCGAATGATCAAATGGGCCATAGAAATACAGAGCCTCGAAGTTACTTTTGAGCCTAGAAAAGCAGTGAAGGGGCAAGCCTTTGCTGACTTTATTGTAGAGATGACTCGTCCTCCTGACTCTCAAGTTCCAGACCAAGTATGGGAGGTATATGTGGACGGAAGCTCTACTTCAAATGGTTGTGGAGCAGGCGTCATATGTCAGTCGCCAGAGGGCGACAAATCCGAGTATGCTCTACGCTTCAGTTTTCAGGCTTCAAACAATGAGGCAGAATATGAAGCTTTACTAGCCGGGATCCGCATGTGCAAGGCGGCAGGGGCAAGAAAAATAGACGCCTGTTCCGATTCACAATTGATAGTGAGTCAGTACAATGGCGAATACGAAGCAACCCATCCGGCCATGATCAAGTATTTACAGGCGGTCCGACAAGCAGTCGGCTCCCTTGAGGATTTCCATCTGATCCAAGTGCCGAGATCAGAAAACAACCTGGCGGATGCACTGTCAAAATTAGCATCATCCGCCTCCTCTGATACTCCTCGAACTGTTTTTTGGGAAGTAATGGAGAAGAGAAGCATCGAGGAAAACCCTATTGGAATCCTAGACAGAAGCTCAACCTGGATGGATTCAATCAGGGCATATCTGACAAACGGTACACTGCCGGATGATCCTCAACAGGCGGCAGCACTGAAAAAACGAGCCACCTGTTTTGAAATGATTAAGGGAGAACTTCACAAGAGGGGGTACCTTCAACCCTTCTTAAAGTGTGTTACTCCAGAAAAGGGACGAGAGATACTAGATGATCTTCACTCTGGTTACTGTGCTTCTCATATAGGTGGTAGGATGCTTGCTCAAAGGGCAAGGCGGCAGGGCTACTTTTGGCCTACTTTGGAAGAAGATGCAATGGAGATGGTGAAAAAATGTGACAAGTGCCAAAGGTTTGGCAAACTAATTCACCGTCCGGCTACTGACCTCACTACCATTCACAGCCCACTATCGTTTGCTAAGTGGGGCATGGACATTCTGGGTCCATATACGCCTGCTACAGGCGGAAGGAGGTACATACTTGTTGCCGTCGACTACTTCACTAAATGGGTAGAGGCGGAGGCCGTAAAGGGAATCAAGACGAAAGATGTAATTTCATTCATTTGGAAAAATGTCATCACTCGGTTCGGGGTTCCCATGTCTATGGTTTTTGATAATGGTCCCCAATTTGAGACGCCTGTTCTCAAAAGCTGGTTGGGTGACCAAGGAATTGCAAACTACTTTGCATCTGTCGGCCGTCCACAAGCAAACGGCCAGGTAGAAGCCTTTAATAAAATCATCTCAGACGGTCTCAAGAAAAAGATTGAACGAGCAGGCGGCCTATGGGCGGATGAACTACCACATGTTCTCTGGGCCATTAGGACGACTGAAAAAGGGGCGACTGGAGAAACTCCATTCCTCCTAACTTATGGTGCGGAAGCTGTTCTTCCAATAGAACACTACGAGCCGACTCTTCGAGTAATGCTATATGACGAAGAGGCAAACTGGGAAGCCATGCGCCTGGTATTAGACTCACTTCCTGAAAAGAGGGGCAATGCTGTCTTGCGCCATGAGATCTATCGCCTGAGAATGACTAGATCATACAACAAAAAAGTACACAGGCGTCCACTCAAAGTAGGGGACTTTGTACTTAGAAAAATGGAAGCAGTTGGTAGGGCTAATGAGTCTGGCAAACTAACTCCCAACTGGGAAGGACCCTACCGAATCTATGAGGAAGTCAGGGACGGTACCTACCGTCTGGAAACACCAGATGGACAACCGTTGCCTCGAACTTGGAATGTAGATAATCTTAAAAAATATTTCTTTTGAATGATGTAAAGTAAACAGCTACTTAATAAAAGTTTGCACTTACTATTCAATTTTGTATTACGAGGGGCATGCCGTCTGTACCTTTACAGTCGGCTACTCTCCATTGAGTTTTACACTCTATCTTCAGAGGGGCATGCCGTTTGTACCTTTACAGTCGGCTACTCTCCATTGAGTATTTCACTCACAATAGGGGCATGTCGCCTGGGCATATAGTCGGCTACTCTCCATAAGAAGATGGCCGACTGGTTCCAAGCACATAGCCACCCCCCTAATACTTAGCTAAAAAGATTAGGGCCTGGCCGACCCTGTGCCTAACAGGCGGCTACCCTTCTTTTATTTAGCACCTACGTTCACCAAGAACTTACCAAGGCCACAGGCCGAATGATCAGACCAGGCGCCAAGCCAACTGATCAAATCTACAAAACTAATACGACCTGTCCCAACATCATAGCAGGCGTCCGACGGCATCCCTCCGGATGAAATTCGTCGCAGAGAGCAGCTCCCTTTTGGGTGGAACATTGTTCTATAAACTAATTACACGGCACCTATACGACTGTCCCCAAGGGCAACCACGTAGCCGTTTTTGAGACAAGGATAACTTTATCACTAACCAAACTAGTGGTAACAGTTGACATCTGAGTCGGATTACCGCCTGTATTACTTGGGATAAATGCAGGGGGTACCTCTTGAGTTAATAGCCAACAAACATTGGCGAATCAAAAGGTTCAGCCGGCCTCCGCCGCCTGGTACCTTTACTACTCACGCAGGAGTGACGGCAACTGATTAACACCAAAGTTAACTCAGTCACTCTCTCAAACTTAGTATGGAGCCTAAAAGGTATGAGTCGTCCGCCTGTTTTTAGCAAACAGGGGCTCTCAACCACTACTCCTGCTAGGTTAACAACTTTTGAGTTAATAGCCAACAAATATTGGCGAATCAAGGGGTCCAGCCGGCATCTGCCGCCTGGTATCTCTACTACTCAATCTAGAATGAGGACGACTGGGTAACACCAACGTTAACTCATACACCCTCCCAAGCTTGGTATGGAATCTAAAAAGTTTGAATAGACCACCTGTTTTTTGGCAAACAAGGGCATTCAAACTACTATTCCTACTAGGTTTCCCTTCGAGTTAATAGCCAACAAACATTGGCGAATAAAGGGGAACAACCGGTACCCACCGCTTGATACCTCTACTACTCAAATCACTCGGCGACTAGGACCGCCTGCCTAAAGGTAACCCAGTCATAGACTGCCTACAAGTCTAGCCTACAAAATACAAGAAAGAAAATCCTTTCTTGGTTAATTTTACAAATAAAAGGACCGCCTGCCTAAAGGCAATCCAGTCTTTTAAACGGGACCAAAACCGTTTGAACAAATGGCCGACTGATCGCCCAGCTTGAAAACAGACAACCAGTCGTCCAGGGGCATAGGCGGACCATCCGTACCTGTCTACAATCGGCCATGCAAAACAGTCGATATAGTGTACAATGCAATATCAAATATTCAACACTTAGACAAATTTCAAGCAAAAAATGATTTCATTAATGAAGATAAAAATATTCAGAACCCCGGCCCCCTGGCCGGGTAAATACAAAGTAAACGGCACGCAGGCCGTGGAAAGAATACATTAAGCTTAAGAAGGGGGCAATTCAGTATTAGCAGCTGCCGCCTGGTCAGCACTCTTCTTGCTGGACTCGGCTTCAGCTGCATCCTTTTTTGATGCCTTACCCCCAAGTGGCACAAGCGCCACAACCGGCTCCTCCTCCTCCTCCAACGCTTCTCCCAACGCCTCTTCTTCAGCAGCCGTCAGGATCTCTTGATTATATGTTTCCGAACACTGGTGGTACGTTCTTTCCCAAGAGGCAAAGTCGGCATTGGGGAACAGGCGGCCCCAGGTCATGCGCTGGATTTGAGCGGAGTCTTCCATCATCTCCCGGACGAGCTCTTTCTTCTCTTGCTCGGTCTTTTCCGAGAGCTCTTGGGTAAGACTCTTCTCTTGGCTCACCAGGCGTTCTTTTACGCTTGCCAAGGATTTCTCCATGGCTTTGTAAGAGTACATTTTTAGGCGAAGAGGTTTCAGCTCGGCCTTAAGATTTGTGATGGTCGCCTCGCTCGTCATTCTTCTTCTGGGCCGCCTCTAACTGAGCCCGAACAGCGGCGGTAGCCTGCGCCTGATAATAAAGAATATCAATGGTCAGTACTTCATTTTGGGCAATTTGAAACATTGCCTTATCACAGTCAGAGGCGGCCATAGCTTTTGCAGCCTTTACCTCCTTGTTCTTCCGATCAAGCGGCTTGCGAAGGCCGTTAACTCGGAGCATGGCCTAAGTACAAAAAAAAAATAGGCGTCAGTTTCCAAACAAAAAAGATAACAGGCGTCCTGGAATTCAAATACTCAAAAAGTATACCTCAGCAAGGACCCCTGCAATCCCATCAAGGTCAAGGGTGCCGACACCCCTGACCGCCTCCCTTTCAGATGGAGGAACTACTTTGATCATGGACTTGGCTACCTCTACCAAGTCAGGCCCCTGAGGGCCGGCTGCATCAAGCGTAAAAAAGCAAGTTAGACCTAGTCAAGAAGGAAGCAAGTGTAAAAGTTTTTACAAGTAATTGTCCATACTTCTAGGCGGCCCCGCCGGAGTTTTAGAAGAAGTGGTCGGCTGCTTCTCAACCGCCACTGTTTTCCTGGAAGACCCAGGAGAGCTTGCAACAGTCGTCCTCCGGGCCTTGGGGTCCGGCTGTTGCGAGGAAGAAGCTCTTGGAGTGCCCGACTGAACAAAAAAAAAAAAAAAAAAAGAGTTAGTATATGCATAAGACAACTCCTAAAAGAGGAAGAGTTTCGAAGCCTACCAAGGGTGCCCCCTTGTTGGGGGAGTCGGTACAAGACTGTTGCATGAGAGAGGCCCGCAACATGGCCGCCGCAGTCTTGGATGCTGTTATTTTACTCATGGCGTCAGCTGCAAAAAATAAACAGCAAAGTTAGTAAAAATCCCAAGTAAACAAGGCGTGAAAAAACAGAGTATTTGTCAGGCCGGCTACCTCTAGAGCACCGACTGCTGAGGCCACAGGCGGCCAAAAAGTACTCGTCATAGAGCCACTTGAAGCTCGGGACGCAGTTTAGGGGTACTTGCTCTCGTACCCCTGAAGTAGAGTTCACCCTAGTCTCTACTTTGAAGAGTCCTTTGTCTAGGATCTCTTTTTTAGCCTTTGGGGGAACAGGCGGCATACTGCGGCCGCCTGCGAGAAGAGGCGGATCCCTATTCCACTTGTTAAAGCGTTTGTTCAGCTCCGTGTCTGAACCCTCGATGATAAGGAAGGTGTTCCGCCAATCCTTCCATTTGTTCGCCTTACCTCTCGTCATGAGGTAGCCCCTATGGCTTGTTAATTGATACCAGCCGGTACCTCCCGACTTAGGGGTCCGGCTGAGATAGTTCATATGGGCGAAAGCCTCAAAGCTTGGCTCCACCCCGTACATTTCGCACCCGGCCACATAGCCGAGTACGTTTACCCAAGATTTGGGGGCTAACTGCCATAACCCCAAATCATACCCATCTAAAATCCGCTGAACAGCCGGATGTAATGGGAAGCGTAGTCCAGCTTTGATGGCCGCCACATAGCAGCCAAAGCAGCCGTCATCATAGCTGGTACCAGCCGGCCAGACGACAGTGTCTTCTGGATCCGGCACGAACAGTAAAAATCCGGGGCCCATTCTGTGGTTAGCTATAAAGCTCTCCACTTTGTCTTGCATGGCTGCGATCCGGCCCCGGGGTACCGTGCAGTAGTAGGGGGTGTTTTCCTCTCTGTAAGAGGCGGACGGCTCCGCCCAATTGCCCCCCTTCTCAACTGCATGAGAAAGCCTCGCCTCTTGTAGGCGGCTGTTTCTTTCTTCTGAGCCTGGAGAAGCGTGGCCAGAAGAGCTGGACTCGGACTCGTCCTCTGACGAGTCCGAAGAGGACGACTCCTCCCCTCTCCCAGAGGGGCCCGCCTCCTCTCCCTTAGAAGGAGCAGGAGGAAAATTAGACATATCAACGGTGAAATGGGAAGGGACCACCTTGACCCCTCCCTCAGAACTGTCGGCTTGGCAGCCGCCTCGTTTCACTTCTACATCTGGCGCCTGGTCAGATGTTTCACTAATGAGCACCCTTTGGGAGGAGCCGTCCGAGTTTGAGATCATAGCAGTCTTTTTTGTTCTGGCCATCACGTTCTGCATAGACATAGATACAGTCGGACTTTGTATAAAGGGCAAAGATGGGTCCAGAAAAGGGCAGGCGGCACTCCTAGTCCTAGATTCAGCCGTCCCCGGTGACCGGCTGATCACTAACTTAGGTCGTGTCGTGTGCTTCCGTGGTGCCATTTCAAAAAATAAAAAGAAAAATTAAGAGTAAGAAAACTGACAGTTACCTGAACGAGTGACGGTTGATGAAGTTCTGAAAATCCTGTGCAGTCGGCTTGTCAGAACAGGCGGTAGGCAGAAAAGGTCCGAAATGTCATAGCAAGTTCAGGGGTCCGAATGTTCTCGCAAAGTTGTCAAATGTGAAAATGACCGAAGTCAGCACTTCCTTATATAGGCAAAGTGAGAAGGCGAAGGGTCGCTTCCAAATTCAAAATTTGGGCGGGAAAATCTCTCGGCCATTTGCAAGGTGACACCTGTAGCAGGCCGTCGCCTGTCACCGTGCGGCACCTGTCACAGGTGACACGTGACCAGTCACGTGCCACCTGTGAGGGGCAAATGATTAGGGGATTTTTATCCACCAATCACCGTCTAACAAGTGGACCAACCAGGTTCCGCCACGTGTCCTCCACGTAGGCCAATAGGAGCCTGCCACGTGTCAATCACAGATACGTCCTCTACGGACCAATTAAGACACGCCACGTGTCCACCCATGCCAAATGGGAAACCGGCCACCCAGGCCCAACTTCCGAGGGAAGCCCAATCGGCCCTAGGTTTACCTAAACCTAGGATGGGCACGTTTCCCAAGGTTATAAATACCTCCCTTAATCCTCATTAAGGGGGGGGACAGAACAGAAACATTACGGAACACACTAATAACCGGCTGATCTCGCTAACAAAGCAGATTACCTACATTAAACACTCTCACCTAGAGAGACCTTATTACTTTAATTTCCGCGTTAATTACTCCTTAATCAGGTACTAACTTGACCGTTGGAGGCGGAGCTCCCAGGAGTCTCCGTTATTTTGCAGGTACAGGCGTCCGGTTCCAGTCTCGGAATTGTAACTCTCCCGCAGGACATCAGAAAACCCCGAAACACCAGCCAAAAGGGCTTCATATTCCGCCTCATTGTTCGAAGCTTGGAACTTAAACCGTAGGGCGTACTCGTACCTGTCCCCTTCAGGGGACTGACATATGACGCCTGCTCCACAACCGTTCATTGTTGAGCTCCCATCCACATAGACTTTCCAGACCTGCTCAAAGTTCTTTGTATCAGTCGGCCTGGTTAGTTCTACTATGAAGTCAGCGAATGCTTGCCCCTTCACTGCTTTCCTTGGCTCAAAAGTGATCTCTAAACTTTGGATCTCGATTTCCCATTTGATCATTCAGCCTGACGATTCCATGGTTGTCAGTGGCCGCTTGATCGGCGGGTCGGTGTAAACCACAACCGGGTGTGCTAGAAAATAAGGCTTTAATTTTTTAAGTGCCATGAAGAGGGTAAGGTCAAACTTCTCAACCATAGGGTACTGTAACTCGGCGTTCTTCAAGACGTGGCTGATTAAGTAGACCGGGAGCTAGCAGCCGTCCCTCTCAGCAAAGAGGACGGCACTAAGAGCATGGTCAGAGACTGCTAAATACATGTATAGTACTTCCTTGGGTAGGGGGCTGAACAACCTTGGCAAGGAGTGCAAATGTTGTTTCAATTTCTGGAAGGCCGCCTCTGCATCCGGCCCCCATTCAAACATGGTCTTCTTCTTAATAGCTTGAAAAAAGTAGAGACACTTGTCGCCCGACCGGCTGAGGAATCTCCCCAATTCCGCCAGGTAACCCGTAAGCCTTTGAACTTCTCGGACAGTGCGGGGAGACTGCATGTCTATGACCGCCTGTACCTTCTCGGGGTTAGCCTCTATCCCCCTTTGATTGATTAGAAATCCGAGGAACTTCCCAGACTCAACACCAAAAACACATTTCTTGGGATTGAGCATAACCTGGTGCCGCCTGAATGTGGTGAATGCTTCTCGAAGGTCAGCTAGGTGGTCCGTCCGGAGTTTAGATTTAACAATCATATCATTTATGTATGCCTCCACATTCCTTCCAATTTGGTTAAAGAAGACCGTATTTATCATTCTTTGGAAGGTTGCAGGCGCATTCTTTAGTCCGAACGGCATGACAGTATAGCAAAAAAAACCCCTGATCTGTGACGAAGGCCGTTTTCTCTTGATATTTCTTCCACAGGGGTATCTGATGGAAGCCTGAGTAGGCGTCCATGAAGCTCATCAAGGCATGGCCAGATGTAGAGTCGACCAGGTGGTCGATCTTTGGGAGCGGGTAACTGTCTTTGGGACACGCCTTGTTTAAGTCTGTGTAGTCTACACACATGCGCCAGGTCCCATTCGACTTTTTGACAAGTACTACATTCGCTACCCAGTCCGGGAAGTAGCATTGTCGAATGAACCCTGCGTCCAGCAATTTCTTAACCTCAGCGGCTGCCACCTGGCTTCGTTCTTCACCATGGTTCCTCTTTTTCTGCCTGACCGGCTTCTTTTTGGGATCCACAACAAGCTTATGTACGGCCAGGTCCGGGCTTATGCCTAGCATCTCATGAACTTCAAATGTAAATACGTCTTTGAATTCCCTTAGCAGTTAGTGTAGTTCAGCACCAAGCTTAGCAAAAGCAGTTATCCCAACCTTAACAATTCTCTCAGGGCGAGAGTCTTCCAGGACGATGTCTACATGTTCACCAGGCGGCTGAGAGCGGAATTCATCTGACCGCTCCTTGGCCAATGATTGCTATTGTTTTTCTTTTCTCTCGGCCTCCAAGTGGGTGGCCTTTCTTTTCTTGCCGGCTGCTATTGGGGCAGGCTCGGCTCCCTTGACTTGCTCAAGGTCCGTAGTCCCACTAGGGCCGGATGCCACCACAGTGGGCTTGTTATCAGAGAGATAACACTCCCTGGCCATCTTTTGGTCTCCCCTTAGGGAGCCGACGGTTCCGTCATCCCTCTCAAACTTAAGAAGCATGAGCGAGGGAATGATGACAGCTTTTGAATTATTCATGGTGGGTCGTCCTAAGATCATGTTGTAGGCCGAAAGTTCTTCAACCACTAAAAACCGGACCACCATGTGACGGCCCTCTCCTTTCTCACCCAGGCGGATAGGCAGGTCCACCCGTCCGACTGGGTGTACGACTCCTCCTCCAAATCCCACTAAGGGATGGGAGACCGGGTGTATGCTGTCGGGCTTGTACTTGAGCTTTGCCAAGCACTTGTTGTTGATGAGGTCGGATGAACTCCCAGTATCTATGAGAATCCGGCCAACTCTCTAGTTGGCCACCATACATTCAATTACATTGGGGTCGTCATGCGGCCCCCTGATTTCCCCAAAGTCTTCCTCAGTGATAACAACTTCTAGAAATGAATTCTTGGAGGTACGTCCCTGGTCGACGGAGTTAACATCTAGACACCTGATGTTGTCTTTATTGCCCCGGATAGTTGGGCCTCCTCCTGCGAAGCCGCCTGCTATTGTATAGATTAGCACTTCGTCTGTATCGGAGCTTTCAGCAGGTGTCGCCTTCTTCCGGTCCGCCTGTTTCTTCTTGGGGTGTTGGGTACCCTTTGATTTCTTGACATAGGAGTTGAGATCTCCTTTGTCTTCCAGGCGGTCCAAGAGGCGCTTGAGACTAATGCACTCGTTGGTATCATGACCAATGTCCTCATGGTAATAGCAATATTTATCTTTGTTCCGATTGTTGACGGAACTCTTCATGGCGGCCAGCTTCTCAATTGAGAGTCGGTCCTTGATTTCCTTGAGGATGGCATAGCTATCTTGTTAAACTCATACTTGGGGGAGTATAGTTTAAATTCCTTCTTCTTCTTCTGGGACGGCTGTTCAGAGGAGTCGGCCACCCAGACTTCTTTTCTTTTTTTCTCTTCTTTATTGGCCGACAGCTTTGGCCGGCTTTCTCTTTTGTCGGACTTTTTGTGGTCCGACTGTTTTCCAACATTACAGAGGTCAGCCGCCTGAATGTAGGCGTCCGCCTCCATCATTGCTTCTTGGAGGGTGGTCACCCTCTTTCTGACGAGGTCGAATTTGAAGTTCGACCCGTCCTTCAGACCTTTGAAAAAGTTTGTATAAGCTACTTCATCAGGTAGTCCTTGTATCTGAATTCTCATCAGATTGAACCTCTTGATGTAAGAGTGCAGTCCCTCCTTCTCTCCCTGCTGTATGGCCCCCAAATCAAGGGTGCTCTTCTTAGCAGGAATGTTCATTGTGAAGTTTGATGTGAACAAGTAGGCAAGGGTCTTGAAATTGTTAATACATCCGGCCGGCAAATTGCCAAACCATTGCTGGGCAACGCCCTTCAATGTGGCCGGGAAACACTTGCACCATGTGGCGTCATCCAACCCTTGGAGGTACATAAGGTTGGTGTATGCCATCATGTGATCTTCTGGGTTAGTAGTGCCATCATATGCCCCTACCAACACATTTTTTATTATTTCCTTAGAGAAAGCGGATGGCTGTTCTCCAAGTTTGAGCAACCTAAGTTGCCAGTCCAAAGGCTGGACATTCCTTGCCGCTTGTCCTCCAAAAAGAGTAGGCTGCATGAAATATTGGGACTGCGGGACGTATGGTTGAGGAGGCACATACGGGGCCGCCTGATGCTTTTGGGAACCAGAACGAGAGGAGGCTCTGGGCGTCTGGTTCTCATAATTTGATTTTGAATACCTCAGGGAGGTATTATGTAGGCTGTCTTGAAAATCAGACGTAGAGGCCGACTCTGACAGTCGGTCATTCTTGTTCTACTCAAGCAACATTCGAGCATCAGATTATGTTCTCTTTGACCTGTCCGGCTGAACATGACGGATAGGCTTTCTCTTCCCTGGTGAGGGAAAGTGGTACTTAGTTAGGTCGATCACTGGTGACTCCCTCTCCCTAGGCTTAGGGTAAGGAGTCGCCTCCCGATCCTTTACAAGCTTCCTCCTCCCAAATTGGGAGGGTCTTCTAGCCGACTGTTCCTTTGGTGGAACGGTCGTCCTTTTGTTGATAAGCTCCTGGATCTCCCCCTTGAAACTATTCATGAAGGTCATGAGTTCGTTTCTAGTGATGGGGGCGAATCCCTCGGCCACCTGTTGATGATCAAGCGGTTGGCCGGCTGGTTTACTAGATCCAGCCAGGCAATCCTCATGTTCCCTCCTTTCAGTGGGACGGGTGCGTCGAGCCCTTAAGGTCCCGTCAGAGGCCGTATGAGTCTCGACTTCAATCTCATTGTCAGTATCCTGGTCCGTCTGAACCAGGGGGTCGTCCATGGGACGCTTCTCACTTAGAATCGGTACAGACTGTGGTTCCATCTCGAAAGTACTCTCCCCACAGACGGCGCCAAAATGTTTCGGGGTTTTTGATGTCCTGCGGGAGAGTTACAATTCCGAGACTGGGATACTTGCGCCTGTACCTGCAAAACAACGGAAACTCCGGTTGGTGGGAGCTCGCTTCCACGATCAAGTTAGTACTTGTTGGTGGAGTAAAAAAGTGCGGAAAGTAAAGAGGGTGATCTGGTTCCTCGAAGGGGAGGAGTGATCGGGGAGTGAAAATAATGCTAAGTCTGGTCTAGCGATTAGTATGCACGTGTGTTTAGGCTTCTCTAGGTGAGATGATTAGTTAATTTTGTCTCTCTTTAATGAAGGCTAATTACTGTATTTATAGCCTCGAAGTACGTGCCCAATTCTAGGTTAAATGGTAACCTAGGACTGATTGGGCTTGCCTCGGGATTCGGGCCCAGGTGGCCGTTTTTCCGAGTTGGTAGATAGTGGGCCACGTGGCGTGGCGCGATTGGTCCATGCTGGACCACCTGGAGCATAACACGTGGCATCCCCTGAATGGTCCACGTGGGTGACACGTGGCAGGTGCTGACTGGTCCACGTGGCGGGTAAAAATCCCCTAAACAAAACGGATGGAGTAATTTTAGTGCTATAAATATCAAACCATATCGTATAGTATTTGTTAGATTCGATTTGAATTGAATGTACTTTAAAAAGTATCAACTTTGAATTTTATTTAGGAAAAATTATCAAGAATAATGCTACTTTTCACCGGTTTTCTTAAAATATAACGACTTTTTGATTATTCTAAAATAAAATGTCCTTGGGCATGTATCTACTCAAAATAGAATTAAAAAAAAAAAAAAAAACCATTAACCTATTAAACAAGATAAGCTAAACACGTGTCACGTTATAATTGGATTTTTTTTTTAAAAAGAAAAAAAAAAAACTATAACAATTAAAATCATTAATTTTCTTAAATAAAACACCCTTTCCCCAACCCACCCATGGCACCGTACCCCCACCTCACCATGGAAACCGTTTCCCCTCCCCTACTGCCGACCACCCCATACCCTGCCATCGATCCTCGGCCACCCCCTTCCGCACCGAATGTCGCCGACCATCCTCGACCCCCCATCTCCTTAACCCCGACCCCAACCCCAATCTCCTTCTAGTTGCGATGGTTTCTAAGAGCCTAAGAGGGTGGGATATATGGGTGTTGTGCGTTGGTGTAGTGGTTGATAAGGGCAGTGTTGGTGTGCCGGTCCAATGGCTAGGTAAGATGAGGTTTCGGGATAGGTGTGCCAGTGCTGTGGTTTCGTTCTAAGAGGGAGCGTGGGAGTTGGTGCAGGCTGGTGATAGTATGAGAGGGGGGAGGGGGTTTCGGCAATCGACGTTGGGGGTAAGGTTAGGTTTTGGACCAGCTGGTGGGGGAGGGCAATTAGGTTGGGACCTATCGGGGGGAAGGGGGTACGGTGTGGGGATGGAAATTTTACGAAAAAAAAAATTAAAATAATTTAATTATTAATTTTTTTAAAAGAAAATTCAACCAATCATAATGTGCCACGTGTCTGGTTAATCTATTTGACAGGTTACGTTCTATTTTTAGCTGATCAGATGCATGTCAAAAGGTCGTATTATTTTTTACAATTTTTGCTTTTATTTACCAACATACCATTTAATTGTACATATTTGTGGCCAAAGATATGCAATGTAAACCATAAATATCAAACTATAAAAAGTAAAAAGGAATGGAGAGAGTAAATGTGATGAGAAATAGTGAAAAAAACTCAATTGAAAAAGTAATTATGTATGCCCCTAACTTTTGGTAGTAACGCAAAATAATTCAATATTATTAGGTCCATGCCATAAAGGAAAGTGTGATAAAACTAAAAGAAAATTGTAACAATTCATTTTAGATATAAGTAGTAAAACTAATAATAGACAACCATTGAAGTTTGTGGTTCAATTTGATGGGTGTACCCTTTTTTATTCTAATCTCACAATATCGTTTGAACTAAAACATTTGTGATAAGTATATTAGGATTGGTTTTTCAATTAAAAGGATAGCATATAATTATGAATTAATAAGGTAGGTTAAAGTAATATTTTAAATATATTATTCAAAACGTACAATTATGAACCTAATAGCTAGAATCATGTTTCGACTAGAATCGCTTTGAAAATAACAATTTACTTGCAGTTGCTCCAATGTACATCATAAACTTTGTGTGTTTGTCATTACCCTTCATTGATAAATTGTAATGAGCTCTCTTGATATTCCAAACAGCCTCTAATGAATCCGAGTATAATGATCTTTCAAGAAATCATGACGGGACCATATGAGTCATTGATAGTGTACGCACCAATCAATGTACAAAACTTGATAGAAGTAACAAATGGCATGAACACCTCTAGTGTTCCGATTCTTGCATCTGGTTTTACAATCACACCTAATGCTTTAGGTGCAAGAGTTGAACCTTCATCTAGTAGAAGAAATTCGTGTTCAGGTGGCTCCTTGATTACTGTGGCCTTTCAAATACTAGCTTGCAACTCATTGAACACAGAGGATGTGAGTGATAAGCCATTAATGGCGACTAATATAGTTAATGATGTTGTTCATGCTATAAAAGTTGCATGTGACATGTTTGATTGAGTTACTATTACCATTTACTGTAATAGGTAGATAATAATGGCAGCTTTGCTTAGTAATTTTGATCCTTGAAGTTTGAAGAGTAATTTCTTCTAAGAGTTTGTTTAACTTTAAGCGAATAGAATTTCTAGTTCATTGAATTGTGGCTATATTTTTTTTATATTATTTAAATTTTATCATAGAATAGTGTCATATATTGTAGTTTTAATATGATATATTTCTTTTAACAAGCTGTAGTAATTAAATTATGGACTTGGAGGATAATTAAACTTATTTTAGAAGCGAGTCCTTGAAATTGATATTTTATTTCATTGTTTAATGAGGTAGTTGTTATAGACTTTGTCACAATTGTCAGTTGTCTCTTCAGAATGTATGGTCTTAAGCTTAGAGATTGACAATCTTGATTCTAACCCTCTGGTGCATGCATAACTATTTCTTATCATTTTTAAGAGTATCGATCACACAATACCCTATGGTGTTGATAAAAAACCACAATCATTAACAATAACTATTAATTATGTAATCTTTAAGGTTAATTTTTTATATCCCAATATATATATTTTGCACACTTAGATTTATTTCAATATTTACACAACCCAATTTCTTCCTTTTTTAGCTAAAAATGAAAAAAAAAAATTGTTGGTCTTATCTTAATGAAAGTTGGGATTATAGCATAATAAATGATAGTTTGGATTATTGTAAAATATATCATAGTTGGGATTATTGCAAATATGATAGCTGGGATTCAAAATTTTTTTGCCACATGTTCCATGTTAATTTACTTTAGATAATTAAAAAAATTAAACAAACCAAAAAAGCTGCTAATAATAATAATAATAATTATAATTATAATAATAATAATAATAACAATAGTAGTAGTAGTAGTAATAATAATAATAATAATAACAATAGTAGTAGTAATAATAATAATAATAATAATAATAATAATAATAGTAAAAATAATAATAATAATAATAATAATAATAATAATAATAATAGTGATGATGATGATAATAATAATAATAATAATAATAATAATAATTAACCACTACCCACCAATAATGGTGGCTACCGCTTCTTGCTACTTAATTCGTCAACAAAATCATGGTTGAATATCTCCCCCGAACTACCCACCAATGGTGGCTACCCCTTCCCCACCATGGTTGGTTTTGGTGGCGGGAGTTTTCGTTATGGGTGGTTTTGGGAGGTAGGGGATGGTAGGGTGGGGGTTTTGAGGGCGAGGGTTTGATTATGAGTGGTTTCGAAGTAGGGGGCGGTTTCGAGGATAGTGATGAAGAGGGGGATGTTTCCGGTAGTGTGGTAGGGGAGTGGTGGTTTTTGGGTTAGGATAAGGAGAGGGAGGTTGCTGGTGGTGGGAGCTGTGGGGTTGTTTTTTTTTTTTTTTTTTTTTTTTTGCCTTTTTATTGTTTTGTTTTAATTTATTCACTTTTTTTTTTGCACCAATCACGTTGTGACACTTCTCTTGGTCATATGTTATAACAGAAGGATGATTTGCTAGAATTGAACAAAATAAACGAAGATGAAAGTTGGGATTATTGCAAAATAAATGATAGTTGGGATATTTAAAATGAATTTTTCTTTAAAGATATTATTGATCAAAGTGTTACGTTTAAAAATGTGTTAATCAACGCGAGACACTTAAAAATGGATAGTTTAACACCCCTAAATCCCTCTCTATACAAATACAAGAAATAATAAGTATAAAATACTATAGAGAGAAATTTGGGAGTAATATTGCCACGTGATACCGTAAGGCTAACTCAAAACCAATTAAATTAGAACTGAAAACCAAAATCAGCTTTATTTTATTAATAATTTAACCAAGTTTGTTGATGAGTACAAACTTATGAAACTTCAAAAGAAACCCTAGATTAGGTGATCAATCACGAACTCACGATGTAGCATATAAACTCCACTAGAAATCACGATTGTTTACCAAGAGTTCCTAAACAGGGCGAATAAAAAACAAAAAACAAATACGGTTTAGCAAAAACGCCAAACTAATACACATACTAGCTTAGACACGTAAATACTCCATCTGCTTCGTAATAATCGCAACACTTTGACTTTTGCACTATTCATATGCTTACTCTGACTATATTTTTTACCAATATATATAAAACATATGTTGCCACGTCAAATACTTTATGTTGGATTAGTGTTTAAGTATATTTTCATTATATTAGCCTTTTATACTTCTTAATATTATATATTTTTACAGATATTAATGGTCATAGTTGTGTATTAATTGGCACGCATCTGTGCTAGTAACAGTGTTGTGATTATTATGAAACAGAGGGAGTTCCTTTTATTTTATTACGTTTAACTTGAATTTCAACCAATGCTTTGAAAAACATTTAACTTGAATATAATAAACCATGTTTAAACAAATCTACTATAAATATTGTAACGCCCCGTCGTTATACAACTATTGGGCGTTAGCGGAAATACGCCGTGACGAAGGTCACTTCGTCACTATCGAAAGTTAACTTAAGTCTATGTGATCTAATTGAAGCATAGACATTGCATTTTAGTTTATTTAAACCTAAACGGGTCTAAGCAAGAGTGATAGTTGAGGCTTTATAAAGAAGAACTTGACTAAAGAAACAAAAGATAGATAAACTTGAAATTACAAGAAGCCAAGGGCAGAACGAACAACCCTTACTGGCAAATCCCAAAACATATTCAAGCCAAAATAAGTTAAGAGAAACCATGTAAATAATTCGAACAAGCCAAACCAAACCAAAACATTAGAAAGTCCAACTTAAGGCTAGGTGGCCTATGGCCCACTCAAACCCGTCCCAACAGCACATAACCCAACATCACTCTACATTTGTGACAACAACAAAAATTCCACAATCAGTGGAGAGCAACTGGTAGTTCTCCCTCAAATCAGAAAGAATAAGGTTTATAAATTAAATTACAAGTAAGAAATCGCTTACACTTAACCATACAAATCATGAAATAAACTTTGAAAACAAAATCAAATAAACCAAACTAAAGCAAAATTTCATATAACTTCGAAAATATATATAATTCATATAATTTCATAATCCGTTCAAAAATCATTCAAACAACAGAATTGGCATGGAGGGAACGCTAATGGCCTTGCAATCCACTTCCTAAGGTTTGTTAGGTCTCACCCCCGATCAACTCACAGAAGACTGTGTCTAAGATTGGCCAACTCCCGGTTACGGGTAGGTGCCTATAAGGTCTAACACACCCCCGAATGACAACAATTAACCCAGGTTGAGCTACCTAAGACTCGCAATCAAGGTAGTTAGAATGTTCATTAACCATCGGGAAGTAACTCGGCCTCACACCTAACTATGGCCCCACACACAATTCAAAATCAATTAAAATATACTTAAAATAATATATTTCACTCAGAAACCATTAGAGAAGCCCAAATGGTCTTACACTGAATTCAAACTGCATAGGAATAATCATATTTCTTAAAATCAATGAAAACATCATTTCAAAACAAACCACAACTTAATAAATAAATCAACAAAGGTATCGTTTGAGTTTGGGAATAAAATTAATTATCGAAATTCAACAATTAACTGCATTCACAACTCTAGGCGAAGTAATGCTAAAGACAGTGATATTTTTCTCTAAAGCATTACGACGTCGACAATACAATTACAACGCACCCAAATTCAATCACACCTCCAAATATTTCACCTTAGGGGTTTATAATACCTCAAATATTCATACATCACCTAGTTAAAATCTAATTTCAACTAATATACAACATTTACCTCAAAAATTTCATAAATTTATTTAATTAAACCAAAATTCTAACTAACAATTCATAGCACACCTAAATATGGACAACATCATACAAGCTCAAATAACATCATGAAAACCAATCGGATAAGGGACAATAGTTGTTCATTTTATCTTAATAATGTTTTATATGGTACATCATATTCATAAAATGGTTTTTATGTGCTTTCATTAGCAAACAAGTTTATAACGTTGAAAATACCGTCAAAAGGGTTAAGACTATGAAGAGGGTAGCCCGTCGTTGGGGATCCCACTTCCTTTATGCCAATGACCCTTTAAAAACCTAGGACTTTGCACTTTTTAGGGTGTGTTAGGATTTGAATTCCTGACTGTTTGGGAGACCTTGAATTAAAATTGAGTCTGTCATTACTTTCTTTTATAAGTAACCAATAGAGTCGCCAATGTGTTTTAGGAAAACTCATAAACCTCGTTCATGCCTTTCTTCCAAGTAGAGTTCAAGGGATATTTAGCATGAATCATAAGTTTACCCATGCCCAAATTGGTCGACTAAACCAAAAATGAGTTCGGGAGCGAGGGTACTAGAAAAAGTTTCTCTTTGAAAATCCAAATACTAGCCCTAGTGCAGCCTCTACTAACTCTTCCCTTTTCACAATTTCATTATCAAATAATACATGCAACGCGATTCCTAAAAACTAAGTTAGTTGATTTTATTTACAAACATTAATCACAAAAAGGTTTATTGCAACAATGTTGTTATTCTTTTTTAATTCCAATTCGTGAAAAGAACAAAATAAACAATATTCGCCTTGACTTAAGTGATAAATCAACAATTAATTATTCCAATTCTAGTATTTAATTAACGGAAGAATACTATGTGAACTAATTAATTAGAGTTTATTTAAAGTGATCAAACAACACTAATTAATTGATTAAAGTTATTTAAAAGGAGAAGAAAATAAAAGGTGATTGATCTAAGTGCTCAGGAATCTAACCGTTCTTCTTTACTTGCTAAATCTCCGTTTTATGCTTTTATGGACTTTCCTCCTTCTTCTTACCTCCAAGGACTTCAATGGAATGAATTAGGGTTGAAGAATAGTTGGGAAGAGAGAGGAAAAGTAGTATGATAGTAATAGAATTTGAGAGATTAGGGTTTTAAGAATTCTAGGGCTGAATTTCTGAATTTTCTATTGTGATGAAGACCCCTAATTATAGACATAGGAATCTAGGTTTAGGGTTTTAGAGTCGCGATGTCAGGTGCGCGCGCACCTCTCAAAGCTGCGCTGGAGTGCCAAGCGCAACTTTGAGACTTGCGCATGGTGTGATTTGCCTTGTACGAAAATGCGTTTTAAAACTTCCATAACCTTTGTTTGCGAAATCGGATTAAGACAAATAAGATATCATTGGAAAGACCTGAGTTTCTACTTTCCAATTCCATTAGAATTTGGTTAAATTATAATATGTATCAAAAGATATGAATTTTTGAGTGCAAGGGTGTCGGTTTAGGGCCTGGTTTAGTATTTTGTCGATAACTTCTTCATTTTAACTCGAAATTAGGCTTATAATATACTGTTGAAAAGCTCTTTGAAAGAGGCTATCCAGCTGTATAGACCTTGAATGGATACTCTTGCCTACCCCCTAGTGTGGGTAAATATACCTACACCCCCTCCCCCACCAATTTACCTCCCAGCCAAATAAAGTCTCCAAAAAAAAGAATATCACCATTGTTATCTTCTAAAAAGCTTTATTTTATGATTTCTCTCTCCAAAAACCTTCATCCTTCATTTTCTCTCTCTAGAAAATTTCATCATGTCCAATTTCTATCTCCAAAAACCTTCATCGTCAATTTTCTCTCTCTTAAAACCTTCATACTTTCTATCATAAAAGTTTAATCATCATCTATTCATCATGTCACCTCATGGGAGCTTCATTGTTGACGCAAATCATTGATGAGGTACTAATTTCTCTTTCCTTTTTTCATTTTAACGATTTGATATAATTGTCAAATGATGATTTGATTACTTTAATTTTTTCCTCAAATTGATTGTCAAATCAAAGAAAAAAAATCTTAATATACTGGTTGAACTATATCAATGTTTGATGTACTCGTGTATAAAATTAGTTTATAGTGTGTTATTATATTATATAATTATTAAACATAAATAATTGAAAACAGAGTGTTGTTGTCCCATTTTTCTGGATAGTTTGATCTATTTCATCATATATTGAAACGTAAATTAGTTTAGTGTGAAAATAATTGTTGAAGAATGTTCACTTTCATTTTGATAGATGTTCATTAGTGTATTAGTAAATGATCATTCACATATTAATAACTGAGCATTAGATTTCTGATAAATATTCATATTATTTTCATCTTCATCTAATATTCTCTCTAGAATTAATGATTTTGAGTAAGAGTTTGTGACTTTTTATACTTTTTCGTGGAAATAAGTGATTATTATAATTATAGTTGAATTATTTATTGTTTGATATTCTCTAATTTTGTGTCAATGTGTGATTTTATATTATTAAATTGTTGGCCTAAAACTTTGAAAATTGTGTACAATTTGTTCTAGCTCTTAAGATTATTATGACTAATAATGGAAATTTCTTTTTCATATTTTTCAATTTGTTCTAGCTCAAATTTCGATGAATTTTCCTTTTCTTGATAAATATTCATTATGATATAGTATATATATGATTATTCACATTCTTACCTTTGATCTACTAGGGTTTAGTCTTAAGGAAGACTACTTCCCTAGTTTTGTTAATGATCATTCACATATTAACAAATGTTTAATGAGATTTAAACAAATGTTCATTTAAATACTATGTACATGTTAATTCTCACATTGAAGATATCCACATAGATTGTAATAATACATGTTCAATTTCATATTAAATTAATATATGCTCATGATCGTCATTTTTGAATATTATACTACATACATTTTAACTCTAATATTGATACTTAAATGTTTATTCGAATATTGATACATAAATGTTCATTGGATATGTGTATATTCACACATACATTAATGCATGCTCATTCACATATTAAAAAATATTCAAAAATAAATCACACATTGTTCATTCATCATAGACCTTTGATGATTCTATTTTAAAATAATATAATCTTATTGTATTTCATTCGATCCACATATAAATCATTACATATTATGTTGTATTTTGACATATTGAATTATTAATTAATGCTCATTTATACATTAATAAAAATTCATTTGGATTTCAATATATGTTCTTTTTCATAATAATAAATGTTCATTTAGAATTTAATACATGTCATTCAGATTTTATAATTTTTCATTCTCATATTAAAAGATTTTTATTACTTTACAGTGTGTTCATTTGTATCTTCGTAATTGTTATTGATGCGTAAATGTTCAATTTTTAATCCCTATATTTCACAACCTTTTGTTTGGAATATGTTCATGGTTGTTATCAATTTTTTTTTTTTTTTTTTAAAAAAAAACTTGATCTCTTATTGTAAAAAATAATTAAGTAAGGAAGTCGAAGGCGACATATATATTGTGCTCATATTATATTGTTCATAGAAAACACACAAATATTATATGATTAGAGATGCAACAAAGAAGATATATCTAGACACTTTATTATACCAAATGTAACAAAGAATGTTCATTTAACAAGACACATATGTACATAAAATTTGATGGTTCACTTTCATGTTTATAAAACAATTACATACATGAAATAGTATAGAAATGTGTTATTATTGTAATTAAATTAAACTAGTATTTTTCCGTGTAATGCACGGTTTAATTTATTTGTTAATTTTTTTATTGAAAGATTGTTAATTGAATATTGGGAGCTCTTGGATTGAATTTAAGCCAAAAAAATTGTAGTATTATTTCAATTGTAGTATTATATATATATATATATATATGTATATATATATTTTGAATAGCAACATAATTCATTAATTAAAAGTCAGATTCGACGTTAACAAATACATAAAATATTGAATTTAAAAAATCATTGCTACATTGATGTATTGATCTTAGAGCGAGCTAAGCATCATCAAACCTATCTAAAATCAATTAACAATTAATTTTCGATCTTTAACCTTATCTATATACACTCTGGAAAAAAAAATCAATTAAAAACCAAATTAAAAAGAAATCAAGCCAAAAAGCAAAAATTCAATATTTCCCAAACATATTCTGAATTTAAAGAACACTTATTTGTAACAAAATCATAACCCATCAAACAAAATACTCAAAACCCAAGAAATATCAATTCTCAAAAATTCCTAAAACATACCCTTAAATACAACCAAAGAACAACCCAGTTAATTACAATTTCATAATAAAACACATAAAAACATAACAAAATTACTCCATACTAAACAATAAAGTAACAAATGAGGATATTTAGAAAATAGAAGAAAAAGACATCACCTTTTAATTAATCACCTTTTAATTTGGGTAGTAGAACAATCTAAAATGTTGTCTTCCACATCTATCTCAATATTAGATACTAAAAGTTATTAATGGGGAAAATCAAAATGAGACATGACAATAATCAATCAGTTGCTTTTCACTCCATGGTATAAATATGTGTCATAGAATGAAATCAGAAAAAATAATCTGAACTATCACTTTTAGCAAAGATATATTGGACTCGCATCCACTAAATTTAATACTCTAAATATATTAATAAATAAATAAAAATAAAAAATAAAAATAAAAACAAAACTACTAAAACTAATACTGTAAAGGAAAATTTAACAAGAATAATCCAACCTTTCCTCCTTTCTCCCAAAATAATCCCACCTTTGGATTATTCTTGAATAATCCAACCTTTGCTACCCATTTTCTCATAACAACCCTAACAGGTCACCTTACCCATACAACCGGTTGCCAATCTACGTGTCACTTCACTATTAGCTAATTTTTTTTTTTTATTTTAATCTATTAATTCTATTAATTAACAAAAACAAATGTTTTTTTTTTTCTCCTCCTATCTCTCTCCCCTTTCATGGCCATTTCCTGGTCACCATTAACACCATCCACCACACCCTACTTCCACCACTCAAATAGGATAAAAGCCCACCCTAACCACCACCATGACCCACCGTCACCAAACACCAAAGCCAGCAGCACCTAACCCACACCACCTCACCAAATCGACAAATCCCATACCCCGCTTCCTTGCACCACCAACCCACAACCACGTTTCTTTGCACCACAAACCAACATCAAATCACTAACATCAACTTCCCAATTAACACAAACAACAATAATAAAACTAATCCAGCAAAAAATCTGATAAGGAAAAAAAATCAACCAAGAATTCTAAAACAAAACCAGAAAATCAGAAAACAATTTAGGATTTTTCACTTTCAATTCATATAAAAAAATCAAATTGTAGGGGTTCGGGTTTCATTACTATCATTAGTATTGCAATTAGTTGGGGTTTTAAGGTGGTTTCAGGCCAAATAGGGCGGCGACGGGGGTGGGTTGCAGGTGATCGGAGGAAAAGATGGAAAGGGGATTGATTGTGATTGAGGGGTCGAGGGAAGAAGAAGATGGGTGGTTGTATTTGAAGGTAGAAAGGCATTGAAGAGAGGGAGGAGGAGGATAAAGAGGGGACGCCATTGTTATGGTTGGGCTTTTGTTGATGATGGTGAATGTGAGCAGCCAAAATAATTAAGGAAGAGGAAGGTCGGTTTGGGGGGATTTGTATGGCTGGGCTTTTGTTTTTTTTTTTTTCTTTTTCTTTATTTCTTTACTTTTTTTTTTTTTTTTTCCTTTTCTTTATCTTAATTAAAAAAAAAAGTAAATTAAAAATAAAATAAAAACTAATTAGAAAGTGCCACGTAGCACTTATAACCGGTTGTACCGGTAGTCAACCTCCAAGGGTTGCTACGAGAAAAAAGGGGGCAAAGGTTGGATTAATGAGAAATAATCAAAAGGTGGGATTAATATGAGAGAACGGGCAAAAGGTTGGATTATTCCTGTTAAATTTTCCTACTGTAAATTAAATCCAACAATACCAAACCAAAAATATTGCAGAAAAGAATGAAAAGAGAAAAGAAGTTAATTTCTGATTAGGGGATTTCTATCCACCAATCACCGTCTGACAAGTGGACCAACCAGGTTCCGCCACGTGTCCTTCACGTAGGCCAATATGAGCCTGCCACGTGTCAATCGCAGATACGTCCTCTACGGACCAATTGAGACACGACACGTGTCCTTCCCATGACACATGGGAAAATCAGCCAACAAGGCACAATCCTGTTTGGAGGCCCAGTCAGCCCTAGGTTTACCCTAAACCTAGAGAGTGGCACGCTTCCCAAGGTTATAAATACCTTCATTAATCCTCATTAAGGAGGATTACGCACATTTAACACTCTCACCTAGAGAGACCAAAACACTTTTATTTCCGCATTAATTACTCCTTAATCAAGTACTAACTTGACCGTCGGAGGCGGATCTCCAATCGTCCGGAGCATCCGTTTGTTTTGCAGGTACAGGCGTCCGGTTCCAGTCTCGGAATTGTAACTCTCCCGTAGGACACAAAAAACCCCGAAACATTTTGGCGCCGTCTGTGGGGAGAGTACTTCTGAGATGGCATCCACGTTTGTACCGACTTCTGAAGAGAGGCGTCCCCTGGACGACCCTCAAGTTCAGTCGGACCACGACACTGAAGAAGAATTGGAAGTTGAAGCCCATACAGCTTCAGACGGGACCCTAAGGGCCCGGCGCACCCGTCATACCGAAAGGAGAGAACGGGAAGATATTCAAACTGGACTCAGTAATCCAGTCGGCGAACCGCCTGTTCAGCAGCAACCGGCTGATGGGTCTGCTCCCATTACAAGAAACGAACTCATGACCTTCATGAGGGGCTTCAAGGGAGAGATTCAAGAGTTGCTCAACAGGAAGCCGCCTGCTCTGACCAAGGAGCAGTCGGCTAAGAAACTTTCCTCTTCAGGGAGGAGGAAACCTGTTCAGGGGCGAGAGGCGACCCCTCATCTTAATTCTAGGAAGTGGGAGCCGCCTGCCCTTTGATTTCACAAAGTACCGCTTTCCTACCCCAGGAAAGAGAAAACCTGTTCGTCATATTCAGGCGGACGGCTCGAAGAAAACATACACAGATGCTCGGCTATTGCTAGAGCAGAAAAAGAATGACCGATTGTCAGAGTCGGCCTCTACTTCAGACTTCCAAGATAGTCTACGCAATACCTCGATGAGGTATACTCAGTCGCATCATGAGAGTCAGTCAGGCGGTACCTCCCGTCAGTCCGGCTTTCACAGTGACCAGGCGGTACCAAACTTACCGTTTGTACCGCAACAACAATATTTCTTGCAGCAACCTCTGTTTGGAGGACATGCGGCAAAGAATGTCCAACCTATGGACTGGCAGCTACGGTTGCTTAGACTTGGAGAACAGCCGTCGGCTTTCTCCAAGGAAATTACAGAAGCCGCTCAGCCGGCCAAAGTGAAAAATGTGTTAGTAGGCGCCTATGATGGCACTACTAACCTAGAAGACCATTTGATTGCATTCACCAACCTGATGTATCTTCAAGGGTTGGATGATCCCACTTGGTGCAAATGTTTTCCAGCGACTCTCAAAGGAATCGCCCAACAATGGTTCGGCAACCTGCCGACTGGTTGTGTAAATAACTTCAGGACGCTTGCTTACTTATTTACCTCCAACTTTGCCATGAACATACCTGCGAAGAAGACGACCCTAGATTTAGGGACGATTCAGCAGGGCGAGAAGGAGGGGCTTCGTTCTTACATCAGGCGGTTTAACCTAATGAGAATACAGATTCAAGGGTTACCAGATGAGGTAGCCTATATTGACTTTTTCAGAGGCCTCAAAGACGGGTCGACCTTCAAATTTGATTTGGTTCGAAAGAGGGTGGCGACTCTTCAAGAAGCCTTGATTGAAGCAGAAGCCTATATACAGGCGAATGATCTTTGTAGTACGGGAAAACAGTCGAACGGGAAAAGGTTCGACAAAAAAGAAGGACGACAGAGCCAGTCGTCTAATAAAGATGAGAAAAAGAGAAAAGAGGTCTGGGCGGTTGATTCCTCTAAACAGCCGGCCCAGAAGAAGAAGAAAGAGTTCAAACCATACTCCCCAAAGTATGCGTTTAACAAGGATAGCCAAGCTATCCTAAAAGAAATCAAGGGACGGATCTCAATTGAGAAGCCGGCCCCCATGAAGGGTTCTGCGAGCAATCGGAACCAAGAAAAATTCTGTGATTATCATGAAGATGTTGGTCATCAAACCAACGAATGCATCAGTCTCATGCGGTATCTGGACCGCCTGGCTGAGCAAGGCGATCTTGACTCTTATGTCAAGAAATCTGAGGGGAACAATTCCTCGAAAAAGCAGTCGGCCAAAAAGAGTCAACAAGCCGACAGCTCTGATACAGATGATGCAGTCGTCTACACCATTGCAAGCGGCTTCTCAGGAGGTGGCCCCACTATTAGGGGCAACAAAGACAATATCAGGCGGCTAGACGTAAATTCCGTTCACCAAGAACGACCCTCCAAATATTCATTTCCTGAGATTGTCATCACTGAAGAAGATCTAGGAGGGGTAAGGGGGCCGCATGACGACCCCATCGTTATTGAATGTAAGGTGGCCAACCAGAGAGTTGGCCGAATCCTCATAGATACCGGCAGCTCCTCAGATATTATCAGTAGCAAATGTCTGTCAAAACTCAAATATCAGACTGATTGCATACATCCGGTATCCCACCCTCTAGTAGGGTTTGGAGGAGGAGTCGTCCACCCAGTGGGACGAGTGGATTTACCCATCCGCCTGGGTGAAAAAGGAGAAGGACGACACATGGTAGTCCGGTTCCTAGTAGTAGAAGAACTCTCGACCTACAACATGATTCTGGGACGACCAACCCTGAATAATTCCAAGGCTGTTATAATCCCATCTCTTATGTTGCTCAAGTTTGAGAGGGATGATGGAACAGTCGGATCTCTAAGGGGAGATCAGAAGATGGCCCGAGAGTGCTATCTCTCGGATATCAAGCCCACTGTTATGGCCGCTGGGTCAAGTGGTGGAAAAACAGACCTTGACAATGTCAAGAAGAGAGCGCTTGTTCAAGAAACAGGCGGCAAGAAGAGAAAGGCGGCCCAGATGGGAGCCGCAAGAAAAGAGAAAAAATAGCAATCATTGGCAGAGGAGCGGTCGGATGAATTCCGCCCTCAGCCGGCTGGTGAGCATACGGACCTGATCTTAGGCGACTCGCGTCCTGACCGAGCAGTCAAGGTTGGGACGACTTCTTTGAGAGTCCTGGGTGACGACTTTCACCAACTCTTGAAAGAATACAAAGACATCTTTGCATTCGAAGTCCATGAAATGCCAGGCATCAGTCCTGACCTGGCGGTACATAAACTGGCTGTGGATCCGAAAAAGAAGGCGGTAAGGCAGAAGAAGCGGAACCATGGTGAAGAGAGAAGTCAGGCGGCAGCCTTTGAAGTTAAGAAATTACTTGATGCAGGGTTCATTCGGCAATGTTACTTCCCAGAGTGGGTTGCAAATGTAGTGCTTGTTAAAAAGCCGAATGGTACCTGGCAAATGTGTGTAGACTACACAGACTTGAACAAGGCGTGCCCCAAGGACAGTTACCCTCTGCCTAAAATTGATAATCTGGTTGACTCAACAGCCGGTCATGCTCTAATGAGCTTTATGGACGCCTACTCTGGTTTCCACCAAATTCCTTTATGGAAGAAAGATCAGGAGAAGACGGCCTTCGTCACTGATCAAGGGTTATACTGTTACACGGTCATGCCGTTTGGTCTGAAGAATGCCCCGGCCACCTTCCAGCGAATGATAAACACTGTGTTCTTTGATCAGATTGGGAAGAACGTCGAGGCATATATTGATGATATGATTGTCAAGTCTAAGCTTCAGACAGATCATCTGAAGGACCTCCGAGAAACTTTCGCCACACTCAGGCGGCACC
The DNA here is from genome assembly GCF_001683475.1 of Chenopodium quinoa. Taxonomy (NCBI): domain Eukaryota; kingdom Viridiplantae; phylum Streptophyta; class Magnoliopsida; order Caryophyllales; family Amaranthaceae; genus Chenopodium; species Chenopodium quinoa. The sequence goes on from NW_018743783.1 coordinate 1,231,934, forward strand.
ATGTCATGCTCAATCCCAAGAAATGTGTATTTGGAGTTGAGTCTGGGAAATTTCTCGGATTCCTCATCAATCAGAGAGGAATAGAGGCGAACCCTGAGAAGGTGCAGGCGGTCATCGACATGCAGTCGCCTCGTACCGTCCGAGAGGTTCAGAAGCTAACAGGTTGTCTGGCGGCCTTGGGTAGATTTCTAAGCCGATCAGGCGACAAATGCTTATACTTCTTCCAGGCCATTAGGAAGAAGGCAAGGTTTGAATGGGGGCCGGATGCTGAGGCGGCCTTCCAGAAATTGAAAGTTCACTTGCATTCCTTGCCGAGGTTGGTCAGCCCTTTGCCCAAAGAAGTACTCTACATGTACCTGGCCGTCTCTGATCATGCGTTAAGCGCTGTTCTCCTTGCTGAAAGAGACGGCTGCCAGCTCCCGGTCTACTTTGTCAGTCATGTACTAAAAAATGCCGAGTTGAGGTATCCCCTAGTGGAGAAATTTGGTCTTGCACTCTTCATGGCTGTTAGAAAATTAAAGCCCTACTTTTTGGCACATGCAGTCGTCGTGTATATAGACCAACCTATCAAGCGGCCATTGACCACCATGGAGTCGTCAGGCCGGATGATCAAATGGGCCATAGAAATTCAGAGCCTAGAAGTTACTTTCGAGCCTAGAAAAGCAGTGAAGGGGCAAGCCTTTGCTGACTTTATTGTTGAGATGACTCGTCCTCCTGACTCTCAAGTTCCAGACCAAGTCTGGAAGGTATATGTGGACGGAAGCTCTACTTCAAATGGTTGTGGAGTAGGCGTCATATGTTAGCCGCCAGAGGGCGACAGGTACGAGTATGCTCTACGCATAAGTTTTCAGGCCTCAAACAATGAGGCAGAATATGAAGCTTTACTAGCCGGAATCCGCATGTGCAAGGCGGCAGGGGCAAGAAAGATAGACGCATGTTCCGATTCACAATTGATAGTGAGTCAGTACAATGGCGAATACGAAGCAACCCATCCGGCCATGATCAAGTATTTACAGGCGGTCCGACAAGCAGTCGGCTCCCTTGAGGATTTCCATCTGACTCAAGTGCCGAGATCAGAAAACAACCAGGCGGATGCACTTTCAAAATTAGCATCATCCTTCCTGTGATACTCCTCGAACTGTTTTTTGGGAAGTAATGGAGAGGAGAAGCATTGAGGAAGACCCTATTGGAATCCTAGACAGAAGCTCAACCTGGATGGATCCAATAAGGGCATATCTGACAGACGGTACCTTGCCGGATGATCATCACCAGGCGGCTGCGCTGAAAAAACGGGCAGCCAGTTTTGAAATGATAAGGGGAGAACTTCACAAAAGAGGGTACCTCCAACCCTTCTTGAAGTGCGTTACTCTAGAAAAGGGGAGAGAGATACTAGACGATCTCCACTCTGGTTACTGTGCTTCGCATGTAGGCGGCAGGTCGCTTGCCCAACGGACAAGACGGCTGGGCTACTTTTGGCCTACTTTAGAAGCAGACGCCATGGAGATGATGAAAAAGTGTGACAAGTGCCAAAGGTTTGGCAAACTAATTCACCGTCCGGCTACTGACCTCACTACCATTCATAGCCCACTACCGTTTGCTAACTGGGGCATGGATATTCTGGGTCCCTATGCGCCTGCTACAGGCAGTAGGAAGTACATACTTGTTGCAGTCGACTACTTCACTAAATGGGTGGAGGCGGAGGCTGTAAAGGGAATCAAGACGAAGGATGTAATTTCGTTCATCTGGAAAAATGTCATCACTCGGTTCGGAGTTCCCATGTCTATGGTTTTTGATAATGGTCCCCAATTTGAGACGCTTGTTCTCAAAAGCTGGTTGGGTGACCAAGGTATCGCACACCACTTCGCATCAGTCGGCCGTCCACAAGCAAACAGCCAGGTAGAAGCTTTTAATAAAATCATCTCAGACGGTCTCAAGAAAAAGATTGAACGAGCAGGCGGCCTATGGGCAGACGAACTACCACATGTTCTCTGGGCCATTAGGACGACTGAAAAAGGGGCGACTGGAGAAACTCCATTCCTCCTAACTTATGGTGCGGAAGCTGTTCTTCCAATTGAACACTACGAGCCGACTCTTCGAGTAATGTTATATGACGAAGAGGCAAATTGGGAAGCCATGCGCCTGGCATTAGACTCACTCCCAGAAAGGAGGGGCAATGTTGTCTTGCGCCATGAAATTTACCGCCTGAGAATGACCAGATCATACAACAAGAAAGTGCACAGGCGTCCACTCAAAGTAGGGGACTTTGTACTCAGAAAAATGGAAGTAGTCGGTAGGGCTAATGAGTCTGGAAAATTAACTCCCAACTGGGAAGGACCCTACCAAATCTATAAAGAGGTCAGGGACGGTACCTACCGTCTGGAAACACCAGACGGCCAACCGTTGCCTCGAACCTGGAATGTAGATAACTTAAAGAAATATTATTTTTGAATAATGTAAATAGCCGAGAGCTAATTAATAAAGTTTGCTGTTTCATTCAATTTTGTACTAAGAGGGGCATGCCTACTGACCAACAGTCGGCTACTCTCCATGTTTGATTTTAATTCTTACTAAAGAGGGGAACGCCGCTTGTTTCACACAACCGGCTACTCTCCCATAACACAGTTCATTAAGAACTATCAAAGGCTCATAGCCGAAATGATCAGACCAGGCGCCAGGCCAACTGATCCAAATATTAAACTAATTCGACCTGTCCCAACATTATAGCAGGCGTCCGGCGGCATCCATCCGGATGAAATTCGTCGCAGAGAGCAGCTCCCTTTTGGGTGGAACATTGTTCTATAAAATCATTACACGGCACCTATACGACTGTCTAATTAAGACAACCACGTAGCCGTTTCCCGGGCAAGGATACCTCACTTAACTGACTAATCAGGTCAAACAAGTGTTTGCAGTAACCATCCGTGTCAACCAACCGACTGAACTATTTGGGATAAGAACAGCCGGTATCTTATGAGTTAATAGCCAACAAACATTGGCGAATAAAGGGGAACAACCGGTACCCACCGCTTGAAACCTCTACTACTCAGTCATTCGGCGACTAAGTAACAATCATGTTTACTTGGTCACTCCTTAAAAACTTAGTATGAAACTAAAAAGGTGTTCACATAGCGCCTATTTACACTAAGTTAAATATAGCAGGGACCAGTCGGCCTAGACCGCCTAGTGTCTCTAGCCTAAAAAACATGGCAGGTAGGAAACCACTTTACAAATGACAGGACCGCCTACCTAAAGGGGATCCAGTCTTTAAAATGAGTCAATTACCGATTGGATAAATGGCCGACTGATCGCCTAGCCCGGAAACAGACAACCAGTCGTCCAGGGGCATAGGCGGCGTGACTACCTCTCTGCAACTATCGGCCATGCAAAACAGTCGGTATAGTATGCAATTAGATATCAGAGTTTCGATACTTAGCAAAATAAAAAGCACAAATTCGAAACATTTTGTCAAAAAGGCGACCTAAAATAATGGTCGCCTGAGTTATATTAACAGCCGGCCATAAAGACCGGCATAAATATTCATGACCCCGGCCCCTTGGCCGGGTAAAAGAAACAAAAAGAAAAATATTCAGAGCCCCGGCCCCCTGGCCGGGTAAACAGAAACAAACGGCACGCAGGCCGTAGAAAGAAGACAAAAAGCTTAGGAAGGGGGCAGATCTTCAATAATAGCAGCTGCCGCCTGGTCAGCACTCTTTTTGCTGGACTCGGCTTCAGCTGCATCTTTCTTCAATGCATCCACCCCAAGCGACACCAGCGCCACTACCGGCTCCTCCTCCTCCAACGCCTCGTCCTCAGCAGCCGCCAGAATCTCTTGATTGTATCTATCAGAACACTGGCGGTACGTTTTTTCCCATGAGGAAAAGTAGGCATTGGGGAAGAGGCGGCCCCAGGTCAGGCGCTGGATCTGAGCAGAGTCTTCCATCATCTCTCGGACCAGCTCCTTCTTTTCCTGCTCGGCCTTTGCCGAGAGCTCCTGAGTGAGGCTCTTCTCCTGATTCGCCAGGCGCTCCTTAGCGGCCGCCAAGGATTTCTCCAAGGTGTCGTATGAGCTTGCTTTTTGGCGAAGAGGTCTCACCTCGGTCTTGAGATTGTTGATGGTCGCCTCCAGCTCATTATTTTTCTTCTGGGCCGCCTCCAACTGAGCCCGGATAGCAGAAGTAGCCTCCGCCTGATAATAAAGAATATCAGTTGTCAAAATCTCATTTTGGGCAATTTGAAACATTGCCTTATCACAGTCAGAGGCGGCCATAGCTTTTGCAACCTTTACCTCTTTGTTCTTCCTGTCAAGCGGCTTGCGAAGGCCGTTTACTCGGAGCAGGGCCTACGTAAAAGAGAACAAGCGTCAGTTTTCAAACAAAAAACAGGCGTCCTGGGATTTAAATAACAAGAATATGCTAAGTATACCTCAGCAAGGACCCCTGCGATCCCGTCCAGGTCAAGGGTGCCGACACCCCTGACCGCCTCCCTTTCAGCCGGAGGGACGGCTTGAATCATAGACTTGGCCACCTCGACCAAGTCTGGCTCCTGGGGGCCGGCTGTATCAAGCATAAACAAGCATGTTAGACCTAGCAAAAGGAAAGCAAGTTTGAATTCACAAGGACAGTTTCATACTCCTAGGCGGCCTGATTGGAGTTTGAGAAGGGGTGGCCGGCTGTTTCTCAGCCGCCGCATGCTTCCTGGCAGTACCAGGAGAGCTCGCAAAAGTCGTCCTCCGGGTCTTGGAGTCCGGCTGTTGGGAAGAAGAGGTTCTTGGAGTGCCCGTCTAAAAAAAAAAAAAAAAAAAAAAAAAAAAAAAAAAAAAAGAAAGCACTCGGTCAGTATATACATAAACCCAACTCCAAAAAGAGAGTGCAAGGCTTGGAACTCACCAAGGGCGCCTCCTTGTTGGGGGAGTCGGTTGAGGATTGTTGCATAATAGAGGCCCGCAACATGGCCGCCGCAGTCTTGGAAGCGGTGATCTTGCTCATGGCGTCCGCTGCAACGACAAAAATACCAAGTTAATAAAAGATAAACAGTAACGCATGGAAAAAAAGAGTATTCGACAGGCCGGCTACCTCTTGAACACCGACTGCTAAGGCCATAGGCGGCCAAAAAGTACTCGTCATAGAGCCACTTGAAGCTCGGGACGCAGTGCAGGGGTACTTGCTCTCGTACCCCTGTAGTAGAGTCGACCCTCGACTCTACTTTGAAGAGTCCTTTATCCAGGATCTCTTTCTTAGCCTTTAGAGGAACAGGCGGCATGCTGCGGCCGCCTGCAAGAAGAGGCGGATCCCTGTTCCACCTGTTGAATCGCTTGTTCAGCTCTTTGTCTGAACTTTCAATGATAAGGAAGGTGCTTCGCCAATCCTTCCACTTGTTTTCTTTACCTCTTGTCATGAGGTAGCCTCTGTGGCTCGTCAATTGATACCAGCCGGTACCGCCTGCCTTAGGGGTCCGGCTGAGGTAGTTCATGTGGGCGAAAGCCTCGGAGTTTGGCTCCACCCCGTGCAGTTCGCACCCGGCCACATAGCCGAGTACGTTGAACCAGGAGTTTGGGGCTAACTGCCATAACCCCAACTCATACCCATCCAAGATCCACTGAATAGCCGGATATAGTGGGAAGCGCAACCCAAACCTGATGGCCGCCTCGTAGCAGCCAAAGCAGGCGCTATCATAACTAGTACCAGCCGGCCAGACGACTGTGTCTTCTGGATCCGGCACAAAAACTAAAAATCCGGGGCCCATTGTGTGGTTCGCAATAAAGCTCCCCACTCTCTCTTGCATGGCCTTGATCCGGCCCTGAGGGACAGTGCAGTAGTAAGGGGTATTTTGCTCTCGGTAAGAGGCGGATGGCTCCGCCCAATTGTCCCCCTTATCAACTGCATGAGAAAGCCTCGCCTCTTGTAGGCGGTTGTTTTTCTCTTCTGTGTCTAAGGAAGCATGACCAGAAGAGCTAGACTCGGACTCCTCAGAGGATGAGTCTGAAGAGGACGACTCATCCCCTCTCCCAGAGGGGCCCGCCTCCTTTCCTCCAATAGGAGTAGGAGAGAATGTAGACGTGTCAACGGCAAAATGGGACGGGGTCATCTTGAACCCTCCCTCAGAACTGTCGGCGGTCAAGCCGCCTTGGTCCACTTCCGCATCTGGCGCCTGGTCAGATGTTTCACTAATCGGCACCCGGTGGGAAGAGCCGTCTGAGTTCGAGATCATAGCAGTCCTTTTTGTTCTGGCCATTATGTTCTGCATAGACACAGAGACAGTCGGACTTTGTATAAAGGGCAAAGATGGGTCCGGAAAAGGGCAGGCGGCACTCCTAGTCCTAGATTCAGCCGTCCCCGGTGACCGGCTGATCACTAACCTAGGCCGTGTCGTGTGCTTCCGTGGTGCCATTTCAAAAAAAAAGAAAAAGAATAAAATAAAAAGAAAATTAAGAGTAAGAGAACCGACGGTTACCTGAACGAGTGAAGCTGACGGAGTTCTGGAAATTCTGAGTAGCCGGCTTGTCAGAGCAGGCGGCAGGCAGAAAGTGTTCGGGATGTCAGAGCAAGTTCAGGGGTCCGAATGTTCTCTTCAAAAGTTCTCAAGTGTGAAAAAGACTGAAGTCAACACACTCTTATATAGGGAAAATTGAGAAGGCGAAGGGTCACTCCCAAATTCAAAACTTGAGCGGGAAAATCTCCCGGCCTCTCACCGAGTGACAACTGTAGCAGACCGTCGCCTGTTACGGTCCGACACCTATCACAGGTAACACGTGACCAGTCACGTGCCACCTGTGAGGGGCAAATGATTAGGGGATTTCTATCCACCAATCACCGTCTGACAAGTGGACCAACCAGGTTCCGCCACGTGTCCTTCACGTAGGCCAATAGGAGCCTGCCACGTGTCAATCGCAGATACGTCCTCTACGGACCAATTGAGACACGACACGTGTCCTTCCCATGACACATGGGAAAATCAGCCAACAAGGCCCAATCCTGTTTGGAGGCCCAGTCAGCCCTAGGTTTACCCTAAACCTAGAGAGTGGCACGCTTCCCAAGGTTATAAATACCTTCATTAATCCTCATTAAGGGGGATTACGCACATTTAACACTCTCACCTAGAGAGACCAAAACAATTTTATTTCCGCATTAATTACTCCTTAATCAAGTACTAACTTGACCGTCGGAGGCGGATCTCCAATCGTCCGGAGCATCCGTTTGTTTTGCAGGTACAGGCGTCCGGTTCTAGTCTCGGAATTGTAACTCTCCCGTAGGACACAAAAAACCTCGAAACAATTTCCACTGCTTTTTTTTTTTGTTCTACATGATTTTCCTAAAAAACCTTAATTTGATAGTAACCTAATTTTGATGGTTTATTGCGGTAAGAATAAAGAATTTTGATGAATTTGATGGTTACTTAAAATCTGCGTTAATCCTGGTTTAAAAGTGAAAAAAAAGAACAAAAAAAAATGTAGGAATTTTTATCAATGAACTATGATTAGTTTATGAACTACAGTATGAATGATAAACTTAAGAAATGTGATGAAGTGTTGTTTGGGAAGAAATCAAATACTCTGTAGGAATGATTTAAAGAAGGGGCAACGCGTCATTTGGGAAATACCAGAACAAAAGCTTTTTTTCCTTTTTTTTCACATATATTAAAAAAATTAAAAAATTAAAAACGACAGGTGGCACTCTAAATTTCCTTTAAGTTTTCCTAGTATTAAATATTAGTATAGATTTACTTTATATTGGAAATTATTTTTTAACAACGTTTTATTTATAAGACGTATGTATTTGCATACATCTTACTATATTAGTTATGAACATTTGATGATACAAAAATGAACATCTGATAAGTTGAAACATGAATAAATAAAAATGAACATTTTATGATGTAATACTTCTATAAATACTGTTTCGGGGTTTTCTGATGTCCTGCGGGAGAGTTACAATTCCGAGACTGGAACCGTACGCCTGTACCTGCAAAACAAACAGATGCTCCGGATGATTGGAGATCCGCCTCCGACGGTCAAATTAGTACTTGATTAAGGAGTAATTAATGCGGAAATTAAAGTGATTGGGTCTCTCTAGGTGAAAGTGTTTAATGTGTGTAATCTGCCTTCTCTCCCTTAATGAGGATTAAGGGAGGTATTTATAACCTCGGGAAACGTGCCAATCTAGGTTTAGGTTAACCTTGGGCTGATTGGGCTTCCCTCGGAAGTTGGGCCTAGGTGACCGGCTTCTCCATTAGGCATGGAGTATGCCACATGTCATGACATAATAAGTCCAGGGTGGACGAATAAGCGTGTGCCACATGGCAAGCCCTGAGAGGTCCAACTAGGGGACACTTGGCAGGACCTGATTGGCCCACGTGGCGCATTCCGATTGGTGGGAGCAAAATCCCCTAATCATTTGCCCCTCACAGGTGGCACGTGACTGGTCACGTGTTACCTGTGACAGGTGTCGCCCTGTAACAGGCGACGACCTGCTACAGGTGTCACTCGGCGAGAGGCCGAGAGATTCTCCCGCCAAAATTTTGAATTCTGGAAGTGACCCTTCGCCTTCTCACTTCGCCTATATAAAGGAGTGTTGACTTCGGTCATTTTCACACTTGAAAATTTTGTGAGAGAACATTCGGACCCCTGAACTTGCTCTGACATTTTGGACCCTTTCTGCCTACCGCCTGCTCTGATAAGCCAACTGCAAAGGATTTTCAGAACTTCATCAATCGTCACTCGTTCAGGTAACCTTCGGTTCTCTTACTCTTAATTTTCTCTTTACTTTATTCTTTTTTGAAATGGCACCACGGAAACACACGACACGACCTAGGTTAGTGATCAGCCGGTCACCGGGGACGGCTGAATCTAGGACTAGGAGTGCCGCCTACCCTTTTCTGGACCCATCTTTGCCCTTTATACAAAGTCTGACTGTATCTGTGTTTATGCAGAGCATGATGACCAGAACAAAAAAGACTGCCAGGATCTCAAACTCAGACGGCTCCTCCCACAGGGTGCCGATTAGTGAAACATCTGACCAGGCGCCAGATGTGGAAGTGAAACAAAGCGGCTTGAAAGCCGGCAATTCTGAGGGAGGAGTCAAAGTGACCCCTTCCCATTTTACAGTTGACAATTCTACATTCTCTCCTGCTCCTTTGAAAGGAGAGGAGGCGGGCCCCTCCGGGAGAGGAGAGGAGTCGTCCTCTTCGGACTCGTCAGAGGACGAATCCGAGTCTAGCTCTTCTGGCCATGCTTCTCTGGACACAAAAGAGAAAAACAGTCGCCTACAAGAGGCGAGGCTTTCTCACGCAGTTGAGAAGGGGGACGATTGGGCGGAGCCATCCGCCTCTCACCGAGAGCAAAATACCCCCTACTACTGCACGGTACCTCGGGGCCGGATCACGGCCATGCAAGAGAAAGTGGGGAGCTTTATCGCAAACCACACAATGGGCCCCGGCTTTTTAGTGTTCGTGCCGGATCCAGAGGACACAGTCGTCTGGCCGGCTGGTACCAGTTATGATGGCGCCTGCTTTGGCTGCTACGAGGCGGCCATTAAGGCTGGGCTGCGCTTCCCACTACATTCGGCTGTTCAGCGGATCTTGGATGGGTATGAGTTGGGGTTTTGGCAGTTAGCCCCGAACTCCTGGGTCAACGTACTCGGCTATGTGGCCGGGTGCGAACTGCACGGGGTGGAGCCAAACTCCGAGGCTTTCGCCCACATGAACTACCTCAGCCGGACCCCTAAGGCAGGCGGTACCGGCTGGTATCAATTGACGAGCCACAGGGGCTACCTCATGACGAAAGGTAAAGCAAACAAATGAAAGGACTGGCGGAGCACCTTCCTTATCATTGAGAGTTCAGACACAGAGCTGAACAAGCACTTCAACAGGTGGAACACGAATCCGCCCCTTCTTGCAGGCGGCCGCAGCATGCCGCCTGTTCCCCCCAAGGCTAAGAAAGAGATCCTAGATAAAGGACTCTTCAAAGTAGAGTCGAAGGTGAACTCTACTTCAGGGGTACGAGAGCAAGTACCCCTGCACTGCGTCCCGAGCTTCAAATGGCTCTACGACGAGTACTTTTTGGCCGCCTGTGACCTCAGCAGTCGGTGCTCAAGAGGTAGCCGGCCTGTCGAATACTCTGTTGTTCCGTGCATTTCTTGTTATGACTTTTATTAACTTTGCTATTTGTTTTTGCAGCGCACGCCATGAGCAAAATTACCACCTCCAAGACTACGGCGGCCATGTTGCGGGCCTCCATCATGCAACAGTCTTCAACCGACTCCCCCAACAAGGGGGCACCCTTGGTGGGCTTCGAACCTTTCACCCTCTTTTTGGAGTTGTGTTTATGCATATACTGACTCTTTTCTTCTTTTTTAGACGGGCGCTCCAAGAGCTTCTTCTTCCCAACAGCCGGACCCCAAGGCCCGGAGGACGACTGTTGCGAGCTCTCCTGGTTCTGCCAGGAAACATGCGGCGGCTGAGAAACAGCCGGCCACTTCTTCTAAAACTCCAGCTGGGCCACCTAGAAGTATGAAATTGTCCTTGTAAATTTTAGACTTGCTCCCTTCTTTACTAGGTCTAATCCGTTTGTTTATGCTTGATGCAGCCGGCCCTCAGGAGCCTGACTTGGTCGAAGTGGCCAAGTCTATGATCAAAGCCGTACCTCCAGCTGAAAGGGAGGCGGTCAAGGGTGTCGGCACCCTTGACCTAGACGGGATTGCAGGGGTCCTTGCTGAGGTATACTTAGCATATTTTTGAGTATTTGAATTCCAGGACGCCTGTTTTCTTTTTTGTTTGGAAACTGACGCCTGTTCCCCTTTTTACTTAGGCCCTGCTCCGAGTGAACGGCCTTCGCAAGCTGCTCGATCGGAAGAACAAAGAGGTAAAGGCTGCAAAAGCTATGGCCGCCTCTGACTGTGATAAGGCAATGTTTCAAATTGCCCAAAATGAAGTTCTGACAATTGATATTCTTTATTATCAGGCGCAGGCTACCGCCGCTATCCGGGCTCAGTTAGAGGCGGCCCAGAAGAGGAATACCGAGCTGGAGGCGACCATCAACAACCTCAAGACCGAGCTGAGACCTCTTCGCCAAAAGATGTCCTCATACGAAACCTTGGAGAAATCCTTGGCGAGCGTAAAGGAACGCTTGGTGACCCAGGAGAAGAGTCTTACTCAGGAGCTCTCGGAAAAGGCCGAGCAAGAAAAGAAAGAGTTGGTCCGAGAGATGATGGAAGACTCTGCTCAAATCCAGCGCATGACTTGGGGCCGCCTCTTCCCCAATGCCGACTTTGCCTCCTGGGAAAAAACGTACCGCCAGTGTTCTGATAGATATAATCAAGAGATCCTGGCGGCTGCTGAGGAAGAGGCGTTGGAGGAGGAGGAGCAGCCGGTAGTGGCGCTTGTGCCGCTTGGGGGTAATGCATCGAAGAAGGATGCAGCTGAAGCCGAGTCCAGCAAAAAGAGTGCTGACCAGGCGGCAGCTGCTAATATTGAAGATCTGCCCCCTTCATAAGCTTTATGTCTTCTTTCCCCGGCCTGCGTGCCGTTTGTTTGTATTTACCCGGCCAGGGGGCCGGGGCTCTGAATATTTTGCCGGTCTTTAATGACCGACTTCCTTTTAATGAATATTTTTGTTTTGCTTCAAATTTGTTTAAGTATTGAATATTCTGATATCCAATTGTACACTATACCGACTGTTTTACATGTCCGATAGTTGCAGACAGGTACGGATAGTTAGTCACGCCGCCTATGCCCCTGGACGACTGGTTGTCTGTTTCCAGGCTAGACGATCAGTCGGCCATTTATCCAATCGGTCATTTGTAAAATTAACCAAGTAGGAAAGTGGTTTCCTACTTGTCATGTTTTTAGGCTAGAGACTTTAGGCCGTCTAGGCCGACTGTTCCCCGCCATATTTAATCTAGTGTGAACAGGTGCTGTATGAACACCTTTTTAGTTTCATACTAAATTTTTAAGGAGTGACCAAGTAAACATGATTGTTACCTAGTCGCCAAGTAACTGAGTAGTAGAGGTATCAAGCGGTGGGTACCGGTTGTTCCCCTTTATTCGCCAATGTTTGTTGGCTTTTAACTCATAGGTTGTTAACCTAGCAGGAGTAGTGGTTGAGAGCCCCTGTTTTCTAAAAACAGGCGGACGACTCATACCTTTTAGGCTCCATACTAAGTTTGAGAGAGTGACTATGAGTTAACTTTTGTGTTACTCAGTCGCCGTCACTCCTGCTTGAGTAGTAAAGGTACCAGGCGGCGGAGGCCGGCTGAACCTTTTGATTCGCCAATGTTTGTTGGCTATTAACTCAAGAGGTACCCCCTGCATTTATCCCAAGTAATACAGGCGGTCATTTGACTCAGATGTCAACTGCTACCACTGGTTTGGTTAGTGATAGAGTTATCATTGTCTCAAAAACGGCTACGTGGTTGCCCTTGGGGACAGTCGTATAGGTGTCGTGTAATTAGTTTATAGAGCAATGTTCCACCCAAAAGGGATCTGCTCTCTGCGACGAATTTCATCCGGAGGGATGCCGCCGGACGTCTGCTATGATGTTGGGACAGGTCGTATTAGTTTTGAAGATTGGATCAGTTGGCTTGGCGCCTGGTCTGATCATTCGGCCTGTGGCCTTGGTTAGTCCTTTGGTGGACGCAGATGCTAAGTAAGAGGAGGGCAGCTGCCTATTTAGGCACAGGGTCGGCCAGGCCACCATCATTTTTAGTTAAGTATAGGAGGATGGCCGTCTGTCTTGGAATCGACTGTATGTCCAGACGGCATGCCCCTATGGTGATAGAGTAAAATATTCAATGGAGAGTAGCCGACTGTAAAGGTACAGGCGGCATGCCCTCTGAAGATAGAGTAAAATACTCAATGGAGAGTAGCCGACTGTAAAGGTACAGACGGCATGCCCCTCTGATGATAAAGTGAAATACTCAATGGAGAGTAAAAATGACTGTTTGTCAGTAGGCATGCCCCTCTTAAGTAAAAATGAAAATTGAGTATGGAGAGTAGCCGACTGTTTGTTAGTAGGCGTGCCCCTCTTAGTACAAAATTGAATATCATGTATGCAAACTTTTATTAAGTAGCCCTTGACTATTTACATCATTCAAAAGAAATATTTCATAAGATTATCTACATTCCAAGTTCGAGGCAACGGTTGGCCATCTGGTGTTTCCAGACGGTAGGTACCGTCCCTGACCTCTTCACAGATTCGGTAGGGTCCTTCCCAGTTGGGAGTTAGTTTGCCAGACTCATTAGCCCTCCCAACTGCTTCCATTTTTCTAAGTACAAAGTCCCCCACTTTAAGTGGACGCCTGTGTACTTTTTTGTTGTATGATCTAGTCATTCTCAGGCGGTAAATTTCATGGCGCAAGACAGCATTGCCCCTCCTTTCAGGAAGTGAGTCTAATGCCAGGCGCATGGCTTCCCAGTTTGCCTCTTCGTCATATAGCATTACTCGAAGAGTCGGCTCGTAGTGTTCTATTGGAAGAACAGCTTCCGCACCATAAGTTAGGAGGAATGGAGTTTCTCCAGTCGCCCCTTTTTCAGTCGTCCTAATGGCCCAGAGAACATGTGGTAATTCATCCGCCCATAGGCCGCCTGCTCGTTCAATCTTTTTCTTGAGACCGTCTGAGATGATTTTATTAAAGGCTTCTACCTGGTCGTTTGCTTGTGGACGACCGACAGATGGAAAGTAGTGTCCAATTCCTTGGTCACCCAACCAGCTTTTGAGAACAGGCGTCTCAAATTGGGGACCATTATCAAAAACCATAGACATGGGAACCCCGAACCGAGTGATGACATTTTTCCAAATGAATGAAATTACATCCTTCGTCTTGATTCCCTTTACAGCCTCCGCCTCTACCCATTTAGTGAAGTAGTCGACGGCAACAAGTATGTACCTCCTTCCGCCTGTAGCAGGCGTATATGGACCAAGAATATCCATGCCCCACTTAGCAAACGGTAGTGGGCTATGAATGGTAGTGAGGTCAGTAGCCGGACGGTGAATTAGTTTGCCAAACCTTTGGCACTTGTCACATTTTTTCACCATCTCCATCACATCTGCTTCTAAAGTAGGCCAAAAGTAGCCCTGTCGCCTTGCCCGTTGAGCAAGCGTCCTACTGCCTATATGGGAAGCACAGTAACCAGAGTGAAGATCATCTAGTATCTCTCGCCCCTTTTCTGGAGTAACACACTTTAAGAAGGGTCGAAGGTACCCCCTTTTGTGAAGTTCTCCCTTTATTATTTCAAAACTGGTTGCTCGTTTTTTCAGTGCTGGCGCCAGTTGATGATCATCCGGCAGGGTACCATTTGTCAGATATGCCCTGATTGGATCCATCCAGGTTGAGCTTCTGTCTAAGATTCCAATAGGGTCTTCCTCAATGCTTCTCCTCTCCATTACTTCCCAAAAAACAGTTCGAGGAGTATCACAGGAGGCGGATGATGCTAATTTTGAAAGTGCATCCGCCTGGTTGTTTTCTGATCTCGGCACTTGGGTCAGATGGAAATCCTCAAGGGAGCCGACTGCTTGTCGGACCGCCTGTAAATACTTGATCATGGCCGGATGGGTTGCTTCATATTCGCCATTGTACTGACTCACTATCAATTGTGAATCGGAACAGGCGTCTATTTTTCTTGCCCCTGCCGCCTTGCACATGCGGATTCCGGCTAGTAAAGCTTCATATTCTGCCTCATTGTTTGAGGCCTGAAAACTGAAGCGTAGAGCATACTCGTACCTGTCGCCTTCTGGCGACTGACATATGACGCCTGCTCCACAACCATTTGAAGTAGAGCTTCCATCCACATATACCTTCCAGACTTGGTCTGGAACTTGAGAGTCAGGAGGACGAGTCATCTCAACAATAAAGTCAGCAAAGGCTTGCCCCTTCACTACTTTTCTAGGCTCGAAGGTAACTTCGAGGCTCTGTATTTCTATGGCCCATTTGATCATTCGGCCTGACGACTCCATGATGGTCTGTGGCCGCTTGATAGGTTGGTCTGTATACACGACGACTGCATGTGCCAAAAAATAGGGATTCAATTTTTTAACAGCCATGAAGACTGCAAGACCAAATTTCTCCACTAAGGGATACCTCAACTCGGCATTTTTCAGTACGTGACTGACAAAGTAGACCGGGAGCTGACATCCGTCTCTTTCAGCAAGGAGAACAGCGCTTAACGCATGATCAGAGACGGCCAGGTACATGTAGAGTACTTCTTTGGGCAAAGGGCTGACCAGCCTCGGCAAGGAATGCAAGTGAACTTTCAATTTCTGGAAGGCCTCCTCAGCATCCGGCCCCCATTCAAACCTTGCCTTTTTCTTAATTGCCTTGAAAATGTATAGGCATTTGTCGCCTGATCGGCTTAGAAATCTTCCCAAGGCCGCCAGACAACCTGTTAACTTCTGAACCTCTCGGATGGTACGAGGCGACTGCATGTCGATGACCGCCTGCACCTTCTCAGGGTTCGCCTTTATTCCTCTCTGATTGATAAGGAATCCGAGAAATTTCCCAGACTCAACTCCAAAGAAACATTTCCTGGGATTGAGCATGACATGGTGCCGCCTGAGTGTGGCGAAAGTTTCTCGGAGGTCCGACAGATGATCTTTCTGAAGTTTAGTCTTGACAATCATATCATCAATATATGCCTCGACGTTTCTCCCAATCTGATCAAAGAACACTGTGTTTATCATTCGTTGGAAGGTAGCCGGGGCATTCTTAAGACCAAACGGCATGACCGTGTAACAGTATAACCCCTGATCAGTGACGAAGGCCGTCTTCTCCTGATCTTTCTTCCATAAGGGAATTTGATGGAAACCAGAATAGGCGTCCATGAAACTCATCAAGGCATGGCCGGCTATTGAGTCGACCAGGTTATCAATTTTAGGCAGAGGGTAACTGTCTTTGGGGCACGCCTTGTTTAAGTCTGTGTAGTCTACACACATTCGCCAGGTGCCATTCGGCTTTTTAACAATCACCACATTTGCAACCCAGTCTGGGAAGTAACATTGCCGAATGAACCCTGCATCAAGTAATTTTTTAACTTCGGCGGCTGCCGCCTGACTTCTTTCTTCGCCATGGTTCCGCTTCTTCTGCCGTACTGGCTTCTTTTTCGGATCCACGACCAGTTTATGTACCGCCAGATCAGGACTAATGCCTGGCATTTCATGGACTTCGAATGCAAAGATGTCCTTGTATTCTTTCAATAGTTTGTGAAAGTCGTCACACAGGTCCCTTAGAGCAGTCGTCCCAACCTTGATTGTTCTGTCAGGACGCGAGTCATCTAAGATCAGGTCCGTATGCTCACCAGCTGGCTGAGGGCGGAATTCATCCGACCGCTCCTCTGCCAATGATTACTATTTTCTGTCTTTTCTTGCGGCCCCTGTCTGGGATGCCTTTCTCTTCTTGCCGCCTGCTTCTTGAACAGGCGCACTCTCCTTGACATTGTCAAGGTCTATTTTTCCACCGCTCGACATAGTGGCCAGAACAGTGGGCTTGACATCCGAGAGATAGCACTCTCGGGCCATCCTCTGATCTCCCCTTAGGGACCCGACTGTTCCATTATCCCTCTCAAACTTGAGCAACATAAGAGATGGGATTATAACAGCCTTGGAATTATTCAGGGTTGGTCGTCCCAGAATCATGTTGTAGGCCGAGAGTTCTTATACTACCAGGAACCGGACTACCATGTGTCGTCCTTCCCCTTTTTCGTCCAGGCGGATGGGTAAATCCACTCGTCCCATTGGGTGGACGACTCCTCCTCCAAACCCTACTAAAGGGTGGGATGCCGGATGTATGCAATCAGTCTGATATTTTAGTTTCGACAGACATTTGCTACTGATGAGATCTGAGGAGCTTCCGGTATCTATGAGGATTCGGCCAACTCTCTGGTTGGCCACTTTACATTCAATAACGATAGGGTCGTCATGCGGCCCTCTTACCCCTCCTAGATCTTCTTCAGTGATGACAATCTCAGGAAATGAATATTTGGAGGGCCGTTCTTGGTGAACGGAATTTACATCTAACCGTCTGATATTGTCTTTGTTGCCCCTAATAGTGGGCCGCCTCCTGAGAAGCCGCCTGCAATGGTGTAGAAGACTGCATCATCTGTATCGAAGCTGTCGGCCTGTTGATTTTTTTTGGTCGACTGCTTTTTCGAGGAAGTGTTCCCCGTAGATTTCTTGACATAAGTGTCAAGGTCACCTTGCTCAGCCAGGTGGTCCAGATACCGCATGAGAGTGATGCGTTCATTGGTGTGATGACCAACATCTTCATGATAATCACATAATTTTTCTTGGTTCCGATTGTTTGCAGAACCCTTCATGGGGACCGGCTTCTCAATTGAGATCCGTCCCTTGATTTCCTTTAGGATAAATTGGCTATCCTTGTTAAACACATACTTTGGGGAGTATGGTTTGAATTATTTTTTCTTCTTCTAGGACGGTTGTTTAGAGGAATCAGTTGCCCAGACCTCTTTTCTCTTCTCGTCTTTGTTTGACGACTGCTTCTGTCGTCCTTCTCTTTTGTCGGACCTTTTCCCGTCTGACTGTTTTACCGTACTACAAAGATCAGTCGCCTGTATATAGGCTTCCGCTTCAATCAAGGCCTCTTGAAGAGTCGCCACCCTCTTTCGGACCAAATCAAATTTGAAGGTCGACCCGTCTTTGAGACGTCTGAAAAAGTCAGTATAGGCTACTTCATCCGGTAACCCTTGAATCTATATTCTCATCAGGTTAAATCGCCTGATGTAAGAACGAAGCCCCTCCTTCTCGCCCTGCTGAATTGTTCCTAAATCAAGGGTCGTCTTCTTCGCAGGGATGTTCATGGCGAAGTTGGAGGTGAACAAGTAAGCAAGCGTCTTGAAGTTATTTACACAACCAGTCGGCAGGTTGCCAAACCATTGTTGTGCGATTCCTTTGAGAGTCGCTGGGAAACACTTGCACCAAGTGGGATCATCCAACCCTTGAAGGTACATCAGGTTGGTGAATGCCATCAGATGGTCTTCTAGGTTAGTAGTGCCGTCATAGGCGCCTACTAATACATTTTTCACTTTGGCCGGCTGAGCGGCTTCAGTAATTTCTTTGGAGAAGGCCGACGGCTGTTCACCAAGTCTAAGCAACCGTAGCTGCCAGTCCATAGGTTGGACATTTTTTGCTGCATGTCCACCAAACGGAGGTGGCTGTAAAAAATACTATTGTTGCGGTACAAACGGTAAGTTTGGTACCGCCTGGTCGCTATGAAAGCCGGACTGACGGGAGGTGCCGCCTGACTGACTCTCATGATACGACTGAGTATGCCTCATCGAGGTATTTCGCAGACTGTCTTGGAAGTTTGAAGGAGTGGCCGACGCTGACAATCGGTCACTCTTCTTCTGCTCTAGCAGTAGCCGAGCGTCTGTGTATGTTTTCCTCGACCCGTCCGCCTGAATATGACGAACAGGTTTCCTATTTCCTGGAGTAGGAAAACGGTATTTTGTGAAATCAAGGGCAGGTGGCTCCCACTTCCTATATTTAGGATGAGGGGTCGCCTCTCGCCCTTGAACTGGCTTCCTCTTCCGTGAAGTGGAGGGTTTCTTAGCCGACTGCTCCTTGTCCAGAGCAGGCGGCTTCTTGTTGATCAACTCTTGAATTTCTCCCTTGAAGTCCCTCATGAAGGTCATGAGTTCGTTCCTTGTGATGGGAGCAGACCCATCAGTCGGCTGCTGCCGAAAAGGCGGAGCGTCTGCTGGCTCGCTTCCAGTTTGAAGATGTTCCCGTTCCCTCCTTTCGGTATGACGGGTACGTCGGGCCCTTAGGGTCCCGTCTGAAGCTGTGTGAGCTTCAACTTCAAATTCATTCTCAGTATCGTGGTCCGACTGAACTAGAGGATCGTCCAGGGGACGTCTCTCTTCAGGAGCCGGTACAAACGTGGGTGCCATCTCAGAAGTACTCTCCCCACAGACGGCGCCAAAATGTTTCGGGGTTTTCTGATGTCCTGCGGGAGAGTTACAATTCCGAGACTGGAACCGGACGCCTGTACCTGCAAAACAAACGGATGCTCCGGATGATTGGAGATCCGCCTCCGACGGTCAAGTTAGTACTTGATTAAGGAGTAGTTAATGCGGAAATTAAAGTGATTGGGTCTCTCTAGGTGAGAGTGTTTAATGTGTGTAATCTGCCTTCTCTCCCTTAATGAGGATTAAGGGAGGTATTTATAACCTCGGGAAACGTGCCAATCTAGGTTTAGGTTAACCTTGGGCTGATTGGGCTTCCCTCGGAAGTTGGGCCTAGGTGACCGGCTTCTCCATTAGGCATGGAGTATGCCACATGTCATGACATAATAAGTCCAGGGTGGACGAATAAGCGTGTGCCACGTGGCAAGCCCTGAGAGGTCCAACTGGGGGACACTTGGCAGGACCTGATTGGCCCACGTGGCGCATTCCGATTGGTGGGAGCAAAATCCCCTAATCAAATACAATTTAGAAAATATATTAATTTGAACAAAAAATCTCGTTATAAAAGTGAACATCTAATGATAATAAAATTGAACATTTACCAATACAAAAATGAACGTGTTATAAAAATTTACAGAAAAATTCATATATGAAAAAGGGCGGGGCGGGGCACTCGCGGAGGGTGGGGAGGTGTAGGCAGTGTTCCCTCCCCGGGGGTGTAGGTAAAAATATGTAGATATTATGTGTTTAACTGTTTCTAGTTGGCTCGATTTTCAACAATGTAAGATCCTTTGGGTCTAATCATTGCATTTGATGCATTTGGGTCCGTTATTAATCAAGATTAAACATGTATGGGCACATTTTAGGCCTAATTAGTAATCGGACTAGGCTCTAAGATAATTTGGTCTCAAATGTGGGTTTTAACTTACTTCATAATGCATTTCGAAGTCCATAAACACTCCAACTTTGTTCTACCATGAAGAACAGGTTTTTGTAACATCATCGCACTTCCCGTCGTGACAGGAGGCCAAAAGTAGGTGTCTACACTTAGTCAAAAGACGTAAAGATAGAGAAGGGGAATTGGTAAGAGAATTAGAGAAAAGCATAAATGTGGAGTTAGCCCGACCCCCTCGTTCTCGGTCAAAATGTAGAAGTGCAATAGATGAGGTCATAATAGTGCACTAGATGGAGCATAGAAAACAAAAATTAGACAAAGGTTTAGACAACGGGAATTGGTTGGATCTTAATAAAGGATGAATATGTACCTGTATAAGACATGCTGTACATACTAGGCAATTCAACACTCCAAGTGCGGGTTGAGCTATTGGTGATAGGGTTGTTCATCGATCTAAGACCGGGCCAGACTGAAAAACAAAAATTTGAATTTCAAGAAATCGGAGACCGGATCGCTTAAGCTAGGACCGGATCTGGACGGGACTGGAAAAGTTGGTCCATAACCCGGACCGAACTGGTTTAGACTGATTTTGCAAATCTTTTTGAAAATATTCAAAATTTTGAATAATTTTACGAAAACTCAAAAAGAAGTTTAAGGGGGATAGCAGTTTTTGACATCTTTGTAAGTTTAGTACAAAAAAGGTCATACGATTAAAGTTTTCTAAACTTGTTAAGGATAATTTTAATTATTATTTGAGGATTTATGTATAATTTTGAAGCAAAAAACCGGTCCGATTTGCAAACCAATTAATTCGGTACGACCTGGTCCATTTTTTTGTTCCGTACCAGTTTTTGAACACCCCTAATCTGTGATAAGAAGTGTCATTCAAGCGAGACAATCTTTCTCATTAAACATTAAGCTGCAAACTGATTGTAACGTGACCATAGAATCCTTAAACGACCTAAATAGGACTGATTTGGTAGCCAAGAGCCTTGTCCTAGACTTTAACCATCTATGCAATTCCTTGTCCTCTTTTTGCAGTTGACATGTTCCAAGAGTAATTTATAATAGAGCCCATAATTAAGGCATTTAGGCTAGATAAAGTGCCTAGTTCTCTTTATATTTTCATTATAGTTATTTTTTTAATAAGTAGAACATGCAGATTGAAAACTTACGATAAATAAAAGTATCATTAAAGCATTGACCTAGAAAGAATTAATGTTCTATTGTGCTTTATTTTTTTTTTTTTTTTTTTGACAAGACTTATTAAAATCATTAAGATAAACATAAGTCTATGGTGGATTCAATATTTATTAATCCAACAAAAAAATGTGACTTATTCCTTCTTTTATTCCAAAACTTCCTCTAGATGGTAACCTAATTACTCATCCATTTCAAAGAAATTAGAAAAAGGGCCAAAAGAAGAAGTATCCCACAATTGAGATTTGAGAACCGGCCTTACAATTAAGGCACCTACATCAACTATTCAGCTCCCAACGGCCCACTCGTTCAAACTACACATCATTTTCTTTTTCGACTCCAAACAAAAACCATTTCAATTCGTCAAACTCTCCATTAAATTCCAACTACCATCTTCCACGCTCTTTTCTTTACTCCTTGGTCTTCTTCTTCACTTGTATCTTGCTTCAAATTACCCTATCATCCAAACTACAATCATGGCTTCCAATTCATCTCTTATTTTCGCGGTATTCGCTATTTTGATCACCATTTTGCAACCCTCTCTTGCTGATACTGAACCTGATTTCTTGTCTCCCCTTCTTTCTCCTATTCTTGGTTCGTCTCTCTTTATTTTCTTATTAATTTTACTAACTCTCTTCGTCTCTAAAAGTTTTTTCTGTTTCAACAACTGCGACGAGAGTATTAATTGGATTTGATTTGATTTGACTTGATTTGTTTTGGCAGGTAATATATGTAAAACGGTGGGATGTGGAAAGGGCAAATGCAAGACTTTCGGAAATAATGATTTTGAGTATGAATGTGAATGTGATCCTGGTTGGAGGCAAACTCTTTCTTCCAATTTTTCTTCTGATTTCAACTTCAAGTTCCTGCCTTGCGTCATCCCTAACTGTTAGTTTTATCTTATCTCTCCTTTTTTTCCTCTGTTTTATTGAATGTGTCAAAAAAATTTGTTTCCCTGTAATATTTTGCACATGGGTGAAGCTTGTTTAACTTTGAAATTATATATTTGTATTTGTCTTGTACTAGGAAAATCTTTTTTGTATGAAGTTTAGTTAAAACTTAAAACTTTAGTGATTTTATTTGTAGTTAGGATTGCTATACCTTAAGAGCTAACAATACAAGTATTGAATATATATTATAAATTGATTTTAATTTATTGATGTATGAGAAAAATAACTCCTTGATTAATGTTTGATTATTTGTATATTTGTTTGATATACCAACTTATTAACCCTTTATTATGAGTTTTATATACATTTCCATTAAAAACCCCTTCATTCGCGCTGTGAAATAAAGTAGGATAAAGTAAGATAATATAAAAGGTAGGTGGGTTCGTAAAAAAAAAGGTTGAATAAAGTAAGAGAAAGAGTGAAAGGGTTAATTATTGTGGGATAAAGGCGTTAAATGGTAAAGCAAAAACGCCATAAAGAGAATAAAACAAAGTAAGTAAAACAAAAATGAACTGACTTAATTATAATAGAAAGTGATTAGGACATAGAATAATGAAGTTATATGGAGTATATGGCTAGTATCATTTAGTCATTTAGTTACACCCTATGTTTGATTGTATAGATACTTTCCAACTTATATTCCCTTCAATTCTTAGATCATTTTGTATTTTACTTAGTTCCGGTTTTGTAATTTTAAGGTTGGAATTAACCTCTAGAAATGAAGCGGGTTTTGAATTAGAACACAACTCTACAAAATTAAGTGTTTGTTTAGTTGACATATACAATCATAGAAGTTGAAACTCGTAAGTAGAAGTAGAGTTGTTTGGATGACAAATACAAGAGAAATTGCATTTTCTATGAAATTTTACGTCATAGAAAATGGAAATTTTTGCTTATCTACGTCTCTCTAGGCAAGTCTAACTTCCCATGAGGAGTTTAAATCTATATACTCTGTCGAACGACATTTTTCCATATCTAGGAAAAGAAACTACATGGGAATAGAAGGGGTAGTGATTGTGGAATGAAAGAAACTGATATGCATGTTCAATTGTGTAACATATGAGTACATAGTTATGCAAAATAGGCAAACTTGCTAGTCAGTACTGTAAAGAAAGTCATATGAAGTACTGCTTCAAATTTCAATTACCATTGCTTTTACTTAGTTTAATGTAAGTTAGCCAACGGCAATGGAGAAAGTCTTCTATGGAAGTATTATAGGATGTAGCAAATGATAAAAAAAAACAAGCACGAGCTCAAATACACAGTATTTAGTGTTATATATCTAATACTCAGTATTTCCTTTGTTCTCAGAATGTGAAACAGATTTGTATTGTTTATGCAACTATTAGTTTGACAAGAAGATTTTGATGGATGATGTACCTATTTCCAAGTAAAAGTTGTTATTTTGTAGAATTTGTGGCTGTTTTCGAGTAGGTTTCTTTTATACAACAAACAAGCTTGAGTAAATTGAGCAGATCATATGTCGTAGTATCCCTACTTACGTCCTGAGTTTGAAGCTTGCTACCCCTTGTTCCCCACCATTTTCCCTGGGCACTCTAATTTACCACTTTGACTGCATAGATATTATCTCAAAGCCTAATTTTCATGAAATTCTTCTGCTTATATAATAATGTCGATGCTGTTCACGAAATTTCTTACTACATGAAAATTCTGTTGACAATGATTTCATAAATTCTTAAACAAAGTTGATTTGCTTCTTACCTTTGTATATTTCTCGAAATATTGTTCATAAATATGGCCTAATTTACAGCATGATATGAGTCATATTACTGAATTGGAAAGTTAAAATCAGGCATTTTCTGCATAGATTTTAGGTAGTAGACTAACTTTTGTCTCCTTGTTATTCTTATTACTTTGAAGGCACACTTAATTATTCCTGCTCAGAAGTTGCTCCCTCACCTCAGTCATCAGAAACTCCATCAAATGCATCAATTTTTGAACGTAACTACAGCAATGCCTTCTACAAATTCTCAGATCATTTTTTTATATATATAATGTAGCTGATGCTTATTTGACAAAACTCTTCTTTGTTTGATAGCTTGTAGATGGGCTAATTGTGGTGAAGGTGTGTGCAATAAAACAACGGCGTTCTCATATACATGTAATTGTAAAGAAGGATACAGCAATCTCTTAAACAATACTGGTTTCCCCTGTTTCAAAGAATGTAAGAACAATCATTTTCTTGGTCAAATCTAACACTATATATATTTGTAGATGTAAAGATTGGTCTTCGCTTCGTCCATGGATGTTTTAGGCCTAGACTTTATTTCAACTTGTTCCAAAATATGAATGTTGATTTTTTACTTTCATATATAACTATTATGTATAGGCTCAATTGGTGGAGATTGTCCGAACTTGGGACTAGGAATGTCGAATAAAACAACCACTCCACCTCCTAGCATTGCTGATAGCAGAGGCAGCAATCAAGGTAAAGGCTTCCTTAATTTCTTGTAGAATTTCTTCATTGCATTAAACTGACATAATCAGTGTCCTAACCTCTTCAATGCTTTTTTGGTTTGTTCTTGTCATCACCCTCAGCATGGTCGCAGAAGCACGTCTTGTCCCAACCAATGATCCTACTGTTGATTTCAGTTGCTGTTCTTGCTCTTTAAAGTTTTGATTGCTCCCTTGAACTTGTTTAGAATAGAATGCAAACTACTGGCTAACATTAAAGGCATTTAGCCTCGGTTTGAAGGTACAAATATGTAGAACACGCGTATATTGGAAGTCGAAATGCATGTGTAGTTCCTATGGAGCTTCTAGGACGTGTATTGTATATTGATTTATCATCTGATTCTAAACTTGAGCATAGGTATCTTTAGTTTTGCCATCATTTCAGGATATTTGTTTGTAGTCTTTCGGACGTTTTAGGAATTGGCTTTTTTTGGCTTTTGTATCATTTGTTGCTGATTTTATTACCATGCCGTACTTAGCTGAAACAATAGGTGATTTCTACTCATTATGATTAAATGATAAAGTTGATTTAGCCAATTAGACGGCATTTTAATGACTTTAGTAGATACTGTAAGACAGAATTTAAGATGGATGAAAAGAAGTTTTAGAGACCACTTAAGTTAACCTTTTCAATTATTATTTCATTAAACTAATAGTTAAGATGCTCGATCTCAAATAAAAAAAAAAAAAAACATTTAGTAGAATAGAAAACAAGGGAAAATTTGATTTCAGTAACCTGACCTTTGGCTGATATTTTTCACTAGGTTGGATTATTTATATCAAATTAGCATTTTGGCCTATGCGATGCACGGGTTTATTAATATTAGTAGTAAAATTAAAAAGAAGAAGAAAAAACAAAAAAAAAATCACTCATAGCTAAAGGTGTTAATTCGGATAACCTGATGGAGTTGGGGTTGGGTTTATTCAAGTGGGGTTTGTTCGAGTCGGATATGTTCGGGTCAAAATTATTCTTTTAACTCGGATCGGGTCGGGTCGGGTTAAATTCGGGTCAGATCATATTCGGTTCATGGTCTATCGAGTTCAGGTCATATATGGGTCGGGTCAACTCCAGCTCGATTCATGTTCGGTTCGGATAAATTCGAACTGGGTTCAAACGGGTTTGATCGATTAATTTTGGGTCAAATGAATTTGGGTCGGGTTGATTTCGGTTCGGTCAAGTTCGATTTGATTAAGATAAGGTTGATTCAATATTTGGTCGATTCCGATTCAAATCCTTTTCGTGTTTGTCTAGATTTTGGTCGAGTTAAAAAAATTCAATTTCCAAATAAGGTCATTTTTAAACTAGAGTAATTATTGAATTTTTACCTTATTATTGGGTGAATATCAAGTCATTCATGTGTCATTTCTCATATTGCATGGTTAATTATTACGAAATGCGAAGAATTAGTTTTGTCATTCAATCAATTCTTGTGTATTATTTATTTTTGAGCCAAATTTATATTGAATTACTATTGATGACTTATCATACCTACGTACATATATAAGTGAGACGATTAGTATTGAACTAGTGATAGACTGATAGATGATAGTCACATATGGTGATATAAAAAAAGAATGTCCTCTTTTTAAGGTACTACTCTTCAATTGTTTAATCTCATGAGGCTACGAATACTATTAGTTTGCTTTATTACTAATTCCATTTTTATAAGATATTTGTTAGAGTTTTAGACATTCTAACTTATTAATAATTAGTAAATTTGTAAATATATAGTAGAATAAGAACTTGAAAAAAAGGTCAATAATAGGTTAGGTTTAAAATTATGGCCGGGTTAAAATCGGATCGGGTTAAATTAGATCGGTTTAAAACTGGATCAAGTTAATATCAGTTCGGGTAAAACATATCGGATTAAATCAGTTATTTGTCGGGTCATTTTCGTTTCGGGTTGAGTTCAAGTTGGGTCAAATCAGTTTGGTTTGAGTTCAAGTTGGGTCATACTGATACGTGTCGTTTACCGTATAAAATTAAATTTTATTTTCCTAACTTAACCTTCAAAAATATTAACAACTAGTAAAAGGGTAAACAAGGGTCGATCCCACGAGGAGACTTTTAACTCTTAAATCAACGTTTAACTAAATTACGATATATTACGGAAATATACATAGTATACATTTATTCACATATGTAATAAAATGGGGGGTTTGTTTAAGATAATACTAAACTAATAAAACTAATACGGAACTAAACTAATAAGCTACTATTGACGACACAATGCAACTAACCATTCCATTAAATAGCTCTTACATGATTTAGTTTATTGGCAATAACATACAATTCACCTTGAGTACCACCAATTATAATTACTAGACTAACTGTAGAGCCTAAGATAACAAAGACTCCCTATATATCATCCCTTAATTTTAGTCAATTACGAACTAAGCCAAATTGACTCTAAACCATTCTAACTTATACAAATATGATCGCAACTCATATAATTTAGAAGTGGAAGCATTATAAACTAGGAGACATCATTAGTCCTAATTATTCTAATGACATAAATGCTTAAAATAATTAGATTGATCATGAACTTACTCTCTAATCTAAATAAAACCATAATCGCAAATCTCATATAAATTAGGTGTCACTTGACTATATGATTTAAACTAACAACCATTCACACACTAGTAACATGTATAATCGTAATTTAATCAATGAATTACAAGCAAGTTCAAATAATAATTAAACAAAACTGAAAAATGACTTAAACTAAAATATAATCAAATGTAATACCAATAATCCCATCAAGTTTTTCATCAAATGATCAAAATAATTCAAACAAGAAGTAATATGAACAATAGAGTTAAGAAGAAGACTTTGAATTATACTCCCAAGAATTGTTGAATAAACCCGGCTTCAAATTATACTCCCAAGAATTGTTGAATAAACCCGGCTTCGACCCCGAATTCACCGTCGTTCTTGTTCTACCTTGGATTCGAGACCAAGCTTCCCTCCAACGGCTATCTTCTCTTCACCAATTGCCCAATTCACGAACTCACTCAAATTACTTTGTAGTTGGTATATTTCGGCTAGGTTGTGTGTGTGTTTTTTTTTGTGGGATAATTGGGCTATACTTATATACCCAATTGTATAACTGATTTTCACGAATTTTCCTCTGCCAAACTGTATCTTGTATATAAGATAAATCTGGTGTCTTCATCACATTATACATCCGAAAATTTGGATAGAATTTACGAGAATTTGGGTATTTGGATGATTACCCTTTAGCCCTAGGGTGTTTCTTCGGTTTCATCGCCACAGGCTTTCTGCTTCTGTTCTTATCTTCTCATTGTTGCTTTCCTCATTCTTTAATTGTTTTGATGTTGCTTTCCTCCTTCAGTAGCGCACGTGCTACTTCTTTTATTTTTTTTATTTTTATTATTTTACTTGTTGGCTTGCTGGTTTGTTGAGATATTTCGTGCTGCTTGCCTTCAATTATTCGACTTGATGACTAATCCAATTTATCGTACCAAAAACACACAACATAAAATTAAGTATCAATTATTATAAAAATAATGAATAAAATAAAATAATGAATAAAATAAAATCTAAAATAATAAAAGTAAATAAAATCATAATTTAACCAATATAAAGAGACCATTGGACTAATATTAAGGACTAAAAATATAGTATATTATGCACTTATCACATATCGGGTTCGGGTTGAGTTCAAGTCGGGTGAAATTGGTGTTGGGTTAAGTTCAGATCGGTTAAATTCGGATCCGGATTAAGTTCAGGTTGGTTACATATTGGATTTGGGTCCTGAATTTCTCACTAATTGAAAAAATGAAATAGGCATCGCACAATGCGCACCGGTTTTTGAAAACCGGTGCTAAAAAAAATAGGCGGGATTGGGAAATAGAGTTTTCGCACCGGTTCCAACCAAGGTTCAAACCGGTGCGAATTTAAAAAAAAAAAAAAAAAAAACCGGTTCAACCCTAACATTTTCTAAACCCTTTATACTCCCTCAGCCCCTCTCTCTCTCTCTCTCATAATCCGCCTCTCTATTTCTTCTCTCCTTCTCTCTCTTCTCTCCTTCTCTGTAATCTCTCGTTCTTCTCTTCTTCTCTCTCATCTATCCTTCTTCTCTGATCTCTCATCTTCTTCTTCCTCATATATTCTCTCATCTTCTTCTTCTTCCTAATCTGTTCTCTCTTCCTCATTTTCGAAACCTTAATCGAAGTTTTGAAACCATCGCTGCCGCCGTTCATGCAAGCACCAGCCGATGTTCTTCTCTCTGTTAATTATTAGAAAATAAAAAATTTGAGGTTAGGGTTTCTGGGTTCGTAATACTTTTTTTTTTTTTGAGAAATTCTGGGTTCGTAACTAACCCTTACATTTTTGGTGTTTTAATTGGTGCAGGTAGTATTCCTCCAAAAAAAAAAAAATTACAACTGCAGCGACTATAGACGAAGGATTCAAGATTCAAGTTTGTTGTTCATTGTTACGTTTTTTTTTTTTTTTTTTTTTTATTGTAAAATAACAATTTATTTGATGCATATATATATATATATATATATATATATATATATATATATATATATATATATATATATATATATATATATATATATATATATATTCATGTATATTACGATTTTGGTGTACATGGTTGTTCATTTTTTTTCCGTGATTAATGTATATTAATACGTACTTTTTGGGTTTTGTTTTATTGTATGCTGATTTTGAAGTGAAAAAATTGCAATTTTTTTAATTTTTTTTTATTTTTTGACGGCATAATAGGCACCGGTTAACCGTGCCAATTGTAGTTAAAACCAAAAAAAAAATAAGCGCGGCACTTACTTTTAGCACCGGTTAACCGATGCGAAATCTCTTGGTTTTTGGCATCCCTCAAATCAGGATCGGTTCAAAATTGGTGCTAAATGGGGGTTTTGAACCGGTGCTGATTACCATTTTTTGCCTAGTTTTCTCGGGTCAAATCGGATTGGTTACAGTTCAAAACAGATGATTTTTTTAGACCGGTTAGGATTTGACACCTCTACTCATAGCCCAGCCTCCCTTGTAGACTTCGCTCCCCCCACCCCATTGACGTTTCAACGGCTTTAAGCTCGCCGGTGACCACCTCCCCTCCATAGGTCGCCAGCGCGAGCTTTTCTTCTTTTAGAGGGCAGCTCGGAGTTTAGTTGACTCCGATTTTTCCTTGAAGATCCGTGGGTGGCCGCCGTCACTAGGTGCTCTATAAGTAGTCTTTCCATTGAATCTATCTCCCTTTGTTCGCTTCTGAGTCTACATCATCACTGCATGCTTGCTTGTCCAGTTTTAGCTTGCTGTATTTTAATTAGATCTTGCTGTTTAGGTAATTTTAAAGTATGAGGGAATTTTCAAGTTTAGGACCTTTAATGTTGCATCACCTAGATCAGTTAGAGGAGGATGATACTGATGTTGAGAAAATGTTTGAGGAAACCAATTGTTTGGGGTAAAATTACCCCAGCCACGTGGCCCAATGGCAGCGCGACACGTGGCACCTTGGTATTGGTCAGCAGGGCTCCAATCCCATGCTGACACGTGTCCTAGGAACCCTAAATGGGGAACCAATGCTCTCCACTATTTATCCTCATTAATGGGGTATTCAATTGGCATTTAATTTACATTCACTTACATCCAATTGCATTCAATACAATCATAAAGACACTTACACCAAAACCGAGCAATCTTAATTGCGGAATTCTCCCATTACGCGAGAAGTAATTTTACTCTTTACGCACTTTCTTCCTCTCGTACATCACTGACTTGATCGTCGAAGGCGGAGCTCCCCCTAACCGGAGTCTTCTTGGTTTTGCAGGTATAGGCGGTCGAAGGACATTCTTGGAATTGTAACTCTCC
Source organism: Chenopodium quinoa (assembly GCF_001683475.1). NCBI lineage: Eukaryota > Viridiplantae > Streptophyta > Magnoliopsida > Caryophyllales > Amaranthaceae > Chenopodium > Chenopodium quinoa. The sequence continues at coordinate 1,262,220 of NW_018743783.1, forward strand.
CGCAGGACACATCAGAAAACCCTGAAACATTTGGCGCCGTCTGTGGGGAGAGTACTTCCATGATGACTTCTAATCCGGTATCACCGGATCAGGTCAAGCGGCCATCGGCCGAGCCTGAGTTCCAGACGGACCATGAAAGCGATGATGATTACGGACTCGACACCTATGTGGCCCCAGACGGGTCCTTCAGAACAAAGCACACCCGTTCCAGGGATAAGAAGGAATGGGAAAACATCCAAGCTGCTCCAAGCAACCCAGCCGGCAACCCGGTTGGAGCTGCACAGGCGGCAAAAGGCTCTGCTCCTGTCACGAGGAACGAACTCATGACCTTCATGAATAGTTTCAAAGGCGAAATTCAGAGCCTTATTCGGTCAGCTACTCCTAAGAAGAGTCAGTCGGCCAAGAAGCCTTCTAACAAGAAGGCAATCAAAGACCGGGTCCCTACCCCTCATCCAAAGCCAAAGGAGGGGGAGGGCCTCTGGTTCGATCAAAACCGGCTCCGCTTCCCGCAAGCGGAACCAAGAAAACCCATCCGGCACTTGCAGCCGGATGGTTCAAAAAAGATATTCTCCGACGCCCGAACGTTTCTCCAAGAAAAGAGAAGTCTGGCGTCTGCGTCGGCTTCAACGTCGACTTTTCCAAACAGTTTCCGTGACACCTCTAACAGGCGTACGGGAACAAGTCTAGCGAGTCAGACGGGCGAACCATCCGCCCGGTCTGGACCCCAAGTGATCCGACCTGGTCTATTTGGTTCGCCGAATGGGCTGGGTGGATCCCCTTTTACCCAAACGGGTCCGTTTGGCAGAAATGTGCAGCAGCCGTTCCAACTCATGGATTGGCAGCAGCGCCTGCTGAATTTGGGAGAACAGCCCTCGGCGTTCTCCCCTGAGATAACCCAGGAGACACAGCCGGCTAAGATTAAAAACGTGTTGGTAGGGGCCTATGATGGTACCTCCAACCCAGAAGATCATTTAATGGCTTATTCCAACCTCATGTACCTACAGGGGTTGGATGATGCCGTCTGGTGCTGGTATTATTTAGGGATTACTTTTCCTTGTGAGCATATAATTAATTGATTGGGGTAGGAATTTATCTTGTATTGATTATATTAGCGGTAATACTTAATTCTAGAGTCTTTATTATTATTAGATTTATTTTGTTAGTTCATAGTATATATTATTCAACTCATTATTTTATCTTGATTCGGCTATTATAATTCATAGAAACCATTGTTTAGTCCAACCTTCTCTGTGGGATCGACCCTGACTTACCCTACTACATATTAGGAGGTTTAGTTAGGTTTTTATTATTTTTGTTAGGTGTGCGACCGCCTACCAAATTTTGGTAGGCGTGTCGCGTACCTATCAAAAATAACCTAACAGACCAATACTAATGTAGACTGGTAAGCAAGGGTCGGATCCCAAGAGACTAAGGTTCAAAAATAATTAAATAGACTCGAATTTCTACTAAGCAAGAATCAATTATAATCGATAACTAAGGGTCTAAAATATAGGAAAAATTCGAAAATAAACTAAGTAAGATGATTAAATCAAGCAATTAAAAACATCCAAGATCTTAGTTTCACCACAATTATTATTGAAGCAATTGTAATTCTACCCTTAACATACGAATTCAATTGAACGGGGAAAAGTAAACCCTAATAAATACCAAGGATCTCTCTCGAGTATCAATGGCTTCCCTAACATACAATCAATCCTATTCTCATGGTATCATGCATATTAAAGACATTAAACACGTTACTCTCACTTCCTAATTATCAAACCCAACTACTCTCGTGTTGAGAATCAAACCCTAAATTGATTTACTCAATTCCGTTTATACCTAACTCTCGCTGTGATAAAAACAATGGAATAATCGCAATATTATAGTTACGTCTAACCTAGCATTGGCATAATCAAAATCAATTTAGCAATTCAATTGTTAAAGTTATTAAAGAATTTAAAGATTTAATTCATGCATCAATAATAATAGGGCTACACTAGATCTTGAATTAAAGAATCTACTCACACATTAAAGAAACAAAAACAATAATAAGTAATGAAAACATAATTAAATAACAAAGGATGAAAAATAAATACCAAATCTTGAATAAATTAATAGTAGAAACCTTGAATCTTGAATTACAAAACTTAGAAAATAATAATTGGAGAACTAGTTCTTAATGAGAGAATAAAATAAAATATGGCTTAATGAAAATTCAAGAAAAACAAGGCTAAAAAGTATTTATACGAACCTAAAAAAGATAAGAAAAACGACTAAGCCTTGGCGCACAAGAATCCCAGGAGGCACGGACGTGCCTCCTCATAGGCACGGACGTGCCTCTTTACGTAGCAAAATTGCTGCAGTTTCTGTCTTCCAGGCACGGACGTGCCTGATGCTGGGCACGGACGTGCCTGCTTCTTTACCTAGGCACGGACGTGCCTCTTCTGCTAGGCACGGACGTGCCTAGGGTCTTCTTTTGGCGCAGCTTCTGGCACAGAGGCACGGACGTGCCTAATGGGGAGGCACGACCGTGCCTACCTCTAAAATGCCATTTTCTTGATTTTTCTTCAATCTCCAAACTCCATGGGCTTTGACTTACTTCGTGGATCTATAATTTATCCAAATTAGCTCCATTATTCTTGAAAATCATCAAAAACAACAAAACTACCCATAAAAGCATCGGATTATCCAAAGTAGAGCAAAATACGCCAAAACGGACTCAAATACTCAACTAAACTAACAAAACTAACTAAAAACCAACCAAATAACATACACAAAACACGACTTATTAAACTCCCCCAAGCTAAACTAATGCTTGTCCTCAAGCATTTCACCATGAATCACAAGGGAAGAGAATGATAACCCCTCAAACAATCACAATGTGTCATCGAGTTCAAAATCACGATAAAAAACGAAACCAAGGATCAACATGTACAAAAACCGCCATTCATCTCATATAATTAGACTTGACAACCAATCTTACCACACATATCCCCATACCTACTCACACAAACATGAATAGTTCTCACTTTAGTTGTGAAAAATAAAAAACAATAACGCTCATGTGTTTTCGGGGTGAAATATGGAGCCACTCAACCTAAGCATAGCATGCATATCAACTTCACACAACCGGCCTCTTGAGGCTTGCAATGCAACTTTCTCCTCTTTTAGTGATTGATGCAAACACGAAAATCATGAAATCCATATTAGGTAAGCTCGGTAAATAAGGGTTGGACGACGTAATTTGGGAATGTGGTGCTCAAAATAAAACAAATCCTAATCCCACTACACATTCAAATGTCGGGTTCGATCCAACCTTATTTCCTCCAATCTCCATACAATTATGAACATAGCCCTTTTATTCTTTCTTTGCCTCATTTTTTTCTTCTTCTTTTTTTTTTTCACAAAGAGGAGGGAATTAATAAATTAAAGCGAATGGAAGAACTCTCAATTTTTTCAAAGGCCTTTAAGGCCATTTTTCTTTTCTTTCCTTTCTTCCTTTTTCTAATATCCCCTCTTTCTCTTGTTTTCTTTCCCTTTTTTTTCGGTTTTTTTTTTTCAACATCATTCACACTCATAGGGGTTAACAAATGTAAAACACCTTCAAAATAAACCTAGAAAAATAGCTCTAAAACTTTAAATGTAGGGTATCAAGAAGGGGTTAATATGGCTCAAATTGGTTCAACCTACGGGTGAATGTAAAATAAAAATAAAAAAAAACAAAAAGAAAAAAAAAACATGAAGGCCTAGAATGTGGAGGCTCTAAATTCTACAAGGAAATTTCAATCATCTTTTCGCGACATGCATCATAAAGTCTCAAATAGTCAAAAAGCAAGACCAAGAATTCGATTATGTGAAGGACAATCTAATCACACAAGAAGAAACATGACTGAGGTAGAGTGAAATCAGTCAAATAAGGCTCAAGACTCTCACCGGGTACACAAACTATTCACATAAGTAGAGCGGGGAGACCATCCTGGCCACTACCTAGCTCAATTCCAAGCACATCAATGAATGGGTTTTCGAAGACTCTCTTTTTTTCAAAAAGCACACAAATGTGATTATAATCATAGAAGCATAGTCATGCAATGGCATATTATTCGACATTAGAGAGAAAAAAGAAACTACCCAAAAACTGAAATAAAACTAATATATACATGGTGAAAAGCAAATCCTCCCCCAAGCTAAACCATACATTGTCCTCAATGTATGCATAAACCAAGGCAAATAAACAAGGGGAGGGGAAAGACAAACTACTGATCAGGGGGGGGGTGGGGGGAAAACCATACCTCGGGTCGGTACTAGGACCGCCCTAGAAGTGCTGTCTCATCATGCCCCCTATATCATAGAACTGAGACTGGAAGGCGGCAAGTTGATCTCACAGGTCGCCGAAGGTGGTCGCCATGCTATCATGGGACATCGACAGATTTGTGACCGCTCTCTGGGTCTTATTGACGTCCCTCCTCAAGTCACCCATGCTTAGCACAACATGGTTGAGATTGGCCCTCATGGAGGCTATTTGCTCCTCCAAAGTAGGTGGGGTGTGGGTCTCCTGATGTGGAGCATCCTGCTCCATGTGTGCATGTCCCTCACCACCATATGCTTGCCCCTGTCCTCCATAAGCATGCCCCTCACCACCAGGCAACTGGGCTCCTTCTCCCATAGGCATCGGGACTCCCTTCCCAGTCTGTGGTGGCCACATGAAATCAGGAGGGATAATCCATGTATCCCTCCCGGTCACCTGAGGGATCCCGAACTTCGGGAGGTAAGCATAAGGAACCGGTCGGGGTAGAGTGGGACGCCCGACCAACCACACAAAACCTTGGGCGTTGCGGCGCCTCTTCACCCAGCACATCTGCTGGAAACTCTGAAAGCTCATCGTGGTGGGGCCTCCAACCCTGTACTGGTCGATACCTGTCCAATCCTGCACATAGCCAACAACCAACAAAGAAAGCATACCACCTATAGCAATCTCCCCAGATCCCATGGCTACATTATATAGGTGGTCTAAAAACCATGCCCCAGGGTTAATCATGTCTTCTGCCTCAGTGGGGGTCGGGGTGGCAAAGCAAATGCCATAGAAAATAGAGTTCCTTGGCCGAGCAAACTCCTCCTGTGTTACATCTAGCAAAAAGGGTCCAAGAAAAGAGTCGGCATATAAGTCTCATGGCCGGGTGAACTATACATGAGGTCTTGGAATGGCTAGGGTAATAGTCATCTAGCCCAGTCAAATCCCGCCACATGTTAAGGTCACTGTAGCCGGTCAACCTACTGTAATTTGGTCTACCTATTTGGCCGAAGGTGGGGAAGCCTAACAGGACATTAACCTCCCTCACCGTAAGGGTGTGACGTTCACCAAACAAGTTGAAAGAAACGTCCCTAGGAGTGTGGCCGTCCGATCTACGGCGGACCTCTAAGGTAGAAAGGAACTCATAGGTGATATTGGAGTAGGTGTTGGCATGTTTGGCTAAGAAACCGTCCCAACCTAGTTGGTTAAGAATGCGTTGAACCTCACCTCCCATACCCAAGCTTTCCATGGCCTCTTGGTCAAAAAACCGTGTAGGCACTAAGGGTCATGATCTAATGCGAAGAAAATTGTTTAAGTGTTCTTCATTACCCTTAAAGTCGATCCCAAAAGTCTCGATGGGTGGGATATGGGCAAGTGATGTGGGAGAAGGTTGTGGAACGAGTGGGGTTCTAAGGCCCTTGGAAGAGGTGTTCCTAGGCCTATTTCTTCTTTGGTGAGATGAGGATGCCATGATTTCAATTAGCAAACAATGTGTATCAATTCAAGCACACAAACAAGCAATCAATCAACCACAAATTCACAAGGGTCCACAATAATTTAACAATACTCCAACAATGCTTCAAGATTAATAATGGTTTTTCAATCACACCACACCAAAATATAATCACAAATATCCAAACAAATAGAACAAACCAAACACAATTAACAATCTCCAACAATTTTTTTATGAACAATTGTTAGCAAATTATTCATGAAAACCTAGAGAGAGAAAGTGTGAGAAAAGGGGTTACCCAAGGTATGCTGGATGTTGAATACCCACAAATGATCCACAATTGACGTATGTAGCACCCTTGAATCCTTTCCTTGCCTTCCAATTGCTCCAAAGGACTTTAAATCAAAAAGCCCCAAATTGATTTTTGAATCTAGGGTTCTTGAAAAAATTGGTTAAAATTGTGTTTGGGATGATTTTTGTTGATAATGGAGTGTGAGAATGAAGTAGAAGGATGAGAATGTTGGAGATTATGTGAAGAATTGTGAGTTTGGGTGATGGATTGAAGAGGGGAAGGCCAAAAATCTTGAGTGGAAGGAGAGGAGAGAGAAACTCTTGAGTTTGAAAGTGGGGGAATTGTAAATGAAGGAGTAGGGATTGTGAAGCCCGTGCCTCTATTTCAGAGGGGGCACGGACGTGCCTTATGGGAGGCACGGACGTGCCTTATGGGAGGCACAGACGTGCCTCTTCAGAGATCAACTGTCAAAAACAATCTGCCTCAGGGGCACGGACTTGCCTCCTATGCAGTTTTAGTTTTTTTTTTTTTTTTTTTTAAATAATAAAAAAAATAAAATAAAAAGTAAAAATTAAATACGGAAAACTGAGGCACGGACGTGCCTCTCTAAACTTCCATCTCCCCAAACTTTCTGCCTTAGACGCACGGACGTGCCTCTGCAGAAATTGAATTTTTCTCCTTTTCCTTCCTTTTGGCGCTTTTCCTCCTTGTTTCTTCTTCCTTTTGCTCACTTTTCACCTAAATAAATACCATAAACGACTCAAAAACTAAAACACAAGAATCAAACCAAATAAATTAAAACGAAAAAGGAAAATAAAAATAAATAAAATAAATAAAAACGCCAAAAATAACGAACTAAAAGTGAAAACTAGAGAATGGGTTGCCTCCCATTTAGCGCTTGTTTATGAGGTATTTAGCTCGACCGTATGGCTTCTCATGGGCTTGGTGATGGGGACGAGAGTGTGATGTCCACCCCCTCATCGATGGGATCACCGACTCGGTAGTGCTTCACTCGTTGTCCATTGACTTTGAAGGGTTCCCCTCTTGTGTTTTCTAACTCAATCGTGCCATAGGGGAAAACTTTTCTAATCTTGAATGGTCCCGACCATCTAGACCGAAGCTTTCCAGGGAATAATTTTAACCTAGAGTTGAAAAGAAGGACTTGATCCCCTTCTTTGAACTCCCTTCTCACAAGATTCTTGTCATGCCACCTTTTTGTCTTCTCTTTGTATAGCTTCGAACTCTCATAAGCATCAAGGCGAAGTTCATCCAATTCGTTGAGTTGCAACAACCTATTCTCTTCTGCTGCTTTGGCATCAAAGTTCAAGCTTTTTATGGCCCAAAATGCCCTGTGTTCTAGCTCAACGGGGAGATGGCATGCTTTACCATAGACAAGCCTGTATGGGGTCGTACCAATTGGTGTTTTAAAGGCCGTTCGGTACGCCCATAGTGCATCGTCTAGCTTCACAGACCAGTCCTTTCTTGTTCGCGCAACAGTTTTCTCTATGATGGACTTGATCTCTCGGTTAGACACTTCTACCTGGCCACTTGTCTGTGGGTGATAACCAATTCCAAGTTTGTGGTGCACTCCACATTTTTTCAACATTGCCTTGAATCGATGCTCCAAAAAGTGTGTTCCCCTGATCAAAACACGTGGTAAACCAAAACGAGGGAAAATAACTTTCTTGAAAAACTTGCTTACCACACGAGCATCATTGGTTGGAGTAGCTATTGCTTCCACCCACTTTGAAACGTAATCAACAGCTAGCAATATGTAACGGTTGCCATGGGAGGAGGGAAACGGACCCATGAAGTCTATCCCCCACACATCAAACAACTCGACCTCGAGTATGTTATTAAGTGGCATCTCGTTCTTCTTGGAAATCGTGCCTGTCCGTTGACATCTATCACATGCCTTGACATAAGCATAAATATCTTTGAACATCGTAGTTCAGTAAAATCCACATTGCAAAACTTTAGCAACTGTTTTCGAGGGGCCTGCATGTCCACCACAAGGTAGGTCATGGCAATATGAAATAATATTACTTATCTCGGTTTCTGGAACGCATCTACGGATCATGGTGTCTGCGCATTCCTTGTAGAGGAAGGGATCGTCCCAGTGGTATCTCCTTACTTCAGAAAAGAATTTCTTCTTTTGTTGAGAAGAATAGCCATGAGGCATTGTACCTGTGGAGAGAAAATTGGCTAAGTCAGCAAACCAAGGGGATTCAGTCTGTAATAAAGCTAATAAATGTTCAGCAGGAAAAGAATCATCAAAAGGGATATCATCTCCATCTTCAGGGTCAAGGAGAAGACGGGAAAGATGGTCTGCAACGACAATCTCTGTTCCTTTGGTATCCCTGATTTCGATGTCGTAATCCTGTAGCTGGAGAATCCATCGAATCAGCCTTGGTTTGGCATGTGTCTTAGTCATCAAGTACCTCAATGCTGCATGATCTGTATGAATGATGACCTTGGAACCTACCAAATAAGAATGAAACTTGTCAATAACATATATAACTGCTAACATCTCTTTTTCAGTTGTGGCATAATTCATTTGAGCAGAGCTTAAAGTCTTGCTAGCATAGTATATGGCATAAAGCTTCTTCTCCTTCCTTTGCCCCAAAACAGCTCCCACCGCATAATCACTAGCATCGCACATGATCTCAAACGGCAGACTCCAATATGGGGGTTGCATGACTGGAGCAGTGATTAAAGCTTCCTTCAACCTGTTAAAAGCTTCAAGACAAGCATCAGAAAAGACAAAAGGGACATCCTTGGCCAATAGCTCAGTTAAAGGTCTAGCAATTTTCGAAAAATCCTTAATAAAACGCCGATAAAAACCTGCGTGACCAAGGAAGCTTCGAACTCCTTTTACAGAGTTAGGGGGTGGTAAGCGCTCTATAACCTCTATTTTGGCCTTATCAACCTCAATCCCTTTATTAGACACAACATGACCTAAAACAATTCCCTGTTGAACCATAAAATGACATTTCTCCCAGTTTAAGATTAGATTAACTTCTTTACATCTTTGGAGCACCTTTTTTAGATTTTCAAAACATACATCAAAGGTTGTTCCATAGAAGGAGAAATCATCCATAAATACTTCCATAGAGTTTTCTATGAGTCCTGAGAAAATTGCCATCATACATCGCTGAAAAGTGGCAGGAGCATTACATAATCCAAATGGCATCCTGCGATATGCAAAGGTGCCATATGGACATGTGAAAGTAGTCTTTTCCTGGTCACAAGGACAGATGGGAATTTGAAAGAAACCTGAATATCCATCCAAGTAACAGAAAAAGGAATGCTTTGCCAACCTTTCAAGCATCTGGTCGATAAAGGGTAAGGGGAAGTGATCCTTCAAGGTGGCCTTATTCAACTTCCTATAATCTATACACATTCGCCATCCTGTGACAGTTCTAGAGGCGACTGGCTCACCCTTGTCATTCTTAACAACGGTCATACCTCCCTTCTATGGTACTACTTGTACAGGGCTAACCCACTTACTATCTGAGATAGGGTAGATTATACCTGCAGCAAGCAATTTCAGAACCTCTTTTTTAACTACCTCCATCATATTAGGATTAAGTCTTCGTTGAGGTTCTACAGAAGAGGCATGATCGTTTTCAAGAATGATCTTATGCATACAAAAAGAAGGATTAATGCCCTTGATATCATCAATGGTGTACCCAATGACACTTTTATATGTTTTCAAAACGTTGAGCAATTGCTCCAATTTTGTGTCCTTGAGTTCAACATTGACAATAACGGGATATGAATTATTGGGACCAAGATATGCATATTTTAAGTTAGAGGGGAGGGGTTTCAACTCTACCTCGGGAGGCTTAGAACTCTCCCCAATACTCATTGCTTCCAATGTCTCTCTGATCGGGTTCTGATTTGGATTGGCCTTTGCTTCATTAAGTAACCTGGTATACTCCTTAGACTGCCAATCTCCACTATCATCTTCCTTCCCTAATAGCACTTGTTCGAGGGCATCATCATTTTGATTCAAGGGAAGTTGCTCGTTCTGCAGCTCATCGAGCACATCAACCTGACAAACAGTGTCTCCCATAGAAGGGGCACCCATAACATTCAAAAGTGAGTATTCCAATTTCTCATCACCTACTTCAAAAGTAATCTTACCTTTCTTCATATCAATAATTGCACCTGCAGTAGCTAAGAAATGTCTACCAAGTATAATTGGAACATTCACATCTTCATCCATCTCCATTACAACAAAATCACAGGGGATGAAAAACTTACCTACTCGGAGGGGTACATCCTTAAGTACGCCCAAAGGAAACTTCACTGACCTGTCTGCAAGTTGCAGAGATATGTGTGTGGGTTTGAGTTCACCCATCTGCAACTTCTTGCATATTGACAGTGGCATGAGGCTCACACTTGCACCTAAGTCACATAGCGCCCTGTTGATCTCAATATCTCCAAGCTTCACTGGAATTGAATAGCTACCTGGATCTCCTAATTTCTTAGGGAGAGTGTTCTGTAAAATAACACTGCACTCTGCATTCAAAGCAACTGTAGTATTCTCTTCTAACTTCCTCTTATTAGATAGCATATCTTTCAAAAATTTTGCATAGGAAGGCATTTCAGATATGGCATCTAGAAATGGAATATTAATATGAAGCTTTTTAAGTACATCAAGGAACTTACTGAAATTTTTCTCAAGTTTAGCTTGTGCTAACCTTTGAGGAAAAGGAACCTTAGGCACATACGGAGCAAGTGGCTTTGGTGGTGCTCCCTGTGAATCATCCTCGACCCTAGAGTTGTCAACTTCCTTTTCTCTTGCACCTGCTTCTTCAACAACCTCCCTTGATGGCTCCTTTGTATGAGATTGTTTAGTCTGGCCCGGGAAGGTTCCTGGAGTCTTTAGGGCTTGGCTAAATTGGTTGGCCAATTGGCTTATCTGATTCTCCATAAGTTTACCCTGAGCTTGCAACTGTTGGATAGAGCTATTTTGATGTTGGATAGCACTGTTTGTTGCGGTTATAAAGCTCTCTAATGTCACCTCTAGGCTTGATTTCTGAGGTTGTTGTTGCATTGGTTGTTGGGCATTGGTTGTTTTCTGTTGGAAACCAGGTGGTGGTTGGTTGTAGGTGTTGGATGGAGGTGGTGGTGGAGGGTTTTGTTGTGCTTGGGAATTTTTGTATGAGAAGTTAGGATGGTGTTTCCATCCCTCATTGTAGGTGTTGGAATAAGGGTCATAAGGTCTCTTTGAGTTAGAGGAGTAGAAAGCATTGGCTTGCTCGATTGACATCTCTTCTGTATTCTGCGAAATCTGTGGGCAATCTGGAGCAACATGACCCTGCACATGACATAACTGACACAACTCCTGTGGGGTGTTAGAAGTTCCTGCTTGGAACTTATCAAACCTGCTTGTTAGTGCTTGAACAGAACTAGTTAGCATAGTTAAAGCATCAACATCAAATTTACCTCCCTTTTTCACAGTGTTTCGGCCTCCATCTTCTCTATGAGCTCCCTAGCTTCAGTGGGGTTCTTTGTCAAGAGAGAACCTCCTGACGCGGCATCTATATAAATACGGAACTCATGAGTCATGCCATTGTAAAAGGTTTGCATCAAAATCCAATCTGGAATGCCATGGTGAGGGCATTGTCTCTGTAATCTTTTAAATCTCCTCCAAGCCTCATCGAGAGACTCATCATCTGACTGCTTAAAAGTTTGTAGCTCATTCCTCAATCTTTAAGTCTTCTCATTCCCTAAAAACTTCACTAGGAAGGCTTTCACTAACTTGTCCCATGTATCGAACGAGCCAGTACCTTCATCTCTTTACCACTCCTTTGCCCTGTCTCGAAGTGAGAAGGGAAAAAGGCGTAGTCTGATTGCATCATCTGTAACACCATTCAACTTCATAGTGTCACATTTCTCCAAAAAGCTATCTATATGGCTTATGGGGCAATTGTGTAGTAGCCTTGCAAATGAATCATTGGAGATGAACTGTATGAATTGTGGCTTGAGCTCGAAATGCTGAGCCGTGACTGGTGGTCTTATGATGCTTGAAAGGACTCCGGTAGTCGTATCAGGAATACCGTACTCCAAAAGGGATTTCGTTGGTTGGTCTACCATGTTTCTATTGGCTTGATTTCTCCTTCTTCTTCTACCTGCCCGTCTTCTTGCGGTTGCTTCGATTTCAGAATCAAAAGGTGCTAGATCTTCTGAACCTGAGCTTCGTGTGGGCATGCAACAAGAAAACTAGAGAAAGAGTATCAAAAACACAAGTGAAAGTAGCCGAAGCAACGAAATAAGCCTAGCAAAAATGAATAACAATTAATCTAGTGAAACCGTTAGTCCCCGGCAACGGCGCCAAAATTTGGTAGGCGTGTCGCGTACCTATCAAAAATAACCTAACAAACCAATACTAATGTAGACTGGAAAGCAAGGGTCAGATCCCAAGAGACTAAGGTTCAAAAATAATTAAATAGACTCGAATTTCTACTAAGCAAGAATCAATTATAATCGATAACTAAGGGTCTAAAATATAGGAAAAATTCGAAAATAAACTAAGTAAGATGATTAAATCAAGCAATTAAAAACATCCAAGATCTTAGTTTCACCACAATTATTATTGAAGCAATTGTAATTCTACCCTTAACATACGAATTCAATTGAATGGGGAAAAGTAAACCCTAATAAATACCAAGGATCTCTCTCGAGTATCAATGGCTTCCCTAACATACAATCAATCCTATTCTCATGGTATCATGCATATTAAAGACAATAAACACGTTACTCTCACTTCCCAATTATCAAACCCAACTACTCTCGTGTTGAGAATCAAACCCTAAATTGATTTACTCAATTCCGTTTATACCCAACTCTCGCTGTGATAAAAACAATGGAATAATCGCAATACTATAGTTACGTCTAACCTAGCATTGGCATAATCACAATCAATTTAGCAATTCAATTGTTAAAGTTATTAAAGAATTTAAAGATTTAATTCATGCATCAATAATAATAGGGCTACACTAGATCTTGAATTAAAGAATCTACTCACACATGATTAAAGAAACAAAAACAATAATAAGTAATGAAAACATAATTAAATAACAAAGGATGAAAAATAAATACCAAATCTTGAATAAAATTAATAGTAGAAACCTTGAATCTTGAATTACAAAACTTAGAAAATAATAATTGGATAACTAGTTCTTAATGAGAGAATAAAATAAAATATGGCTTAATGAAAATTCAAGAAAAACAAGGCTAAAAAGTATTTATATGAACCTAAAAAAGATAAGAAAAACGGCTAATCCTTGGCGCACAAGAATCCCAGGAGGCACGGACGTGCCTCCTCATAGGCACGGACGTGCCTCCTCATAGGCACGGACGTGCCTCTTTACGTAGCAAAATTGCTGCAGTTTCTCTCTTCCAGGCACGGACGTGCCTGATGCTGGGCACGGACGTGCCTGCTTCTTCACTTAGGCACGGACGTGCCTCTTCTGCTAAGCACGGACGTGCCTAGGGTCTTCTTTTGGCGCAACTTCTGGCACAGAGGCACGGACGTGCCTAATGGGGAGGCACGGCCGTGCCTACCTCTAAAATGCCATTTTCTTGACTTTTCTTCAATCTCCAAACTCCATGGGCTTTGACTTACTTCGTGGATCTATAATTCATCCAAATTAGCTCCATTATTCCTGAAAATCATCAAAAACAACAAAACTACCCATAAAAGCATCGGATTATCCAAAGTAGAGCAAAATACGCCAAAACGGACTCAAATACTCAACTAAACTAACAAAACTAACTAAAAACCAACCAAATAACATACACAAAACACGACTTATCAGGTGCCGATGCTTCCCGGTTACCCTGAAGGGCATTGCCCAACGGTGGTTTAGTAACTTACCATCCGGCTGCATCAACAACTTCAAGACCTTGGCGTACTTGTTTACGTCAAACTTCTCAATGAACATCCCGGCTACAAAGACAAGCCTCGATCTGGGGGCAATACAACAGGGTGACCGAGAAGGGCTCTGATCGTATGTCAGGCGGTTCAATCTAATGAGAATTCAGATTCAAGGGCTATCTGACGAAGTTGCTTACACAGACTTCTTTAAGGGTCTGAAGGATGGGTCAACCTTCAAGTTTGACCTCGTCCGGAAAAGGGTAGCCACCCTCCAAGAGGCGTTAATGGAAGCTGAAGCCTACATACAGGCGACGGAGCTTTGTGCTGTAAGGCAGCCGTCGGATTTCAAAAAATCCGACAGAAGAGACAGCCGGCAACAACAACAACAGCCGGCTAAAAAGGAAGAAAAGAAGAGAAAGGAGGTCTGGGCGGCAGACCGATTTGGTCAGCCGGCTCAGAAGCTCAGACGGAAATCTGAACCGTACGTTCCCAAGTACGAGTTCACAAAGGACTGCTCCTCCATCCTCATGGAGATCAAGGACCGGATGTCTCTCGACAAAAGAAAATGCTGCCAGTACCATGAGGATGTTGTCCATGACACTAATGGTTGCTATAGCCTCAAGCGGCTATTAGACCGTCTGGCTGATGAAGGGGCTCTAAAGTCTTATCTGCCCAAAGCCAAGGGCAACACCCTGGCCAAGAAAGGGGAGGTGGAAAAAGCTGTTCTTGCCAATTCAGAAACGGATGAAGAGACAATCTTCACAATAGCAGGCGGCTTTGCCGAAGGGGGTCCCACTATCCGGGGCACCAAAGATAACATCAGGAAGCTGGTTAACTCAGTTGAGGAGACCCAGGCTTCGAAAGACATCTTTCCTAAGGCAAGGTCAGGCGGCCTCACGATGACCCATAGTCATCGAAGCAAGGTTGCCAATCAGAGAGTTGGCCGGATCTTAATAGATACCGGGAGCTCGTCTGACCTAATTAGCTATCAGTGCTTGATCAAGCTCAAGTACAAATCCAATAGCATGCACCAGGTGCCCCACCCGCTTGTTGGTTTATGGGGAGGCGTAGTGCATCCGATAGGAAGCATAGATCTTCCCACACGGCTGGGTGAAAAGGGGGAAGGACGCCACATGGTGATTAAATTCCTGGTTGTAGAAGAGCTTGTCGCCTACAACATGATTTTTGGCCGTCCGACCCTCAACGAATCCAAGGCTGTCATCGTTCCCTCCCTCATGCTCGTCAAATTTGAAAAAGACGATGGTACAGTCGGTTCCCTTAAGGGGGACCAGAGGACGGCTAGGGAGTTCTATCTCTCTGACGTCAGGCCTACTATGGGGGCAGCTGGAGACGGCACCTCCATAGACCTTGATAACTGTGATACAGCAGTCCCGGCTCCAAGGGCAGCCGGTAAGAAAATAAAGGCGGGCCAGATGGATCCCGTCAAGCAAGAAAAATAGCAATCACTAGCCGGGGAAAGGTCAGATGATCAACGACCTCAGCCGGCTGGTGACTGCATTGATGTCGTCTTAGACGACAACCGTCCTGACAGAGCTGTCAAGGTTGGGACGCTTGCTTATGAAGGTTGGGAGCAGACCTGCTCCAACTTCTAAGAGAATTCAAAGACATCTTTGCCTTTGAAGTGGAAGATATGCCAGGCGTCAGCCCGGATCTAGCTGTCCACAAACTCGCCGTAGATCCTAAAAAGAAGCCGGTCAGGCAGAAAAAGAGGGATCATGGCGAGGAGAGATCTCAGGCGGCAGCGGTTGAGGTCAAAAAACTGTTAGAGGCTGGGTTCATCCGGCAATGCTACTACCCGGATTGGGTAGCAAACGTTGTCCTCGTAAAAAAGCCGAATGGTACCTGGCGGATGTGTGTAGACTACACAGATCTGAACAGAGCATGCCCAAAGGACAGTTACCCACTTCCAAAGATCGACAATCTGGTCGACTCTACAGCCGGTCATGCTCTGATGAGTTTCATGGATGCCTACTCAAGTTTCCACCAAATACCCTTATGGAAAAACGATCAAGAGAAGACAGCCTTCGTCCCTGATCAGGGGTTATTTTGTTACAAGGTGATGCCGTTTGGGTTAAAGAATGCACTAGCTACATTCCAGCGCATGATAAACACCGTCTTCATCAATCAGATTGGCAGGAATGTAGAGGCGTACATTGATGACATGATAGTCAAATCCAAGCTACAGATGGATCATCTACTGGACCTCCGAGAAACATTCACCACACTCAGGCGGCACCGGGTCATGCTTAACCCAAAGAAGTGTGTATTTGGTGTTGAGTCTGGGAAGTTTCTCGGATTCTTGATCGACCAAAGGGGCATAGAGGCTAATCCGGAAAAAGTACAGGCGGTCATTGACATGCGTTCTCCCCGCACTGTAAAAGAAGCTCAGAAATTGACCGGTTGCCTGGCGGCGTTGGGAAGATTTCTCAGCCGGTCAGGTGACAAGTGCCTCTATTTCTTCCAAGCCATCCGGAAGAGGTCCAGATTCGAGTGGGGTGAGGAGGCGGAAATGGCATTCCAGAAGCTAAAGCAGCATTTGCATTCGTTGCCAAGGCTAGTGAGCCCCTTGCCCCGGGAGGTCCTCTATATGTATCTAGCTGTCTCTGATCATGCCCTTAGTGCCGTTCTCCTCGCTTAGAGAGACGGTAATCAGCTCCCGGTGTATTTCATCAGCCATGTTCTTAAGAATGCTGAACTCCGGTACCCCATGATCGAAAAATTTGGGTTGGCCCTGTTCGTCGCAGTCAAACGGTTGAAGCCCTATTTTTTGGCTCACCCGGTGATTGTATATACAGACCAGCCGCTCAAGCGCCCAATGACCACCATCGAGTCATCCGGCAGAATGATCAAGTGGGCTGTTGAAATACAGAGCCTCGAAATAACTTTTGAACCCAGGCGGACAGTGAAAGGTCAGGCGTTTGTCGACTTCATTGTCGAGATGACTAGGCCGGTACAATCGGAAAATCTTGATCAGGTTTGGAAGTTATTCGTAGACGGTAGCTCTACGGTGAATGGCTGTGGTGCAGGCGTCATATGTCATTCTCCGGAAGGGGATAAGTTTGAGTATGCACTACGGTTCCGGTTCCAAGCCTCTAATAATGAGGCGGAGTATGAAGTCCTACTAGCCGGTATACGCATGTGTAAGGCAGCAGGGGCAAAGAAAGTCAACGCCTGCTCAGACTCTCAATTGATTGTTAGCCAATACAATGGTGACTACGAGGCCACCCATCCGGCTATGATCAAATATCTGCAGGCATTCAGAGAAGAGGCCGTGTCACTTGATGAATTTCATCTAAGTCAAGTGCCCCGGTCCGAGAATAATCAGGCGGATGCCCTTTCCAAATTGGCATCATCCGCTTCCTGTGATGCACCTAGAACGGTATTTTGGGAAGTCATTAGGAGAAGAAGCATTGATCATGACCCCATAGGTATCCTGGACCGAAGTGCCACCTGGATGGACCCCATCCGGGCTTACTTGGCAGACGGTACCTTACCGGATGACCCTTCTGAAGCAATGGCGCTCAAGAAGCGTGCTCTGAGCTTCGTTATACATCATGGAGAACTTCTCCGGAAGGGTTACCTACAGCCGTATCTAAAGTGCGTAACCCCTGAAAGGGGAAGAGAGGTTCTAGAGGATCTGCACGCGGGTTTTTGTGCCTTACACATAGGTGGCAGGTCCTTGGCAAGAAGAACCAGGCGGCAGGGTTATTTGTGGCCCACTCTTGAGGCAGACGCCATGGATCTGGTAAAACGGTGTGACAAATGCCAAAAGTTCGCCCGGCTGATACATCGACCGGCAACTGACTTGACAGCCATCTATAGTCCGGTTCCGTTCGCAAAATGGGGCATGGATATTTTGGGTCCGTATATGCCTTCCACAAGCGGTCGCCGAGATATTTTGGTGGGAGTAGATTACTTCACCAAATGGGTTGAAGTAGAGGCGGTCAAAGGCATAAAAACAAAAGACGTGATCTCCTTCATTTGGAGAAATGTCATCACCCGGTTTGGGGTTCGAATGTCTATGGTCTTTGATAATGGACCTCAATTTGAAACGCCTGTCCTCAAGAGCTGGTTGGGAGACCAAGGAATCTCCCATTGCTTCACATCCGTCGGCCGTCCTCAGGCAAACGGACAAGTTGAGGCCTTCATTAAGCTGATTTCAGACGGTATAAAAAAGAAGGTGGAGGGAGCCGGTGGACTATGGGCAGAGAAACTACCTTATGTCCTTTGGGCCATCAAGACCACAGAAAAAGGGGCAACCGATGAAACCCCGTTTCTTATGACATATGGCACTGAGGCGGTGCTCCCCATTGAACATTATGAGCCGACGCTTCGCATCATGCTATATGATGAGGCGGCTAACTGGGAAGCCATGCGACTTGCACTAGATGCTCTCCCAGAGCGAAGGGGCAACGCCAGCATTGCGTATTTTGTCTTGTAGGAGATTTTACCGCCTGAGAATGACAAGAGCCTACAACAAGCGGGTTCACAAATGGCCCCTGAAAGTAGGAGATTTTGTGCTTCGCAAAATGGAAGCAACTGGTAGGGCCAATGAACAAGGCAAATTGACCCCAAATTGGGAGGGACCCTACCGGATCTTTGAAGAAGTACGAGACGGCACATACCGCCTGGAAACCCCAGACGGTAGAAAGCTGCCTAGAACTCGGAATGTAGATAATCTCAAAAAGTACTACTTCTAGAAATTGTATAGTTTTTGTATATTTCTGTATATAATGAGAAAGATTCACTACATATAGTGCTTACATGCGCCATGTCTTGTGCTTAACACAAGCAGCCCCTTTTACCTGTCTTGTGCCCAACACAAGCGGGCCCGGAAATTTAATGAACCAGCCGGTGACGCCCATTCGGGTGAATTCATCGAAGAGAACATCTCCCATTTGGGTGGAAAATTGTTCTAGTGATCAAAAATCAGGCGGTCCTACCCGCCTGAATGATCCATGGCACCAAGGATTGTGGGCTAGCATTCCCAAACATGCATCCGGCCCCCTCTTTGGATCGAGTACCATTTAAGGTTGATCTCAAAACAGACAGCCGGTACCTAATGTACCGCCTAATCAACTAAGAGAAGGCAGGCCCCAACATTTGGGTTAGGCCAAAAATCTATGAAGGGTGTTCTTGCAAAAACCTAACCGGCAAATTGACACCCTAAATCCTTTGAAAGTCTTTCCCAAAAACCCAACCGGCAAATCGGTAAAAACGGTTGGCACTTAGCATTCAGCTAACGTCGTTAGCATTTGCGCTTATCATATGGATAGCCGCCTGGCACCATTTCATCTATGCCAGCCTCCTATCTAGGGGCAATTACCTATCCTAACCCCAACAAGTTAAACATTCAAGACATTCATGGTTTGACTTTAGAAAAAAGACTAATACTCATGGCCGCTACCACCATGGTTTACACAAGGCAAAGAGTACAATTGCTTGCGAAGACTCAGACGGTAATGGTACCGGTTGGGTTCTCTTGTCTACCCTCACAAATTCCTTTGCCTAGCTTGCGAAGACACAGACTGCAGAGATACCGGATGGGTTTTCTTGGTTATCCTCGCAAAAATTATTATACATAGCCGGCTTGCCGCTTGTATGGGCTGACTTCTTGCGTACAATAATACGCTTTGTGATAAATGCTTGATGATACCAATTGCAAGCTGTTTATTCGAGTTCATTCAAAGCAAGAAAAATGCGATATTCAAGACATTCAAAACAACAAAAAGAAAGAAGCAAATTCATTCAAAACCGGACCAACCGGTAGAAATATAGCAGAATTAACCGGCATAGCCGGTGAAAATATTACTGTTTACAAGATAAACCGGCACAGCCGGTAAAAATATCAGTACTCAAAATGAAAAACAATAGCAGAGTAAGCCGACCCTTCCGGCGCTATTACAAGATAATGCACGGCGCGCAGGCCGGGAGGTCGTTGCTACTCTACTTGCACTGTCACCCAGTCGCCCTGAGCCTGGCTCCCTTCCGGATGAATTGGGTCGGTGTTGGGAACGGAGCCGGGAGCAACCTCGTCCTCGAATGTTGCCTCCAAAGCAGCCGTTTCTGCCTGCATTCGCTGGAACTCAGCGTCCACCCATTGCTCATACGGTTCGGGCCCCGGCTGGCCCTCTTCTTCAGCCAGAATGGCCAGGTCTGCGTATTTGTAGGCGAGCTCCCAGACGTTGTAGTCTGCACCCGGGTGGATGATGGAGAACGCCCTCTTCATTCTGTTTTGGCAGTCCTGCTCATTCTCCTCAATGAGCCGGCTCTGATCAGCTTCTAGGGTGGCCTGGAAATTGCGCTGAGCATCTGCAGCCTCCTTGACCAGGCGGTCATTTTCTAATTGCAGCCGTTTGCTGCTCTTCTCCGCCTGGTCGAGCCGCTTGAGGGGCTCTTCATGATTTTTTAGCTCATCTTCAGCGTTATCCAGGGCCGCCTGGAGGTTGTCGATTTTGAGCTTGGACTCCGAGAGGGCCCGTTGGAGGGACTTGATCTGATCCGCCTGTTGCATGATTATAGATTTAGTTTCTAAGTCATGCACAATCATGGAATAGTGAGCAACGCCATGTGCGTCATCCGCAGAACGTTTGGCTCTTCTTACCTCTTTCTGCTTGCGGATGTAGGCCTTCTTAAGCCCCTCCACGCGGAGCAGTGCCTGCAAACAACAACACAACCGGGACCGGATGGGTGTACTACAAATTAAATGTCGGGTGGGTACTCATTGACTTACATCGGCCAGGTCGACCATCACCCGGTCGGCATTGAAGGTATTGATTCTAGGAATCGCCTCCTTCTTGCCCGGGGGACGGCTTTCAGCATGGCCCGGGCGTATTGAGCAGCGTCCGGCCAGCGTGGTGAGTTATCTTCACCAGAAACAGATGGTGAGAATGCTGCGTATGCTCCACCAACGGACAGCCGGCTGATCGGAGAATCTCCTGGCTGCGAAGAGGAGTATGACTTTACCCCCATGGGTAGGTCGAGCAACGTGAGGTTGAAGGGGTTTGTACCTTTTTGGGAAGCCTTTTGGCCTCCGGCAGAAGATGGACCGGTTGCGGTCCTTATTGGAGTTACCTCTTTCAAGGCCGTTTCAGTGTTAGACCCACTCGGGGTCTTTATTGATTTACCGCCGATCGTAGGCCGGGCGGTAGAAGCAGTTCTCCGCACCTTGAGTGCAGGCTCTTCAACAGACGGCCTTTGCCGGATCTGTTTTTGCAGAGAGCGGGGAATAACACCCCCATCCTGAGACAAGACCACAAACGGTCAAGTGAATAAATAGCTAAAACAGCATCAAAGCCAGCACATAGAGGAGATCAGGCGGGCTAACCTTTTTAGCCGCCTGAGCGGCAAGTTTCTTCTCCAGATTCTCCTTACGGATATCTGAAGCCTTCTTTGCGGGTGTTTTGGCAGTGGGCAGCATCTTCTTAGCTTCTTCTGCAAAACGAAAATACATCCGGTCAGAAATATGAATTTTACATTACAATCAAGAGAAAAAGGTCAGCCGGCATCAAATTAACCGGCTAGGGTTCGTAACCTTTGCTCTTAAACATTCTGCTAAGCCCACAGGCGGACAAGAAACACTCGTCCTTGAAAAATTCGTGTTTGGGCACCCAGTTCTTGGGTACCCTTATTATCTCTCCGGTTGTGAGAGAGGTAGAGGTCAGCTCGAAAAATCCAGAGTCTAGAATGGCCACCCTGTCATTATCAGGAACAGGGGGCAGCCGGCACTGCCCCAAAAGCTCTGGTTTCCGGTTGTAGGTCCGGTACTCCTTGTTCTCCTCTTGAGACGGAGCTTTGACCAGGTCGAACCGGTTCTTCCAGTCCGACCATTTGGACGGCTTGTCCAAGGTCATCATATATTGGGGGTGGGTTGTCAAGGTGTACTAGGCCCTCCAGCCGCCTGGACTCCGGCTCAAATAGTGCATATGGGCAAACGCCTCCCAGCTGCGGTTGAGACCCTGCATCTCGCAGGTGGCGATGTACCCTTAAATGTTCACCCAAGAATTCGGGGTGAGTTGCCAAACGCCTAGACCATACCCCCTAAGTATGGCCTTGATTGTGTTGTGAAGGGGGAAGCGGACGCCGGCTAGGAAAGCCGCTTCGTAGCATCCAAACCAGCTATTAGCGTTGGGCTGGTCATCTTCCCATACAACCGTCCCGAACTCCCCGGGAACGGTTATCTTGAATCCTCCACCAAGCGGTCGCTTGGTAATAAAGTCTTGTAGAGAAGACCGCATGAGGGCACGATCCTTCAAAGACACGGCGATCATGAGAGGGTCGTTTCGGCTTTGCCACGAAGGCCTCTCCGCCTCCTCGCTATCCTCTGACATGGTTAAGTAGCTGGCGCTACTGCTTTCAACCCGACCGTCATCAGAGCCGGATGGGGAGTTGGGACCCTCATTAACGAATCCTGGCTGCTCAGCCTCCTGAGCCGGAGAGGTCTCCTCGTTGTAGGAGCCTAGAATACTATCGCTTGGGGTGGCGGGGGTGCCGCCGGATGGTTCTCTGACCGCCTCCTCTGGGCCTTGTCTTTCAGGCGATAACTCGTTTGAGTCTCCGCCTCTGTAATTGGGGTCCATAGCTATTCCCCTAATTCTGGCCATTGTGTGATGCACAGACACGGAGTCGGTCGATACAGGCGTTGAAAAGGGGAAATTCCAAAGATCAGAGGCGGCATATCCAGTTCTAGACTCAGCCGTACTAATTGACCGGCTGAGTTCACAACTATGGTCCGGGTATGGGTATAAAGGGTCCATCTACCTATGGGATTTATAAACAAAAATGCAAGAAAAAGACGCAAACTGAAATACATGGAAAAGCAAGAAGGAATAAAGACGGTACCTAGAGTAGAAGAGAGTTGAAACCTCAAGAAATTTCTTGGGGATGCTTGCGAAGACACAGACGGTTGGAAGACCGGCTGGGTTCTCTGGGGTACCCTCTCGAAAAACTTTTGCTTGCTTACTACTTCACAGGCGGTCTGAAAACCGGCTGCTCGTAAACTATCAAGTCTCCGTGTGCTCTGAATTTCAAGTATCGGGTGCTCTCAAAGGCCGGATGCTCTCAAAATTCAAGAAAATTCACGAAGTTATAAATGAGCTCTCGTGTGCTTCCTTCCCTATTTATAGGGGTTGTCCCGGAAGGCGAAGGGACGTGACCCTTCACCTTCTGCTTTTCCCTCTTCCTTCAGTTAGAATCTGAAGGGGTTTCCAAAAAAAAAAAAAAAAAAAATTTTTTTTCATATTCTCCTCAGATCTCTTCTCAGGTGCCACGTGACACCTTGCCACGTCAGCACTTGAGAGGGGCAAATGTTTGGGGTAAAATTACCCTTGCCACGTGGCCCAATGGCAGCGCGACACGTGGCACCTTGCTATTGGTCAGCAGGGCTCCAATCCCCTGCTGACACG
This sequence comes from Chenopodium quinoa, assembly GCF_001683475.1. Classification (NCBI taxonomy): domain Eukaryota; kingdom Viridiplantae; phylum Streptophyta; class Magnoliopsida; order Caryophyllales; family Amaranthaceae; genus Chenopodium; species Chenopodium quinoa. Next base: position 1,285,572 of record NW_018743783.1, read on the forward strand.
TGTCCTAGGAATCCTAAATGGGGAACAAATGCTCCCCACAATAAATAGTGGGGGAATCCTCATTAATGGGGTATTCAATTGACATTTAATTTACATTCACGTACATCCAATTGCATTCAATACAATCATAAAGACACTTACACCAAAACCGAGCAATCTTAATTGCGGAATTCTCCCATTACGCGAGAAGTAATTTTACTCTTTACGCACTTTCTTCCTCCCGTACATCACTGACTTGATCGTCAGAGGCGGAGCTCCCCCCAACCAGAGTCTTCGTGGTTTTGCAGGTACAGGCGGTCGAAGGGCATTTTTGGAATTGTAACTCTCCCGCAGGACACATCAGAAAACCCCGAAACACCAATAGTTTAGAAGGGGCTATCTTGTATGTGTCCGGATTGAAGGAAGAGGCAAATTCCTTGTTCAAATTGAATGATTTTTCTTTTGCTTTTGTGCTTTACAATAAGGGTATCAAATGCTTGTGTGTTATAATTTGTGCCATTTGTGAATATCCTCATACGCGTGAGGTTAGTCTTAAGCTGAAAGAATTAGCTATTAATCTGCATTCGAATATTGCAGCTAGTGCAATTAAACTCAAAAATTATAGTGTTGTTATTACTTCTTGTTCTCTGGTTTTGGAGTACAATAAAAGGAAAGTGAAGGCCTTATTTAGGAGAGGAGTAGCGTTAGAGAAGTCGAGATTTTTAGAGAAAGCATTTGGTGATTCAAGTTAGCAACAGAGATAGAACAAAAAAAAAACAAGGAAATAGTGAAGGAATTGGAAAGATTACAGAAAGTTAGCTATGTGGCAAGGAGTTAAGATTTGAGGAGAGAATGCACCCCCAACAGTGTGCTAATGAACAAAAAAGCCCAGCCATTGAAAGAATGATGGACTATGGCAAAAAACTTGTAGAGTCCAAGGAAGAGAAGAATAAGGAGGAGTGTCCTATTACTAAGCGTACTTAGCTAAAAACAAGAGCTACCAATGAGTGCCTAATTGGTAATCATGAGTCACATTCAAAGGGAGATAAAGATCCCTTGAGTATTGATAAGTTGAAAAACTCAAAGTAAAGGTCTTTTTCAAATCTTGGCCCTCCAGAAGCTTAGGTATCATTTGTTAATCAGTTAAAACCATCTGCATACTTGAGAATTGTCCATGCAAATTTAGATAAATTGAGGCATGGGAAAGAGTTGTGGCTTTATCAACCACAATTAATTTCTATGTTGAGGGTACGTACTCTTACCCCAAAAGAACTTACATAATGATGGAGACCCCCAATAAACATAGTTTGAGGGAAGCAGCAGTATCTCACTCGATACCCACTTTAAGTGTTACCCATGATGATGACACCAGTCCAAAAAAGTTGTCATCATCAACTGATGGAGAGGAGAATGCCTTTGTTAATGTGGAATTCAATTATGTTCATCTGCAACAAAAAGATGAGTGCAACAAGGAACCGAAGGAGCATCAAGTCCATGACCTAGATATGAAGGAGAACAGTAGGCCAGTTCTTAGGAAGGACAACGTTCTTCCATAGCCCAAGTTCAAGAGGAAGTCAAGAAGAAAAAACTTTTCTGAAGCAATGGCCAAATCCCAATCTGCAGAAGTGAGAACCAGAGAAAGGGCTTGAAGAAGAAAGAAGAGTTTGCTTCTTAATGTAGCCTATCCTAACATTAAGTCCAGTTTTCATGCAGGTATATATGAAGAGGAAGGGTGGTACGGGTACGGTAATTCTAAATCTAAGTGTAGTTGTATCCATTTTAAGACTACTCATAATCTAGCTTGTAGCACTAGAGAAAAGAAGTAGTTTTTGTTTTCCTGTTTTGCTTACTACATTGTAAAAAAATAAAACAAAATTAAATAAATAAATAAAATTAGAAGGAAAAAAAACTTTTTTTTTTGTTATTATTTTTTATTTTACATTATTCTTGAGAAAAATGAGAGTTTAAAAGGAAAACGGAGTGACAATTAAAATGCTCCCATAAATAGTACTTGTATGTAAACATTAAATACATATAGTGAATTAGTAATAAGGTTATAGTTTTTTTAAAGCATTAAAAAAATGGAGAAATAAAAGGGGGACACATGTCATTTGTGGCTTGTGTTATTATACACTAAGTATAGATAGATAGATCTATATTTAACGTAAGACAGAATTTAAGATCCAAGATCTAGAATTAAAAAAAAAAATTTAAAAATTAATAATAAATTATAGATTGATATTTTTTAACAAACAAAATTTTGTTATTAAAAACCATTTTTTTTATAATAAATTATTTTTTAGGATTGGTAACAAGACTAAGGCCCTATTCACTTCACCTTATTTTTGCTGAATTCAAATTACTTTTGGAAGAAATTGTCCGGAATAATTCGACCTTTGGCTCATCCGCCCAAAATAATCTCAATTTTGGATTATTTTTTAATAATCCCACCTTTAATATCAATTCGCTTTAAATGGTCCCAGATAACCGGTAACCTATAAAATAGGGTTTTTTTAATAGTTTAAAATACACATGTCACTACGTGATTCATCAAAAATTTAAAATTAAAAAATAATTGAATTTAACAAAATAAAAAATAGCCCTAAAAAAAATTAAAATAAAAAAAATAAAAAATAAAAAATCGACAGCCCCCAACCCCAACCCCACCACTTGAAGCTGCAGTTAACGGGGGGGGTGGCCTGAAAATGTAGACGGAGACAAGCTGCTGCTAACTGGTGGCCGAAATCATTGATGGGGACGGTGAGTAGAGCTGAAATTGAGATAGGGGAAGGGAATGAAGGTCGAAATCAGGGCAGAGGAAGGAGAGGGAGGCCAAAATTAGGACGGGGGAAGGGGAGAGTGTTTTAGGTATTTTTGGAATAACCTAAAAGGGGGTATGAATCCCTTGGGAGACAGATCCGGAATGCAACGTCTAGTTAACCGGAGATCCGCCTCCGACGATCAAGTTTGTGATCGGAAACGAAATTTTAGAGAGAGAAAGTAGAGAGAAGTGAGAGCATATTTTTGGGCATAGAGCCTTTTGGAATTATGTAGTTCCTTTCCCATCATGGAATCATGGGGTATATATAGGGAAGTAGGAGATCATGCTTCTAGGGTTTCATAACCTAGGAAGATCGGCTACCTTATACGTGGTTGACACGTGTATTAGGGTTTGCTTCATGCTAGGCATATTTCTTTTAATGGGCTTTGAGCCGTTCATTTTCTGGTATCTCTCTTAGGCCACGTGTCATGCTCATATTGGCCTTTTTTAGCTAAGCATGATGCCACGTGTCGACTTATAATAGGGCCACTTTTCGGCCTCTCATTTGTCTATAAAAGGGGGTAAAAATACCCATAAACATAAGCCCCTCGAGACGGGTAATTTCTCTTCTCAAGAGGGATTATACCTCTCGAAAATGAATTTATAACTTCTTTGGATTCGGCATCATGTCTACTTCAATTAAAAATGTTTGATTAACTTGGAAAATTTTTATACTTTGGCCGGTATGATATTTTCTAAGTTAATCATACTAATGATTGCCCTTGAACTAGTCAGATGTCGATCCTTATACTTTTAAGCCCCACTTTGATTGTCTTGTGACTAATGGGTTACTTTAAATACCTTCTTACAAGGTTTGTTTGGCTATTAAGCTTTTCCAATTCCTCTCATTTATTCGAATGAGGTTTGCGCTATTTGGTCTATCCCTTAAGGATCATTTTTGGACCTAGGCTTCACTAGTAGAAAAAACTAATAGGCAACCCCCCTATGGCAGCGGTTCATGAAAACCGGTGCCAACTAAAATGAGCGCCAATTAAAATTTCAGAGTTGGCAACGGTTAACCGTTGCCAACTGATTATTTTTTTTTAAAAAGAAAAAAAAATAAAAGGGTTAGAGTTGGCAACGGTTAACCGTTGCCAACTGATTATTTAAAAAAAAAAATAAATAAATAAAAGGATTAGTGTTGGCAATGGTTAACCGTTGCCAATTAATAAAAAAAAAATTGGGCTCCTTTTATTCTTTCCCTCAGCTGCCTCTCTATCTCTCTCTCAAATTCATTCTCATTCTAATTCATTCAGAGCTCCTTCTCTCTCATCTCCCTTAGAATTATCTCCAAAATCCGCATGCACCTCAGATCTCTCTAATCTCTTAAATCACTCGTTCTTCTTGTTTCCTGATATTCGCAAGGTATTTTCTTGAATTTTTTTGGTTGTTTTCGTGTTTTAATTTTTGGGTTCGAAATTTTTTCGTTTTTTTTGGGTTTTTCTAGGTTCGAATACCTGGTTTTTTTTTGTTTTTTCTCGATTTTTTCTCAATTTCTTAGTTTCTTGAATTTTTTGGGTTTTTTGGGTTTAAATTTCTGGGTTCGGATTTTTTTCGAATTTTTGGGTTCGAATTCCTTTGGTTTTTTCTGGGTTTTTGGGTTCGGATTGTTTTCTGGGTTTTGAAATTGATTGGTTCGAATTTTTTGGTTTTTTCTGTTTAAATTTCTGGGTTTCTGGGTTCGGATTTTTTCAGAATTTTCTAGGTTCGAATTCCTTTGGTTTTTTCTGGGTTTTTTGTTTCTAGTTTTTTTGTTAGTTTTTTCTGGGTTTATTAGGTTCGTTCTAGATTATTGGTTTTTTCTGGATTTATTAGGTTCTAGATTAAAACGTAACAATCGTTTTTTCTTTGTTTAATGTTCTGGGTTTATTAGTTTCCAGGTTATTGGTTCGAATTTTTTTTCTGATTTTTGGGGTTTTAATTTAATTGATGCAGGTAGTATTACAACTACAGCGATTGCTCATAGACGAAGGATTCAAGATTCAAGGATTTGGTGTTTTGTTGTTCATTGTTACGTTTTTATTTATATAATTTTTTTATAAATTGTAAAATAACAATTTATTTAATATAACATATTCATGTATATTATGGTGTTCATTGTTTTTCTGGTGTTTTGTTGTTCATTGATACGATTTTGGTGTTTTTTTTTTTTTGGTTTAAACGATTATGGTGCAAGTTTATGCTGATTTTGAACTGTAAAAAAAAAAAAAAAAACAAGTCAATGGCACCGGTTAACCGGTGCCAACTGCATTAAATTTAATTAAAAAAAAAGGCGCCATAGCAATTGGCAACGGTTTTGAACCGTTGCCAATTATTTTGGGATTTGGCAACCCTCTAATACGCAACGGTTCAAAACCGTTGCCTTTGGGGGGGGGGGGTTTGAACCGTTGCCAATTTGCTCTATTCGTGTAGTGCTTGTCTTGCCATTTAGACAAATTTTGTAGCCCTTTTAGGCTATATCTCAATTTTTCTTTAATGGCCAATTAGGCTTAGATGCTTCTTTTGCATTCGTTCGGTATTTGGTCTAGTTCAAAATAGAGAAGGTTTTGATTAACTTAGACTAGGCAAATGTCGAGAAACATTTAACACTAACCGAGGTGCTTTGCCTAGTGTCTGTGTCGAATAAAATATAACATTTGCTGAGATTCTTAGTCTCGTTTCTATGCCACGTGGGAAGAATTTTCCTTTGTCTTTTCTAGGCGTCCAACGATTTTTTAGTCGTTTGGACTAACCTTTGAGATGTCAATTGATTTTATCTTTTTATCCATCTCAATAACTTCAAGTTCTTGTTAACGAGAAATTTCATCCTATGCCCTTGTCACTTATGACTCAATCAGGCTTGGACTTAATTGGGGTGAAAGATGACCATCTGTCACTTCTTGCACTTGTCTTCGGAATTCTATTTGGCCCAAAAGACTTAGAATTCTTACACTTTGGAGTACGTTTAAGATTTCTATTTGACATTTCTGCTGCCTAGAATCTTTGTACTTTGGGAGTTTGAGCTATCACTAGGCAAAAAATACAAATGGGCACCGGTTCAAAACCCCCATTTCGCACCGGTTTTGAACCGGTCCTTATTTGAAAGATGCCAAAAATCAAAAGATTTCGCACTGGGTTCTTTGCTATGAGCCGGTGCGAAAAATGGCCCAAAAAAATTTTAAAAAAACTTTTAGCACCGGTTCTTGCCCGGTGCGAAAATGGCCCAAAAAATTACAAAAAAAAACTTTTTGCACCAGTTTTGGTTCAAAACCAGTGCTAAAAATACCCCAAAAAATAAAAAATAAAAATTTGCATTTTTTTTCACTTAAATTTATATAGAAACACTAATATATATATATATGAAGTTACATATTTTCATTAAAAAAAGGCTGTAATATTATAATTTTCGTCCAAAAAAATAAAATATAAAATAAAATACAAGGTTACACACAAAGAAAATAAAATAAAATACAAGATTACACCCTCCATTCCTTCTTTACTAGCTTGAAATTCATTGTTGACTTCGTCAACCATTATGACCTCAACCTAGGCATTTCCTTTGCCAACAGCCTACAGGCATTCATTGTGACATTGCAAGTCGACATCCAAAGAGATCTCATAGATTCATACTTCTCCAACCCTGAAAGAAGAGCATTATTACCAAAGGGGCAATCCCTTATTTCAAGCCGTCTCAGCTTAGGACAACCAGCTAGAACACATTGCATAGCTAAGTCACTACTTCCAACAAAAGCCACAGAAAGTGTCTCCAAGTTCTTGGCATATTTGCCAATATATTCGAATGTTAAATCAGTCAATAAACCGGACAATACAAGTCTTCTGAGCTTCTTACATGATTTTACCACCGAACCAAAAGCCTCATCCACAGATTCATCAGTCAAGTCGTCGGGTTCACCTGGATTCATTATACAGAGGCGGAAATGAGTAAAATTGGGGCAGTTTTTCGCAAACGTTGCTACAACGGCATCTGTCATCTGCCGACAAAAGTAGAGAACGTAGTGGAGCTTAGGGCATCCATAAGACACCGAAACTAAACCAGATTCTGTTACCCCGTAGACTACGTCAGCATCAAATGGGTTTGCAGGGAATACCCTGAGTTCCTCAAGCAAAGGGCAGCTGGACCCAACAGCTTCAAGACCTTTATCACCAACAGTGTCAAGTACCTATAACAAAAGGATGGCAATTTTAGAACCTAAGTACATGCAGCAAGATCAATACCAGTTCAATGTCTATTTACTTTAATCACAAAAGGCATTGAGAAACTTTATGTAAAAGACAAACAGTAAATATTGTTTGGATATGTAAAAGCTATCAGAATTTTGTGAGAAAATAAATATATCTAAGAAGAGGCATAATCATAAATTACTACGGAGTAGCAAGTACAATATAGTATTATATGGCTGAATCTACAATCTTAAATTCAATCTTTACAGGATTGCAAACCTAGTCATCACTCATTTACCACACTAATTAATACTTGGTTCAGACTCAGATGTACACTATTAACAATAAGCCATTAAATCAAAAAAATTATTCCACATATGGTCAAAGCTTCTTTCTAATGCATTTTGAACTCTGGCAATAACCTCAACTCTGCCTCGTAAAATATTAACATCTTGCATTTTTAATGTTTTCTATACTAGAAGCTTAAAATAAAAAAATAAAAAAAAATAAAAAAAACCACTATTCATGTTTAATTCTGCCAACTATAATGGCTTACATATAGCAAGTATAATCAACATTCAGTCACTTTTATGCGACCATTAGTTTGTATTCGATCATTTATCAAACCAATCAAATCGCAAATGTGATCATCAATGATGAAAGTCAATCCATATGACATAAGTGCATCAAAAACAAGACTTTTCACAGCTTTAGAAGAACCAAGTTCATTTAAATGTAGGAGTAAATCAAGCAATGCATCCAATAAACAAAAGAATGTGGAGATCATTCGAGCAAATTTATTTTGAAAGAGCAGCTGATTTGATTGTTAATCTGTGCAAGTAATAAACATCTTGTCTCACGTTAGAAAAAGGTTTTAGATGCCTACCCAAAGCCGTCGGAGATTAAGACAGTTACCAAGAAGCTGAGCAAGATCATCACATTGTAAAGGTACATCGCTCAAATTCAAAAATGTTACTCCTGAGCAACAGGATAGAGAATAGGCAGATAGAGTGGATTAGCTTCATATAAACCAGAGATAGTTTGAAGACTATGATAGTTGTTAAACACGCTCTCAAGACTAGAATACTGAGCTGGCTGGAGCTCTCGAGAAGGCACCTGTGCCTAGCTAAGAGTCCGTAAGTAAAGCACTCGGCACCATATATTGGTTCTTGAACCTGAGAAATAGAAGAACCCATATCATAAGAAAATCTTGACAATTTCACGGCAGCTGTAAGTATTTTCTCGGATCAATAGATCACACTAACATCAATCAGTAAAAACAAAATGGCAAGATTGGTTTACATGTTTTCAGGAGAGTATGGTTAGTTTAAAGGCTTAACATAGCAACTGTAGAATACTGGTAGCAGGACAACTTGGAGATTCTAGTAGACCACTCTTTTTCTTTTCTTTTTTTTTTTGGAACCAAAGCCCTAAGAGGGAACTCAATTATCATTACTCGACTGAAAATCAGAGATAGCCAAATCAGACATCCAAACTCTCCTATCAAGACCCCAGGGAGACACATGAGCAAGCTCATGAGCCTCCTTATTACCTTCTCTACCCACCCATGCCCAAGAAATACAACTGAACTTAGCTAGCAACAAAGTGAATATCCTCTAACAGAAGCTGGAATGAGTGATTGCCAGCTTCACCTTCTTTGATAGCATGAATGACGCTCTCATTGTCATTTTCAACCACCACATCAGTGCAGCCCACCCAATCAGCAAGTTGAAGCCCCACGAGGATAGCTTTTGCTTCGGCACACTTTCTCATCAATTCACTCAAAAATTGTGAGGATTCAGCCAAACAAAACTTGGTTTGGCACCACCAAAAGAACAGGCAACAGTAACATAGATTAAGAATTAGCATGATAATATGTTGAGATTGAGGTCCATACATTGATTCTCATCAATTTACTGCCGAAAATTGGCCTAGTATAGTTTGGTTTATTTAGTAATGTGCAATTTCAAGTAAAAACATTGGAATTAATCCCACAACTTGACAAGAAAGAATATACTAGCATTGAGAATACAATCTGTAAGGTGAAGCAAATGATCATATTCAAAGAATTGGCATCATTAAAAGAGCTTTGATCCATAACATGAGCTTAGACTTTGTTCCCTTTGAAGGTGTGGCCTTGATAGGATCACGAGTGGCTGAAAACCCCTGAGGTGTAGGAGGATTCGTTCTTATGGGCGATACCTTAGCCTCACGCTTAACATTGTTCAAATTCAGAGAAATAGGGATATTCTCTGCTTCATCATCTCTCCTGAAACATTCACAATTAAAGCATCAGCCTCTTGGGTATAACACTACAATACTAGAATTATATGAACATCATCAAAATCACAGTACATAAGGAACTAGCAAGCATACATGTTTCTCCTGAGCTTGGGTCTGGCATTGGTTTTGAGTGCACCTTCAGATTTAACCTCTTCCTTGGTGCAGTGACAATTGATCCTCCTCTTCCTCAGGGCTCTCATCCTCTTTCTCCCTAACTCTGGTAATCTTATATACTCACAGAATAAGAAGAATCAATCCACTTAGAGATGCAGCAACAACCACACTCAACAACAACAGTAGCACCCCACAACAGAGCACCACACAACACACACAACACGCAATAGCAGCACACCTTACACGCAACAATACACGCATAGCACCACACGCGCAACAACTAACCTCGCAGCACCACGATTAAAATGGAAGGGAAAAGGAAAACTAATCCACCAAAGACGCAATTGCTCATTGATCTCAACAGCAAAACTGATCAAATTAACATCAATAACACTAAACAAACACACAAACTCAAGTATAAAGAGAACAACGAGAACCTGAAAGAGCAAAAACTAACACTGTAAAAGAAACCGGTTTTTTTTTTTTAATTTTACAACAGCTTTGAACCGGTGCGATTTACTCACTTTTCGCACCGGTTTGGTTAGAACCGGTGCGAAAAGTCTTCCCCTCAATCCCGCCTATTTTCTTTCGCACCGTTTTTGCGATGCCTATTTCATTTTTTCTACTAGTGTATACAATGTGATTTGCCGAGTAAATCTTCTCAGGATTATACTCAGCATTTTATCATTGTATTGGGTATTATACTAGGCAATGTAGCCGTATGTATCATCCATCTTGCCTCACTCCTTTTATAGATGCTCGACATAAGTGCCGTTTTGCCTTTTTAAGACAAGTCTTACTCGGACTTGGAAGGGTGCTGTATGAACAGCTCAACCTCTTCTAGGGTTTTATGAACTTGTTCGGATGAAGGAGCCATACAATATACGTTTTAACCATATAAAGGTTTGTATATTGCCTCATACTAAGGGACTTTTTGTCCTTTATTTCAGGAAGTGGCTACTCAATAAGGAACGTATGGATCTTAGTCTTTCCTTATTGCCCCAATGGGTTGGCTTATCGTTCAAAGACTCGAATTAAATGTGACGGCTAGCCTTTGGTTTACTGATCTGGCCGTTCAATTACTAGAAGAAGCTGCCCCATCTTTGATGAGCTTTCTTCTATCTTCGATCATCAACTTGATTATGTTGCAATGATACCCGACCTTGAAACTATCTTGCGAGCAATGAATGCTTGCGTAGATGGTCGGACACTTAGTAGACATCTTGAAATCGTAGAGGGCCTACACGACCTAATGGTAATTCTTGCATTAATCTTTTGAAATTTGTTGCCTCTTGCGGTCTTTAGTAATAAGTCGAGGCCTAATGGTCCTCATCCACTTGGCTTCTCACAAGTGCTGCTTATCTTCCTAAAGGAAGGTTGTTTGCTCAAGCTAGGCCTTGGCTCATGTGTTGGCCAGCTCAATCGGTTGCTTGGTTACGTACTAAGCTTTGCTATCTTTTGTGTACTAGCTAGCCCCTATCCATTAGGACTTTATGGTTGGTTGGCCTCATGGCCGTTTGATTGTTTTCGAACAGGCCTGATCTTGGTGCTCGGTTTCACTTTGTTGTTGGACGATCTCAAGAGGCCCAACTTCGGATATTGCGTCGGCATACGGCTGATTTCATGATTTGGCTAGGACCTTAAAGCCTTGCCATTGATGTTGCTAGATACTCATATTAGTTTTATCATCACATTGATATGCTTGGCCTTGATTCATCTTGGTCAAGCATGAGTTAGATAGCTACTCGGTACTGATGTCATTCGGCTGGAGCATACTAAGTCTGTACCGACTCTTTTGTTTTGTACAATAAGTCTTAGCGCTTTGCATTTGTCTGCTCGACAAGTACGCCTCGTTGTTCAACAATCGTTTCCTACAACATGAAAGAAACATGGTTGGCTGGCACTTAGCCCCTGCCCTCGCAAGTGGCTCTCTTGCCCATCATTTGTCATCATTCTACCATCTTCGACATTTCCACTTGGACAAAGGTTATCTTGGATGCTTTGACTTTATATATAGTCGACTCTTAAATGTCGAGCAAATTATCATAGTCGACACTTTAACTTATGTAGCTGTGAATGCCGCTTAGTCTTTTAAAAGAAGGTCGTCTGCAAGGGTCGAGCTCATACCATTATTTTTCTATTTCATCCTTTCTCATGGATATTTTCCAACTCGGCATTCGTGCCATATAATTTTTCAGATTTGTCGAGTGGATATTCGCATATAAGCAAACTCGGTTAATTTCATTAGGTCAATCTTGTCGAATAAAAGCAAAGAGGTTGTCCTTTGCTGGAGGGAAGCTCAGCCTTTACAAACTTTCTTAACCAATTCACTTGGCCAAGTATGTGGAATGAAAGTTGGAAGGTGATCCACTACTAGAGGGCAACTCAGCCTCCACCGATCAGCTACGCATACGAGGACGAGCCTTGCCATTACACTCAGCCAAGTATGCCAAATATTGGCCATCATCAAGTGTTGTATAACAAAATTCATGGTTGCGAGGCCTCAAAAGGCTTCACTCAAGGGAAGCTCGGCCATCTTACTTAGTAGTTATGCTCTTGACTTAGGGTTGTCTTGCATGCCCATCTTCAAGAGATGACACGCAACGCCTGCTCGGAAAAGATGTTGGTTGGCCTTAACTCTTGCCCACTTAGCAATGGTTATGCCATATGCTCGGCAATATTACTATTCATGTCGCCTATTTTCTCAAAGCTAGCTTCATTAGTATGGCCAGCTCGGCTTCATATCCATATTCGGCGAGGGAACCAGAAGTTCAATTTGTCGGTCTATCTTGGTGCCGAGTTGCTTGTGCTAATTAACTTCTTTTGCAAAGGACGCCTAGAATCGAGTAGATGGTCCTTTGCTCAATAGCAGTTCGGCCACCTAGCTCGGCAAGACAAATGCCGTCTAGCCATGCTTACTTGTACATGTTGGTTTCTCTTCAGCATTATTTTTTCCGTCTTGTGATGCAATGAGCAATCTCCATTTAATTTCATTTAGCACATTGGCCAAGTCATTACCCGTCCACCTAAAAGTCATTAGGAGATCCTTTGCTTAATAGCAGCTCGGACACCCAATTTTATTCGGCACATTAGCCGACTTAATACCTGTCCACCTGAAAGTGATTAGGAGGTCCTTTGCTCAATAGCAGCTCGGACACCCAGCCATGGCTGACCATCTATGCACTCGGCTAGGCAGCTCGGACAGGTTTTTTTTTTTATTTTTTTATTTTTTTTTTATTTTGAATCAATATTTAGAATCATAATAATGATGTCGCCTAACAATAATACCACCATTCGGCCGTATCGCTCATTCAGTACATCGAATTCTGTCATTTTATTTGACTTGAAAAACATTTAAGTGCCTTTCTAGGGCTTTAAACGAACGCGGATGACTCGTTAGCCCATTTCCCTTTCTAAAAATATATTTTTTGAGGCATTCTGACAAGTACAAATTTTTGCCGATTTTTTTCATCGCTCGAAGGCATATATGTTTGCCTAAAAGAGAGAAGATAGTTCCTTACCCGAAGGCAACTCGGACGCCCAGTGCTGGCCGATCATCTATGCTTCCAAGGGCGAGGTTTCCTATTTCATTCGCCCAAGAAGCTCGGCCACATTGCTGACTGTATGAAAGTAGGAACATGGGCTCTTGCTCAATAGCAGCTCGGCCAGGCTGCTGCTCCGCCAAGCTACTGCTCTGCCAGGCTACTGCTCTGCCTTGGCCGAGTAGCTATGCTTGGTACGGCACACTTTGCTTTTTAACTCGGCCAGCTTGCTTGCCTTGCCGCCTAAAGAGGAGTAGCTGGTGCTTAAGTTGAAGGCAGCTCGACCAGGCTGTTGTTGCCGACCAGCTATGCTAGGAGGGGCATGCCTTGCATTTTCACTCAGTCGGCCTACTCGGCCTTGCTATATTCAACCATGTTGAGTTTCTTATAGAGTACATATTGAAGCTTTTATTCATCAATAATCTCTTTAGTGCCGCTTAAAAACTTTGCCTCGTGGCTATATTTATGCAAATGGTAGTGCCAGCTACCTATATGGATATAAGACACATAGTACGACACTTGGCTTTAGACAATTGCCACTCATCATGTGTGTATGTTCAATGGAAGGTATAATAATAATAATAAAAAAAATAAAAAAAAAATTTATACATGAATATTATAATATTATTATTAAACTATTATATATAAGCATAATAATAATGCTCATGCTAAAAGCATAGTATCATTATATGGCAGCTCGGCCACCGCTTTCACTCGGACAGGCAGCATGGCTGCCTAGAATTAGGAACATGGTGTTTCTTTGAAGGGCAACTCGGCCAGGCTGTAGCTTGGTCATGCTGCTTCACTGGCTTGGCCGGGTAGCTATGCTCGCAAGGGTGAGCTTCGTACTTTCATTTGGCCAGCCATGTCGTGTAGTAACAAGGGGCCGACCAGCTATATATACCTTGGAGGGTGCTTTGCAATTTTATTCGGCCAACAATGCTGCTGCCATTTTGCCGCCAAGAAGTGAAAAGGTGAGGCTTTGGTGGAAGGCAGCTCGGCCAGCTTCGCTCGAACACCAACTCGGCCAAGCCGCTCATATGATCATACTCTCATGGAGATGGGTTTGAGCCTATTTCCCACTTGCTTTTACGAAGTTGAGGACTTCCTCACATTGAGCTCGGTACTTAGCCGCCGTTTAATTTTCGTATTCATGAGGAGCTTGGCATGAAAATGCCGTATGTAGCATAGTTCTTGAAGATGAGCTTTCAAGTTTCACCAGGCTTAAGTGTCGTTCCGATGCTTGAACGTGAGATGATTCTCACATTGAGCTGTGCTGCTTAACTGAAGTATTCATGAGTAGCTACTCTTCTTGTTGTTCGGTCGTAATGCGGGGTTCGACAATCTGCCGGATAGCTCACTTAATGAGAGTGAGCTCTCAAGTCTTATGTTGCATTTATGCCACCTGAATGTATAAGGGCAGGCTTGTTCTCAAATGGTGGTCGGCATCATGGTATTATTGTGCCGAGTTGCTTTGTCGAGTGTTCTTGAATGCCGCTCCACTTAAGCTCACGCAAGAGGCAATACATGGAGCTCTTACATTTCCACCAATGACAGTAACAAAATAATATAGTATCTTTTCTTCGGCAAATTTATATTATGCTTCTTCACATTAGACATGTAAAAAATTTATATTATGATAAATTATTATCATAATATAATAATATAATAATTTGCAAAGCTGTAAAGCTCAACATGCCGACCATCATTGCTTGTACGGGGGAGCATACCTATTTCACTCGGCATTTGTCTTCAACTTGAGTAGCTTGTCCTCAAATGGAGCTTGGCAACAATGTTGTATGGCCATTTCATGCCGTATGCTTTGTAATTAACAAATTGGACACAGTATAACACACGACATCAATGGCTCCTCGTACTAGGGGATTCGCCCTGCTGGCCAAGTTTTCTTGTTCCGCATTTTACCGCTTGCTTTTACAAAGTTGCAAGCCTTCTCACATCGAGCTCGGCACTTGGCCATTTCGATGCATGAAGACAAGTTATCTTCTCAAATGGAGCTCGGCTTTCTATTTGCCGTGTCCTGAGTAGCTGGGTGGCTTTGTTCTCGGCCAACTACATCTTTTATATATGAATATTATAGCAATAATGGTGTATGAATTGTTTAGCACCAGATGTCATTCATACAAAGAAATGAATGAGCTTTTGATACATCATCAAATGGCCTTAAAGCCATGTATACCAGAGAACCTCAAAGTTGTTTGTCTTGGTGTTCAGGATGTAACCCAACAACCCGTACCCAGAATCCGTGAAGACCCTATTGTCCATGTAAGCACGAACACAGGAAATAAGGATTAGCTAATCTCGGGGTGAATCCGAGGATAACCACTCCGATGGTAAAGTCAGAAAGTGTTTAAGAAGAAGAAAAAGTGAAGATAATAAGAGAGAGAATAAGAGAGAGAGACAGAGAGAGAGAGTGTAATAAATGCTACCCTTTAATGAAGAATTAACTTGCCTATTTATAGAGAATCCAACTGCCAGGTGGCTGCATGCCATGCAAGTCACATACATGCCAAGTGTTGGTCGCCTGACGCCACGTGTTGCTCACAGGACGACCATTACCTATGTCGTTATGAGTGTATACCGATATGGTCATTATGATCCGTAGTAGGAATCCATGTATTCTGTAATAGGGTTGATATCGACATTCTTATACCTGTTATTGGTATCTCCCTATACAACTAGGCCCCCAAGTGAGGATGTCTGTGAAACTGAGGTTCTCACTTTTAATGGGCTCAACCATTTAATCTCTAGGAGACTGAGTTTACACTTGAACTTTATTTGTACTCAATCATTTCAATTTTAGGAGACTGAGTTCTCATCTTAACTTAGTGATATGTTGAACTCTATGTTCAGGCTTAGAGCAAAAAATCTCCGATTAACACCCCAAGTAGAGCTGGGCACGGGCCAGGGTGGCCCGCGTGCCGCCCGGCACGGCCCGCCCTTCGACGAGGCACGGCACGGCCCGGGTGGTGGCCCGGCACAGCACGGTGGCCCGCCGGCGTGCCGTGGGCCGTGCCACGGACAAGAGGTGGACTTTTCGGCACGGCACGAGCCCGCCCCTACGCCCGCCGTGCCGGCCCGCCGTGCCAGCCCGCCCAGGCACGCCCTAAATAAATAAATATATATATATATTAATATATATATATTAATATATATATATATAAATATATATATTTATATATAAATTATATATTTATATATTTATATATATATATTTATTTATATAGTATTATAGTGTAAACATTATAATAATAATAATAATAATAATAAAAATAAAAAAAAAATAAAAAAAAAAATCTTGAACAGCCCAGCCCGCAGCTAGCCCGCCAGGCCAGCACGCAGGCTGGCACGTGGCCGGCACGGCACGAGCCCGCTAGGCACGAGGGCCGTGCCAGGCCGTGGGCTGGCCTGTGAGAATGGCCGGCACGGCACGGCACGGGGTCTTCGGCACGGTGGCACGACCGGCACGGCACGGCACGGGGTCTTCGGCACGGTGGCACGACCGGCACGGCACGCCGGAGCCCGTGGCCCGCCAGGCACGGCCCGCGGTGGCACGGCCCGGCACGATGCCCAGGTTTAACCCCAAGTGAGCTTGTCTGCTGACTATAGAGAAGCTCTACTTTATATTCAGGCTGAGAGAAAAAATCTCCGATTTGTCCCCCAAGTGAGCTTGTCTGCTGATAGCAGATAAGCTCTACTTTATAATTAGCTTGGGAGCAAAAAATCTCCGATTTGCCCCCCAAGTGAGCTTGCCTGCTGTCTATAGATAAGCTCTACTTTATAATCAGGCTGGGAGCAAAAAGTCTCTGATTTGCCCCCCAAGGGAGCTTGTCTACTATCAGCAGATAAGCTCTACTTTATAATCAGGTTGGGAGCAAAAAATTCTCCGACTTGCCCCCTAAGTGAGCTTGTCTGCTAACAGAAAATAAGCTCTACTCTGTAGTTAGGCTAGGAGCAAAAAATCTTCGATTTCCCCCCCAAGTGAGCTTGTTTACTGATAGCAGATAAGCTCTACTTTATAATTAGCCTGGGAGCAAAAAATCTCCGATTTGCCCCCCACGTGAGCTTGTCTGCTGTCTGTATATAAGCTTTACTTTATAATTAGGCTGGGAGCAAAAAAATCTCCGATTTGCCCCCCAAGTGAGCTTGTCTGCTGTTAGCAAATAAGCTCTACTTTATAATCGGGCTGGGAGCAAAAAATCTCCGATTTGCCCCCTAAGTGAGCTTGTCTGCTGATAGAAGATAAGCTTTACTTTATACTTAGGCCGATTGGAATACCAATCGCTATTTTAAAGTTTTATTTATTTTTATATATATATATATATTAGGCGGGAAGTTTGACTATTCCAAGGACACGTGTCGTTAATCCGGCTGAAAAGTTTTGAATTGACAATATTTCCCAGCCCTTTGATTTCTGACCAGCCCGTCACATCAACCGTCACTTTTTGAGACCCATATAAATAGTATTTGCTTCCCCTTTTTCTTTTCATCTTCCTAAAAAACCTCTCGAAATCAAACTTAAGCGAATTCAAGGCATCTCTGTGTAAGTTTTTTAGCGGCTATCAAGTGTTCTCAAATGCAGCGGGGATTTGGAGTACGACATCTTGTAACTTTTAGGTGCATTCATTGATTGGAATTTTGAAGGTATTCACGAACCCTAACATTAATTTTGCATGTTTTTTATTTTTCCGATTTTAGCGTAGTTAGCAGTTATAAATGTCTGAGAATAGTTTGGAGGAGGAACAAACCCACACTCAATACCGTTCGGCGTCGTCTTATTAGGCAATCTTTTGGTAAAGATATCGATAAAACCCAAGGTACAACGTCTTCTCTTTCTGATAATATTGAAGATCCGTTTCAGCCGTTAACTGCTAAAGAGCAAAGGCAGGCCTATTACAGTCACAAGGTTATAGCTGACTGTGAGAGGGTTTTTTGACCAAATAACCCTGATTCGCCTGCTGATATCGAGGTGCTTGACGTTGAGCCAGTTAGTGTCCGATATCATTTGCGTAGTTTCGCTGATAAACCAGATCTTGACCAATACGGTTCTAACGTTGGTCACATTAGGGTTGCAACCATGCCGATGACAAAGAGAACTAGCTACCAACCCCATGTTACATCTGATATCCCTTCTGCAGAAGCTGAAACCAGTCAGAGGCCTGATAAGGCGCAGGTTGTGAGTTCCTCCGATGAGTCAGAGCCTGAGGGCCCTAATTTGGGTCCTAGCGGTGATAATGGTAACAACGGGTCAGATGTTCATGATTCGACCGTTAAATTATGTCCTTCATGATGAAGAATTAAATGACGGTGAGGAGGTTAACCAAGAGGAGGCCGTAAACGCAGATGGCCAGGATGATTTGGTAAACCTAATGGAGCAGGTTACCAAAAAAGAAAGTTTAGATGAAGGGTACAACTTTGAGGAGGACGATGCTGAGTATCGGCATCCCATTAATTTTGACCCTACCAACAAAGTTGCCGAGGCCAAAACCAACAAAGTATGGCGCAAAGCTCGCTCTTCAGAAAGATTATTGCCGACATGCCAAGCGATTCTATCGGCTTCCTGATGGTTACGAACTGACCCTGCCTCCTGCCGAGTCCACTGTTCTGGACTGTCTTGTTGACCATGTTGCTATTTACGCTAAACACCTTAACTTCGGCCTCCGCTTCCTTATCCATGATTTTATTGTAAGATTCTACGGACCTAGAATGTCTACCTTGTACAACTCACTCTGCAGACTATTCAGACGGTAGTGGAAATTGTTTGGGTCATGCTCTATAAGAACTTTCCTTTGACTCTGAACTTGTTCAGGAGGCTTCATTGGCTAAAACGGGACGGCCAATCTGAGGGTTGGTGGTCAATTTACACAGCTCCCCGCAAGTATACCGTCCACCGCAAACTATCTAGCTCAAAGGCTGGAAAGACAAGTTTTTCTCTATGCATGTTCCAGAAGACTTCCCAATTAGGACCTTTTACCGTCCCCATACATGTTTTGACTCTATTGCTGAGAGGGGTCTTGGCGTTCAAGAACGCAGAGCTTGCGATTATTTCGGCATAGAAGAGATTGAGATTGACGATGATACTGTACAAATAGTTCCTAGGGTGTGGTTACCTGATATGTTCATCTTATATAGTGTTTTACCCCCGTCCCTTGGTCATCTTTAGGAGTATTTTTGGCTCTTTAGAGCCACTTTTGTTACTAATATGCGATTTCTGGTGTTCTCGTAGTCTTGGTATTATTTTATAGGAAATTGCGGATTTGGAGCATTTTCCCGGACTTATTTGAGCCACCACGAGCATTGGAGTAGGATCGCATTCATATGACCACATTCCGAAGCCCAAGGCCGCGTTGGAGCAATCAAACCGGTGATTAAGGGATCGGTGAAGAAGAAGAGTTCGAAGCATTGGACCGAGTCATAAAGACCCGAAGAGAAAATGCGGATTGGGCTAAGAAATAGACTAATTGAGGAAGTCCATGATGCCTGAGAGCTCGCCCGACTAGGGAAGCCCTCGCCTTGAGGCGCGTCCGGCCAGGCGAGGCAAAGGGAAAGAAGTAGCTCTTCGCCCGAAGGCGGGCCCGGCCTGGCGAGATGGCGCTCGACTGGGCGCGTGCTTTTAAGGAGCATTTTTGTGAATTTTACTTTGTTTTAATTTAGGATTTAGGAGCCTAAGTATAAATAGACTTTGTTAATCAAGTTTTGCGGACGTCTTTTCATTAGTTAACTTCCTGATTTTAGTTTTAAGCTTTTGGTTAATACTCTTGTTTTCTCTCTCTACACTTTGAGTTTTATGCAATTCATCATTTCCGTTTATTTTGGTAACGATTTCTTCCCTTTTATTTTAAGTAATTTAATTGCTTTGATTAATTATGTCTTGTTTATTTGCTTTGCTTAGTTTAGATTTAAATATGTGTGAGTAGTCTTATTTCTAGGGTTGTGAGGATCCATAAATAATATGAAGGGATAATTTACTATTGTTGATTGTCAATGCTTGATTGGTTTCCTATTGATTGATTTAATGCTATGAAATTATATTTGGCCAGGTTTAATTGTATGAGTTATGCATTATTGATTTGAGATTTGAAAGATGAGAATTGATGTTTAGGCTTATTTTCAATAGGCAAGTTAATTTATAATGGTTGAGTCAAGATTCGAGAGATGCGATTTAATTCCAGTAGGTTAATCTGTTATTGTAATACATAGCGAAAGCCTTTTATGATCTAATTAATTGATGCATTAATGATTGATTATTGTGTTTTACCCTGGAATATTATTTATTGGTGAACCTATACCCTAAGATTTTATTTATTGATTTCTCCTTAGTTTATTTTGCATCAGTTTATTTATTTTCCTTAGTTTAATTCTCACAAAAATAGTTTGCTACTTAATAGTTTAGATTATATTATTTATTTAGGAATAGAAAGACTTGTTTTCCTGTGGATTCGACCCTACTTCCCTATCTACTTTAGTTAGAGGACTTAGGTAAATCTTTTGATTAGGTGATACGACTTTAGCTTGTCACTGCCGAATGTGAAATATATACTTAGTAACGCCCCTTTGTCTCATATCGATCTCTATACTACTAATAGTTATGGTATTGCTCTTCTATTTTTGTATATATATGTGTACCAATCTTTGATATTGGATGTTTCCTTTTTGAGTGTCAATTCATAGTCTGGTATTTTTACTGCTCTCATCTAAGGTGACTTACTTGGTGCAGGTTTTGAGAAGTTAGACCGAAAAATCCTTGGGCTGTCTGCTGACTGAAAAAGAGTGTTGAAACGCTGCCCTTCTTCTCCCAAGCCTGCCTACGACACGCTCGCAACGTACTGCAGCCGATCTTCTTCCTAATCACGTAATCCGAAAAGGAGGGCTGAGAGAATGGCAGATGACAACACTAGAAGAAACCCTAAACGCATTACTCCTCTCGCTAACTGGCGTGGTGGGATGAGTGGAGCCTTTGGCTCGAGAAAAGAGGATGAGCAAGCCGCTAAAAGGGCGATGACGGATGAGGAGCAGCAAAGGCAGCAAGCCCCACAGCACAAGGACCAGGATTCTCAGCAGCAAACCCAGCCATAGCAGCAAGTGCCTCCTGAAGCTCCTATCCAAACGTTAAAGAAGACTATGCCGGATGGGGTCAAGGTGGAAGAAATTGAGGACTCTCCACCCCCCATTTAGCCTACGACTATACTTCATTCTGAGCCACGGGCTAAGGCCCATACCGGCTCTGATGCAAGCGCACCCGGTATTGTATACCAGGAAAATCAATGGATAGAGCGGCCGTCCGGTAAGATTCCTGACGAGGTGGCAAAGAGATTTGCCATTCCTGATGGCAACTCCCAGAATCGCTGGCAACCAGAGCTAGACGTATGCCGGAATGAGTCCATCTTTACCGATGACCTACTTTGGGGTGGTAACCTTGGATATCGGTTGCTTTGCAACCGGGCTACTCCTGTTGACAGGCCTGCTGGCCTCGTCGGCCCAGTTGCAGCTCAGCAAATGCATGATTTAATAAAGGTATTGTATCGGTCTAGCATGATTGCATTTCCAGCAAACCTTTATTGCATTTATTTATTTCTATTTTATTATTATTATTATTTTATGTATGTGTAGATGTATATTATTTTTTTTTACTTTGCCTCTTTCTTACATGTTTGGTTGCTGTACTAATTACGTAGGTTGTTGTCTCCGGTTCCGAGCTTGTTGAAATGTACCGGTATTATCAGGAACAACATCACCAAGCCTCGCTGAACCAGCAAACCGCGGAAACTGCTCTGAAAAATTCACAAAAGGCTCTTGACGGCATTAAGGCGGCAAAAAAGAAGGAAGATAAAGAGCTGAAAGCTCTTAGGGAAAAGGCTAATAAGTCCAAAGCTGCCGAAGATGAGATTAAGAGCCTCTGCTTACAATTGGAAGAAAAATCCAAGGCTATTGATCAACTGCCAGTGGTTCGGAAGGAGCTCGATGATGCTAAGGGTGTCATCGGCCTTTTTAAAGAGAAAGTCCAAAAGATGGAGGCTGACAAGCCTGACATCAAGCAGATAGCTGTCAGTCGGTACCTGAGGTCTACTGATTTCATAAAAAGACTTCAGAACCGTTATGACAGTGGGTGGACTGCAGCTCAGCGTTGTGTTGTTCAGGTTACCGGCTGGACAAAACCTGACTGGCTAAGGTCAAGGTAGCCTTCAATAGCAAAGCTCACGAGAAAACTACCGGCTTTGAACAGCAGCAGTTTGCTGATGAAGGTCTCTTCAATGCTGATCACAGCAGTGATAATGTTAATGGTGGACCCCAACCTTCTAAACTCTCTCGTAACTGAGGGAACAGATATACCTCAAGCTTGAAGGGGCGGGCAGTCATCACCGATATCATCATGTCGCTCATGTGTACTTGAACCTTATCAGCATTGATGTATTTGAATATTTTTGTTTATTGTAAAACTCTTTTTCTTTTGCTTGTGCTGTTTATCGACATATACCCTTTTTGTGGTGATGCCTGTCGAATGTATATTTGCTACCTCGTTTATCATTTTGCTACTTTAATCACGGTTACTCTTATCATGATTTATGCTTTAAAAATGTTGTTTACAACAGAAAAATATAAAAACATTTTATGTTTGACTATCGATGTTATCTGCCCCCTTAAGGAATGTACCTGCATAGCTGGTGCATTCATTAAGGAATCTAACTTATGTACTATACGCATTTCCATTTCCGTTTTCTTCTTTCAATTTTATCTTTATTATGCATTTCCATTTCCGTTTTCAGCCTATTAAATAGCTTTTTATTTAAAAGTTTTATGGAAATTATCTTCTGAATTGAGTTTGCTATTTTAATTTATTATATCTACTGTATGCATGTCTTTTACCGTCTTGCTGTAGTAGCCGAGTTGTGAACTGTTGGTTTAAATTATTACACCGGCAATTTGAGTAGTGTTTGTTTACACCTACTGAAATGCCTCTCTCGGCTATCTTTTTCATGGTTATGCCTCATGTCAGCATATACCGTGATCTGATTTGGCCGGTATTATACTTTGAAACTACAGCCTCACGAAGAGTAGATGTTCACAATTGATAAGACTGTGAATTCACTACCTTCGAGGGAGTGGTTTTTAGCTGTCCATCCCATTTGATTATGTTACCTCAAATGGAGGATGCCTAACAACAAGCTGCTATCAGATCAGGTACCCTTTATATTTTTATCGGTATTATTTGATTAAGATAGTTCAAAAGCATACATGATACATTACCTTACCAAAATTATATACATATTTAAGCAATTTAAACATAAAACTTCTTAAGCACTGCAGCATTCCATACATTCTTTAATGGATTTCCTTCCATAATTTCTAGACGGTATGACCCTTGTCGGACTGAATCGCTGATTTTATAAGGCCCTTCCCAGTTTGCCGATATCTTGCCGTCAAAGTTTCCTTTTCCTATTGTTGTCGTTCTCCTCAAAACCATATCTCCAATGGTCATAGGACGATGATTGACCCTTCTATTATATGCCCTTGACATTCTGTAGTTATATGCCGCTAACTTAACTGCAGCTTTCTCCCAAAGTTCAGGCAAGAAATCTAATTGTTGTCGTACCAAAAGATCATTTTATTCCTTACAATAATGCTGAATTCTAAATTTCGGAAGCCCTACCTCAGCTGGTATCACCGCTTCTATGCCAAATACCAGGTTAAAGGGAGATTCACCAGTTGCTTCTCTGGTTGTATTTCGGTTTACCCACAAGATCTCCGGTATAAAGACGGCCTACAACCCCGTTGTATCTTCTATTTTATTTTTTAGCACCGTTAAGATCTTCTAGTTGGCCGCCTCCACCTGGCAGTTAGATTGTGGATGGCACACTGCCACATACGCAAACTTTACCTTGTACATTGCCATAAGGTCTTTTACCAGCTTACAATCGAATTGCGACCCGTGATAAAAAACCGTTGCCATCGGCAATCCAAATCTAGTGAAGATATTCTTCCAGATGAGCTTTTTTACTTTGGATGCAGATATCTTCGTGACTGGCTCCACCTCTATCCATTTTGAGAAGTAGTCAATACCCACTATCAAGAATTTTCTACCCCTAGTGGCTGATGGAAACGGTCCCACTATAACCATTCCCTATTGTGCATATGGGACTGGATTCAGTATCAGTGTCAAATCGTTAGGCGGAAGATTGATAAATGGTGCATACTTCTGGCACTTTTCACACCGCTTTACATACTCCAAAGCGTCCTCGCTCATTGTCGGCCAGTAATATCCCCGTTTCATTGCTTCCAATCACAAGGCTCTGCCCCCGATATGATTATCGCAGGTACCCTCATGTATTTCTTCAATGAGTCTTGCCGATTCAAAGTCCGTTATACATCTCTGAAGAGGCAATGAGAAACCCCTTTTGTACATTGCCCCTGGTGCATAACGAATAATCATACACTATCTCACTTCAGCTTTCCCGACTCAGCCTTATCAGTTCGTAAGGTACCAAACAATATGTACCCCAGAATTTTATCATACCACGGTTGCTGCTATTAACATAGTGCACCTGTTCAGAACCTTCATCAATACTTCTTTGTTTCAATATCTTGACCATGACTGTTCTCTCTAGGTCGTTGAAACTGGAACTGGCCAATCTTACTAAAGCATCAGCCTGTGAGTTTTGCGCTCTCTGAACCAAGGTTATCTCAAAGTGTTCCAACTTTGCCGACAATTGCTTGAGCTTTTCAAGATATTTTACCATTACTAGCTCCCTTGCCTCATATTCTCAAGTAAACTGACTTGACACCAACTGCAAATCCATAATCAGAATTAATCGCTTGACCTCTACCGCTATGGACAATTGGACCCCTACTATCGCTGCTTCATACTCATCTTCGTTATTTGAAGCCTTGAATTTGAACTTTAATGCATACTCGAACACATCCCCCTATGGAGACGGTATCACTATTCAGGCCCCCGATCCAGCCATAGTTGAAGATTCCTCTACTGACACTTGCCATGTTCTCAGTTGCTCTTCCTCGTTAGTGTAAGAGGCTTCTACAATGAAGTCCGATAACGCCTATGCCTTAATTGATACTCTGGACTTATAGACCAACTCATATTCCGACAGCTCAATTGCCCATTTTAATAATCGACCTGAAGTGTCCATCTTCTGCAATGACTTTTCTAGCGGCTGATTGGTCAACACATGTATTACATGAGCATCAAAATAAGGGCGAAGTTTCCTTGCCGCTATCACAATGGCATATGCCATCTTCTGAATTATCGGATATCTGCGTTCTGCAGCATTCAGAACATGGCTGACAAAGTATATCGGCATTTGTTGTTTATTTCTCTCTACCAAAAACACCGCTGCCACCGTCTTCGACGAGGCTAATATGTACAATTGTAACTGTACTCCACGTTCTGGTCTTGCTACCGTCAGCAACGACCTTAAATGATTTCTAACCACCTCCCAGGCTTTGACCTGATCCTTTCCCCACTCAAAAGTTTTATTCGGCCGCAAGACCACAAAGAATGGGAGTGCCTTATCAGCTGACTTACTAATGAACCGGGTTAAGGCTGCCATTCGGCCTGTGAGCCTTTGTATGTCACGTATTGTCTTCAGTTGCTTCATATCAAGTATTGCATTAACCTTATCTGGATTGGCATCAATACCTCGCTCATTAACCATAAACCCTAAAAATTTGCCTGAGCGAACCCCAAACACACACTTTTCTGGGTTCAATTTCATCTGATACTTCCATAAGGTTTCAAAGGTTTCCCTTAAGTCTGCATTGTGATCTTTTTCCAGCCGACTTTTCACAATTGTGTCATCCACATACGCCTCTATATTTTGCCCTTTTTGGTTCTCAAAGATCTTATCGACCAGTTTCTGATAAGTTGCACCGGCGTTCTTTAATCCAAACGGCATGGCCTTATAGCAGTAGACGCCTGCATCCGTTATGAATGCGGCTTTGACCCTGTCAATTCATGAAGGCTAATCTAGTGGTACCCCGAAAAGGCATCTAGAAAACTGAGCATTGCATGGCCGGATGTCAAATCCACCAATCTGTCTATCCATGGTAACGGATATCAGTCTTTAGGGCATGCTTCATTCAAATCTATAAAGTCGATGCACATTCGCTATTTTCCTGTTGGCTTTCTCACCATAACCACATTCGCCAACCATTCCGGATATGTGCAAGGCTCAATGAACCCTACCGCTAAGAGCTTGTTAACTTCAGCCTGTATTGCCTTAATCTTTTCTGCCGAGAAGTTTCTCTTCTTTTGTCTTATCGGCCTAAAAAATCTATCAACATTCAACTTGTGTACCACAACGTTAGGGTGTATCCCGGGCATCGCATCTGCCGAGAAAGCAAACACATCTGCGTTTTTTCGCAGCAAACTGATCAAATTAATCTCATGTCTGCATCCATATTTGACCCCACTTTCACTGTTCTTCCTTGAACTCCTGGATGAAGCTCGACCTGCACTATTTCTCCTCCGAGGGCCGGTCTGGGAACTGACACTGGCCTTGTGTCAAAGTTTTCCATTGACTGGTCACACATTGACGGTTCTCTGTCCCTTTTCGAATTATTCAAAACAGCCACCTCTTCGGCGGGTTGTTTTAATGCAGTTACATAACAGGATTTTGCAATTACCTGTCCTCCATGCACCTTTTCCACACGCCCTAAGTTCGATACATAGGCCATTGTGAGGTGGTATGTCAACACTACAGCCTATGTGTCATGAATCAGCGGTCTGCCGATAATCGCATTATATGCCAAGGGTACATCAACTACTATGAACTCAGCCATTGCATCCCTTGTTGTCGGTCTTTCACCAAACCGAACCGGTAAGACGATATTGCCCTCTGACCTTACAGTCGATCTGTTAAACTCAATCACAGGATAAGAGACCTGTGTTAAATATTTCCTGCCTATCATCATTGCATCGAAAGCCTTCATGAACAGAATATTTGTGGAACTTCCTCCATCAACTAGAACCCGTTTATCTCATCCCCGTTTATCATAATAATTAACACCAAAGGATCATCATGAGGAAAAACTAGTGCCTTTGCGTCCTCCTTTGAGAATGTGACACTAGGAATGTCAGAAGGTCGAGGACGGCTCTCAGCATCCAGCGCATTCACTATATATAGGTGCTCTGACAAGCTTTTTCTCACACCGCTAACTGTTCCTTCATGAACCGGACCGCCGGTAATCACCTAAACTACTATGTTTCTTCCAAACGATGATGGTGGTTGCCTTCCATCTCCCTGTCGGTTTCCCCCGGCCTGCTGCCTGTCATTTCTGGCTTCTGGCTACCGATATTCTATTAGGCGGGGAGCTAATTAACGGTGGCTGGCTTCCCCCCGAATGCAAACGGTACTGGGTTAAATGCCCTTTTCTAATTAGCTCTTCTATATTATCTTTCAGCTGCGTACAATCTTCAGTATAATGGCCGACATCACGATGAAAGATGCAGTACTTCTTCATATCTCTACCCTTCACCTTCATTGGCGCCGATCTAACCCAATCTTCTCTATTCTAATTCACTGAGTAAATGGCAGCCCTTGGTGTATTCAATGGAGTAAAAGTATTGTACCGTGCCGGTGCTTTTGCAACTCTCCCTTCCTGTCGGCCTCCACCCCCTCTTACCGGACTCGGGGTTCTGGGCCTACTACTACTAGAGGCAGTGTTGTCGGATAGATGTTGATTCTTCTTTACCGATACAGTTTTTCTACTTGTTTTCAACAGCTCTTCCCCTTTGATGTAATCATGAGCCTTGTTAAAGGTCGCTGCTAACGTCGGGAGGTTTTTCCGTGGCAGGTACTGTTTGAACTCACAATTATTCACTACAAGAAAACAACTGGATTCCGACGGAATTTTTCCGTCGAAAACATCGGAAAATCCGTCGGAAAACGGCCTTCCGTCGGAATCAGTCTGTCACAATACCCTTTGTAGGAAATTCGACGTTTTTTTAGGGAAATTCCGTCGGAAGCCACTTTTCCGACGGAAACCATTCTGTCGGAGCTGGTTTTGACTTTAAACGAAATTCCGTCGCAATTTTCCGACGGAAATTTCCGTCGGAATTGGAGAGGATTCCGACGGAAAATTCCGTCAGAAGAGGTATATTACGTCGGAAAAGTCAATAAAAAAAATAAAAAAAAAAAAAAAAAAAAAAAAAAAAAAAAAACTGCCTCCACCACCCCCACCACCAGCCCCCTACCACCTTAACCCACCTCACCAGACCCACCCACCTACCACCTCACAAGACCCACCCACCTGTCTGAAACCCACCTCCCCACCTCACTAGACCCACCCACCCACCCACCTCATCGAAACCCACCTCACCACCGAAACCCACCTCACCGCAACCCACCTCACTGCTAAAACCACCACCAAAACCCACCTCACCACCCAAAACAACCACCGAAACCACCAAAAAAAAACATCAAAAAAATCCATAATTCACCACCACCATATATTTTCAAAAAAATCAGAAAAATCAACAAGTTAATTAGAATCAAAATTAAGAAGAAAAAACGAGACACATACCTTAATTTGACAAAAAAAAAACGTCGAAATTGGGTTTATAAGGTCAAATTCGACCATAAAAACTCTAGATCTAGAGTTTTCATGGTCGAATTTGACATGAAAACCTTAATTTTCATTGAAAATCTTGAAATTACCTTGAGTCGAAAACCAAAGAAAACGAAACGAAAAAGAAAAGAAAGAGGAAAGAGAAAGAGGGGAAGAGGAGAGGAAGGAGAAGGAGAGGAAGGAGAAAGAGGGGAAGAGGAAAGAGAAGTGAGGAGCCGAGGAAGGAGAAGGCCGGAAAGGAAGGAGAAAAAGGGGAAGAGGAAAGAAAAGAGGAGAGAGAAAGAGAAGAGAGGCGGGGAAAGAAGAGGAGAGGAGAGAAAATAGGGTTTTCGAGTTTTTAAACCCTTTTTTTAAAAAAAAAAACCAAATTCCGTCGGAATGTCATTTAGTTCCATCGGAAATTTCCGACAGAATGGAAATCCGTCGGAAATTTCCGACGGATTTTAAATCCATCGGAAAACACTTAGCTTCCGACGGAAAATTCCGTCTGTAGCTAAGTGTTTTCCGATGGATAAAAATTTCGTCGGAAATTTCCGACGAAAAATCTAAATTCGTCGGAAAGTTCCGACAGAATTTAAATCCCTCGGAAATCACGTTTTTTCCGACGGATTTTCCTGTCCGTCGAAACACGTCCGTCATAAATCGCCCTATTTCTAGTAGTGATTGAGGCCATTCATCAACGCCATAACTGTGAGCTCCTATTGTAACTTTGGGATTGTATTTGCTTCATTGTTGAACCTCCTGATGTAGTCCGTTAGAGACTCATCCGGCCTTTGCTCCACCGCCATCAACTCTCCCGAAGTCCTTTGTCGAACACTGTTGCTAATATACTGCCCTACAAACATCTCTCTCAACTTCTCGAATCTATCAATTGTCCCATTTCCCAAGTTGGAAAACCAATCTAAAGCTGCCCGGTCAAGGTAGTTGGGAAAACCTTGCACCAGATGGCATCAGAATTTTTGTATAGGATCATGTGCCCTTCATAGGACGTTATGTATCTGTTTGAATCACCCTTACCGTCATACCAGCACATCGGCATCTTAATCTTTTCCACCGGCTGATCCAGGATATCTTGCGTAAACGGTGAGGCCCTTGGCTTCACAACTGCTCGTGCTGCACCTTGCCCTACACTTTGTGAGGTTCTCTACCTTTGAATTGGGTCCTCGATTTTTTATATGCAACATCGAAGACGCTATTTTGTACCTCCGTCTTCCGATTGGTTATATGCGTCCTTACCGGCGACGCCTCCCGGGATGAACGTCTAAGTGAACCTGTTGCATTGTGAAATTGGCTGTCAAGATAGACTATCGACACCTCACCCCTTATCCGGCCTCTTTTTTTTTTCCGCTCACCGCCCTCATTACCGTAGCTGTCACCCCCAGCTCTTCCAAAGTAAACTCGACCAACGGATCCGATATTGCATTATTCTGCAGTTTAGGTGTTACCGACATATTGAACTGATTCCCTTCTCTAAGGTATGGGTCTCATCCTCTATTTCAACTTGTGGGATACCCGTACCATTTCCAGCTGCCACATTCAAATTTACAGTTTTTCTATTTCCGTTATCATTTTCAGGTGTTTCTTTATTTCCAGTCATAATTTTACTTTGTTAGGTTCTTAGGCGATAGAAGTAATCACTACCCCCTCCTTCGAGCTCCAAATTGTTCCGGATGTAACCCAACAACCTGTACCCAGGATCCGTGAAGACCCTATCGTCCAGCTAAGCACCTACACAGGAAATAAGCATTAGCTAATCCCGGGCCGGGATGAATTCGGGGATAACCACTCCGATGGTAAAGTCAGAAAGTGATTCAGAAGAAGAAGAAGAAGAGAAGATATATAGAGAGAGAATAAGAGAGAGAGACATAGAGAGAGAGAGTGTAATAAATGCTACCTTTTAATGAAGAATTAACTTGCCTATTTATAGAGGATCCAACTGCCAGGTGCCTGCATGCCATGCAAGTCACATACATGCCAAGTGTTAGTCCCCTGACGCCACATGTTGCTCGCCGGACGACCGTTACCTATGCCGTTATGAGTGTATACCGATAGGGTCATTATGATCCGTAGTAGGAATCCATGTATTTGTACTAGGGTTGATATCGGCATTCTTGTATCCGTTATCGGTATCTCCCCATACACTTGGTTCAAGTTCTCATAAGAGATAATTACTATATAATATGTATTAAATATATTAATATAATCAAGATATTTTGATTATATTACATATATGAATATAATCAAGATAGGCGAGTAAAAACTCTTGCTGCATGAGTGAATAATGCATTTCCTTCACTCAACTCATTGCGCATGGATATTTGCCGAATATAGAGGTGTCGTTCATATAGGCACTTTTACTCCACTTTGGCTGCTTCATTGCCTTGTTGGCTATTGTAAAATCATAGCACTTAAGAGAAATTGTATTGATATTTGGCCGTTTGGCTTGGTATGTAAGCAATTTGCTAAGCTTTACAGCTCGGCAATTTTACTCGGCCATGAATACCGATTTGAAGGTAGTAGGTGAGTCTTCATTCCAGTGCAGCTCGGCCACTCTTGGCTGCCTTGGTCGTCTAAAATGACGAGCTGAGTATTTGAGCTACACCTTATAATGGAGAACTTCTCTACTTGTTGACCGAAAGAAATGGTTTTGGGCATTTTATGCCTTAGTTTTTTTAGCTACTCAAATGCAAGTAAATGGGAATATGTTCCTTTATGTATATATTAATGTATATACATTAATATATACTGGCGGTAAGCGGCAAATTTGGTAACTCATGTACTCCACTTTTGCAATAACTTATTTATTTTTTTATTTTACTTTTTTTTATTTTATAAATATATCTAATAATGATTAATCAATCATTATAATGATCAATCACTTATTAGTACAACTCTGCTAGTTGCCACCTTCTGTCTAGAAGTGACATCTATGCTTGTTCGATTGTTTATATGTGCTTGATCAGTTGCTTGATCAAGTGCCGGATGTTCATACACTTGAGACTTGAGAGGTATACCTTAATAAATGCTTCTCATTAGCTCGGACATTAGCTCGGCTATCCTGGCCGAGCATCTATGCTTGCATATGCAAGCTTCATACTTTCTTTCGGACAGGCTACGTGATTGGCTGCCTCGGCCGAGCATCAATTCTCGTATCAACAAGCTTTTCACTTTTGCTCGGACAGGCTGCTTGGCTGCCCTGTACGAGCATCCATGCTCGTGTCAACGAGCTTCTCGATCACTTTGGCTCGGACAGCCTTCTTGAATTGGCTGCCCTGTATGAGCATCCATGCTCGTGTCAACAAGCTTCTCACTTTGGCTCAGACAGGCTACTTGGCTGCCCTATACGAGCATCCATGCTTGTGTCAACGAGCTTCTCACTTTGGCTCGGATAGGCTTCTTGGCTACCCTGTACGAGCATCCATGCTCGTGTCAACGAGCTTCTCACTTTTGCTCGGACAGGCTTCTTAAATTGGCTGCCCTGTACGAGCATTTATGCTCGTGTCAACAAGCTTCTCACTTTGGCTCGGACAGGCTACTTGGCTGCCCTTTACGAGCATTCATGCTCGTGTCAACGAGCTTCTCATTTTTGTTTGACCAAATTGCTTGGTAGCATGCGAGTACCTATGCTGTGAAGAGAGAGCTTAGGCAATTCACTCGGCCATCATGTCACTTGGCTCGTTTCTTGCTGCTCGAACAGCCATAGAGGGGCTTGACATTCTAGCCGTTCAAATGCTTTTCTTGTGCCGACTTTGATGGCACTCGGCAGATGTTGTTGCATGTATATATATCAAACAATATAGTTTGACGAAAATTTTATTTGAATTTTTTTTGTAATCATAATAATGATCATGATTTTGGCACATAGTACCGCCCAAGTTTTGTCTTCACACAAGACTTCGTCTCATTCTCTTAAGGACGACAATCTGGGATCATTATGACTTTGCCCTCACATTGGGTTACATTTATAACAGAGCATTCTATTTCTGGAGTTGGTGTTCTATCATGGCTAAGTGTCATTCCAGATGTGCCTCCCCACAGACGGCGCTAAATGTTTCCAGGATTTTTGGAATAACCTGAAAGGGGGTATGAATTCCCTTGGGAGACAGATCCGGAATGCAACGGCTTGAACACCTGCAAAACAACAAATCTCCGGTTTAACGGAGATCCGCCCCCGACGATCAAGTTAGTGACCGAAAACGGAATTTTAGAGAGAGAAGTGAGAGCATATTTTTGGTCATAGTGCCTTTTAGAATTATGTAGTTCCTTTCCCATCGTGAAATCATGGGGTATTTATAGGGAAGTGGAAGATCATGCTCCTAGGGTTTCATAACCTAGGAAGATCGGCTGCCCTATACGTGGTTGACACGTGTATTAGGGTTTGCTTCATGCTAGGCATATTTCCTTTAATGGGCTTTGAGCCCTTCATTTTCTGATATCTCTCTTAGGCCACATGTCATGCTCATATTGGCCATTTTTAGCTGAGCATGATGCCATGTTTCGACTTACTTTTCGGCCTCTCATTTGTCTATAAAAGGGGGTAAAATTACCCCTAAACAGAGAGTGTTGAAATCACACCGTATCGGGAAGGGGGATGGGGGATGGAATCGGGACGGGGAAGGGGAGGAGAGCTGGGATCGGGACGGGGAAGGAGTTTTTGAGGGTAGTTGGTGGTTTCAGAGTTAGAGGGAGAGGAGTCGGCGGCTCAAGGGGAAGGGGAGGGTGTTGCCGCGGCGCAACGCTCCGGCGCTAGTGGCCAAGCAGGGGATCGGGATGGTGGGGCTGCGCGGCTAAGGTGGTTGGCTGGTGGGGGTAGCTTATTTTATTTTATTCTTTAAAAAAAATTAATTATTTTATTTTATTCTTTAACAAAATTAATTAGTTTTTTTTTAACCAATCAAATGCCGACACGTGTCATGTAACTTGCTATAACAAGTTAAATGACCAGTTGGGACCATTTAAAGCGGATTGACATTAAAGGTGGGATTATTAAATTATAATCGTAAGGTGGAATTATTTTAGGCGGATGAGCCAAAGGTCGGATTATTTCGGGCAATTTTTCCTTATTTTTATTAAAGTTTTGGCTGAAATTAAATTAATTTACTAAACTGAAATTATTTTTGCTAAACTAAAATTATGTTTACTGATTCTCTTTTGTATTTCTTCTTGAAGGTTGCGGATTTTTTACTAAACTAAAATTATTTTTATGAACTTATATTTACCGAACTGAAATTAATATTATTGAACTGAATATTATTTTTACTAAATATTTTTTTTAAGGTGAAGTGAACAGGACCTAACAACCTTAGTTATTGACTGCCTCCATCACCTCCACATCTCCATCTTCCTCTTTTTTTCCCTTTAATTTCATGAAATTGTGGCCTTTAGAATATGCTTTTTTAATGTTATATTTTATAAAACATGAAAAAATGTTGTAACAAAATTTTTTAATTATGACTTAAGCATACAATCAAATAGCATTAATTGTACACAAATTCTTATATTTGTGGTCAGCCATATGGTGTAGCCACTTTGTATATATTAATGTAAGAGGATGATGGGTCAGGGTTACCATGAGCAAATGAGGTTACCCGAAGTCCCGAATAGTTAGGGTTAGTCCACTAGAAAAATGGCCTTACTCTTATAAATAAGTGGAGTTATTTTCTTAACAGTTTCTATTTTTTTTTTTTAAATGATTTTTTTTTTTTTGAACAAAGGAGGTTACTTTTATGTTTAATTAGTTTTTTTTTTGAAAGAATTATGTTTAATTAGTTGCACCATGACATGACGCAAAATAAGATGGAATTATCACTTTTGCTACATACAAAACCAATCTGCAAAAGATAATTAGCAAACAGTTGATACCAAGCCCGAGGAGCCTGTTTAAGGCCATACAGAGATTTGCGGAGTCGGCAAACATAAGTAGGAGCATTAGGATTCACAAATCCTGGAGGTTGATGCATAAACACGGTTTCTTTGAGATTACCATGAAGAAACGCATTTTGAACATCTAACTGATGAATGTGCCAACCTCTACCCATAGCAATACTCAACACAGTCGGAATAGTAGCCGGCTTCTTAAAATATTGTAAAATTGGCCTAATTTACTAAAGATACAACATGACTAAAATTGTGAAGTTAAAACAATCTGACATTTTTTTGTATATTGCTTACATAGAAACCTCTACCTTTTGTCTCCTTGTTATGCTTATTACTTTGAAGGTACACTTAATTATTCCAGCTCAGATGTTGCTCCATCACCTCAATAATCGGAAAAGTCCATCAAATGCATCAATTTTCGAACGTAACTACAGCAATGCCTTCTACAAATTCTCATATCAGTTTTTTATAATGTGGCTGACACTTATTTGACAAAACTCTTCTTTATTTGATAGCTTGTAGATGGGCTAATTGTGGTAGAGGTGTTTGCAATAAAACTACGGCGTTCTCATATACATGTCATTGTAAAGAAGGATACATCAATGATCATCTCTTAAACAATACTGGTTTCCCCTGTTTTCAAAGAATGTAAGAACACTTATTTTCTTGTATAGGTAAAGATTGATCTTCCCTCGGTCCCTGGATCTTTTAGGCCTAGTTTTTATTTCAAGTTGTTGTATAACTATTATCTATAGGTTTCGATTGGTGGGGATTGTCCGAATTTGGGACTGAATGTTCAAATTTCTTGTATAACTATTACGATTACAATCGAGGAACATGACAGCTCAAATTAGTTTACCAAAAGAACTAATACTCCCTCCATGTTTTAATAAGTATAACACTTTGACCGACACATAGTTTTAGCCTTTTAGGTAATTTAATTGATTGAAATAAAATAAGAGGAACCTGGGATAGTTGGAGTATTAAAAAAATTGTAAATGAAAGTTAGTGGAGTTAATAGTTTATTGTAAAGTAATGAATGTGAAGAAAAAAAGTTAGTGGGTTTCGGTAGGGATCATGAAAATAAAAGATATAATATTAAAATGAAGTTTTTTGCCAAAAAAGAAAATGTAACACTTATTAAAACACGGCTGAATTTAATAAGTGTAATACTTATTAAAACACGGAGGGAGTATTAAAGAACATTATATAATATAACCATGACTATACCGAAATGCATTTTGTTGATATTTAATCATAAATTACAAACAAATATAAAGCACATAATTTTTTTTGATAAAAAATAGAAACTATTATTAAATATCACAATGAACATCACAAGAAATACATAAGATCATATTTTAGACAGGCATTATAATTAAATATAAGGAAAAAAAATGGAAAAATTGCCCACAATAATCCGAACTTTTCTTCATTTGCCCAAAATAATCCTAACTATCGATTATTTTTTAATAATTCCAACTTTATACCTTATTAATTTTAAACGGTCCCAAGTGATTTGAAACCGGTTAAACAGGTTCATATTTGTGATTTGAGATTAATTGCACATGCGTCACCATGTGGTTGGTCAATATGAAAAAAAAAAAAAATTAATCAAATTGAAAAAAAAAAAAGTAAAATCAAATATTATAAAAACCACCACCACCTTAGCCACCACCATCCCCACCGACACTCGAACCCAAACCTTAGAACCATCACCCCCACCCCCATCCAGACCCCGAAACCACCACCACTACCCCATCCCGACTCCAAAACCACCACATCCAACCCAAACCAAACCTGAAACCACCCATCTACCCAGATCTGAAACGG
Source organism: Chenopodium quinoa (assembly GCF_001683475.1). Classification (NCBI taxonomy): domain Eukaryota; kingdom Viridiplantae; phylum Streptophyta; class Magnoliopsida; order Caryophyllales; family Amaranthaceae; genus Chenopodium; species Chenopodium quinoa. The sequence continues at coordinate 1,321,782 of NW_018743783.1, forward strand.
GATGGGTGAGTGGGATAGGGGCCGAGAACGGGGTAAGGGGAAGGGAAAAGGGTCGGAAAATGGGCGGAAAAGGGGAGGAGGGCAAGAAAATGGGCAGGGCAAGGGGGGGAGGGTCGTAAAATGGGCAGAGAAAGGGAAGGAGGGCCGAAAAATGGGCGGGGGAAAGGTAGGAGGGCCGGAAAATGGATGGAGAAAGGGTTAGAGGGCCGGAAAATGGGTGGGGAAAGGGATGGCGGCCGAAAATGGGACGGGGAAGGGGAGGGGTGCCGGCGGCAACAGCCTGCCGGCGGTGGCAGGGGTTGCCGTTAAGTTTGAGTTTTTAATTTTTTTAAAGGTTTTTTATTTAATTTTTCTGACCTATCATATGCCGACACGTGTCATGTAACTTGTTATAACAAGTTACATGACCGGTTGGAATCATTAAAAGTAAATTCATATCAAAGTTCGAATTATTAAAAAAAAATCAAAAGTTGTGATTATTTAGGGCGAATTGAGCAAAGTTGGGATTATACTCATCAAATTTTCCAACAAAATTTGGGTGAAAAAACATGAACAATTTCTTTTGAATAATCTTTTTTTTTTTTTTTTTTTTTTTAGTGAGAGGAAATGAAAATAAAAATATTGAAAATTGGATACTTTCTGAAAATAGATTCTAGATTTATGTGGGGTAGGTAACATTAAATGCTTACCTTTTCATAAATTAAAAAATTAAATGATTAAGTTTTTGTTTTTTATACTACGTATATGCATGCAGTGTTCTTTATATATGTATGCAGTGTTTTATTTTGCTCAATTTGAGGAAATTTGAATAAATTTGCTCGAGTATTTTATATTTGTGATCAAATATTTTTTTCTGTGTTTATCAATAGTTAGGTTTACCATCAATCTTGGTCCAGGCCCTAAGCCATTGCCAGGGCCCAAATTATAACTCAAAGTGAAAACTCCTATAAAAACCTAGGATAAAATTTTGGCGGCAAGAACTATGTCCTTTTAGGCGGGCACCAAAAGCCAAAAATAGAGGATGTATATACAACTCCAAACACTCTCAACTCTACTTGCTTGTTATCCAAAAACCACAATTTACAATCATCAAAAATTCAAATGTCTTCTCCTAAAATGAAAACCCACCGTCTCCGGGAACTTTCCTGGTCGGAATTACCGCCGGAGCTACTTCCTGCCATCGCAAAACGCCTCGAAGCCAGAACCGATATCCTCCATTTCCGGCGAGTCTGCAAGACATGGCGAGCTTCAGCTCCTCTCTCTCTCCTCGACTCAAAAACCATCTTAACCCCTCTTCTCCCTCACAAACTTCCAGATTCTGAGAAAAATTACACTAAATTTTTAGTAGCACACTCTGTTTTTCTAATAAAATCTGACGCCAATCCAAATCTCCCGCCTTGGTTATGCACCGCTGAAGAGTTGTTCCCCGGTTCGTTATGCGTTAGACTGCCTCTTTCTCGCAACATCGCCGATTATATTGTTATGCCTATCGATTTCCCGTCTGAATTGGATTTGTCTAAGTTTCGTGTGTTGGAGTTAGGTATGTTTTATAATTATAGTTATGTTGATAGTAATAATACATCGTTTGGTTTTGATGTTCGTGTGATTGATAATCCTGTTTTTTAGAACGAAGCCGTCATTTCCACATGAGTATAAGATTGTTCTGTTTATGAACCCGAATTGCGCAACTCACCGTCCTAGTCTCGATGATTGTATGATTGTGGAACTATCTAATGAGATAGCTCTTACAGTGAAGAGTCTAAAGAGTGGGGAGGAACGGAAGGTATATTTTACGGGTAAAAGGAAATTTGATGATATTTTTAGTTTTAAGGGGAAGATTTATGGTGTTGATAGGAAAGGTAGGGTGTGTTCGATGGATTATAACTCGCTGAAGATGTCGAGTGTTGTTGAGGAACCGCTGTGGGAGGGGTCGGGTAGTGAGAATAAGAAACGATTAGTCGTGTCGAGTGATGATATATTGTACTTAGTGTATAGATGGTCTAAGAAAGGAAACGCGGCGTTTAAAGTGTTCAAGCTTAATGAGGAGGAGGAGAAGTGGGATATGGTTGATGGTATTGGTAGTGATAGGATGCTTTTTGTGACTCCTGATGGTTGTTTTTTCGCCGCGGTTAAGGATTTTCCGGGGTGGAGGGGCAATTGTATTGTATTCCCTTGGGGATGCTTTCCTCAATATTCAGGTAAGACGGCTCTTGACAGTAAGATATTCATGGCCTGGGATGAATTTTCTGTTGCTGTTTATCACTTTGAGGGTGATGATTGTGATCTTGTATATGTTTATCCGGGCTATGCCGATCTCTTCTGGCCACCCCCGTCATGGCTCTGGACCGATTTGTGTTTGAACACAAGGTGAGATTAGCCTAGACTTTTGTAAAATGACATTGAAAAAAATGTTTGAGGTTTTCTTCAAAAATGCTAATTCAAATGGTTGTGCTTTGTATGTGTTAAGTGGAATGGATTCTGAAGGAGGTGAACAAAGAAAAGATAAAGAAAGTGTTCAATCAAAAGTTGAAGTAGAAGAACACGGACAAGGAGGAGATGGAGAACATAAAAATACGAGTAATAATAAGCTATTAAGTGATTCTTCTTGTCACAATGCTCCTGAGCTCATCCATGAAGAAGTGAATCCCCACAATGGCGCACAACTTTCCCAGGGTATTCAAACTAATCAAAAGCACATAGTTCATAAAGGTATTCAACTTTATCCCCCACATTTCATGTTGAAAACACAATTTAGAATAAGAGGAAGAATTTGTGAGCACATATTTGCTAGAATTGATGAAGAATTTGCACATCATATACTTGAGCTTCTTGCTCTTTTACTATCAATTGTAGCTATGTTTATACTCTGTATGTTATATTCATCTCTCAAACTAATTCGTTAAATTTGATTTCAGAGTTCAAGGGTCAGAAAAATGGTGATTCAGCTCCAGCGGTGAACTCTTCTAAGGTACTGTGTATTGGTGACCCCTATTTCTTAGTTAGGTTGTCACAAACCTGCATATAACCATTACTCTATCTATTTTATAAATCGCAATTCTTTTGTTTCTCGGCCTCTGCCTCAACTGTTATATATTTCTTTGCAGATTGCTGAAAAAGATGTATCACAAGCAAAATTCCTTGGAGTTGATGTGAGCTCTCATTTGATTCCGATTATGCAGAAGATATGGGATAAGTACGGGAACATTTTAGAAGGGCATGCTGTGAACAGTGGAAGTCTTCTTACTTGGGCCTTAGAATCTCTAGCTAAGATGGTTGTTTTTCTTGAGAACAATGAAGGAAGGTCATTAGATAAATCTGAAGCTAATTACCTCAACTCAGTCCTACTTGACCTTCGACTGATGCACTTTAAATTAGATTGGCTAATGCCCTCAGTAGAGAGAGTTTTGGCACCTCACAAAAACAAGTTATGTATGGATCTTGAAATGACGAATCTCAAGTTCCAAACAGAGTTTCATTGGACGGAAGAGACATTGGCTGAACAAACAAAGCTTGTTTCAGAGAACCAAATGGGCTCAGCTGAAGGACCATGCCCACTCCTCAACCTCCTCAGCTTCATGGTAAAATTTTACTAACTGCTCAATTTCCTTTTTCTTGAACCATTATATAGTTCTTTCTAGCACTTGTTTCGCCATTAACATAAATTCTTATATTGGTCATTTTGGTGAGCAATTGAGCATGAGTTTTGGTGTGCTTCCAACTATGTGTAAGCAATCCCAGGGGGATGGATGGTATTGATCACTCATGATCGCGGTTGCCATATTTGATGCCCCAACCAAAAAAGTTACGAAATTTTTTAATTTGACCATCTCTGTAGCAAGGGCGGAGCCCAGGGGGGCTGGTGGAGGCCCGGCTCCCCTTGACCCAACTGGTCACCTTTTTATTTTGAAGGTTGGCACCCATATATTTATACAATAAAGTTGTACTTATGTTTAACCTTCTAGTGTATAGCTTAGTGGTTGAAGCAGATTTTGACAACTTCAATAAATCACAGCCTCCCCATGTTTCAATTCCTGGCTTCACCCCTGATCTGTAGTATCTATGTTATGCACTTATGCCACCAAGTTGTACCAACAAATATGCTTTTGCTAATTCGTATGTGATTTCATATATGGAAAATATTTTCTTGCTAAGTTCTTATGCTTCTGCGTTTTTTTTCAAGGACAAGCACTAGCTGTCAAGAATAAAAAGTCAAGCTGATCAGGCAGCACTTTTGGAGATGCATCATCAGTTTAAGTTGTAAAGTAATGGTTCTGTAATCCATACAGTTTTTTAGAGTAATGATGCTCAAGTCTTTAGGATTCGAAAATAGCCACTCGTAGTTGCAGGATTAATAGGACCTCTTTTGCAGGATAAGTCTTTTGATACAAATTGACTGGTCTAGTTCTATCTTCCTTTTGTGAAGTGACTGTTATGTAATATATTTGACTTTGAGCCAATACAGCTTGATGGTATCTCGCCCCCCTCCGAATCTTTATTCAAACAACATTCATTCCCATATCTTCTGGCTTGTGCATCATTCTTCCTGCTATATAGACAATTAATGATACTGGATTGTATTATTCTGAGTTTCGCCTTCTGTTGCATCTAAAATACTCAAGAATAGCCACCCGTAATTCGGCCAATTGCATCTAAAATTACCTAAAATTCATCAAACACACAAATAAAAAGTAGTAGAGCACAATTCAAGTATATAATGCAAATGTGCACCTAAGACCTCTAAAATTATAAGCAATTAAGGGTAGATATGCATCTAAAAAAAAAAAAAAAATTAGGTCTTATTAAACTCAAATTTGACCCAACCTTAATTTACTTGCCATAAACCCTCTAAACCCAACTTGATTACAATGGAACCCAAAATTAAACTCAACTCGAATTTGATTTGAATTAAACCCAATCAACACCCAAAAATGCTTAACAAAAGTAAACGACCCTACATAACCTAATCTTATCTTAGACCCGAATCGGGCTTGAGTTTGACTTGGAGGCTATGTTAATTTGGCATAAACTCAATCAAATATATGACCTGTTACTTGAAACAATTCAACACAAACCCAACTTGAATAGGCAAATTGGTTCTAAATTAATGATAATAGAAAACTAATTCTTGCGTACAACGGGTGTACGTCAATTTATTGTAAAACAGGTTAAAGTTATGTTAAAAGTATTTAAAGTTACCCTTTATACTGCAAAAGTTATTATTTTTCTATTAACAAATTTTATCTGACAAAAAACCTATAATGTATTATATTAATCATATTAATCTTTATAGTATGTAATCATGTATCTATAAGGAATTACACATAAAATAAAATTCAAACCAACGACAATTAAAAGTTACCCTTTAAGTGGTTAAAGTTACCACAAATATAGTTAAACTTACGCTCAAACTGACCGTTTTACAATAAAATTAATGTACACTCGTTGTACATAAGACTTAGTCATATAAAATAATGAGTTCTAAATTCATTATTTATATGAAATCAAAATGTAGTAAGAAAAAAGTGGAAAGGAACCCCCCCTTTTTTTTTAAAGTGTCTTAGTTTCACTGTGTATGTATAATTTTGACCACTAATATTTTCAATTATAAATTTATATGAATTATTAAATTTTGATTTTGATAAACTATATTTACGATTCAAACAAGTATACCAATGACTATACTTTTCTTATCTTATGCATAAGCAAATCACTAACATTGTCAAAATATTTACTCATAAAGTCAAATTAGAGCCCTTAAAAAGTATATCTTAATATCTATAGTTCTAGGAGAACAACTAGCGCATAGACGGTATTTACATAGTTTGTAAATAGGATGACAATGTTTGTAAATAAGTTGAAGTATTTGTTGGGACCACGTATAGCTGGCAGCGGGGCTAGTTTGGAGAAAGCGGGAAAGTGAAATGGTACATTTGATATTCAAAATGGTACTTTTCATGGTTACAGTGATACTTTTTGTGTATTATTATGCATGTATATTATATCATTAGATTATAAATTGTCTTAGTAGTACTATTAAATCTCACAGTGGTGCAATATTTGATGTGCAATTTACATGCATATTTGTACCATTTGACAAATATTTATACCACTACAGCATTTAATGGTACTCCCTTCATATTTTTTTAATACATCACTTTCCTTTTATGGGTGTTTTTTTTTTTTTTTTAAATGCATCACTTCTTTATTTGGTAACTTTATATAATATTTTACTCCCTCCGTCCCCGAAACTTCGATCCTTTTGGGTTGATTTCGCGGGTATTAAGAAGTTAAATTGGAAGTGTAAGAGTGTATGGGGAAACTAAGAAAAGTACATTGAAAAGAGAATTTTATATTGGAATTGCAAAAAAGTAGAGAGAGAAAGTAATAAAAATATATAGAAAAAGCAAAATTTGCATGGGGAAGCTAATTTTGCACAAATATTATTGCAAATTAGTGGGTATTTAAATGCAAATGGGATGAACATTTTGGGACTAAAATTAGGCCAAAAGGGTCGAAGTTTCGGGGACGGAGGGAGTATCTTTTTTCTCTCTTACTTTAAACTCTACTTATATTATTTTATCATTTCTCTCTCCCATGGTCCCCACTTATATAATAAAAATATCTATTCTCACTCATATTCTTTCTCTTTCTTGGTCTCCATCTTACTTTTACTATAATAAATTATTCACCCACTCACAATATTACATTACTCTCCTAAAACTCCGCGCATCACTAAGTGATGCAAATTAAAAAAAAATCGAAGGAAGTACTATTTACCTATTTGATGGTACGTGTTTCGGGGTTTTCTGATGTCCTGCGGGAGAGTTACAATTCCGAGACTGGAACCGGACGCCTGTACCTGCAAAACAACGGAGACTCCTGGTGGTGGGAGCTCCGCCTCCGACGGTCAAGTTAGTACTTGATTAAGGAGTAATTAATGCGGAAATTAAAGTGATTGGGTCTCTCTAGGTGAGAGTGTTTAATGTGTGTAATCTGCGTTTTTAGCATGTCCTCCTCTCTTAATGAGGATTAAGGGAGGTATTTATAACCTTGGGAAACGTGCCAATCCTAGGTTTAGGTTAACCTAGGGCTGATTGGGCTTCCCTCGGAAGTTGGGCCTGGGTGGCCGGTTTCTCCATTAGGCATGGAGTATGCCACGTGTCATGACATAATAGGTCCAAGATGGACGAATAAGCGTGTGCCACGTGGCAAGCCTGACAGTTCCAACTGGGGGACACTTGGCAGGACCTGATTGGCCCACGTGGCGCATTCCGATTGGTGGGAGCAAAATCCCCTAATCATTTGCCCCTCACAGGTGGCACGTGACTGGTCACGTGTTACCTGTGACAGGTGTCGCACTGTAACAGGCGACGGCCTGCTATAGGTGTCACTCGGCGAAAGGCCGAGAGATTCTCCCGCCCAAATTATGAATTCTGGAAGTGACCCTTCGCCTTCTCACTTCGCCTATATAAGGGAGTGTTGACTTCAGTCATTTTCACACTTGAGAACTTTGTGAGAGAACATTCAGACCCCTGAACTTGCTCTGACATTTTGGACCCTTTCTGCCTACCGCCTGCTCTGACAAGCCGACTGCACAGGATTTTCAGAACTCCATCAACGTCACTCGTTCAGGTAACCGTCGGTTCTCTTACTCTTAATTTTCTCTTTACTTTATTCTTTTTTGAAATGGCACCACGGAAGCACACGACACGACCTAGGTTAGTGATCAGCCGGTCACCGGGGACGGCTGAATCTAGGACTAGGAGTGCCGCCTGCCCTTTTCTGGACCCATCTTTGCCCTTTATACAAAGTCCGACTGTATCTGTGTCTATGTAGAGCATGATGGCCAGAACAAAAAATACTGCTAGGATCTCAAACTCAGACGGCTCCTCCCACAGGGTGCCGATTAGTGAAACATCTGACCAGGCGCCAGATGTGGAGGTGAAACAAAGCGGCTTGAAAGCCGGCAGTTCTGAGGGAGGAGTCAAAGTGACCCCTTCCCATTTTACAGTTGACAATTCTTCATTCTCTCCTGCTCCTTTTAAAGGAGAGGAGGCGGGCCCCTCCGGGAGAGGGGAGGAGTCGTCCTCTTCGGACTCGTCAGAGGACGATTCCGAGTCTAGCTCTTCTGGCCATGCTTCCCTGGACACAGAAGAGAAAAACAGTCGCCTACAAGAGGCGAGGCTTTCTCACGCAGTTGAGAAGGGGGACGATTAGGCGGAGCCATCCGCCTCTCACCGAGAGCAAAATACCCCCTACTACTGCACGGTACCTCGGGGCCGGATCACAGCCATGTAAGAGAAAGTGGAGAGCTTTATCGCAAACCACACAATGGGCCCCGGCTTTTTAGTGTTTGTGCCGGATCCAGAAGACACAGTCGTCTGGCCGGCTGGTACCAGTTATGATGGCGCCTGCTTTGGCTGCTACGAGGCGGCCATCAAGGTTGGGTTGCGCTTCCCATTACATCCGGCTGTTCAGCGGATCTTGGATGGGTATGAGTTGGGGTTATGGCAGTTAGCCCCGAACTCCTGGGTCAACGTACTCGGCTATGTGGCCGGGTGCGAACTGCACGGGGTGGAGCCGAGCTTTGAGGCTTTCGCCCACATGAACTACCTCAGCCCCCTAAGGCAGGCGGTACCGGCTGGTATCAATTGACGAGCCACAGGGGCTACCTCATGACGAGAGGTAAAGCAAACAAATGGAAGGACTGGCGGAGCACCTTCCTCATCATTGAGAGTTCAGACACAGAGCTGAACAAGCGCTTCAACAGGTGGAACAGGAATCTTCCCCTTCTTGTAGGCGGCCGCAGCATGCCGCCTGTTCCCCCCAAGGCTAAGAAAGAGATCCTAGATAAAGGACTCTTCAAAGTAGAGTCGAAGGTGAACTCTACTTCAGGGGTACGAGAGCAAGTACCCCTGCACTGCGTCCCGAGCTTCAAATGGCTCTACGACGAGTACTTTTTGGCCGCCTGTGGCCTCAGCAGTTGGTGCTCAAGAGGTAGCCGGCCTGTCGAATACTCTGTTGTTCCATGCATTTCTTTTTATGACTTATATTAACTTTGCTATTTGTTTTTGCAGCGGACGCCATGAGAAAAATTACCGCCTCCAAGTCTGCGGCGGCCATGTTGCGGGCCTCCATCATGCAACAGTCTTCAACCGACTCCCCAACAAGGGGGCACCCTTGGTGGGCTTCGAACCTTTCACCCTTTTTTTTGGAGTTGTGTTTATGCATATACTGACTCTTTTCTTCCTTTTTAGACGGGCGCTCCAAGAGCTTCTTCTTCCCAACAGCCGGACCCCAAGGCCCGGAGGACGACTGTTGCGAGCTCTCCTGGTTCTGCCAGGAAACATGCGGCGGCTGAGAAACAGCCGGCCACTTCTTCTAAAACTCCAGCTGGGCCACCTAGAAGTATGAAATTGTCCTTGTAAATTTTAGACTTGCTCCCTTCTTTACTAGGTCTAATCCGTTTGTTTATGCTTGATGCAGCCGGCCCTCAGGAGCCTGACTTGGTCGAGGTGGCCAAGTCTATGATCAAGGTCGTTCCTCCGGCTGAAAGGGAGGCGGTCAGGGGTGTCGGCACCCTTGACCTAGACGGGATTGCAGGGGTCCTTGCTGAGGTATACTTAGCATATTTTTGAGTATTTGAATTCCAGGACGCCTGTTTTCTTTTTGTTTGGAAACTGACGCCTGTTCCCCTTTGTACTTAAGCCCTGTTCCGAGTGAACGGCCTTCGCAAGCCGCTTGGCCGGAAGAACAAAGAGGTAAAGGCTGCAAAAGCTATGGCCGCCTCTGACTGTGATAAGGCAATGTTTCAAATTGCCCAAAATGAAGTTCTGACCATTGATATTCTTTATTATCAGGCGCAGGCTACCGCCGCTATCCGGGCTCAGTTAGAGGCGGCCCACAAGAGGAATAGCGAGCTGGAGGCGACCATCAACAATCTCAAGGCCGAGCTGAGACCTCTTCGCCAAAAGATGTCCTCATACGAAACCTTGGAGAAATCCTTGGCGAGCGTAAAGGTACGCCTGGTGACCCAGGAGAAGAGTCTTACTCAGGAGCTCTCGGAAAAGGCCGAGCAAGAAAAGAAAGAGCTGGTCTGGGAGATGATGGAAGACTCTGCTCAAATCCAGCGCATGACTTGGGGCCACCTCTTCCCCAATGCCGACTTTGCCTCATGGGAAAAAACGTACCGCCAGTGCTCTGATAGATATAATCAAGAGATCCTGGCGGCTGCTGAGGAAGAGGCGTTGGAGGAGGCGTTGGAGGAGGAGCAGCCGGTAGTGGCGCTTGTGCCGCTTGGGGGTAATGCATCAAAGAAGGATGCAGCTGAAGCCGAGTCCAGCAAGAAGAGTGCTGACCAGGCGGCAGCTGCTAATATTGAAGATCTGCCCCCTTCTTAAGCTTTATGTCTTCTTTCCACGGCCTGCGTGCCGTTTGTTTTGTATTTACCCGGCTAGGGGGCCGGGGCTCTGAATATTTTGCCGGTCTTTAATGACCGGCTTCTTTTTAATGAATTTTTATGTTTTGCTTCAAATTTGTTTAAGTATTGAATATTCTGATATCCAATTGTACACTATACCGACTGTTTTACATGGCCGATAGTTGCAGACAGGTACGGATAGTTAGTCACGCCGCCTATGCCCCTGGACGACTGGTTGTCTGTTTCCAGGCTAGACGATCAGTCGGCCATTTATCCAATCGGTATTCGAACCATTTTAAAGACTGGATCCCCTTTAGGCAGGCGGTCCTGTAATTTGTAAAATTAACCACCAAGTAGGAAAGTGGTTTGACCAAGTAAACATGATTGTTACCTAGTCGCCAAGTAACTGAGTAGTAGAGGTATCAAGCGGTGGGTACCGGTTGTTCCCTTTATTCGCCAATGTTTGTTGGCTTTCAACTCATAAGTTGTTAACCTAGCAGGAGTAGTGGTTGAGAGCCCCTGTTTGCTAAAAACAGGCGGACGACTCATACCTTTTAGGCTCCATACTAAGTTTGAGAGAGTGACTATGAGTTAACTTTGGAGTTACTCAGTCGCCGTCACTCCTGCTTGAGTAGTAAAGGTACCAGGCGGCGGAGGGCGGCTGAGCCTTTTGATTCGCCAATGTCTGTTGGCTATTAACTCAAGAGGTACCCCCTGTATTTATCCCAAGTAATACAGGCAGTCATCTGACTCAGATGTCAACTGCTACCACTAGTTTAGTTAGTGATAGAGTTATCCTTGTCTCAAAAACGGCTACGTGGTTGCCCTTGGGGACAGTCGTATAGGTGCCGTGTAATTAGTTTATAGAGCAATGTTCCACCCAAAAGGGAGCTGCTCTCTGCGACGAATTTCATCCGGAGGGATGCCGCCGGACGCCTGCTATGATGTTGGGACAGGTCGTATTAGTTTTGAAGATTGGATCAGTTGGCTGGGCGCCTGGTCTGATCATTCGGCCTGTGGCCTTGGTTAGTTCTTGGTGAACGTAGGTGCTAAGTAAAAGGAGGGTAGCCGCCTGTTTAGGCACAGGGTCGGCCAGGCCCTGATCATTTTTAGTTAAGTATAAGGGGGGTGGCTGTGTGTTTGGAACCAGTCGGCCTTCTTCAATGGAGAGTAGCCGACTATATGTCCAGACGGCATGCCCCTATGGTGATAGAGTAAAATATTCAATGGAGAGTAGCCAACTGTAAAGGTACAGGCGGCATGCCCCTCTGAAGATAGAGTAAAATACTCAATGGAGAGTAGCTGACTGTAAAGGTACAGACGGCATGCACCTCTGAAGATAAGAGTAAAATACTCAATGGAGAGTAGCCGACTGTAAAGGTACAGACGGCATGCCCCTCTGAAGATAGAGTAAAATACTCAATGGAGAGTAGCCGACTGTAAAGGTACAGACGGCATGCCCCTCTGAAGTATAAAAATTAAACATGGAGAGTAGCCGACTGTTTGTTAGTAGGCGTGCCCCTCTTAGTACAAAATTGAATATTAAGTATGCAAACTTTTATTAAGTAGCCCTTGACTATTTACATCATTCAAAAGAAATATTTCTTAAGATTATCTACATTCCAAGTTCGAGGCAACGATTGTCCGTCTGGTGTTCCCAGACGGTAGGTACCGTCCCTGACCTCTTCACAGATTCGGTAGGGTCCTTCCCAGTTGGGAGTTAGTTTGCCAGACTCATTAGCCCTACCAACTGCTTCCATTTTTCTAAGTACAAAGTCCCCCACTTTGAGTGGACGCCTGTGTACTTTTTTGTTGTATGATCTAGTCATTCTCAGGCGGTAAATTTCATGGCGCAATACAGCATTGCCCCTCCTTTCAGGAAGTGAGTCTAATGCCAGGCGCATGGCTTCCCAGTTTGCCTCTTCGTCATATAGCATTACTCGAAGAGTCGGCTCGTAGTGTTCTATTGGAAGAACAGCTTCCGCACCATAAGTTAGGAGGAATGGAGTTTCTCCAGTCGCCCCTTTTTCAGTCGTCCTAATGGCCCAGAGAACATGTGGTAATTCATCCGCCCATAGGCCGCCTGCTCGTTCAATCTTTTTCTTGAGACCGTCTGAGATGATTTTATTAAAGGCTTCTACCTGGCCGTTTGCTTGTGGACGGCCGACAGATGCAAAGTAGTGTGCAATTCCTTGGTCACCCAACCAGCTTTTGAGAACAGGCGTCTCAAATTGGGGACCATTATCAAAAACCATAGACATGGGAACCCCGAACCGAGTGATGACATTTTTCCAAATGAATGAAATTACATCCTTCGTCTTGATTCCCTTTACAGCCTCCGCCTCTACCCATTTAGTGAAGTAGTCGACGGCAACAAGTATGTACCTCCTTCCGCCTGTAGCAGGCGTATATGGACCCAGAATATCCATGCCCCACTTAGCAAACGGTAGTGGGCTATGAATGGTAGTGAGGTCAGTAGCCGGACGGTGAATTAGTTTTCCAAACCTTTGGCACTTGTCACATTTTTTCACCATCACCATCGCATCTAAAGTAGGCCAAAAGTAGCCCTGCCGCCTTGCCCGTTGAGCAAGCGTCCTACCGCCTATATGGGAAGCACAGTAACCAGAGTGAAGATCGTCTAGAATCTCTCGTCCCTTTTCTGGAGGAACACACTTTAAGAAGGGTTGAAGGTACCCCCTTTTGTGAAGTTCTCCCTTTATTATTTCAAAACTGGTTGCTCGTTTTTTCAGTGCTGCCGCCTGTTGATGATCATCCGGCAGGGTACCGTTTGTCAGATATGCCCTGATTGGATCCATCCAGGTTGAGCTTCTGTCTAAGATTCCAATAGGTTCTTCCTCAATGCTTCTCCTCTCCATTACTTCCCAAAAAACAGTTCGAGGAGTATCACAGGAGGCGGATGATGCTAATTTTGAAAGTGCATCCGCCTGGTTGTTTTCTGATCTCGGCACTTTGACCAAGTGGAAATCCTCAAGGGAGCCGACTGCTTGTCGGACCGCCTGTAAATACTTGATCATGGCCGGATGTGTTGCTTCGTATTCGCCATTGTACTGACTCACTATCAATTGTGAATCGGAACAGGCGTCTATTTTTCTTGCCCCTGCTGCCTTGCACATGCAGATTCCGGCTAGTAAAGCTTCATATTCTGCCTCATTGTTTGAGGCCTGAAAACTGAAGCGTAGAGCATACTCGTACCTGTCGCCCTCTGGCGACTGACATATGACGCCTGCTCCACAACCATTTGAAGTAGAGCTTCCATCCACATATACCTTCCAGAATTGGTCTGTAACTTGAGAGTCAGGAGGACGAGTCATCTCAACAATAAAGTCAGCAAAGGCTTGCCCCTTCACTGCTTTTCTAGGCTCGAAAGTAACTTCGAGGCTCTGTATTTCTATGGCCCATTTGATCATTCGGCCTGACGACTCCATGATGGTCAGTGGCCGCTTGATAGGTTGGTCTGTATACACGACGACTGCATGTGCCAAAAAGTAGGGTTTCAATTTTTTAACAGCCATGAAGAGTGCAAGACCAAATTTCTCCACTAAGGGATACCTCAACTCGGCATTTTTAAGTACATGACTGACAAAGTAGACCGAGAGCTGACAGCCGTCTCTTTCATCAAGGAGAACAGCGCTTAACGCATGATCAGAGACGGCCAGGTACATGTAGAGTACTTCTTTGGGCAAAGGGCTGACCAGCCTCGGTAAGGAATGCAAGTGAACTTTCAATTTTTGGAAGGCCGCCTCAGCATCCGGCCCCCATTCAAACCTTGCCTTTTTCTTAATTGCCTGGAAAAAGTATAGGCATTTGTCGCCTGATCGGCTTAGAAATCTTCCCAAGGCCGCCAGACAACCTGTTAACTTCTGAACCTCTCGGATGGTACGAGGCGACTGCATGTCGATGACCGCCTGCACCTTCTCAGGGTTCGCCTCTATTCCTCTCTGATTGATAAGGAATCCGAGAAATTTCCCAGACTCAACTCCAAAGACACCTTTCTTGGGATTGAGCATGACATGGTGCCGCCTGAGTGTGGCGAAAGTTTCTCGGAGGTCCGACAGATGATCTTTCTGAAGTTTAGACTTGACAATCATATCATCAATATATGCCTCGACATTTCTCCCAATCTGATCAAAGAACACAGTGTTTATCATTCGCTGGAAAGTGGCCGGGGCATTCTTAAGACCAAACGGCATGACCGTGTAACAGTATAACCCCTGATCAGTGACGAAGGCCGTCTTCTCCTGATCTTTCTTCCATAAAGGAATTTGATGGAAACCAGAGTAGGCGTCCATAAAGCTCATCAAAGCATGGCCGGCTGTTGAGTCGACCAGATTATCAATTTTAGGCAGAGGGTAACTGTCTTTGGGGCACGCCTTGTTTAAGTCTGTGTAGTCTACACACATTCGCCAGGTGCCATTCGGCTTTTTAACAAGCACCACATTTGCAACCCAGTCTGGAAGTAACATTGCCGAATGAACCCTGCATCAAGTAATTTTTTAACTTCGGCGGCTGCCGCCTGACTTCTTTCTTCGCCATGGTTCCGCATCTTCTGCCGTACCGGCTTCTTTTTCGGATCCACGGCCAGTTTATGTACCGCCACATCAGGACTAATGCCTGGAATTTCATGGACTTCGAATGCAAAGATGTCCTTGTATTCTTTCAATAGTTTGTGAAAGTCGTCACCTAGGACTCTCAGAACAGTCGTCCCAACTTTGATTGTTCGGTCAGGACGCGAGTCGTCTAAGATCAGGTCCGCATGCTCACCAGCCGGCTGAAGGCGGAATTCATCCGACCGCTCCTCTGCCAATGATTGCTATTTTCTGTCTTTTCTTGCGGCCCCTGTTTGGGATGCCTTTCTCTTCTTGCCGCCTGCTTCTTGAACAGGCGCACTCTCCTTGACATTGTCAAGGTCTATTTTTCCACCACTCGACCCAGTGGCCATAACAGTGGGCTTGACATCCGAGAGATAGCACTCTCGGGCCATCCTCTGATCTCCCCTTAGGGACCCGACTGTTCCATTATCCCTCTCAAACTTGAGCAACATAAGAGATGGGATTATAACAGCCTTGGAATTATTCAGGGTTGGTCGTCCCAGAATCATGTTGTAGGTCGAGAGTTCTTCTACTACCAGGAACCGGACTACCATGTGTCGTTCTTCCCCTTTTTCGC
This sequence comes from Chenopodium quinoa, assembly GCF_001683475.1. NCBI lineage: Eukaryota > Viridiplantae > Streptophyta > Magnoliopsida > Caryophyllales > Amaranthaceae > Chenopodium > Chenopodium quinoa. Next base: position 1,337,389 of record NW_018743783.1, read on the forward strand.
TCAGGCGGATGGGTAAATCCACTCGTCCCACTGGGTGGACGACTCCTCCTCCAAACCCTACTAAAGGGTGGGATGCTGGATGTATGCAATCAGTATGATATTTTAGTTTCGACAGACATTTGCTACTGATGAAATCTGAGGAGCTTCCGGTATCTATGAGGATTCGGCCAACTCTCTGGTTGGCCACTTTACATTCAATAACGATAGGGTCGTCATGCGGCCCTCTTACCCCTCCTAGATCTTCTTCAGTGATGACAATCTCAGGAAATGAATATTTGGAGGGCCGTTCTTGGTGAACGGAATTTACATCTAACCGTCTGATGTTGTCTTTGTTGCCCCTAATAGTGGGGCCGCCTCCTGAGAAGCCGCCTGCAATGGTGTAGACGACTGCATCATCTGTATCGGAGCTGTCGGCCTGTTTGGTACCGCCTGCTGAATTGTTCCTAAATCAAGGGTCGTCTTCTTCGCAGGGATGTTCATGGCGAAGTTGGAGGTGAATAAGTAAGCAAGCGTCCTGAAGTTATTTACACAACCAGACGGCAGGTTGCCGAACCATTGTTGTGCGATTCCTTTGAGAGTCGCTGGGAAACACTTGCACCAAGTGGGATCATCCAACCCTTGAAGGTACATCAGGTTGCTGAATGCCATCAGATGGTCTTCTGGGTTAGTAGTGCCGTCATAGGCGCCTACTAATACATTTTTCACTTTGGCCGGCTGAGCGGCTTCAGTAATTTCCTTGGAGAAGGCCGACGGCTGTTCACCAAGTCTAAGCAACCGTAGCTGCCAGTCCATAGGTTGGACATTTTTTGCTGCATGTCCACCAAACGGAGGTGGCTGTAAAAAATACTGTTGTTGCGGTACAAACGGTAAGTTTGGTACCGCCTGGTCGCTATGAAAGCCGGACTGACGGGAGGTGCCGCCTGACTGACTCTCATGATACGACTGAGTATGCCTCATCGAGGTATTTCGCAGACTGTCTTGGAAGTTTGAAGTAGAGGCCGACTTTGACAATCGGTCACTCTTCTTCTGCTCTAGCAGTAGCCGAGCGTCTGTGTATGTTTTCCTCGACCCGTCCGCCTGAACATGACGAACAGGTTTCCTATTTCCTGGAGTAGGAAAACGGTATTTTGTGAGATCAAGGGCAGTCGGCTCCCGCTTCCTAGATTTAGGATGAGGAGTCGCCTATCGCCCTTGAACTGGCTTCCTCTTCAGTGAAGTGGAGGGTTTCTTAGCCGACTGCTCCTTGTCCAGAGCAGGCGGCTTCTTGTTGATCAACTCTTGAATTTCTCCCTTGAAGTTCCTCATGAAGGTCATGAGTTCGTTCCTTGTGATGGGAGCAGACCCATCAGTCGGCTGTTGCCGAACAGGCGGTGCGCCTGCTGGCTCGCTTCCAGTTTGAAGATGTTCCCGTTCCCTCCTTTCGGTATGACGGGTACGTCGGGCCCTTAGGGTCCCGTCTGAAGCTGTGTGAGCTTCAACTTCAAATTCATTCTCAGTATCGTGGTCCGACTGAACTTGAGGGTCGTCTTGGGGATGCCTCTCTTCAGGAGTCGGTACAGACTTGGATGCCATCTCAGAAGTACTCTCCCCACAGACGGCGCCAAATGTTTCGGGGTTTTCTGATGTCCTGCGGGAGAGTTACAATTCCGAGACTGGAACCGGACGCCTGTACCTGCAAAACAACGGAGACTCCTGGTGGTGGGAGCTCCGCCTCCGACGGTCAAGTTAGTACTTGATTAAGGAGTAATTAATGCGGAAATTAAAGTGATTGGGTCTCTCTAGGTGAGAGTGTTTAATGTGTGTAATCTGCGTTTTTAGCATGTCCTCCTCTCTTAATGAGGATTAAGGGAGGTATTTATAACCTTGGGAAACGTGCCAATCCTAGGTTTAGGTTAACCTAGGGCTGATTGGGCTTCCCTCAGAAGTTGGGCCTGGGTGGCCGGTTTCTCCATTAGGCATGGAGTATGCCACGTGTCATGACATAATAGGTCCAAGGTGGACGAATAAGCGTGTGCCACGTGGCAAGCCCTGACAGTTCCAACTGGGGGACACTTGGCAGGACCTGATTGGCCCACGTGGCGCATTCCGATTGGTGGGAGCAAAATCCCCTAATCAGTACGTATCGCTCAAAAATAGAACGGGGTCAAACAAAAGTCAGCTCACCCAACCCACGTGAAATTATGCCTCTGCCCTCCAATTTACAACCCATGTAAATACCGCCTACAACCCCGGCCCTGGCATAGGCGAGAGGTGCGACGGCCTATGCCAGGGCTGGTAGGGGCCATAAACTTGTTGTAGCCCAGCGGAATGAACTGGGCCAGATAGTGCAACCTCCAAATAAGGTGCAAGGATCGACTCCTCTAACTGACTAATTTTTTGGTGACCCTATATGCATGTGCCTTGTTTTGTATTTTTTTAAAGATATTTTCTTATACTTTTCTGTAAATAATATTGACATTTTTATTAAATTTATTTCTCTTTTTTTTTTAGGAAAATTTATTTCTCATATTAAAAAGAACCATCTTTTAAGTTTGCATTTTTCCAAAAAAAATAAATAAATTAAAACAGTTGTGAATAGCTACGAAGTATTTATACAAGTAGTAATTATACGTACTTACATTTCTCTTTTTTTTTTTCGAGCAACAAACTACCTATCTATAAGTGAAATCAAATTAAATGAATAAATATTACTCCCACAATTTTTAATAAGTACTCCATTAGTACTTTTGCACTATTCATTTGCTCTACTTCTGACTAATATTAGTGAGATATAACTACTTGTTGGAATTGTTTTAATAAATAAATTATTAATTATTAATTTTTATAATTTATACATATTGATAATTAAAGATATTATGATCAAAGATTTGTATTGATATATGTACCCCAAGAGAACAGAGCACTTATTAAAAAAAAGTGGAGAAACTATGTACGTATATGTATCATACTAAATTGTCAATTATTTTATTATAAGAGGTGCTAATTTCTTACTTTATCTAGGACCCACAAAATTACAAGAACAGGTCTGACCGCCTATGCGCCTAAATACACTCATAGTTCTATAATCATCACTTAATAAACTCATGGTTGAGGTTGCCATCACAAAGGGCATTCATTGGAAACTTACAAAACTGACCTTGGGATCAGTAGAATAAGAAGAAACTTTTAAATCCATGTGATTCAACAAATTGAGGTAATAAACATGCTTTGGGATTGCAAAGATACATTTTATAGCTGTAAATTAATTCCATTCCTTATCCTTACAAATTGATTTAACAATGGACCGTCAAAAAAAATAAAAATAATTGTAAATGAAGTTTACATAAGCATGTGGCCCCATACTATTAAATTGAATTGAAGTGGTCTCCACTTCTGTACAAGATCTCGAGAGAAAAAGCCTTCAACACCCAAAAATAGCACACTTCCAAATTGGCCAACCATACTTCATCTCACCTTTATTTTCTGATTAGAAGTATTTTACACGAATTCTTAAAAATAATGTTGCAGACCTTATGCACATGGGTGTTTTCTGACCTTATTCAAGACCATTTATCATTTTGGACAGTAATTATATTACTATGGTACACTCATTTCTGATTTTGTAATTGTTACAGAAATACACTAGATCTAGTAAAGATTATTTACCCTTACATAAAGAAAGATTGTCATTTTCCAATCTGAATTTGTATTAATTAAGTTTGAAATGAGCTTTAAAATTATGTAATGTGAATAACTTGGTTTAACAATAAACTCAAATTAATTTCATTATTGAAATTGTATAAGACATATGGAGTTTTCAATTTCCTAGTGAAGATAGTAATATGTGTATGATACTCATAGGTAGTGCATTTGACGTTTTACTACGTTTAATATACATTAAAGATAAGATAACATTTAAATTATTAAGATAAATACTCTAATTAATTTTTCAAATAGCTAATGTTTAGAAAATCTATGTGTTCCAAGAAAATATAAACTGACATAAATTTATATAAAACAATTTTAGATAAAATCACCCAAACATTAATTTATAGTATGATTGACATCATTCTAAAAATGTTTTTGTTCTATTATGTCATGCTCTTTTGACAATGATAAACCTTGCCTTGGAAAAATGAAAATCAATTCTTCAACCAATACAAAATCTTTAATAAATCAACCAATTTGAACCCAATCCAAAAAAAAATGTACTTGTAGCTAGTAAATTCTACTCCATAATTCAATCCCCTAGCAAAATTGACAGGTAGGGCAAAGAAAGATAGATAATAATTGAAAAGATTCAACCCATAATTATATCAAGTCTAATCCAATTAATATGCTTAACCAATCTGGAGCTTCCTCTCTACTTCCTTGGTTCCTTCACTAAGTGACCAACCACTTTATGCTCAGGAAGTTGCCCATTTAAAAACCAAAAAAAAACAAAAACAAAAAAACTTAAATTCTTCATCACTCTGTTGAAGTTATTGACAGTTGTGTTAATACTCTAAAAAAGATATCTATAGTATGTTGCTAACGAACGTTCCGGAACGTTAAATAAGCATTTAAAATATTTTTTAATGTGGTATTAATTTAAGGATACATGTCAAAATCACGCGTTGATCGGTGTAATTAATGTTCATTATTTCTACTTTTAGTTATGTTATTCAACGTCTCCGGAACGTTTGTTAGTTTTCGCCATAATAATAATAATATATTTGTTTTATAGGTAAGAAGAAGACATTCAATCAGATCATAAACTCTTACAAAGCCAACCCAATCTGGGTTAATAATAATGACGGATGTAAGGATATGCACAGATATTGACAAGTAGTAGATGAGAGAGAATACAAAGAAGTACGTATAAAGCTCAATTATACAACATAAGAGACAATATCAATAGTTATTAAATATGAACTAACCAACTAACGACAGCTGAGACACAAGGAAGGAAGAGCTGCTGTTATTTTGTAATTATTATTAGTTCCAATGTATTTGGTCTAATCTTTTTTATATTTTGTATAGTAGGATTTGTATTCATTGTTGAAGCTAAAGATGGGAAAAACAGGGAAATGGTTCAAGAGTTTTCTTGTTGGAAAGAAAGACAAAGGTGGGAAAGATCAAAAGTGTATTGGAAGCAATAATAGTAATAGTAATAGTAATAATCAGGAGTCCGTTTCGACTGATCATCCGAATACTACGACTCCGGTGGTGGCGGTGGTGGTGCCGAGGCCAACGACTCCGAAAGAAAAGAAGAGATGGAGTTTCAGAAGATCATCTGCTAGTAATAATAGTAATAGTAATACTAATGCTAATAATAATGTCAAGGATCAAAATTCTGCTAATGCTGCTAGTGTTCAGAAATCTGAAGTCCTGCAGGTGGGATCAAATTTGGCGAGTGCAGCGGAGGATAAGCAACCGGAGGAGGTGGAAGCCGAGACTGAAGTAGTAGACGATGTAACAGTTGAAGATATAGAAGGGGAAGTTGTAGTGATTCCTATCGAGGAGTGCGGCGATGATGGCAGAGATAGCTTTGTTGAGGAGGCTGCTGCTGTCAAGATTCAGTCGGTGTTTCGCTCGTATCTGGTATGTATATTGTCCTTGATTGTGGAGTATTACAATTTTAATTGAATTCCATTAACAAATTAAAATGTTGAGTATTTGTTGTTTTGAAAGGAAGAATAAATGGTCAAAGATTTGCAAAATTGACAACAGAAAAAAAATATATGACAATGACAGTGGCAGTTATACAGGGGATACTTATATTATATGAAGGATCAAACATATGTAAATTTTCTCTTAAGTGTGATTAATGTTATATAATCGTATGGAAATTTGTGATACAGGCGAGGAAGGCACTGAAGGCATTAAGGGGATTGGTGAAGTTGCAGGCATTGGTAAGGGGTCATTTGGTAAGAAAGCAGGCAACTGCAACATTGAGATGTATGCAAGCGCTTATCACGGCTCAAGCACGAGCTCGAGCTCAAAGGATCCGATCAGGGGAAGACGGGACGGTCATAAATCATAGGCAGTCTACTCACCGACGAAACGGACAAGAGAAGATCAAGCACACGAATTATGTTAGTATCTTTTATTTGACTTTTCTAGTTCATAATTTGCATTGACATCTTGACAGTAACAGCAACTTAGAATCAGATTATGCTTAAAACAGATCATACAGAACCAATTGAATCGATTTATTTCGGTTTTTTTTTTTTTTTAATTAATTTTGCACTAGCTAATCTATTTAAATTGATTATGCTAGATCCATCTAACAACTTCATTTACATGATTTGGTGTTCTGCCTAATTGATTCTGTTTTATTGATCAAATCACGTTCCCCTTTGTCTTGATTTCGGAATTAGTTGCCACCACTTATTTTAATGGCATATTATGAAGTCCAGTCATAACGAAGTACTTATTATTGTGAAAGTTGACAGCTATTTTCGGATATCTTAAAATAGTATTTGATAAACAGTAAAAGTAGTAATTAACCAGTCTCGCACATGGATTAATAACTGGCCAAAAAGCCTCTCAAATCTGTATTTACTGAACTAATCTCTTATTCTCTTAACAAATAGGATAGAGAATGATAAATTCTTTGAGAAATATTTGTATGAGCTATCTCTTATTATAGAATTACTTATTTGATCACCTATGAAAACCAATTGGACATAGCAGTAAATATATCAAATAATGTCTTGTCAGATTTTTTTAATGATCAAGATTTTGGACTTTATAAAAAATGCAGGACATGGAGGAGAACATCAAGATAGTGGAGATGGATCGTGGCGACTTTATATCGAATGTTAACAGCAGGGACAGCTACTCGATTTCAAGCCAACAACAGATTATTGATGATCGAATGGATAATAGAATGACTACGTATTATTCTCCCCAGCAGGTATATCTAAAGCAGCAGGACTATCAGCAATACTCCCCTGCTCCTTCAGCAATCACAGAACTGAGCCCAAGAACTTGCAGTGGCCACTTTGAGGATTATTCTTTCGCCACTGCACAAAGCAGCCCACAATGCTACTCTGCAATATCGCGGCCAGACCCATCAAGGACCCCGTTTTCATTCCCTCAGCCAGATTTTACAGAGACAATATCGTATGATTTCCCTCTCTACCCGAACTACATGGCAAATACTCAATCTTCAAAAGCTAAAGTGCGGTCTCAAAGTGCACCCAAACAAAGGCCGGAGTTGGAGAGGCAGCCAAGTCGTGGGCGAAGGCCTTCAGTTGAAGGACGGAATATACCAAGGGGTGCAAAGATGCAACGGTCATCCTCACATGTTGGGTCTAACCCACAAAAATACAATTATCCGTGGTCTGTCAAGCTGGATAAGTCGAGTGTTTCACTTAGAGATAGTGAGTGTGGATCCACTTGCTCGATGGCTACCAATGCTTACTACTGCAGATCAGTTGTATCTTATGATGTAAGTAACAAAGCTTAAAAATTGCTAAGGTATAGTTAGAACAACTTTAAGTAGAGTATATGTGAACTTTATAAGATATTTACTTAATGTTTTCGCTTTGTGAATGCAGCCAAGATGCTAAAGAGTTTCTATTTTCATGCTTAACTCAACTCGAATGTCTGACAATGGTTTAGTCACAGGAGTATAGAGCATTCAGAAGAACAATTCTGCTCCAAGATTGCTTGAAATTGTTTGGATTTAATTGGTGATTTTGTAATAATTGATTAATTGTAAAAGAGTGTGGTATGTATCGAAATTTCTTATTTCTAGATTTCAGATTGTTGAAGTTATTTGTATTTAACGTGTTCTTGGATTAATTAGTGAAAAAACAGACAATTATGTGCAGAGAGTAACCACTTGTTGGGCCCGGGTCGCACACACATTCCACTCCACATTAGTATGATATTGTCTGCTTTGGACCTAGCTAGCACAAATTTGTTTTTGGGCACCTTTCCAAAAAGCCTCATACTATTGGAGTCTGCTTCCACTTATAAGGAGCTCTTCACTTCCTTAATCTTTCCATGTGGGACTTGGGATGAACAACCCCAACAAACCTCCCCCCAGACCAAGGACCACATAACTCATGGCCTCCCCTCCAACGAAACTATGTTGCACCGCCGCTTGAGCCATAGTATCAGGAGGACTTTTGACGCAAGGACCACAATCGCGACGTCAAACATTTGAGGGAGCGTCCCACACACATAACGCCCGTGTTTGTCCCGCCAAATCATCGGCTCTGATATCACTTATTGGGCTCGGGTCACCCACCTTGACGAGTCACACGCACACTCCACTCCACATTAGTATGATATTGTCTGCTTTGGGCCTAGCCCGCACGAATTTGTTTTTGGACATCTTTCCAAAAGGCCTCATACTATTGAAGTGTGCTTCCACTTATAAGGAACTCTTCACTTCCTTAATCTTTCCATGTGGGACTTGTGATGAACAACCACAACACCACTATGTATAGCTTATATATGGTCCATTTGGATGCTTTAAGTTGTGAGACTTGTGACCAAGAACATTGCCAGAATGCAATTTGCCAATATATATATATATATATATATATATATATATATATATATATATATATATATATATATATATATATATTAATTTTTAAAACTAATATGTGTATTATCTAGATAAACATTTGATATTTATATAATTATACTATGGGTAAACTAGTCATTTTCAGTACAAAGTGGAGGCTATTTTTGTCATTCTCCCTTCTCCTTCCTTCATTCTTGACATCACCATTCATTTTCTTCATCTTCTCCACCTTCATCTTCTTCCAACATCACCATCTCCGACACCACCATTTCCGACATCGATGCCAACACCTTTATTTTCTTCCTATCGACACCGACCACCATGAATAAAACGAAATTACCGGAGAAAATAAAGGATTAAAGGACATAGTTAACATCAAAGGGTATGTAAGTTTTTCCTCCTCCATTGAGGATGAGCTTTAACTCTCTAATTAAAGTTGAGCTTAAAAAAGCAAGACAAAAGTACAAAAATCGATATTTTTTACTTAAAAGCACAAATTTCAAGAAAATATTTATATACTTGTCACTTGATTAAAAAACAAATTTATTTATCAAGGTGATAAACTTGTATTTTCTCCTTTATAACATTAGATAAATTTTTGTTATCGCTTTCGTCAGCAAGTGTGCCTCTTTTATGTTGTTAGAGAATGAAAAACGAATAAGAAATTCTACATGGTGGCCTTTAAAACCGACAATTCTATTTGGTGGAAATATTTATATTCCATAATTTCTAGTAATTCCCTAGGTTGGTATAACACTATTTAGTGACCTAAGTTCATTACATGGCTGAACATTTCTGATTTTGGGTTCATTTTTAACCCTAATTCCCTAAATTACTAACCTACCCCCAAAAAACAACTAACCCACATCACCATACCCAAAACCAACCCTTACCCTTCCCGTCAACCAACTAGGGCGCTTAACAGTCTACGAACGTCGGTGGCTAAGTTTCGAACAGTGAATTTGGGTTTCAGGTGGTGTGTTTTCAAGTTTTGGTCGCTAGTTTTTCTGGTGGTGATTGGATTTGATTGGTAGGTTTTTAGGTGGGTGGTGGCTGGGTTTCGGGTGTTAGGTGTTTAGGGGGGTGGTTTTTGAAGGGTTTGTGTGGCTGGATTTCCGGTGGTGGGTTTTTAGGGGGGGTGGTGGAGCTTAGTGAAGGTGTGGTGTAAATAAAGAGTTAGGTTAGTAATTTAATAAATTAGGGTCAAAAGGCTAGTCGTAAATCAATGGGTTAATCATATTTACGTAGAATTAGTCCACTACTTAGATTCTTTCGATTCTATAAAGTCACTTAAAATTATGGTCAAAATTTATTTCCACCAAATAGAATTTCCAAATCTTGGAGACCAACATGTAAAATTTCTCAAAATGAAAAGTAGAATGTGAAATAACCTTAGAGCACCCACAATGACAAGCTACAATTATGCGTGGTAGCTTTGCCGCTTTGCTACACCAATATTCCCAAATTACATTCATTGCAAACTACAACCCATACAATGAAAAGTAATCACCTATTGTCATTTTAGTATGTAGGTCCTACTTTTCAATCAACTATTACATTTTGATGTCAAGTAATTACTCATATAAAGATATTAAATGACCAATATACCCTTATATAATCTTATCCTCAGGCCACTTTCCCTTTGAACCAAATTTCTCCTTCAACCTCGTTTGTAATACCCTGTATTTTTCTATATTTTATTATATTATTTAAAGCATTTTAATATTTTTTAAGTAAAGAATTCATAATAAATATATAATATTCAATATTTATTTTATTTTAAATTGGGCAAAAATATTTATTTAAATAAAGTTAATTTTTAACTTGAAAAAATTGATTTTAGAAAGGGGGATTTTTCTGTGTGGCCAGGGTTACTCGAATTACTCAGTCAGGGGTTACTCGAGTTACTCCTGATCGAGTAACCCCTCAAGTAATCCCTGACCGAGTAACCTCTCGAGTAACCCCTGACCGAACCTCTCAAGTAACCCCTGACCGAGTAACTTCTTGAGTAACCCCTCTATTAATTGCTGACCGAGTTTCCCCTCGAGTAACCCTTGACCAAGTAATCCCTGACTAAGTAACCCCTCGAGTAACCCCTGACAAAACCTCTGAAGTAACCCTTGGTTGAACCCCTCAAGTAACCCCTGATCGAGTAACTCGAGTAACCCTGCCACACGGTGTGGCTAACCACATATAAAAATTTGTCTTTTAAAAAAGTATTTAAATACGAAAACAAGTAAGTAAGTTTCCTTAAAAATTTAAGGCAAAATTGGGCGCAACACTCTGAAGTATAGTGAAGGTGTATTGAGCACCCTGAACTTTACGAAGTAGCTAAAACACCATGAAATATGATAGTAGGTGCAGCGCGTGCCTTTAATGAAATTTTTCAACCAAAAAAGTTGCCGGAGAAGGGAATCTTTTATTTTTTATTATTATTTGGCCCCTATTACAATTTTTATTTTTTTCCCTTTAATCCTAAACCTAAACCTAAACCTAAACCTCACGTGACCCTCTTCTTCTAATCCTTCGTTTCTTCTTCTTTTTATTTTCTTTTCTCTCTGACCATTTTGTTATAACCAGGTCCTCCAAGTTCTTCCCCAATTTGAAAACTCTAAAAAGTTTCGAATTGAAATTCTTCCCCGATTGAAGCATGAGCTCAACATCAACGACTTCATTTAGGAGGAAATCGAATTCTCGTGCAAATGTGAGGGTGTATTGTGGACATCGATTGCCTGCTGTAATTTGTACTGCGTGGAAGTTCAATGAAAATCAAGGGAAGCGTTTCTATGGGTGTTCAAAGTGGAAGATAATTGTAATTTCAAATCTCACTGTTAAGTTTTTTATTTGGAATGGAATGAATTAGATTCATTTGAAAATGTAGGTTGATGATTGCAAATTTTTTGAATGGATTGACAAGGAAGAATTTGGACCACGCGTAATTGAATTAATTAACGGTCTAGCTGCATATAATGAGAGGATGGAAGCTGAATTGGAGCATCTGAAGAATAACACAGGCTGTCAAAAGCAAGCATATGAAGATGGGGTAAAACTAAGAGCAATGGAAGATGAGAACAAGATATTGAAGCAACAACTGAAGGTTATGAGTGGAAGAGAAAGGGGCTATATTGCGGCAATCTTAATTTGTTGGATAAGCTTTGTGTTATTTTTTGCAAGGCTGTAGGTTGGCCAAGATGTCTGGGTAGTTGAATTGAGTAGGGTGGTTAGTAGTATGTGAGATGGTATAATAGTATGTATTAGAGTAGTTGAATATGTAGTACTTTAGTAATTTGTGTGGAAAACCAAGTTGTTCTCCATTTTCATGAAACGAAATGAAAACAGGTTTTGGTGCACTGTGTTATGTGTTGTTATTCTATTGTGTGCTAGTGTAATAAAATAGGTATGGCAATAAAATAAGGACCACTAATGACAAAACTAACAACATTTGTACTTTTCATATTAAATGCTTTAAATCACATGGGTAACAACAAAAAGGTAGTTCAAAGATGCTTTTACAAGGACAAAAACTAATTGTTTTAGATATGATATTTGACTACTTCAATATCCCAAAAACTGCACACCCAAAAAAATATCAACCCTAAATACTAAATTTTTCATTGCTGAACTATCAAGGTTGCTTAGCTGCTGTTGAAGCTTGTGTTCCCACTTCTCTACAATCTGTTAGGATTGATTTTATTCCTTTTCTTGGTCCGCCCCTCTCTCTTCGAGGTTCTGATGCTGATTTGTGTTATGCAGAGGCAGAAACAATGTTCCTTGACCTTGATCTTGTGGTAGGTGCAACAGATGTAGATGCAGAAGTGTTGCTGGCTAGTGTTCTTGTTGCTTTTTTGGTGGGAGCTGCAGCAGATGCAGATGCAGAAGGGTTATTTCTTCCTCTTTTACTTGCATGAAGAAAGAAACTAGTTGTTAGATTTAAGTAGTAGCTTTAAATAGTCATAGGTAGTCATAGGTAAGGATAAAGCTTACCTTTTGCAGTTGGTTCGTTGGTGTATCATCACTTGGTTTGAGAGGGCATTTTCTCTTGTTATGTATCTTTGACTTGCATATACTACAACTCATTTGCAAACCATGCCTGCTTAATTTGCCTGGTTTTTCTTGTCTTTCATGGGGAGCTTTTTTCCTAGCCTTTCTTGGTCTTCCTGCTCCTATTTTAATCTCAGGTGGGTGGAATGGGAAAAGTACATGTTCCTAGTGACTCTCTCCCCTTAATGCTTTAATAAACCACTGTATGCTTGCAAATACTTTGCCTTAGTAAGCCTGGCATCTACATAATCCTCACAAGGAACTCTTAGACAGTTACATGCTGGAATGGCATGACAACAAGGGAAATCATGTAATCCCACCTTCTGCATGTGTATGTCTTCAGATCTAAATTTACCACTAGCTCTTCCATCCCATGAAGTACTTCAAATTCTTTGCTTTTAGATGCCAATACAGTGTAAGACTTGGCATACTCTTTGTTTATTTTTTTTTAAGTCTTTTCCTTATTCTTAGACAGATTATGTCCTTAGATCTCTCCATCAATGTTTCTTTAAATATAACCTCTCCATCAGAGCCCTTCTTATGTCTTCAAGCATGTGTATTATAAGTTTAGATCTAGCTTCTAGTATCTACCCATTGAAGGTCTCTACTATGTTATTTACCACTAGATTGCACTTAGTTGCTGTTCTGAATCCATATCTGCAAAAACGCTTGAGGGTTTTGTTTGATGAAGTCTTCTACAACAGCAGGAGAGATTGCTTTCATATCTTCAAGAGCCTTTTCATGGTCTGCCTTAGTGTATGCATACACTGCCTTCCAGAACAAGGACTTCAATTCATCATCAACTCCATGTTTCTTGTGCCTTGGTGGGTATATATGCCTTGCACATAATCTATGTTCCACATCTGGAAACCATAGTTTGACTGTTGCTACAATTGACTGCTAGGTGAAGTGCCAAAAGTAGTTGTTAATGTACTTATTACTTACACAAGATGTTAAAGTAAGATGACTACGTAATTAAAGTTTTACATTACCTTATGTTGATCAGAAATAATTGTGCTATCTTCTCCACCAAAGTCAAGCATATCATGTTTTATTGTTTCTAAGAACCAAGAGCATGAGACATTATTTTCAGCCTCTACCACACCCCATGCAACTGGAAACATTGGGTTGTTTCCATCACGACCAATTGCAGTTAGCAACTCCCCCCAAGAAAGTTTTGAGAAAGCAACATCAAGGCATAATACCTTCCTGCAGCTGGACATGTACCCTTCCCTTAGAGTTGGAAAGCTGATGTACAATCTTTTAAAAACATGATCACCATCTTTTTCTCTCTCAGTTGTCTGCAATTCAAACCTCATACCATCATCACTCTTTTTCAACATGTGGCCAGTTGAGAGTAATGATCAGACAAATTCCCATGAAGTATCTTGTGAGCAATAGATTTAACTCTATAGCAATTCCATTTTGAGAGTTTAACACCAAATATTTCCATGACATCTTTTTCCAACTCTTTCCTTGACCAATTAGGGTTGTCTCTGAACTTTTGCATATACTCCTTAGCAAACCATCCAGCCTTAGCTTGCAAACTCTCATAATCAGCCCTATTTCATGTGTGCTCTGGATTGCATGATTTGACAATAAAGGACTTTTTCCGACCATCCCAAGATGCATTACAACTCCCACTCACACCCACTCTTGCACCTAGCTTCCATTTTCTTATTTTTGTCAACCTTGTACCACCTGATGCTATAACCTGCATACACCGCATACCTGTTCACCATATCTCTAAACTATTTCTGGAGAGTGGAATTTAATTCCCACCTGCCATACAAGTTTCTTAAAATCAGTGTTCTTATCCACCACTTTGACTGCATTGCTTCTAAGTGCTTCTAGTTCACCTTCACTAATTTCTTCAATATCTGAGTTAGGGATTAAATCTTCATCTTCATCCTCATACCCACTCTCCCATCCACTTGACAATGGTATTCTTAACAACACTTTTTCCCGAGAACTCCCAGCCTCTTGAGTGTTACATGCAATTTTCTTGCTCTTTTTCAAATTGATAACTAACTGCACATGTTCCTCATCACTTGAATTGCCTGTTCATGTTAGAGGTGAGCATGGGACGGGTACCCGTACCGTTAGTACTAACTCTTTGTGTAACCGATAACCAATATCACTAAAAGTGATATCAATAAACCGAACCGATAAGTTCGGGTACCTAGACTTTGGGTACTCGGATTTTCGGTTCGGTTATCGGGTACCCAATAAGATATCCAATAATGATAATTAAACTTAATAATGTAGTTATTATGATATCATTTAACAATAATTAACAACAATACCACATGATTTTGACCAAATTATTAATAATATTACTAATCATTGATATTATAAAGTGTTATGAAGTAAAGTAAGAGTTTAGATTTTAGAAAAATAGATTTAAGTAGGAAAAAAAAAACAAAAATTGCTTCTCCGATCGGATCGGGTAACCGTTAATTTTAAAATGATACCCAATAACCATACCCGATAACAAATTATCGGAACGGGTACCCGAACCATTATGGTTATCGGATCGCGTACCCTAATTTTCGGAACGGTTATGGATCGGATTTTCGGTTTTTTGGGTAGTATTGCTCAGCCATAGTTCCTGTTCATAATCAACATCATTACTATCATCATTGTCCTCCTCAGATTCAGCTGGACTTAGCTGGATTTCACCCTTACTAACAACCCAATCATATTTCTCATACTCAACATCAGCACCATCACAGTCATTAATTGCAAAATCATGATCACTTTTAGAGTTATAACCCTCATTTTCAGTGTCATACCAATCATCTACATGTATGTACTCACATGACTGACCATCACCTCTCAAATCATCTAAATTCTCTCCAACTCCTCCCAAACCATCCACATTCTCTTCATCAACTCCCAACTCATCTACATTCTCTCCAACTCCCAAATCATGCACATTGTCTCCAACATCATCAGATGTACTTAGAAATTCAAGTCTAGACCTAATTTTGTTAAGCCTTTTCTAATACAAGTTACTTGATTTGGTGTTTAATATTGTTTTCTTACTCCTAGATGGTGGGTTAACAGACTGTGAGCATGGTTTGGGGACTATTGGAGTTTCTGGTTTTCTAGGGCTACTCCTAACTGGCCTTTTTGGTAAGAGTTTTTTCCTTTGTGTGGTTTTTGGGATAAGTTTTTGTGTATTTGATTGATTGTTTGCCACAATTGGCACATTTGGTTCAACTTGACTAGGGCCTTCAACAAAGGTGACTACTTTTTGTTCATCCACCCCAGGATTCACATACAATTCAACCATCCCATTCTCAAGACCCACTTTAACAAAATCTAACACTTCACTATCCTTCCATACGCTAACCAGACCCTTTTCCAAATCCAAACCAGGCAAACAATAACATATACAACATGTATTAGTGTACTTTACCCCCTCCTCCTTTAACATGGTTATAAATTTAAAGTAACTCACATAATTGGGGTCAACATTATCCCAATAATGCACTTCTCCCCCACTGTACTGCCAATCTGGAGACAATATCCCTCCATGATTAAGTTTAATAGTAAACTTATCATTGTCCATGACCTAATTCAATTTCGCAAACACACATGGAATCACAACCAAATCAACAATTTTTTTTCTATAATCAACACGCATGACAGTACAATTAAACAAAATAGCAAGCATAATTTAACTACATAAATTAAGCACAACCCCAAAAAATTCATTTTTTTCAGTACGCAATTCACCAAATTCAGCAAAAAATTGTTCGGCTAATTCAACATCATAACCACAATGCAGTGCAACAAAATAATTTTCTTAGTTAGAGTAACTCACAGTTGTTTTCCCAAGATGCTCCTGCCGTTGTTGACGTCTTCCGATTCTTATGCTGTACAACCATGGAGGTTTTGAATTTGGGTAGGTGGAAAATTAATGATCAGAGAGAAAAGAAAATAAAAAGAAAGAGAAACGACGGATTAGAAGAAGAGGGTCACGTGAGGTTTAGGTTTAGGATTAAAGGGAAAAAAATAAAAATTGTAATAGGGAAAGGCACGCGATGTACCTGCATATTTCGTGATGTTTTAGCTACTTCATAAACTTCAGAGTGCTCAGTGCACCTTTGCTATACTTCATAGTGTTGCGCCCAATTTTGCCAAAATTCAAAACAAAAGCAAGGGAGTCCTGGTAATAAAGCAAAAAGGTGATTTTTTTAAGCCTATATATACCCCCATGTGCTCATGAAATTTCTCACACAAAAGTCCAATTAAAATGTAAGAGCACAAAATTAAAAACCCCAAAAGCCTAACATTTTCTCTCTCTCCCACTCGCATCTCTCTCCTCCACGCACGACCACCGGAGATCTTGCCACCAGCAGTGACGCTGCCGATCAGCGACCAACGCTTTTATCTCTCTTCCCCTTGTGATTTTCCAGTTTGGTTAGACACGTGACAAACTTTGAGCTATGAGCTGATTTAGAAGCTTTCCATGTCTTTGGGCTTTGATTTTCATTGACTTAAGGCACAAATAGCCTTAACAAAAGGTTCATGGCTTTTAGAACCCAGTGAGATTCAGGTCCCAAAATGGTGGCCATTTTGTAACCCAACATCCGCCATTACCCAAACTTAAATTAGAAATTGTTAATTTGTTAGAATTATTAATTAGAAATCACCTTTTATACATTATGTTATAATTTTGAATGTATATGATTTGGTAACTGATTCAAAATTTTTAATTTCATTATTGATCACTTTATAAAAAAATATGACTTGAAAATGAAATTGTAATTAAAATTAATAGTTTATGCAATTACTTTTTTCAATAGTTTAAATTGATTGACTAAGTATTTTTTATTTTTGGATTGTAAAACTTAATTATAAATAGTAAACGTACAAATAAATGCCCTTAAAATTAATTTTGTATAAAACAGCTAGCAGCCAACCGCTATATTTACCAAAAAAAAGTTATTAATAGCCAACGATCAAACAACTAACATTAAAAGCCAATGCAAAACAGCTGGTTAGACCAACCAAGAAAAACAGCTCATTGCCAAACAAGGCCTACGTATTCAAGTATTTTAGTAAGGGGTTTTGTCGAATTATAGAACAACATCCTTCGATTGTCCCCATTAAGTGGCTTCGCCACTGCACGAATAACAATTGAAGTAATTGAGTAATTCTACCAAATTTCATTACGTGAAATGCATATTTAATTGCATAAATAAATTAAAATCTCCCTAAATTCAAAACTCAAGTGTTTCTCTCTCCACAACAAGAGTTGACTCATGAAATTAGCTCAAGTGGTTAGCAGATTGATGTCACTTAAGAAAAGTCTTAGGTTCAAACCTCACCATATGCATAAACTTTTTTTGGGACTTAGAAAACTCACCCTTTATAAATCAGATAGGCTAGATTGATACAATTGGAGCTAAGTTCTGAAGAATCAAGTGGACTTCCTTAAAAAAAATTGGCTTTTTCTCTCCTCTTGTTATGAAATATTAAATGTGGATGACTATTATCCCATGTATTATCTAGAATATTCTAGAGTTGGGTATTTGATTTTATCCGATGATGGAACCCTAGATAATATACATGTATATATATCCCCACTCTATGGAATAATAAACTGATCTATTCTCTCTCCATCTCTCATATTTTCTCCTTATTTTTATAACACGTTATCAGCACCATTGCTCTAGATTGATTTCAATATCAATTGAAGCATCTCAAACAACAATCAAAGTAACTACCAACATACTCTCAAATTTTTCCCCAATACTGCTACCTCTTGATTTCACGAACACCAACCAAAAAAGTAATTTCCCAAACCCCTCTGCCGAAACCACCGTTGCTCTGCCGATACCACCGATTCTTGTTCGTTGGGCTTGTTTGTACTCGTTCTTGCACTCTAATTTTAAGGTAACTAGTACTATCTCTTAGATTAGATTTCACCTAGTTTAGAATGCATGATTTAGGCTTACCTTGTATAAAATCGGTTTTTAATTTGACGAAATTATGGACTGTTTTCCCCCTACCGATTTTACGCGACTTATGTGCATCATGAACTTGCTATCTTCTAGTTTCTTGTCTAATTTTCAAGAATCAAAATCCATGTATAAATTATGATCATTGTAGTAGATAGCTATTTGTGCATTTCGGTTTCGTGGTGTATTTATATCACTTGGATTTGATGATTTCATGGGGTTTATGTGAAACAGGGAGTTGACTTTCATAACTTATAATGATTAAATTAGTTGCTTGAATCTTAGTTTAATTGGGTCATGGTTTTAATTGATATAATTGGTGTTTTGTGAAGTATAGAATGGTTTCGAGGAGTAATATAGAGTGAGTTGTTGCCTGCAATTTGTGTGAAAATAGCATTGGATTATTACTCTGATTATCACTTTAAATATCATGCTAGGAGTTCATGTCATGTAATGTATTTTCAATTATTTATTTTGAACTATGAGTAGTGATTAATAAGAAAAAAAAAATATTAATGGAGAATGGAGTAATTAAGTTTGAAATGTTTGATCTTTATGAAATGGGTATGTTTTTTGGGGAAGAGAGAGAAAAGAGAAGTGAGAAGGGAAGAAAGACAAAAGAGGTGCTTTAGTAGTGTGTATAGACTGACACACCGAGCAAGGCAGCAACTAGTGTTGCTTGATTCTTTCTCTTTTTGTTTTTAATAATATGGACTGCCAATATTTATATATGTTATAATTTCATCTTAGTTCCTAATTTATAATATTGTTTTATATATCAGTGAATCATGTCAAACCTTGCAAAACTCGAATTTGTTGCTCTTGATATTACTGGAAATAATTATCTGTCTTGGGTGTTAGATGCTGAAATACACTTAGATGCAAAGGGACTTGGTGATACTATTAAAGAAAACAATACTGCAACAAGCCAAGATAAGGCTAAAGCTATGATATTCCTTCGCCATCACCTTCATGAAGGCCTTAAGACTGAGTACTTGACTGTTAAAGACCCACAAGTCCTTTGGAGTAATCTAAAGGAAAGGTATGACCACCAGAAAACTGTGATATTACCAAAGGCTCGTTATGACTGGTTACATTTAAGATTACAAGACTTTAAGTCTGTGAGTGAATACAACTCAGCCATGTTTAGAATTACATCACAATTGAAATTATGTGGAGAGAAAATCACGGATGCAGAAATGTTAGAAAAAACATATTCTACTTTTCATGCAAACAATGTTGTCCTGCAGACACAATACCGTGAAAAGGGTTTTACAAAATATTCTGATTTGATATCTTGTCTCCTTGTGGCTGAGCAAAATAATGAACTATTAATGAAAAATCATGAATCACGCCCAACTGGCTCTACTCCATTCCCTGAAGCGAATGCGACATCCCATAGTGGGAAAGGGCAAAAGGCTAGAGATCATGCCAGCAGTCGTGGTCGAGGCCGTGGTCGAGGTTGTGGTCGCGGCCGCGAACGTGGACATGATCGTGGTCGAGGTGGTCATTTTAAGAACTCATACTCTCACCAGAAGTGGGACAATAAAAATGGAAATAAGAATGAGAAGGATAAATATGAAAATATATGCTACCGTTGTGGAGGAAAAGGCCATTGGTCTCGTGTGTGTCGTACACCAAAACATCTAGTAGACCTTTATCAACAATCAATCAAACAGAAAGGAAAGAAAGTGGAAACAAATTTGGTGTACGAGGATGGCGAAGGTGATTTTGATTACGGTGATACAACTCACCTGGAAGCGGCTGATTTCTTTCCTAATCCTGAAGAAAATAATTGAATAAATTATGTCCCATTGGCGAATAAACTCTGTTAATTAGCTTGCATTTATTATAGAATTTTATCGTAGTACTATGACTTTATGGTTTATGGAACATTTGTTTTTGGACAATTTTATGTTTTTGGACATTTTATGTTTCGCATATTTCATTATTTAATTTAAGATATTTGATTTAGTGAATCTTATTTTAGTTCCTTTAATTCTATTAGAATGTGAATCCCTTTGGAGCTCAATCATCGACCATTGGTGAAGATTTATGTCTAGTTGATAGTGCTACCACTCACACCATACTTAAAGAAAAGAAATATTTTTCACAATTGGTGATGAAAGAGATTAGTGTGAGTACTATATCAGGTAGTACAAGAATTATAGAAGGCTCCGGAAGAGCAAATGTATTATTGCCAGGGGGAACAAAATTGGAAATTATTGATGCATTATACTCCCCTAAGTCTCAAAGAAATTTACTAAGTTTTAAGGATATTCGAAAAAATGGATATCATATTGAGACAATTAGTGAAGGAAATAATGAATTCCTTCAAATCACAAGTATAACTCAAGGCAATAAACTTATTATGGAGAAATTACCTACATTCTCTACTGGTTTGTAATATACAAAAATCGATACAATTGAATCACATGCTATAGTAAACCAGAAGTTTACTGATGACTTCAAAGTTTGGCATGACCGGTTAGGCCATCCCGGTTCAATAATGATGTGAAAAATAATCGAAAATTCATGTGGACACTCATTGAAGAGCCAGCAGATTCTTCATAATAATTTTTCATGTGCTGCTTGCTCAATAGGCAAGTTAATACTCCGGCCATCACCAGCTAAAATAAATTCCGAATCAATTACTTTTCTAGAACGTATACAAGGGGATATATGTGGACCAATTCATCCCCCGTGTGGGCCATTTAGATATTTCATGGTTTTAATAGATGCATCAACTAGATGGTCACACGTATCATTGTTATCAACTCGCAACCTGGCGTTTGCGAGACTACTTGCTCAGTTGATCAAATTACGAGCACATTTTCCAGACTTTCCTATTAAAGCTATTCGTCTTGATAACGCTTGTGAATTCACATCCCAGGCCTTTGATGAATATTGCATGTCAATCGAGATTAGTGTTGAACATCCTGTAGCACATGTTCACACACAAAATGGTCTTGCGGAATCGTTAATTAAACGTTTACAATTGATTGCTCGACCATTACTTATGAAATCTAAACTCCCAATCTCTGCTTGGGGGCATGCTATATTACATGCAGCAGCACTAATTCGCATCAGGCCGACAAGTTATCATAAGTTCTCCCCATCACAACTGGTTTTTGGTCAGGAACCAAATGTATCCCATTTGAGAATATTTGGATGTGCAGTATATGTTCCAATTGCTCCACCACAACGCACTAAAATGGGCCCTCAGAGAAGACTAGGGATATATGTTGGATATGAATCTCCATCGATAATTAAGTACCTAGAGCCAACGATAGGAGATTTATTTACGGCTCGTTTTGCAGATTGTCGTTTTGATGAATCAGTTTTTCCAACATTAGGGGGAGAAATAAACAGCTGCAAAAGGAGATTAGTTGGAATGAATTATCGTTATCTCATCTAGATCCTCGTACCAAACAATGTGAATTGGAAGTCCAAAAGATAATTCATTTACAAAACTTAGCAAATCAATTGCCAGACTCATTTGCTGACCCAAAGAAAGTGACAAAGTCACATATACCAGCTGAAAATGCTCCGATTAAAATTGATGTCCCAGAAGGACAAGTCCAAGTTGCAAATGGATTTAAAACACGCCTGAAGCGTGGTAGACCCATCGGTTCCAAAGATAAAAACCCTCGGAAGAGAAAAGGAGCAACCATTGACATTGGCCAGACCGAGGAAGCTATAAATTTTGAAGGATCTCCAGAAGAGACCTTAGACATGATGGAAAAGGATATTCAGGTACCTGACAATGTAGAAATTTCAACAAATTTTATCATGTCTGGAATTACATGGAACCGAAACCAAATCGACGTCGATGATGTTTTTGCAGGCAATGTAGCATTAGATGTCATAAATGATGATGAGGATCATGAGCCAAAATCCATTAATGAATGTAGACAAAGAAGTGATTGGAAAAAATGGAAAGAAGCAATTGAAATTGAATTGAAATCTCTCGCAAAAAGAGTAGTATTCGGACCTGTAGTCCGTACACCTGAAGATGTAATACCAGTGGGATATAAATGGGTCTTTGTACGAAAAAGAAATGAAAATGGTGATATTGTAAGATACAAGGCCCGATTAGTTGCACAAGGATTCTCACAAAGACCCGGTATTGATTATGAGGAGACATACTCTCCCATGGTGGATGCAACTACTTTTAGATTTCTAATTAGTCTAGCAATAAGAGAAGGACTTGATTTACGCTTGATGGATGTAGTCACAGCTTACTTATATGGCCCACTGGATAATGACATATACATGAAACTCCCAGAAGGATTTGAACTGCCAAAAGCAGCAAATGGAAGTTCTCGAGAACAGTACTCAATAAAATTGAATAGATCTCTATATGGATTGAAACAATCAGGGCGCATGTGGTATAATCGACTAAGTGAGTACTTGTTGAAAGAAGGGTATAAGAATGACCCTATATGCCCATGCATTTTTATAAAGAGATTTGTATCAGGATATGTCATAATTGCAATATATGTTGATGATTTAAATATTATTGGAACTCCTGAAGAGATTTCAATAACAATGGAGTGCTTAAAGAAAGAATTTGAAATGAAAGATCTTGGAAAAACTAAATTTTGCTTAGGGTTACAAATTGAACATCTAAAGAATGGAATCCTTGTGCACCAGTCAACATACATAGAAAAGGTTCTTAAAAGATTTTCTATGGATACAACACATCCACTGAGTAGCCCTATGGTTGTTAGAGCACTTGATGTAGAAAAAGATCCCTTCCGACCTCGGGAGAATGACGAAGAAATTCTTGGTCCTGAAGTACCATATTTAAGTGCAATAGGGGCATTAATGTATCTTGCTAGTCATACACGACCCGACATATCATTTTCAGTAAATTTGTTAGCAAGATTTAGCTCATGTCCCACCCGAAGGCATTGGAATGGGGTTAAACATGTACTTCGTTACCTTCAAGCTACGAAAGATATGGGTTTATTTTTCTCTAACCTATCCAAAGAAGGTTTGATTGGTTTTGCAGATGCAGGGTATATGTCTGATCCTCATAATGCTAGATCACAAACTGGAAATGTGTTTATGTGTGGAGGTACTTCTATTTCTTGGCGTTCTATGAAACAAACAATTGCAGCTACTTCTTCTAACCATGCAGAAATTTTGGCAATCCATGAGGCTAGTCGTGAATGTGTATGGTTAAGGTATGTAATTCAAAATATACAGACAGATTGTGGCATAAACTCCGAGAAAGAAGTTCCAACAACTTTATATGAGATAATGCAACATGCATCGCCCAACTTAAGGAAGGGTATATCAAAGGTGATCGAACAAAGCACATTTTACCAAAATTCTTCTACACTCATGATCTACAGAAGAATGGTGATATAAAAGTCCTTAAGATTTGCTCGAGTGAAAACTTGGCAGATTTGTTTACTAATGCACTCCCAACCGCCACATTCAAAAAGTTAGCTTACGGCATTGGATTGCGTCGTCTTAAAGATCTCAAGTGATGTAGTCATGAGGGGGAGTTAATGCGCGCTGCACTCTTTTTTCCTTAACCATGGTTTTTTTCCCACTGGGTTTTCCTGATAAGGTTTTTAACGAGGCAGCATCTTATGCGCATTACAAATTATTTTGTACGAGTTTTTTTTGTAAATTTTAGTTATCGTTTTATAGTCATCCAAGGGGGTGTTATGAAATATTAAATGTGGATGACTATTATCCCATGTATTATCTAGAATATTCTAGAGTTGGGTATTTGATTTTATCCGATGATGGAACCCCAGATAATATACATGTATATATATTCCCACTCTATGGAATAATAAACTGATCAATTCTCTCTCCATCTCTCATATTTTCTCCTTATTTTTCTAACACCTCTAAATTTTTTCCTCGGTTTTTTCATCTTAGTCATGGAGCTTCATTTGGGTTTGGGTCTTTTATTTTATGGAATTAGAAGGCTTCATTATTTGAGATGGGCTAAAGTAAAAGATATGGCCTGCGCTAGACTGGATTGCAATTTAATACGCGCGAAAATTACATAAATAAAAAATTCGTTGGTCAATTAAGAATTTATAGCCCATTGAAACATAGTCAGCCTTAATTAAAACAAATTCCTCTATTATTATCTTAAATTTCCTAATTCTGTTACATAATTACTGGATATTTTTAGATAAGCATTTCTTTTTTTTTTCTTTTTTTTAGATAAGCATTTCTCATTTCCAGAGAACAATGGATAAAATTATATTATGTGGCATAATCAATTATCGATTCATTCCTAAACAATCAACCAATTATGTTAGTCACAATAAAATTTTTTTAAATTATATTCACATTATTATACCTAAAATCTCCTTAATGAATTCACATTATACGGAATATTTCATACCAAAAATATTCACTTTATAATTTCATTACTATTAATAAAAAGATACATTCATTTTTGTAAACAAACTAGACCTTTGCCTATATATACACACACATTCATACAGAAATTTGCAAGCCTAGCACCATCTTTAAATTGTTATTAATCCCTCAAATATTAGCAAAAGCCATATTTTGTAACCCTACCAATTTCCTTTTGCCCTCTTTAAACAATATACACACCAAAATTTTACAAATAAATTTTAGGTATGAATTGATCCTCCATTATTCCTAGCATAACAATCCACTATTAGATATTCCTTCAACCAACATCTATGCAATGGTTAACAAAAGCAAATTCGAACGCGGTAGTCGTCGAGTGCCAATTCCTAGCCAAAAGTCTTTCGCTACAACCTTGACGTCTAACCTCAAGGAGACGTTTTTCCCTGATGATCCTTTTAGGAAATGGAAAAACCAGCCATTTCAAAGGAGATTACTTCTAGGATTACAATATTTTGTACCGATTTTTGAATGGGCGCCTCGTTACCAATTCAAGTTGTTTAAAGCGGATTTGATCGCCGGGATAACCATTGCTAGTCTTGCTATTCCTCAAGGGATTAGTTATGCTAATTTGGCTACTTTACC
Organism: Chenopodium quinoa; assembly: GCF_001683475.1. Classification (NCBI taxonomy): domain Eukaryota; kingdom Viridiplantae; phylum Streptophyta; class Magnoliopsida; order Caryophyllales; family Amaranthaceae; genus Chenopodium; species Chenopodium quinoa. The sequence continues at coordinate 1,362,916 of NW_018743783.1, forward strand.
TCCTCTTGTCGGCCTATGTAAGTTGTTTTATACACCAAAACTTTCATTTTTCTATAGACGCGTTACATAATGTCACCAGATGTCTTACAATAACGTATACGTAGTACTTTTTTTGAGTAGCAGAGTTCATAATTTACATAGCAAATTGATAAAATTAAAGTGAATTTTTGATTAAATTAGTGACGAATTTTAAGGTCATTGGTGGTTAATTAGTGAATGTGCTATTGATAGAATAATTAAGGTGAATTTTTATCAAATTAGTGACGAATTTAAAGGTGATTGGTTATTAATTAGTGAATTGGATTTGTGGTGAGTTTATGTGGTTAGCTTATCAGTTCATGTGATTTATAGTTAGAGAATTGAGCTTGCATTTCAAAAGAATTATGAATACTCCGTAATGCATTTATATGACTATGTTAGAAAAAAAAATATATTTGCGTAAAGTAATTTTCTTAAGGGTGTTTATAGCAAATTTCATTGTCCACAGAGTCATAGAGATGACATGTTAATGAGATAAAAAGGTCTAATGTACATATCTTTATTATAAATGTTTAAGAGAAGGATCTTATTTCAATCCTTGTTAATTTTTATGGTTCAGTATTTACCGATATGATACTTGGAGGTGAGAAAGAATGTTAAAATACCCTCACCCTCAAGTGCTATAGTTAGGAGAATTTAACCTTATGATCTCATAATTAGTGAATCTATAACCAATTACACCAAGTCTTATTTGATAACAATTAATATATGCATCGTATTGTTCAAAGCCAATGGAGTCAAAATTATACTTTGTACACAACCTTATCTAACACTCATTTATTGGTTCCACATAAGATATGACTCATCGTATCTATTTTTACCATCTTTTCAATAGTTTTACTATGACTATGATCATAGAAATGGTAATAAATGGGGGAATGAAATTCAAGAAAAATAATATATTATTAAAGGAAAAAGATATATGCATCCTTAAGGGCTGCATATAAGAAATTAAAAGTGAAAAGAATTGACAATAAATAAACATTTATTACACTGATTTACTCGTAAATTGTCGATAAATTTCCAACTTAATACTAAAAAAATTAAGCATATTAAGGACTGCATATAACATTACCCTTTATTAAAATTATGGTATATATTTTTATATCAATCACTAAAATTTTGGAAATATATCTAATAATTTTATTGTCATTTTATTGTATAACCTTGTTCACTTTATCTTATTTTTGCTTAATTTAAATTATTTTTATAGAGCTGAAAGTATTCTACTAATTCTCTATTATATTTCTTATTTAGAGTAGCTGATTTTTACCAAACTGAGATTATTTTTATTGATATAAAATTTATTTCATGAACTTAGTTTTACTGAATATTATTTTTTAAGGTGAACTGAACAAGTATTGCATGCATATATAATATCGTCTATTTTCAAATTTAGGACCATCAAATTAAGAATTTTTAGTGCTCATAATTACTATTTCAGAATATTACGTATGCAATTTAGGATATATATTAATATATTCTTACTTTTTTATTTTATTAATATTTTTTTTATGTTAAAAATCTTTATTTCCTAATGGTATAATATTGTTTATATTCTTCCTTTTATTTCATTTTCTTATCCACCACCTCATCATCCTTACTTGACACATTATCAACAACACTTGAAAAAAAAAACGACCGTAAAAGAAAAATGTAACACTTTAAAAAACCGAAGTTCATGAGTATATTTTCATACAATAGTATCGTGCTTATTAGTTATTACCATTACTAACTGATTTGAAATACTAATATAAAAAGTACCTACTAGATTCATACTATACAAACCAATAATAACAAATTATTCCATTTTTTATTTATTTGAAAAACAACATAAGGGGTAAAGGGTGTACATATTATATTCACCTAATTCATATTTATTTTAGCTGAAAATGAAATAGATAATCTTTATATATTTTTGAGTTGATAAGGTATTTATATTGGGAATGTAGACTCAAGTTTGGTACCACCATTGGTATACGCAATGATGGGGAGTTCAAGAGATTTGGCAATAGGCACAGTTGCAGTTGCATCTCTTTTGTATACTGATATCTTGGGTAAGGTCGTCAGTCCCACCGATAATCCTAGAGAATATTTACATTTGGCATTTACAGCTACTTTCTTTACTGGTGTTATTCAAGCTTCTCTTGGCCTCCTCAGGTAATTAATTTATTAAAGACACAGTTATGTGAAATTTTGTTAAATTCGTCATGAATTTTAGTTTTCAAATATGCAATTTTTATAATAATTTTTTATTATGCGTAATTTGAAATATTTTTATTACAAAATTGCATTTAAAACCGTGTAGATATCAAATGTGAAAAACAATTAAAAGCAAAGAGAGTATTTTAAATTAGCTTAGCTCTACAAGTGAGATGGAAACTCCTTCCTATATACTATAATACTAAGTATGTTCATTATTACTACCTTTGTTCGAAATTGATGTTAACATTGAAAATTTAAGCACTCGCAATTTCACAAGTCCACTTTGCACTCATTATGTAAGGAAGATTTATCACAATGTATAGAACCGGAGCCCGGAGGGACACCATAATACCATATGAGCTTATAAGAAGACTCCATTTAACATAGCACATTTATTAACATATCTTGATATAGTACTCCATCCTTTTTGTAAAATTTATTCATTGTTTGAACATTTTTGTGAGACACTCACGTTCAAATAAAAACTTTAAAGAATGGGGATGTATAAATTTAAGTTTTTATTATTTTAATTGTATAATTGCAATATATTCATTTTCAAGAATATAAAATTTCGTATTTATTCTTTACTCTCTTTGTCAAAAAATTTAAAATTATTCTATACACGCGTATTAATTATTTTGAATGGAAGTTTTTTTTTTGAACAAAGATTGATTCATAAATAAAAAGTCATACTACATTTACAAAGAGATTTATATCAAATAAATACATAACAATTGAATCAAATAAAAACATGCTTTCAACAAAGCTACGATCTTTGTTGCAAATTATAGATTCTTTATACCCTCTTTCACATCGCTGTGATTTATCGTCTTTATCGTCGAGGGGGTCTATTGATAGCAGTGAAGAAAATTTTCGTCTGGTTGTAATCGAAAGATTAACCTCTTTTTCGTTCCCGCACAAATCTTTACCCATGAAACAACTTTGCAGCAATCCATCAAACAAAAATCAAATCCTCCCTCAAAAAGAAAAACCTTTTCTTTCAAAGGAGAATATCCTCCTAAAGAAGAAGAAAAGCCCTTTCTTTCGAGGGAGAAACGTTCCTCCTAAAAGAGGAAGAGTTATTATAAACCTAGAACAAACAAAAATAAAGAGAAAAAGCACACACAAAACAAAGATTGGGGCTTTCCACCAGTAAAAAACGATGGTAGTCCCTCCAAAATTCAATAATAGAGGTTAGAGTTTTTCGAGAGAGAAGAGAGGCTTAAGAAGAAACAAAGAGATACTTTAAAACAATTTTTTTTTTTTTTTTTGAATGGAGTTGTAACACTAAACTTAATCACTTTAGTGCTATGCAATTATTAATGGTTTAAAGATGTGAAATGAAGTGAATAGTACGGAGTATAACGTCATGATACTTTGATTTTTGTATTTTTTTTTTTTTGAAAGATGATTTTTGTATCTTTTATAATTAGTAGTGTCCTTCATGATTTTTTAGGCGACTACATTATATTATTAATAAAGCTATAAAAATGTAGTAATATCATAGTATAAAAACAAAAATGAAGTCATTGACAAAATTTTGTATGTACAGACTGGGATTTATTGTGGACCTACTGTCGCACGCCACCATATTAGGGTTCATGGGAGGAGTCGCAACAAGTGTTTCTTTTCAACAGCTTAAAGGAATTTTGGGATTACGACATTTCACTCATAAATCCAATATTATTTCAGTTCTAAAAGCTATTTTTTCCCAAACTCATGAGGTAACTTTTTTAGCACAAATATCAAACTTTCATGTACAATAAATTTCTGTGTAACGGTTGTTAAATTAGTAAAAAGAAATACAGAGTACTCTGTATACAATTTCACATTTGTGCTATGTATTTGAACTCTTCATTTCATCTCAAATACCCGTATCAAATTCTGGATACTTAAACACTTCATTCTGATAATTCAAAAACATGGAATTTTTTCACAAAATAGTCTAGTTAGACACTTGGACACGTACTCATGTTGAGCTGAGTAGTTCAAGTAACATAGTATATGTCTTTCAAAAAATAAGATTTGCAAACATATTAATAGTAGAAAGTATTGTAAGTACTTGAAATTTTTTATTTAGTAGACAATTTAAAACTAGAAAAAAAATTTGTTTTACATTAAAAAGTAACATGTTATATATCGCTCAAATTGATCAAATTAGTATATATGTCGATTGATTGATTGATAATGATAAGGAAGTATTGTTATAACGAGATTAATCCCATTTATCACTTGCATGACTGATGATTAACAACTTAACTCAAGAGTTAAGCAAATATTTGACATATTTAATTTGTTTAATCAAGTAGCTAATTCATAATGGTACTAAGTTTGATCTTTTATTTGTTGTTACAGTGGAGATGGCAATCGGCGATTCTGGGTTGTAGCTTTCTGTTTTACATGCTGTTGGCAAAGTTCTACGTGAGTATTCATGTCCTCTAAGTATAAACATTTGTAATTATAAATTCAGTTTATTAAAGTTTCAGGTTTATAATTTGTTAATAAGTAGCTAATATGCTCCCACAAAATTATATTCGTAAATATGTTGAAGCATAGTCTTTCTAGATAACACACCACAATGATAAAAGAAGAGAATTAAAAACTTTACAAGGCTCGTATTACTCTTGGCTGACCTATTGCCTTATAGTTTTGGGATCAAACCTCCATGCCTTCATGGGTCTTATAAAGTGGACTCTCTTACTAACAGTATAGAGCTAAGTCAGATTCACAGTTTCATGGGAGGGAGAGTGCTTAAAAAACATAAGAAATTAAAGTCATCAATATAATACTTTGATCAAACTTATATTGACCCAATTAGACTTCCAATTTTCAAGAAATATGTACCTTCTTACAATTATTATGTGTGACAGGGTCATTTTGATCATAAAAAATATAATTATGTACTCCCTCTATTCCCTATTTTTGCACCATGGACCAACTTTATGTTAGAATTTTGTGAGTCACATGGTGCAATAAAATGGGGACAGAGGGAGTATGTTATACCAATTTCAAAATGATAATGTCATTTGTTTATTTGCAGTTTTTTAGATATGTAAAATTATTTGAATTGAGAGAATGATTGACCAAAACTTAAACTTCGAGATACCTATAGCTACATTTGAGCTTTCTAAGATACACTCGTATGTGTAATATGCTAAAGTGCTAAACTGAAGTTATCGGTATCAATCCTTTAATCCGTATGCAGAGTAAGAGAAAACCGATTTTCTTTTGGATAAGTGCAATGGCTCCCCTCACATCTGTTATTCTAGGAAGCTTGCTTGTCTACCTCACCCATGCCGACAATCATGGTGTCCAAGTGGTAAGTAATCATATATGTTTTACATAATACATGCTCATATGGTGTTTCAACAACTTTACAAAAATTTTTTTGATGTAATATTAGATCGGACATTTGAAGAAAGGACTGAACCCGCCATCTTTTAAGTATTTGGCATTCGGATCACCCTTCCTTGGCAGTGCAATTAAGACAGGAGCCATTACTGGAATCATAGCATTGGCTGTAAGTTTGATTAACTAGTCATCTTAACACTAGGAATAATATGATTAGTATGCAGGTATAAATGCATGATGCAGTAAAATTCTAATTACTCGCTATTTATATTATATGTGCCTGGCTATAAAATGAGAAACACTAGATTTATTTGATGCTTCATTTGTATAATTACATGAAGCTATTTATGAATCGATCAAACGTTCTTAATCCTATTCGTGCATTACATTGATCATTATCGTTTCATAACCAATAAGTACAACTTCAGTAAATTTAAACACTTTTTACTGTCTGCAAGCCCTGTTTTTTCAGCCTAATGAAATAAATCTAAGTAAAAAAACAGATATATATGTCAAATATACCAGTGAATCAGTATATATATACTTTTGGTATGTTTCTCTATTCGAATGGACCCTAACAATTGTAACAATATAGGAAGGTGTAGCAGTCGGACGAAGCTTTGCATTGGTTAAGAACTATCACATTGATGGAAACAAAGAGATGCTCGCGTTTGGGCTAATGAACATTGTTGGCTCATGTACTTCTTGCTATCTCACTACAGGTATTATATGCCTACGTTTTTACTATTGGATTTTATAACTTTCCTTACATGTCGTCCCTAAAATTTAATCATTGTATTTTACAGGAATATTTTCAAGAACAGCAGTGAATTTTAATGCAGGATGTCAAACAGTGGTGTCAAACATAATAATGTCAATAGCAATGATCATAACATTGTTGTTCCTAATACCTTTTTTTAGTTTCACCCCGCTTGTGGTTCTTTCGTCTATAATAATCAATGCCATGCTTGGCCTCATCAAATACGAAGAAGCCTATCATCTATGGAAGGTTGACAAATTCGACTTTATCATCTGCATAAGTTCCTACCTTGGTGTCGTCTTTGGCAGTGTGGAGAATGGCTTGATTACCGCGGTATGTTATGCAAGAACAAATTTGAATCCCCTTTGAAAAACTAGGCTAATGTGACATGTATTGCAGACCAATGGTGTATAAAATAGCAACTCCGTATTCTGGTTTTCCAACAGCTCTAAAAAATCTTATATTGTTTATGTGCAGATTTGCCTATCTGTGGTGAGACTTCTGCTAGTAGCGGCAAGGCCTAAGACCGTGATGCTAGGAAACATACCAGACACCGCGTCCTACAGAAACATCCGACACTATGATTTTGCCCATAGAGTTGCTGGAATTCTCATTCTACAGATTGATGGTCCGATCAACTTCGCTTGCACTAATTACTTGAGAGAAAGGTACGTGTATTAAGTAGCTAGTACTAGCTCCCTTTGTCCAAAATTAATTGTGATATCTTAAAATAAAACGTGACAGTTAAATCTGGACGAAGGTAGTATTAACCTTACTGTAAGCTCTGTTTCCATAATTATGTTTCTAGTGCTCAAAATTAATTCAATCACATTCTAAATTATTGCAGAATCATTAGATGGGTTGATGAAGAAGAAGATAGAATAAAAATTTGCAGAGGACAAAGTCTGCAGTATGTTATACTTGATCTAGGAGGTAAAGTTACACGAAGTACATTACTTCAATCAGCTGTTTTAATTTTTTGAATGTCTAAATGATTTCGTTTGTAATCGAAATCAAATTCAACCAAATCCATACAAATTACTCTAACAAAGTTTACAAAGTAAACATATGTATAACAACTAGACATTTCCTTGCAGCCGTAGGTAGCATCGACACTGGTGGGATAAGCTTGTTAGAAGAAGTAGCAAAACTAATTGAAAGAAAGAGTTTAAAGGTACAAATTTAGTCTTAAAATTCATACTTTTCTTTCTCTAGACTATATTTACTTAGTTTTGCTTCTGCTGCTGCAGCTGATATTAGCTAACCCAGGAAGTGAGGTATTCAAGAAAATGCATCTTTCCAAGTCTATTGAAATCTTCGGCGAGGAGCACATACATCCCACAGTGGATGAAGCAGTCGAAGCATGCACATTCATGATGCAAGCGAGCGAATCTGTGTCCACACAGTCTGAAAATGATGATCCAGCAGATCAGGTTTAGTTCAAGGGAATCATTTCTTAACCGCCACAATGCTTTTTCTTGGAAGAGCACTGAGTATCAAGAGTTCAAGACTATCAACGATGGTAATCGATCTTGCAAGATATGTAACGAAGCTAGAAAGTCTTTGTAAATGAAACTATGTGTGATCCTAGAGAGTAAAAGAGTAGGGCGTTCTTGTTTCATACTATGCAATGCGAATGGAATGGCATTTTGAAAGATCTGATTCTTCTTGGTTAGGACCAATATCACATGCGTTGTTTTTTAATGTCTAGTAGGAAAAGTTTGTAATTCCTAAATTAGTAATGGTAAAGATGAATAATGAGGAGCAAGAGAGTTCAACTATCAAGTCTATTCATATACGAGTACAAAGTAAGTGTTTTTTTGTTTCTTATATTAGTACGGGTAGGGGGGTGTTAACGAGTCGTGTTTGCTCATAAACAGCTCGATCAAAGCTCAGTATAGGCTCAGCTCAAATAGACTCGACTCGAACTTTAACAAGCCAAGCCTTAGCTATCCTTGGCTCAGCTTGAGAGCTCATGACAAGCTCAATTTTTTTTGCATATTATTAATTTTTTTCATTATAAATCAATTAATAACGCGTAAACTTTGTTTCAAATTTAGGACTTAGAAATTAAATTGAATTTTCAAAGATCTAATTTGTGTTCTCACTAAGTCACTAATTTGAACTTTCATTCATAGTTATTGATTTATTGTTGTTGTTTAAAAACCAACAAAAGATAGAGAAAGAAAATAATCTCATATCGAAAGATAGATCAAGTGATAAAATATAAGAGTTATAAAAGTAAAATTTAAGCCTTGCTGATTTTGGGCTTGACAAGCCTTGATCAAGCCTCAAGCCTTTAGCCGTACCAAGCCCACCAAAAGGAGTTTTGAGCTCAACGAGCTTCGAGCCAAGCTCAAAAGGAGTTCAGGCTCAACGAGCTTCGAGCTCGATTTGAGCCCAAGCTCACGAGCTTCAAGCTCAAGCCGAGACTAACCTAAGCTCAATCTCGGATTGACTCATTAACACCCCTTAGTACATGTTAATGTTCAGTAGTGTGAAGCAGTACAAGAGTTCATCTATCATTCTCCCTCCGTCTAGCTGACAATTCTATTTAGAATCTTTATAGCTTCCTAAGTACTATTTACTCAATTGTTAATAAGAAATACATATTTTGTGTAAGAAATTGAATATACTTCTGCTTAAATTTTGTATTAAAACTAAACTACTTGTATTAGAAACATAAGAGCATCAGTACAAACTACAAAGTATTTTATTTTTCATATCCTCATTCGTTGGGGCATTTTGACAATTAATTTTTGAACAGACAAACAAAACCCTTCACAACTACAGCATCTCTCATTATGACCTGTGACAAAAAAGCAACTTATTATGAATTTGACAACTAAACCACAATGAAAACGCATGTAACAAAAAATTTAGCTCTTCAACCCACTTAGCTAGCACAAGCAAAGAGCCACAAAAACTGATCAGATGGAAACTTGATCATATCCTTTGCCAGCCAATCAGATACCTCTTACGTCAATGTGAGTTCATACACAATACACCCTGCTAACTAAATTGAATGGACAAACTAAATCTGCAAGCTACCCCTTCACCCAATTACCCAAAAACTATATCAGCAGAAAATATGAACCATGAGGCAGAAGATCAATGAAACAAACTATGAATTTCCGAGCAATTGCTCATAAATGAAGATCTTCTTCATTCGCAATCCAGCAAGATCGGCCACACATGGCATGACAGAACAAACAGTCGACATGGAATTATGACATTCAAGCAGATTTTGCATTCTCATCTGAATCCAGGTCATGAAATAAACCACAGTTAGTCACATCAAACTGTCAGGATTTCCTCAGTCATTCTTTGAATAGATGCGGATGTAGTTCATGGGCACCAATGTCTCAATCATTCTTTAAATAGACGCGGAAGTAGTTCATGGGCACCAATGTCCAAAGCCTCAGGATCCCTAAAAGATGATTAGCATAAAGCACCATGAGATTGCAGCACATTGGCATATATCATAAAAATAACATCATTTAGAATATCAAGGTTGATATAATCATAGTTGGAATATGAGATCCATGTAAAAGAGAATTAGACTTTTCTTATATGTCCAATGATTTGGCACACTTCCTTAATCTCCTGTAAATTACAACTTTGTATAGTTCCGGGATCCGCATTTTATATCATACATAAATGGGAACAAGAGAATTTCTAGGCAATCGCAATCCAAATTCAAGCAACTACATATAGCTCTAATAAAAAGAGCAAACGACTTGTGCCATCAAAAAAAATCCTCAACCTATCTAGAGCCAATTAGCAATTTAGGAAAAAATATAAAAAAAAAATCCTTTTGATACTCCTTTAAGTATCACTTTAAGCAATCTAACTTGTTTAATTTCTTGGGAAAGCTTCCTTATTGTTCATTTTTGTTACGTTAGTAAGGTTATCAATCTTTTGAAACCCGGTAACTTGAGGGGCAGCCCCCTAATACTCTAGAACAAGATATGATATTTGACTTGTTGGCAAAGAACAATATCACTGGTTATGGCAACACACTATTAAAGAGTATTCTTGTACTTTTTATAAAGTAGGAAAATAAAATTCTCTTGCCAATTTGATACTCCTCTTGTTTGTTCTTCTTGTATTCCTCTTTGGAAATTCAAAAGGTTCTTATTAGGATTTACATGAACAATTATGAATATTTCTCCACTATCTTTCTGTTGATTTGTTTGTTAATTTTCGAGAATGTATCAAATGAGAAATGGAGAAAGTATTAGTTGCCCCATTTTGACTTTTGATACTATCCACAAACTTACTTTGATCATATTATTTGATTTTTGATTAAATATATGCACTAAGACAAATTAAATACCATTTTACATGATAATTTATTTAAGAAAATATTATTAATTTTTTTAATTAATTTTTACGTAAAGTTGCAACACTTTCCCTAAAATGAATGTTCTTTTTAGTTACAACGTTACTAATTTTAGCAAGTTTTCCCTATTTAAATACCAAAAGTACCCTATGTGGGGACTAACACCCACCAACTCTCTTTTCTTTATACAAGGGCTTCTTTGTCTAATCTCATGCCCCATGAGGGGACCAAAATCCATTAACTCCATTTCCCATAATCTCCATATACCCACACCTATGTTACAACTATTTCCAAACGGAGGAAGTATATATAGTCCCTCATTGCAAAGAACTTTAAATTGATTAAGAGTGTGTTTGGATTGAAGGAAATGGAGGGAAAGGAAGGGAAGGGAAATGGAGGGAGGGAGTATCTTTCATTTGGATAACAAATTAGGGATGAAGGGAATTGGAGGGGAAAGAAATGGAGGGATTAAATTTCAAGAAAATGATCCCTCCAACAATGGAGAGATTCAGAAGGAAAACTCATCATTCTTCCTTCCCCTTCCCTCTCCTTCACCTCCCTCCCTTTCTTTTCCTTTCCTTAACACTACCCAAACAAACTGTAAAAGAAAAAATTGAGGAAAAACATTGCATGAAGAGGAAAGGCCAAATATATTCTTCCTCTTCGGGAGCTTTCAACTACAAATCAACCCATTCGAAAAAATAATATGAACAAATGTTCTCTCCAATTTGGATTCTAGAAACCATACGAAGTAGTAGTTTATTGGAGATAAAGTGTGCCAAATCATAACTGCCTACCAAATGGTCACCAAAATATAAAGTTCGCAATTATAGTTGTGAGAAAATATATATACTTGCAAAAATAAGATCAAAAAATAAAAAATCACACACTCGGTGAAAACGAACAAGAAAATTGGCGAAGATGTCACTGTTTGATTATTTTATTCCAAAATATCAGTTTTTCCATATAACAAACTGACAAGAGGGTGTTTTTTTTTTTAAAAAAAAAAATAATAATAATTTGCCACCTTGTGTCATACTTTTGTAATAGTAGAATACATCACACAAAAAGAAGGGATGACATCACTGACAGTACAAATGCATTTCACAGTGTTCCAAAAATTCAAACCTTAAAATAGTTAAAAGAACAATGGCACAGATGCTGTAACTGACTGAAGAATAGACTAACAAAGATAGTAAAAATTCAAAAGACATCACCTGCACAAGGCCTTTCCTTTCTCGTTGCTACAAGGGATGAACCATAAATTTCGTAGAAAAGGAGACTCGAATTGGATAAAGAATCCATCACTCTGCCCATGCTTCCATTTCCTAAAACCTTGACCTTTCCAGACCTGCAAATAAAGAAACTTCTACCATCAGAATGCTACACAGTTTTTAAAAGTATATTTCAATATAGGACAAGAAGTCCAAATTAGTCCTATCTTGAACTCCAATCCTTTCTTCCCAACCATATCACTCGCTGAACAGCAAGGTCATATCTTAAATCTTACCTCAATCAAAGTAAATTGTCTCATTGTATAAAAGCAGCAATGTTGAGTAACTATATTGTGAAATGCTTCATTCAAATTTCACCCGTAGTGTATTGTCAAAATTGTATATTGTGAAATCCATAAATTTGTGTAAATATTACTACCTTTGTTTTTGAAAGTTCTTAACACATTTTACTTTTGGCACTAATCACAAAATCCGCTTTTGAGTCTTTGCCCATCAATTGTAATTTATATATAAGTAAAAAGATATTCATGTGAGGCCTAATAAAATTCGTCTCTGTATTTTTGGAATAGCAAATTTTTATTATTTACAAATATACCTCCGTTTCTTTTAAGTTGACACGTTTCTTTAGTCACGTATATTCAACCATTAATATCTTTAATTACCGATAAGCAAAAATTATAATTAAAAAAAAAAAGATAGTTAGATTAAGATTAGCATTAAAATGACATCAGCATCATCAAAAACCAACAGGAGAGACTCCTGCAAGGATTAAGCAGAGGCTAGACTCTAGAGGATCCCTCCATTAGGCCCTCCTGGAAACATAATGATTATCAATCACTCCAAATAATCTTGAAGGAGCTATACAAATCAATTTAAGCATCCCAAAGACCACTATGTCTTTCAATTTCACTGGAAATGAACAGAGTATCAAAAGACCCTTGTAAAAAGAACTCACAAACAAGGTTATTGCGGTATTAACAGGCAAATCTAATGTCAACGCCAAGGTACCTGAGGGTAAGATATGCTGCTTTTAGGTGTGATTAAGCAAGCAGCTTTGGAGAATGAATCCACAGCATATTGCCTAAGAAATGAGAAGCAGTTGCTGTGTGTATGAGGCGATTCAAATGCCTGAAATATGAAACAATAACGAAACAATCGGTTAAAAGAAGAAATATACATAAAATAAAAGAGCCCGGAGAGTCATGATCCTCAATTTTTAAAAATGCAATTTCAAACCAGATACAATAAGTTGACAATAATATCACTTAGAGTGAGTCACTTCAGATTGTTCAGAAATACAATCAACATCATTAAACAGACTATTTTCTCAAAGTAAATACTTGTGAAATCATTTGAAGTCGCAAGAAGATAAGGTGTGAGACTGTGAGTAAATGGAAACTGTCAAAACCTTATCTATGTTCACAGCAGGGGCATATTTCTCTGTATCTGTCTTTTCTTTGTCAAGAAGGAAGAAGACTTGAGGATCCACTTTTGAAGCTCCATGCCATGTTTTTACAGCTTTTTCCATAGTTTCAACAAGAAATGAGAACAATACACTACCCAACTCTTCACCTCCATACTTCTCAGCCTGCAAATATAGAGAATTAGTTGAAATCAAGCCCAATTTATCAGTCAACTTAATGTCAAAAGGAAGCAGAGAACATCTAGGCATAGAAGTATTGATATGTAAAGTTACTATATACTATAAGCTGGATGAGACCTGAAATTGAAAACCAAGAAACTTCAAAAATACTCCCATCTTTCCAAAAGGTTCTTCACATTAACTTCATGTAATATCCAAGATGCATCAATCCATGTGTAGTCAAATAAATTCACTTGTTAATGGTCTTATTATATGCATTAGAAAAGCGACTTTGGCAATCAGATTTGCAACATTGTTAATAATTCACCACATTATATGAGGAAAACATAGTGAAGCATGTATTGGTTTGACTCTAAAAGTCAGATCATGACGAACTATTTGGAATGAAAGGACACAGCAACTGTATCATTAATGACTTGTCAAATTCAGTTTCAAAACCTTACAGCTTATAAACTTTCAAAGCTTTCAATTTTGACACAGTGCAATTGTAAGCTTTCCTGGTGATGGTAGAAGAAATATCAAATTAGATAAGAGATTTACATCAAAAGAATGATAAAATAAGGAGGAACCTAGAAGCACCTCAGTGCAGCAACCAATATGTCTTCCTAGCATTGAACAGGGAACCGATATATTAAGTAACATCATATACATTATAAGTCAGTTGGTAGCACGGATCTGCCTGAAGCTGCCATCCGAGCAACAAAATGCTCCAAAAGGCTCATTCTACTTCAGTATCTAGAAATCCAGAATCACCAAACCATAAAGAATCCAAGGATATGTAAGCCATCTGTACAATGATGAATGAAACCTAAAGAAAAATTCTATCACAGCCTTTAAGGTTGGAAAGTTAAACCTAAAGGCTCTAAACTTTGAAGAGTCTGAACACTCTAAATTTCATCTGCCAACATATAACCTGTCTCTTATTGTGTCCACGTAACATGCATCAGTCAAGCCTTTTGGTGATTCATCATTGTACAGATGGCTTACATATCCTTGTACAGATGACCTGTCATGTTTCATCTGCCAACATATAACCTGCCAACATATAACCTTTCATGTTTCATTCATCTGCCATTAACCTTTCATGTTAAGCTTTTGGGAGTGAGTTAGGACGTTAAATAGCTTGATATTAGATCCTCTATTTTGCTGTAAGTCCAAAATTATCCATCTAAAGTAAACCTCACATTAAATTTTAATGTAGAAATCACAGCTTATAACAGATAGCCAACTAGCCAGCAGCAGCATCAAAAATGCTGTTTAACTTTAATCAACTTCTAATAATTTAAGTTGCTAAAGGGAACACAGACACGGTGACAAGTTCTTATGGAAGATGTGACAGGGTGACAGGCAGTGACAATGGTTGGTGACCATGAAATGTCCTTGGCAATATGAAAATGCCCATATAAGAATTAGTTATCCGTTGTTGAATGTGGAGAAGACAATTCAAATTTCCAAACTTCACACAGTTCACAGGCCAACCCGCATGCAGTCTAGGGACTCAAAAGAAGTCCCTTTATTTCATAAGCTCCAATAATCGACAAATAGTAAGTCTTCGGCATAAAAGTAAATATCCAAATGAATTAAACTAAAGTTATTTTACTTCCAAGGCATCAAAAGAACCCTAGTTACATGCCTCCAATGTAGGCAATTTAAATGTACAAAGATACAATATTTAGAAGCACTACTGACTTACCATTTCAGATTTCACTGTACTCAAGTGCTTGGCCACATCAACATTGGATCTCATCCTTTCTACTTCTTCAGCTTGCTTCTTATCTCTGGCCAATTGTGATATTTTCTTTATTTTTTTTGACACTTCAGTACTTTGTGGATTATATTGCAATGCAACTTCAAATGCCTCTAAAGCCTACAAGGAATAGAAAAATGGTCATATACAGAGAAAACTAGCGCACTTAAGATATGAGCAGATGAGCCATCCATCAAAAGGGAATACCTGATCATATTTCTCCATAGCTTCCAAGATGCATCCTTTTCTAAAATAACCCTATATGGAACAAAACGGAATTTTAGAATTAAGTAAAAGAAATATGTCATTAATATATGTGAATCAACATATACCTTCTCCCAGTCTGGACGAAGACTAATTGTCATCTCAGCATCAGCCAGTGCTTTGGTGAGTTTGACAAGGTTAAGAAAAGCTGCAGCACGATTGCTGATGCATAGTAGGATAAAAAAAAATAAAGGAGAGAAGTATAAATATACAAACATCACAAGGCAAGGCACCAACTTAAGAAAGCACTGGAATTTCAGCCAAGAACCTTGAATGGCACTACATTTGTTTGGAACAATTCAAAGGGTACCAGAGGTTTGACAGAGTTCACAGGAAACCCACCTCTTTAAATTTAGTAAATTAGACGGAAATTTTGTTTTGGTACAGTAAATTACATTCTTATAATTGAAGTTAGGAGTTAAACTTAATTAACTTTGTGCGCCTTTTACACAAAAAAATATGTGGCTTATCAATGTTGCAAAGTCCACCCAACATCAAAACAACTACAAAGGGTACAAGGCCTATTCGAGTTTGCTGTACAGAATGACGGA
Organism: Chenopodium quinoa; assembly: GCF_001683475.1. Taxonomy (NCBI): domain Eukaryota; kingdom Viridiplantae; phylum Streptophyta; class Magnoliopsida; order Caryophyllales; family Amaranthaceae; genus Chenopodium; species Chenopodium quinoa. The sequence continues at coordinate 1,379,016 of NW_018743783.1, forward strand.
AGAAAAAACTCAGGATCATCTGATGCACAAAACTAAAGACCTAGGTACCCTTTAGGTTCCATCATACCTCAAGCGTAATGGCCGTAATCCATAGACATTGCCAAAAAAATCCTAGCACATGCAAAGTATACTTCAACAGCAACAAACAGAGTATACCTACTTCCTCAAACCTCAACTCGCTTAAAATATTTGAATCTACCTCTAGATATTTCAGGTTTTAAAAATCAGTGAATCTCAAATGGTAATTGAGGGTATTAGTTCATCAAATATACATTATGCTAATCATCATACAAGAGGTTGGCATGTCTTGAACTACAATATAAAAAGATAAGTGAATGGTATAAATTAGATTCCCTGCAAGCATAGTAGCATTTTTACAAACAATTTTGACAAAAAAAAAAAATTGTACATTGCCATGTTTTTTTTTTAATTTATCTGGAAAGTACACCTCACAATGCCTTCATCCATTGCAACTCCTTAGGCTAAGCAGCTGAGGACTTTTGAATTTCCTAAGGGCAATGACTTCCCAAGAAAATGTCTTGATTGATTATTAGGAAGTTGACTGTGCACCAGAACCAAAAAAAAAAAAAAAAAAAAAAAAAAAAAAAAGAGGGAGAGAGAAAAAAAGGAGATGAACCAGTGGGAAAATCAATGATAGAGATTAGAATCATTGAAAAACCGAGAAGGAAAGCGGTAAGATTTTAACTAGAAGAACCATAGTAGGGAACAGGAAAAATCTCAAGCACGGAAAGCAGATCAAAAATCAGCAGGTGGTGGTGGTTCATCAAGAGGAACAGTGATTAAGACACAAGAAGAACCTACCTCAAGAGTTAAGATTTCTATTGCCGGTAAGAAGCTCCAATTTCCCTTAAAGACTTTCTTATAAAATGAATATTACGGTTCAAATTCTTCTTGTGTACTTCCAGGCGGTTCCTTATTTTCACTGTAGCTAGGACAGTTCGATACAATGAGGTCATTGCATCAATGCATCATTCCTAAGCATGCTTTAAATACTAAGGTTGACCAATCTCATAATGATTATCCTTATAACTTACAACAGCTAATCTATAAATGGGCAAGAAGCCAAAACTAGAATCCACTGCACCCCTCCCCCCTCCCCACTTGGTCCAAAACATGGACATGCAGATTGCAGAAGATGCAATATATTATTTAAAAGTTGGAAAATTGATTATCTCCCCACAAACCAAAGAAAAAACCTCCTCTAGGAAACCTATGTAAATTAGTGTATCAGAACTTCAGAAGGATAACAAGATGTCATAGCCACCTTACACTCCTCAAAAGGAAATCAATTTCTAACTTTGACTTCTCTTCATCATACCTTCAAAATTCATCAATAATGACTGAACTGTGTATGTGCCTTGTTTTATCAAACCCCATGGCTAGAATTAGAGTGACTTTCCGACTGCTTTTATTCGGCCCAGAGTCAAACCCATAGATTCCATCTTTAAACAATTAAGAGGCTTCCGTAGGATTAGGCCAATATGTTAATGAAACCTACTATAGAAAAGGTATAACATGGATTACAAGGCTTCACAACTACATGTCAAAAAACAAAAGAGCAAACCTCATTCTCTATTTAATCAAGAAAAGCTAAGCCTTGTCCTCCTGTAGAAATGAAAAGCTAACATGAACACAGAGAAAAAGTATTTGTGCTTAGGACTTAGAATACAGAATTTCATGATTTTTAACTAAGTGTGAAGACTGTGAACCCTTCTCTAGTGAATAGCCAAATTTTGCATCATAATTCAAACTTGGTAGTTTTCTTTCTTCTAATAATCATTTCAACAAGCTCCAAAGCGTGTTAGGGATCAAAGGGAAAATTACTCCATGTCATAATCAATTATCTCTCCAGGTCAAAACAATAATAGCACAATTCACTGCCCAAAAAAAAAAAAAAAAAAAAAGAAAAAATCCCCATTTGATCGGTAAAGGTCCCAATGCTGGTACATGCACTTGCAGGTTCACCATTTCACCCACATAGACAAAAATAAAACAATGTAAGATAATACTTCGTATTATACAATCCAATTGATCAAAGAAATCATCGTCTAAATACAGCAATTGCCAATCAGCTCAACGGACGGAAGCAATTAGCAAAAGGTAAATTTCACACAGCCATTTCTCAGTTTAACAGAAAAAGTAACGAGCCAATAAAACATTATTCAATCAATCAAAGAGGAAAAGACATCATTGTAAAAGTTTGACAGTGTGTAAACCACCTTAACCAAATGAAGCATTCATAACATGGTGAAAAATTCATCAACACCATTCAGATTACTACTCAATCAGCCAAAAAAACATCATAGTCTGAATTCGACACATACTAGCCAGCTCAACTAAATGAAACAATCCTCAAACAGTAAACTTTCCAGGCCATTTCATACTTTAATTAACAGAAAATCTAGTCCAAAGACAACATCATCCGAGCTCGACAATCGCCAGCCAGATCAACAACGGAACAAACGAAGCAATCAGCAAACAGTAATTGTTACTCCAACAACATTTTATTAATAAAAGGCTAGCCAAAAACATAATTCTGTACAAATTCAAAATCTATATCAACAACTTACCCAAAAATGAACAATAGCAAAAAAAAGAAAAAAAAAGAAAAAAAAAAAAAAAAAAATTAAACAAAGAGAACAAGAGAAGTAAACCTATAAAGAGTAGCGTTATTAGGGTCCTTCTTGATGGCTTGAGTATATAAAGCAGCGGCTTTAAGGTAATTACCAGCTTTGAAAAACTCATTGCCTTGATCTTTGAGAGAGATTTCCCCAACTCCTGCTGCTGCTTCTGATCCCGCCATTGTTGTCCTTCAAGAATCCTCTGTTGGTGGATTACTTCTGTAAGTGTTTGATTAGGGGTTTAGGGTTCTTAGTCTTCTTACCAAATGATGGATCAAAATATTTTACTGTGTTTTTTAGCTTTTAGTTATGAGTTTATGACTATTGTGAAATTTTGTATTTTACCATCTACAAATAACTTACTTTTTAAAATTAACATCTAAAATAAATAATTTTAAATTATCACCCAAAAAAAAAAAAAAAAATCTTACTACTTTTCGTTAAAAACCCGTTAAATTTAGGGATTTGTTAAACATCGCCCACAAATTACTACATAAAGCCTACAAAATATACTTGGTTTGACAATTTTGCCCATTTGTGAAATGTTACCAAAAACGGAAAATTATGACATCAAAAAAAATCAAATTAAAAAAGACACTTGGTTTGACACTTGTGGCCATTTGTGAATCTTACCAAAAACGGAAAATTCTGACATCGAAAAATCGAATTGAAAAAGACACTTGGTTTGACACTTTTGGCCATTTGTGAAATCTTACCAAAAACAAAAAATTCTGACATCGAAAAATGTGGAGCCATATTGGGTCCCCGCGGGAGACCGGAGAGCCGAGGGACGCCAAAGAGCCCGTCGTCGTCGCAGCAAAACGAGGTAAATCATCGTCGGCGGCGTGAGCATGGACCACCACGTTTTAAATCCTTTTTTCAATTTTCGAGCTAAAAACATGCTCTTTAGAAATGATTGGAAATAACTTGTTTTGCGTGCTAAAAGATAACTTGTTTTGCGTGCTAAAAGATAACTTATTTTGCGTGCTAAAAGATATTTCAGTTTTCGTGACACACGTAAAATGAGTCATTTTCGCTAATTATTTGTCAATTTTGACTTCAAATTGGACCCTTTGAACAAAAATAACCCCTAAAACCTCTAAAGAGCATGTTTTTGGCACGAAAATCGAAGAATTTTTTTTATAAAATGTTAGATTTAAAGGTTTTGGTGGTGAAATCTAACTATTTAGTCTGGGTGATAATTTAAAACAAAAAAATAAAAAAAATTGGCTGGTAATTTCAAAAAGTGGGTTATTTTTTGGTGGTAAAATACAAAATTTCCTAACTATTGACTATGTTAATTCTATCCTTAAAATGACTATAATTATACAGTACTAACTTTTTATTAACTCAGTTTTTATTTAATTTTTATGTCAAAATTAATAATTGATTTTTTTTTTCTTATTTTTAAAATTTATTTTTTTAATTTTTTATAATTTCATAATTAATTTATGAATTTTTTTAATTTCAATAGTAATAAAAATGAATTTTGTAAATTTATTATGAATTTTGTAAATTTATTATAAATTTATAAAAAAAAATCAAAAATTATTTCAAAATTAATAAATGAATTTTTAAAATTAGATAAATAATTTATAATTAAAGAGAAAAAAAATTTAATTAAAATCAGCCAATAAAAAGATTAGTATAATGATAGTCATTTTAAGGATGACTACCATAGAATCATCCATTGACTATGGCTATTGAGGAGGCAAAAGTTTATTCTAATTTCGCAAACAAATCAACAAAAAAAAAAAAAAAAACAAAATACAAAGTATGTCGCGATTTTATTGCAGCTAGGGTTGTTCAACAATCAGTCCGGACTTGCAAAATGGACCAATCTGGTATCCGAGTCAAGAAATGTTAAAAATCAGTCTTTGGTTCTACCCGAAATCCCTTAAAATCAGTCTTAGTTGTTTAAAATTAGAAAAAATACACTTTAATAATTCCAACTATTGCCAATTTACTTCTAATAATCTCAACTAAGGTTTATTTTTTAATAATCCTAACTATGCCCTGAGTTTGCCTCCAATAGACCCATCCGATCAACACCAAGCCAATGACTTGTTGTCACAGGTAACCAATACACGTGTCAGCACGTGATTGGTCTAAATTAAAAAAATAAAAAATAAAAAAACAAAAAACCCTCACAGCCACCACCCCCTCCCCTTACGCCAGCGCAAAACACTAGGGCCAACCCCCAGCCCATCGAGAAATGGTCGGTCGTCTCCCGTAACCCTCGAAAATGGTCGGCCGACCCTTCCCAACCACAAAAACCACCTTAGCCGGCCCATTCCCACCCCCAAACCACCGAATTCGACCGTCGAAAACTCCCACTCCCAAACCACCGAATTCGGCCATCAAAAACAACCTTCCCACCATCAAAAACAACCCTCCTCCCTTCTCCAACCACCGAATTCGGCCCCCTAGGCAGTTTCGAGGGTGTAGGAAGGGAAGAGGAACGACATTGATTATTTTTTTTGTTTGTTTGCCGGCGAAGGGGGGCGAAGGGAGGAGAGTAGTTTAGGGGGTTGAGGTGGATCAATTGTGTGTTATTTGGGGGTTGGGAGGGCCGGCCGGCCATTTCGGGGGGTTAGGGAGGTGGTCAATCAATGGCTGGTGGTTTCGGGGGTTGGCTTAGGGTTTGACGGTGGGTGAAGAGAAGAGGGGGTGGCTGGGTTGGTTTTTGTTTTTTTTTTTCTTTCCTTTTTTTTATTTTAATATTAGGCCAATCATGTGTTAACATGTAGCATTTAAAAACAAAAAAACAAAAGTTTACCCTTTCAGCAGGTAACCGGTTTTTGGGTCTATTGAAGGTGAACTTAGGGCATAGTTAGGATTATTAAAAAAAACCTTAGTTGGGATTATTAGAAATAAATCGACAATAGTTGTTGGGATTATTAAAGTGTATTTTTCCTTAAAATTATGACTAAAACCTATTAAATGTTTAATTTTAATTTACATTTAATTAATAAGTTAATATGCTATTAGATTTTTATATTATAAGTAATTTAATTTCAGACATTCAAAATATGCATTAAATAATCATTTTGCTTATTTTAATTTTTTCATAAAATAATAAAAACCTACTCTGTATTATAAAATATAGACAAAGTTCAAAATTAGGTCTAGTCTAGTGTCTGGTTCTCGAATTTTAAAATTCTGGTCTTTGGTCCGATCTTGTCCGGTCTTAGATCGGTGAACAACCCTTAATACAGTCGTTTTCTAAAGTGTAGTTACACTTATTTCATCAACCCTTTAAAAGAGAGAATATGTGTTACTGTTATCGTGAATAGTAAATTGGCTCCATTGTCCTTATTCTCTCAATTTATTTGCGAATCTGCAGTCCTTTTATTATTTCTTTTTTTTTAAAAAAAAAACAAATTGAAATTACAGAAGAAAGAGAACGACAGAGAAGAGGTGAGACCATGTTCCTTGATTTATGGCATGAAATTGTTTGCATGTGTTTTAAGCGGTTATAGTTTAGGTGTTTTCTTTCTTTCTTTTTTTTTTTAATTATTTTTTTATTTATTTTTTATGGGTGGAATGTCATTCTATATATAAGGTCTGAATTAATTTAGAAGAAGTATATTTGCTCTTTCAATTCTACTATACTTTTGTTGTTCTCTTTGTTGAAGCTCAATCAGTGAAATTGATCAACCAATATTCAGATAATTTGCAATTACTACATTGTATAAGCATGCATTGCTTTTGTGCAAAGAACTTACCTTATCAAATGGACCAATATTATACGTAATGACTATGAACATTGCCATTTACTAAGATGAACAAATTATTGGATGGACATATATGATATTGTTTTGGATTAAAGCTTGTGTGTTTAGAAAAAGTCAAAAATTTATTTATTTCAAGTGATCAATTGATGCATGATCTTTTTGAGTGACATGCATCCATATAATGTTATTGATTTAAGTATATTTATTTACTTGTTAATTATTCACAATTCAATAATTTGGAGGAGGTATTTTGGTGAACATCATCTATTTTCTTCTTTGTTAAATTGGACATAAATGATATTGTTTTGGATAAAACTTGTTAGTTTTAAGAAAGTCAAAATTTTCTTTATTTCGTGATCAATGGATGCATGCTTTTTATGAGTTACATGCAACCATATAATGTTATTGATTTAGGTATATTTATTTACTTATTAATTATTCACAATTCAATAATTTGGAGGTATTTTGGTGAACACCGTCTATTTTCTTCTTTGTATGTTATTGGCTTTATATTCATTTATGGACTGTCAATAGTGTGCAATTAGTGTGTAATTTGTTTGTAATAAGTGTGTCCTATTTTTAGAATGTGGTTGTATGTTATTCATATGTGGGTTTGGAGTGTATGCATGTATCTTTTTTTGGGTTTTATGTGAATTTGTTTCTGGTTATTGATTTGTTGTGGAGTAGATCTCTAGATTGGTTTAGTTTAAGTTACTATCATAGTGTGATAAAATATTTTAGTGTACTGTAAATTGTGTTCTGAATTATATAAGGTGATTTTATGGACTTATATTAAGGTTTTAAAATTCATGACAGGTTATGGATGCACTGCCCACACAGGTAGTGATGCCATTTTTCCCTTTATTGAAGCAAGTTACCAGTTTACTGAATTATCTTGATCCGGATTATCAAATTCTCCATGACCGTGGGAGCACTGCTTGTGTGATTGTCAGGGCAGATAGTGATTGCATTCCCTGTGTTTATGTTGGTTGGGATACTGATAATGCAAAATCATGTGAAGTTGCTGCTGGGAAAGCTGTGTGTGATCTTGTGAAGAAGTATGAAATAGTTATTGAGGATGTAACGGCCCTACGAAAGGAAATGTATGATCGTTGTGGGCAATTGTATTGCTTTAAGAAAGAGGAACTATAACATATTGAGAAAGGAGAGCCTAAGGTCTGTGTGCATGAAGTTGTCTCTGTTGAATCTGAAAACAATCGCAAGAAGATTGTTATTGATTTCTTTGATGTGTTAAGGATTATTTTAAGGTCGGTTGATTTGAGGTGTACTCCGATTGAGACTATTGAACATCTTTCTGATCAGTATATTTCTTGGTTTACTGTTATTCATCATAAGAATAGTTCAAGCTTTCGTTGTCTATTTAGTGACTACTGTCCAGGTCCAGCTGCAGCTAAGCAAAATTTAGCTAGAAAGGTTGTTGATTATCTTATTGATGTGTTCAATCTTCAGATTGTGGATGCTAATTATAGGGAAACAACATGTAGGTTTGATGCTATATTGTGTACTTTGGATAGGGAGAGTTATTTAAGAGCCAAGGAACGTGTGTTGGGAATTAAAGAAGAGCTTGAACCTTCTGCACTTCTTGTTGAGCAAGATTGTATAACTTCAGTTGGAAAGGAGTTTCAAGTTCCTGTGTCTGTGTCACCTGATATACCTTCTAACAAGCGCTCTTTATGGTCTGTAGTTGGAGAAGGTTTAGATGCTAGCTTTAAGCGTATAAGGTTTTCAAAGGACTAGATGTCTTTTATTAGAACTTGGATTGTAGTAGAAACATCTCTGTATTGCTTAGTTCTTTTTTTTTTTTTTTTTTTTTAAAGAGCTAGGTTAGTTTATGCATAGACAGCAGAATGCAGTTACTTTTGGAATGTATATGATGTAGATGGTTGCTTAGTTATGCTTTCGTATTGGACTCTTTTATGAAAAGAGGTATATTGACTAGGTGTTGATTTGTTTTTTTTGTATCAGTTGTAATGAGTTTGATGTATTTTTTGATAATGAATATTTACTATTAGTTTATCCTTTGTCAAGATCTTTTATATTTACAGTTTGAAACTTAGTTACATTTAGTTTATAATTTTTTGGCATTCTAATTTATTATATATTATGTTATGGAAATTCAGGTATTATAAAGCATAGCTTGTGAGTTGAAAAACTTTAATATTAACCGAATAAACATAAGAAGTTTAAAGAGAGATTGTTGGAATTAGCAAGTGTTGCAGGAATAGGGTGAGTCTTATCCAATGCATTCTTAAATTTGAAGTTTAAGCTGTTAAATTTATATTTACATGGTTTGAGGATTATGGCTTATAAATTCAACTTCTTTTTATCATAATGTAGATTGATTATTACAATCACCCTTAACATCAAAAGAAACCAAGAGTAAACGTATAAGAGGTTTGCAAGTTGGGTACAATGCTGATATGCAGAGGTATTCACAGTCAAACTTTGATTAAAGTAAACTAACATACATAATTTAATCTTTTTATACACTTAATTTATCTGAAGATGCAGCTGATTAGGATTTACCTGTAATTATTATCTTGTATATCACTTGGAAAATCTAGCAACCCCTCCTAAGATACCTAAAACCTGACATCCAGTGATAAGTAATTACTGGACACTTTGATTTTCTATTACTTCTTTATCTTAGATTTTGCAATCCTGAAATTTCAGAATTGAAATTTGCGTTTGTTATGCTTTAAGCAGAAGTTCCCGATGCAGTAATTGGGAAGAAATTACCTTCTGAAGCCTATCAGCTTCCTGCAACTACTTATTGTCATAAATGTATGGCTAAAAAATTTGCATTTGAATCTCTTCACTTTTGCTGTGGTGATGGTGAAATCAAAGTTGGTACCAATGAGTATCCTTCACAGCTTGTTCACAGCTTGTGAGGCTGTTTACTTCTATGGATGAAGATGCAAAGCATTTCAGACAATATGTGGGATTATACAACAATTTGTTTGCTTTTACTTCATTAGGTGGGAATTTTGATGCTAAGACGAAAAAAGGCAACTATGTCTTCAAGTTACATGGAAAGTTCTATCATTATATTTCAAGTTTAGTTCCAGGAGATGTAGGGCCAAAGTATATGCAGCTCTAATTTTATGATGGACAACATGAGATGGCTAATCAGCTAGGATGTTTTCCAGAATTAAGAAAAGATGTCTTAGCAATACTTATGGTGGTTTCTAATTAAATCCTTATGCTATATTCTTTCGATCTTTACGAGAACTTCCAGTTACTGAATCAACACAGATTATGATAAATAAGACTACAGTTTCGGATCAGCGTGTTTATAATGCTCCTACAACAAATGAGGTTGCAGTAATTTGGCCGGAGAGCACATCTTCCAGTGAATCTGAAAGTCCACACATATTGGTTACTAGTCAAAATGATTCTTCTCATAGGATCATGCATTATTATGGTTGTTATGATCCTTTGAAATACCCACTACTTTTTCCATATGGTGATTGTGGGTGGACTCAGGGCCTTAAAAAAATGTCCAAGGGTGGAAAACAGTAGATATAGTCTCAACTAGATCCTGTTGCTTCATGCAGTGTGCACACTAGTGAAGACTTATTAGAAGAAGAGGCCAGACGTATGTCGTTTCTGTATTTTGGGTTTAAAGAACATGTTCTCATAAAATTCGATTATGTTTTATTACGTATCAAGTTAAGAGTTTTATTATTACTACTCGATACAATTATAATGGCTTTTTTACAAATATGATTTTGTAGGTGCAAATGGCAGATCACCTAAGACTGATAAAAATATTCTAGCACGGGAATACTACGCATATAAGCTTCAATGTCGGCCTAATAATTTATTACTTAAATCTGGTAGATGTTTTCAGCAATATATAGTTGATATGTATGTAAAGGTGGAGAACACACGATTGGATTTCTTTTGTACAAATCAACAGACAATAAGGTATTGGGAAACAAACCGAGAGAGTCAGTCACGCGGCTTATTCGCACATACTGGCCCTAAGATCATCCAACCAGCTCCGTATATGCCCTAACATCCATACATGCCGTATGGATCACCCTACATGCAGCCGGCCCTCTTTAGGGGTCAGGCGGCACAAAGTGTCCAGCCAATGGACTGGCAGCTCCGGTTGCTAAACCTTGGGGAACAACCGTCGACGTTCTCCAGGGAGATAACCAAGGCGGCTCAGCCGGCCAGGGTTAAGAATGTGTTGGTTGGAACCTATGACGGTACCACCAACCTAGAAGACCACCTAATGGCTTACACCAACCTCATGTACTTACAGGGGTTGGATGACGCCGCTGTTGATGCTTCCCAGCGACATTGAAGGGTATAGCCCAACGATGGTTTGGAAATCTGCCAGCCGGATGCATCAACAACTTCAAGCCGCTTGCATACTTGTTCGTGTCCAACTTCTCTATGAACATCCTAGCCAAAAAGACAAGTCTTGATTTGGGGGCTATTCAGCAGGGAGATAGAGAAGGGCTACAGTCCTATGTCAGGTGGTTCAAGCTGATGAGAATTCAGATTCAAGGGTTGTCTGACGAAGTCGCCTACACAGATTTCTTCAAGGGTCTGAAAGACGGGTCGACTTTCAAATTCGACTTGGTCAGAAAGAGGGTTGCAACCCTCCAAGAAGCTTTGATGGAAGCCGAAGCCTACATACAGGCGACGGAACTCTGTGCCATCAAGCAGCCGTCGGACCCTAAAAAGTCCGACAAAAAAGAAAACCGGTCAGCTCAGCCGGTTAAAAAAGAGGAAAACAAGAAAAGAAAAGAAGCCTGGGTGGCGGACAATTCTGGTCAACCGCCCCAAAAGAAAAAGAAAGAATTGAAGTCGTACGTCCCCAAGAAGGAGTTCAACAAGGACTGCTCCTCCATCCTAATGGAGATTAAAGACCGGTTGACCATTGAGAAACTGGCTGCAATGAAAAGTCCCATCAAAAGCTGGGACAAGAGCAAGTACCGCCATTCCATGAGGATATAGGCCATGACACCAATGGCTACTATAGCCTCAGGCGGTTACTGGATCGTCTGGATGGCGAGGGGGCTTTGAAGTCCTACATTCTGAAGTCCAAGGGTAACCCCAGAACAAACAGTGGACAACCGTCTAAGAAGCCCGACAACCTTGCTATAAGCTCTGACACTGATGAAGAGTAAATCTTTACTATAGCAGGCGGTTTCACGGGAGGGGTTCCTACCATCCGGGGTACCAAGGACAACATCCAAAAGCTGGAGGTCAACTCAGTGGATGAGGGCCAGGCGTCGAAAGACACCTTCCCTGAGGTCATCATCTCTGAGAAGGACCGGGGCAAGGTCAGGCGGCCTCATGATGACCCAATAGTCATCGAATGCAAGGTTGCCAACCAACGAGTGGGCGAGATCCTTATTGATACCGGGAGTTTGTCTGACCTTATCAGCCATCAGTGCTTGGCGGAGCTCAAAGTACAAGCCTAGCAGCATGCACAAAGTCTCTCACACTTTAGTTGGTTTTGAGGGAGGAGTAGTGAATCCGGTGGGGAGGATTGACCTACCCATCCGGCTGGGAGAAAAGGGGGAGGGACGGCACATGGTCGTCAAGTTCTTGGTGGTTAGGAATTAACCGCCTACAATCTGATTTTGGGTCGTCCAACCCTCAATGAGTCCAAGGCAGTCATCATCCCACCCCTCATGCTGCTGAAATTTGAGATAGATGATGGGACAGTGGGTTCCTTGAATGGGGATCAGAAGACGGCAAAGGAGTGCTATCACTCAGACGTCAAGCCTATTGTGGTCGTAGCCGGCCAAGGCGAAGAACCCATTGACCTTGATGACTTCAAGGAAGTTGCGCCTGCTCCTAAAGCAGACGGAAAAAAGAGAAAGGTGGATCACTTGGTGGCCGTAAAAAAAGAAAAGCAATAGCAATCACTGATCGAGGAACGGTCAAATGATCTCCGTCCCCAGTCGGCTAGTTATAATATCGACATTGTTCTTGACGACAGCCATCCGGAACGAACCGTTAAGGTAGGGGCGGTTGCTTTTGCCAAGTTGGGTGCAGATTTGCACCAACTGCTGAAAGAATTCAAAGACATTTTTGCCTTTGTAGTGGAAGAGATGCGAGGCGTCAGCCCGGATCTTGCTGTTTACAAACTCGTCGTGGATCCAAAAAAAAAAGCCGGTTAGGCAAAAGAAGAGAAATAACGGCGAGGAAAGATCTCAGGTGGCTGCCGGCGAGGTCAATAAGCTGATGGATGCCGGGTTCATTCGGCAATGTTACTACCCGGATTGGGTAGCAAACGTTGTCCTTGTCAAAAAGCCGAATGGTATCTGGCGGATGTGTGTTGATTACACAGATCTGAACAAGGCATGTCCGAAGGATAGCTATCCACTTCCAAAGATCGACAGTCTGGTCGACTCTACAGCCGGTCATACCCTGATGAGCTTCATGGACGCCTACTTAGGCTTCCATCAGATACCCTTGTGGAAAAAAGATCAAGAGAAGACGACATTCGTCACTAATCAAGGGTTATTCTGTTATACGGTGATGCTGTTTGGGCTAAAGGATGCGCCTGCTACTTTCCAGCAAATTATTAATACAGTCTTCATCAATCAAATTGGGAAGAACGTAGAAGCGTACATTGATGACATGATAGTCAAATCTAAACTACAGACGGATCACCTTGCTGACCTCCGAGAAACATTCACCACCCTCAGGCGGCACAAGATCATGCTTAATCCCAAGAAGTGTGTCTTTGGTGTTGAGTCTAGGAAGTTTCTCGGATTTTTGATTGATTAAAGGGGGATAGAGGCCAATCCGGAAAAAGGTACAGGCGGTAATTGACATGAAGTCACCCCGCACTGTTAAAGAAGTTCAAAAATTAACCGGTTGTCTGGCGGCATTGGGGAGATTCCTCAGCCGATCAGGAGACAAGTGTCTCTACTTCTTCCAAGCAATCAAAAAGAAGACTAGATTCGAATGGGAGGAAAATGCTAAGGCGGCATTTCAAAAATTAAAAGAGCACTTGCACTCGTTGCCAAGGTTGGTTAGCCCCCTAGCCGAGGAGGTCCTGTATATGTACTTGGCCGTCTCAAATCATGCCCTCAGTGTCGTTCTTCTAGCTGAGAGGGACGACATTCAGCTCCCGGTCTATTTCATTAGCCATGTTCTTCATAATGCTGAGCTACGGTACCCCTTGGTTGAAAAATTTGTCCTTGCCCTTTATATGGAAATCAAGAAGTTGAAACCCTACTTCTTGGCTCATCCGGTGGTGGTCTACACAGACCAACCCCTGAAGCGGCCAATGACAACCTTGGAGTCAACCAGTAGAATTTTCAAACGGGCTGTTGAAATGCAAAGCCTGGAAATAACTTTCGAGCCTTGAAAGGCAGTGAAGGGTCAGGCGTCTGCCGACTTCATTGTCGAAATGACAAGGCCGGCTCAACCAAAAAATCTTGATCAGGTTTGGAAGGTGTATGTAGACGGGAGCTCTACTATGAACGGCTGTGGTGCAGGGGTAGTATACCAATCCCCGGAAGGGGACAAATATGAATATGCACTACGGTTCAAGTTTCAGGTCTCGAATAATGAGGCAGAGTATGAGGCCCTGCTAGCTGGTATCCGCATGTGTAAATCGGCAGGGGCAAGAAAGGTTGACGCCTGTTATGACTCTCAGTTATCGTTAGCCAATACCATGGTGACTACGAGGCCACCCATCCAGCTATGATCAAATAACATCAGGCGGTCAAAGACGAGGCCGAGACTCATCTAAGTCAGGTGCCCAGGTCAGAAAACAATCAGGCGGATGCACTCTCTAAGCTGGCATCATCCGCCTCCTGTGACACGCCTAGGTCAGTCTTTTGGGAAGTCATGGAAAAAAGAAGTATTGAACATGATCCCATTAGAGTTCTTGACCAAATCTCAATCTAGATGGATGCCATCCGGGCTTATCTGGTAGACGATACTCTGCCGGATGCCCCTTCAGAAGCGGTTACACTGAAGAAGCGGGCCACAAGTTTTGAGATCCATAATGGAGAAATCTTCAGGAAGGGTTACCTCCAGCCGCTGCTGAAATGTGTTATCTTTGAAAGGGCGAAAGAAGTTCTAGAGGATCTGCACTCGAGCTTTTATGTATCACATATAGGCGGCAGGACTCAAGCAAAAAGGGCTAGGCGGCAAGGCTACTTTTGGCCCACTCTTGAGGCAGACGCCATGGAAATGGTGAAGAAGTGTGATAAGTGTTAAAATTTTTTGCAAACTCATACACCGTCCGGCTACTGATCTAACGGCTATCTACAACCCGGTTCCATTTGCAAAATAGGGCATGGACATCTTGGGTCCATATACGCCTGATATAGGCGGACGGAGGTACATCCTAGTTGCTGTAGATTACTTCACCAAATGGGTTGAGGCAGAGGCGGTCAAGGGCATTAAGACAAAGGATGACATCTCCTTCATTTGGAGGAACATCATCAGCCGGTTTGGGATACCTATGTCAATGGTCTTTGACAATGGCCCTCAGTTTGAAATGCCTACCCTCAAGAGCTGGTAGGGAGATTAAGGGATCTCACATTGTTTTGCATCAGTCGACCGTCCCCAAGCAAACGGCCAAGTTGAAGCCTTCAACAAGCTCATCTCAGTCGGCATCAAAAATATAATTGAGAGGGCTGGCAGTCTGTGGGCAGATGAGTTGCCTCATGTCCTTTGGGCCATCAGAACAACTGAAAAGGGGGCAATCGGTGAAACCCCGTTTCTCATGACATATGGCACTGAAGCCGTCCTGCCTATTGAACATTACGAGCCAACACTTCAAATCATGCTCTATAATGAAGAGGCTAATTGGGAGGCCATGCGTCTAGCATTGGATTCACTCCCGGAGCGCAGGGGCAATGCCGCGTTGCGTCATGAGATATACTGTCTTAGAATGATGAGAGCCTACAACAGTAGAGTGCACAAACGACCCTTAAAAGTGGGGGACTTTGTGTTACAAAAATGGAGGCCACCGGTAGGGCCAATGAGCAAGGAAAGCTGAACCCTAATTGGGAAGGCCCATATTGGATTTTTGAATAAGTTAAAGGCAGCACCTACCGCCTGAAAACTCCAGACGGCAGACTGCTAGCCAAAACTTGGAATGTAGACAACTTGAAAATGTACTACTTCTAAAGACTTGTAAATCTTTGTAAATAGAGTATGTTAATGAAAAGATGCTTTATTTATGTTTTCTTGTACAAAGTCCCATTTGTGCAATGAACAACTGGGCATACGTCTACTCTAACTTGAGTAGATATAAGCTGAGTCCCAAACTCAGAAGCTATTTACAAGGCCAATGGTCGGATAGCCTTAAAACCGCCTGCTCCAACATGAGCAGGCAACCGGCGACGCCCATTTGGGTGAATTCATCGAAGAGAGCATCTCCCATTCGGGTGGTACATTGTTCTATAAATCATAACTCAAGCGGCTTTAACCGACTTTCTAGGTAAAAGATAACTCACGGCCGTTTGACTAATTCAAAACCTAGATACAACCGGTCGTTGCTTCAAAGCAACACAAACGGTAACTGATATCTTGGTCAAATATAACCGGTCTTTGCCCAAAGGCACTACAGTCGGTTACAAATCCAAATTAAGAAAGGTCAAAACCTTAGCAGCTAACTCATAACCTGGTTATGGTGCCTACGCCTGGCCAATGGCCGCCTGCTTCCTAACAAACGGCGACGACAACTTACCCAAAGGGTAACTCACAGTCGGTTAAACGAATAACCTAGGTTGGCCCTAGCCGGCATCGTATGCTAATCTAACTTAGAAAATAATTCTACTTCTTTAAATATGGTCAATAATCGTTTGTTACCTTTCCGGATGCTTGATTGGACGGCTGCCCGCTTAGGGTGGGGCAACTACCAATCAAACAACCATCTAGGGGCATACCGCATGTACTAAGTCACTTGGCAAAAAGAAAAAGATTTGTATGAGCCTACTAGAATATTGCAAAAATTGAAACAAATATCAAATAGAAGCTAAACAGGCCCAGCTGACAAATTTCATAAAAAGTGGTTAATAGAAAAATGATTGTCATCCGGACCTACGTTCGGGGAAAACAGATACATTAAAAAGTATACGGCATGCAGGCCGGAAATAAAAATGCTAAGATCACTGCTGCTGCTGGGGAGGCAGAGACGTTTGGCCTTGGCTGGATAGGGGAGCGTCTTGAACTTGCTGGGGTTGAGCCTAATTAGCATCAACCGACGCTTCTTCTTCCGCATGCTCCTCCTGCTCTTCCTCCCAGCGTGGGAGATCGACCGACTCCTCGAAGGGAGCCGGCTTTTCAGTACCGAGCACCTGGGCATCAAACACCTCTGTGGCGTACTTGTACCGCAGGTTAAAGAATGCCTAGTCGGTGTCCGGGCGAACAAGGGACCAGGCCATCTTCATGCGTTCCTCGCAGTCACGCTCGTTCTCGGTGATCAGCCGGTCTTGCTTAGCCGCCAACTCGGCCTTGTGGTCTGCCTGCGCCTGGGCCAGCTCGTTCTTCAGCCGGGAGACGTCTGCCCTTAGTTGGGTGTTCTCCTTGTTGGCATCCCCCAGCGCCTTGACATCGGCCTGAAGGTTTTTCACTTGCAGCTCAAAGTCAGCCGCCTTCTTGTTGGCCGTGTCTGCAACCGCAGTGAGCTCCTTGATAAGCTCCTCCTATTTCATCTCCCGGCTTTTAGTTTTAATTACATACATTAAGGTGTTGTATTGAGTAACATTAATGAGATCAGCCGCCCGCCTATTTGCGTCTCTTACCTCCTCTTACTTATTTCTCAAGGGAACCTTGAGGCCGTCTACCCTTAGCATCACCTGCAAAATCAGCCGGAAAAGGGTTAGTCTCTTAATAATGGTACACCCGGCAAAAAGAGTAGATTATGCAAAAGTTTCCCAACCGGCAAATTACCTTAGCAAGCAGCGAGTTGATGCGGTCAATGTTGACCTGATGCACACCCGGCACCGCCTCCTTATCGGACCGGGTGAGGGTCCTCAGCATCCTCTTTGCATATTGTTGGAGGTCAGGCCAACGGGAAGAGGCATCTGCACCAAGAGATTCATTTGTTAAGTATTGAGCATAGGCAGCACCTATATTCTGCCGACTGCCTAAAGAATCCCTTGATTGGGTAGCTTGGGACTTGACTCGCATAGGCCCAAGCGGCCAGGGGGGATTACAGGTGAAGGCCATACCTTGATTTTCAGGCTGAGGGGTCACCTCACCCCCAGCCGCATTGGAGCTGGTTGCTACAGCAAGATGCCGGCTCGAGGGCGTCTCAGGCTCCCTCGTCTCAACCTCAGCCGGCCTGGTGTTTAGACTGAGGTCCTTCAGGCTCTTGCCTGCTGAGGTTGGCCTGTCAGGCACAGGCGGCCTTCTAGAAGAGGTAGGGGCAGCCGTAACCCTCCTTGTCTTGGAAGGAGGTTGAGAAGGCTCCTCAACCGGCCTTTTTAGAATTTTAGCAAGGAAGCGAGGAACATTCTTGCTCCCCGTCTGATAAAGAAACAATACAACCGGTTAATATTAGAATTGACATCAAACTATACAGACAGTAAAAAGAGCCCAGCAGGAGCTTACCCCATCATCCTAGGCCGCCAGTTTGGCCCTCTTTTTCTCCAATTAATCCTTTCAGATCTGAGCAACAGATTTAGCAGGCGTCATCTCTGGAGGCACCATCTTTAATCCTTTCTCTGCAAAAAAGAATCAAAAAGTCAAATGCCTTTCAAGAATTATATAGACGGCATAAAGTGCTGGTTATCAGTCAATATACGTCTGCTAAACATTGTGCTAAGGCCACAAGCGGAAAGGAACACCTCGTCCTTTAGCCAATCCGGATGAGGGATTGGGGACAATGATTTCAGTCCCATCATTAAAAGGCATGGAGGTTCTCTTGAAAAACCCCGTCTCCATTATTTGCATCCAGGACTCTTCCGGGATGCGGGGAAGGGGGCATTTCTTCCCAAGGAGAGCCGAGTGCCTATTGTATCGACGCAGCCGGTGGTTCAGATGCAAAGATGGAGAAGAAACCAAGTAAAACTTGCTTTTCCAACTGCTCCACTTTGACGGCTTGCCCAGCGTCATCATGAACTCCAGGTGCGTGGTTAATGTATACCACACATTCCAGCCGCCTGGGGCACGGCTAAGGAAGTGCATTTGCACAAAAGCCTCCCAGCTTGGCATGATGTCCTGCATCTCGCAGGCGGCTATGTATCCTAATATATTCACCCAGGAATTGGGTGTTAACTGCCAAACGCCAAGCTCGTAGCCTCTTAGAATGGCTTTTATCGCATTGTGGAGGAGGAACCAAAGGCCGGCTTTAAATGTCGCCTCATAGCAGCCGAAATAGTCATCGCCATGATCAAGGTTGTATCCCAGACGACAGTTGCCTCCATAGGCGGTACTACAACCTCCCATCCATCCCCAACTGGCACTTCTTTATAAATCCGGGGAAGGTGGCGTTCAGAATGACAACATCCCTAGCGGACATGTGCGCCTCTGTTGGATTATTGATTGAGGGCCATATATACGCCTCCTCATCCCCTTGGGGGGCATCCGGTTCTAAGGAAGACTCTTCAGAGTCTGACTGTTGGACGGTCTCCTCACCGCCTATATCCTCGGACTCCTCTAAAATGTCATCACTAGGTGTGCTAGGTACACCTGGATGGTCATGATGTACAAGGTCAGCCGGAGCTTCGGTTGAGCCGTTGATCGGTAGTCGTAATCTACAGCCGTCCGTCTCGTCCGAGCCATTCTGTCCTGCACATGAACAGAGACGGTCGGATTCATAGAAGAGTAAGGGTGGTCCAAACACCCCCAAATGGCATCCCCAGTCCTAGACTTAGCCGTATCTGGTGACCGGCTGACAACTGTCCTAGGCCGTGATGTGTGTGTGTTAGGTGATTCCATTATTCTTTACAGGCTATACAACCAGAAAAACTCAAAAAAGTTGCAAGGGGTAAAGACGGTACCTCGAAGATGTTTTGAGTGTGGGGGAGGTTGGCTATCTGGATCAGCAGCCGGAAATCTCTTGGTTGCTTGCTAGATACCCAAACGGTTGCCCGGATGTACCTACTTGAAGAGTAATTGAAAATTGTTAAAAAAACCAAGACGTTCCTCTAGAGTTTTGGTTGATGATGCCCCAGACGATTGACCGGCTGTGGGTGTATTGAAAGCAAATCAATGGTAACCTATAATAAGAAAAATGTCTTAAAGAAAAAGAAAATAAGGTTCCAAAATGATATTGATTCCCATATACAGTATTTAGTAACCATTAGGACACAACGAACTAAACAATCCATAAATTACCTTTATGAGGAAACATCCAAAAGGCTCAAATTAAAGACAAATTAATAATATGAAGGATAAATTTACAAGGAAATCAATTACCTTGAGCAAAATCCCGACAAATCTTTTGAACAAACAATAGGAAATTATATTAAACTAAAATTTTAATAATCAATTATACGGAAATTAAAATTTAATCAATTCTATAACACCCCCTGTTTCGGGGTTTTTTTTAGTGTCCTGTGGGAGAGTTACAACACCAAGATTGACCTCCGGGTGCATGTACCTGCAAAACAACGGAGAATCCCGAGGGTGGGAGTTCCGCCTCTGACGATCAAGTTAGAACGTGTGTGAGGAGTAAAGTGCGGAATGTAAAGGGAATCAGGTTCCTCTTAGGAGATGAGTGATCTTCCGGTTGTCTGAGACAACCTCAATATCTGAGCCTTTCGCTCTCTGATTTGTGTGGATTGAATGTGTATACAATATAAATCCCCCTTAACTGATGTAAATGATCAGTATTTATAGAATTTTTGGGAGAGGTGCCTCTTAGGTTATTTAACCTAATTTGATGGGCTTCTACCGTTTTACGGTTTCTAGGGTTATGGGCTTTAAGCCCTTTTTCCCCTTTGAGATGACACGTATCATGCTCTTATTGGCTCATTGAGCGCTGAGCTTAAGGACACGTGTCGTATTAGCATAGGTCCATTTGTCAGGGGTATTTTTACCCCCAAACATTAGCCCCTCGGAAGGAGTAATCTCTCTTTAAAGAGGGATTGTTCCTTTCGAATATGAGACCCCTTAAGCCTTTTTGGTCGGCATTTGTCTAGTTCAATGAAAGAGGGATTTGATTAACTTGGAAAATTTTGATACCTTGAACGGTATGACATTTTCAAAGTTAATCAAATCATAATAATGATTCCCGCTGAACTAGACAGATGTCGACTCTTATTGCTTTTAGCCCCACTATGCTGATAGCCCTAGACCAGGCGGACTGTGGACCATCGAGAAGGGGGTAAGCGCTCAATATTATCCAGCCATTGGCTTCTTTAGGTTGTTCATAATGGAATCAACACTTAGCTGCTAAGTTATTGCACTTAGCTTATGTCTGCTCATGTTTGGAGCAGATGGTTTTAAATATAATCCGGCCATTGGCCTCATAGAGTTGTTCTAAAGGGAACAACACTTAGCCGCTAAGTTTTTGGACTTAGCTTATATCCTCAAATTTAACCGACGGTATTGCTTTTGAGCAACAGCAGGCGGCATCTGACCAAGATAGTAACTGGGTACCGCTGGTATTTAACAGCCGACAGTTTTGTTATCTTAGTCTCATTTGATCAATTCAAACGGCTGCGAACTTGCCTTTTTTGACTGTCGGTAGGGCTATTTGTTTTAAGTTTATAGAGCAATGTGCCACCCGAATGGGAGATGCTCTCTGCGACGAATTCACCCAAATGGGCGTCGCCGGACGCCTTCTCATGTTGGAGCAGACGAATTGTTCAATTTAATAAGATCATCCGGCCATTGGCCTTGATTTGATCATTCCGGCCATTGGCCTCAATTTTGATCATCCGGCCATTGGCCTCAATTTTGATCATCCGGCCATTGGCCTTGATTTGATCATTCCGGCCATAGGCCTCAATTTGGTTTTTCTAAAAGAAATAACACAGCCGCTAAGTTGTTTAGACTTAGCTTATATCTACTCATGTTGGAGCAGATGGTTGATTTTTAATTTTGCCGCCTGCACATTGTACAGGCGGTGGTTCTACTTAAGCTAGTTCAGCATACTTTAAGACCTTCTTCGGTCGGTATGCTGCCCTTGAGGGAGAATTAAACCAATATTAAACTTTAGTATTGAATCAATAATGATAAGAATAATAATATGATAACAATATAATGTTTATACCGAGTTATTTAGAACGGTACTTTTCAATGGAGGATTTTCTCAACATGCTAGACGACATGATGCCTCCTGCTTGATTCATGAGCTCTTCAAGTGGAGACAGGTGGCCATGGGACATCGAGTAACTGAGCTCGAGAAACGAATTTGCTCTCGGCTTATACAGGCGGCTCTCTATTGAGATGCTGTAGGGTTTCGTAGTGACCCGACACTACGCGGAAGGAAACCCACCAAGACCCGCCCCTAAATTAAAGCAATTAAACAAGCATAATAAATTTAATCAAACAAGATTAAGCACAAGAATTATACCTTTGACGCGTGCTTCGCTCCCAAAGAGCTCTTACTTCAAAACCCCGAAAAGACGAGATCTCCGACGGATCGTACCCTCGACCCGACCCGAGCGTCCTAAGTCTTGAAGGTTAGTCAAGACCCGGACAAAATAACTATGAGTTTTACGAATCAAAGGTTTACTCTTTTCTAGAGTTGCCTTTTTAATTCCACTCAAGGTTGTATCAAATCCCAATACCAAGCTTGGTATTTATAGGGAAATGATCCCTTGATCTTTCATCCTCCACCAATGTGGGAGAATGTATTTTTGCTAATTAATTTATTTCTAAAATAAATTATTAAACAAAACTAATCACAATGCAACAAGTGTCAAATAGAGAGAGAAGGTTAGGTGAGGACCATGAATGGGTGGGGGGGACCATTGCCTTGTTCCTCGAGGCCTTGCCCAAGCTTGGTCCCCACCCCTCACCAAAACCGACACCCTATGCACAGCTGGGCTGGCAGCCTGCCTTGGCTGCCAAGGCTGCCAGCTGGCGCCTAGCACCAAGGCTGGGCAGCCAGCCAGCTTGTTGTGCTAGCAAGCTGTGCTGACACACACTAGCTTAGCACGCAACAGCCCTAGCACGCTGCGAGCTGCTGGGCGCTGGTGCTGCTAGCCTAGTGCTGCTGCCTAGCACTCCCTCGCACACACTCTCGCACATGGCCCCTCACACAGGGCCTCTCGCACTGCCAGCCAGCTAGGTCAGCATGCGCACACCCAGCCAGCGCACTACGCACGCAAGGCCTAGCATGTGTGCTGCTAGCGAGCCACGCATGCTGGGCTTGGTGCTCCTTGCTAGCATGTTGCGCTTGGTGCTGCCATGCGAAGGCACGCACGCAAGCACACAGCTAGGTGCCTTATTGCGAGGCTGCTGGGCAACGGTGCACACGCACACGCACACACGCATGTGCCTAACACTGCGATGGTGCTGTGCGTGATGCTTTGGTGTTGCGAGAGCGCCTATGCACATACACGCACAAGAGGATGCTGTGCTTGGTGCGATAGGGCTGCGATTGTGCGAGGCATGCATGCACAAGCCCATGCGCCAGTGCCTAGCACTGCGATGGTTGTGCATGGTGCGATGGGCTAGCGATAGCACCCATGAGCACCCAGGCACCCTCGCTAGCACGCTGCTAGCTGCGATGGACTGCCTGGTGCTTGTGTGGCTTGCGATGGCTGCCCCGCACACCTAGGCACCCATGCTAGCTTGCGATGGGCTGCTAGGGTGCGCCTAGGCTGCGATGGTGCCTAGCACACCATGGTGCGCCTAGCACACACATGGTGCACCTAGGCATGCTACGAGCTAGCCTAGCCTAGCTACGGCTACGCTCATACTTGTTGCTTGTGATTTTGCGACGCTCGGTATCGACGCCCTAGGCTCGATTTCCGACGTCTGTATTCGTAAAACTCTGTCGACTCATAAAATCCTTTCGGATTAATTCGACGTCTCGGATCGGAGATTCGATTGGGTTCGACCCGAAGGGTTCGGTTAAGATTAAGCTGTAATATCAATTGTACCTCAATATTACTGATCGGAAGCGGCCTCCACCTAGGCATTCCGATCACTTGACCTTATTGAAGAATTACCTCTGTAATAATTCTGAACCCTCTATCGGAATAATACACTTGTTGGAAGGACACCATTCCTTTCAGATGCCTCCTGCCTTGAACAATACTCATGCCAACCGAACTACACCAGGCGGATGATTCTACCATGCCGCTTGGATTCAGATTCAAATTCAAGTGTTGGGGGGTTGTCAACCCGTATACATGCAGCAAGACTTCAAACAACATACACACGGAAAGAAAACAAGAAATTGCTAAGGTACCCAGGCGACACCATCTCTGGACCTTTTTCTTGAAGATGCTTTAGAAATGAAAGAGGTTGGCTAGCCGAAACAGCAGGCGGAAGTCAATCAGTTGCTTGTTAGGTACCCAATCGTTTCTTTGAAGCCTTGCTTGATGATACCCTAGACAGTTGATTCAAGCGGCAAGGCCTTAATCCAATTTGGCTAGGCTCCAACCCATATACATACAGCCGGCTTTAATGGAGTAAAATATGCGTTTTTCAATTCATACCGCTTGCTTTCAAGCTCGACCTCGAACTGTATTTATCTGGCAAGGCAACCTATTAGCTTCGAAGCCACGCTTGTGCTAACACACGGAGGCCGCCTCATGATAAGGCCGGGTGTTTCAAATGTTTCGCTTCAAAGACTTGATAATGCCTTTAAGTGCCGGCTGCTCGTTGATCATTGCACCCAAGACCGGCTTCAATAGTGTAGCAAAAGTATCACCCAACCGGACAGCTCATGGCTCAAACCACATACATATAGCCAGCTTAGCAAGGATGCACCCACAACCGGCTTCAATGGTGGTTAGAGCTGGTTGGCTGCTCGATTTTTTTTTTTTTAATTTTTTTTATGAATGATTAAAATAATTATAATAATGACTAGCCATTTTTTAAATAATGATTGATCAACGATTAAAATAATCACAATAATGAGTTTCACCGACCATTATTTTAATCAATGTGATATCATAATAATGAGTTTCACCAACCATAATTTTAATACGATATCATATTAATGAGTATTCTTAAACACTCATGATAACCAAGCTATAAACGCAGCTCGTAACCATGTCGATTGCTTTCATTCGGCCTCAAACCATACTCATGATTATACTCAATCTCGAACTCTATTCATTCGGCAAGGCATCCACACACTTGGTCATTACCCATGGTATTTCATGAGGTTACATTCGACCGTATACGTGCGGCAAGACTCAAGCTATACACACGGCCAATCCGTTTAGGTTCGGAGTCACGCTTGTGTTGATGCCGCTTGTTGTTGGTGCAATCATGAGGCTTTGCTTGATTGCTAGACATCCGGTCACGTCTTCTTTCGTATACAACCGGCTTTCTTTTATAGCAGCTGGGTAATGCGGCCAAACGGATTGATCGTACCGACCTCTCATTACCAAGCATCCAGTTGGCTTACAACCGCACTTCAAGTCGTTTTGGCATTTACCAACTTGGTCTTCTATGTTTGCAACTCATCTTTCAAAGTAGGTAAACGATTTCCCAAGCTGTTTTTCGTATACAAGAGGTAATGAATGTTTGATCAAGGTGATGTCGCTTGTGTTTTAAACTCACGAGAATTGGCTTGATAGCGCCGCGCCACAGCCGGCTTAGCAAGGATGCACCCACAGCTTGCATTCAATCGCATACACAACCGACAATAATGCTGGATGTATGGTTAGAGCTGGCCATGGTTTTGAAACATGTGTACATAGACGGAGGTGTGGTTAGGATTGGCCGGCTGCTATGCTAATACTTGAACACTCATGACGCTTGTTGAGAATTATAATCACGAGACTTCGCTTACGCATATACAGCCGTTTATTCATGGCTGTACTCATGTATGTACAGCCTTTTATTCATGGCTTTACTCACGTATGTACAGCCGGGCTTACTTGATAAGCAGCCGTCCCGGATGTCTGGCTATTAGCTGGCAGGGTGTTTTGATGAGTGGCTTGCTAGTTACATCACATTGCTCACACTCACAGCCGGCTGACTCCATTAAGTGTCATAGCATGCTCCGGCAGGGATAATGCCGGTTGTATACGAAGCCAAATTATCTCTCGGCTGCGTGTGAGCTTGCTTGCCCACATACGGAGGCCGCCGCATGATAAGACCGGCTGCCCCCCTTGATAACCACAACATAAAGACCCTCACTCAAGGATGACAAGGCCTGTTGTTTCTTATGGTCACAACTGTTTGGTAACGATAGCCATCCGGTTTCTTGTTATGTACACAGCCGGACTTATTCATGCCGGATGCGGGGTTATTTGCCGGCCGGATGCTCGGTGGTTGGGTTAGACGCATCACATAACTCAAGCACTTCACTGCCGGCTTCTTTTTACATCATTTTCCATTTCACACCGCTTGGTTTAATTCTGCCACTTATGCTAACACACACACAAGCGCACCTTCATTCATGCAAGAGGCGCATCTTGCTTGGCTTTTGTAGCGACTCCGCCATTTAATACTGAGCCTAAATTGCTGGAACCCCTCTCGGCAAGGGTGGTGCCTTATGAGTCCATTGATTCAGCCAAAATATTTGACCGGCTGCATGCTTTCAAATCAAGGCCGCTTGTGTCCTATGCTTGTAATAGAGCTCTCGGACACCCAAGAATACCAGGCAGCCCCTGGTCACGCATGAGAGTCGTTTGTATATCTTGCCCCTCACAACAGCTTCTTGGTTGTGGCTATTCTTGATTACGACTGCCGCCTGCTATATCCATACGGCTGCCGTCTCATGAGAGCTCAAGCAAGTTTTCAAAAATGCATGTTATATTGTTCTCATGCATGAGAATAGCATATGTGAAACTTGTTATAGTAGTGGATTGCCACCTAATGCTCTCAAATGGAGCTTGCCATATGACAACAAGTTTGCTGTCAAAGTGCCGTGTGGCTAGTAATTTAATAGTATGCTGCACATGTATAATATATACTTAAGTGCTGCATGCTTTTCTTTTTCCACCAAAATAATCATGTAGCTAGGCGCCTTTCCCATTTTCTTTTTTTTTTTTTACAATATCAATATCATAATAATGATTAAATATTAAAATCATAAAAATGATTATCAGCTTACAATAATGCCACTTGTGTGCTTATTGAGGGGACCCATGCTCGTGATTGGGTTGTTACATGCATTCCATAACTTACATTTATACAAGCGTACATTTTTTAACAACACTCATGTCGTGATCTACCCCAGGCAGTACTTAGCAAGGCCGCTTGTATGTGTTCGAAGTAAGCCATTTAGCTCTTGCATTCAAGGCTCATGCGCCTATGCCGGCTGGATGCTCATTTGGGTTTATTAGTTGGATACCGGATGTACCCATTGAGTGTCATTCTAATTGCATGTAGCCCTTCCCATATATACACAGCCGCTTGCTAGCTTAAGAAGCAAGAGAGGTGCCGCCTGGGTGCTCTCGAGATAAGAAGCCAACCAGATCAGGGCTTCCTCCATTATGCTGCTTGTAGCTGACATTCAAACTTGGGCATGACTATATGCGTGACTATGCCGGCTGTCTCTCCTGAGTGTAATTGCATGCTCTTGTTAGGGGGAGTGCCGGCTGTATGGTATGCTTACACGGGAGCTCGTGGACGATTGTGTATTAATCAGCTCCTACTCACACACATGGACGGATCCATTAGACTCAACATTGAGGCCTCCTGTATATAGCTAGGCTTAAAAGTATTTGAACTTCCTTTAGTCGGCTTAGCTACTGCTTGTATGCCAACATGCCTGAGCATGCCGGCTGATTAAGAGGCTGCTCCGTGGCATGATGCCGCCTGTCTAAGCATGGGACAAGTATGACCTCATGATGCCTGTAGCACTTGACCTTTGGCCTTATGGTGCCTGTCGTGCTTGACAGTTGGCTTGATGACGCCTGTATTACTTTGCGGTCTAGCACTTTTGACCAGAAGGTTATTTCTTTGAGAACACAAAAGGTTGTTCCCCAAGGTTTTTGCAGGCGGAGCTGCTAGTCCTAATGGACATTTTTGCCGCCTGACCCTTGAAAAGGGGCCGGCTGCATGCATGGTTGTCCACACGGCATGTATGACTGCTGAGGCACCTACGGGCCGAGTGGATCATCTGAGAGTCGGTTTAGACGGACATGCCGCCTGACTGACCCTCTCGGTTAGAATGTGAATACCCCATTGAGGTATTTTGAAAGTTGTCTAGGTAGGTCGACATTTAAGCCGACTCAGACATTTAGGATAGGGAGGAGGCACTCGGTCCTTGACTTCGACCGTAGGTCATTTCCTAGTAGCAGGTGGTACAGAGTACTGTGAAGCCATCTTAGTAGTACTCTTCCCACAAACGGCGCCAAATGTTTCGTGGTTTTTTTTATTGTCCTACGGGAGAGTTACAACACCAAGATTGACCTCCGGATGCCTGTACCTGCAAAACAACGGAGACTCCCGAGGGTGGGAGTTTCGCCTCCGACGATCAAGTTAGAACGTGTATGAGGAGTAAAGTGCGGAATGTAAAGGGGATCAAGCTCCTCTTAGGAGAGGAGTGATTTCCGGCTGTCTGAGACAGCCTCAATATTTGAGCCTTTCGCTCTCTGATTTGTGTGGATTGAATGTGTATTCAATATGAATCCCCCCTCAATTGATGTAAATGATCAGTATTTATAGAAATTTTGGGAGAGGTGCCTCTTAGGTTATTTAACCTAATTTGATGGGCTTTTACTGTTTTACGGTTTCTAGGGTTATGGGCTTTAAGCCCGTTTTCCCCTTTGAGATGACACGTGTCATGCTCTAATTGGCTCATTGAGCGCTGAGCTTAGGGATACGGTCGCATTAGCATAGGTCCATTTGTCAGGGGTATTTTTACCCCCCAAACACCCCCAACTTACTCTCTACTATTAATAATAATAATACAACTTTAGGGAGTAACTTGAGGGTATTACCGTCACGTGACTACGTAAGGCTTAACAGATATTTACAGTGGAAGACAAATACTTATCATTTATTATTAATAATAATAGTAGTTCAAAACATTTTCAGAATAACAAACTACTTATACTAAGTTCCAATTATTAAATAAACTAGGTGATCACCGCCCATCGTCCGCAATGCAACATTTAGTTCACGTCGTCCGGTCACCATCACCTAACTACTCATCATTAATGATAAGTAGGGCTAAGCCAAAACAAAACAAATACGTATTAGCCAAAATGCTAAGTACATACAAATGCTAACATGTAAAATCTATTGATTTAATCAAACATGCTTTCGAAATATCCAACTTCCATAAATCATAATTTATTCGATCATTCATAAGTAGAAATTCTCACTTTCGAAAATATGTTAAAGAATCAACTTTCCGAAATCAACTTTCAAAAGATAATTCCGAATAGGATGGATCAATCCATATTTTCGTAAATCATTTTTCCACCTAAGTGTGCACACCCCCTAAGCTAGTAACTCCTTTACATAGTCTATACTTGAGGAAAGACTAGATCATACAAAGTTCATAGTCTTATCATTTATCTTTTCATAGTGGGGGTCAAGAAAAATCTGATAAACATCTTTGATAAATCAACCTTCCAATTCCCATGTATGTGATGATTAAAATGATAACATTCCATTTTTAAACAGTTTGCTAAACAAAGTTGTTTCGGGGTTTTTTGATGTGTCCTGCGGGAGAGTTACAATTCCAAGAATGCCCTTCGACGCCTGTGCCTGCAAAATCACGAAGACTCCTGGGGGTAGGAGCTCCGCCTCCGACGATCAAGTTAGTAAAGATACGGGAGGTAGAATGCACGTAATGTAGAAGTTACTTCTCGCGTAATGGGAGAATTCTGCAATTAATATTGCTCGGGGTAAGTGTTTTTCTTTTTGAGGAGTATTCAATGTGTACAACAAATGTTCCAGCCTCCCATTAATGAGGGTCCTTCCACTATTTATAGTGGGGAAGGGATGGTTTCCCTTTTAGGGTTTAGAGGACATGTGTCAGCAGAGGATTGGAGCCCTGCTGACCAACGGCTGGATGCCACGTGTCACTAGGCCATTGGGCCACGTGTTTAGGGTATTTTTACCCCAAACATTTGCCCCTCACTGGTGCTGACGTGGCAGGGTGCCACGTGGCGCCGGTGAAAGTTTTTTTTTTTTTTTTTTTTTTTTTTTTTTTTTTACAACTCTTCAGATTCTTTTTGAAGGATGGAAAAGCAAAAGGCGAAGAGTCACGACTTTTCACCTTCTGGGACAAATTCTAAAAATAGGAGAAGATGTCCCCCGAGCTCTCATTTACAAACTTTGCCAAATTTCTGAAAATTTGAGAGCAGCCGGCAATTTGAGAGTTGAGAGCATTCGGAGTTGAGATTCGTTGAGAGCAACCGGTCTACAGACCGTCTGGGTCGTTGCAAGCTAGCCAAAGGTTTTCGAGAGGGTAATTAGAGAAACCCAGCCGGATTTTGAACCGCCTGCGTCTTCGCAAGCATCCCAAAGAATTTCAAGATTTTCTTCTAGGTACCGTCTCTATTCTTTCTAGCTTTTTCATGTATTTCCGTTTGAGTCTTTTACTCGTATTTTTGTTCATTGGTCCCATAAGTAGATGGACCCCTTATACCCATACCCGGAACCTAGCTGTGAACTCAGCCGGTTTATTAGTACGGCTGAGTCTAGAACTGGGTCTGCCGCCTCTGTTCTTTGGGACAACCCTTTTTCAACACCCATATCGACCGACTCTGTGTCTGTGCAGGACACAATGGCCAGAATCCGGTCTACTTCCAGAGATCCCAACTACAGAAGTGGGAGCTCAGATGAGCAGCCGCCTGAGGTCCCAGCTTCAGGCGGTGAAGTAGAGCAAGGAGAGGTAGAGCAGAGAGGCTCACCCGGGGGCGCTCCTAGCACCCCGGGTGATAGCATTTTAAACGAAGAGACTGCTCCCCTCCAGGAGACCAGAGAGCAGGTAGGCTCTGATAAGGAGGTCTCCAACTCCCCAGCCGGCTCTGATGCCGGTCACGTTCAAAGTAGCAGTAGCAGCTACTTAACCGAATCTGAGGATAGCGAGGAGGCGGAGAGGCCTTCTTGGGATAATAGGAACGATCCTCTCATGATCGCCGTCTCCTCTAAGGACCGCGAGCTCATGCGGGCTGCGCTGCCAGATTTTATCAAACGGCGGCCGCTGGGGGGTGACTATACAATAAAAATCCCGGCTGCTCTGGGAACAATATGGTGGGAGGATGGACAACAGAACGCGAACGCTTGGTTCGGGTGCTACGAGGCGGCCTTCGTGGCCGGAGTCCGCTTCCCTCTCCACGACACAATAAAAGCCATACTTAGGGGGTATGGCCTAGGTCTCTGGCAATTAACCCCCAACTCATGGGTAAATATTTTAGGGTATATCGCCGCCTGCGAGATGCAGGGCCTCAACCCCGGCTGGGAGGCGTTTGCCCACATGCATTACTTGAGTAGGAGCCCAGGCGGCTGGAGAGCCTGGTATACCTTGACCACCCAGCCCAAATACCTTATGACCTTGGACAAGCCATCCAAATGGTCGGACTGGAAGCACCGGTTCTACTTGGTTAAGGCCCCAACTACGGCAGAGAACAGAGAATTCCGGATCTACAACCGGAAACCAAAACTCTTGGGGACCAAGTGCTGCCTGCCCCCTGTCCCGGAGGATGATAGAGAGACCATCCTTGACTCCGGGTTTTTTGAGTTAGTTCCTGACACCCTCTCATCCGGAGAGATAGTAAGGGTACCTAGAAACTGGGTGCCCAAATATGAATTTTTTAGGGACGAATGCTTCTTGTCTGCTTGTGGTCTAAGCAACATGTTTAAAAAACGTATGTATTCGGAACTCAGCCGGTTTCTTTCGAACCGGATGCTTTTATTTCCTTTCTTATTTATTATTCTAACCGTGTGCCTTCCTCTGCAGAAGAAGCCAAAAAAATGCTGCCCACCGAGAAGACACCGGCTAGGTCGGCTGCCGACATTCGGAAAGCCAATCTCGAGAAAAAACTTGCTGCCCAGGCGGCGAGGAAGGTATAACCGTCTTATCCTTCTCGTTTATTTCAATCCTTTTATCCCATAACTTATATTTTTCTCGTTTACAGGACGGGAAGCAGATGCCCCGGTCCCTTCAAAAACAGGTCAGGCCTCCGCCGACCCAACAAGAGTCTGCATCCAAGGTGCAGAAGACAGCCAACCGGCAAACTACCGGCGGCAAATCAATAAAGGTCCCAGGCGGGCCTGGATCTGCGGATGTGCTTTCTGCCATCCCATTGAGGGCTGCAACCGGTCCTTCTGAAGGCTGTTCGGGCCGCCAAGGTAACTTCGACCTTACACTGCTTGACCTGCCCATGCGGGTCAAGTCTTATTCACAGTCTCGATCGCAGCTGGGGGATTCTCCAATCAGCCGGCAATCTATAGGCAGAGCATATGCGAGTTTCTCACCGTCTGTTTCTGGTGCAGATAATTCTCCCCGCTGGCCGGACGGGGCACAATATGCCCGGGCCATGCTGAAAGCCGTCCCCAGGGACGAGAAGGAGGCGATCCCTGGGATCAACTCCTTTAATGCTGACCGGGTGCTGGTCGACCTGGCCGACGTATGCTCCAACAACCATGCGGTAATTTTCTTGACGTGCATTTTTAAATATGCAGTATTAACCGGCTGTATTTTTGCAGGCTATGCTGCGCGTAGAGGGGCTCAAACGAGCTTATACCCGCAAGTCTGAAGAGGTAAGGAGAAGCAAACGGGTTGTTGATGACGCCCATAATGTTGCTGACTACTCTTTGTACATGCATGGCTTAGAATCTAAATCTATACGCATGGAACAGGCGGAGAAGACCAAGGCCCTCCAACAGCAGATTGATCAGCTGAAAAACCAAGTTGACCAACTGTAGGCGTCCCTGGATGATGCCAATAAAAAGTTGGAGGAACAGAAAGAGCCCCTCCAACGGCTGAGCAAGGCGGAGAGTGAAAATGGCCGCCTTGCCAAAGAGAATGAGCGCCTGCGCAAAGAGGCGGCTGCTGCCAATGAGAACTTCAAGGCCACCTTGGAGTCGGAGCAGGAGAGACTCATTGAAGAGAATGAGCATGACTGTGCAAACCGGATGCAATGGGCGTTTTCCCTCATCCACCCGGAGGCGGACTTCACCGTCTGGGAACTCGCCTTCAAATATTCTGATCTTGCCATTCTGGCCGAGGAGGCGAATGAGCCGGGGCCCGGACCCTATGACGCTTGGGTTAGGGAGGAGATTGCGCGACGGCAGGCGGAGGCTGCTGAAGAGGAAGAAGTTGTTCCTGAAGCCGACGCAGCCGCTCACCCTGATCCAACCCAGAACCAACCGGAAGAGGACCGGTTCACTGTTCGCCTGGAGTAGCAACTACTTCCCGGCCTGCGCGCCTTGCATTATCTTGTAATAGCACCGGATGAGATGGGCTAAGCTGTAATAATTTTTATTTTGAATATTAACATTTTCACCGGCTGAGCCGGCTTTTGAATGCTTTTTATGTTTCTGCACTTCAATACTAGAATTCTTGTTATTTTTTTATACATATTTCTGCGAGGATAACCAAAAGAACCCCGCCGGTAACACTACCGCTTGGGTCTTCGCAAACAGCAAAGAAATTTGCAAAGGTTGCCAAGAGGACCCCACCGGTAACACTGCCGTCTGGGTCTTCGCAAACTAGGCGAAGAAATTTACTAGGGTTGCCAAGAAGACCCCACCGGGAACACTGCCGTCTGGGTCTTCGCAAACTAGGCGAAGAAATTTACTAGGGTTGCCAAGAAGACCCCACCGGTAACACTGCCGTCTGGGTCTTCGCAAACTAGGCGAAGAAATTTACTAGGGTTGCCAAGAAGACCCCACCGGTAACACTGCCGTCTGGGTCTTCGCAAACTAGGCGAAGAAATTTCGACCCAAACCCAAACCGGATGGCGTCTGGGTAATTGCCCCTGGATAGCGTTCTGGGTCTTTGCAAGCAAGGCGACTATGCATATGATATAGCTCGAATATACACTAAGTGCCAACATTAGATTCAGGAGCCAGTCGGTTTATACTGAATTACCGGTCGGGACTTCGCAAAAGAATCACGCCAGATTAGGATGTCCATTCACCGGTTGGGCTTTTGCAAGCATACCCCTGAATGAATTATGGCCTAGACCAAATGTTTTTAGGCCTGCTCTTAGAGAGTCAGGCGGCGGTATTGAGTACCGGCTGTCCTTCCAAAAAGTGAGCCGGCTGCAAGTTTGGGGTTGCTAGCCTGCCCTTTTTTGGTGCGAAGGATCGTCAGGCGGATTTGTCCGCCTGTGTCATCGCTTAGAACAATTTACCACCCAAATGGGAGATGTTCTCTTCGATGAATTCACCCGTATGGGTGTCACCGGATGAAAAAATTAGTTACTGGTGCCGCTTGTGGTAGGCACAAGACATGGCGGCTGTATACAAAATTGAATGATTCTCATTAATCATTTGAAAATTTTCAAAAGATGTACAATACTTAGAAGTAGTATTTTTTGAGGTTATCTACATTCCAAGTTCTTGGCAACTTTCTTCCGTCTGGAGTTTCCAGGCGGTAAGTGCCGTCTCGTACTTCTTCAAAGATCCGGTAGGTCCCTCCCAATTTGGGGTTAATTTGCCTTGTTCATTGGCCCTACCGGTTGCCTCCATTTTGCGAAGCACAAAATCTCCTTCTTTCAAAGGTCTTTTACGAACCCGCTTGTTGTAGGCTCTAGTCATACGCAGACGGTAGATCTCATGACGCAAGGCAGCATTCCCCCTTCGCTCTGGAAGAGCGTCTAATGCCAACCGCATGGCTTCCCAGTTAGCCTCCTCATCATATAACATAATGCGTAGAGTAGGCTCATAATGTTCAATGGGAAGAACTGCTTCAGTGCCGTATGTCATGAGAAATGGGGTCTCACCGGTTGCCCCCTTTTCGGTTGTCCGGATAGCCCAAAGGACATGAGGTAATTCCTCTGCCCATAGTCCACCGGCTCTTTCTACTTTCTTCTTTATCCCGTCTGAGATCAACTGGTTAAAAGCCTCAACTTGACCGTTTGCCTGAGGACGGCCAACGGATGCAAAACAATGGGAAATTCCTTGGTCTCCCAACCAGGTCTTCAGGACAGGCGTTTCGAACTGCGGTCCGTTGTAGAAAACCATGGACATTGGAACCCCGAACTGGGTGATGACGTTTCTCCAGATGAAAGAAATCACGTCTTTCGTTTTAATCCCTTTTACCGCCTCTGCCTCAACCCATTTGGTGAAGTAGTCTACTGCTACAAGAATGTAGGGGCGGCCGCCTGATGCAGGCGTATAAGGTCCCAAAATGTCCATGCCCCATTTAGCAAACGGAACCGGACTATGGATTGTCGTGAGTTCTGTTGCCGGTTGATGTATCAACTTAGCGAATTTTTGGCACTTGTCGCATCTCTTTACTAGATCCATGGCATCCGCTTCAAGAGTGGGCCAGAAGTACCCTTGCCGTCTGGTTCTTCTGGCCAGGGACCTGCCGCCAATATGCGAGGCACAAAACCCCGCGTGAAGATCTTCCAAAACTTCTCTCCCCCTATCCGGGGTTACACATTTCAAAAACGGCTGCAGGTATCCCTTCCGGAGGAGTTCCCCTTGATGCATAACAAAACTTGAAGCACGCTTCTTAAGCGCTGATGCTTCTGAAGGGTCATCCGGCAAGGTACCATCCGTCAAAAAGGACCGGATGGGATCCATCCAGGTAGCAGTTCTGTCCAAGACTCCAATGGGATCATTCTGAATACTTCGTTTTTCAATGACTTCCCAAAAGACCGTCCTAGGAGCATCACCGGAGGCTGATGATGCCAACTTTGAGAGGGCATCCGCCTGATTGTTTTCAGACCGGGGCACCTGTCGCAGATGAAATTCATCGAAGGACCCAGCCTCCTCTTTGACTGCCTGCAAATATTTGATCATAGCCGGATGGGTGGCTTCGTAGTCACCAAGGTATTGGCTAACGATCAGCTGTGAATCTGAGCAGGCGTCGACCTTTCTTGCACCGGCTGCCTTACACATGCGCAATCCGGCTAGCAGGGCTTCATACTCTGCCTCATTGTTGGAGGCTTGGAACTTAAACCGTAGTGCATATTCAAACTTATCCCCTTCCGGGGAATGACAGATAACACCTGCACCACAGCCGTTCACCGTAGAGCTGCCGTCTACAAATAACTTCCAGACCTGATCAGGGTTTTCCGGGTGCACCGGCCTAGTCATCTCGACAATAAAGTCGGCAAACGCCTAACCTTTCACTGCCCGCCTGGGTTCAAAAGTTATCTCAAGGCCTTGTATTTCAACAGCCCACTTGATCATTCTACCGGATGACTCTATAGCAGTCATCGTACGCTTGAGCGGCTGATCTGTGTATACCACAACCGGATGTGCCAAAAAATAAGGCTTCAACCGCTTGACTGCTACGAATAAGGCCAACCTAAATTTTTCGATCATGGGGTACCGGAGCTCAGCATTTTTAAAGACATGGTTGATGAAGTACACCGGCAGCTGAATGCCGTCTCTCTCAGCGAGGAGAACGACACTAAGGGCGTGATCAGAGACGGCTAGGTACATGTACAGAACCTCCCGGGGTAGGGGGCTCACTAGCCTTGGCAAAGAATGCAAGTGCTGCTTAAGCCTCTGGAATGCCGCCTCTGCTTCTTCACCCCATTCAAACCTTGACCTCTTCCTGATTGCCTGGAAGAAATAGAGGCACTTGTCACCTGACCGGCTGAGGAACCTCCCCAATGCCGCCAGACAACCGGTCAACTTCTGGACCTCTTTTACAGTGCGGGGAGACTTCATGTCAATTACCGCCTGTATTTTTTCCGGATTAGCTTCGATGCCTCTTTGGTCAATCAAGAATCCGAGAAACTTCCCAGACTCAACACCAAATACGCATTTCTTTGGGTTAAGCATGACCCGGTGCCGCCTGAGTGTGGTGAAGGTTTCTCGCAGGTCTGCTAGGTGATCCGTCCGTAGCTTGGATTTGACTATCATGTCATCGATATACGCCTCTACATTCCTGCCAATCTGGTCGATAAAAACGGTGTTTATCATGCGCTGGAATGTAGCCGGTGCATTCTTCAACCCAAACGGCATCACCGTATAGCAGAATAACCCCTGATCAGTGACAAAAGCCGTCTTCTCCTGATCTTTCTTCCAGAGAGGTATTTGATGGAAGCCGGAATAAGCATCCATAAAGCTCATTAACGCATGGCCGGCTGTTGAGTCGACTAGGCTGTCAATCTTTGGAAGCGGGTAGCTATCTTTTGGGCATGCTTTGTTCAGATCTGTGTAATCCACACACATCCGCCAAGTACCGTTCGGCTTCTTTACTAGAACGACATTTGCCACCCAATCCGGGTAGTAGCATTGCCTAATGAACCCAGCATCCAACAGCTTTTTGACCTCAGCCGCTGCCGCTTGAGATCTTTCTCCACCATGATCCCTCTTTTTCTGCCTAACCGGCTGCTTTTTGGGATCTACGGCTAGCTTGTGGATAGCAAGATCCGGGCTGACGCCTGGCATCTCTTCCACTTCAAAGGCAAAGATGTCTTTGAATTCCTTCAGCAGCTGGAGCAAGCCTTCTCCCAACCGTTCGAAGGCTACCGTCCTGACCTTGACTGTTCTTTCAGGACGGCTGTCATCTAGGATGACATCAAGGCAGTCACCAGCCGGCTGAGGTCGTTGGTCATCTGACCCTTCCCCGGCTAGTGATTGTTATTTCTCCTTTTTGACGGGTGCCAGTTGGTCCGCCTTTCTTTTCATACCGGCTGCCCTTGGAGCCGGGACTGCTGGGTCGCAGTTATCAATATCTATGGGCTCGCCCTGGCCGGCTGCACCCATAGTTGTCTTGACGTCAGAGAGATAGCACTCTCTTGCCGTCTTCTGGTCCCCGCTTAGGGTACCGACTGTACCATCATCCTTTTGAAATTTGACCAACATGAGGGACGGGATGATGACAACCTTAGATGCGTTGAGGGTAGGACGGCCAAATATCATGTTGTAGGCGGACATCTCCTCCACAACTAAAAACTTGACTATCATGTGGCGTCCTTGCCCCTTTTCACCCAGCCGGATCGGAAGATCTATGCTTCCGACCGGATGCACTACTCCACCCCCAAAACTGACTAGTGGGTGAGGAGCCTGGTGCATGTTACCGGATGTGTACTTGAGCTTGGTCAAGCACTGATAACTGATTAGGTCAGACGAGCTCCCGGTGTCTATTAGGATTCGGCCAACCTTCTGGTTGGCAACCTTGCATTCGATGACGATGGGGTCATCATGAGGCCGCCTGACCTTGCCCTGGTCCTTTTCAGAAATAAGGACCTCAGGAAAGATGTCTTTCGACGCCTGGCCCTCATCCACTAAGTTGACCAGCTTCCTGATGTTTTCTTTGGTGCCCCGGATGGTAGGACCCCCTCCGGCAAAACCGCCTGCTATTGTGAAGATGGTCTCTTCATCCGTCTCGGAGTTTGCTGGGCCGGTTTTTGCCGCCTGCCCTTTCTTGGCCTGGGTATTACCCTTAGCCTTGGGTAGGTAGGATTTTAGGGCCCCCTCATCTGCCAGACGGTCCAATAGCCGCCTGAGGCTATAGCAGCCATCGGTGTCGTGG
This sequence comes from Chenopodium quinoa, assembly GCF_001683475.1. NCBI lineage: Eukaryota > Viridiplantae > Streptophyta > Magnoliopsida > Caryophyllales > Amaranthaceae > Chenopodium > Chenopodium quinoa. The sequence continues at coordinate 1,417,079 of NW_018743783.1, forward strand.
CCGACATCCTCGTGGTATTGGCAATACTTTCTCTTGTCCCGTTTATTCACGGGGCTTTTCATTTCAGCCGGTTTGTCGAGAGACATCCGGTCTTTGATTTCCAGGAGGATGGTGGAGCAATCTTTTGCGAACTCGTATTTGGGAGCATACGATTCTGACTTCCGCCTGATCTTCTGGGCCGGTTGTCCTGATCGGTCAGCTGCCCAGACCCCTTTTCTCTTTTCTTCCTTTCTTGCCGGCTGATGCTGTTGCCGGCTCTCTTTTTTGTCAGACTTTTTATAATCTGACGGCTGCTTGACAGCACAAAGCTCCGTCGCCTGTATATAGGCTTCAGCTTCAATTAACGCCTCTTGGAGGGTAGCAACCCTCTTCCGGACGAGGTCAAACTTAAAGGTCGACCCATCCTTCAGACCTCGAAAGAAGTCTGTATAGGCCACTTCGTCTGATAGTCCTGGAATCTGAATTCTCATCAGATTGAACCGTCTGACGTATGACCGGAGGCCCTCCCGGTCGCCCTGCTGTATTGCCCCTAGGTCGAGGCTATTCTTTTTGGCAGGAATATTCATTGAGAAATTTGACGTAAACAAGTACGCCAAAGTTCGAAAGCTGTTGATGCAACCGGCTGGTAGGTTACCAAACCACCGCTGGGCTATGCCCTTGAGGGTAGCCGGGAAGCATCGACACCAGACGGCATCATCTAACCCCTGGAGGTACATGAGGTTAGAGTAGGCCATTAGATGGTCTTCTGGGTTGGTGGTGCCGTCATAGGCCCCCACCAAAACATTCTTGATCTTAGGCGGCTGTGCCGCCTGGGTTATCTCTGGTAAGAACGACGTTGGCTGTTCCCCCAAATTTAGCAGGCGCAGCTGCCAGTCCGTGGGTTGGAACGGCTGCTGCGCTTGCCCACCGAAAAGACCCGCTGACATAAAAGGGGATCCACCTAACCCATTCGGTGTGCCGAATAGGCCAGGCTGGATCACTTTGGGTCCAGACCGGGCAGAAGCTTCGCCCGTCTGGCTCCCAAGGTTCGTTCCCGTACGCCTGTGTGAGACGTCATGGAAACTGTCCGGGAAGGTCGACGTTGAGGCCGACGCAGACGCCTGACCTCGCTTCTCTTTGAGAAATGTGCGGGCGTCTGAGAATGTTTTCTTGGAGCCATCCGGCTGTACGTGTCGGATGGCCTTTCGCAGCTCCCCTTGAGGAAAACGGAGTCTGCTTGGATCAAACCTTAAGCCCTCCCCCTCCTTTGGCTTGGGATGAGGGGTAGGAACTCGTTCTTTGACCGCCTTCTTTCCGGAAGGCTTCTTGGCCGGCTGACCCTTCTTTGGAGTAGCTGACCGGATGAGGCTCTTGATCTCACCCTTGAAACTATTCATGAAAGACATGAGTTCGTTTCTTGTAACGGGGGCTGAGCCCTCCACCGTTTGGGCAATTCCAGCCGGTTGCCCGGCTGGGTTGCTGGGAGCAGCTTGGCTGATTTCCCATTCTCTTCTATCTTTAGCACGAGGGTGCTTCGTTCTGAAACACCCATCCGGGGCCACATATGTTTCAATTTCGTCTCCACTTTCATGGTCCGTCTGGACCTCAGGCTCGACCACAGGCCGTTTGCCCTGATTCGGTGACACTCACTTTCGAAAATATGTTAAAGAATCAACTTTCCGAAATCAACTTTCAAAAGATAATTCCGAATAGGATGGATCAATCCATATTTTCGTAAATCATTTTTCCACCTAAGTGTGCACACCCCCTAAGCTAGTAACTCCTTTACATAGTCTATACTTGAGGAAAGACTAGATCATACAAAGTTCATAGTCTTATCATTTATCTTTTCATAGTGGGGGTCAAGAAAAATCTGATAAACATCTTTGATAAATCAACCTTCCAATTCCCATGTATGTGATGATTAAAATGATAACATTCCATTTTTAAACAGTTTGCTAAACAAAGTTGTTTCGGGGTTTTTTGATGTGTCCTGCGGGAGAGTTACAATTCCAAGAATGCCCTTCGACGCCTGTGCCTGCAAAATCACGAAGACTCCTGGGGGTAGGAGCTCCGCCTCCGACGATCAAGTTAGTAAAGATACGGGAGGTAGAATGCACGTAATGTAGAAGTTACTTCTCGCGTAATGGGAGAATTCTGCAATTAATATTGCTCGGGGTAAGTGTTTTTCTTTTTGAGGAGTATTCAATGTGTACAACAAATGTTCCAGCCTCCCATTAATGAGGGTCCTTCCACTATTTATAGTGGGGAAGGGATGGTTTCCCTTTTAGGGTTTAGAGGACACGTGTCAGCAGAGGATTGGAGCCCTGCTGACCAACGGCTGGATGCCACGTGTCACTAGGCCATTGGGCCACGTGTTTAGGGTATTTTTACCCCAAACAAAAGTAAGTTTACAAACAAGCTTATAAAGCGTTTAAATATTTAAGCCCAAACAATCATTTTTATTGAAACATGCTTATAGAATTTATTTTATAAACTTTCATAAATCTTTGTTCAACATTTAAACATAGTTCATCATTCAAAACATAAAACACATTTGTATATAAAATCACATAGTTAAAGATCTAGCCACAAATACGTACCTTGATCATTGCATACAAGTACAGAACTCCTAATTACGAACTTCAAATTCCTCCTACAATAACCAATAACTCTTATTCAAGAACTCTTCAACAAAAAACTTAAAGACACACAATATCGATTCTAACTAGTTGTGCATGAAAAATTTAACCCTTTTGTAAAATTAATATTTGCTTTTATAAACTAATTCAGCTTTGTGGTTGGTTGGGTGTAGCTATATCGGCTGCTTGGGTGAAGTTTCATTGCCCCTTTGTGGATCTTCATGGTTGTCAAGATGGAAGTGGCAATGGTCTTACTAAAAGTTCTCTTATCAAGCATCTTTGTGATCGTCATTTTTGTATTGTTGCGCGGGATATCACGAGGCATTCTCATACTTCTAATTTGGCTATTTATACTGAGGCTGAAGTTACTTTTTTGCGTATGGGGATTTTGTTATGTGGGGTTTGCTGCAAAATGCATACGCATTGTACTAAGTGTCGTCATAGTCCGAGTGAGATTGTGTAACCTCCAGATGAAGGAGATGGTATTGTTCGTTTTGTGCTTCATGGTTTCTCCAAGCCGCAAGCTCCCTCTTCTCCGGCTCAGCTTGGGCGCATAGGTGGTTTGGTGCAAGATCAACATTGTGGTTTTGATGTGGCTCTTCTTGATTGTTTGTTTCTCCAAGGGGTTCCGTACTGTGAAGTTTATACCTCCCAAGTGTCGTTTGGGGTTTTCTCGGGTTCTGAAAGGTGCCCTTGAAAAGGTGATCTCTAGGCCTGATGACATTTCTAGTTGGGTATCTTTGTTGGTGTTGATTAGGGGATTTTTATCCACCAATCAGCATCCGACACGTGGACCAGCTTGGTTTCGCCACGTGTCCTTCACGTAGGCCAATAGGAGCCTGCCACGTGTCATCAAGAGATTCGTCCTCCTTGGACCAATTGCGACGCGACACGTGTCCACCCAGCCAAATGGGAAAACCGGCCAACAAGGCCCAATCCTTGTGGGAGGCCCAGTCAGCCTTAGGTTTAACCTAAACCTAGTACTGGCACGCATCCCAAGGCATATAAATATGCCCATTAATCCTCATTAAGGGGGATTACGCACATTTAACACTCTCGCCTAGAGAGACCAAACTACATTTAATCCCGCATTAATTACTCTTTAATCAAGTACTAACTTGACCGTTGGAGGCGGATCTCCAATCATCCGGAGCATCCGTTTGTTTTGCAGGTACAGGCGTCCGGTTCCAATCTCGGAATTTTAACTCTCCCGTAGGACATCAAAAAACCCCGAAACATTTTGGCGCCGTCTGTGGGGAGAGTACTTTTGAGATGGCATCCACGTCTGTACCGACTCCTGAAGAGAGGCGTCCCCTGGACGACCCTCAAGTTCAGTCGGACCATGATAATGAAGAAGCGTTGGAAGTTGAAGCCCATACAGCTTCAGACGGGACCCTAAGGGCCCGGCGCACCCGTCATACCGAAAGGAGAGAACGGGAAGATATTCAAACTGGACTCAGTAATCCAGTCGGCGCACCGCCTGTTCAGCAGCAGCCGGCTGATGGGTCTGCTCCCATTACAAGGAACGAACTCATGAACTTCATGAGGGGCTTCAAGGGAGAGATTCAAGAGTTGCTCAACAGAAAGACGCCTGCTCTGGCAAAGGAGCAGTCGGCTAAAAAACCTTCCTCTTCAGGGAAGAGGAAGCCTGTTCAAGGGCGAGAGGCGACCCCTCATCCCAACTCTAGGAAGTGGGAACCGCCTGCCCTTGATTTCACAAAGTACCGTTTTCCTACTCCAGGAAAGAGGAAACCTGTTCGTCATATTCAGGCGGACGGGTCGAAGAAAACATACACAGACGCTCGGCTTCTGCTCGAGCAGAAGAAGAATGACCGTCTGTCAGAGTCGGCCTCTACTTCAGACTTCCAAGACAGTCTGCGCAATACCTCTATGAGGTATACTCAGTCACATCATGAGAGTCATTCAGGCGGTACCTCCCGTCAGTCCGGCTTTCATAGTGACCAGGCGACACCAAACTTGCCATTCGTACCGCAACAACAATATTTTTTGCAGCAACCTCTGTTTGGAGGACATGCGGCAAAGAATGTCCAACCTATGGACTGGCAGCTACGGTTACTTAGACTTGGGGAACAGCCGTCTTTCTCCAAGGAAATTACAGAAGCCGCTCAGCCGGCCAAAGTGAAAAATGTGTTAGTAGGCGCCTATGATGGCACTACTAACCCAGAAGACCATTTGATGGCATTCACCAACCTGATGTATCTTCAAGGGTTGGATGATCCCACTTGGTGCAAGTGTTTTCCAGCGACTCTCAAAGGAATCGCCCAACAATGGTTCGGCAACCTGCCAACTAGTTGTGTGAATAACTTCAGGACGCTTGCTTACTTGTTCACCTCCAACTTTGCCATCAACATACCCGCGAAGAAGACGACCCTTGATTTAGGGATGATTCAGCAGGGTGAGAAGGAGGGGCTTCGTTCTTACATCAGGCGGTTTAACCTGATGCGTATACAGATTCAGGGGCTACCGGATGAGGTGGCCTACACTGACTTTTTCAAAGGCCTCAAGGACGGGTCGACCTTCAAGTTTGATTTAGTTCGAAAGAGGGTGGCGACTCTTCAAGAAGCCTTGATTGAAGCGGAAGCCTATATACAGGCGACTGATCTTTGCAGTACGGGAAAACAGTCGGACGGGAAAAGGTTCGACAAAAAAGAAGGACGACAGAAACAGTCGTCCAATAAAGATGAGAAAAAGAGAAAAGAGGTCTGGGCCGCTGATTCCTCTAAACAACCGGCCTAGAAAAAGAAGAAAGAGTTCAAACCATACTCCCCGAAGTATGCGTTTAACAAGGATAGCCAAGCTATCCTAAAAGAAATCAAGGGACGGATCTGAATTGAGAAACCGGCCCCCATGAAGGGTTCTGCGAGCAACCGGAACCAAGAAAAATTTTGTGATTATCATGAAGATGTTGGTCATCAAACCAACGAATGCATCAGCCTCATGCGGTATCTGGACCGCCTGGCTGAACAAGGCGATCTTGACTCTTATGTCAAGAAATCTAAGGGGAGCTCTTCCTCGAAGAAGCAGTCGGCCCAAAAGAATCGACAGGCCGACATCTCTGATACAGATGATGCAGTCGTCTACACCATAGCAGGCGGCTTCTCAGGAGGCGGCCCCACTATCAGGGGCAACAAGGACAATATCAGGCGGCTAGACGTCAATTCCGTTCACCAAGAACGGTCCTCTAAATATTCTTTTCTTGAGATTGTCATCACTGAAGAAGACTTAGGAGGGGTAAGGGGGTCGCATGACGACCCCATCGTTATTGAATGTAAAGTGGCCAACCAGAGAGTTGGCCGAATCCTTATAGATACCGGCAGCTCCTCAAATCTTATCAGTAGCAAATGTCTGTCAAAAATCAAATATCAGACTGATTGCATACATCCGGTATCCCACCCTCTAGTAGGGTTTGGAGGAGGAGTCGTCCACCCAGTGGGATGAGTGGATTTACCCATCCGCCCGGGTGAAAAAGGGGAAGGACGACACATGGTAGTCCGGTTCCTGGTAGTAGAAGAACTCTCGGCCTACAACATGATTCTGGGACGACCAACCCTGAATAATTCCAAGGCTGTTATAATCCCATCTCTTATGTTGCTCAAGTTTGAGAAGGATGATGGAACAGTCGGGTCCCTAAGGGGAGATCAGAAGATGGCCCGAGAGTGCTATCTCTCGGATATCAAGCCCACTGTTATGGCCGCTGGGTCAAGTGGTGGAAAAACAGACCTTGACAATGTCAAGGAGAGTGCGCCTGTTCAAGAAGCAAGGGGCAAGAAGAGAAAGGCAGCCCAGATGGGGGCCGCAAGAAAAGAGAGAAAATAGCAATCATTGGAAGAGGAGCGGTCGGATGAATTCCGCCCTCAGCCGGCTGGTGAGCATACGGACCTAATCCTAGACGACTCGTGTCCTGATCGAACAGTCAAGGTTGGGACGACTGCTCTAAGAATCCTGGGTGACGACTTTCACCAACTCTTGAGAGAATACAAAGACGTCTTTGCATTCGAAGTCCATGAAATGCCAGGCATTAGTCCTGACCTGGCGGTACATAAATTGGCTGTGGATCCGAAAAAGAAGCCGGTAAGGCAGAAGAAACGGAACAATGGCGAAGAGAGAAGTCAGGCGGCAGCCGCCGAGGTTAAGAAATTACTTGATGCAGGGTTCATTTGGCAATGTTACTTCCCAGACTGGGTTGCAAATGTAGTGCTTGTTAAAAAGACGAATGGTACCTAGCGAATGTGTGTATACTACACAGACTTGAACAAGGCGTGCCCCAAAGACAGTTATCCCCTGCCTAAAATTGATAATCTGGTCGACTCAACAGCCGGCCATGCTCTAATGAGCTTTATGGACGCCTACTCTGGTTTCCATCAAATTCCTCTATGGAAGAAATATCAGGAGAAGACGGCCTTCGTCACTAATCGAGGGTTATACTGTTACACGGTCATGCCGTTTGGACTGAAGAATGCCCCGGCCACCTTCCAGCGAATGATAAACACTGTGTTCTTTGATCAGATTGGGAGGAACGTCGAGGCATATATTGATGATATGATTGTTAAGTCTAAGCTTCAGATGGATCATCTGTCGGACCTCCGAGAAACTTTCGCCACACTCAGGCGGCACCATGTCATGCTCAATCCCAAGAAATGTGTATTTGGAGTTGAGTCTGGGAAATTTCTCGGATTCCTTATCAATCAGAGAGGAATAGAGGCGAACCCTGAGAAGGTGCAGGCGGTCATAGACATGCAGTCGCCTCGTACCGTCCGAGAGGTTCAGAAGTTAACAGGTTGTCTGGCGGCCTTGGGAAGATTTCTAAGCCGATCAGGCGACAAATGCTTATACTTCTTCCAGGCCATTAAGAAAAAGGCAAGGTTTGAATGGGGGCCGGATGCTGAGGCGGCCTTCCAGAAATTGAAAGTTCACCTGCATTACTTGCCGAGGCTAGTCAGCCCTTTGCCCAAAGAAGTACTCTACATGTACCTGGCCATCTCTGATCATGCGTTAAGCGATGTTCTTCTTGCTGAAAGAGACGGTTGTCAGCTCCCGGTCTACTTTGTCAGTCATGTACTGAAAAATGCCGAGTTAAGGTATCCCTTAGTGGAGAAATTTGGTCTTGCACTCATCATGGCTGTTAAAAAATTGAAGCCCTACTTTTTGGCACATGCAGTTGTCGTGTATACAGATCAACCTATCAAGCGGCCACTGACCACCATGGAGTCGTCAGGCCGGATGATCAAATGGGCCATAGAAATTCAGAGCCTCGAAGTTACTTTTGAGCCTAGAAAAGCAGTAAAGGGGCAAGCCTTTGCTGACTTTATTGTTGAGATGACTCGTCCCCCTGACTCTCAAGTTCCAGACCAAGTCTGGAAGGTATATGTGGACGGAAGCTCTACTTCAAATGGTTGTGGAGCAGGCGTCATATGTCAGTTGCCAGAGGGTGACAGGTACGAGTATGCTCTACGCTTCAGTTTTCAGGCCTCAAACAATGAGGCAGAATATGAGGCTTTACTAGCCGGAATCCGCATGTGCAAGGCGGCAGGGGCAAGAAAGATAGACGCCTGTTCCGATTCACAATTGATAGTGAGTCAGTATAATGGTGAATACGAAGCAACCCATCCGGCCATGATCAAGTATTTACAGGCGGTACGACAAGCAGTCGGATCCCTTGAAGATTTTCATCTGACTCAAGTGCCGAGATTAGAAAACAACCAGGCTGATGCACTTTCAAAATTAGCATCATCCGCCTCTTGTGATACTCCTCGAACTGTTTTTTGGGAAGTAATGGAGAAGAGAAGCATCGAGGAAGACCCCGTTGGAATCCTAGACAGAAGCTCAACCTGGATGGATCCAATCAAGGCATATCTGATAGACGGTATCTTGCCGGATGATCATCACCAGGCGGCTGCGTTGAAAAAACGGGCAGCCAGTTTTGAAATGATAAGGGGAGAACTTCACAAAAGAGGGTACCTTCAACCCTTTTTAAAGTGTGTTACTCCAGAAAAGGGGCGAGAGATACTGGACGATCTTCACTCTGGTTACTGCTCTTCCCATATAGGCGGCAGGTCGCTTGCCCAACGGACAAGGCGGCAGGGCTACTTTTGGCCTACTTTAGAAGCAGATGCAATGGAGATGGTGAAAAAATGTGACAAGTGCCAAAGGTTTGGCAAACTAATTCACCGTCCGGCAACTGACCTCACTACCATTCATAGCCCACTACCGTTTGCTAAGTGGGGCATGGATATTCTGGGTCCCTATACGCCTGCTACAGGCGGTAGGAAGTACATACTTGTTGCAGTCGACTACTTCACTAAATGGGTGGAGGCGGAGGCTGTAAAGGGAATCAAGACGAAGGATGTAATTTCATTCATCTGGAAAAATGTCATCACTTGGTTCGGGGTTCCCATGTCTATGGTTTTTGATAATGGTCCCCAATTTGAGACGCCTGTTCTCAAAAGCTGGTTGGGTGACCAAGGTATTGCACACCACTTTGCATCAGTCGGCCGTCCACAAGCAAACGGCCAGGTAGAAGCCTTTAATAAAATCATCTCAGACGGTCTCAAGAAAAAGATTGAACGAGCAGGCGACCTATGGGCGGATGAACTACCACATGTTCTCTGGGCCATTAGGGCGACTGAAAAAGGGGCGACTGGAGAAACTTCATTCCTCCTAACCTATGGTGCAGAAGTTGTTCTTCCAATTGAACACTACGAGCCGACTCTTCGAGTAATGTTATACGACGAAGAGGCAAACTGGGAGTCCATGCGCCTGGAATTAGACTCACTCCCAGAAAGGAGGGGCAATGCTGTCTTGCGCCATGAAATTTACCGCCTGAGAATGACCAGATCATACAACAAAAAAGTACACAGGCGCCCACTCAAAGTGGGGGACTTTGTACTTAGAAAAATGGAAGCAGTCGGTAGAGCTAATGAGTCTGGCAAATTAACTCCCAACTGGGAAGGACCCTACCGAATCTATGAAGAGGTCAGGGACGGTACCTACCATCTGGAAACACCAGACGGCCAACCGTTGCCTCAAACCGGGAATGTAGATAATCTTAAGAAATATTACTTTTGAATGATGTAAATAGCCGAGGGCTACTTAATAAAAGTTTGTTGTTTCATTCAATTTTGTACTAAGAGGGGCATGCCTACTGACAAACAGTCGGCTACTCTCCATGTTTAATTTTCATTCTTACTTAAGAGGGGCACGCCGCTTGTTCCACACAACCGGCTACTCTCCCATAACACAGTTCACCAAGAACTATCAAAGGCTCATGGCCGAAATGATCAGACCAGGCGCCAGGCCAATTGATCCAAATATTAAATTAATTCGACTTGTCCCAACATTATAGCAGGCGTCCGGCGGCATCCATCCGGATGAAATTCGTCGCAGAGAGCAGCTCCCTTTTGGGTGGAACATTGTTCTATAAAATCATTACACGGCACCTATACGACTGTCTAACCAAGACAACCGCGTAGCCGTTTCTCAGGCAAGGATACCTCTCACTTAACCGACTAATCAGGTCAAACAAGTGTTTGCAGTAACCATCCGTGTCAATTAACCGACTAAACTACTTGGGATAAGAACAGTCGGTACCTTATGAGTTAATAGCCAACAAACATTGGCGAATAAAGGGTAACAACCGGTACCCACCGCTTGAAACCTCTACTACTCAGTCACTCGGCGACTAAGTAACAACCATGTTTACTTGGTCACTCCTTAAAACTTGGTATGAAACTAAAAAAGTGTTCATATAGCACCTGTTCACACTAAGTTAAATATAGCAGGGACCAGTCGGCCTAGACCGCCTAGAGTCTCTAGCCTAAAAACAAGGCAGGTAGGAAACCACCTTCCTACTTGGTTAATTTTACAAATGACAGGACCGCCTGCCTAAAGGGGATCCAGTCTTTAAAATGGCTGACTGATCGCTTAGCCTGGAAACAGACAACCAGTCGTCCAGGGGCATAGGCGGCGTGACTACCTTGTACCTGTTTGCAACTATCGGCCATGCTAAACAGTCGGTATAGTAAAACAGTCGGTATAGTATGCAATTGGATATCGAAGTTTTGATACTTAGTAAAATAAAAGCACAAATTCGAAACATTTCGGCAAAAAGGCGACCTAAAATAATGGTCGCCTGAGTTATATTAACAGCCGGCCATAAAGACCGGCATAAATATTCATACCCCCGGCCCCTTGGCCGGGTAAAAGATACAAAAAGAAGCCGGTCATTAAGACCGGCAAAATATTCAAAACCCCGGCCCCCTGGCCGTGTAAACAGAAACAAACGGCACGCAGGCCGTAGAAAGAAGACAAAAATCTTAAGAAGGGGGCAGATCTTCAATAATAGCAGCTGCCGCCTGGTCAGCATTCTTTTTGCTGGACTCGGCTTCAGCTGCATCCTTCTTCGATGCATCCACCCCAAGCGGCACAAGCGCCACTACCAGATCCTCCTCCTCCAACGCCTCGTCCTCAGCAGCCGCCAGGATCTCTTGATTATATCTATCAGAACACTAGCGGTACGTTTTCTCCCATGAGGAAAAGTCGGCATTGGGGAAGAGGCGGCCCCAGATCAAGCGTTGGATCTGAGCAGAGTCTTCCATCATCTCTCGGACTAGCTCCTTCTTTTCCTGCTTGGCCTTAGCCGAGAGCTCCTGAGTAAGGCTCTTCTCTTGGTTCGCCATGCGCTCCTTAACGCTTGCCAAGGATTTCTCCAAGGTGTCGTATGAGCTCATTTTTTGGCGAAGAGGTCTCAGCTCGGTCTTGAGGCTGTTGATGGTCGCCTCCAGCTCATTGTTCCTCTTCTGGGCCGCCTCCAACTGAGTCCGGATAGCAGAAGTAGCCTGCGCCTGATAATAAAGAATATCAGTTGTCAAAATCTCATTTTGGGCAATTTGAAACATTGCCTTATCACAGTCAGAGGCGGCCATAGCTTTTGCAGCCTTTACCTCTTTGTTCTTCCTGTCAAGCGGCTTGCGAAGGCCGTTTACTCGGAGCAGGGCCTAAGTAAAAGGGAACAAGCGTCAGGTTTTAAACAAAAAACAGGCGTCCTGGAGTTTAAATAACAAAAATATGCTAAGTATACCTCAGCAAGGACCCCTGCGATCCCGTCTAGGTCAAGGGTGCCGACACCCCTGACCGCCTCCCTCTCAGCCGGAGGGACGGCTTTGATCATAGACTTGGCCACCTCGACCAAGTCTGGCTCCTGAGGGCCGGCTGCATCAAGCATAAACAAACGGGTTAGACCTAGTAAAGAAGGGAGCAAGTCTAAATTCACAAGGACAGCTTCATACTTCTAGGCGGCCTGATTGGAGTTTGAGAAGGAGTGGACGGCTGTTTCTCAGCCGCCGCATGTTTCCTGGCAGTTTCAGGAGAGCTTGCAACAGTCGCCCTCCGGGTCTTGGAGTCCGGCTGTTGGGAAGAAGAGGTTCTTGGAGTGCCCGTCTAAAAATAAAAAAATAAAAAAAAATAAAAAAAAAAAAAGAAAACACCCGGTCAGTATCTGCATAAACTCTTAACTTCAAAAAAAGAGTGAGAGGCTTGGAACTTACCAAGGGCGCCTCCTTGTTGGGGGAGTCGGCAGAGGACTGTTGCATGATGTAAGCACGCAACATAGCAGCCGCAGTCTTCGAGGCGGTAATTTTGCTCATGGCGTCCTCTGCAAGAACAAATACAAAGGTTAACAACAGATAACAGTAATGCAAGGCAAAAGATAGTATTCGACAGGCCGGCTACCTCTAGAGCACCGACTGCTGAGGCAACAAGCGGCCAAAAAGTACTCGTTACAGAGCCATTTAAAGCTCGGGACGCAGTGCAGGGGCACTTGCTCTCGCACCCCTGTAGTAGAATCGACCCTCGACTCTACTTTAAAGAGTCCTTTATCAAGGATATCTTTCTTGGCTCTGGGGGGAACAGGCGGCATGCTGCGGCCGCCTGCAAGAAGAGGCGGATTCCTTTTCCACCTGTTGAAGCGCTTGTTCAGCTATGTGTCTGAACTTTCAATGATAAGGAAGGTGCTTCGCCAATCCTTCCACTTGTTTTCTTTACCTCTTGTCATGAGGTAGCCTCTGTGGCTCGTCAATTGATACCAGCCGGTACCGCCTGCCTTAGGGGTCCGGCTGAGGTAGTTCATGTGGGCGAAAGCCTCAAAGTTTGGCTCCACCCCGTGCAGTTCGCACCCGGCCACATAGCCGAGTACGTTGAACCAGGAGTTTGGGGCTAACTGCCATAACCCCAACTCATACCCATCCAAGATCCGCTGAACAACCGGATGTAGTGGGAAGCGCAGCCCAGCCTTGATGGCCGCCTCATAGCAGCCAAAACAGGCGCTATCATAACTAGTACCAGCCGGCCAGACGACTGTGTCTTCTGGATCCGGCACAAAAACTAAAAAGTCGGGGCCCATTGTGTGGTTCGCGATAAAGCTCCCCACTTTCTCTTGCATGGCCTTGATCCGGCCCTTTGGGACTGTGCAGTAATAGGGGGTGTTTTTCTCTCTGTAAGAGGCGGACGGCTCCGCCCAATTGTCCCCCTTCTCAACTGCATGAGAAAGCCTCGCCTCTTGTAGGCGGTTGTTTTTCTCTTCTGTGTCTAAGGAAGCATGACCAGAAGAACTAGACTCGGACTCGTCCTCTGACGAGTCCGAAGAGGACGACTCCTCCCCTCTCCCAGAAGGGCCCGCCTCCTCTCCTTCAATAGGAGTAGGAGAGAATGTAGACATGTCAACTGTAAAATGGGAAGGGAACACCTTGATCCCTCCCTCAGAGCTGTCAGCGGTCAAGCCGCCTTGGTTAACTTCGGCATCTGGCGCCTGGTCAGATGTTTCACTAATCGGCACCCGGTGGGAGGAGCCGTCTGAGTTCGAGATCATAGCAGTCCTTTTTGTTCTGGCCATTATGTTCTGCATAGACACAGAGACAGTCGGACTTTGTATAAAGGGCAAAGATTGGTTCGGAAAAGGGCAGGCGGCACTCCTAGTCCTAGATTCAGCCGTCCCCGGTGACCGGCTGATCACTAATCTAGGTCGTGTCGTGTGCTTCCGTGGTGCCATTTCAAAAAAGAATAAAATAAAGAGAAAATTAAGAGTAAGAGAACCGACGGTTACCTGAACGAGTGAAGTTGACGGAGTTCTGAAAATTCTGAGTAGCCGGCTTGTCAGAGCAGGTGGTAGGCAGAAAGAGTCCGGAATGTCAGAGCAAGTTCAGGGGTCCGAATGTTCTCTCTAAAAAGTTCTCAAGTGTGAAAATGACTGAGGTCAACACACCCTTATATAGGCAAAATGAGAAGACGAAGGGTCACTTCCAAAATTCAAAATTTGGGTGGGAGAATCTCTCGGCCTTTCACCGAGTGACACCTGGAGCAAGCCGTCGCCTGTTACGCTGCGACACCTGTCATAGGTAACACGTGACCAGTCACGTGCCACCTGTGAGGGGAAAATGATTAGGGGATTTTTATCCACCAATCAGCATCCGACACGTGGACCAGCTTGGTTTCGCCACGTGTCCTTCACGTAGGCCAATAGGGGCCTGCCACGTGTCATCAAGAGATTCGTCCTCCTTGGACCAATTGCGACGCGACACGTGTCCACCCAGCCAAATGGGAAAACCGGCCAACAAGGCCCAATCCTTGTGGGAGGCCCAGTCAGCCTTAGGTTTAACCTAAACCTAGTACTAGCACGCATTCCAAGGCATATAAATATGCCCATTAATCCTCACTAAGGGGGATTACGCACATTTAACACTCTCACCTAGAGAGACCAAACTACATTTAATCCCGCATTAATTACTCCTTAATCAAGTACTTACTTGACCGTTGGAGGCGGATCTCCAATCATCCGGAGCATCCGTTTGTTTTGCAGGTACAGGCGTCCGGTTCCAATCTCGGAATTTTAACTCTCCCGTAGGACATCAAAAAACCCCGAAAGAGGTGTTACCTCTTTGCACCCTTAAAACCTTTCGCCCGCGAAGCAGCTCTAAGTCTAGGTCTTCGATAAAACGTCGGCATCAAGAAGAGAGTATTTCCCGTGCTATTTGTTCTTGGAGTGCACCAGGTGGTAATTTGCAGCTTGTGAGGGATACTTTGGTAGAGGATTCTCCTACTTTATCAGAGGTTGGTGATGAGGACCTTGATTTGGAGGAGCGTAATATCAAGCAGTGTCGTAGGAAGATTTGTGACGGTCATTAAACTGCTGCAGTCCAGGTTCTTTCTTCTTCAGGCGTAGCTCCTTATAATGACGCCACTCTCGCGGATTTACAGTCTAAACACCCTACTTCTCCAGCTCCAACCTTGCCTAATATACCTATTGATGACCCTCATCTCGTTACTACTTCTGATGTTGTTTTGGATCGAATTAAGAGTTTTCCACATGGCACATCTTGTGGTAGGGACGGTTTACGTGCTGAGAACCTAATGGATTGCTTGAGTGGTGCTGTTATGGCTGTATCAGATGAAATAGTTGACTTTATTTCCGGGGTGGTTATTCTTTTTCTAGCTGAAAGGTGTCCTATGGAACTAGGAGAGTATATTGCTAGTGCTCCTCTTACACCACTTGTTAAGCCTGGTGGTGGTATTCGTCCGATAGCTTTGGGTACTGTTTGGCGGCGTCTGGTTTCGAAGGTCGGTGCTGTTATGGTTGGCCAGTCTTTAGGAAGTTACTTTGATGGTCTCCAATTTGGTGTTGGGGTTTCTTCGGGAGGTGAGGCAATTCTTCATGATGTGAATCGGTTGATTGAGGATCGTGGTTCCGATATTGATCTTTCTATGTTATTGGTGGATTTTCAAAATGCCTTCAATTTAGTTGATCGTGCAGTCATGTTACGTGAAGTTCGTCGTCGTTGTCCGGGCCTTTTGCGATGGGTTGACCAAGACCATTGCGCTTATGGAGAAGGTTGCTATGCTTGATGATCCTCAGTGCGAGCTGTTGTTACTTAGGGCTTGTACCGGAGTTTCTAAACTCTACTTTGCTTTGTGTACTTGTCCCCCTAGTACTTTTGAGACGGCTCAGCATACATTTGACGAGGCTCTTCGATCTTCCTTGAGCGTATTGTTACTTCTTCGGGACTTGGGTTTGACGATTGGCAATGGCGGCTTGCCACCTTACCATTTATGTTTGGAGGGCTCGGGGTATATTCCGCAGGTGATGTTCGTCGTTATGCTCTCGGTTACATTCTGCTGGGTTGCAGACAAAGCTTTTACGTCATGCTGGCATTGTTGGTCTTGGACGAGCCTTTGAAGATGCGTTGAGTCTGTCTAATGGAATAATGGAGTCTGACATTATGAGTAATCCTAGTGAAGTCGCTGCCCCTAAACTCATAAAGAAATTGGCAGATATATATTTTAAAAAGGTTATCGCTTCTAAAGAATCCACCTTTTCTTTGTCTCCTCGACAATCAGCAATGTGGAAATCGTAGTAGGGAGATTACACCTCTGCTTGGCTTCGGGCAGTCCCTATTTCGGGGTTGGGTCAGACGATGAATGCGAAGACCTACCGATGTGTGTTGTGTTACCGGATGGGTGTTCCTTTGTTCTCTATCTCAACGCCGTGCCCTGCTTGTTCAAGGGTTTTTACTGGGGATATTTTCGGTGTTCACGCGGTGTCGTATGCTGGTATTGTGGATATTAAACATCGGCATAATGTTGTCCGGGATACCCTTGTTGATATCTGCTACAGATTTGGGATTTCATCAAGAAAGGAGGTTGACATAGTGTTGTCTGGAGGGAATGACGAAGCCCTCAAACCTGCTAATGTGTTACTTTATTCTTGGGATCGTGGTCGCGATGTATGTATGGATATTAACAGGGTCTTCTCCTTTGACGCAGTCAGGGCTATCTGACTTTGCTCCTGGACGGGTTGTGGCTGATGCAGCTCATCGGAAGCGGGTGAAATATGAAGCTAGTTGTCGGCTGATTAGATATGGATTCATTCCCTTCTCCTTTTCTTTGCTTGAGGAATTAGGGAAGAGGTTTTTGCGTTGCTGAAGCGGGTTCAGAGGTTCTCGACGACACAAGACATTGGGGCTCGTGCTGCAGCTCAAATCTTCGCTAGGGTAGGCTTTGCTATAGCTAGAAGAGTGGGGGCCCAGAATGTATCTCGGCTTCCCACTAATTTATTGTAGGTTGTATGACTTTGTTTGTTTTTGAGATAATAAGTAGTATGGAGTAGTACGTAGGTAAATAGTTAGTACTAATAAACTAATAAAATTATTAATAGTAATATATAGTTATTGTTGTATGTTAGTAGTAGTATAGTACTTACGTAGGTATACAAAATATGAAGTACAGTGCAACATATTAGGCCATATTTAGGAAGACAATCCCCTAATCAATAATAATAATAATAATAATAATAATAATAATAATAATAAGTATGAAATACAAAATATGAAGTACAGTACAATGTATTAGGCCATATTTAGGAAGAAAAGCCCAACTCACTCTTTAACAATTATTAGAGAACAAAGACCAATTTGGTCTCTAATTGAAGCACGGGTACGAAAATGGAAGAACAAAGAGGAGAAATAAGGGAAAATAGGAAAGGGGCTTCCAAGGTGGTGCAGTTGGTGGCGCGCGGCCAGGTGGTGGTGGTGCGAAGGAAAGAGAAAAGGAAAAGAAAACGGGTTTTGGGGGTATTTTAATTTGTTGAATTTTGTGGGTAATTTGCGATGGATTGTGAGGAAATTTTTAGAATCCTTGCTCTATTTATAGGAAAAATTAGGGATTTAAATAAGATTTAAAATTGAAACTTTGAATTGCAATTGGTTGTTTTGGAGGTGAAATCTAATGGTTGGGAGCAAGTTTGATAATGGTGATGGAGTAGATGAGTTACATGTGGATAGTGAGGGTGAATGTAGTCATAAATTGTAGTTGGGGGAGGTATTAGTTGGGAAGGTCAACTTGAAGTATGAGTTTTTTTTTGTTTTTTTTTTTTTTTGGCTAAAAGTATGAGTTGGGTTGTTAATATCAATTGGGCTTGCAAGTACTCATATGGTTAAGGTAAAGGACTTACTTCACTTGAAAACTATGTTCATGAAATAAGGCTCATATTAAAAATAATAACTTTATAACTAAAGTTTTGGAAATTATAATTTTCTTATTAAAATTCACTTGAAAGTTGTAATATATTTGTAGTAAAATTTATAGTTTAATAATCTAAAGGATATTTTGACTTTTGGTACCACAAAAACACATGGTATTCATTTTTGCTACCGCTCAAAACTTTTTTATTTTATTTTACTACCACTAAAAATCACATATTTTAAAATTTGATACCACTTGACGATTTCTGTCAATATTGCTGTTAAGTGGGGCCCAATTTATCCATCACCACACTAATTTATTAACCTACACCACACTAACCACTCACCGACACTCCCCTGCTACCAGCTCCTCACGCAAACACCTCACTAACCCCTGCCAGCCGCACCTCTAGCATCACCACCATTCACACCATCACCGACATCACATCAAACCGCCGCAACTGCCACCAGCACGGCAATTACCCACAGCACCGAACCACCGCAACTCCCCTGCTCTCTCCAACATCACCAAGCTCAGCCCACACTTCAACCTCCACCGCAACATTACAGCGAGCACCGCCTAAACCAACACTCCCGCCTACAGCACCACTGCAAGAAGCCGCGCTCCACCAGCAGCTCCGCACCACCATCAATGGAAGCGGACAGCCCAATCGAACAAATAGCAGCCCGCAAGAAGCTCTAATTCAGCCTGCAATTTTAGCATTTGCAGCCCCGCAATTGGCAATTTACGCCCCAATTTAGCTAAAGAATCAGAGACTCTAGAGCGGAATTAATGAAATTGGGCGGCTGAGATGCATTATTGAATCGAATCAACGGCTGCAATTTGATGATGATTGAAGGTGAAGCGTTTGAAGCCGTTGATTTCAGTTGATGGTGGATGATGAAGAAGCGAATCAGAGCAGCCAAAGAAAACGAACAGGGGAGGGGGGATGATGATGTAGAGGTGGTTAGTTGTCGCCAGCAGGGAGAGGCTTAGCGCCGACGACGGGAAGGGGATGGCCGGTCGCCGGCGAGGTGAATGGGGGGGCGATTCTGGTGGGGGAATGGGGAGGTTTAGGGTGGTTTCGGGCTGATGGGGCTGGGTTTTCTTTTTTTTTTCAACATTTTAATTTTTTTTTTTTGAATAAACTTAACGGAACCCTAACGGATTCCGTCAAGTGGTATCAAATTTTAAAATATGTGATTTTTAGTGGTAGTAAAATAAAAAAAAAAAAAAAATTGAGCGGTAGCAAAAATGAATTCTATGTGTTTTTGTGGTACCAAAAGTCAAAATTTCCTAATCCAAATATCTTAAGAAAATATTTTATAAGTACATGGGAAAATTATTTGTCCATTTTTCATAAACGGGTTTATAAGACCCGAAATAGGACATACTTAAGCTTAATAATTATAATTAATAATAAATAAATTGATTTGAAAATTACGGGGTATTACAGTCTACCCTCCTTAAAAGAGGTTTCGACCTGGAAACTCTAGACTTAAATTTGGTAAAAAGATTCAAATTAGTTCAAATTGGCTCATGCACAACCTAAAATGGGCAAATAAATGACTTAAAACTACATAAAGGGAAAAAATCGGAAACTCTATCGCATTCTACCCCCATTAAAAGGAGTTACGCCCCCGTAACTCGACTACTAACCTCGGAAAACAACTCAAGGTACCTCTTCCTCATGTCGGCTTCAGCTTCCCAAGTAGCTTCTTCCGTCTTATGGTTTAACCATAATACCTTGACTATCTTAACATCATTGTTCCTATTGCTTCTCACTTTACTATCCAAAATATTCACGGATCTTTCCTCATAAGTCAAGTTCTCGTTCATCTCGATGGTTTCAGGCTGTAACACATGGGAAACATCTGGTATGCACTTCCGGATTTGACTCACATGGAATACATTATGAACTCTTTCTAGCTCGTTGGGCAAATCCAACTTGTAGGCTACCTTTCCCACCTTTCGGATGATCGCGTAAGGCCCAATGTACTTCGGGCTTAACTTCCCTCTTTTTCCAAACCTCATTACTCTCTTCATTGGAGATATTTTCAATAAAACGTTCTCACCTACTTTGTACTCTTCATTTGTAATACCCTGGAAATTTCCTTCCTTTAAAATACTCCTTTTACTCTAAATAAAACCCTTCTAGGAAATAACCAAAATATTACCGCCACCGTGATAACGGCTAAGGCAAATTTTCAAAGTCTCACAGCGAAAGTCTAAAAATAAAAACCAACTTTTAAAAATAAAACTTGAGTTCACAACCTGGCCCTTCTTAAAAACCAATTAAAAACAAACATAATATTGTTTGTCCAAAGCAAATCAATAATTCAAAAATATTAAAACTAAGAAACATAACAAGTAACTCTTTACCCTCTATCCCATCATGCTCTTCATGCTTCAAGTACCTGTTACTTCCTCTTTATTTCAAATCTCTACTCACCCATATAAATGGGTCATAGTAGGGTCAATCCAAAGGAAAGCCAAACACAAACACAAAAGTACGAATCAGCAAAGCTGAGTACATATGCACCACACTAACATGAATATTCTAGCATCAAAATAAAAATAATAATTAAAACATGTTCGCCACACAATCACAAGTCAACTTACCTTTGACTCATAACTAGCAATATTAATTATTAATAATAATTTTGGATTACGCATCGAACGGGTTTCCTTCTTTGAAATTAGCCCTTTTATATATTGAGCTTCCAATCAGGGAGCTACCCCAATTGGCACCTACTATGTCACACTTGGTGACGGAATTCCAGCGCATTAATAATAAAAGAAAGTACAGCGTCCTGTACCCCTGTAGAAGCTATGGTTAAATATAAAACCCCATAACTCCTCATATATGTTCATACTCAAGGTATATACGTTCCAAGAGTTTTGGTGCGTATCCTCTTACACTTTACGTGATTTACCAATTTAACTTGTGATGACTCCAACCAATTAATCAAGAATAAACATAACAACATTATTCAACACAAATCTCAAATTCATTCTTGAATTAATTAGTGAGCACATACTATTTATTTTAATTAAGGTTCCTTGCCTAGTTTTGTGCATAAAATTGCACGATTACTACCTTGGTGCATAAAACGCACTACTAAACTTCCTTGACTCAAACTCAACTTACTTGAGTAAGTAAACAAATAAACTAACTTCTTAACTCAACACCAATAATAAATGGGTGAGAAATAAATTCATGAATCATGCTCAATAATTCTAACTTTAGCTCTTTAACTCATATATAAGCCTTGCTTATTAAATACAAGCTTTCTTGATACTTAAAAATAAAACATACTTCCATGATTCATACATACTCAACTTTTATCATGCCTCAAATAATATATTCACATGCTTGCATAACAATTCATGCTCAACCAACATCAATTCCAAGCATATAATCAACCAAACATGCTACTAATTCATCACTTAAATCATACTTTACAAATTCTAGCATAATACTACGCATACACAAATATTCTTGTACACATACGTACCTTGAAAAACGCCTAAACTCAGCTACACTCGCTAGAAATCACCTAGCTCAAAGCTTCCTACAAATAAGAACACATAACTATAATTAATCCACTATTCTCACAAATTTCTAGCAACTATAATACTCTTTAAACGTTACTAATTCGCCCAATTTAATGACATAAAAGCCATAAAACCTTTTCTTTAAGTGGGTACTTTAAATCCTTTCAAAAAGACTTAATTTTTATGACATAAATAAAATTACAGCATACTTATTTAATATAAAATATCACTAATAGACTAGAAAATCATATTTAATTCATTAAAACCTTTTTCCCTTTTATGGGTAATCAAACCCTAACTCAATAATTAAAAAATAGTGTGCATAGACAAATTTCAGCATTAATTTGAGGGCTTTAAACTCATTAAAAACATGTTTAAACCATTAATTAAACAACAACAACAACCTAGGATCAAACCCTAATTATAAACATTAAATCCCCAAATTCTAGGGTTTGTAAATTGGGGTTTTTGATTGAATAAAAATCTGAAAATTATATAAATTATTTATCAACATCAAATTAAATACCCAAAATCAATACCAAAATATAATCAAAATCATGCTTTGAATTAATAAAAACAATAGAATTAAATTAGGAAGAGAAAAAGAGTTTTTTTTTTATTCACTACAAAACCGCAAAAGTGAAGAAAGAAAGAGAGGGTGGCCGGTGGTGCTGCTGACTACTGCTGCTGCCGCCGATGGTGGTGGTGGCGCTGGTGGGTGCCGGCGTGAGGGGAGAATAAGAGGGAGAAAGAGGCGTGGGGAAGGAGAGGAAAAAGTAGAGAAAAAATAAGGAAAAATAAGGAGAAAAAGGAGAGAGAAAATAAAGAGAAAACCTTGGAATTTTTGTGAAATCTGACAATTATGATTTTAGAATGAAAAAATCTTGAGGTTTTGAAGTATTTATACTCCCCTTTTAAATTAAAAAATCATAATTATAAAACTGTCATTACTAAATCCTACTCCCCTTTGACTTATTCCTTTGGGGCCAACTTATTGGACTTTTAAGTGTTCTCAATTCCCCAACAAGTTGATCCAACTATTGAAATAAAGATGACCCAATTTAAAACACTTTTATTGCCTCAATTAATGACTCATATTATTTTATGCACACTTACATAATATTTAAATAATTAATTTCTTTTTAAAATGAAATGAATTATTTTAATTTATAAAATAACTAAAATAAATATTTTATATAAATAAAAATATTATAAAAATACGGAGTATTACATCATCCCTTCTCTTCAAATCTACATAGCTCTTTTGACGATCTTGTGCAGCTTTTATTTTCTCTTGAATCATCTTCACTTGTTTCACGGTCTCTTCGATCATTTCTGGCCCAAGTATAACAGTCTCACTTATGTCATTCTAACATATTGGGTTCTACACTTTCACCCATACAAAGCCTCAAATGGCGCCATCCCAATGCTTGCATGATAACTGTTGTTGTAGGAAAATTCTATCAAGTCCAAATGATCTTCCCACGAACCCTGGAACTCCATTACAAATGATCTCAACATATCCTCCAAAGTCTGTATTGTTCTCTCTATCTAACCATCAGTTGCGGGGTGGAATGCAGTGCTTATCAACAACTTAGTTCCCATAGCCTTTTGTAAGCTTTGCCAAAAGTTGGATAAGAACCTCAAGTCTCTATCCGAGATGTTGTCCTTTGGCACACCATGGTATTTTACTACGAACTTCACGTACACTTTTCCCAATTGATCCATCGACCATGTACTCCTCATGGGTATGAACGTTGCACACTTTGTTGATTGATACACTATGACCCAAATCATATCATTCCCTACTCAAGTCTTTGGTAGAGCTCCTAAGAAATCCATTGATATTGAATCCCACTTCCAATTAGGCACCTCCAAGGGTTGAACCGTGCCTTGTGGCCTTTTATGCTTAATTTTGACCTTTTGACAAGTCAAACCTCTAGCCACAAATTCCGCCACTTCTCTTTTCATATTCGGCCACCAGAACATTTTCTTCATATCCTTATACAACATATCTCCTCCGGGATGCACTTAATAAGGAAAACTATGAGCTTCTTCCATCAACTTTTGCTTTAGATCACTTCGATTTTGAGGATCGGCTATCGAAAAGTCCAATATTTGCCCTTCCTCGATCTTCTCTCTAATCTTTTTCAACTTCTCACCCCCAGGTTGACTTTCTCGAATCTCATCATATATCGACGGCTTGACCAACAAGGCACTTAACATTTTCTCTACCTCTATCTCCTTGTTCCAGTACCTACAAATTCATCTTTTGGAATGCCACACATAATTGGTCCAGGAGAATCATTGCATTGACCGCATGGCTTGACTTTCTACTCAATGCGTCGGCCACTATATTCGCCTTCCCCTCGTGATATTGGATATCCAAGTCGTAGTCCTTAATCAAATCCACCATCGACGTTGCCTCATGTTCTCAACTCCTTTTGAGTGAATATATAGTTCAAACTTTTGTGATCGGTGAAAATCTTACACGTCACTCCATACAAATAGTGTCTCCAATTCTTCAAGGTAAATACAATTGCGGCTAACTCCAAGTCGTGGGTCAGGTAATTCACCTCATAAGGCTTCAACTGTCTCGATGCATAAGCAATCACCTTTTGATTTTGCATCAACACACAACCTAACCCGAACTTTGACGCATCACTATACACCTCATACTTCTCACTTCCATCAGGCAGGGCTTACACAGGGGCCATAGTCAACTTCTCTTCCAATGACTGAAAACCTTCTCACACTCCGAAGTCCATTCGTCCTTACATTCCTTCCTCACCAAGCTCGTCATATGCCTTGCAATTCTCGAGAAATCCTTAACCTGCTAACCCAAGAAAACTTCGAATATCTGACACACTCCTTGGGGTCGGCCATTCACTTACCGCCTTTACTTTTGACGGATCAACTGATACTCCTTCCTTAGAAATCACATGCCCTAGGAAAGCTACCTTCTCCAACCAAAACTCACACTTTGAAAGTTTGGCATACAATTGGTGCTCTCTCAAGGTTGACAACACCGTCCTTAAATGATCCTCATGCTAATCCCGGTTCTTCAAATACACCAAAATATCATCGATAAATACTACAACAAACTTGTCTAAGTATGGCCTAAAAATTCGGTGCATTAAATCCATGAAAACCGCAGGTGCATTGGTTAACCCAAATAGCATAACAGTGAATTCGTAATGACCATAACGAGTTCTAAAAGCACTCTTTGGGATATCTAACTCTACTATCCTCAATTGATGATACCCTGACCTTAAATCGATCTTCGAAAATATTCCTGCTCCCTTCAACTGGTTGAACAAATCGTCAATCCTAGTCAATGGGTACTAGTTCTTGACCGTCACATTGTTTGACTCTCAGTAATCTATGCACAACCTCATACTCCCATCCTTCTTTACGAACAAAACTGGTGCACCCCATGGTGATGAGCTAGGCTGAATGTATCCTTTCTCCAACAAGTCGTCTAACTGAGTCTTCAACTCTTTCATCTCCGTCGGGGCCATTCTATATGGAGCCTTTGAAATAGGTCCTGTCCCAGGCACTAAGTCTATGGTAAATTCAACATCCCTCACAGGTGGCATCCCTGGAATTTCCTTAGGGAAAACATCGAGAAATTCATTCACTATTGGAATATTCTTCTCATCCTCTATATCTCCTTCTTTTATCTCTTGGACACTACACATATATAATGGATACCCTTTTGCTACACACTTCTTAAGTTGCAAAGCAGACACGATCTTCAACCCTGATCTCTTCCCTTTCCTTCGGTAGGTTACCTTAACTTTATCTGGGCCACACAACGTGACCTTTTGGGCCCCGCAATCAATTTGGGCCTTGTATTTGCCCAACCAATCCATCCCCAAAATGACATCGAGATCTTGTAAGTCAAGCTCGATTAAATATGACGGAAATTCTACTTTTAAAATGACAACACACCCTGATTCATCTTAGTGCAACTCACCACCTCCCCTGATGGGATAGTAATATCTAAGGAAACAGACATCGAACTCTCTAACTTGAGTCTATCTACTAAAGTTCTAGAAATAAAAGAGTGAGACGCCCCAGGATCGAACAAGACTTTAGTAGACATAGAACAAATATAGAAATTGCCTGGTTTGGCTGCAGCTACTCTTTTGAAAATTTCCACAAAAGCATCAAGATCATTATGGGATTTTCCCTGGTTTGAGACAATACCAGCTATGTTTTCAGTTATTTTGGTTAGTCTTTTGATGACATAGCTGACTGTGGAACTACTCCTTCTCTTAATTCGTTGTCTTAGAGACATGGTCCTGAATAACATGGTAAAAAAGCATAATGAATTTATTTAACTCGAACAACAAATCAATCATCCATCTAATAAAGACTCAGAGAAGTGACAACTTTATTTTACAGTTCACGAAATATCTTGAGTAATAAGTGTTCTTCAAATTAACTATTAAGTCCAAATTGTCATTTAAAAGCAACTATAGGTAATATCTCAAAATGAATCGTCACAAAGTTTCATCATAATTTGTATATAATTATAGCACATAGATCAACAATCACTTCACCATATATTTCACATAAGAGTGTAATTCACATTCCAATCCATTTCCAATTTAGAAATAATTATCGAATAATGCATGAACCTTCACCAATATACCTTGGAATATAAAAATTCCCAAAAGACCATCAATAATCTTGCTGTAATTCAAAATTTAATTCGAACCTTATACTCTAAAAATATAGTTTGGATGTTTGCTTATTCCATATGCACATAATTCACGTAAAATTTTGAAATCATTTTGGAATACGTTTCAAACTTTTTATTTCGAAAATATTATATATTTATAAGCTGAATACTTGATTCATAATGTGAATTAGTTGGACCAATGAGATCCCAGGTAGGAGAGGTTAGGGTCGACGTTGCCCTGAGCCCAAGTCCTGCCTAGCCAAAGCTCATTGACAATCCAACAATCCCCACTATTAATCTTTTTTCAAAATGAAAAGTAGTTTTTTACTTAAATACTTAATATATACTTAAGGAAAACAAATGCGAAACTCTATCCTATATGCCCTTCTTAAGTCTACCCATTAGTTTTATTTTCCATTTTAATCTTTTTAAGACCCGAAAACTGATACCACTTTGTAACACCCCCAAATTACTCTCTACAATTAATAATAAATAATACAACTTTAGAAAGTAACTTGAGGGTATTACCGCCACGTGAATACATAAGGCTTAACAGAGATTTGCAGTGGAAGAAAAGTAATTATCATTTATTATTAATAATAATAGTAGTTCAAAACATTTTCGAAATAACAAACTACTTATACTAAGTTCCAATTGTTAAATTAAACTAGGTGATCACCGCCCATCGTCCCCAATGCAGCATTTAGTTCACATCGTCCAGTCACCATCACCTAACTACTCATCAATAATGATAAGTAGGGCCAAGTCAAAACAAAACAAATACGTATTAGCCAAATTGCTAAGTACATACAAATGCTAGACATGTAAAATCAATTGAGTTAATCAAACATGCTTTCGAAAAATCCAACTTTCATAAATCATAATTTATTCGATCATTCATAAGTAGAAATTCCCACTTTCGAAAATATGTTAAAGAATCAACTTTTTGAAATCAACTTTCAAAAGATAGTTCCGAATAGGATGGATCAATCCTCATTTTCGTAAATTATTTTTCCACCTAAGTGTGCACACCCCCCAAGCTAGTAACTCCTTTACATAGTCTATACTCACTACGACAAAATATGCCTTTTATAGTGGTTGAAAATGCTTTTTACAGCGGTTTTTCATCCGCTATTAATCGCCCTGCTGTAAAAGGATAATAAGCCTTTTAAAG
Organism: Chenopodium quinoa; assembly: GCF_001683475.1. Taxonomy (NCBI): domain Eukaryota; kingdom Viridiplantae; phylum Streptophyta; class Magnoliopsida; order Caryophyllales; family Amaranthaceae; genus Chenopodium; species Chenopodium quinoa. The sequence goes on from NW_018743783.1 coordinate 1,444,149, forward strand.
CGGTTTATAAAACCGCTATAAAAGGTGCTTTCCCCGATTCCGAGCAATTTTGCTATTACAGTATATTAAAACCGCAATAAAAAGTATGCTGTAAATAGAATTGGCGGCAATTTTCAAAAAATGTTTTAATAGTGATATATTAAAACCGCTATTAAAGTTAATTTCTCTCTTTTTTTTGGCAATAATTTTTCCCTGAACAAATTTTGCCCAATAATATTTATTTTGTTCTAATACAACCTAATACGTGTTTCATAAAATATAAAAAATTGTACATTAAATAGTATGTAAAACAATGGTAATTTTTTTTTCATTGATATTCAAGATCCAATAAAGAATTTTACAAAGTCACCATAATAAAACTAAGTTTTGATAACATATGTAATAAGAAAAAGATGCTGATACATATATAAAAAGGACAAAAATAAAAATAAAAATAAAAACACAAAAATTTGTTGATTCCTTCCACCTACACTTAGTGGACTACATAGCGCACCCACTTAGTTCTCACTTCATCAATCTGAGTTTGATCATAGAGAACTGACAATCTGAAAAGTACTTCAAAAATAACAATATAAGGGTACAAGATAACAATATGCACATAAAACAAAGTAAAAATATTTTCTATGATGAGATATAAAGTAAATCATAAATATCCACATTTTAAACTTGGGAGGTATTTAGTTAAATATACAATTAGGACAAATGTTTGTATATTAACAAGATAGCGTACAAACCGAACCACACACACACATAAAAACCAACACACAAGCACATGTCACACTGCCACAGGGGCTTACCAGCAGTCAACATACTCTGCTACGTGGCAGCAAGTACATCGACAAAATGCAGCAACAGAAGCAAACAAGTAGCACCATGGGCAGCATATAAGGCACCATTTGTTAGATGTTTTCTTTGTCCTATTGTTAGATGTTTTCTTTGTCCTAATGATGTGAATTATGGGATTCTATTTCAGCCAGTATATCTTAGCTGGTATCTAGTAATCCCATTGTATTTCTATTTAATCAGCTCAAAATTTCTATTAGGTTTGGAGACTACTTCTAATGAAGGTGTGAAGGTGGGTTTGGGGGTTGTTGTGAGGGATTGGGAAGGCAAGATAACTATGGCAGCCACTAGGAGACATCATACCACAAACTCAGAGATGGCTGAAGCATTAGTAGTTAGATTTGGGGTTCATTTAGCAAGAAGAATGGGCTTTAGACACATCCAAGTTGAAAGTGACTCATCCACTCTGATACGAGCAACAACAAATATGGATCAAGGCTTCTCTCCTTTTCATTTGGTGAAGACATCAAAAAGGATATAGCTGCCAAAAACCTTCTTGGGGCAAAAGCTGCTTTGGATGTACTTTTCATAAGGAAACTAATAACATTCAAGTCACTCTCTAATAACATTCAACTCAAATAGCATATACTCTAAAACATATACTAACATATACTAAAAAAGCATATACTCTATAAACTAGCTCTATGCTCTATGAAATTCATCCTTTTAAGATATTAGCATTTACATATTAAACAATAGTGAATTTATTTCTTTCTTTCTTTTTCCTTACGTATGTAACTATTTGAAAAGGCTTGCCTGCATTTTCTATGTGGTGAGTTTCTTTCTTTCTTTCTTCTTTCTTTTTCCTTACGTATGTAACATATACTCATATATTTCAGAAAGGAATATCTTTATTGAAGTAAAATAACAAATTTTAGCTGAAGTGATATACTCTATAGCATATACTTAACATTCAACTCAAATAGCAAAAACTCTATAACATATACTCTATAAATCTATAATATTCATCTCAAATAATGAAAACAACCTTGCTATAACTAGAGAATCAATCTATTTCATTAAATTGTAGTTATGAAATAAAAAGAGAGAAAACATATAACAAGTAAGAATCCACATGGCCTAGAAGCATTTAAGAAGTATGAAATATTGGTTTCTAAAGAAAAGCTAGCTTCATTATAGTACCTGTTTATCAGAATGTGCATGTGCAATGTGATATCTGGCTCTTCGGCTTCAATACTCTCAGAAGGAGATATAAGAACTCGCATTAGCTCACCAAAAACATTAGGTCTAGAATTAAGTTCTAGATTTCTGAATAGCTTGTAAGCTACGTTTCCCTTCTCATGATGTACATTCTTTAGGAAGAACTGAGCTGCAACAACATCTATTGTATTTTGCAACCTATAATAACTAATAATAATAAATAAATAAATAAATAAATAAAAAGACAATACCTTGTCAAATAAGCATATTATTACATCTAACAATAGAAAAGTTCTTCATTTTACCAAATGAGACTGTTGCCACTTCCTCGAGTTGTCGTAGATGATATCTATATACACAAAGGCTTTTGAAAATCATCAGTGCAAACAGCCAAATAACGGCCATGTTTTGCCACACAACCATTTTATCTCCACAAATGTTTGAATTCTTTCAGCGTAAATGAGGCATTGATATATGTAATATAGTCCTCAAAAGGATACAATCCCCTGAAAAAAAGGAAAAGTACAATCAAGACTTGATCAAGACAAAGCACTAGTCATCATCAAAATGTTTGAGTTTATCTCAATTTCCTACCAGGTGGTTAAGTAGGTTTATAGATATGTTCAACTCATTACGATATCCAAGGTTAAACTCTGCAGAAATCCTAGAATAGCCTAGCATACCAACCACTAATAACAGTAAGAAAGCAACCAACAAAGAAATTGATCTCCTATTAGATATAATGAAACGAGAATCATTATTAAAAGTATCATTTCCACTATAAGTATATACAACATTAAAACATGTTAGCAAAAACAAAAGGCTTTGTGAGGACCGTTTGCCACTCTCCTTTTTGCCGATGATTTCAACGACCAAATTAAACAGCCCTCAAACCATCATCATCAACAACAATTATACTACTACTACTACTACCTCCTTATTTTCTTGCGTTAACCAAACACCCCCTTATTTTATACGGAGTACAAATTACATGAAACCATAAGCAAAAGGCTTGAGAGAGAACCAATTTATACCTGCTTTTCCTGATGATCAAGAAATGATTTAACATGATGTTTAATGCAGTAGCCGTCAATATCTTGTGTATTTCATTCCCAAATTAAACTTCACATACTTTAGTTATGACGAAACCATGCCGATAAAATTGCTCTTGAGGGAGCTTATGAACTCTAAAAGTACCTGAAATTGAATTTTTTTTTTCGAATTATACAATAATTGGCATTATATAGATACAAAATTACAACTGTCTCACTTACAGTAAAACACAAAGTGGCATATTACATGAACTTTGAGTGAAACAAATTCGATAAATCTGAACAAATTACCCATATAAAAATGTCCAAGAGTAGCATCCTAAACCTCTCATTTGCTAATCATCCTCTTCATCAAGAACATGCTACAATGCAACCTGGGATTAACAATTATGACTAATAATTATCCAAAAAAAATTATTTTACAAATTACTAATCAGTGACTATTAAACCGCCCATTAATAATTCGAGAAAAAAAAAAAACTGATAAACCCTTATACAAATCAAGAGTATAAATCTACCAAAAATCCAAAAAAAAAAAAAACAATTAAAACAACACAAATTGTAATTCAACACCAATTACTCTATAAACTCATGAATCGAAAGCAAAAATCAGCGTTTTTTTAATGAGAAACAAACCTTAAATTGAAGAATCATGAAATGTCGCCTCCACGAAATTAAATACGATTGGGACAGCCAACAAGACTTATCTTTTTCACCGGAGAGTTGCAATTTTCCGCCGGAATTAAGAGGTTTTGGGTCCTAAAAATTAGGGTATGAGTGTCTTTTGAGTAATATGCAGATAATAGAGTAAGGTAGTAAGGGTTTGCAATAGCGTGGGAAGAGGAAAGTGAATACTCAATCCGTTAATTTTTATTTGCAACTTTGGAGGGTTTTGCGGGTTACGAGGCAATATTTAAGACAAACATTAGTGGGAGTAAATGAAAGTGATTAAAGTGTTTGGAGAGAGAAAGTTGGCCCACCCACTAGTAAAATTATTAAAATCAGAATTTTTAATTAAGGGTAAATTTGTAATTTTCAGGGTTTTTGTGTACTAAAAATAGAAAGTTGCATATAATGGTTAGCAGACTAAAATGGCAAAAGTTGCAAATAAAAATTCACGGAGGGAGTAGAAAGTTAGGCGATTCTTAATTGCTAATTCCTAATCTATTTACTTTTAACAGCGGTTGTCTAGTGAGCGCTATAAAAAAAGCTTCGCCTTTAATAGCGGTTGTCTAGTAAATGCCGTAAAAAGTGGGCTTTTAACAGCGATTATATAAGAACCGCTATTATATGTTATTAATGACATAATTTATAGCGAAAGAAGAAAACCGCTATAAAAAAAACTGTTGTAAAATGTGATTTTTGTTATAGTGACTTGAGAAAAGACTAGATTATACAAAGTTCATATTCTTATCATTTATATCCGCATGGTGGGAGTCAAGAAAAATCCGATAAACATGTTTGATAAATCAACCTTCCAATTCCCATGTATGGAATGATTAAAATGATAAAATTCCCTTTTTAAACAGTTTGGTAAACAAAGTAAGTTTACAAACAAGCTTATAAAGCGTTTAAATATTTAAACCCAAACAATCATTTTATTGAAACATGCTTATAGAATTTATTTTATAAACATTCATAAATCATTGTTCAACATTCAAACATAGCTCATCATTCAAAACATAAAACACATTTGTATATAAATTAACATAGTTAAAGATCTAGCCACGAATACGTACCTTGATCTTTGCACACAAGTACGGAACTCCTAATTACGAACTTGAAATTCCTCCTAAAATAACCAATAACTCTTATTCAAGAAATCTTCAACAATAAACTTAAAGATACACAATATCGATTCTAACTAATTGTGCATGAACAATTTAACCCTTTTGTAAAATTAATAATTGCTTTTATAAACTAATAATAATATTAGTAGTAGTACTATTTGAATAATAATAATAATAATGGAGTAGTACGTAGGTAAAAGAAGTAGTACTAATAAACTAATAAAATTATTAGTAAGTATGGAGTAGTACGTAGGTAAATAGTAGTAGTACTTATAAACTAATAAAATTATTAATAGTAATATATAGTTATTGTTGTATGTTAGCAGTAGTATAGTACTTACGTAGGTATAATAATAATAATAATAATAATAATAATAATAATAATAATAATAATAATAATAATATAGGTGGTTTTGTATAGGTTTTTCTATTTCTAGTGCAATTCTTGGTGGTTTTGTATAGGTTTTTGTTGGTGTTGGTGCTTTTGGCTGTGGTGGTGGTGAAGCTATGTCGTGAGGTTCATTGTCCCTTTGTGAGTCTTAGTGGTGATGGGGGTGGAAATGACCTTACTAGAAGTTCTTTGATCAAGCATCTTTGTGATCGTCATTGTTGCATCGGTGCGCGGGATATCACGCGGCATTCTTTTACTTCTAAATTGGTTGTTTATACTGAGGCTGAAGTTACTTTTAGGTGTATGGGGATTTGGTTATGTGGGGTTTGCTACAAAACGCATACGCATCGTACTAAGTGTCGTCATAGTCCGAGTGAGATTGTGTCACCCCCAGATGAAGGAGATGATATTGTTCATTTTGTGCTTCATGGTTTCTCCAAGCCGCAAGCTCCCTCTTCTCCGGCTCAGCTTGGGCGCATAGGTGGTTTGGTGCAAGATCAACATTGTGTTTTTAATGTGGCTCTTCTTGATTGTTTGTTCTCCAAGGGGTTTCATACTGTGAAGTCTATACCTCCCAAGTGTCGTTTGGGGTTCTCTCGGGTTCTCAAAGGTGCCCTTGATAAGGTAATCTCTAGGCTTGATGACATTTCTAGTTGGGTCTCTTTGTTGGTGTTACCTCTTTGCACCCTTAAAACCTTTCGCCCGCAGAGCAGCTCTGAGTCTAGGTCTTCGATAAAACGTCGGCATCAAGAAGAGAGTATTTCCTGTGCTATTTGTTCTTGGAGTGCACTAGGTGGTAATTTGCAGCTTGTGAGGGATACTTTGGTAGAGGATTCTCCTACTTTATCAGTGGTTGGTGATGAGGACCTTGATTTGGAGGAGCGTAGTATCAAGCAATGTCGTAGGAAGATTTGTGACGGCCATTACAATGCTGCAGTTCGGGTTCTTTCTTCTTCAGGCGTTGCTCCTTATAATGACGCCACTCTCGCGGATTTACAATCTAAACACCCTACTTCTCCAGCTCCATCCTTGCATGATATACCTATTGATGGCCTTCATCTCGTTACTACTTCTGCTGTTGTTTTGGATCGGATTAAGAGTTTTCCACGTGGCACATCTTGTGCTAGGGACAGTTTACGTGCTCAGCACCTTATGGATTTCTTGAGTGGTGCTGTTGTGACTATATCAGATGAGTTAGTTGGCTCTATTACCAGGGTGGTTAATCTCAATCTAGCTGGAAAGTGTCCTATGGAACTAGGAGAGTATATTGCTAGTGCTCCTCTTACACCACTTGTTAAGCCTGGTGGTCATATTCGTCCTATAGCTGTGGGTACTGTTTGGCAGCGTCTGGTTTCGAAGGTCGATGTTCTTATGGTTGGCCAGTCTTTAGGAAGTTACTTTGATGGTCTCCAATTTGGTGTTGGGGTTTCTTCGGGAGGTGAAGCAATTCTTCATGCTGTTAATCGGTTGATTGAGGATCGTGGTTCCGATGTTGATCTTTCTATGTTATTGGTGGATTTTCAAAATGCCTTTAATCTAGCTGATCGTGCGGCCATGTTACATAAAGTTCATCATCGTTGTTTGGGCCTTTCGCGATGGGTTGAATTCTGCTACTCTAATCCAGCTAGATTGTATTACAGGACCACACCTTATTGTCGTCTCAAGGGGTGCAGCAGGATGATCTCCTTGGTCCTCTACTTTTTGCTTTGGTTTTACAACCCCTGGTGTGTAAAATCAGAGACACTTTTGATGTATGTCTTCAGGCTTGGTATTTGAATGACGACACTGTTATTGGTGACACGTTGGTGGTGGGGAAGGTTCTGCAGTTGATTATGGAGGAAGGGCCTTGTCTTAGGTTACATCTTAACGTGGAAAAAACTGAAGTTTTCTGGCCTTAGAAGACCCTCGAAGTAGGCTTGTGGATGTTTTTCCACCTAATATTGCTCGATTTTACATGGTTGCTTGGTGGCCCCGCTAGTTCTGATTTCGGATTTGGAGGTGAGCTTGTGATCAAAGGGTGACCAAGACCATTGCGCTTATGGATAGGGTTTCTAAGCTTGATGATCCTCAGTGCGAGCTGTTGTTGCTTAGGGCTTGTACCGGAGTTTCTAAACTCTACTTTGCATTACGTACTTGTCCTCCTAGTACTTTTGAGACGGCTCAGCACACATTCGATGGGGCTCTTCGATCTTCCTTGGAGCGTATTGTTATTGCTTCAAGGCCTCGGTTTGGCGATTGGCAGTGGCGGCTTGCCACCTTGCCTTTTGCGTATGACGGGCTTGGTGTTTATTCCGCAGGTGATGTTCGTCATTATGCTTTTCTTGCTTCGCGGTTACAATCTACTGGGTGTAGACAAGGCTTCTACGGCATGTTGACGTCGTTGGCCTTGGTCGAGCCTTTGAGGATGCGTTGAGCTTGTTCCATAGAACGGTGGAGTCTGACATTATGAGTTATCCTAGTGAGGTCGTTGCCCCTAAACTCATGAAGATATTGGCAGATATATATTTCACAAAGGTTATCGCTTCTGCAGAATCCGCCTTTTCTTTGTCTCCTCGGCAATCCGCATTGTGGAAATCGCAGCAGGGAGATCACACCTCTTCTTGGCTTCGGGCGATCCCTATTTCTGGGTTGGGTCAGACAATGAACGCAAAGACCTACCGATGTGTGTTGTGCTACCGGATGGGTGTTCCATTGTTCTCTATCTCGACGCCGTGCTCTGCTTATTCTCGGGTTTTTACTGGGGATATTTTCGGTGATCACGCGGTGTCGTGTGCTGGTATTGTGGGTATTAAACATTGGCATAATGTTGTCCGGGATACCCTTGTTGATATTTGCTATAGATTTGGGATTTCAGCAAGTAAAGGAGGTTGACATAGGGTTGTCTGGAGGAAATGACAGGGCCCTCAGACCTACAGATGTGTTACTTTATTCATGGGATCGTGGTCGCGTTGTATGTGTGGACTTAACAAGGTCTTCTCCTTTGACACAGACAGGCCTATCTGACTTTGTTCCTGGACGGGTTGTGGCTGATGCGGCTCATCGGAAGCGAGTGAAGTATGAAGCTAGTTGTCGGCTGATTGGATATGGTTTCATTCCCTTTTCTTTTTCTTCACTTGGGAATTAGAGAAGGAGGTTGTTGCGTTGCTGAAGCGGGTTCAGAGGTTTTCGGCGACACAAGACATTGGGGCTCGTGCTGCAGCTCATATCTTCACTAGGGTAGGCTTCGGTATAACTAGAGGAGTGGGGGCCCAAATTTTATCTCGGCTTCCCACTAATTTATTGTAGGTTGTATGACTTTGTCTGTTTTTGAGATATAATAATAATAATAATAATAATAATAATAATAATAATAATAATAATAATAATAATAATAATAATAATAATAATAATAATAATAATAATAATAATAATAATAATAATAATAATAATAATAATAATAATAATAATAATAATAATAATAATAATAATAATAATTGTTTCAGGGTTTTTTGATGTCCTGCGGGAGAGTTACAATTCCAAGACTGACCTCTGAACACCTGTACCTGCAAAACAACGGAGACTCCGGTGGGTGGGAGTTCCGCCTCCGACGATCAAGTTAGAACGTGTTTGAGGAGTAAAGAGCGGAAAGTAAAGGGTCTCTCTTGGTTTCCAAGAGAGTATCTGCAATGTGTAATTGCTCAGTTCGAGGTGTCAGGTGTCTGACTTTCTCTGGTTATGAGTTAATGTTAATTAATTCTTTCTGAATGATGTTCTTCAAAAGGAAACATCTCCCTTTTATAGGGTGTTGTAAAACGTGCCCAATACTAGATTTAGTAAACCTAGGGTTGATTGGGCTTTCCCTAGGAATTTGGGCCATAGGAGGCCATTTTCCTGATGAGCTATCAATTTGCCACGTGTCGTGGCCTAATTGGTCCACTTTGGACCTCCCACGAGGTGACACGTGGCGGACTCTGATTGGTCCACGTGGCGGGAGAAAATCCCCTAATCAATAATAATAATAATAATAATAATAATAATAATAATAATAATAATAATAATAATAATAATAATAATAATAATAATAATAATAAGTATGAAATACAAAATATGAAGTACAATACAATGTATTAGGCCATATTTAGGAAGAAAAGCCCAACTCACTCTTTAACAATTATTAGAGAACAAAGACCAATTTAGTCTCTAATTGAAGCAGGGGTTCGAAAATGGAAGAACAAAGAGAAGAAATAAGGGAAAATAGCGAAGGGGTTGCCAAGGTGGTGCAGTTGGTGGCGCGTGGCCAGGTGGTGGTGGTGCGGAGGATAGAGAAAAGGGAAAGAAAGCGGGTTTTGGGGGTATTTTAATTTGTTTAATTTTGTGGGTAATTTGCAATGGATTGTGAGGAAATTGTTTAGAATCCTTGCTCTATTTATAGGATAAAATGGGGATTAAAATAAGATTAAAAATTGAAACTGTGAATTGCAATTGGTTGTTTTGGAGGTGAAATCTAATGGTTGGGAGCAAGTTTGATAATGGTGATGGAGTAGATGAGTTACATGTGGATGGTGAGGGTGAATGTAGTCATAAATTATAGTTGGGGGAGGTGTTAGCTGGGAAGGTTAACTTGAAGTATGAGGTTTATTTTTTTTTTATTTTTTTTGGCTTATGAGTTGGGTTGTAAATATCAACTAGGCTTGTAAGTAGTCATATGGGTTAGGATAAAGGGCTTACTTCACCTGAAAACTATGTTTATGAAATAAGGCTCATATTAAAAATAATAACTTTATAACTAGAATTTTGGAAATTATAATTTTCTTAAAATTCACTTGAAAGTTGTAATATATTTATAGGAAAATTTATAGTTTAATAATCCAAATATCTTAAGAAAATATTTTATAAGTACATGAGAAAATTATTTGTCCATTTTTCATAAACGGGTTTATAAGACCCGAAATAAGACATACTTAAGCTTAATAATTATAATAAATAATTAATAAATTGGTTTGAAAATTACGGGGTATTACAAATTATGCTTGTCTTGATAGTATTTACTCATAGAGGTAGAGTGGGGAAGATGTTAATAGTGTCTTAATAAATTTTTTTGTACTCATAAAGGTAGAGTGGGAAAGATGTTAATGGTGTCTTGATATTGGCAGGTAGGCAGCTTAAGCAAATAATACGAAGTATAATGAATAATAAAAACAGAAAAATGACGACACATGTTCCTGTACTACCCCATGCTTATTAAAAATGTAAAAGCAAAAAATATAAGGGTAAAAATATAAATGAACTTTTTAAGGATATATTTGTCTCAATACTAGAGTGATAATTCTGAAAAGGTAGGGATACAATATTTTTTAAATTCTATCTATAATCAATCAATAACATAATACTAAAACAGACGCCAAGAATGACTCATGTCACTTCCTGGTGCTGTTTTTTCCCTCCAAAACTACCTTTTTTTTTTAATTTTATTTATTCGTCAAATCTTCTTCAAATTATATTTACCACATTATTATAATAAATTTTCCTATTTGACCATCATAAGAAAAGATTCACGCAATTAGAATTATAGCATATATCTAAAATTATCACCAAAATATTTTTCCTTTTTTTTTGGTTTGCAAAATTTCAAGAAAACAATTTAGAACAAATAATATATTCTTTTTAGTTTGACAATCATATTTTATCCATATACAATCAACTAGAATTTTTTTTTTTTTTTTTTTTTGGCATATCTTTAAAATATTTCATCTTGTGTATTAAAAATATGAACAAAGATTAAGTAAATATTAAATAAATTTTTTTAGCAATAAATTTATTTCTATTTAACAAAATCAGTTTGATAACATATGTGTATATACAAGTATATCCTTTATATTTTACGCTTAATTAATAATAGCATGGGTGTTAAACTAGATTTTTATTTTACTTTTTTATTATAAAACCCGTATAATATTATTTTTCCAAAATAAAGTATAATGCTTCAATAGCCTTGACATTGACATAAGTATAAAAAATAATAGTGTATCATACCATTATTGTTAAATAAATATTGCAATTTATTACCTTCATAAAATTTAGTATCAATGGTGCGTTGCACGGGACTTAATCTAGTAAATATTACTAAAGTAACAACCGCTTATATCATCATTGTTTATGTGTCACTCTCTTATTAAATTTTTTCCCGCCAAATGTTTCGGGGTTTTTTGATGTGTCCTGCGGGAGAGTTACAATTCCAAGAATGCCCTTCGACAGCCTGTACCTGCAAAAACCACGAAGACTCCGGTTGGGTGGAGCTCCGCCTCCGACGATCAAGTCAGTGATGTACGGGAGGAAGAAAGTGCGTAAAGCGTAAGATTACTTCTCGCGTAATGGGGGAATTTCGCAATTAAGATTGCTCGGTTTTAGTGTAGATGTATTTATGATTGTATTGAATGCCAATTGGGAGGAATTGAATGTCATTGAATGCCCCATTAATGAGGACTCTCCCACTATTTATAGTGGGGAGCATTGGTTCCCCATTTAGGGTTCTTAGGACACGTGTCAGCAGGGGATTGGAGCCCTGCTGACCAATGGCAAGGTGTCACGTGTCGCTCAGCCATTGGGCCACGTGGCTGGGGTATTTTTACCCCAAACATTTGCCCCTCTCAGGTGCTGACGTGGCAAGGTGCCACGTGGCACCTGAGAAGAGAGCTGACGGAGAAAATATATATATATATATATATTTTATTTATTTATTTTTTTTTTTTTTGAAACCCCTTCAAATTCTAACTGAAGGAAGAGGGAAAAGCAGAAGGGGAAAGGTCGCGCCCCTTCACCTTCCGAAACAACCCCTATAAATAGAGGAGGAAGCACACGAGAGCTCATTTACAAACTTCGTGAAATTTCTTGAATTTTGAGAGCATCCGGTATTTCAGAGCATCCGGTACTTGAAATTCAGAGCACACGGAGACTTCATAGTTTTAAGAGCAGCCGGCTTTCAAACCGCCTGTGCAGTAGCAAGCGAGAAAAAGATTTTTGAGAGGGTACCTCAGAACCCAGCCGGTATTCAAACCGCCTGTGTCTTCGCAAGCATCCCCAAGAAATTTCTTGAGGTTTTCAACACTTTACTCTAGGTACCGTCTCTACTCTTTCTTGTTTTTCCATGTATTTCCGTTTGCGTCTTTTGCTTGCATTTTTGTTTATAAGTCCCTTAGGTAGATGGACCCTTTAAACCCATACCCGGACCATAGTTGTGAACTCAGCCGGTCAATTAGTACGGCTGAGTCTAGAACTGGATCTGCCGCCTCTGATCTTTGGAATTTCCCCTTTTCAACGCCTGTATCGACTGACTCTGTGTCTGTGTAGGACACCATGGCCAGAATTAGGGGAACAACTATGGACCCCAATTACCGAGGCGGGGATTCGAACGAGTTATCGCCTGAAACTCGAGGCCCAGACGGGGAGGTTAGAGAACCATCCGGCGGTACCCCCGCCACCCCAAGCGATAGCATTCTTGGCTCCTACAACGAGGAGACCTCTCCGGCTAAGGAGGCTGAGCAGCCAGGAGCTGCCAATGATGCTCCCAACTCTCCAGCCGGCTCCGATGACGGACGGGTCGAAAGCAGTAGCTCCAGCTACTTAACCGTATCAGAAGATAGCGAGGAGGCGGAGAGGCCTTCGTGGCAAAGCCGAAACGACCCTCTTATGATCGCCGTCTCCCTAAAGGACCGCGCCCTCATGCGGTCTTCCCTTATAGACTTTATTACCAGGCGGCCGCTTGGTGAAGGGTACAAGATGACCGTGCCGGGGGAGTTCGGGACGGTTGTATGGGAAGATGACCAGCCCAACGCTAACAGCTGGTTTGGATGCTACGAAGCGGCTTTCCTAGCCGGCGTCCGCTTCCCCCTTCACAACACAATTAAGGCCATACTTAGGGGGTATGGCCTGGGCATTTGGCAACTCACCCCGAATTCTTGGGTGAACATTTTAGGGTACATCGCCGCCTGCGAGATGCAAAATCTCAACCCCGGATGGGAGGCATTTGCCCATATGCACTATTTGAGCCGGAGCCCAGGCGGCTGGAGGGCCTGGTATACCTTGACTACTCACCCCAAATATATGATGACCTTGGACAAGCCGTCCAAGTGGTCGGACTGGAAGAACCGGTTCTACCTGGTCAAAGCTCCGTCTGAAGAGGAGAACAAGGAGTACCGGACCTACAACCGAAAGCCAGAGCTTTTGGGGCAAAAGTGTCGGCTGCCCCCTGTCCCTGATAGCGACAGGGTGGCCATTCTGGACTCTGGATTTTTCGAACTGACCTCTACCTCTCTCACATCCGGAGAGATAATAAGGGTACCCAAGAACTGGGTGCCTAAACATGAATTTTTCAAGGACGAGTGTTTCTTGTCCGCCTGTGGGCTTAGTAGAATGTGGAAGAGCAAAGGTTACAAACCCTAGCCGGTTAATTTGTTGTCGGCTGACCTTTTTCTCTTGATTGCAATGTAAGATTCATATTTCTGACCGGATGTACTTTCGTTTTGCAGAAGAAGCTAAGAAGATGCTGCCCTCCGCCAAGACACCCGCAAGAAAGGCTTCAGATATCCGAAAGGAGAATCTGGAAAAGAAACTTGCCGCTCAGGCGGCTAAAAAGGTTAGCCCGCCTGACCTTCTCTATGTGTTGGCTTTGTTTCAATTTTAGCTAGTAATTTAACCGCTTGTGGTCTTGTTTCCGGATGGGGGTGTTATTCCCCGTTCCTTGCAAAAACAGATCCGGCAAAGGCCGTCTGTTGAAGAACCGGCACTCAAGGTGCCGAGAACTTCTTCTACCGACCGGGCTACTATCGGCGGTAAATCAATAAAGACCCCAGGTGGGTCTAACACTAAGAAGGCCTTAGAGGCCACCCCAATAAGGACCGCAACCGGTCCATCTGCTTTTGGAAGCCAAAAGACTTCCCAAAAAGGTACAAACCCTTTCAACCTCACATTGCTCGACTTACCCATGCGGGTAAAATCGTACTCCTCTTCGCAGCCGGGAGATTCTCCGATCAGCCGGCTGTCCGTTGGTGGAGCGTACGCAGCATTCTCACCGTCTGTTTCTGGTGCAGATAACTCACCACGCTGGCCGGACGCTGCGCAATACGCCCGGGCCATGCTGAAAGCCGTCCCCCGGGACGAGAAGGAGGCGATTCTTGGAATCAATACCTTCAATGTCGACCGGGTTATGGTCGACCTGGCCAATGTAAGTCACTGAGTACCCACCCGGCATATAATTTGTAATAAACCCATCCGGTCTTTCAACTAATACCGGTTGTGTTGTTGTTGCAGGCACTGCTCCGCGTGGAGGGGCTTAAGAAGGCCTACATCCGCAAACAGGAGGTAAGAAGAGCCAAACGTTCTGCGGATGACGCACATAGCGTTGCTCACTATTCCATGATTGTGCATGACTTAGAAACTAAAGTTATAATCATGTAACAGGCGGATCAGGTCAAGTCCCTCACACGGGCCCTCTCAGAGCAAAAGCTCAAAATGGACAACCTCCAGGCGGCCCTGGATAACGCTGAGGAGGAGCTGAAAAAGCATGAAGAGCCCCTCAAGTGGCTCGACCAGGCGGAGAAGAGCAGCAAACGACTGCAATTAGAGAATGATCGCCTGGTCAAGGAGGCTGCCGAAGCTCAGCGCAATTTCCAGTCCACCCTAGAGGCTGATCAGAGCCGGCTCATCGAGGAGAATGAGCAAGACTGCCAAAACAGAATGAAGAGGGCGTTCTCCATCATCCACCCGGGTGCAGACTACAACGTCTGGGAGCTCGCCTACAAGTATGCAGACCTGGCCATTCTGGCTGAAGAGGAGGGCCAGCCGGGGCCGGGACCGTATGAGCAATGGGTGGAAGCCGAATTCCAGCGAATGCAGGCGGAAGCGGCTACTTTGGAGACGACAGTCGAGGATGAGGATCCCGGCTCCGTTCCCAACACCTACCCAACTCATCCGGAAGGGAGCCAGGCTCAGGGCGACCGGGTAACAGTGAATGTAGAGTAGCAACGACCTCCCGGCCTGCGCGCCGTGCATTATCTTGTAATAGCGCCGGAAGGGTCGGATTACTCTGCTATTGTTTTTTATTTTGAGCACTGATATTTTCACCGGCTGTGCTGGTTTATCTTTTTGTAAACAGTTTTAACATTTTCACCGGCTATGCCGGTTATTTCTGCTATATTTCAACCGGTTGGTCCGGTTTTGAATGAATTTGATTTTTTACCTTTTTGTTGTTTTGAATGTTTTGAATGTCGCATCTTTCTTGCTTTGATAATTTTACGATAGCCAAGAAAACCCAGCCGGCATCACCGCCGTCTGTGTCTTCGCAAGCTAGGCAATGAAATTTGCGAGGGTAGGCAAGAGAACCCAGGCGGTACCATTACCGTCTGAGTCTTCCCAAGCTAGGCAAAGAAATTTGTGAAGGTAGGCTCAGAAATTTGCGAGGATAGACAAGAGAACCCAGGCGGTACCATTTCTGTCTTAGTCTTCGCAAGAAACTCTATTTTTTGCCTTGTGTAAACTATGAATGTTTTTCCGCATGCTTTTTGAATGAATGTGTTTCCGCATGACTTGGTGGGGTTAGGGTAGGTAATTGCCCCTGGATAGGAGACTGGTATAGACGAAGTGGTGCCAGGCGGCTATCCATATGCTATAGCGCAAATGCTAAGGTTTTAGCAGAGTGCTAAGTGTCAACCGTTTTTACCGATTTGCCGGCTGGGATTTTGGGAAAGGCCTTTTCAAAAGATTTAGGGTGTCAATTCGCCGGTTGGGCTTTTGCAAGAGCACCCTTCATAAATTACTGGCCTATCCCAAATTTGAGGCTTGCCTTCTCTTAGTCGATTAGGCGGGACATTAGGTACCGGCTGTCTGTTTTGAGATCAGCCTTGAATGGTACTCGATCCAAAGAGGGGGCCGGTTGCATGTTTGGGAATGCTAACCCACAATTCTTTGGTGCCATGGATCATTCAGGCGGCTAGGACCGCCTGGTTTTTGATCACTAGAACAATTTTCCACCCGAATGGGAGATGTTCTCTTCGATGAATTCACCCAAATGGGTGTCACCGGCTGATTCATTAAATTTCCGGGCCCGCTTGTGTTGGGCACAAGACAGGGCGCATGTAAACACTATTTGTAGTAAATCTTTCTCATTAATTGTACAGAAGTATATAGAAACTATACAATTTCTAGAAGTAGTACTTTTTGAGATTATCTACATTCCAGGTTCTAGGCAGCTTTCTACCGTCTGGGGCTTCCAGGCGGTAGGTGCCGTCTCGTACTTCTTCAAATATCCGGTAGGGTCCCTCCCAATTTGGAGTCAGTTTGCCTAGTTCATTGGCCCTACCGATTGCTTCCATTTTGCGAAGCACAAAATCTCCTACTTTCACGGGTCGTTTGTGAACCCGCTTGTTGTAGGCTCTTGTCATTCTCAGGCGGTAAATCTCATGACGCAAAGCTGCGTTGCCCCTTCGCTCTGGGAGAGCATCCAGTGCAAACCGCATGGCTTCCCAGTTGGCCGCCTCGTCATATAGCATGATGCAAAGTGTTAGCTCATAAAGTTCAATGGGGAGCACCGCCTCAGTGCCGTATGTCATGAGAAATGGGGTTTCACCGGTTGCCCCTTTTTCAGCGGTCCTGATGGCACAAAGGACATGAGGTAGTTCCTCTGCCCATAGTCCACCGGCTCTTTCCACCTTCTTCTTTATACCGTCTGAGATCAGTTTATTGAAGGCCTCGACCTGTCCGTTTGCCTGGGGACGGCCAACGGATGCAAAACAATGGGAGATTCCTTGGTCTCCCAACCAGCTCTTGAGGACAAGCGTTTCGAATTGAGGTTATTTATCAAAGACCATAGACATTGGAACCCCAAACCGGGTGATTACATTTCTCCAAATAAAAGAGATCACGTCCTTTGTTTTTATGCCCTTGACCGCCTCTGCTTCAACCCATTTGGTGAAGTAATCTACTGCCACCAAGATATACCGGCGACCGCCTGATGCAGGCGTATAAGGGCCCAAAATGTCCATGCCCCATTTTGCGAAAGGAACCGGACTATGGATGGCTGTCAAGTCAGTTGTCGGTCGATGTATCAGCCGGGCGAACTTTTGGCATTTATCACACCGTTTCACCAAATCCATGGCGTCTGCCTCGAGAGTAGGCCAAAAGTAACCCTGTCGTCTGGTTCTTCTTGCCAAGGACCTGCCGCCTATGTGTGAAGCAAAAAAACCCGCGTGCAGATCCTCTAGAACCTCTCTTCCCCTTTCAGGGGTTGCACACTTTAGATAAGGCTGTAGATAACCCTTCCGGAGAAGTTCTCCATGATGCATAACAAAGCTCAGAGCACGCTTCTTGAGCGCCATTGCTTCAGAAGGGTCATCCGGTAAGGTACCATCTGCCAAATAAGCCCGGATGGGGTCCATCCAGGTGGCACTTCGGTCCAGGATACCTATGGGGTCATGATCAATGCTCCTCTTCTCAATGACTTCCCAAAAAAACCGTTCTAGGTGCGTCACAGGAGGCGGATGACGCCAATTTGGAAAGAGCATCCGCCTGATTATTCTCTGACCGGGGCACCTGACTTAGATGAAATTCATCAAGTGACACGGCCTCTTCTCTGACCGCCTGCAGATATTTGATCATAGCCGGATGGGTGGCCTCGTAGTCACCATTGTACTGGCTAACAATCAATTGAGAGTCCGAGCAGGCGGCAATCTTTGTTGCCCCTGCTGCCTTACACATGCGTATACCGGCTAGCAGGGCTTCATACTTCGCCTCATTATTAGAGGCTTGGAACCGGAACCGTAGTGCATATTCAAACTTATCCCCTTCCGGAGAATGGCATATAACGCCTGCACCACAGCCGTTCAATGTAGAGCTACCGTCTACGAATAACTTCCAAACCTGATCAGGATTTCCCGGTTGCACCGGCCTAGTCATCTCGACAATGAAGTCGGCAAACGCCTGACCTTTCACTGCCCGCTTGGGTTCAAAAGTTATCTCGAGGCTCTGTATTTCAACAGCCCACTTGATCATTCTGCCGGATGACTCGATGGTAGTCATTGGGCGCTTGTGCGGCTGGTCTGTATACACAATCACCGGGTGAGCCAAAAAGTAGGGCTTTAACCGTTTGACTGCGACGAACAGGGCCAACCCAAATTTTTTGATCATGGGATACCGGAGCTTAGCATTCTTGAGAACATGGCTGATGAAATACACCGGGAGCTGATTACCGTCTCTCTCAGCGAGGAGGACGGCACTAAGGGCATGATCAGAGACGGCTAGATACATATAGAGGACCTCCCGGGGCAGGGGGCTCACTAGCCTTGGCAACAAATGCAAATGCTGCTTTAGCTTTTGGAATGCCATTTCCGCCTCTTCACCCCACTCGAATCTGGACCTCTTCCGGATGGCCTGGAAGAAATAGAGGCACTTGTCGCCTGACCGGCTGAGAAATCTTCCCAACGCCGCCAGGCAACCGGTCAATTTCTGAGCTTCTTTCACAGTGCGGGGAGACCGCATGCCAATGACCGCCTGCACTTTTTCCGGATTAGCCTTTATGCCCCTTTGATCGATCAAAAATCCGAGAAACTTCCCAGACTCAACACCAAATACACACTTCTTTGAGTTAAGCATGACCCGGTGCCGCCTGAGTGTGGAGAATGTTTCTCGGAGGTCCAGTAGGTGATCCGCCTGTAGCTTGGATTTGACTATCATGTCATCAATGTACGCTTCTACATTCCTGCCAATCTGATTGATGAAGACGGTGTTTATCATGCGCTGGAATGTAGCCGGTGCATTCTTTAACCCAAACGGCATCACCTTGTAACAAAATAACCCCTGATCAGTGACGAAGGCCGTCTTCTCTTGATCTTTTTTCCATAGGGGTATTTGGTGGAAACCTGAGTAGGCATCCATGAAACTCATCAGAGCATGACCGGCTGTAGAGTCGACCAGATTGTCGATCTTTGGAAGCAGGTAACTGTCCTTTAGGCATGCTCTGTTCAGATCTGTGTAGTCTACACACATCCGCCAAGTACCTTTCGGCTTTTTCACAAGGACAACGTTTGCTACCCAATCCGGGTAGTAGCATTGCCGGATGAACCCAACATCTAACAATTTTTTGACCTCAGCCGCTGCCGCCTGAGATCTCTCTTCACCGTGATCCCTCTTTTTCTGCTTGACCGACTTCTTTTTAGGATCCACGGCAAGCTTGTGGACAGCTAGATCCGGGCTGACGCCTGGCATCTCCTCCACTTCAAAGGCAAAGATGTCTTTGAATTCTCTTAGAAGTTGGAGCAAGTCTGCTCCCAACCGTTCATAAGCAACCGTCCCAACCTTGACAGTTATGTCAGGACGGCTGTCGTCAAGGACGACATCAATGCAGTCACCAGCCGGCTGAGGTCGTTGATCATCTGACCTTTCCCCGGCTAGTGATTGCTATTTTTCTTGCTTGACGGGATCCGTCTGGCCCACCTTTCTTTTCTTACCGGCTGCCCTTGGAGCCGGGACTGCTGCATCGCAGTTATCAAGGTCTATGGGGTTGCCATCGCCGGCTGCTCCCATAGTAGGTCTGACGTCAGAGAGATAGCACTCCCTAGCCGTCCTTTGGTCCCCCTTAAGGGAACCGACTGTACCATCGTCCTTCTCAAATTTGACAAGCATGAGGGAAGGAACGATGACAGCCTTGGATTCATTGAGGGTCGGACGGCCAAAAATCATGTTGTAGGCGGCAAGCTCTTCTACAACTAGGAATTTGATCACCATGTGGCGTCCTTCCCCCTTTTCACCCAGCCGGATGGGAAGATCTATGCTCCCAACCAGGTGCACTACACCTCCCCCAAAACCAACAAGCGGGTGGAGCGCCTGGTGCATGCTACTGGATTTGTACTTGAGCTTGGTCAAGCACTGATAACTGATTAGGTCAGACGAGCTCCCGGTATCTATTAAGATCCGGCTAACTCTCTGATTGGCAACCTTGCATTCGATGACTATGGGGTCATCGTGAGGCCGTCTAACCTTGCCCCGGTCCTTTTCAGAAATAAGGACCTCAGGAAATATGTCTTTCGACGCCTGGGTCTCCTCAACTGAGTTAACCGGCTTCCTGATGTTGTCTTTGGTGCCCCGGATAGTGGGACCCCCACCGGCAAAGCCTGCGATTGTGAAGATTGTCTCTTCATCCGTTTCTGAATTGGCAAGAACAACTTTTGCCGCCTGCCCTTTCTTGGCCAGGGTGTTGCCCTTGGCTTTGGGCAGATAAGACTTTAGGGCCCCTTCAACAGCCAGACGGTCTAATAGCCGCCTGAGGCTATAGCAACCATTAGTGTCATGGCCAACATCCTCATGGTACTGGCAGTATTTGCTTTTGTCCCGGCTGCCTACGGGGCTTTTCATAACAGCCGGCTTGTCGAGAGACATCCGGTCCTTAATCTCCATGAGGATGGAGGAGAAGTCCTTTGTGAACTCGTACTTGGGAACGTACGGTTCAGATTTCCGTCTGAGCTGGCTGACCAGATCGGTCTGCCGCCCAGACCTCCGTTCTCTTCTTTTCTTCCTTTTTAGCCGGCTGTTGTTGTTGTTGCCAGCTGTCTCTTCTGTCGGATTTTTTGAAATCCGACGGCTGCTTTACGGCACAAAGCTCCGTCGCCTGTATGTAGGCTTCAACTTCCATTAACGCCTCTTGGAGGGTGGCTACCCTTTTCCGGACGAGGTCAAACTTGAAAGTTGACCCATCCTTCAGACCCTTAATGAAGTCTGTGTATGCAACTTCATCAGACAGTCCTTGAATCTGAATTCTCATCAGATTGAACCGCCTGACATACGACCGGAGTCCTTCTCTGTCACCCTGCTGTATTGCCCCCAGATCGAGGCTTGTCTTTTTAGCCGGAATGTTCATTGAGAAGTTTGACGTAAACAAGTATGCCAAGGTCTTGAAGCTGTGGATGCAGCCGGCTGGTAAGTTATCAAACCACCGTTGGGCAATGCCCGTCAGGGTAGCTGGGAAGCATCGGCACCAGACGGCATCATCCAACCCCTGTAGGTACATGAGGTTGGAATAAGCCATTAAATGATCTTCTGGGTTGGAGGTACCATCATAGGCCCCTACCAACACGTTTTTGATCTAGGCCGGCTGTGCCGCCTGGGTTATCTCAGGGGAGAACGCCGAGGGCTGTTCTCCCAGATTTAGCAGGCGCTGCTGCCAATCCATGAGTTGGAACGGCTGTTGTACATTTCTGCCAAACGGACCCGTTTGGGTAAAAGGGGATCCACCCAGCCCATTCGGCCAACCGAACAGACCAGGTTGGATCACTTTGGGTCCAGACCGGGCGGATGGTTCGCCCGTCTGAATCCCTAGACTTGTTCCCGTACGCCTGTTAGAGGTGTCTCGGAAACTGTCCGGAAAGGTCGACGTTGAAGCCGACGCAGACGCCAGACTTCTCTTTTCTTGGAGAAACGTCCGGGCGTCTGAGAATATCTTTTTTGAACCATCCGGCTGCAAGTGCCGGAAGGGTTTTCTGAGCTCCGCTTGTGGGAAGCGGAGCCGATTTTGATCGAACTTGAGGCCCTCCCCCTCCTTCGGCTTTGGATGAGGGGTAGGGACCCGGTCTTTAATAGCCTTCTTGCTAGAAGAAGGCTTCTTGGCCAGCTGACTCTTCTTGGGAGTAGCTGACCGGATGAGGTTCTGGATCTCGCCCTTGAAACTATTCATGAAGGTCCTGAGTTCGTTCCTAGTAACGGGAGCAGAATCCTCTGCCGCCTGGGCAGCCCCAACCGTGTTGCCGGCTGGGTTGCTTGGAGCAACTTGGATGTTATCCCGTTCCTTCTTATCCCTGGAACGGGTGTGCTTTGTTCTGAAGGACCCGTCTGGGGCCACATAGGTGTCGAGTCCGTAATCGTCACCACTTTCATGGTCCGTATGGACCTCAGGCTCGGCCGATGGCCGCCTGTCTTGATCCGGTGGTACAGGGTTAGAAGTCATCTCAGAAGTACTCTCCCCACAGACGGCGCCAAATGTTTCGGGGTTTTTTTATGTGTCCTGCGGGAGAGTTACAATTCCAAGAATGCCCTTCGACCGCCTGTACCTGCAAAAACCACGAAGACTCCGGTTGGGTGGAGCTCCGCCTTCGACGATCAAGTCAGTGATGTACGGGAGGAAGAAAGTGCGTAAAGCGTAAGATTACTTCTCGCGTAATGGGGGAATTCCGCAATTAAGATTGCTCGATTTTAGTGTAAATGTATTTATGATTGTATTGAATGCCAATTGGGAGGAATTGAATGTCATTGAATGCCCCATTAATGAGGACTCTCCCACTATTTATAGTGGGGAGCATTGGTTCCCCATTTAGGGTTCTTAGGACACGTGTCAGCAGGGGATTGGAGCCCTACTTACCAATGGCAAGGTGCCACGTGTCGCTCAGCCATTGAGCCACGTGGCTGGGGTATTTTTACCCCAAACAAGACTAATCTAGTAATTTTGTAAATATATCTACAGTAATATATAAAGTGAAAGGGGTTTTGGGTGATAAATTTTACTTTTCCAAAATACCCCTCTCATTCTTTTATTTTCATTTTTTTAAAAAAAAAACTACATCTTTTTTTAAGATATACCATCTTAAAACAAAAATTACCATCCTATTTTTTAAAAATTAGAATAAGATAGATTATATTTCAGTAAAAAATAAGGAGAATCGAGCCATAAATTTATTGTATTGCACACGTAATATGCGTGTGTCTCGTTGCGTGTTAAGTTGTTAAGTTAAAATACCGGACATTGCACAGGCTAAGTAAATAGTTGAAGCACAAACCTAGCAGGATTTATTCTTTTCAAATAATTTTCTTTTATTAATGGGGCTCCAGCCCGTTGAATTGTTCTGTCAATAATTAAGGAAAAAGAAAACAAAAAACGAATTAACGTAGCCCCTGTCTCCTCCTCTTGCTCCCCTCTCTCTCTCTCTGCTCTCCATTGAATCGCCCTCAACTTTCTCCGTTGAATCGACCCTCAACTTTCTCCGTTGAATCGCCCTTGACGTTCTCCATCGAGGCGCCTTCTAGTACTTGTATCAGCTTTTAAGGTAAGTTGTTTCTTTTTGTAATCATCATATCAATTTCACAATCTAGGGTTTATCTTTGATTAAATTTAATTTTATTTAAAATAATTGTCATTGCAGTTAGTTTAGGGTTCGAAAATCTCAACTAGTAGTTCTAAATACTAAGATTATGAAAGATCATAACCTGCGATTATGTTGCTAGAAAACAAAAAATTATGAGCCTAATATGATAATTGAATCACATATTCCTAAAATTATGTGATTTTTCGAGCTTTATTTGATAATCGAATTAAATTTGGTTTCTTATATATTGCAAAACCCTTTAATCTTAGGATTGAACTGCCCCTTAGGAGTTAGGACGGGCCTGATCATATCATCGATCAGAATCTTATGTAGGATCTTAAAGTATGTTGAACTTTAGGATCTTAAAATAATTTGATGGTAGAATTTTAATGCTGTTCTATAATCTTATGATCCACCGACTCTATAATTTGTAGAATTAAGTTTTGAAGTTCATATTACAACGTGTATATATTTATTCACGAAGTTGATCGTACTTGAAGCCTTAATTTCGACAACCTTACACCCATCTTATCAATTACAACCTGTGTTATGGCTTTTAACGGTTTGTATTCTTAACGGTTAAAACAACTTCTTAGTGTTGACCTTATGTAAGCAAAAGCAAAATCAGGTCTTTTACGATCAATATCAATAGAAAAATGCAATTTTGTATCACATTTTTGCAATATTAAAACAATTTTTACTGTTTAGTAGAACCTTTTGATCCTACGATTCGACTTGAACGACCCGATCCTACTTTTTCCATCGATCAATGTAGAATCTCTTGCTAGAAACAAAATTATGAGCCTAATTTGATAATTGAATCACGTATTCCTAAAATTATGTGATTTTTCGAGCTTTATTTGATAATTGAATCAAATTTGGTTGCTAATGTATTGCACAACCCTTTAAGGTTAGGATTAAATTATGAAATTAGACCACCCTCCCCTCTTGCTCTGGCTTAGGGGTGGGCCTGAACACATCATCGATCCAAATCTTAAATAAGATCTTAAAGTATGTAGAATTTTAGGATCGTAAAAGAATTTGATGGTAGAATCTTAAGCTATTCTATTATCTTATGATCCACCGATTCTAAGTGCTGTTATAACATTTAAGAAGATACACCTTTAATATATAACCCATATCATTACAAATATTGATTAATTTTCTTATAAAAACATAAACAATTTTACAACATGTATATTTAAAGCCTTAATTTCGACAACCTTACACCCATCTTATCAATTACAACCTGTGTTATGGCTTTTAATTGTTTGTAATCTTAACAGTTAAAATAACTTATTTTGTGTTGACTTTATGTAAGCAAATGCAAAATAATGTCTTTTACAATTAATATTGATAGAAAAATGCAATTTTGTATCACATTTTTGTAATATTAAAACAATTTTCACTATTTAGTAGAATCTTTCAAACCTATGATTCGATTCTAACTATCCGATCCTAATTTTTTCATCGATCAATGTAGAATCTCAATTTGAACAACCTTAAAATCAACTAAGTTCAATTGAGTAAGTATATTGTTTGTTTGCTTGGAATTAAAGGTTTCCTTATCTTGATAACAATGTATAAAACTTGTAAATACCGCTCCTTTGTTATGACTATGTAGCAATGAAACTTTAAAATTGTACTTTTATAATGAATTTTGGTATGTGGTCAATGAATAAGTGTGTGAATTCATATGTTATGAAAATCTAGATTTAATGGTATTTAAATTATTTGCCTCATGTTTAATAATCCTGCTGATATGAGTAAATCAGTATCATGACTGCATCTTTTGCATTAATGTACAATATTTCGTGCCTTTTTGTGAGATTAAGTGGGCGATTACCATTGAGGTTGTTATTCACCCTTTTCCTTTTCTTATACAGAGAAGATGATTAATTTGTTCAGAGTGAAAGCCAAACAGAAGGAAAATGCTGAAAATCTTAATGGAAATGCCCATGTCAAGAAGCAAACAGCAGGAGAATTACGTCTTCATAAAGGTTTTCTTTCTTAAAAAGCTTTAGTTGGGACTCATATGGTCATATTTAATGGTGTTGTAGTCTTGGCCTTGTGTAAGTTGTGCTTAAAGTTATGGCCTTCAGCACTAGAAGTTTTCGCTCAAAAATCAAGAGTCCCATTCTTTTTTGGTGTTACTCCATATTTGTCAGGCAGAAGTAAAAAGATTAATTTTAGGGGGCAAGCACACTAAGAATGAAACTTGCTGATCCAAGAAGGGAAAAAATGTATTTGACTTTGTATCATTCTTTTTTTATTTAATGATCAATCTCTAAATGTTGGATAGTTTGAAGAACTACCTTGTGCTGTGATATCCTCCATTGAATGTTCCTCGGACTATTGTTTGATTAGCCTAGATTCGTGCATATATGAACATGTCAGTAGTTTTATGTAAGAGACTGGGATAAAGATTTTGCTCCTCAGTTGCTCTGTTCTGACCAGAATTATTGTTGATTATTTATGTCATGTTATGCACTGGGAAGTGTTTTGCAAGTTTCACGTTTTCTTTCACAATTTTTTGCTAGTTTCTTATTATAAACTGATCTCTCTGCATAATAATAGAAACCCGTTATTCTTAATTAGAATAGTTTCATGTGGGAATTATTACGCTTCACAATTACTGTTACCTCTTCTGTTTACATATTGTGGCTCTAATATATTGACTTTTTCTAGATATCAGTGAACTGAACCTGCCCAAGTCATGTACCATATCGTTTCCCAATGGAAAGGATGACCTGATGAATTTTGAAGTTACTATCCGGCCTGATGAGGGATATTATTTGTAAGTGTCTTCTACTAAATCATGTCAACACCTGGATTGCATCACGAGTCTCACGACTGACGTCTTTTCTTAATAGCAGTCATAATTCATAGGCTATTGCTAACTAGTGCTTAGTTCTTTTTATTGCTTTATTCTTTGTTTATTTTTTTCTTGTAATTGTGGGGTATGGAGAGGATGGAGTGTGGTCAAAATCTATATCTATGTTTCCTCCGTTTCACAATGAATGCATCAATTTGACTTTTATGTTTGCCTAAAAATTGTTATTAGTATGAAATTTTTTTTATAAAACTTTTGATAGTCTACATTGAAATTATTCACACTAACATTTCACACAATGACTTAAAATTTAATATATCAGAAAAAAAAAAAAAAAAAAAAGGCATAGTCAAAGCTAGTAAATGAATAGTGTTAAAGGTCCAAAGAATGCATGTACTGTGAGTCTGTGATACAGAGGAAGTAACTTAACTATACTAGTGTGGAGGAAAACTACATTGGTATATTTCTATTTGGATCATTGAACTTCATTTATAATTCATTTGGCTATGCTTAACTGGCATTCCTTGTTTCTTTCTTCTTATCAACTCACTCCATCTCAAAAAGTTCTTCTGGACTTTTTTCATTTGTGAGACAATTACCATTAAAATAGGAAGAACTTTAAGAGACGGAGGGAGTAGTTGTGTAGTGTATTGTTATTATAAGGGAACTTTTGATTAGAGTTGTCAAAACCACACCCGACCCGACCCGAAAAATATCTGATTCAGATTTCGACTCGTGTGAATATAATAATTTAGCATGACTCAACTTAAATTGACCTGACTCAACCCGACCTCACCGAACCCAATCTGAACATCCGATTTGACAACTCTACTTTTGATTGCAGAGGCGGCACATTTGTATTCACCTTCCAAGTTCCATCTGTATATCCTCATGAGCCTCCCAAGGTTAAGTGCAAGACAAAGGTAATTAGAGTGGTTCTCTGTGGAAGACCGTCCTATGTTACATAAAATGATAACTATTTATATATGTGCATTTCTGAAATTTTAAACCCAACTTTTTGTATGCATCTGGCAGGTATACCATCCCAACATCGACTTAGAAGGTAATGTCTGCCTTAACATTCTAAGAGAAGACTGGAAACCTGTTTTGAATGTTAACACTGTCATCTATGGGTTGTATCATCTCTTCACGGTACTAACATTTCCCTTTACCTGGAGATTTTTTTTTTTACTTTTATTGCTACATGCATTGCATTATAACGGCATTCTATGTGTGTACGCAGCAACCAAACTATGAAGACCCTTTAAATCATGATGCTGCTGCTGTGTTAAGGGATAATCCGAAAATTTTCGAAAACAATGTGAAAAGAGCTATGGGTGGGGGTTATGTGGGTCAAACTTTCTTTCCTAGGCGTTCTTCTTGATGGTTATGATGCTGTAAACTTGGATGTGAAGGGTGCTGTTTGACTTCCTGGGAACCATATCATTAAACCTGTACCAATTTGGCCAGGAGTGTATTTGATGCTTGGTATATACTTTGTGTTGCAATGAGAATTTAGTTACATGACATGAAATTTTATGGTTTCCTCTTGTTCAAAATAAACACTAGTTAAATTGTGCAAACAATTTGGAAATATTTGTCAAAAAATATAGGAAAATTTAATAACAACAAACCAACTTTTGTCCCATTCTCCCATAATGGACCAACCTTTAAATCTTCCCAAAATAAACACAAGTTTGGATTTTTTTCTCCCAAAATGAACCCAACAAGTCACCTTACCTGTTGTTTCGGGGTTTTTTGGACGTCCTGCGGGAGAGTTACAACACCAAGACTGACCTCTGTACCTACAAAACAACGGAGACTCCTGTGGGTGGGAGTTTCGCCTCCGACAATCAAGTTAGAGCGTGTTCGGAAGTAAAGATGCGGAAAGTAGGGGGGATCAGGCTCCTCTCGGAAGGGGAGTGATCTTCCGACTGTATGAGACAGTCTCGGAATTCGAGCCTTAGCTCTTAAGTAGCGCAATTAAAGTTGGAGTTAATGCTAAGCAAGTAATGTACGCGTGTGTTTAATGATTTATGAATAATGTTCCTTAGAGGGAACATCTCCCTTTTATAGGGTCTTTGAAATGCGGGCCCGGTACTAGGTTTTCAGAAACCTAGGACCGACTAGGCTTGCCTAGGTATTTGGGCCCTTAAAGGCCATGTTCCCAGTTGACAATCTGTCTGCTCGTGGCCTGATTGGTCCACCTTGGACCTTTCATGAAGTGACACATGGCGGGCTCTGGTTGGTCCACGTGGATGACACGTGGCAAGGTATCATTGGTCCACGTGGCCGGAGAAATCCCCTAATCATTTGCCCCTCACAGGGGTGACGTGGCTTGCCACGGGGCGCCTGTGACAGGTGTCACGCTCTGATTGGCTAACGGTTTTTACCTTTTTTTTTTTTTTTTTTTTTTTTTTACTGTCTTTTGGAGTTCACTCTCCTATAAATAGAGATGTCCAAATCATTTGTTTGGACACATCCAAAAATTCCAGAGAGAACTTTGTCTTTTTTCTAAGAGAGAACGACTACCGACTGCTCCAGACCGCCTGCCTTTACAGATCGCCTGCTCTTACAGCCGATGTACATTTTCAAGTGCCTTCACCTTCACCGACTAAAGGTAACCGCCTGTTTCTTTTTCTTTTTCATACTTTCTCTTTGTTTTTCTTTTGAAAATGGTTTCCCAAAAGCGCATGGCACAACCTAGGTTAGTGATCAGCCGGTCACCGGGGACGGCTGAATCTAGAACTATGAGTGCCGACTCCCCCTTGCTGGATCACCCTTTGCGAACTGCCCCAAGTCTAACTGTCTATGTGTTTGTGCAGGACACCATGGCCAGAACTAAGAGAACGGCAAGGGTGACAAATTCAGAAGGGACTTCCTTCTATGCGCCTGTCAGCGAATTGTCTTACGTGCCGCATGCTGCTCCAAGCACTACTAGTGATTCCATTTTAGACGAATCAGGGGAGGAGGTTCAAAATGATATGCCGGCCTTTGTTGATCTGGCCCACCAGGCGGACACTAGGACCGAGAGCTCAGACAACGAATTTGAGCCAAGTACCTCTAGCATCAGATGAATCTGAGGAGAGGCACTCTTGGCTAGGGGCCGCGAGAGAGTCCCTCTCAGTAGAATTGGGAGCAGATTGGGCGGAGCCGTCTGCTACCCGTCGAGAGCAAATTTCCGCCTACTACCATCATGTTCCCGCATGCAGGCGGAAGATGATGGCCGATAAAATTAGGAGCTTCAGAGCAGACCATGTCATGGGACATGATTACATTCTATGCGCGCCGGATGCTGAAGACACCGTAGTCTGGCCAGAGGGGTACAACTACGGGGATGAGTGTTTTGGCTGCTATGAGGCAGCTATTAAAGCTGGCCTTAGATTTCCTTTGCATCCGGCTGTGGAGCGAATACTGGACGGATACCAGCTGAGTGTCTGGCAACTGGCCCCAAACTCTTGGTTCAATATATTGGGCTATGTTGCCGGCTGCGAAATGCATCAAGTAGAGCCCAGCTTCGAAACATTCGCCCACATGCATTACCTCAGCCGGACCCCAAAAGCAAGCGGGACCGGCTGGTTTCAGTTGTCTAGCCATAAAGGCTATATGATGACTTTGAGGAAGGCGAGCGAGTGGAAGGATTGGAGAAACACTTTCTACATCATTTCTTGCCCAGACAAAGTCAGAAACCAAAAATTCAACTGGTGGAACAGGAACCCACCTTTCCTTACAGGCGGTTCGGAGATGCCGCCTGTTCCCCGCAAAGCAAAAGAAGAGATTCTTGACAAAGGATTCTTCAAAGTAGATATTCAGGCGTACCCCGAGACTGCGGCGAGGGAGTTCATTCCCCAAAACTATATTCCCAAGTATAACTGGTTATATGATGAGACATATCTGGCCGCCTGTGGCCTTAGTGAAGAAATGCCGAGAGGTAGGTGACCGCCTGTTCAGGTGTTGTAAACTTGATTATTTTTGCGTCAAACTAACCCTGATTTATCTTTTGCAAACAAAGCTATGGAAAAACTCTCGGCCTCAAGAGCTGCTGCCCAGTTTCGCTTGGCCATCTTGGGCAAGCGGTCAATTGAAGAGTCGTCCGCTCCGCAAGCGCCCAAGGTGAACTTTCAACTAAACAAATCTCATTTAGCTTTTCTGCCGCCTGCTTCTTACTTATCGTGGTTATTTTGCAGGGCAACTTAGCAAAGCCTTCCTCCTCTTCCCAGCTGGATCCTAAAGTTAGGAAACAGACGGCTGGTGACATAACAACCCCTGGAGAGCCAGGAAACATGTGGCCTCAAGGCTAGTGGGCAGCTAACCTCCTAAATCTTCATCCGTCCCTGCGGGCAATCGGACGGAGAAGGAGAAGGAGAAACAGGCGGCTGCTGAAGGTATCAAAGACTTACTTTCTTTCCCTTACCCTTTGAGGGTCAAATTCAATCAGCAGTCGTCCAGCACTTCTGAAAGCAGTCGGTCCATTAGCCGAATTTACACCAAGTACTTACGGGGTATTGATTGTGCAGATGTCTCTCAAAGGCCGGACCTTGTCCATCTGGCTAAGTCTATGCTGAAAGCCGTCTCCCTTAAAGACAGGGAGGCGGTCAGGGAAGTCGGCACCCTCAACCTGGATGTCATCCTTACTCTTCTCGCTGAGGTATACTTGTAATAATTTTTCGTTTCTTATTTATATAACTTTTGAGCCGCCTGTATCTGACGTCTGTTTTTGGTCGGGTCCAGTCTATGCTGCAAGTACTCGGTCTTTGCAGGCCCATAAGGGAGAAGACCAAAGAGGTAAAGGATGCGAAGGCTCGGGCCGCCTCTGTTTCTGACAAAGCTATGTTCCAGATTGCCCAAAATGAACTTCTGACTAATGACATACTGTATTATCAGGCGGCAGCCAACTTGCAAGTCAAACGGACTTAGAGGCGGCCAAGAAGAGGATCTCAGAGCTGGAGTCGTCCGTTAAGGACCTCAAGGCTGAGCTCGGGCCTCTTAAAGAGGCGGACAAAGAAGCAGCCGGCCTACGAACAAGGGTTGACAAGCTCAAACTCCGCCTGCGAATTAGGAGACCCAGCTTGCCAAGAAATACCTCTCAAGGGTTAATGAAGAGAAGGAAGCCCTAGTCAAGGACATGATGGACGACTGCAGCGCCATCATGAAGAGGACATGGGGGGTTCTCTTCCCAGAGACCAGCTATGAGAAGTGGGAGAATCAGTTTGCCGCCTCCACCAAGGAATACAATGATCTGATCCTGAACCAAGCCCAAGAGGGCGAGGAAGAGGAGGAATAGGAGTCGACTAATTCTACTTCTGGGGAGACGGACCAGGAAGAGGAGAAGGAGGGGGAGGATGATGAAAAAGAACAGCGGCCGACTGGGGACCAGGCGGATGCGGCTGCTGATGCTGATGTACCCCCTCCGGCTGCTTAAGCTTTCCCTTTTTTTACCAACTTTTCTTCGGCCTGCGTGCCGTTTGTGTTGTATCATTACCCGACCAAGGGGTCGGGGTTTATTAACAATTTCAACATTTTTGTCGGTCTTATGGCCGACTGTTATATGAAACATCCGACAGTTTTGCTGGATTTTCCAATTTTCACTTTGCTTTGAATTTTTCCATTTCATAATTTTGCCAAGTATAGCTTGCCTTTTTGTATGAATGCTTCGAATATTTTTCAAAATGTCGATTGTTTTGGTATACCGACTGTTCTTGCCCTAGCCGGCTGTGCGCCTGCCTTTCTAAGGCTGATGGATTAACTTAGAAATCTTTGATACTTTAGAGTATCACTGATTTCTAGGTCAATCAATCACTATGGTGATTGCCCCAAACCAGGCGGACAGACGGCCATTGGATAGACGGTCATACAGTCAGCATGATCCGGCTCTCGGCCTCAATATAGTTCTTTAGACGAACCACGCTTTTTCACTAAGTTTTGTACTTAGTTTGTTTTATGATTGTAAAATGTCCGTTTGTTTGGTGCCTGTACAGAACAAGCGCCAAACTGGATGCGTAATCGAAGCGGCAACCGCATGTTGGGTTATAGGCGGTAGCTTCAACTGTTTTACCAACTTAAATAGGAATAATGGCCGAATGCCGACTGTTTATCAAAAGGACAGGCGGCTTCATTCGTACCGTTTAGGTTCCTTGCTAGGTTGGTTTAGTGACTATGAGTTAACCTTTAGGGTTAATCAGTCTCCATCTCTTGAACTTGGGTGAATAGAAGAAACAGTCGGCTGTGGCCGCATGTTGTTTTTCCATTTTCTAAGTTACTTAGCTTATTACCCAAATTGCTGCCAAGTTTAGAACTTAGCTTATGCCGACTGTATTGTCCTAAGAAATAGCAAGCGGTTTCTGACTTAGATTTTAACTGTCTACCGTTTGTTTAAAGTAAGATGGTACGTTTATCTTCATCTCATGTCAAATGATTGCGAGGTTGTCTTAGAGACATTCGGTAGGGCCATTTATTTTAGGTTTATAGAGCAATGTGCCACCCAAATAGGAGATGCACTCTGCGACGAATTCACCCGGATGGATGTCGCCGGACGCCTGCTTAAGTTTAGGACGGACGTATTAGTTTAATTTTATTAGGATCATCCGGCCTTAGGCCTCAAGGTGATCATCCAGCCATGGTCCTCAAGTTGATCATTCGGCCTGTGGCATCATTAGGTCGTTCAGAAAAGAACATAGTTGCTAAGTTGTCTAGACTTAGCATTTTTACTCATGTGAGAGTAGGTGATTAAAAGAAATAAGGCCGACTGTGTATTGTACAGGCGGCTTGCCTCACTGAGGAGACTTGCAAAAAACTGAAAAATAAATTGCAAATTTTATTGATATGCTTTCATGTACACATAATTTACAAATCTCAGAAGTACTTTTTCAAGTTGTCTACGTTCCAAGTTCTGGCTAGCTACCTGTCGTCTGGTGTTTCCAGGCGGTAGGTGACGCCTCTAACTTGTTCATAGATTCGGTAAAGTCGTCCCAATTAGGAGTCAGCTTTCCCTGTTCGTTTGCCCTACCGGCTGCTTCCATTTTTCGTAACACAAAGTCCCCTACTTTCAGGGGGCGCTTATGCACTCTTTTATTGTAAGCTCTCGTCATTATCAGACGGTAGATCTCATGACGCAAGGCCGCATTGCCCCTGCGTTCTGGAAGTGAGTCCAATGCTAGCCGCATGGCCTCCCAGTTAGCCTCTTCGTCATAAAGCATGACTCGAATAGTTGGCCTCCTAGTAGCCGCCTCTGCATCCACCCCCCATTCAAATATAGTCCTCTTCTTAATTTCTTGGAAGAAATAGAGGCACTTGTCGCCTGACGACTGAGGAATCTCCCCAATGCCGCCTGACAGCCTGTTAATTTTTGAACTTCTTTTACAGTACGGGGCGACTGCATGTCTGTGACCGCTTGTACTTTTTCCGGGTTAGCCTCTATCCCCTTTTGATCAATCAGAAATCCGAGGAACTTCCCAGACTCAATACCAAAAACACATTTCTTGGGATTGAGCATGACCTGGTGCCGCCTGATTGTGGCGAATATTTCTCAGAGGTCTGTAAGATGGTCCGTTTGTAGTTTGGATTTGACTATCATATCATCAATGTATGCTTCCACATTCCTTCCTATTTGATTAACAAAGACCGTATTAATCATTCTCTGGAAGGTAGCAGGCGCATTCTTCAACCCAAACGGCATCACAGTATAACAGAATAACCCCTGATCAGTGACGAATGCTGTCTTTTCTTGACCTTTCTTCCACACAGGTATTTGGTAGAAGCCTGAATAGGCGTCCATAAAGCTTATCAAGGCATGGCCGACTGTAGAGTCGACCAGACTGACGATCTTTGGGAGAGGATAGCTATCCTTCGGACATGCCTTGTTCAAGTCTGTGTAGTCAACACACATGCGCCAGGTTCCATTCGGCTTCTTCACAAGCACAATATTGGCAACCCAATCAGGGAAATAACATAGCCGAATGAACTTAGCATGTAACAATTTTTTACCTCGGCGGCTGCTGCCTGACTTCTTTCCTCACCATGGTTCCTCTTCTTTTGCCTTACCGGCTTCTTTTTAGGATCCACAACAAGCTTGTGAACGGCTAGATTTGGGCTGATGTCTGGCATCTTGTCCACCTCAAAGGCAAAGATGTCTTTAAATTCTCTTAACAAGTTATGCATGTCTGCACCAAGTTTAGCAAAAGCAGCCGTCCCCACCTTGATAGTTCATTCAGGACGAGAGTCATTCGGAACGATGTTCATGTGCTCACCAGCCGGCTGGGGACGGAGTTCATCCGGCCTTTCACCGGTCAATGATTGCTATTGCCTGTCTTTTTTCTCGGCCACCATTTAGTTAGCCTTTTTCTTCTTGCCGGCTGCTGTGGCAGCAGGCGCGACTTCCTTGACTTGGTCAAGATCAGTAGTTTCTCCACTAGGGCCGGCTGCGACCATAGTGGGTTTGACATCAGACAGATAACACTCCCTGGCCATCTTTTGGTCTCCCCGTAGGGAGCTGACTGTTCCATCACCCCTCTCAAAGTGAAGGAATGATGACAACCTTGGATTCATTCAGGGTGGGACGCCCCAAAATCATGTTATAGGCCGTCAGCTCTTCAACAACTAAGAACCGGACCACCATGTGGCGTCCCTCCCCTTTTTCGCCCAGACGAATGGGTAGGTCTATTCGACCTACCGGATGTACCACACCACCTCCAAATCCCACTAAGGGATGAGAGACCTGGTGCATGTTCTTGGGCTTGTACCTGAGCTTGACCATGCACTTGTGACTGATGAGATCAGACGAGCTCCTAGTATCAATGAGGATTCGGCAAACCCTTTGGTTGGCCACTTTGCATTCGATGACAATAGGGTCATCATGCGGCCTCCTGACTTCTCCCCTGTCACCCTCAGTAATTACAACTTCGGGGAAGGAGTCCTTGGATGCCTGTCCGTCGTCAACTGAGTTAACATCAAGCCATCTGATGTAGTCCTTGTTACCTCGGATGGTAGGGTCACCTCCAGCAAAGCCGCCTACTATTGTATAGATCGGAGTCTCTTAAGTGTCTGAACTATTAGCAGAATGAGGCTTCTTCTTGGACGACGTCCTGGGTTAGTCTGCAGGGTAACCTTGGACCTCAAAATATAAGATTTGAGAACTCCTTTATCAGCCAAACGGTCCAACAACCGCTTGAGACTAAAGCATTCGTTGGTGTCGTAGCCAATATCCTCATGGTAGTGGCAATATTTATTTTTGTTCCGATTTTTCGCGGAACCTTTCATAGCAGCCGGTTTCTCAATAGAGACCCGGTCCTTTATCTCCATGAGGATGGAGTAACAATATTTGTTGAATTCGTACTTCGGGGAGTACGTCTTTGTTTCTTTCTTCTTCTTCTTCTAGGACGGCTGTTCAGAAGTATTAGCCACCCAGACTTCTTTTCTTTTCTTTTCTTCTTTCTTAGCCGGCTGAAATGGCCGACTTTCTCTCTTGTAAGACCTCTTTGAGTCTGACTGTTTACTAATGTTGCAGAGTTTGGTCGCCTGTATATAGGCGTCCGCCTCCATCAGTGCCTCTTGGAGGGTAGCAACCCTCTTTCTGACGAGGTCGAACTTGAAGGCCGACCTGTCCTTCAGACCTTTGAAAAAGTCTGTGTAGGCTACCTCATCAGACAGTCCTTGAATCTGAATTCTCATCAGATTGAACCGCCTGATACATGAACGTAACCTTTCCTTCTCACCCTGCTGTATAGCTCCCAAGTCGAGACTTGTTTTCTTCGCAGGGATATTCATTGAGAAGTTGGACGCAAACAAGTATGCAAGCATCTTGAAATTATTTATGCATCCGGCTGGCAGGTTTCCGAACCATTGTTGGGCGACACCCTTCAATGTGACCGGGAAGCATCTACACCATGCGGCATCATCCAACCCTTGAAGATACATAAGGTTGGTGTATGCCATCAGGTGGTCTTCGGGGTTGGTGGTACCATCATAAGTACCTACCAACACATTTTTCACCTTGGCCGGCTGTGCGGCCTTAGTTATTTCCTTGGAGAACGCAGAGGGTTGTTCTCCAAGCCTTAGTAGATGAAGCTGCCAGTCCAGAGGCTGGACGTTCTGTGCCACCTGCCCTCCGAAAAGGGTAGGTTGCATGTAAGGTTGTCCATACGGGACGTATGTCTGTTGAGGAACATACGGGGCCGCATGGTACGTCTAAGGACCAGAATGTGCGGACAGGCCGCCTGCCTGGTTCTCTTGGTTTGATTGGGAATACCTCATTGAGGTATTCTGAGAGCTGTCTTGAAAGTTCGACGTTGAAGCCGAATCCGACAGTTGTATATTCTTCTTCTGCTGGATTAACATCCGAGCATCAGAAAATGTTTTCTTTGTACCATCCGGCTGAACATGCCGGATGGGCTTCCTCTTCCCTGGCTCAGGGAACCGGAACTTGGTCAAGCCGATCAAGGGCGACTGTCTCTCCCTATGCTTAGGGTATGGAGTAGCCTCTCGGTCCTTGACCGGCTTGTGCCTCCCAGACTTGGAGGGCTTCTTGGCCGACTGCTCCTTGGTGGAGACAGCCGTCCGTTTATCAATTAGATCCTTTATTTCCCCTTTGAAACTTGTCATGAAAGTCATGAGCTCGTTTCTGGTGATGGGGGTGGATCCTCCGGCCGCTTGAGGCTGACCAGCCGGCTGGTTCACTAGGCCCTGCCTGGTCATTGTTCCGTTCCCTCCTTTCGTTAGGACTGATGCGCTGAGTTCTTAGGGACTCGTCACGGGCCGTGTGTGTGGCGACATCATAGTCGTCATCTGTATCTTGGTCTGAGAAGACCTCTGCGTCGGCCATATGCCGCTTCTCATTAAGAGGCGGTACAGGTTCTAGTGAAGCCATCTTAGAAGAACTCTCCCCACAGACGGCGCCAAATGTTTCGGGGTTTCTTTGATGTCCTGCGGGAGAGTTACAATACCAAGACTGACCTCTGTACCTGCAAAACAACGGAGACTCCTGTGGGTGGGAGTTTCGCCTCCGACAATCAAGTTAGAGCGTGTTCGGAAGTAAAGATGCGGAAAGTAGAGGGGATCAGGATCCTCTCGGAAGGGGAGTGATCTTCCGACTATATGAGACAGTCTCGGAATTCGAGCCTTAGCTCTCAAGTAGCGCAATTAAAGCTGGAGTTAATGCTAAGCAAGTAATGTACGCGTGTGTTTAATGATTTATGAATAATGTTCCTCAGAGGGAACATCTCCCTTTTATAGGGTCTTTGAAATGCGGGCCCGGTACTAGGTTTTCAGAAACCTAGGACCGACTAGGCTTGCCTAGGTATTTGGGCCCTTAAAGGCCATTTTCCCAGTTGGCAATCTGCTTGACAGGTGTCGTGGCCTGATTGGTCCACCTTGGACCTCTCATGAAGTGACACGTGGCGGGCTCTGGTTGGTCTACGTGGATGACAGGTGGCAGGGTTTCATTGGTCCACGTGGCGGGAGAAATCCCCTATTCACCTGTTATACCAGGTAAAATTGGTCAAGATTTTTTTTCCTTTTTCTAATGTTGATATTTTACGAAAAAAGGAAATTAAAAAAAATAAAAAACCATACACCCTTACACATGCCAGCCACCCCACTGCCACCCACTAAGCCTGACCCCTCGCCCCCAGCGTCGGCCGATGCCCAGAATCTCCTCCCCTGGTCTCTGGTGTCGGCTATAACCACACCTTAATAACCTTCACCACCTCTCGCCATCAAAACCACCATCAACCCAACACCACCACTCCAAGGCGTCGAAAACCCATCCAACCCCCAAAATCCCAACGATAACCCCGGAAAACATCACAAGCTCTCAACAACAATAAAAAAATAAAAAAAAAAAACCCTTAAATTGACGAGCTTAATTGTTGAAAAAAATGGTAGATCGTGATAGAAATTAGGATTTAGTTGCTTGAATTTATTCTTGTGTTTAAATTTGAACAACTCGATTTTTTTTATTTCGAGGTGCCGGATTTGTGGGTGGGTAGGGTGTGTGGGGATGGTTATGGTTATGGTTGCTTAATGGTTTCGAGGTGGGGGATTTGGAGGGGCATGATTATGGTTGTCATGGGTTTTTTCGAGGTGGAATTTTCGTGGCTGGGGTGGGGGTTTTCGGGGTTGGGGGAGGAGTTTTCAAGGCTAGGGGAGGAGGAGAGTTGTCAGGAGTTTTTCGGGTTGTGGTTGGGTTTTCGGGATGGTTAGGGGGTTTTTCCGGCGTGTCTAGAGAGTTTCGTGGTGGGTGGGGGTGAGAGTGGCCATGAAAGGGTTGCATGTGGTGGTTGATGGTGGTGGTTAGGGGTGAGCAAAACTGGGTACCCGGTCAGTTTTAAAGGACCTGGAACCGAACCCGGTTATAACCGGGTCCGAGATTTTGGAACCAAAACTGGAACTGGTTGTAACCGGGTCCCGTAGTGGCGGAATTGGTCCCGAAACTTGTGGGAACGGTTCCAAGACCGGGTACCTAGTTCTTATTTCAATTATTTCCCAAAGTTAAAACTAAATTGCAATACAACTTTAACTACAAATTAATTTCTGAAAACCTCAATATGTTGATTTGTCAAAATTCAGTAAACACTATCAATAAAAAAAAAATTCAATAAACGATTATAATTTTACTATGAAATAAAAAATATAAATCCCCAAATATACAGAGTATACAAAAAAAACATAAAACTCCCCTAAAACTATCGTCTTTAACTCCATATGTAGACACCATCGATCTCCACCTTCGCCATCACCTTTGTTGTATCTCGTTGCCACCAAGATCTATTTTCTATTGAATATCTCTAAGAATTAAACATCATTAGCACGCAATTATTGGCTTAATTTACAGAGGGACGGCGCCGAAGGAGGTTTGTAACACCATTTTTGGTTTTAATCTATGAAAAATTACAGATCTAAAAGGAAGAGTATGAGAGGCAGGAAGGGAGCTTAGAGGAGAGAGAAAAAAAAGGATGAGAGGAGGGGAATGTGATTATGGCCTGGTATAAGGCGTGATAATTGATGAGAGTAGTTGCTTTAAGGTGGGTAACTGCCCTAATTGGGTATAGTAGAGCGGAGAGAAAAATCTAGAAGTTTTAGGGTTTTGTTTGATAGTGGGTTGAGAGTTTTATAAGCAATTGGGCTTAGAAATTAAAATGAGCTGGAGATAACTCTTTAGTTTCTTAAAAACACAAACAATCCACATACTATGTATCATATCTAATCGGGTACCCAGTGGGTACCGGGTCCAAAGATTTGGAACTGGAACCGGTTACAACCGAGTCCGAATTGGACCCGGTTTCGGAACCAGTGAGACCAGTTCCGGGTCTGGACCCGGCGGGTCCTAAGCGGTTCCGGGTCCGGTACCGGGTACCCTGGGTCTTTGCTCACCCCTAGTGGTGGTTGTATGGCAGTGAGGTGAGGGGAGAGTGATTTGTTTTTTTTTTAATTAAATTATTAATTTGAAAAAGATAATTAAAGGTTTTTAATAAAAAAAAATAATAATTAAAGGAAAATTAAAAAAAATGACCGGTTGTACTGGTCACAGGTCATTTGGATTTATTTTGGGAGAAAAAATGCAAACTTGTGTTTATTTGGGAAGATTTAAAGGTTTGTCCATTTTGGAAAAATGGGGCAAAGATTGGTTTGTTGTTGTTAAATTTTCCAAAAATATACCTATTCTTTTACTCTTTTGTGAACTAGTTCTTCGTTAAATCGCTTAATAAACTATCGACGCGTTTTTTGTGTGACTGGCCATATCGTTTGGCCGGAGTTACTTATTTAGAGGTTATTCTGTCGATCAGGGGTTAATTGATCGAACCCCTGAATAAGTAACCCTAGCCACACGGTGTGGCCAGCCACATATGAAAATTTGTGGTGAAATATACGCTTCTGTTGTTGTTCATGATCAATTCTTTCAAGAAGTTTTAATAGTCGAATAAACAAGCAAAACCACTTTAACTGAATAGCTGAATATAAAAAAGTGTAAGACCTACAAATGTATTCAATATTATTAACTGTCTTGAAACCTTTGGTTTCCACTGTTTCTTTGTTGTTTGTGATTTCATCACGAGCTTGTCTTAGCTTCACTGTGTATGGACTCCCAATACTGAATAGCTGAATATAAAAAAGTGTAAGACCTACAAATGTATTGAATATTATTAACTGTCTTGAAACCTTTGGTTTCCACTGTTTCTTTGTTGTTTGTGATTTCATCACGAGCTTGTCTTAGCTTCACTGTGTATGGACTCCCAATCCTTGTACATATTTGAACTTAACTTTTATTTACTCTGAGAGCATCTAAATTGACATAGACTATACTAGTTTTTAACTTTTTACAAAACAATGCTCTAACTTACATAGACTATATCACTTTGATAATTTTTTATTAGAGAATATATATTTTTATACTTTTGATAAATTTTTATTAAGAATTTATATTAAAGAATTATATTTAAGAATTATATTTTATACTTTTGATACATACTAGCACAAATTTGAGTTAATTTCATTTTACACATAAAACAGTTAGTATAGACTATACTATTTTATACAAAGACAATACTTTATCTAACATAACTGATATATGTTGTGCAAGGAGTAGGGGCGGAGCCAAAATTTAAAGTTAGGGGGGCCGATGGTTGAATCAATATATTAATATATAGCTTATTAATATAACAA
This sequence comes from Chenopodium quinoa, assembly GCF_001683475.1. Taxonomy (NCBI): domain Eukaryota; kingdom Viridiplantae; phylum Streptophyta; class Magnoliopsida; order Caryophyllales; family Amaranthaceae; genus Chenopodium; species Chenopodium quinoa. The sequence continues at coordinate 1,484,969 of NW_018743783.1, forward strand.
TTTTTTTAAAATCGCATTTTATGATTTTTCATAGAAATAAAATCGGCAATAGTAGATTGTATGTTAAAATTATTGGCAATTTCATTTTCTATGTATAAATCATGTGTAAAATTCACTTGTTGACTATCAACCACTCACTTTAAAAAATTAAGAGTTTATTTATTTATTTTTTATTTATGATTACCTATCATATCTTATAGGAAAAAAAAAACTTAAAAATGGTGATCTATAGACAAATTATTACTGAACAATTAGACAAAAATATAAAATTTTGTAGAATAATTAAAGGTGGTAATTTATAAGAGAATAAAAAAATACATGATTAAATACAAGTAGAAGATCGAAGAAATTAAAAAAAAAATTCATTAATAGAAGAGTTGAAGAAGTTAGTAGAGAACTTGAGCGAAAAAAAAAGTGAGGAAAGAATAAGATGAATGATCTAATATGGTTGAAGTTATGAGAAAGCTTATGAAATTTAAAATTAAAGAGTTAAAAGCATCTTTGGGTAATTATTTTAATATTTTACCAAAAAAAAAAAATTAAATTAAAAATACTATGCTAGTAAGTTTTGAACCTCAAACCTTGAGTATCAATTCTATACACACTTACCAACTAAGCCAATAAAATTTCAATAACAATTAAGGAAACTCATTGTTATATATTCAAAAATACTGCAGGGGCCAAATAAGAAAAATGTGGGCCGTGGGGTTGGGCTACAGGGTCCGGGCCCCTGCCAGTCCCCTCCGTTGCTCCGCCCCTGGCAAGGAGTATCTAACCTTGCACCATACAAGAGTAAGAATTACCCTTTCATGCTCAAAACTAACTTATTACTACCACTGGGTAAGTAGTAGAAAAGGTTTTATACTCTTGTCTATACAGACAACAAGGATAGGAAGAACTGATCCCGAGGGAAACCACTTGGATTTAGGACAATGGCGGATCTTGGACCGAAAAGTTAGGGGTATGGCTTGATCCCTTAACCTTTTGTTAAAAAATAACAATACTTAACCACTATACCGCAACTTTATATATACAATAAATAAACATCAAATTACTTATAATAAACAACTTAAAATACTTAAGAGGGGCTGGGTCCTTGCCCGTCCAAACAAAGGCCCACCCCTGATTTAGGAGTACAAGAAATATAAGCATGTACCTATAAAAGATCTGCATGTGTGAAATCATTGTGGTAAGAATGGCCACAAGATGAATGAGTGTGTTACCATGAGAAACATGGTTAAGAATGGAAAGAAGTAAGGTGTGTTAACGAGTTGAGGTGAGACCGATTCTAGGCAGGCTCGAGCTTGAAGCTTGAAGCTTGTGAGATCAGGCTCTACTCCAGCTTGATCGAAGCTCGACGAGCCTGGAAAACTAAAGCTTTGTCGAGCTCGAGACTGCTAAAGGCGAGCTCAGCTCAAGGCTCGATCAAAGCTTGTCAAGCCCAAAATCAACAAGGCCCAAATGGTGCTCATAATCATTGTTTCATAGACAAAATTGTGCTATCCCTTTCCAATCTTTCAATGTAGAAAGCATGAATATTGCATATTACTTAGAATTGATTAAAAATTTAATTTACTCAAAACTAATTAATCTAAATTGATTAAATATTTAATAAATATATAAATATATTTATTTACATATATAAAATTAAATTAATATATAAAATTAAATTTATATATAATTAATATATAAAATTAAATATATTTATTAACATATAAAATTAAATTTATATATTTAATAAATATATAAATTTAATTATTGTGATCACTTCGATTAAACAACAAGATTAATAAGAACCTCAATCAGTTATCTCGGGTTCGTTTGGCATCATTGTGGTTTTTTGTTTTTTTGTTTTTCAAAATCATATGATATGTGTCATATAATGAATAAAAAATTAGAAAACAAAAAACCAAAATTGAAAACAAAAAACAATGCCAAACAAGCACAAATTATCTTTTTAGGCGTCATTTTTAATTTTTATTACCGAATTTGTCAAAGTTGGGTTATTTTAAGTTTGAGTAGAAGTGTGATTATTTTTTTGTCACCAAAGTTCTTAGGGGGTGTTTGGTATTTGAGAATTGAGGGTGGGATTAGGAGTTTTAATCCTAATTCAAGAAAAAAAAATTTGTTTGTTTGATGGGAATGGGAATAAAAATAGGTTTGGGAATGAGAATATTTAGGGGAGAATTCCCACCATTTTATTACCTAGGGAGGGTAGGTAATAAATGGATGAGAATGAGAATAAGTTTAAAATGACATTTTTACCATTGATGAAAACAATGAAAGGAAATATTAGTAAGGGTAAATTTGTAAAATTATTATTTATTCCCTATATATTCCAACTCACTATCCAAACAAGGTATTGGTATATTTTCATGAATTCCCAACAATTAATTCCCAATCCCATTCCCACCTTTTAATCCCAAAACTCCCATTCCCAAGTTCCAAACGCCCCGTTAGAGCACTCCCAATGGTGATAAAAAAATATGCTCATGGGCATTTTGGGTGGGCAAAAAATATGCTCATGCATTACAATGGTGTTCAAATGAAGAAATGCAAAAATATGCTCATAAGCATTTCTAAAAATGCCCAAGACTTGGGCAAATTTGAGGATGAATAGTGCTCTGGTGGGCCTCGCAATTTGCAATGGTTATATTTTTTGTAATGCAAATTTTGAAATAAATATTAATTAAAAAATAAATTAAAATTACCAACGGTCATAAAATTTAATTCTCTATAAATAGACATGCATTTTGGTATATTTTGGTATAATTTCAGAAATACCATAAATCCTCCATATTCTTTATTTTAACGATAAAAACGACACAAATAAAAAAAATAAGTTACACAAATTTAGACTAGTTTTTATTTATTTGGAGTAATATTGTTAAAATATAAAAGAAATTAATAAATAAAAAAGTGTTGTGTAGGAGAGAGAAAGTAATGGTGGGGTATTGAAAAAGTAAGAGAGAGAGTAGTGGACAAACATATTTTTTACTCACCATTGGAAGAGAAATTGTGAAAAAAAATTTATTCATGGACAAAATAGATTTATTGAAAGAGATAGTGGGTGGGCATTTTTTTTTGCTCATCATTTAGAGCGGTCTTGGTATTATTTCACCACCTCTCTCTCATTCTCTCTCCTCATTAATCAATTCAATGTCACAAAACTAAAGGTTCCTCCCTAAACTGCGCTGGTGGCCTAATTTTGTTTACGATATTGGAAGTTTCCGGCAAGATCTTCGAGATTTGGGGATTGGTTGTTCAGGTAATTTTATAAACTTCTTAGGGGGTTTTTAATTTACGGTTATAAATTGGGGTTTTCACGATTTTTTGCATAAAAATAGTTCAGCTGCAGTGTTCTGTAAATTTTATTTGGGGGTTTTTCTATTTATGCTCTTAAATTAGGGGATTTAACGAATTATGGGAACAAAATTAATTAGGGTTCATGCTACTGTGTTTGTTGTTGAAACTTTATCTTTAGTTGATTATATAAACGCGCGAAGCTCATATACAAATCTGAAACTCGTAGATGCTGCAATTTGATCTTGGCATTTGGATTTGTAAATTCGTTCCCAATTTAAAACTTGTTAAATTCAGTGGCAGTTTTTGATAATTTATGCTGAATGATTCAGTAATTAAGCATGGTGTATGTTTGATTGGATTTAGGTTTACTAATCTTGATATCAATTTGTATATATGGTTAATTTGTTACTTCCTCCGTTCTTTTTTATTTGACCCGTTTTGACTTTTACACTATTCACCACCCCTCTTTTGACCATTTTTTGTGAATAATATACAAAGAAAAAATATTCATGTGGGATTTTTTGAATTTGTGTCAATAAGTACTATCATAATTAATAACTTTTATAATTTTTACTTGTGGAGAATTAAAGTTATTGATAATTAAAGTTTTGCATTGGCAAATCAAAGTAAAAAAAACTGAGGAAGTATGAGCTTATGACTATGTAGCAAAACTTCAAAATTGTACTTGTATAATGACTTTTGGTAACTATTCGTTAAAAAAAAAAAAAATTCTGGTAACTGGTTAATGAATAATGCTTAGTGTGTGATTTCAAAGGTTATGAAAATCTAGATTCAATGGAACTTACCCTTTTTATTTTGTTATTTAGAGAAGATGATTAACTTATTCAGAGTGAAAGCAAAACAGAGGGAAAATGCTGAAAATCTTAATGGAAAGACGAATGTCAAGAAGCAAACAGCTGGCGAACTACGTCTTCATAAAGGTATTCTTTCTTAAATAGCTGTAGTTGGGAACTTGGGATCCATATATGGTGCTGTAGTCTGGTTTTGTGTAAGTTGTGTTCAGAGTTATGATTTGAAGAACTACCTTGTGTGTGAGATCTTCCATTGAACTGGATATTATCCAATCTATCACACCGTTACAGTATTTCTGTAATTCAGTTTCATTATCCGCGCATCATTTATATGGGGTTCTCAGTCTATTGTTCGATTACCCTAGACTCATGCATATATGAACGTGTCATTAGTTTTATATAAGAGACTGGGTTGGAGATTTTACTATCTCTTTCTATGTGTGTGTGGATTGCATGGACGGTGAGATTCTTGCTTCTCCGTTGCTCTGTCCTGACCAGATTTATGGTTAATTGTTTATGTCATGATTTGCTCTGGGAAGTGTTTGCAAGCTTCACACTTTCTTTGACAATTTTTTGCCAGTTTCTTGTTATAAACTGATCTTTCGGCATAATAATAGAGACACATTATTCTTGTTAGAATAGTTTCATGTGGCATCTATTAACATCTCATCTGCTGCATTTGGTCCTGGACTCCTTTGTATCCACTAATTCTGCATTGTGTAGGTTGAAGGTTTTTATTAGACGTATGATCAACATATTATTACGCTTCACATTACTGTTACATCTTCTGTTTACATATTGTGGCTTTAAAATATTTACTTTTTCTAGATATCAGTGAACTGAACCTGCCCAAATCATGTACCATATCGTTTCCTAGTGGGAAGGATGATCTGATGAATTTTGAAGTTACTATCCGGCCTGATGAGGGATATTATTTGTAAGTGTCTCTTCTAATTCATGCCAACACCTGGATTGCATCATGAGTCTCACAACTGTCGTCTTTTCTTATTACCAGTCATAATTCATAGGCTATTGCTAACTAGTGCTTAGTTCTTGCAGATCTTTGTACCAATGTCATAGATTACTTCTTTCATCATTCTTGATTTTGTTTCTTTCCATTTTCTTAAAAGGAAAAATTGCAAGGAAGGTCCTTTTAAGTAGTCGACCTTGTGAGAAAGGTCTTTTTAAAAAAAAGGTGGCACAGAAGGTCCTTTGGCGTTTTGGTTGTGAGGAGGGTCCTTTGACCAAACTCCGACGTTGACCTCCGTTTTCCGGCCAAAAAAAGTCACGTGCCGTGCACGTGACCACTTAAATCAGCCTTTTTTTTTTTCTTTTCTTTCCTCTTCATCTTCTTCCTCCCTTCAATGCTTGCAACTTAGAGTGATTGTAGTACCCAACACCCACAAATGCCAACCCATACCCAAACAAATCGATAGGGGTAACAATACCCTTAATCACAGACCACGAAAATGCAATCAACAACCAATCTTTAACAACCCCAACAACATTCATAGTCAAAGCCGATGTCTTCCCAACAAGCAAGAACACAGCAAGATTCAAAGCAAAAGCACAAACAGAATTCGTCCCAAATATAAACCAATCTAGATGAAAACTCAACGAATCCCTTAGAATTGGATACTCTACAATCATCCAAGGAATTGATAGAAACACCAAACAACAAGGAGCAACATAATAAAGCGATGTAATCGGATTAAAACTAATACCCTTTGAAGTTAATAAGATCTGAATCATTACCAATCTAGTAGCTTCAAATGCAACTGCCCCCAATTGTAGGGTTACACCCCAAGCATCAAATTTCGCCTCACCATAAGCATCAATTGCAACCCTAAATGAAATCGACATCATATTCGCCATCGTTTCGCCTCGAAACATGACTCCAATTGAATACACAGCAACATGCATCAAAGCCTTCAACATTTGAATGAATGAAACACTCAAATAGATGTAATTCGAAAGCCACAATGAAAATGCATATAGAGCACCAATTGTAACATTGTAATGAATGATTTGAAAGGGAGGGGGAAAGGGATGGGGTTCCTTGTTGCCGGAGGTGGAGGTGTGGTGGGCGAATGTGTGGCCGGAAATGCCATTCATGGAGGTGTGGAATTGAAAGGGAGGAAGAAGATGAAGAGGAAAGAAAAGAAAAAAAAAAAGAAAAAAAAAAAGGCTGATTTAAGTGGTCACGTGCACGTGACTTTTTTTGGCTGGAAAACGGGGTCAACGCTGGATTTTGGTCAAAGGACCCTCCTCACAACCAAAACGCCATAAAAGGACCTTCTGTGCCACCTTTTTTTTAAAAGGACCTTTCTTACAAGGTCGACCACTTAAAATGACCTTCCTTGCAATTTTTCCTTCTTAAAATTATTGTTATTTCTTAGCCATCAATATTGCTTTATTCTTTGTTCTCTTTTTTCTTGTAATTGTGGGGTAGTTGTCAAAATCTATATGTTTATGTTTTCTCCGTTTCACATTGAACGTATCATTTTGACTTTTACGTTTGCCTAACAAAATATTTTTAATATGAAATTTAATAAAGGGTTAAGGCTTTGATTGATTGAATAAAAGGTTAAAAAAAGAAAAAAAAACTTTTGCTAGTATACATCGAAATTATTCACACAACATTTCACACATTGATTTATAATTTACTATATCAGAAAAAAAAAAATATAGTCAAAGCTAAAAACGAATAGTGTTAGAGGTCCAAACAATGCATGTATTGTGTTACAGAGGAAGTAAATGTGCCGGAGTGGAGGAAAATTACATTAGTATATTTCTATTTGGATCATTGTACTTCATTTATAATTCATTTGGCTATGCTTCATTTGCAGTCTTTGTTTCTTTCTTCTTATCATCTCCCTCCACTCTTTTTTTGTGAGACACGCACCATTAAACTAGAAAGAACTTTTAGAGACAGAGAGAGTAGATGCATAGCGTATTGATATTCTAAGGAAACTTTTGATTGCAGAGGCGGCACGTTTGTGTTTACCTTCCAAGTTCCATCTGTATATCCTTATGAGCCTCCCAAGGTTAAGTGCAAGACAAAGGTAAATAGAGTGATTCTCTATGGAAAACCCGTCTTATGCTACATAAGATGATAACTTATTTGTTAGTTATGTGCATTTCTGAAATTTTTTTCCTAACTTGTATGCATCTGGCAGGTATACCATCCCAATATCGACTTAGAAGGTAATGTCTGTCTCAACATTCTAAGAGAAGACTGGAAACCTGTTTTGAATGTAAACACTGTCATCTATGGGCTGTATCACCTCTTCACGGTATTAACATTTCCCTTTATCTGGACATGTTTTTTTTCCTTTTATTGCTACATACATTGTATTATAGTGGCATTTTATTTGTGTGCAGCAACCAAACTATGAAGACCCTTTAAATCATGATGCCGCTGCTGTGTTGAGGGATAATCCAAAAATGTTTGAATCCAATGTGAGAAGAGCTATAGCTGGGGGTTATGTGGGTCAAACTTTCTTTCCTAGGTGTGTTTCTTGATGGTTATGAGGCTGTAAACTGTAAACTTGGATGTGAAGGGTGCTGTTTGACTGTATATCTTTTTGCGAACCAGTTCTTCATTGATGTTCTTAAAATGCTTATTTTCTGTAAAAAAAAAAGTACTAGTTAAAATATGCCTGGATTTATGAATTTGTAACCTCATTGTTTATCATTAACACATTTATGACAAGGGCAAGTATGATTATTGCGTTTTGTGAAAATAATTCAGCTGCTAAATTTCCCCGTAAACAAGGCTCTTCTGTTATTCATGATCATTTCTTACAAGAGTTTTAAATGTAGAATAAACAGGCAAATTCACCCTAACTGAATTGCTGAATATAAACTAGTCAAATTTGCCTAAATCCAGGCATATGTAGAAATGCTAAAAGTACCTAAAGCCCTAAACTCGTAACCGTAACCCCTTTGATCAGCCATGGGTAGAATTACAAACAACTATTTCAGTATATCAAAATTCGTTTACATTTCTCTAAATGAAGCAGCACAGGATAATGATTAATCATATAGAGCAAATAAAATAGATTGATGAATTCTGCCAAGTTAAATGTATTTGGATATTATTGACTGCCTTGAATCTTTGGTTTCCAGTGTTTCTTTGTTGTTTGTGATTTCATCACTTCATGTTCAATGTTATATGGGGCAGGAATCTACTCAGAATCACAAAATCATCCCTTTATAATCGTTGCTATATTTTGTATGTTTTTACAATAGACTAGTGTGTATCCCGGACGATGTCTTGGGTTGCTAGTTTGTGTACTTCTTGCTTTAATTTAACATTATGTTCGACTATTTGTATAGTTAGTGTGTGTAGTGGTTCGGGCGTTGCTTCGGATGTCACTTTTTTTTTTTTTTTTTTACATCATATGTATTAATATTATAATCTTGTGAAAAATAAATGAATTATATTACTTCTAATCTACTTAATAAATGAAAGGAATATATAATATTATGTGAAATTTGAAATATTAATAATAGTTGGTTGAGATGGTAAAAATATTACTTATATGTATTGGAGGTTATGGATTCGAATCTTGTTCAAAGCATATTTAGCGCGCATATGATGATGATGTGGCATTGTGACATAGCACACATACTTTGAAGAGTGCCACGTGGCACAGTAAAAAAAATAATAATAATACTTTACGTAAATAAAGGTATACAATTTTTTATTTATTTATTTATTTTCTTTTTAAGGTGTATAGAGTTTTATATTAAAAAAATTGAAAATTTTGATTAATACTTATGCTGTATATATTAATACAAATATAGTATATGCATATATATGTTACTAAAATGAATTTTCTATTTTAAATTGAAATCAAGTTTTATTGCAAAAATAGTAAAGTGAAATATATGAATCTTAGATAATAGTATTATTTTGATGATCAATATGTTCATTTTTTTTAATAAAATATATAAAAGATTTGTAAAAATATTTCAATTGATTGTATATGGAATATGATTGTCAATCGGGAAAGGATATATTATGGGTTATAATTAGTTTTCTTAAACTTTTTTTGCGGAAAAAAAAACCAAAATAATGGAAAGGAAAAATGGAGGGAATTTTTAACCAGTAAATGATATGTGATTAGGGGATTTTTATCCACCAATCACCGTCTGACAAGTGGACCAACCAGGTTCCGCCACGTGTCCTTCACGTAGGCCAATAGGAGCCTGCCACGTGTCAATCACAGATACGTCCTCTACGGACCAATCGAGGCACGCCACGTGTCCACCCATGCCAAATGGGAAAACCGGCCAACAAGGCCCAATCCTGTCTAGAGGCCCGGTCAGCCCTAGGTTTACCCTAAACCTAGAGAGTGGCACGCTTCTCAAGACTATAAATACTTAATTAATCCTCATTAAAAGGGATCAAGCAATTGAGAGAGCAATTGATCAAGCAATTAATCTCACCTGAAGAAGAGAGAAGAACAGAAACATTACGGAACACTAATAACCGGCTAATCTCGCTAACAAAGCAGATTACCAACATTAAACACTCTCACCTAGAGAGGTCTTATTACTTTAATTTCCGTATTAATTACTCCTTAATCAGGTACTAACTTGACCGTTGGAGGCGGAGCTCTCAGGAGTCTCCTTTATTTTGCAGGTACAGGCGTCCGGTTCCAGTCTCGGAATTGTAACTCTCCCGCAGGACATCAGAAAACCCTGAAACATTTGGCGCCGTCTGTGGGGAGAGTACTTCAGAGATGGCATCCAAGTCTGTACCGACTCCTGAAGAGAGGCGTCCCCTAAACGACCCTCAAGTTCAGTCGGACCATGACACTGAAAGTGAATTTGAAGTTGAAACTCATACAGCTCCAGACGGGACCCTAAGGGCCCGACGTACCCGTCATACCGAAAGGAGGGAACGGGAGCATCTTCAAACAGGAAGCGAGCCAGCAGGCGCACCGCCTGCTCGGCAACAGCCGACTGATGGGTCTGCTCCCATCACAAGGAACGAACTCATGACCTTCATGAGGGACTTCAAGGGAGAGATCCAAGAGTTGATCAACAAGAAGCCGCCTGCTTCAGTCAAGGAGCAGTCGGCCAAGAAACCTTCCACTTCACAGAAGAGGAAGCCAGTTCAAGGGCGAGAGGCGACTCCTCATCCTAAATCTAGGAAGCGGGAGCCACCTGCCCTTGATTTCACAAAATTCCGTTATCCTACAGGAAATAGGAAACCGGTTCGTCATATTCAGGCGGACGGGTCAAAGCAAACGTTCACAGATGCTCGGCTACTGCTAGAGCAGAAGAAGAGTGACCGATTGTCAGAGTCGGCTTCTACTTCAAATTTTCAAGACAGTTTGCGAAATGCCTCGATGAGGCATACTCAGTCGTACCATGAGAGTCAGTCAGGCGGCACCTCCCGTCAGTCCGGCTTTCATAGTGCCCAGGCGGTACCAAACTTACCATTTGTGCCGCAACAACAATATTTTATGCAGCCACCTCCATTTGGTGGACCTGCAGCAAAAAACGTCCAACCTATGGACTGGCAGCTACGGTTGCTTAGACTTGGTGAACAGCCGTCGGCCTTCTCCAAGGAAATTACTGAAGCCGCTCAGCCGGCCAAAGTAAAAAATGTATTAGTAGGCGCCTATGACGGCACTACTAACCCAGAAGACCATCTGATGGCATTCACCAACCTGATGTACCTTCAAGGGTTGGATGATCCCACTTGGTGCAAGTGTTTCCCAGCGACTCTCAAGGGAATCGCACAACAATGGTTCGGCAACCTGCCGACTGGTTGTGTAAACAGCTTCAGGACGCTTGCTTACTTATTTGCCTCCAACTTCGCCATGAACATCCCTGCGAAGAAAACGACCCTTGATTTGGGAACAATTTAGCAGGGCGAGAAGGAGGGGCTTCGTTCTTACATCAGGCGGTTCAACCTGATGAGAATACAGATTCAAGGGTTACCGGATGAGGTAGCTTATACTGACTTTTTTAGAGGTCTCAAAGACGGGTCTACCTTCAAATTTGATTTAGTTCGAAAAAGGGTGGCGACTCTTCAAGAGGCCTTGATTGAAGCAAAAGCCTATATACAGGCGACTGATCTGTGTATGATAAAACAGTCGGACGGGAAAAGGTTCGACAAAAGAGAAGGACGACAGAAACAGTCGTCTAACAAAGATGAGAAAAGAAAAGAGGTCTGGGCGGCTGATTCCTCTAAACAGTCGGCCCAGAAAAAGAAAAAAGAATTCAAACCATACTCCCCAAAGTATGTGTTTAACAAGGATAACCAGTTTATCCTAAAAGAAATAAAGGGACGGATCTCAATTGAGAAGCCGGTCCCCATGAAGGGTTCTGCAAACAACCGGAACCAAGATAAAATCTGTGCTTATCATGATGACGTTGGTCATCACACCAATGATTGCATCAGTCTCATGCGGTACCTAGACCGCCTGGCTGAGCAAGGTGATCTTGACACTTATGTCAAGAAATCTACGGGGAACACTTTCTCAAAAAAGCAATCGGCCAAAAAGAATCAACAGGCCGACAGCTCCGATACAGATGATGCAGTCGTCTACACCATTGCAGGCGGCTTCTCAGGAGGCGGCCCCACTATTAGGGGCAACAAAGATAATATAAGGCGGTTAGATGTAAATTCCGTTCACCAAGAACGGCCGTCCAAATATACATTTCCTGAGATTGTCATCACAGAAGAGGATCTAGGAGGGGTAAGGGGGCCGCATGACGACCCTCTCGTGATTGAATGTAAAGTGGCCAACCAGAGAGTTGGCCGAATCCTCATAGATACCGGGAGCTCCTCAGATCTCATCAGCAGCAAATGTCTGTCAAAACTGAAATATCAGACGGACTGCATACATCCGGCCTCCCACCCTTTAATAGGGTTTGGAGGAGGAGTCGTCCACCCACTGGGACGAGTAGATTTACCCATTCGCCTGGGCGAAAAAGGGGAAGGACGACACATGGTAGTCCGGTTCCTAGTAGTAGAGGAACTCTCGGCCTACAACATGATTCTGGGTCGACCAACCCTGAATAATTCCAAGGCTGTTATAATCCCGTCTCTTATGCTGCTTAAGTTTGAGAGGGATAATGGAACAGTCGGCTCCCTAAGGGGAGATCAGAGGATGGCCCGAGAGTGCTATCTCTCGGATGTCAAGCCCACTGTTATGGCCACTGGGTCAAGTGGAGAAAAAACAGACCTTGACAATGTCAAGGAGAGTGCGCCTGTTCAAGAAACAGGCGACAAAAAGAGAAAGGCGTCCCAGACAGAGTCCGCAAGAAAAGCAAGAAAATAGCAATCATTGGCAGAGGAGCGGCCGGATGCGTTCCGCCCTCAGCCGGCTGGTGAGCATGCGGACCTGATCTTAGACGACTCACGTCCTGACCGAACAGTCAAAGTTGGGACGACTGCTCTGAGAAACCTTGGTGACGACTTTCACAACCTATTGAAAGAATACAAGGAAATCTTTGCATTTGAAGTCCATGAAATGCCAGGCATTAGTCCTGATCTGGCAGTACATAAACTCGCTGTGGATCCGAAAAAGAAGCCGGTACGGCAAAAGAAGCGGAACCATGGCGAAGAAAGAAGTCAGGCGGCAGCCGCCGAAGTTAAAAAATTACTTGATGCAGGGTTCATTCGGCAATGTTACTTCCCAGACTGGGTTTCAAATGTGGTGCTTGTTAAAAAGCCGAATGGCACCTGGCGAATGTGTGTAGACTACACAGACTTAAACAAGGCGTGCCCCAAAGACAGTTACCCTCTGCCTAAAATTGATAACCTGGTCGACTCAACAGCGGGTCATGCCTTGATGAGTTTTATGGACGCCTATTCTGGTTTCCATCAAATTCCCTTATGGAAGAAAGATCAGGAGAAGACGGCCTTCGTCACTGATCAGGGGTTATACTGTTACACGGTCATGCCGTTTGGTCTTAAGAATGCCCCGGCTACCTTCCAACGAATGATAAACACTGTGTTCTTTGATCAGATTGGGAGAAACGTCGAGGCATATATTGATGATATGATTGTCAAGACTAAACTTCAGAAAGATCATCTGACGGACCTCCGAGAAACTTTCGCCACACTCAGGCGGCACCATGTCATGCTCAATCCCAAAAAATGTGTATTTGGAGTTGAGTCTGGGAAATTTCTCGGATTCCTTATCAATCAGAGAGGAATAGAGGCGAACCTTGAGAAGGTGCAGGCGGTCATTGACATGCAGTCGCCTCGTACCATCCGAGAGGTTCAGAAGTTAACAGGTTGTCTGGCGGCCTTGGGGAGATTCCTAAGCCGATCAGGCGACAAATGCCTATACTTTTTCCAAGCAATTAAGAAAAAGGCAAGGTTTGAATGGGGGCCGGATGCTGAGGCCGCCTTCCAGAAATTAAAAGTTCACTTGCATTCCTTGCCGAGGCTGGTCAGCCCTTTGCCCAAAGAGGATCTCTACATGTACCTGGCCGTCTCTGATCATGCGTTAAGCGCTGTGCTCCTTGCTGAAAGGGACGGCTGTCAGCTCCCGGTCTACTTTGTCAGTCACGTACTGAAAAATGCCGAGTTGAGGTATCCCTTAGTGGAGAAATTTGGTCTTGCACTCTTCATGGCTGTTAAAAAATTGAAGCCCTACTTTTTGGCACATGCAGTCGTCGTGTATACCGACCAACCAATCAAGCGGCCCCTTACCATCATGGAGTCGTCAGGACGAATGATCAAATGGGCCATAGAAATACAGAGCCTCGAAGTTACTTTCGAGCCTAGAAAAGCAGTGAAGGGGCAAGCCTTTGCTGACTTTATTGTAGAGATGACTCGTCCTCCTGACTCTCAAGTTCCAGACCAAGTATGGAAGGTATATGTGGACGGAAGCTCTACTTCAAATGGTTGTGGAGCAGGCGTCGTATGTCAATCTCCAGAGGGCGACAGGTTCGAGTATGCTCTACGCTTCAGTTTTCAGGCTTCAAACAATGAGGCAGAATATGAAGCTTTACTAGCCGGGATCCGCATGTGCAAGGCGGCAGGGGCAAGAAAAATAGACGCCTGTTCTGATTCACAATTGATAGTGAGTCAGTACAATGGCGAATACGAAGCAACCCATCCGGCCATGATCAAGTATTTACAGGCGGTCCGACAAGCAGTCGGCTCCCTTGAGGATTTCCATCTGATCCAAGTGCCGAGATCAGAAAACAACCAGGCGGATGCACTGTCAAAATTAGCATCATCCGCCTCCTCCGATACTCCTCGAACTGTTTTTTGGGAAGTAATGGAGAAGAGAAGCATCGAGGAAAACCCTATTGGAATCCTAGACAGAAGCTCAACCTGGATGGATTCAGTCAAGGCATATCTGACAAACGGTACACTGCCGGATGATCCTCAACAGGCGGCAGCACTGAAAAAACGAGCCTCCTGTTTTGAAATGATACAGGGAGAACTTCACAAGAGGGGGTACCTTCAACCCTTCTTAAAGTGTGTTACTCTTGAAAAGGGACGAGAGATACTAGATGATCTTCACTCTGGTTACTGTGCTTCTCATATAGGTGGTAGGATGCTTGCTCAAAGGGCAAGGCGGCAGGGCTACTTTTGGCCTACTTTGGAAGCAGATGCAATGGAGATGGTGAAAAAATGTGACAAGTACCAAAGGTTTGGCAAATTAATTCACCGTCCGGCTACTGACCTCACTACCATTCACAGCCCACTACCATTTGCTAAGTGGGGCATGGACATTCTGGGTCCATATACGCCTGCTACAGGCGGCAGAAGGTATATACTTGTTGCCGTTGACTACTTCACTAAATGGGTAGAGGCGGAGGCTGTAAAGGGAATCAAGACGAAAGATGTAATTTCATTCATTTGGAAAAACGTCATCACTCGGTTCGGGGTTCCCATGTCTATGGTTTTTGATAATGGTCCCCAATTTGAGACGCCTGTTCTCAAAAGCTGGTTGGGAGACCAAGGAATTGCACACTACTTTGCATCTGTCGGCCGTCCACAAGCAAACGGCCAGGTAGAAGCCTTTAATAAAATCATCTCAGACGGTCTCAAGAAAAAGATTGAACGAGCAGGCGGCCTATGGGCGGATGAACTACCACATGTTCTCTGGGCCATTAGGACGACTGAAAAAGGGGCGACTGGAGAAACTCCATTCCTCCTAACTTATGGTGCGGAAGCTGTTCTTCCAATAGAACACTACGAGCCGACTCTTCGAGTAATGCTATATGACGAAGAGGCAAACTGGGAAGCCATGCGCCTGGCATTAGACTCACTTCCTGAAAAGAGGGGCAATGCTGTTTTGCGCCATGAGATCTATCGCCTGAGAATAACTAGATCATACAACAAAAAAGTACACAGGCGTCCACTCAAAGTAGGGGACTTTGTACTTAGAAAAATGGAAGCAGTTGGTAGGGCTAATGAGTCTGGCAAACTAACTCCCAACTGGGAAGGACCCTACCGAATCTATGAGGAAGTCAGGGACGGTACCTACCGTCTGGAAACACCAGACGGACAACCGTTGCCTCGAACTTGGAATGTAGATAACCTTAAAAAATATTTCTTCTGAATGATGTAAAGTAAAGAGCTACTTAATAAAGTTTGCACTTACTATTCAATTTTGTATTACGAGGGGCATGCCGTCTGTACCTTTACAGTCGGCTACTCTCCATTGAGTTTTTTCACTCTATCTTCAGAGGGGCATGCCGTCTGTACCTTTACAGTCGGCTACTCTCCATTGAGTTTTTCACTCTATCTTCAGAGGGGCATGCCGTCTGTTCCTTTACAGTCGGCTACTCTCCATTGAGTATTTTACTCACAATACTTAGCTAAAAATATTAGGGCCTGGCCGACCCTGTGCCTAACAGGCGGCTACCCTTCTTTTACTTAGCACCTACGTTCACCAAGAACTTACCAAGGCCACCGGCCGAATGATCAGACCAGGCGCCAAGCCACCTGATCAAATCTACAAAACTAATACGACCTGTCCCAACATCATAGCAGGCGTCCGACGGCATCCCTCCGGATGAAATTCGTCGCAGAGAGCAGCTCCCTTTTGGGTGGAACATTGTTCTATAAACTAATTACACGGCACCTATACGACTGTCCCCAAGGGCAACCACGTAGCCGTTTTTGAGACAAGGATAACTCTATCACTAACCAAACCAGTGGTAGCAGTTGACATCTGAGTCAGATGACCGCCTGTATTACTTGGGATAAATGCAGGGGGTACCTATTGAGTTAATAGCCAACAAACATTGGCGAATCAAGGGGTCTAGCCGGCCTACGCCGCCTGGTACCTCTACTTCTCAAACAAAAGTGACGGCGACTGAGTAACTCCAACGTTAACTCATAGTCACTCCTTCAAATTTGGTATGGAACCTAAAAGGTTTGAGTCGTCCGCCTGTTTTAAACAAACAAGGGCACTCAAACCCCTATTCCTACTAGGTAACCTATTGAGTTAAAAGCCAACATTGGCAATAAAGGGAAACAACCGGTACCCGCCGCTTGTTATCCTACTTAATTCCTTGGCGACTAGGTAATACTATTTACTTGGTCAGACCGATTGAATAAATAGTTCGAATACCGATTGAATAAATGGCCGACTGATCGTCTATCCTGGAAACAGACAACCAGTCGTCCAGGGGCATAGGCGGCGTACTTACTATTTGTACCTGTCTGCAACGTTCGTCCATGTACAACAGTCGGTCTAGTGAACAATGGGACCTGTCTGCAACGTTCGGCCATGTACAACAGTCGGTCTAGTGAACAATGGGATATTAGATATGGAATACTTAGACAAATTTGAATCAAAACAAAAATTTGATTAAAAATAAGCCGGTCATTAAAGACCAGCAAAATATTCAAAGCCCCGGCCCCCTGGCCGGGTAAATACAAAGCAAACGGCACGCAGGCCGTGGAAAAAATACTTTAAGCTTAAGGGGGCAGTTCAGTATTTGCAGCTGCCGCCTGGTCAGCACTCTTCTTGCTGGACTCGGCTTCAGCTGCACCCTCTTTTGATGCCTTACCCCCAAGTGGCACAAGCGCCACAACCGGCTCTTCCTCCTCCTCCAACGTATCTCCCAACGCCTCTTCTTCAGCAGCCGCCAGGATCTCTTGATTATATGTTTCCGAACACTGGCGGTACGTTCTTTCCCATGAGGCAAAGTCGGCATTGGGGAACAGGCGGCCCCAGGTCATGCGCTGGATTTGAGCGGAGTCTTCCACCATCTCCCGGACGAGCTCTTTCTTCTCTTGCTCGGCCTTTTCCGAGAGCTCTTGGGTAAGACTCTTCTCTTGGCTCACCAGGCGTTCTTTTACGTTGGCCAAAGATTTCTCCATGGCTTCGTAAGAGTGCATTTTTTGGCGAAGAGGTTTCAGCTCGGCCTTAAGATTTGTGACGGTCGCCTCCAGCTCGTCATTCTTCTTCTGGGCCGCCTCTAACTGAGCCCGAACAGCGGCGGTAGCCTGCGCCTGATAATAAAGAATATCAATGGTCAGTACTTCATTTTGGGCAATTTGAAACATTGCCTTATCACAGTTGGAGGCGGCCATAGCTTTTGCGGCCTTTACCTCTTTGTTTTTTCCGATCAATCGGCTTGCGAAGGCTGTTAACTCGGAGCAGGGCCTAAGTACAAAAAGAAAACAGGCGTCAGTTTCCAAACAAAAAAGATAACAGGCGTCCTGGAATTCAAATACTCAAAAAAGTATACCTCAGCAAGGACCCCTGCAATCCCATCAAGGTCAAGGGTGCCGGCACCCCTGACCGCCTCCCTTTCAGATGGAGAAACTACTTTGATCATGGACTTGGCTACCTCAACCAAGTCAAGCCCCTGAGGGCCGGCTGCATCAAGCGTAAAAAAGCAAGTTAGACCTAGTCAAGAAGGAAGCAAGTGAGTTTTTACAAGTAATTGTCCATACTTCTAGGCGGCCCCGCCGGGGTTTTAGAAGAAGTGGACGGCTGCTTCTCAGCCGCCACTGTTTTCCTGGAAGATCCAGGAGAGCTTGCAACAGTCGTCCTCCGGGCCTTGGGGTCCGGCTGTTGCGAGGAAGAAGCTCTTGGAGTGCCCGACTGAAAATAAAAAGAGTTAGTATATGCATAAGACAACTCCTAAAAGAAGAAGAGTTTTCGAAGCCTACCAAGGGTGCCCCCTTGTTGGGGGAGTCGGTACAAGACTGTTGCATGAGAGAGGCCCACAACATGGCCGCCGCAGTCTTGGATGCTGTTATTTAACTCATGGCGTCAGCTGCAAAAAATAAACAGCAAAGTTAGTAAAATCCCAAGTAAACAAAGCGTGAAAAAACAGAGTATTTGACAGGCCGGCTACCTCTAGAGCACCGACTGCTGAGGCCACAGGCGGCCAAAAAGTACTCGTCATAGAGCCACTTGAAGCTCGGGACGCAGTTTAGGGGTACTTGCTCTCGTACCCCTGAAGTAGAGTTCACCCTAGTCTCTACTTTGAAGAGTCCTTTGTCTAGGATCTCTCTTTTAGCCTTTGGGGGAACAGGCGGCATGCTGCGGCCGCCTGCGAGAAGAGGCGGATCCCTATTCCACTTGTTAAAACGTTGGTTCAGCTCCGTGTCTGAACCCTCAATGATAAGGAAGGTGTTCCGCCAATCCTTCCATTTGTTCGCCTTACCTCTCGTCATGAGGTAACCCCTATGGCTTGTTAATTGATACCAGCCGGTACCTCCCGACTTAGGGGTCCGGCTGAGATAGTTCATGTGGGCGAAAGCCTCAAAGCTTGGCTCCACCCCGTACATTTCGCACCCGGCCACATAGCCGAGTACGTTTACCCAAGAGTTGGGGGCTAACTGCCATAACCCCAAATCATACCCATCTAAAATCCGCTGAACAGCCGGATGTAATGGGAAGCGCAGTCCAGCTTTGATGGCCGCCACATAGCAGCCAAAGCAGCCGTCATCATAGCTGGTACCAGCCGGCCAGACGACAGTGTCTTCTGGATCCGGCACGAACAGTAAAAATTCCGGGCCCATTCTGTGGTTAGCAATAAAGCTCTCCACTTTGTCTTGCATGGTTGCGATCCGGCCCCGGGGTACCATGCAGTAGTAGGGGGCGTTTTCCTCTCTGTAAGAGGCGGACGGCTCCGCCCAATTGTCCCCCTTCTCAACTGCATGAGAAAGTCTCGCCTCTTGTAGGCGGCTGTTTCTTTCTTCTGAGCCTGGAGAACTGTGGCCAGAAGAGCTGGACTCGGACTCGTCCTCTGACAAGTCCGAAGAGGACGACTCCTCCCCTCTCCCAGAGGGGCCCGCCTCCTCTCCCTTAGAAGGAGCAGGAGGAAAATTAGACATATCAACGGTAAAATGGGAAGGGACCACCTTGGCCCCTCTCTCAGAACTGTCGGCTTGGCAGCCGCCTCGTTTCAATTCTACATCTGGCGCCTGGTCAGATGTTTCACTAATGAGCACCCTTTGGGAGGAGCCGTCTGAGTTTGAGATCATAGAAGTCTTTTTTGTTCTGGCCATCACGTTCTGCATAGACACAGATACAGTCGGAATTTGTATAAAGGGCAAAGATGGGTCCAGAAAAGGGCAGGCGGCACTCCTAGTCCTAGATTCAGCCGTCCCCGGTGACCGGCTGATCACTAACTTAGGTCGTGTCGTGTGCTTCCGTGGTGCCATTTCAAAAAATAAAAAGAAAATTAAGAGTAAGAGAACTGAGTTACCTGAACGAGTGACGGTTGATGAAGTTCTGGAAATCCGGTGCAGTCGGCTTGTCAGAACAGGCGGTAGGCAGAAAAGGTCCGAAATGTCAGAGCAAGTTCAGGGGTCCGAATGTTCTCGCAAAGTTCTCAAATGTGAAAATGACCGAAGTCAGCACTTCCTTATATAGGCAAAGTGAGAAGGCGAAGGGTCGCTTCCAAATTCAAAATTTGGGCGGGAAAATCTCTCGGCCGTTTGCAAGGTGACACCTGTAGCAGGCCGTCGCCTGTCACCGTGCGACACCTGTCACAGGCGACACGTGACCAGTCACGTGCCACCTGTGAGGGGCAAATGATTAGGGGATTTTTATCCACCAATCACCGTCTGACAATTGGACCAACCAGGTTCCGCCACGTGTCCTTCACGTAGGCCAATAGGAGCCTGCCACGTGTCAATCACAGATACGTCCTCTACGGACCAATCGAGGCACGCCATGTGTCCACCCATGCCAAATGGGAAAACCGGCCAACAAGGCCCAATCCTGTCTAGAGGCCCGGTCAGCCCTAGGTTTACCCTAAACCTAGAGAGTGGCACGCTTCTCAAGACTATAAATACTTAATTAATCCTCATTAAAAGGGATCAAGCAATTGAGAGAGCAATTGATCAAGCAATTAATCTCTCCTGAAGAAGAGAGAAGAACAGAAACATTACGGAACACTAATAACCGGCTAATCTCGCTAACAAAGCAGATTACCAACATTAAACACTCTCACCTAGAGAGGTCTTATTACTTTAATTTCCGTATTAATTACTCCTTAATCAGGTACTAACTTGACCGTTGGAGGCGGAGCTCTCAGGAGTCTCCGTTATTTTGCAGGTACAGGCGTCCGGTTCCAGTCTCGGAATTGTAACTCTCCCGCAGGACATCAGAAAACCCTGAAACAATATGTGTCATTTCTGGCTTCGCTTTTAGTATAAAGTTATTGATATTAAACAAAAAAAATACATAGTTATGTATAAATATATAATTTGATTAATTATTTAGTATTGCATATTTGTATCATATTTACAAAAAATGAGGTGCAATGTTAATAAAAGTATAGATTCTTTACAACTTTATTTATTTTACTTTTCACCAATAATTATTGATGGGTTTATTCTTGAAAATAAAAAACAAAGTACCACATATGTATATAATTAGACAAAAAAGATTATTGTAAAGTCTTATGGAATATTACTACTTTAATACCCAATAAAAATGGTAAATAAGATATGAAAATATATATTGGCAGAACATATATGGAAGAAATTTGATGTCAAATATAGAAGTTAATATTTGACGGAAAAAAAAAAAAAAAAAACAAAAAAAAAAAAATTAGGCGGGAAAATTTTTAATTGGAAGATGACACGTGTCATCTCAAAATTCGCCTTTAGTATAATTACACAAATTTTAAATGCAGTATGAAATCAATTTTTTTTTTTTCAAAATTTTTGTTATTCTTTGATGATTGAATGATCTTTATTATTTGGATTGATTAAATTTTTTTTTTATTCTTTTTAATTATGTACGCTCTACATTTAAAGAAAAAGGGACATTTTAGTTTTGACAAGGGATATGAGGGAGCTCCAATTCATCTCCTTGAGAATGATAATTCAATTAGTTTATTAAGAGGTAAAATCGTAATATTACAAGCATGACAACTATCTCAAGTAGTAAATATTACTATTAATAATTCAAAAAATATGTAATTATGTATTTGTTTACGACTTTGCCATTTGGTAAACAACAATCTCTTATCAAGAAGGTAAATTTGGATTTCTCAAGGGGACATCAACCCATACCTAGACTTATAAAAAAGAGATAGGTTTTATTATAGTCCCTAAAATTCTATCAGTCAAGTGTTACAGCTAAAATTCAAAACGGATGAACGCTAAAAGAATACTCATCATCAATCATTGGAACTACCCTATGTACAAGGCGCGTGTAAAATTGGATCCAGCTGCACAAGCGCAATCTTGCCAAATGGAGCTAGAAATGCTATGTGTCATCATATACTACCTCCCAAAAGCCCTTCTATACTTTTATCACCACCTAAGATATATTCACTCAAACATCGAGTTTAATTAATTTCATAGACAAATCATTTCCCTACAAAGTTTAGTGTTTATTATTGTAGTAACTAATTTGCAAAATGAGTCAAAAACAGCCTCAAAGAGATCAGGAAGAACAGCAGCAACAAGGCCAAGACGTGAAGCCTGTAAGATACGGCGATGTATTCCCGGTGGCGGGGGAGTTGGCCTCAAAGCCAATAGCACCAAGAGATGCTGCGATGATGCAGACCGCGGAAAACGCGGTATTCGGGCAGACTCAGAAGGGTGGTCCTGCTGCCACCATGCAGTCTGCTGCCACTGTTAATGAAAGAGCTGGTGTTGTTAGCCATGCTGCAGCCTCGGATCTGGCTGCGCAGCAGGGTGTTACTGTCACTGAAACTTCTGTTCCTGGTGCTGTTGTTATAACTGAGTCTATTGGAGGACAGGTTCGTGTCGCACTTAATATTTTCATTTAAGCCCATTCACTTCACTTTAATTTTGCTAAACTGAAATTAATTTTTACTTAATTAAAATTATTGTTGCTGAACTGAATTATTTTTACTAATTTTATGTTATATTTCTGGTTTAAAGTCAATTATTCTTATAAACTGAAATTATTATTTATTAAAAATTATTTTTGTAGAGTCAAATGAACAGAATTGATATAAGTGAATGACCGTATCTAGTGTGACTGTATGAGAAGAATTTACAATAATTAGTATATCTTAATTATCTCATATCTTGGATACAGTTGTGATTTTTAAATCTTTTATTAAGTAATGCACATGTACATCCATTGTTGTTATCCTAGGACAATGCTGATTTATATTTTTCTCTTTATTTTAACAAAGTTTCCCTTAATTACTAAGTTACAAGTACTAAATATATGTAAGAGTAATATTATTGCACTATTATACGTGATTATTACATTTTTAAAATGTTGGTGTGGACTTGTAGGTTGTAGGACAAACTATACAATCTAGGCCGTTAGTGCAAGGTGAACAAGGGAGTCTAATACAAGGATGGAATAGTGCGACAGTAAAGGTTACCATAGGTGAAGCTTTAGAAGCGGTTGCACTAACTGCCGGAGACAAACCAGTGGAGCAAAGCGATGCCTCGGCGATCCAAGCAGCTGAGGTTAGGGCCACTGGCAACAATGTGGTGGTGCCTGGTGGGGTGGCATCTGCTGCTCAGGCTGCTGCTTCTATGAATGCTCAAACGATTCGTGATGAGGAGAAAGTCAAGTTGGGCGATGTTCTGACGGTACGTGAATTAATCAATTATATATTAGGTGCGAAATATTTCACCCAAAATAGGGTGGAAGTAATCATAATGACAGAATGGGTTGTTGCATAATAATCGGTAATGTGTGTCATGTTTTACTTTAGATAATGAAACATATTACTATCTATGATACTTGCACCCGTTTGATCTGAATGACATACATGCTAATGCATGATTTTAATTTTAAAATGCATCTATGTATTAATAGAATTTTTGAAGTTTTTTTAATTTTGAAAATATACAGTGAGACTAGTTCAACAAAATAAGTATCACACAAAAACATTTTGATTTAAAGATTAGTAAAAATAGAAATGTAGTCAAAGACCTCGAAGTTAATACATAAACACTGTCGAATTCAAATTGTTAATATTTAGGAATTAAGGAAGATAGTATTGTCTAATGTGATAAACTAAATTACTAAACATTAAAATTGTATAGATTAGAGGGCAATACCTTTTATTTATAAACCTTTTTTAATTTTTATACATAATAGTTGCATTAATTTTAATAAACTTCCTTGTTGGAACAGAATGCAACCATGAAGTTGCCAGCTGATAAGGAAGCGACGAGGCATGATGCTGAAGGAGTGGTGAGTGCCGAACTGAGGAACAACCCAAATGTAGCAACCCGCCCTGGTGGCGTTGCAGCATCAGTGGCTGCAGCTGCCAGGCTCAACGAGGGCAATAATCCATGATGTATCAAGAGTAGTATCCATAATATTTCATGAATTATCAAGAGCATGATCGATGTATTTTGTATGGCTTGCATGCCATTGAATTGCCTAATATGTTTCTTATCAAACTATTTGGGTGAATTTGTTTTGGTCATCAATCAATATGTTGTAATTTTGCTATCAAGTTACGTTTAGAAATTCTGGAACAGATTAATATATCATATTAATCTAGTAGATTTCTAAGGTACTAACATGTAAGAAATAATTTTGATCCGACTAATAAAAGTTTTGGTTAATTTTGTCATCTTTATGTTAATAAAGATTGTATATAGTACTTGAGAAAAAAAAAAAAAACAAGGCATTATCTTGTAACCCATTTATGCACATATAAATTACATAATTTATGCCCATATTCTTAAAACGAATAAAGTTCCACCTAGGCTCATATAAAAATAAAATGTTCTGGAAGCAAATGCAAAAACCGAGCAAAACAATAAAACACACGATCTAAGATTTTGAGTTCACCAGTAATCCATTGATTTTGAGTCCAACACTATTTTATTTTATACATCCACCATATTGACAATAATTCAAGTTTAACACACTTAGTATTGCATTTATTACCAACACCTTTTATATATACCCGAGTATACATAGAGGTAGGCGCACCTAAGTGTAATATTTTGATAGTTTTAAGATATATATAAAAAAGAGCAAAAAAAAAAAAAAAAAAAAAAAAAAAAAAAAAAAAAAAAAAAAAAACTAATTGAGCAGAAATTACCCTTGAATGTACTTTGCATCCTACTAGCTAGGGTATATAAATAAATTTAGGGGCCGTTTAGTTTGCACGGGGTAAACAGAATGGAATGAACAAAGGGAATAAAATGGAATGGAATGAAAATCCCTCAAATGTAGTATGTTGTTTGGTTGTAAAAAAACAATGGGAATCACCAGATTCACCACCACCACACCCACACACCCACACATTGTTTTCGAAGGTTGTGGTGGCTGGTTAGAGTGTTTGGTGGCTGGTTGGGGTGTTCGAGGAGGCTGGCCGGGCTGAATAGGTGGGTTTCCGGTGAGGGGTGGGGTGCCAGGGAAGGCGGCTAGAGGGTGGGGCTGCCGGTGAAGGGTGTTGTGAGAGGTGGTCATGGAAGAAGGACGAAGGAGGTGGTCATGGAGGAGAGATGAGAGAGAAAGAAGCAAGGGTGGGGAAGGGAATGGAAAAGATAGGGGGGGGGGTGGGGAATGGGATTAGAAGCTTTTTGGGTAATCAAAGGGAAAAAGAATGATAGAAATGGGAAAACAAAAACCAACAAAGGGAATGATTCTCGTGGAATCTCATTCCCTTTGATTATTACTGTGAACCAAACGGCCCCTTAATCTATTACATCCATAAAAAAATTGAATTTTTTTTATGCATCTATTACCCTTCCGGCTAGGTGGTGGGCTCTAGCCACCTATACACATTCCTAAAAACGTGATTTTAAAATAGTCCGAATTAATACAAAGAGAAATGAATCTTTAACTTAGGGTTCGTATGACATCGCTATGATTTTTAGTTTTTAGGTTTTTTGTTTTTCAAAATCATATGATATATGTCACATAATGAATAAAAAATTAGTCGAACTTATTAAAATCATGATAATTTTGAAAATTGCCAATAGAAAAGTGAAAACACCTTTTTCTTGTTTCCTGTTTTTGGTTTTTTGTTTTCCATAAAACACGAAACTGAAAACAAAAAACTATGCCAAGCAAGCCCTAAGCTTTTAACTTCTTTGTCTGCCGTGTTTGGTTTGAGGAAGATATCTACTACTATCTTGCAATCTATTAAAAGTTACGGTCAAGAATGCAATCTAATGGAAAGAAATAAATACATTCACTAATCAAATAATGAAAAGGCAGCAAATGTGTACTCATAACAAACAATTGGTGCCTGGATTTTGCAGATGACTGGTTTTTTCCATTTTCCAGACAGCATGATTTTTAACCAGCCGTTAGTTGCTTTTTGGAGACAACGAATGAAAGAAAATTGGGTTGCCTCGGGGGATCTCTCTACTTCCCTCTTGTACTCTAGAGTGAAAATGCGACAAAAGAAAAACCAAATTCTCACACTTCAAAATGATTCGGGGGTATGGATAGAGGACAAATCTCAGGTTAAGGAGTTGGTTGTGAATTCGATGAAGAAGGTGTTGTGCCCGGTGCAGGACTCAGATACAGATCAGATGAGTAACATGCTGTGACGAGAGCTTAATATTCCAACTTTGGATAATAGACAGGTGGCTTTTTTAACGAACCCGGTTTCAGCGGATGAGGTCAGAAGGGCTATGTTTAGCCTTAACGGTGATAAAAGCCCTGGCCTTGATGGTTTTACAGCATCCTTCTTCAAAAAACATTGGGATAAAGTGGAAAATGAGGTTGTTTTGGCGGTACAGATTCTTGGATGAATTCGTTAAGTAGGGTCCACGTTGTCACACATGTCACTATATTATTGGTTAAAGAAAAATTAAAAATAAATAAAAACCCCAAATTTAACCCAGCCCTAACCCTAAAACAATAAATGAGTGACATGTATATATGGTGGGCCCCACTCAGGGACCGATTCCATCCAAGGATCCGTTAAGTGGTGGTGAAATCCAATTTTTGGGTTTTTTTTTTATTTTTTTTTATTTTTTTTGTGGTGTTATAATAAAAGTTTGAAATTTTGTGGTGTTATAATTAAATTTGTGGCTATTTTGTGGTGTTATTTTCTAAAAAATCCTTAATTAAATTGATGAGAAATTTTCTACTTCTAACAGCTTGAGTCATTGACGACTTTAATGCTCATTGTATTACATTTAGCTTAGATAGTATCATTCTTAATACCAATAAAGAGATTTTTTTTATTTTTTTTTTAATTTACGGGTTAAAGAAATTAATTGATAACTTAAAAAACGTTGGTATTAATGTATATATAAGAACAATTTTGGTACCAAGATGATAACATCTAAACACAATCTAATACCAACAAACATTATTAATTAGAGGCATAAAAGACTCAAGCAATTAGAGACTGAAAATTCACTTAATTTTTCTTAAATTCCATATTAAGCTAGTTAATTGATTAGCTTATAGTCTTACATTGGGTGAAGGCTCAACTATTCTATTAGCCAAGATCATGTGTGAATATCAACGAGTATTCATGGTTAGTATTTGCTTTAATTGTTGTTCGTGAGTTAGTTGTTGGTGGTGTTTATTGTTATGGCCATATAAATGCTTGCTTGCTACTTTTTACTATGTTCATTGAAAAATGATGCTAGATTGTAGGATCTTGGTTTAGTAATTGAGCTTGGTCCCTAATTGTTGAGTTGATAGGTTACTTCATTGATTTGGATGCTTTAGTCTGATAATTTGGCGAGAGTTCAATTCCCAATTATTTTTGTTTAAACTGGCTTGAAATATAATCGAGAGATTAAATCAAGTTAGAAATCCTCTAACCATCTTTGAATGCAATCTTCATCATCACATAATTATCATTGAAATTAAAGAAAAAGAAGATTGAAGGGTTGCGTTAATTCTTAGTCGATGAAAGTGGTAGTGTTGAAGAGGAGGAAGAAGGCCTTGTCAAGTCCCCATTTTTTGCAGTTAGTTGATCTTGAAAGAGATAAGTCGTCGTCACTGGTGACTCAATCTATATTTTATTGAAAACCCGGGTTTTTTTTTTTTTTTTTTTTTTTTTTTTTTTTTTTTTTTTTTTTTTTTAAAAAAAAATGGTTATGTTTTAAGTATAAGGCTATTATGAAAAATCTGAATACAAATGAGATCACTATAAATCAAAGTCAATTATAGGAAAATTTGTCAGAGAGGTCCTTTTAAGTAGGTCTATTTGTTGTAAAGGTTCTTTTATAAAAAAGTGGCACAAAAGGTCTTTTTATCGCACTTAGGTTGTGGCGAGGGTCCTTAGACCGAATTTCAGTCCATTGACCATTTTTTTTTTCGGGCCAAAAAAAGTCACGTGAGTTGCATATGACCACTTGAAATCCTTTTTTTCCCCTTTTCCCCACTTCTCCATCCGACCTGGTTCGATTTTTCTTCAATTTCCTTCAATTTTAATGTGAGGGACTAGCATCAGAGTTCGATGATTTTTTTTTCTTTTCACAGAATAGGGTTCGCGTTGAGGTTGATGATGAAGAAATTAGGGTTCAATAAAGGTAAAGGGGGGTAGGGGGAAAATAGACTTTCGTGCAAGGCATATGTGACTTCTCTTGGTCGGAAAAAAAGTCAACTACTGAAATCTGGCTAAAAGACCCTCGCCACAACCTAAGTGCGATAAAAGGACCTTTTGAGTCATCTTTTTTTTTATAAAAGGAACTGTATAACAAAAATACCTACATAAAAGGACCTTTTTGACAAATTTCCTTAATAATATTGTATAAGGGAACAATGATAAACCTCATATCAAAAAGCTAATTGTTTGAATATATGGGTTAACATGTTATATGATCTAAATGTGTGCTTAGGTTAAGTAATTTAGAAATAGATTAGTTTAAGTTAGAAAATTAAGATGCTAAAGTGTTGAGTAATTAGGTTTTGATGATTGTAAACTAATGATGATTATCTATCTAACATGTTTGTTAAGTTGTGCATAGAAAGAACAAGTTATGTTTGGAACAAGATCCAAGGAACCTGAGAAATGACAAGTATATATAAAAGGAACTTGGGCAATATATGATAAGCAATAAAAGGAACAAGAACAATGATGAGTTATGGTTGACAAGCATGATGATGGCGAAGGAACCATGAAGGTAACTATGTAAATAGGTGTTTGCATATGTTAGCTTCATGAGGTAAGTATATATCCTGTGTGTATAAATGAGTTGTGTATGTGTAGGAGTATATACGTGGCTTTAAGTTTAATTAGTTCTTTCACATGACAAACAAACTTCAATATGATGTTCTCTTAAGTGTTGGGTTTCGTAGTGTCCGACACTACGCGGAATGAAACCCGCCCAAGACCGTACCCACACACTAATTAATATAACTAAACATGAAATCACATAATTAAACAACAAAAGAGAGAGAAAGAGAAAAGTCGATCTTACCCTCGACGCGTGTATCGCTAGCTTACGAGCTCTTACTTGAAAGCTCTAGCTTCGCAAGTGCGTAAGCCTCCGACGGCTCGCACCCTCGACCCGACCCGAGCGGTCTCTACCTCGAAGGTTAGTCGAGGCTAGACCAACAAAATACTAGAGTATTGCGAACTTAAAGGTTTTCTCACTTATAAAGAGATGCCTTATTGAGTTCAACTCAAGTACTTTTTCCCAAATCCAAAACATGGGCATTTATAGGGAAGGGAGTCTTGATTTCCCATCTCCCTTCAATGTGGGAGAATTGCATTTTGCTTAATTTATTTTAATTCAAAAACAAATTAAAACGCAAATTAATCAACAAGCGCTAAGTGGCATATGGTGAGCAATCCATATAGGGGGGGGGGGGGGGGGTTGGACCAAAATCCCCTTGCTCCCCAAGCAATCCCCCATAAATCGGTCCCCTCCAAAGCCCATGATCTTCCCACGCAGCTGCTAGCTCGCCTTGGCTGCCATGGCTGCCTAGCTGGTGCCTGGCACCTTGGATAGGCTAGCAGGCCAGCCCGCATACGCAAGAGCGCAAAAAGCAAGCCACACAATGCGGGGTGCTGATGCTGCTGCTGCGTTACATGTGCTAGCGAGGCCCAACTGTTGCTTGTGGCTGGTGCTGCTATGCTAGCAAGCACGCACAGCCACATCACACACACGCATAGCACGCTGCTTGCGATGCTCTTGCTATGCGCAGCCTAGCTGCGGCTATGCGAGGGCCGACACATTAGCACACTAGCATGCATGCGACTAGGCACACCAACCTCGCAAGCATGCTCGGCCAGCGAGCCTAACAAGCACATGCATGCTTGGCTTGTGGCATAGACATGCGTTGCGGTTGGTGGCCCAAGCTAGCCTAGCACTCGCATGGGTATGCCAATTGCGATGCTACAGCTTAGCTTGCGCTTGTCGCTTGCTTGAATTCACGTCTCGTCGAATTCCGAATTCGACTCGACTTACGACGCTCGGTTTCGACGCTCTAAGCTCGATATCCGACGTGTTTGTTCGTAATACTCTAATGACTCATCTAATCCTTCGGACTGATTTGTCGTCTCGGATCGGTTATTCGATTGGGGTGCAACCCGAAGGGTTCAATCAAGATTAAGCTGTAATATTAATTATACATTAATATTACTGATCGGAAGCGACCTCCACCTAGGCATTCCGATCACTTGACCTCACTGAATAATTGGCTTTCCAATAATTTCGAACCCTCTATCGGAATAATACACTTGTTGGAAGGACACCATTCCTTTCATTAAGTGTTTATGTGAAGATAGGAATTGACTTAGGTGAAGTCAATGGGTTGGAACATAGAAGACTTCAAGAGGAATAAGAGAGAATGAATGAACCTAAAGCAGGTTCTCTCACGAGAACAAAACCTCGAAGGAACCTGTAGGTATTCTCTAACGAGATCCAAAAGGAACTTTCGGCAGGCTTTCACACGAGAGCCAGAGCATGATCCCTAATAGGTTCAAGAGGTGTTCCCTAACAGGTACACGACGAACAACTCTCTAACAGGAGTGCAAGTGACAGCAAGTTCCAAAATGGAACTTGGTCTGCGAGTTCCAACAAGGAATGGATAAGAGTGACAACAAGTTCCAGTTAGGAATTGGTACTTGGCCTGTGGTTCCAGAAGAGGAACTTGCCCCAAGATTCAGAATACATCAAGACTACAAGATTCCAAAACAAGAGTTTCAGAGAAGCATTATGAAGACGGAGAAATTGAACTATATTGCTCTAGGATTCATGTAAGTATGTTGGACATAAAATTCAGTCTGGAACAAGTCTATAGAACCAAGGTGGATCTCCAGACAGTTAATGAAATTAGAGTTACTGACTTGTCAGGAACTCAGAGACTATCAGAGTTCCAGAACCTAATAGGAACTTAAGTCTGCACGTCTTTTAAATTCGGTTTTTATGATATATATCTTTACCTAATACGTGCATATCTTTTAGGGATTTGGTTTTACTGAATAAAGATATTTATTTTCAAATAATTCCATTTGGGATAAAGATAAGTTTGTTTAGAAAGTATGTTAACTAAAAGATAAGTTTTAAATAAAATCTTATTTTATGGTAAGTATATCTTTTTATTATTGACAAAATTTATTCTTAACAAAGAGATATAATTTTGGAAAACTTATTTTTAGAAAGTATATTTTAAACATATATTTTGATAAAACCTATCTTTTACGAAAAGAATTATTTGGCTGTAATATAAATATGCTCATATGTATTCATTCGAAGTTGAGGCTGACAAAGTGTAGTGGTCGTGCTTAATGGTTTCATCCTTCACCACGAAGCTGAGTTAGTCCTCCTAGTTAAAGTTTCGGTCAGGGTTTGGTTTCAGATCGTCCAGTCAGTTCCAGACAGATCTCGAGTGTCCAGCATATTAGTTTTATCTCTTTATTCATTTATATGTATTTAGAGTTATTCTTTGAGATATTATAATGGGAAAAAGGGCTTGAGTGTTTTGTGTATTGGGGTGTGAGAGTTCGTGAGGATTCTCGTTATTTTAATTATACGAGTGCAAAGTGTGAGCTTCTAGTGTGAAGCCGAGTGAGCTTCTAGTGAGAAGCCGGGTGAATAGTACTCTGGGAGTGCTGAGTGAATCTAAGTCCGGGACTTAGGTTGGGTAGGATTAGGTCCTATCGAGTAGCAAGTTCAGTCAGGAACTTGTGAGAAAGGTCTGATTGTAATAGGTTGTAACTAGGAGTGTTTGGCCTATTATATTGGATTGGTTTGGTTTAAAATATCTTGGAGGGTCGAGGTTTTACTTCCAGTTAGGCCCTGGAAGGTTTCCTCGTAAAATCCGCTTTGCATTGTCTAAGTTCCTTACAACAATCAGTTTTATATTCCGCGAAAATTAGACACTAGGAATATACTATAATTCACCCCCCCTCTTGTAGTATATCATCCAAATAACATAAAGGATACATAACCCATATCTCAAATGTTTAGAAATTGAAGGAAAGAGGTGGATATAGCTCAGATCAAACCTTCTTATCTCAAATGAAGAAAAATTTATGAAAGAAATATATCCCAACACCCTTTAGGTCACAAACATACAAAAGTATATAAGTTTTTAACCAGAAATATACCCCAAGTCACCAAGTGATTGAGGCTGGAAAATAATAACAATCACAAGATTCACAACAACAACGACAATGACAACGAAGAAATGAAAGACGAGAAACTAGCCACGAATTCCAGGCATCGATACTAATTAACAATGGCTGATAAGGGGCATGAGCGAGCGCAATAGCATATATAGGTGCCTCAGCAAAAGCAGACACCAGCTGGACAAAGGTCATCGCGTAGCCATGATGTTTCGGGTGAGGGAAGAAAAAGAGAAGGATCAAGGCAAATCTGATACCATATAAAGGAAATGTTTTTCATTGAATTGCAAAGTGATGTACAGGATACATATATAGGAGTACATACTTGTATGGATATATACAGGAAAGTAAAAGATATTTACAAGATTTAGGATAATTATCAAAAGCTAACAATAATAATAATTATCCTATACTAACAACTTAAGGATTAATATTCGTTAATCCTTATCACCGAGTACATCAATACCCCGAGCTACTGCTGGCACACAAATGTTGGTAAACATGATGATGATGGCTATGATAATTAGAAGAGCCATTACATTATTGTTTTTCCTCATCATCTCTGCCACAATAAAATTTTACTCAATACTCTTTATTTTCTTTATTTGGGTGGATAGAATACACCTTCGTTGTTGATGCTCGAATACTTGATCGTCACTTCAATATATATAACATTTGAAAACATACATCGTGCGCCCACATATGTCCA
This sequence comes from Chenopodium quinoa, assembly GCF_001683475.1. Lineage (NCBI taxonomy): Eukaryota > Viridiplantae > Streptophyta > Magnoliopsida > Caryophyllales > Amaranthaceae > Chenopodium > Chenopodium quinoa. The sequence goes on from NW_018743783.1 coordinate 1,517,732, forward strand.
ATCTAAACATCGACCGATAGTGACCATGCATTGACTTTTTATTACCACTCTGTTTCAAAATAAATGTCCGAAGTAATTTGACCGACATACATGTCAACATTGGCTTCACAACCCTAAAATAAAGCTTGGGTACCAGTGCACTTAATACCTCGAACTTTGACTATTAGTCAAAACACCACCCACTATTGGTCAGAGTACAACGTGTGTCAATAATGAGGATTAACCAGTGATTCCACCAAAGATAAGGAATCTTTAATATTTTACTCCCTCCCTTTTTTTTTATTTGCATCACTTGAGGATGCACAGAGTGTTAGGAGGGTGAATTTGCTATAATATAATAATGTGACTGGAAGAATAATTTATTATAGTAAAAGTAATGTGAGGACATGAAAGTGAAAGTATGCGAGAAAGTAGTGGGGACCATGAGAGAGAGAAATGATAATTAAATTGAGTGGGGTTTAAATTATGAAAGAGAAATGATAAAATATTGTATAAATTTACTATATATAAAAGTAATGCAAAATAAAAAACACCCATAAAAGGCAAGTGATACAAATAAAAAAAATAACGGAGAAAATATATATATATTTTTTTTCCTTTTCATTAACCTTATTTACCCTTAATTACTCTGTAACTAATCTATTAAACCATGACATACAATTGAAAATTCTAATTTTTGTTTGTCAATCAATAACTACTTCCTCCGGTTTTAGTTATTTGCAACAACCGTACCGGTTGCGGAGGCCAAGGTAAAAGTTCCTAAGCATGATTATTGAAATACAAGGGCATGTACTTAAGCACTAATCCAATTAAAAAAAAAAACAAAATTTATCAAACCACTAAAACCCAGAATCACCACCACCACCGAACCCACCGTAAACCACCACCACCGAGCCCACCGTAAACCACCACCACCGAGCCCACCGTAAACCACCACCCAGCCACCACCACAAACCCAGCCACCACCACCACCACGAACCAAGCCACCACCACCACCACGAACCAGACCCACGCCACCCCACGAACCCAACCCACGCCACCCATACAAAACCAACCGACGCCACCCCTACAAAACCAAACCCAGCCACCACCACGAACCCAACCCACGCCACCCCTACAAACCCAAACCCAAACCAGACCCACCCATCCACCACCACGAACTAGACCCACGCCACCCCGCGAACCCAACCCACGCCACCCCTACAAAACCAAACCCAACCACCACCAAGAACCCAACCCACGCCACCCCTACAAAACCAAACCCATCCACCACCACGAACCCAACCCACGCCACCCTACAAAACCAAACCCAAACCAGACCCACCCAGCCACCACCACGAACCAGACCCACGCCACCCCACGAACCTAACCCACACCACCCCTACAAAACCAAACCCAGCCACCACCACGAACCCAAACCACGCCACCCCTACAAAACCAAACCCAAACCAGACCCACCCAGCCACCACCATGAACCAGACCCACGCCACCCCACGAACCCAACCCACGCCACCCCTACAAAACCAAACCCAGCCACCACCACGAACCCAACCCACGCCACCCCTACAAAACCAAACCCAGCCACCACCATGAACCCAACCTACGCCACCCCTACAAAACCAAACCCAAACCAGACCCACGCCACCCCACGAACCCAACCCACGCTACCCCTACAAAACCAAACCCAGCCACCACCATGAACCCAACCCATGCCACCCCTACAAAACCAAACCCAAACCAGACCCACCCAGCCACCACCATGAACCACCTAATCCACCACCCACAAACCCAGATTCGAAACCTACGAAACCCAAAACCACCTTTCGAACCCAAAACCACCATCGACACCACCCTAAAACACCCACCTTTCGAACCCGAAACCACCTAACCCACCACCCACAAGATGATGAAGGAGGCGAGAGAAAGTTAATGTTGAAGAGGATGAAGATGGAGAAAATAGATTATGAGGGAAGGGGAAGAAGATGATGAAGGAGGAGTGAGAAAGATAATGGGGAAGATGAAGAGATGATGAAGGAGTAGTGGCTGTTGGGGTAGATTGATGATTCTGGAAAGATAAAAATAAGTTTAATTAGATTAGATTAGTTTTTAATCAATTATGTTTAAGTATGTAATTGATGTTATAAAGTTTTAAGTAAGAGTGTTTTTGTAATTTCATTTAAAAAAATTACTAAAAATAGAAAGATTTGAGAATGTTGCAAATAATAGGTAGCACCCCAATTGGGTAAATGTTGCAGATAACTAAAACCGGTGAAAGTATATAATATAGGCAAAACCAAGGATGACACATGTCATCTTCTGGTTAAAAATTTTCCCTCCCATTTTATAATCTGTTTTTACGCAGACTCTTTAAGGAAATTATTTTATTTATAATAATCCAAAATATCTTTCTTCCAATTAAAATTCTTAACAATGGTAATTTTCCATATAAACTCAACTAATATATTTTTACATATACTTAGTTTTTTATAATAGGTATTTTTTTTGTAAAAAAAAGAGCGTATATTAGTTAAATATTATTAAACAATACCACTCCATATCATCTTATTTTTCGATAATACTATTAACTTTTTTTTTTCCAATTTTGTTACTTTTGCAATAATGTTTAATTTAAGTAAAAATTAAATCATTTTTTTAACACACATATATATACACTTTATTTTCTACTATTAAAAGTCGTATCAAAATGCAGCACGCGCGGGTACTATCTTTAGAATTTTATTTTTTAAAATTAAACCTCATAGACCCTTTTTTTATTTTAAATTAAGTCTAAGTGTCATTAATCTTGACAATGATATAGCTAGTTATTAAATTAAAGTTATATTTGTTTTTGAATTAGTATTATGAGTATTATTTTTTTAAAAATTCAATACAATAACTCTTTATAAAATTTTATACTAACCGTGCATTACACGGAATTTAAACTAGTTTTTCCTCAATATTTTATCCATTAAGCACCTAATGATCCCTACATTCTTAAGAGAGTAATTATCTCGACATGCAAATTTAAGTATTTTATCATACGCAAATGAAGATAATGGTAAGTTTTTGCTAAAATTAATATCAAATTTGATTCTTAAAAGATAAAACGCTCCCCACTATCTAATTAGTAAATTTATACTCATGGAATATGAGACACACACTTCAAGGAATTTTTTGGCACTTAAACCAACACAAATTAAATCTGGTACTGTAATTTTTTGCCAAGTTTATCCTATTAAGAAATAAAACGGCCTCTAAAACCTTAAACAAGCAATTCTCGGCATACAAATCGAGACATATATCGGGCATGCAAAATGAGGTGTTTTTTGGCACATAAAACTTATTGATTTGTGTGGCATGAGTTAATCTATAATCTATCTATAATATTATTAAAACACAAAGGGATTACATGTTATCTACATGTGTTACTGCTCTCTCAATATGATTTGGCACCAAATCATCGCTATGTGTCATGACTTTTAAACTCTTTATATGTCTAACATTCGTAATTGATTTTCCTCTAGAATGTAACTTCTAATTAATTGCACATTAAAGTACAATTTAATTTGTAAGAAATAATCACATTTTAATAGTTGTTGACTCCTTGAATGCTAAATTACTAATTTTTAGATTTAATACCAGTTAAACAATTTTACAGAGTAATATTTACATGTACACTACTACATCTCTTTTTCTATTCCCATATATTTTATTTCATTTTTTCAAATTTTATTTTAAACTTAAGATAATGTTTTCAAAATATTATTTAAACTTAAGAACTTTTTTTTCATTTTATATTCAAACAAAACACGGGACATTGCCCGGGCTACAAACTAATTATAGATTAATTAAGATTAATTAATGGTTAATTTGTTATTCAAAGGGTAATTAAGGGTTGATCCCTACCTTATTAAAAGTTTAACCAAATGCTTTGCATAGTGTTATGCCAACTATCCCTACCTTATTAAAAGTTTAATCAACGCTTATGAATAGTATTATGCTAATATATCCCTAAAAATGACTATCTACATATATACCCTCATTTATGCATGCGAATCACATATGTGTCATTTTTTTTTTACCACATGTGTATGTAGTGTAGCTTTTTGGCTTTTTTTCCCTACCTTTTAAAAAGTTTGAGGTAACTCTTATAGTTAGTTTTTGGACAATTATATCCTTTAAATTGATTATTTACTTATTTACCCTCAATATGTTAATTGATTCTTGTATTGAACTCTTAAAAATGGTGTGCAGACATTTATACCTTAATAATTTGTGTTTACATATATTCCCTTATTTATGATACCAATTACTTATTTTGTGACATAAAACTACATTGGAAAGGATTCCGGTTATGGCTATCTATACGTGCGCATTAGCCACCCTAGTAAAAAGAAAAAAAAGAATTTTATTTTACAAAAATATATAAATACTAAAGAGTTGCATCGTCGATGAAATTAATGACTAAAATATTCATAAATTATGACATGCGTTGCACCGCGACCAGTAGTTGATGGTATATAATTTGCTACTTGTCAAAGTTTGAGGTGTTAGGTGCACAAAGCAATAGTTTAGGCCAACTTTTCATATATTTATTAATTAACAAGTATAACTACTCGTTGAGACGATTCTAACACTCACATGACTATATTATATCTTAAAATCTTAAGTTAGTACACAAAGTTGGATCAAAGTGATTTGTTTGAATAGTGCAAAAGTTAAAGTGGTACATTTATTTTAGTTGACTAACATCATATTTAGGAATATCCACGTACATGTAGAGATGTCAATTCAGGTACCTGGGTCAGATTCGGTGAGCCGAGTCAGGTTGGGTCGAATATATTTTGTAAGTCACACTAGATAATTATGTTTATCTGAGTCAAAATTCAAATTAATTAGATTTTTTCATATCAGATTTGATTGGGTTGATTAGATCAGTTTTTGGCACCTATAAAGTATGTAATTAAATTAAGAAAGTACTAGTTTATACCGCGGGATTTTTAATCTTAGAAGTACCATAATGGCATAATGCAGTTATTTCTTTTCATTATCTCTTCCAGCCCTCAATATTACTCAATTATCTCTTTTATATCATTATACTAGATGAAAGACATACGATACACGGATTGTTTGTATTTTTTAAACGAATATTTTATGTATTTAAGTGATAAATGTTGTGATTTTATTTATTATATATCATTTAATTTTTGATTTTAAAATAAATTATGAATTTCCTCTCTATATACTTCGATAAAATTCCTAACGTCAAAAGAGATAATTTTATATTTAATCAATTTGAGTTCTAAAATCTCATTCGCCAATTTTTCTTATGTGACACTTGAATTATTTGATTCTAAAACAAATTATAATAAATTTCATTTTTAATTGGATATAATATTCATGATAATTTTTGAAAAATCTATTAACTATTACTAAAATAGAGTATGCTGATGTCATCAATGTCCATATGTCACTCTCTTAATAATTTATTTCCGCCTAACTACAAAGATGGTGTCATCTTTTTTTATTTTTTTACTTTAGCGGAGCTACCTTATTTAACATTTTTGAAATTTGAACATTAGAAGCTTCTACATGGCAACTATTACATATTATTTTATCCTTGAAAATTGAAACAAATTTAAATAACACATTAATAAATGACCTCATTAATTGAAATATATATTAGGTGACGTTGAACATGTACTATATCATATAGTTTTGATAAAAGTCTAAAGTTTAAAAACTATAAATACTTTGTACAGAGTGCACAATTCTTATGTTTATTGATGTATAAAAGCTATTTTGTTTTTTAATGTTTAAATTACAAAAATAGGTTTTATATATGTGCATTGCACGGGTTATAACCTAGTAATAATATCATGTAACACTTAAAAAATAATAATCCTACGTGACACCATAATAATTTTGTAAAAATTATAACCTTAATTTCGTGGTGATTTAAAAAATTATAATCCTACGTGACGATTTCAAAAAAATTATAATTCCTCGTAGCACTTTATTAATTCCTTGTTAATTGATACTCAAATACTTGATTACTTTTTTTATCTGTGACATCCAAGTCAATGCATCTTGCGTCCACATCTATCCAACATCGACATAACCCTTTAATTATTGACATGATTAAATTTAGTAAACCACTAAGCAACTTCCAACTTAATCTGTGTATTTCTTTTAATACTTTGATTATTGCAAAATAATAATCTTTTAGAAAAATTGCAAATAATAATATAAAATTTGACCGGTTCTTTTCTAATAATACAACCTTTGGATAATACATTAATATTAAAACCTTTGGGGTGTTCATTTTTAATAGGAAAAAACCGGTTGATAACCTATTTTTATAGGTTACCATGACACGTGTCGTTGTTTTATTGGATTTGTTAATTTAATTTGATTTTTAAAAATTTATTTAATATTTTTAATTTTTAAAATATATAAAATAATAATTTTACTTTTATAATTATATAAAAATAAAACCCACCACCCCTGCCACCACCTTCCCGACCATCCTGCCATCATTCCCTATCTCCCTCCCCTTCACTTAGTTCCCCTCTCCCTCGGCCCAGAAACCGGTTGGCTGGTATCCAGCTCATTCACCGTTGGCCGACTCACCCCCTATTACCTTGACCTCCCCTTACCCGTCGCGCAACCCATCCAAATAAAGCCCTGACCCGCAAAAACCGCAACTTACCTTTACCTTCCCGACCACTGCAGCCACGAATCCACCCCTTCCCAACCATCGCAGCCCCCAAACCACCCCTTCCCCTATTTTCCGGCCCCCATAAACCCTATTCCCCCACCCAAAACCAATAAAAATCCGTTTAGCCCAAAAAACCGAAAATCCTAGAAAACGGATTTTCTTGGTTAAACCTGAAACCCAGAAAAGGGGCTGCAGTGGTGGCGGTGCAATGATTGCTTCCTGGTGGTGCAGGAAAAGGGGATGCAGTGGTGGCGGTGAAGTGGCGGTGTATCGGTTGCTTTAATTGCTGCCTGGTGGTGAGGATGGGAGAGCGAAGTGAGCTGATGCGATTGTTTGCTGGGTGGCGTGAGGCGGTGCTGATTGTGGCTGCTGTGGTTGCAGTGAGGGAGTAAGGTTGTGAGTGAGGGAGATGTAGGGGTGGTTCGGTGCTGTTGTTGTTAGTTGGGCGGTGATGGGAAGGGAAGACCAGGGGAGGGGGAGAGGTGGTGTTGGCAGCGTGGTGTGTGGGTGGGTGGATTTTTTTTAATTAAAATTATTTTATCAAAAAGTTAAAAGTTAACTAAAAGTTAATAAAATGTTAAACAATTTTGTTTTTAAAAAACAAAAATTGTTAAACAATTTTGATTAAAATTTAAAATCTATTTTTTTAAAATAAATTTAAAACCAATTACATGTTGTGTCACAGTATCCTAGTCAAAAGGTTACCGTTTAAATTCAACACTCCCTAAAGGTTGTAATATTAATGTGTAATTGATAAGTGTCATTTATGGCACTCAAATGACATTATTTTGGGATGATTTTAGTTGCTTTAATAACTTTTATTTTTTATTTTTATTTTTTATGCTTTTTCCCTTAGTTTTAGTCTTTTATTCTCTAGTTGGTCTCATTCTAGTCTTTTCTACCTTTTTCTTGTATTTTCGTGGATTTTATCATCTTTTCCCTTTTACTTGTTTTCCTATCTTTATTTTCAGGTCTAAAGTGAAGTCCAAGGCCCTTCATAGTGATTCCTCGGGTTAGAAGATGCTCAAAGTGCAAGGTGGAAGCTCTCATATAGCTCACAAAGCAAGGGATGACTTACTCCAAGATTTGATGCTTGCGCCCTCATGCTACGCTCACATGAAAGTATGGTGTTGAACCCATCGTAAACTCATTTTGGGACTGTCGTCCCCAATGTCGATCAAGAGGAGCGCACCTCTCGCATTGAAGAGCGCACGGAGGAAGTCCCCTGTTCCAGTGGAGCGCGCATTCATCGGGCGCGGGCGCGCAAGTTGCTGGCGTAGGCGCGCATACCCCGTGTGCGGGCGCGCCACCTGAGCTCTCTGTTTTGTACCCCGTTTTTCGCGACCGCGCATTCCGAAGAAAGGGCACGCCTGTACGGGTTTCTTTTGGACGTCCACTTTGTTTCTCCTTTGTTAGTTATACTGTAAGGAGGTTTTTCCTTCTAATTTTAGAGAGAGAAGTTTTTGGAGTTAGTTTAGGGAGCTCTTAGATTTTAGAGAGAGAAACTCTTGGATTTTGATTTGCACTCTAACATTTGCTTCAATCAAGTTTGGATTTCCTTCAATCAATAATAATTAGTGAGATTTTCTTCTTTGAATTCCTCTCTATTTCTTGAATTCTCTTTTGATTCATGAATGGTTGTTTGACTTGTTGATCTTTTGGTTAATAGTTTGATTGATTTGAATTTCTACTTGATTTAGTTTAAGATGATGATGTTTGTGATTTACTTAGTTTTGTTCTTTACTTTCAATATTCTTAGTGAGTAGACTCCTTGCTTGGGAGATGGTGAAGCATGCATGAATGATCGATTATTGCTAATTGATGGATCTTGATTGATTGAATGTTGTGATTAAATTGGTTGATAGAATTGTGCATGTGGTTGAATTGTTAAGGAGTGATCAACCTTGGTTTTCAAGCTAGATTGCATCGTGATTTCTAATGACACAAACCATTGATTTAGGGATTGCAATTGTTGATTGAATTTGATTTGTGATTCTTCTTGCTAGTCATTCATAGAGGAAACCTAGTTTGACTTCTATGAGATAACCCTTTGAGTTCTCTTGATTGCTATTACTATCCTCTAAAACATTTGGTTGATTGATTTTCCGTCATTTGACATAACCATCATGAATGTGTGTGGAGCCTAATCCCTAGCGCTTTTGATATTGAATTCCCTCTTTATTCTGGTTGTTTGAGACCATTGTTAGTCATATTCAACATCCTTCTTATTCTTCAAAATAGCTTGACCTTAGGCTATAGTAGCTTTTCTCCCATTCCTCGTGGTTCGACCCTTAACTTACCCTATACTTGTTTTAGGATTGGTCGAGTGTTTATAAATTTGTTGATAAGGTTTTAAGCATTTAACTCGTGTTTAGACCCTTTGTCATATGGTGCCGTTGCCGGGGAATGCCGTAGTTGTTTGCTATAGTTGTTGAGTCTATTTCATCTTATTTGGAAAAAAACACAAAAAGATTTTTCCCTTTTTGGCTACATTTTTAGCAGTGCTACTAATAGTTTCTTTTGAGATTGTATGCATAGACGTGGTCGTTCTCTAGTGCCATTTGATCCGGAAATAGAAAGGAAAATTACTAAGATAAGAGTTATTAAGAGTTCCTCAAGTTCTCCAAGACAAGAAGAAGAACAAGAAAGAATGGGAGAAAACCCAAGAGTGGAATTGAAGGAATTAGGGATTCCGGGTGCATATAGGTTCAAGAGCGAGATTGCTCCACCTATAACACCGACGAATGATTTTGAAATTAGACTAGAAATGATCACTTTTATAGAGAGGTGGAAATTTAGTGGGGCCAAGCACGAGAGTCCTCTTAACCACCTCAAAGAATTTGAGAAGTATTGCAACACTATAAAAGTGAACGGAGTTTCACAAGAGTTCATTCGTTTGAAGCTTTTTCCCTTTTCTCTCATAGGGCGTGCCTTGGAATGGTTGGATAAAGAAGTCAAGCCAAACTCATTAAGGACATGGGATGAGGTTACTAGGGAATTTCTATCCCAGTTTTACTCCCAAAAGAAAACGACGAAGGCAAGAGCACTTATCCAAAGTTTCAAGCAAAGATCCAATGGAAGCCTCTATGAAGCTTGAGAAAGGTACAAGGATTATCATGAAGTTAATAAAGGCTGAGTTTATAATTAAGTGAATACTGTTTTTCATATATTAGTTTTCTGATTAAGAAGTACACATATATATACATGATGCATAACAAACTCTAAGCTATTATTTAGGAGAGAAAGATGGTAACCAACTCAAGTTGTTACATTGCTTTGACATTTTATCCTTTGACCCTTTCTTTTCTACACTCCCCCTCAAGTTGGGTCGTAGGTGCTCCAACACCCAACTTGCACAATGTGTCATTGAAGGCTTCAGTACTAACTGCCTTAGTGAGAATATCAGCCAGTTGATCCTTTGATCTTACAAACGACAGACTAATTACCTTGCCTTCGAGTTTCTCCTTTATGAAGTGTCTATCGACCTCAACATGTTTTGTTCTATCATTTTGAACTGGATTTCCTGAAATGTTGATGGCCGCTTTGTTATCACAATAAAGTTTGCAGGTTGTTTTTTGTGGAAAACCAAGTTCATTTAGGAGTTTTCGAATCCATAGAATTTTTGTTGTTCCTTTAGCGATTCCCCGGAATTCTACTTCTGCGCTTGAGAGTGCGACCACCTTTTGCTTCTTGCTTTTCCATGTAACTAGATTTCCTCCTACCAATGTGAAGTACCCTGAAGTCGATTTCCTCCCATCACGATCTCCTGCCCAATCTGCATCTGTATATGCTAGTAGATCTAAACTGTCATTTTTGTCAAAATAGATGCCTGTGCTGGTTTTCCCTTTTAGGTACCTCAAAATTCTCATCACTACTGTCATGTGTTGTTTTTGAGGAAAGTGCATAAATCTTCTTACTACTCCTACAACATATGCTATATCTGGTCTCGTGTGAGACAAGTAGATTAGTTTCCCCACCAATCTATGATATTGTTCTCTATCTGTGAATTTAGCTCCTTCAAGGATCTGGAGTCCATGGTTGGCAACAATTGAAGTTTCAGCTGGTTTACAATCAAGCATCCTTGTTCCTGCCAAAAGATCTAGGATGTATTTCCGTTGATGGATGAAGATGCCCTGTTTTGATCTCAAAACTTCAATACCAAGGAAGTACCCGAGGTTACCCAAATATTTCATTTCAAATTCTAGCGATAACTTCCTTTTCAGTTCGCCAATCTCTCTTGCATCATTTCCGGTAATGATCATGTCATCGACATAGATTATTAGGCAGGTGATCTTTTCTTTTTCTTTCTTCATGAACAGAGTGTGATCAGAGTTACTCTGTTTGCACCCGAACTTTTTCATTGCAGAGGTGAACCTTCCAAACCAAGCCCTCGGGGATTGTTTCAGGCCATAGAGAGCCTTTTTTAGTCTACATCCTTCTCCTTCACTGAAGTCATGAGATTTTCAGGTGGTACTTCCATATAGACCTCCTCTTCAATGCTTCTATGGAGGAAGGCGTTTTTTACATCAAACTGATGTAGAGGCTAGTCCTTGTTTGCTGTAACAGAAAACAGAACTCTGATAGTGTCTATCCTGGCCACAGGTGAGAAAGTTTCGGAGTAGTCAATCCCATATGTCTGAGTGTACTCTTTAGCCACTAATCGAGCTTTGTATCTTTCAACGGACCTATCTGCATTGTGCTTGATTGAAAACACCCATCTGCACCCCACCTTTTTCTTTCCCTTTGGCAGAACATACCTTTCCCAGGTTTCATTTTGTTGTAGTGCCCTGTACTCTTCTTCCATTGCTTTCCTCCATTTTTCATCTTTGAGAGCTTCATCAGCATTTTTGGGAATGGTAGTGGAATATAAGGATGCCATAAAAGCAATAGTTGTCTCAGACACGTTCTCATCACTGACTTGTTGCACAGGGTATTTTGACCGCCGAGCTTTAAACTCCGGGTCATATCTCTTTGGTGGAACTCCTCTAGTACTTCTGGGAGGTAACTTATACGTGTGTGGTGTATCATCACTATACATCAGGTCAATTTCATTAGAAATACTATCATGGATTCAGGAATTACCTCTTCTTGGGATGTCGGATGTTCCTCATATGGGACTGGAGGGGGCACAAGAGGAGGGGATACTATGGATTTAGTGACAACATCGGTGGTCTCACCTACTTACTCCGGAGGGTCTAGGTCCATCCGAACTGGGTATGTTAACCAGCTTAGGTCATCATCTACATTTGTCTTCCCCTAAGAACCAGTCTGGTAGTAATATGAATGTTCAAAGAAGTCATAGTCCATACTAGTGTACATTCGATTTTTCAGTGGATCAAAGCACCGATAGCCCTTCTGATTAACCCCATAACCAACAATAGCCCTAGGTTCCAATTTTTTTTCGATCTCAATTTGGAAGATGGACATAAACTACACACCCAAAGACCCGAGGAGGTACGGAATGAGAGGAAGGGATGGAGACTTGAGAACCAAGGGTGTCAAGAGGGGTGTGATAAGCCAGGGTCTGTATAGGAAGCCTGTTAGTGAGATATGTGGCAGGCCAAAATTTGGCAGGAATATGAGACTCAATCATAAGAGACCTGGTAATTTCAAGTAAAGTACGGTTATTTCATTCTACTACCCCATTTTGTTGAGGATTATCAGGACATGTAGTTTAGAGAAGAAGGCCGTGGTCTGTGACGAATTGTTGCATGTCAAGTGTAACATATTCACCAACATTGTCAGATCGTAAAATTTTAGGCCGGGCATGAAATTGAGTACAAATCATTTGATAAAATTTGACAAAGACAGAGAAAACTTCAAATTTATGTTTTAGAAAATAAACCCAACTCATACGAGTACAATCATCCACAAACAAGACAAAATAGGAGGAACCATGAGGAGTAAATTCTGGGGCAGGACCCCATACATTAAAATGTATCAAAACAAAAGGATTATCCACATAAGTAAGACTGGGCAAATACGAATGTTTATGACTTTTGGCCAGTACACAAGTTTCACAATCAAGATTAACATGAACATTCTTTAAAGAGGGAAATAAGCGTTTCAAATAACTTAAAGAGAAATGACCTAACCGCCGATGCCACATCCAAAGTTGATGTTCAGGAGACCCATGAGTAAGCATAGCTTGACCGTGTTGAGTCGTCTCATCCACATAGTATAATCCTCCTTGTTTAGTACCACGTCCAATGATCGTCCCGGTCTGAGCATCTTGCACAATACATCCATCAGAAGTAAGAAGAAGAGTACAATTGAGTTCTCTGGTTAATTGAGAAACAAATAATAATTTGTGAGAGAGAGTTTGAATAAAAAGGAAATTTTTTAAGTGAATAGAGGGAGAAATTTCAACAGTTTCGGCTTTATCAACACCGACACATTCGCCATTAGCTGTTTGGATATGAGTTCGGTTGGTGGGAGTAAGTTAAATAATATCAGAGATGTCATTTGGCATGGTATCCGTGGCCCCGCAATCAAAAACCCAAGAGGTAGTGTGTTGGGCTTTTTTCTCGCGGGTTGATGGATAACCCACACATTTGTACGCGGGTTTGGACTGAGAAATAGGGCTGGTATTAAGAGCCCCACTTGCCTCCTTATCACTTTCTCTAGAGATTTCTCTTTGCTCTGTACAATCTCTCCTTCCCAAGCCTTTACTTGTTTCATCGCTGTCACCATTTGTGTGTGGGACTTAAGGTGAAGTGTCGCCGGAAGAAGCATGAGTAAGGTGGGCCTTGCCGCCGGTCCAGGAAGCTATGACTCTGGTAGCGGCCTTCCTTTTCTTGTGATCTTCCTACCACTCCGGGTAGCCTATGAGTTTAAAGCAGCCCTCCTTTGTATGACGGGAACCACTACAATGGTCACAGCGTAGGTGGCCCTTATCTTCCATCTCACGCCGGGGTTGTGGTTTTCCAAAAGATATCCAGCGTTGAGTTTCCGAGGGGGTGTCTTCCGATGATGAAGAGGCACCCATGATGCCTCGCCGGGCTAATTCTCGGCGAATAGTCGCGTAAGGGATCTCAAAAGTTGGAAGAGGATCTTGGTTCAGCAAGTCTCGTCGTTCTTTGTCAAGGGATTCGCTAACTCCGGCAAGAAATTGATAGAGGCGTTGCCGTTGTATGAAGGTATTGAAGGTGGTAATATCATTTGCACATTTCATCAGATTGGGCATCCGACGATCGATCTCTTTCCAAAGGAGATTTAATTTGCTAAAATAGACTTCAATTGTGTCTTGGTCTTGCTAGAGATGCGGCTCTTGAACTTAGATCAAAGATCTGAAGTTCGTCCCGGCCGCTGCTCAAGAGGATTTTAATCCCTTTCCGTAGTGTAATCTAAAAAATGATTAATCAAATTAGGATCTATGTTTGCTATGATCCAAGAGATGACCATTGAGTCACGTTGTGCCCATTGTGTATATGTGGGGTCTGTGGTGGAAGGAGGAGCGGCGGTGATGTGGTGGAGCTGCCCTCGACCACCGACTGCGATTTGCATCAATTTACACCACGTGGTATAATTGTGGTAAGTGAGTTTTTCAGTTATTTTTTTACCTCGGAAGCCGAGGGTTCGATACGGTTCATTTGTTGGAATAATTGGAACATGTGTTCCATTTGGGCCACTGATATCAGTGGCTGGTTAGGTGTTTGTTGGTTTGTATTTTGATCAGAATCGGTGGCTACAATGATTGGTAAGTATGGTGGTAAATGAAGAAAGCCAAGATAAAAAAGGTGTTACCGGTCCCGGAAAACACCGTATGGCTCTGATACCATGAAATTAATAAAGGCTGAGTTTATAATTAAGTGAATACTGTTTTTCATATATTAATTTCTTGATTAAGAAGTACACACATATATACATGATGCATGACAAACTATAAGCTATTATTAGGAGAGAAAGATGGTAACCAACTCAAGTTGTTACACTGCTTTGACATTTCTCCCTTGACTCTTTCTTTTCTACAAATCAAAGGGAGTGTTCTCACCACGGAATTCCTACCTACCAAATCATTCAAATCTTTTATGGTGGTCTAAGCCCTCAAGGGAAGTCTTGTCTTGATGCGGAAGCCGGAGGACCCATAATGAACAAAACGGAAGAGGAAGTTGTGGACATTATTGAAGATGTAGTGAGGCACTACATGGATTGGCAAGACGGTGAAAAAGAGTCAACTAGCAAGAGTAGCTCTTGTTGGGTTTCATAGAGTCCGACTCTACACGGAAGAGAAACCCGCCCAAGACTCGCCCACAAATTAAGGCAACTAAGCATGTAATCACAAATTAAACAACAATTAAGAGAGAGAAGGAAAAGACATTCATACCCTTAGCGCGTGCTTCGCTCAATTCCGAGCTCATACTTCAAAACTTGAACCCCGCAAATGCAAAGGTCTCCAACGGCTCGTACCCACGAACCCGACCCGAACAATCCTAGTCTCGAAGGTTAGTCGGGACTTGACTAATAAAAACTAGAGTTTTACGAATTTAAGGTTTTCTCACTTTTCTAAGGAGATGCATTTTTAGTTCCACTCAAATGTTCTTCCCAAATCCCAAAACTTGGGTATTTATAGGGAAATGAACCTTGATTTCCTATTCTTAATCAATGTGGGAGATTTGCAAATTTCCCTATTTTATTTTAATCAAAACAAAATAAAATTGCAATTCAATCACCAAGTTACAACTGGCAATAGGAGAAGAGGGAGAAGGTGAGGACCACTAAGGGAGGGGACCAACCCACCTTGCTCCCCAAGGCAAAGACCAAGCATTGGTCCCCACTACCAAAATCGGACCACCAAGCCATGTGGCTGGTTGGCACCATGCCTTGGCTGCCAAGGCACCCAGCTGGCGCCTAGCACCAAGGCTGGGCTGTTGGCCAGCCAGCCTATGCACATGCGCACCAGCCAGCACACTGCTATCCAACACGCATGCATCGCTGCTGCTTGGTGCACGCTGCTGTGCGAGTGGCGTGGTGCTGCTTGCTATCACACACGCACAGCCCAGCATGCTGCTGCTTGGTGCGTGGTGCTTGCGATGTGCGAGGCGCAGGGTTGCTGCCATGCGAAGCCTAGCACGCATAGCGTGAAGGGATGCCTGGCCCAGCTTGGCTAGCAAGCACACATAGCCTAGCATGCTGCTAGCATATGCGATGCTTGCAGCTAGCGATAGCTGGGGCCTGGTGCGTGCCACTACTTAACACCACGCATAGCGCAGCACGCCTAGCACGCTGCTATGCGATGCTGCTGCTAGGTGCGATGGTTAGGCGCCCAACATGCTAGCAAGCACGCAAGGCTGCGATGCTTGCGATGGCTAGCTAGAATGCATGGCCCTAGCACGCCTAGCATGCTAGGCTTGCGGCTAGCATTGCGATGCGCATGCTAGCTAAAACTAGCCTGGCCCTCGCATGGCTAGGCCAATGCGAGGCTACGGCCTAACTCGAACTTGGCACTTGATTGATTTCATGTCTCGTCGAATTCTAAAATCGACTCGACTTGCGACGCAGGGTTTCGACGCTCTAAGCTCGATATCCGACCTCTTTGTTCGGAAAACTCTGACGACTCATCAAATCCTTCGGATTGATTCATCGTCTCGGATCGGTTGTTCGATTGCGTTCGACCCGAAGGGTTCAGTTAAGATTAAGCTGTAATATTAATTGTACATTAATATTACCGGTCGGAAGCGGCCTCCACCTAGGCATTCCGATCACTTGACCTTACTGAAGAATTAGCTTTCTAATAATTCTGAACCCTATACCGGAATAATACACTTGTTGGAAGGACTCCATTCTTTTCAATCTCCCACTTTTCCTTCCGGACAAGTGTGCAATTAGTGTATATCCATTTTCCTATGTCGCTTAATGTCTCTTCATGAACTATAAGGTAAGATTCATCGTCATCCTTATTACGTCCAAAAGTGTTTCTCGATTCCTGAGTTTAACTGTCAATAAATAGATGATTTCTAAAAATCCATCTGAACACGGCCATGCATTTTCATAGTCTCGTTCTTTGAGAGGCCTTGTAAACAACAAAGACATATTCCCTATTTTTTATAGGGGGATATTCCCAGTCTTGTACAGTAAGCTTCCCTTAATAAGAGGACCTAGTGAGCACGGGGAAATCAGGTCGTTGGCTAACCTCCCTACGACTAAACAAATTTATAAATCCTAAAACTAACCCCTAATAAACAAGTCTAGTGGTAAGTTCGGATTCGAACCACAAGGAACGGTAATGCTAGATTGTTCTTGATCTAAATCTTAAGCTATGTCAAAGTCGGTTTATGGATAGAGGACACTACAACTACACTAAAGCACATATAAAAAAACAAGGCATGATAAAGTCTACTAGGGGAAAAGATCCACTTTGAACAACTATGAAGCAAACGAGAGTCCATTTGATAATCAATCACGCAAAGAAAGAATTAAAATAGGAATTGACTTCACTCAAAAGTAATCTCTCAAATTCCTAGCCTAGATCCCTCATTGACTAGGTGCATAGAAGAAATTTACCCAAAATGCAATCAAATATATCAATTCTAATTCACAATCCCTTGTCAAACTAGAGCCAATATGCAATTAATTTTGCTGTCATGGGAGATCAATCCAATCTAAAACAAACAACATGCCACCATCAATTCAATCAATTTAATCACACAATTATCATCAAATTTATCTCAAATAACTCAATTAATCATTACAAAGCTTCACTCAACACCTAGTAGAAGGAAAACTACTCAAACATGATAAACAAAGCAATTAAAGAAAGCATAAAGAGAAGAGAGAGTAAGAAATGCTCATTGAGAAGAAATGGAGATCTTCAAATCATCAAATTCCTCATTTGATTATCCAAAATCCATGAATACCATTGTTTTTCTCACTTTCTCTCTCTAAAATTTGAGAGTTTCTCTCTCTAAAACCCTAAACTACTAAAATTTAAGAGTGAAATATCTCTCCTTTTACAAATGAAGCCAAGGGGTATTTATACAACCCCAAATAGAAAGGACGGAGAAAACAAGGAAAAAGACCCGGATACAGGCCTGCACGAACGTGCCAAAGTTGGCACGGACGTGCAGACTGAGTAGAAACTTCAAAAAGCTAAAACAAAGTCCTGCACGGACGTGCCATATTTGGCACGGTCGTGCACAATCTGCACGGTCGTGCAACATCTAGTACGGGCGTGCAGAATTTCCTGTTAGAAGCAGCTTCATTTCAGAAGACCATAACTTCTTTGTTACTCGTTGGAATAAGGCATGTGACCAATCGTTGGAAAGCTCTTGAGATAAGCTTTCATCTCCAATTGGAATCACTCAGAAATGTTTTGTAGATCAAAAGATAAAGTCGTTTGAAGTTTGATCTTTGCAAATCAAGTGCACATTTCTTCATTATTTGTTCTTTTATGTTTTACATTTCTTCAATCTTGAACAAATAACTTATCCAAGTGTTCCTAAACATAAGAATAAACCAATAAAGTTAATCTAATGCAAGAAGCAACCAAAAATATGCAAGAAAAGCCAAAATTGATCAACAATGACATTTCACATGCAAACACGACTAATGAAATAAAACCTTATTAAAACCAAATAAAAAGATATCAAAACAATGAAAAACTAACTAGAAACTCCTAAAAAAATAGTGACATAAATGACTCTTATCACTTATTCGCCTGAGTGTTGCCGTTATAATCCCTATTACGGCAGACGTTTGACAACATCAAAACGACTAGTACTCAAACAAGAGAACTTGCAATACTCATGGTCGAGGATTAAGGTTCCGGTAGCTATAATGAGAAATATACTTATGACGATTTGATATTTCTTAAAGTATTCTCATAGGTTTATCCGGTACAGTTCCAAACTAGTACTTGTGCAACTAATTTATTACTATTGTTTAGGATAAAAATACCCCATCCACGTGGTCCAATCAAGTGCTGACATGTGTCAACGTCAGAGGGGTTCTAATAGGACCAATCCCCTGATGACATGTGGCAGCCTAACCCATGAAAGGAGAACTGATCTCCTCTCACTATAAATAAAGGAAAGTCCTCATTTATTGCACATTCAGGCACCTTCATAAATATATATACATATACCGAGCAATATTAATTGCAGAATCTCCCGAAATCCGAGAGACCATTTATTTTCCGCATTTTTACTCACTCAGACGTATTCTAACTTGACCGTCGGAGGCGGAACTCCATCCCACCAGAGTCTTCGTGCTTTTGTAGGTACAGGCGGTCGGCTTCCAGTTCTGGTGTTGTAACTCTCTCGCTGGACACATAAAAAAACCCCGAAACATTTGGTGCCGTCTCTGGGGAGAGTACTTCCAAAATGGCATCCCATGAGTCTGTACTACTTAATAATGAGAAACGGCCTCTCGCCGAACCTGAGGTCCAGACGGACCAAGATAGTGGCAAAAGATTTTTCAGTTTAGAATAGTTTTTAGGTTAGTTTTAGGTTTTTAGAGAGAGAAACTCTCAAATTTTGGAGAGAGAAAGTGAGGAGCACAATGGTTTTCATGGATTTTGGATAATTAAAGGAGGAATTTGATGATTTGAAGATCTCCATTTTATATCAATGAGCATTTCTTACTCTCTTCTCTCTTTATGCTTTATTAATTGCTTTGTTAATCATGTTTGAGTAGATTTCCTTCTACTAGGTGTTGAGTGAAGCTTTGTTATGGTTAATTGAGTTATTTGAGATAAATTTGATGATAATTGTGTGATTAAATTGATTGAATTGATGATGGCATGTTGTTTGTTTTAGATTGGATTGATCTCCCATGATAGCAAACTTAATTGCATGTTAGTTCTAGTTTGACAAGGGATTGTGAATTAGAATTTATATATTTGATTGCATTTTGGGTAAATTTCTTCTATGCACCTAGTCAATGAGGGATCTAGGCTAGGAATTTGAGAGATTGCTCTTGATGGTAATTAATTCCCATTTTAATTCTTTCTTTGCATGATTGATTATCAAATCGATTCCCATTAACTTGTTAATTGTTCAAAGTGGATCTTTTCCCCTAGTAGACTTTATCATACCTTGTTCTTTATATGTGTTTTAGTGTAGTTGTAGTGTCCTTTATCCGTAAATCGACTTCGGCATAGCTTAGGAATTAGATTAAGAACAATCTAGCATTACCGTTCCTTGTGGTTTGACTCCGAACTTACCACTAGACTTGTTTAGGGGTTAGTTTTAGGATTTATAAATTTATTTGATTGAGTGTGGAATGTGTGACCGTTCTAACGCCCGTCATTCTCCTAGCTGAAAGAGACGACAATCAGCTCCTAGTGTACTTAATTAGCCATGTGCTCAGAAATGCTGAACTACGGTACCCCTTGGTTGAAAAATTTGGCCTTGCCCTTTTCATGGCCGTAATGAAGTTGAAACCATACTTCTTGGCACATCCGGTGGTGGTCTACACAGACCAACCCCTCAAGTGGCCAATGACAACCTTGGAGTCATCCGGTAGGATGCTCAAATAGGCTATTGAGATGCAAATCCTTGAAATAACCTTCGAACCGAGAAAAGCAGTGAAGGGTTAGGCGTTTGCTGACTTCATTGTTGAAATGACAAGGCTGGATCAGCCGGAAAACATTGATCAGGTTTGGAAGGTTTATGTAGACGGGAGCTCTACGATGAACGACTGTGGTGTAGGTAATTTATAAGTCTCTAGAAGGGGACAAATATGAATATGCACTACGGTTCAAGTTTCAAGCCTCGAATAATGAGGCGGAGTATGAGGCCCTGCTAGCTAGAATCCGTATGTGTAAGGCGGCAGGGGCAAGGAAAGTTGACGCCTGTTCAGATTCTCAGTTGATCGTCAGCCAATACCATGGTGACTATGAGGCCACCCATCGGCAATGATTAAATATCTTCAGGTGGTCAAAGACGAGGCCGAGACACTTGACAAATTTAACTTGAGTCAAGTGCCTAGGTCAGAAAACAATCATGCGGATGCTCTATCAAAATTGGCATCTTCCGCCTCCTGTGATGCGCCTCGGTGTTGAGAATGATTGAGAATGATCCCATTGGAGTTCTTGACCGAAGCTCAACCAGGATGGATGCCATCCGGGCTTACTTGGCAGACGACACTCTACCGGATTCCCCTTCAGAAGCGGCTGCACTGAAAAAGCGGGCCTTAAGTTTTGAGATCCATCAAGGAGAACTCCTCAGGAAGGGTTACCTCCAGCCGTGGTTGAAGTGTGTTGCCCCAGAAAAGGGGAAAGAGGTGCTGAAGGATCTGCACTCGGGCTTTTGTGCTTCACATATAGGCGGCATAACTCTAGCAATGAGGGTCAGGCGGCAGGGATACTTCTGGCCTACCCTTGAGGCAGACGCCATGAAATGGTGAAAAAGTGTGATAAATGCCAGAAATTTGGCAAACTCATACACCGTCCGGCCACTGACCTGACGGTGATCTACAGCCCGGTTCCATTTACAAAGTGGGGCATGGAAATCCTAGGTCCCTATACACCTGCTACAGGTGGACGAAGATACATTCTGATGGTTGTAGATTACTTTACCAAATGGGTAGGGGTAGAGGCGGTCAAAGGCATTAAGACAAAGGACGTCATCTCCTTCATTTGGAAAAATATCATCCCCTGGTTTGGGGTTCCTATGTCTATGGTTTTTGACAATGGTCCTCAATTTGAGACGTCTACCCTCAAGAACTGGTTGGGAGATCAAGGGATCTCATACTGTTTCGCATCAGTCGGCCGTCCCTAAGCAAACGGTCAAGTTGAAGCTTTCAACAAACTGATCTTAGACGGTATCAAGAAGAAAATAGAAAGGGCTGGCGATCTATGGGCAGATGAGTTGCCTCATATCCTACAGGCCATCAAAACAACTAAAAAAGGGGAAACCGGTGAAACCTCGTTCCTCATGACATACGACACTGAAGCTGTCCTGCCTATTGAACTTCATGAGCCAACACTTCGCATCATGCTCCCAGAGCGCAGGGGAAATGCCACCTTGCGTCATGAGATATATCGCCTGAGAATGACTAGAGCCTACAACAAAAGAGTGCACAAACGACTCCTTCTTGACCCAATCTTCATACGGCTCAGGGGAGAGATCTGCACCAGAAAGAGACAGTGAGAAAGGTACATACGCCCCTCCTATAGACTGCCGGCTGCCAGAAGAGTCTTCCTGCTGGAGTTGGGAGTTTTCCAAGCAAAGAAGGGTTGAAGGGGTCAATTGTACCTTGAAAGTCAGTTTGAGGGCCTCGATTACCCTCAACTGGCATAGAAGCGCCTGAAGTCTTAGGCCGCGCAATATCCTTCGGTGCCTCTGGAATATCTGACCTCCCGAAGGTGAGGTCAAACCTTAGGCGAGAGTTTTTTTACGCTCTTACCCCCAACCGTTATACGGCCTAGGATCGCCTGAGCAGAGCCCTTTTGGGATTTGTTGGAGACGGCGCCATCGTCACCAGGCCAGGACCGGATCATCTTGGTTAGAGAGCGAGGCGCCTCGCTCCCATCCTAGGTCAAAAAGCAGGCATAATGGTCAGTCGGTATATACTTACAAAAAAAACAAAGGACTAAGGGACAGGCGTGTGTACCTTGTTTTTTGCCGCCTGGGCAGCTTCCTTCTTCTCTGCATTCTCCTTGCGGATTTCATTGGCTGATTTAACAGGAGTCTTGTTTGGAGGCAACATCGTTAAGACGTTTACTGCAAAAAGCAATCGTATGATTAGGCGAATACAAGAAAAATTTCGTTAAGTATGAAATAGCTAAGGCAGCATAATAGTGCCAGGTGCTCCTACAACCTACGTTTCTTAAATTGGGTGCTTAACCCACAAGCGGATAAGAATGTCTCATCTGGCAAAAACTCGTGTTTGGGTACCCAATTCTTGGGCACGCTTATTAGTTCACCGGTTGAGAGGGTAGTGGTAGTAAGTTCAAAGAACCCCGTCTTTATGATTCTCTCATAGTCCTCCTCCGGGACTTGGGGCATCTTGCACTTCTGCCCAAGCAGCTTAGGCTTTAGGTTGTAGGTCCTAAGCTCGCAATTCTCTTCTTTTGTGGGTGCTGAAACAAGATAAAAGCGGTTCTTCCAGTCTGACCACTTAGACGGTTTATCCAACGTCATCAAATACTTGGGATAAGTGGTCAGAATATACCAAGCTCTCCACCCGCCTGGGCTCCGGCTTAAATAGTGCATGTGGGCGAAGGCCTCCCAGCCGAGGTTTAGGCCCTACATCTTGCAGGCGGCAATGTAGCCTAAAATGTTAACCCAAGAGTTGGGGGTTAATTGCCACATGCCCAGGCTGTATCCTCTTAAGATGGCCTTTATGGTGTTGTGTAGGGGGAAGCGGAGGCTGGCTAGAAAGGCCGCCTCATAGCAGCTAAAGTACCCATTCGCAATGTGCTGGTTGTCTTCCCAGGAAATTGTCCCCATCTCAGGCGGGACCCAGATGGTGTACCCCTTTCCTAGAAGCCGCATGAGTACAAAGTTTTCCAAGTTCCTCTCCATGCTAGCCCGGTCTTTAGCTGAGACCTGGATCAGGAGGGGATCACCCTTATTGTTCCAAGTGGGTCTCTCCTCCTCCTCGCTACCTACAACCGGTGTAAGATAGCTGCTGCTGCTGCTTTGCCTGGAGTTTGACCTAGAGGCGGTTTCCCCGCAGCTCTCATCGCCAGAAGATTCTCTCTCCTCAGCTCTAGAGATGGAGGCGGCTTCCTCACCGCCTCCAATATCGGACCTCGGGATTCCATCGCTAGGGGTGCTAGGGGCACCTCTAGGGGATTCCCTTGTCATCTCATCCTGGTTCGTCTTAGGCGGTAACTCTTCGGAGCTTTCTCCTTTATACTCCGGATCTACATACGTCTTTTTAGGACGAGCCATTGTGCCCTACACAGACACAAAGACGGTCGGATTGGGAGATGAACAGGGGGAATCCCAGTTCCTAGAGGTGGCTCCCCCAGTCTTAGACTCAGCCGTACCAGGGGACCGGTTGACCTCTAAATCGTGGTGTGTCGGGTGTGTGGTTGGTGAGTCCATTTACTTTTAAAACCAAAGAAAGAAAAATGAGAAAGAGACAAACAAAAATACATGAAAGAGCTGAAGGGGGTAGAGACAGTACCTCAAAAATAAGCTGAAAGGGTAAAAAGTGTTGATCGGCTGATAAATCAGGCAGAATTCAGTGGATGGCTTGCAAGGGGCACAGGCGCTTGACCGTATGTACCCTCTGAAAAAAGCAAGTATTTTAAAGCCTGAACTAGCTGATGCACAAACGGTAAATCCGTATGTGCCTCTAGAAATAATGGTGATTGCTCACAAACCCCTCAAGCGGTGCTGACCAACTATCTCAAACGGAAACCGGATGAGTAGGGAAAAGGAAGACGGTTGTATCAGCAATAGCAGCCGGAATCAAAGCTCTCTCTTTCTCTCGAAAATTTTCTCAAAATTTGCAAAAGTGTGAAATGAGAGGAGAGGGGGTTTCTATTTATAAAGAAACTCAGAAGGCGAACCGTCGCCTCCTCATATCAAATTCGAATTCAAAAAAAAAAAAAAAGAAGAGAGAAGGAGGTGGTACAGGCGATACCGTCGTCTCCGTGCTTTTACAGGTACAGGCGATCGCCTTCCAGTTCTAGTGTTGTAACTCTCCCGCAAGACACATCAAAAACCCCGAAACGGTGCTATAAATCATACTACACACTAATCTCAAGTGGTCATTTATCGTCCATCGTTTAAATGACCTCGATTAGGGATAATTTTCGATTAAAATATTCAATGTTCACTTAACAAGTGTTTCTTTATCCAAGACATGGTCTTGATACCCTGTTTTGAATATTCTCATAAATCGAATGCACTCATTATTTAATTCTAAACCACAATTAAATTGATGTGGAGTAATTATAAATTTGCAGAAAATTTAATTGCTCCAAAATTGAATGGTTCAACATAGTGTTTTACATTAAGACATCGAGCATAATTAAAACACCTATACAGGGAAATCAAAGCCAATCTCCAATATGCTTGATTCCCATTGCCTCAACGTGATTGTTGTGCTTCACTTGAGACAAAGGTTTTGTCAGAGGATCGGCTACATTTTCGTCTGTTCCAATCTTACAAATTCTGATTTCACCCTCGGATTTCCATTCCCTTATCGTGTGAAATCGCCACTTGACATGTTTGACCTTCTGATGTTCCCTTGGCTCCCTGGCCTGAGTAATAGCTCCATTGTTATCACAATAGAGGTCTATTGGACCCTTAATTGAGGGTACAACACCAAGTTCACCAATAAACTTACGAATCCAAACTACCTCCTTAGCTGCTTCCGAAGCTGCCAAGTATTCAGCTTCAGTTGTAGAATCTGCAGTGGTGCTCTGCTTAGCACTCTTCCAACTAAACGCTTCTCCATTAAGGCAGAATATGTACCCCGATTGCGACTTGGAGTCGTCTCTGTTAGTCTGGAAGCTCGCGTCAGTATAACCTTCAACAACCAAATCATTACGGCCACCACAGACAAGGAATTTATCCTTGTTCCTTTTCAAGTACTTTAGGATATTCTTGGCTGCAGTCCAATGCGCCTCTCCTGGGTCTGATTGGTATTGGCTCGTAGCACTTAAGGCATACGATACATCCGGCCTAGTAAATATCATGGAGGAGATCAGAGGGGAAGAGAATGAAGGAGGAGAGGAGATCAGACAGGAAGAGAATGAAGGAGGAGAGGAAGAGAATAGGAAAGAGGAGAGGAGAGAGAAAGAGAAGAGAGGCGGAAGAAAGGAGAGAGAAAAGAGAAATGAAAGGGGAGGGGGAAAGTAGGGTTCTAGGTTTTGTAAGAGTTCTTTTTTTTTTTAAAAGCATAATTCCGTCGGAAAAGGTATTAAATTCCGTCGGAAATTTCCGACGGATTTTATTTACGTCGAAAATTTAATGTTCCGACGGAATTTTCCGTCGGAAACTTTCGACGGATTTTATTTCCTTCGTAAATTGAATGTTGGAAAGCCCATATATTCCGATGGACTTATATTCCGTCGGATGTTTCCGACGAATTTCCAACGAAATAAAAATCCGTCGGAATTTCTGACTTTTCCGATGGAAATTCTTGTCCATCAGAAACAATCCGTCGGAAATCGGCCTTTTTCTAGTAGTGAAACTTACTAATGGCTTCATCGAACCGCAGATTCCAACTTCTGCTTGCTTGCTTTAGTCCATAAATGGACTTCTTAAGCTTGCATACCTTCTCGGCATTGCTTGGATCAACAAAACCTTCCGGCTGTGTCATATACATAGTTTCTTCCAAAATCCCATTAAGGAAGGCGGTTTTGACATCCATTTGCCATCATAATCGTAATATGCACCAATCGTTAGGATGATCCGAACGGACTTAAGCATTGCAACTGGCGAAAAGGTTTCATCATAATCAACTCCGTGAATTTGCCTGTAACCTTTTGCCACCAGTCTAGCTTTGTATATAGATACATTTCCATCTTTGTTTATTTTCAATTTGAAAATCCATTTGCAACCGATAGGTGTGTAACCTTCGGGCAAATTAACAAAGTCTCAGACTTGATTTTCAGACATGGAGTCCATCTCAGATTTCATGGTGTCTTGCCATTTTGCAGAGTCGGGGCTCGTCATAGCTTGTTTGTATGTCGCTGGCTCATCTCCATCCATAACTAGGATGACTTGATCTTCGGTTAAGACAATACCAAGGTATCTGTCTGGTTGAGATCTTGGTCATTGCGACCTACGTAGGGTAAAAGATTGAGCATTTGCATTGTCGGTTCGAATTTGCACATTGTTGGTTTAACTCTGACCAATGGCAACAGCTGCTTCTAAAGCACTTTGATTGTCAATTTCGTCATGTTGAATTTGTTGCTCTACCTCTCGAACTTTGTCAAGTTCGATTTTCCTCCCACTTGTCATTTTTGAAAGGTGTTCCTTCTCCAAAAAGACACCATCACGAGCAACAAACACTTTGTTCTAGGATTTATCGTAGAAGTAATACCCCTTGGTTTCTTTTGGGAATTCCACAAAGATTAGAAAAAAAATCACTATTTTTGAGTCGAAATCTGGGTTCATCAGCCAAAATTAGAAAAAAAAACGAGATTAAAACTAATTAAAACGAGCTTCTAATCCAATTAGAAAGCACAACCAGAAATTTAAATCCATTTTAAATCACCTTAATTAATTATTAGTTATAAAAATTAAAGTGAGTGCGGCTCTGATACCACTATTGGGTTTCGTAGAGTCCGACTCTACGCGGAAGAGAAACCCGCCCAAGACTCGCCCACTAATTAAGGCAACTAAGCATGCAATCACAAATTAAATAACAATTAAGAGAGAGAAGGAAAAGACATTCATACCCTTGGCGCGTGCTTCGCTCGATCCAGAGCTCTTACTTCAAAACTTGAACCCCGCAAATGCGAAGGTCTCCAACAGCTTGTACCCATGAACACGACCCGAACGGTCCTAGTCCCGAAGGTTAGTCAGGACTTGACCAATAAAAACTAGAGTTTTACGAACTTAAGGTTTTCTCACTTTTCTAAGGAGATGCCTTTTTAGTTCCACTCAAGTGTTCTTCCCAAATCCCAAAACTTGGGTATTTATAGGGAAATGAACCTTGATTTCCTATTCTCAATCAATGTGGGAGATTTGCAATTTTCCTTATTTTATTTTAATCAAAACAAAATAAAATTGCAATTCAATCACCAAGTTACAAGCGGCAATAGGAGGAGAGGGAGAAGGTGAGGACCACCAATGGAGGGGACCAACCCACCTAGCTCCCCAAGGCAAAGACCAAGTATTGGTCCCCACTAGCAAAACTTGACCACCAAGCCATGTGGCTAGCTGGCAGCCTGCCTTGGCTGCCAAGGCACCCAGCTGGCGCTTAGCACCAAGGCTGAGCTGCTGGCCAGCCAGCCTACACACATGCGCACCAGCCAGCACACTGTCGGCCAGCACGCATGCATCGCTGCTGCTTGGTGCACGCTGCTGTGCGAGTGGCGTGGTGCTTCTTGCTATCACACACGCACAGCCCAACATGCCCAGCATGCTGCTGCCTGGTGCGTGGTGCTTGCGATGTGCGAGGCGCATGGTTGCTGCCATGCGAGGCTTAGCACGCATAGCGTGCAACGATGCCTGGCCTAGCTTGGCTAGCAAGCACGCATAGCCTAGCACGCTGCTAGCATATGCGATGCTTGCTGCTAGCGATGACAGGGGACTGGTGCGTGCCACTGCTTAACACCACGCACTGCACAACACTGCTAGCACGCTGCTATGAGATGTTGCTGCTAGGTGCGTGGCTGCGATGGCTAGGCGCCCAGCATGCTAGCAAGCACGCAAGGCTGCGATGCTTGCGATGGCTAGCTAGCATGCATGGCCCTAGCACACCTAGCATGCTAGGCTTACGGCTAGCATTGCAATGCGCATGCTAGCTCGAGCTAGCCTAGCCTTCGCATGCCTAGGCCAATGCAGGGCTACGGCCTAACTCGAACTTGTCACTTGAATGATTTCACGTCTTGTCGAATTCTAAATGCGACTCGACTTGCGACGCTTGGTCTCGACGCTCTAAGCTCGATATCCGACGTCTTTGTTCGTAAAACTCTGACGACTCATCAAATCCTGGGTTGGTTCGTCGTCTCGGATCGGTTGTTTGATTGGGTTCGACCCAAAGGGTTCAGCCAAGATTAAGCTGTAATATTAATTGTACATTAATATTACTGATCGGAAGCGGCCTCCACCTAGGCATTCCGATCACTTGATTTTACTGAAGAATTAGCTTTCTAATAATTCTGAACCCTCAATCGGAATACTACACTTGTTGGAAGGACACCATTCCTTTCAGCTCTTCGGTGTACTCGGTTGATCATCTTAATGCCATCAACAACTTGTCCTCACAAATCTCAAATCTAGGGAATGAGATGACTTCTATCAAAACCAAATTAGAGAGCGCTTTGTCTCTATCACCTATTCTTCCCTCCCAATTTAAGGGAGAGGTACATCTTCTAACTCTAATCCCCCTCCCTCTTATAATAACATGCTTAGTGGATGCTTGTTTTGTGATGTATGTGGTTCATATGATCATGATGCTCTTTGTTTCGGGGTTTTCTGATGTCCTGCGGGAGAGTTACAATTCCGAGACTGGAACCAGATGCCTGTACCTGCAAAACAAACGGATGCTCCGGATGATTGGAGATCCGCCTCCGACGGTCAAGTTAGTACTTGATTAAGGAGTAATTAATGCGGAAATTAAAGTGATTGGGTCTCTCTAGGTGAGAGTGTTTAATGTGTGTAATCTGCGTAATCCCCCTTAATGAGGATTAAGGGGGGTATTTATAACCCCGGGAAACGTGCCAATCCTAGGTTTAGGTTAACCTTGGGCTGATTGGGCTTCCCTCGGAAGTTGGGCCTAGGTGGCCGACTTCTCCATTACGCATGGAGTATGCCACGTGTCATGACATAATAGGTCCTGGGTGGATGAATAAGTGTGTGCCACGTGGCAAGCCCTGAGAGGTCCAACTTGGGGACACTTGGTAGGACCCGACTGGCCCACGTGGCGCATTCCGATTGGTGGGAGCAAAATCCCCTAATCATTTGCCCCTCATAGGTGGCACGTGACTGGTCATGTGTTACCTGTGACAGGTGTCGTCCTGTAATAGGTGACGACCTGCTACAGGTGTCACTCGGCGAAAGGCCGAGAGATTCTCCCGCCCAAATTTTGAATTCCGGAAGTGACCCTTCGCCTTCTCACTTCGCCTATATAAGGGAGTGTTGCCTTCGGTCATTTTCACGCTTGAGAACTTTGTGAGAGAACATTCGGACCCCTGAACTTGCTCTGACATTTTGGACCCTTTCTGCCTACCGCCTGCTCTAACAAGCTGACTGCAAAGGATTTTCAGAACTTCATCAATCGTCACTCGTTCAAGTAACCGTCGGTTCTCTTACTCTTAATTTTCTCTTTACTTTATTCTTTTTTGAAATGGCACCACGGAAGCACACGACACGACCTAGGTTAGCGATCAGCCGGTCACCGGGAACGGCTGAATCTAAGACTAGGAGTGCCGCCTGCCCTTTTCTGGACCCATCTTTGCCCTTTATACAAAGTCCGACTGTATCTGTGTCTATGCAGAACATGATGACCAGAACAAAAAAGACAGCTAGGATCTCGAACTCAGGCGGCTCCTCCCACCGGGTGCCGATTAGTGAAACATCTGACCAGGCGCCAGATGTGGAAGTGAAACAAAGCGGCTTGAAAGCCGGCAGTTCTGAGGGAGGAGTCAAAGTGACCCCTTCCCATTTTACAGTTGACAATTCTACATTCTCTCCTGCTCCTTTTAAAGGAGGGGAGGCGGGCCCCTCTGGGAGAGGGGAGGAGTCGTCCTCTTCGGACTCGTCAGAGGACAAATCCGAGTCTAGCTCTTCTGGCCATGCTTCTCTGGACACAGAAGAGAAAAACAGTCGTCTACAAGAGGCGAGGCTTTCTCACGCAGTTGAGAAGGGGGACAATTGGGCGGAGCCATCCGCCTCTCACCGAGAGCAAAATACCCCCTACTACTGCACGGTACCTCGGGGCCGGATCACGGCCATGCAAGAAAAAGTGGGGAGCTTTATCGCAAACCACACAATGGGCCCCGACTTTCTAGTGTTTGTGCCGGATCCAGAAGACACAGTCGTCTGGCCGGCTGGTACTAGTAATGATGGCGCCTGCTTTGGCTGCTACGAGGCGTCCATCAAGGCTGGGCTGCGCTTCCCACTACATCCGACTGTTCAGCGGATCTTGGATGGGTATGAGTTGGGGTTATGGCAGTTAGCCCCGAACTCCTGGGTCAACGTACTCGGCTATGTAGCCGGGTGCGAACTGCACGGGGTGGAGCCGAACTTCGAGGCTTTCGCCCACATGAACTACCTCAGCTGGACCCCTATGGCAGGCGGTACCGGCTGGTATCAATTGACGAGCCACAGGGGCTACCTCATGACAAGAGGTAAAGCAAACAAATGGAAGGACTGGCGGAGCACCTTCCTTATCATTGAGAGTTCAGACACAGAGCTGACTAAGCGCTTCAACAGGTGGAACAGGAATCCGTCCCTTCTTGCAGGCGGCCGCAGCATGCCGCCTCTTCCCCCCAAGGCTAAGAAAGAGATCCTAGATAAAGGACTCTTCAAAGTAGAGTCGAAGGTGAACTCTACTTCAGGGGTACGAGAGCAAGTACCCCTGCACTGCGTCCCGAGCTTCAAATGGCTCTACGACGAGTACTTTTTGGCCGCCTGTGGCCTCAGCAGTCGGTGCTCAAGAGGTAGCCGGCCTGTCGAATACTCTGTTGTTCCATGCATTTCTGTTATGACTTTTATTAACTTTGCTATTGGTTTTTGCAGCGGACGCCATGAGCAAAATTACCGCCTCCAAGACTGCGGCGGCCATGTTGTGGGCCTCAATCATGCAACAGTCTTCAACCGACTCCCCCAACAAGGGGGCACCCTTGGTGGGCTTCGAACCTTTCACTCTCTTTTTAGAGTTGTGTTTATGAATATACTGACTCTTTTCTTCTTTTTTAGACGGGCGCTCCAAGAGCTTCTTCTTCCCAACAGCCGGACTCCAAGGCCCGGAGGACGACTGTTGCGAGCTCTCCTGGTTCTGCCAGGAAACATGCGGCGGCTGAGAAACAGCCGGCCACTCCTTCCAAAACTCCAATTGGGCCGCCTAGAAGTATGAAATTGTCCTTGTAAATTTTAGACTTGCTCCCTTCTTTACTAAGTCTAATCCGTTTGTCTATGCTTAATGCAGTCGGCCCTCAGGAGCCTGACTTGGTCGAGGTGGCCAAGTCTATGATCAAGGCCGTTCCTCCAGCTGAAAGGGAGGCGGTCAGGGGTGTCAGCACCCTTGACCAAGACGGGATTGCATGAGTCCTTGCTGAGGTATACTTAACATATTTTTGAGTATTTGAATTCCAGGAGCAGCCGGTAGTGGCACTTGTGCCGCTTGGGGGTAATGCATCGAAGAAGGATGCAGCTGAAGCCGAGTCCAGCAAAAAAGGTGCTGACCAGGCGGCAACTGCTAATATTGAAGATCTTCCCCCTTCTTAAGCTTTATGTCTTCTTTCCACGGCCTGCGTGCCGTTTGTTTGTATTTACCCGGCCAGGGGGCCGGGGCTCTGAATATTTGGCCGGTCTTTAATGACCGGCTTCCTTTTAATGAATATTTTTGTTTTGCTTCAAATTTGTTTAAGTATTGAATATTCTGATATCCAATTGCACACTATACCGACTGTTTTACATGGCCGATAGTTGCAGACAGGTACGGATAGTTAGTCACGCCGCCTATGCCCCTGGACGACTAGTTGTCTGTTTCCAGGCTAGGCGATCAGTCGGCCATTTATCCAATCGGTATTCGACCCATTTTAAAGACTGGATCCCCTTTAGGCAGGCGGTTCTGTCATTTGTAAAATTAACCAAGTAGGAAAGTGGTTTCCTACCTGTCATGTTTTTAGGCTAGAGACTTTAGGTAATCTAGGCCGACTGTTCCCCGCCACATTTAATCTAGTGTGAACAAGTGCTGTATGAACACCTTTTTAGTTTCATAATAAATTTTTAAGGAATGACCAAGTAAACATGATTGTTAGCTAATCGCCGAGTGACTGAGTAGTAGAGGTTTCAAGCGGTGGGTACCGATTGCTCCTCTTTATTCGCCAATGTTTGTTGGCTATTAACTCATATGATACCGACTGTTCTTATCCCAAGTAGTCCAGTCGGTTGGTTGACACGGATGGTTATTGCGAACACTTGTTTGACCTGATTAGTCAGTTAAGTGAGAGGTATCCTTGTCCAGGAAACAACTACGTGGTTGTCTTGTTTAGACAGTCGTATAGGTGCCGTGTAATGATTTTATAGAACAATGTTCCACCCAAAAGGGAGCTGCTCTCTGCGACGAATTTCATCCGGATGGATGCCGTCGGACGCCTGCTATAACGTTAGGACAGGTCGAATTGAATTTTTATATTTTGATCAGTTGGCTTGACGCCTGGTCTGATCATTTTAGCCATGAGCCTTTGATAGTTCTTGGTGAACTGTATTATGGGAGAGTACCCGGTTGAGTGAAACAAGCGGCGTGCCCCTCTTAAGTAAGAATAAAAATTAAACATGGAGAGTAGCCGACTGTTTGTCAGTAGGCATGCCCCTCTTAAGTAAAAATGAAAACTAAATATGGAGAGTAGCCGACTGTTTGTTAGTAGGCGTGCCCCTCTTAGTACAAAATTGAATGAAACAGCAAACTTTTATTAAGTAGCCCTTGACTATTTACATCATTCAAAATAAATATTTCTTAAGATTATCTACATTCCAAGTTCGAGGCAACGGTTGGCCGTCTGGTGTTTCCAGACGGTAGGTACCGTCCCTGACCTCTTCACAAATTCGGTAGGGTCCTTCCCAGTTGGGAGTTAGTTTGCCAGACTCATTAGCCCTACCTACTGCTTCCATTTTTCTAAGTACAAAGTCCCCCACTTTGAGTGGACGCCTGTGTACTTTTTTGTTGTATGATCTAGTCATTCTCAGGCGGTAAATTTCATGGCGCAAGACAGCATTGCCCCTCCTTTCAGGGAGTGATTCTAATGCCAGGCGCATGGCTTCCCAGTTTGCCTCTTCGTCATATAGCATTACTCGAAGAGTCGGCTCGTAATGTTCTATTGGAAGAACAGCTTCCGCACCATAAGTTAGGAGGAATGGAGTTTCTCCAGTCGCCCCTTTTTCAGTCGTCCTAATGGCCCAGAGAACATGTGGTAATTCATCCGCCCATAGGCCGCCTGCTCGTTCAATCTTTTTCTTGAGACCGTCTGAGATGATTTTATTAAAGGCTTCTACCTGGCCGTTTGCTTGTGGACGGCCGACAGATGCAAAGTAGTGTGCAATTCCTTGGTCACCCAACCAGCTTTTGAGAACAGGCGTCTCAAATTGGGGACCATTATCAAAAACCATAGACATGGGAACCCCGAACCGAGTGATGACATTTTTCTAAATGAATGAAATTACATCCTTCGTCTTGATTCCCTTTACATCCTCCGCCTCTACCCATTTAGTGAAGTAGTCGACTGCAACAAGTATGTACCTCTTTCCGCCTGTAGCAGGCGTATATGGACCCAGAATATCCATTCCCCACTTAGCAAACGGTAGTAGGCTATGAATGGTAGTGAGGTCAGTAGCCGGATGGTGAATTAGCTTGCCAAACCTTTGGCACTTGTCACATTTTTTCACCATCTCCATTGCATCTGCTTCTAAAGTAGGCCAAAAGTAGCCCTGCCGCCTTGCCCGTTGAGCAAGCGTCCTACCGCCTATATGGGAAGCACAGTAACCAGAGTGAAGATCGTCTAGTATCTCTCGCCCCTTTTCTGGAGTAACACACTTTAAGAAGGGTTGAAGGTACCCCCTTTTGTGAAGTTCTCCCTTTATCATTTCAAAACTCGTACCTGTCGCCCTCTGGCGACTGACATATGACGCCTGCTCCACAACCATTTGATGTAGAGCTTCCATCCACATATAACTTCCAGACTTGGTCTAGATCTCGAGAATCAAGGGGACGAGTCATCTCAACAATAAAGTCAGCAAAGGCTTGCCCCTTCACTGCTTTTCTAGGCTCGAAAGTAACTTCGAGGCTCTGTATTTCTATGGCCCATTTGATCATTCGGCCTGACGACTCCATGGTGGTCAGTGGCCGCTTGATAGGTTGATCTGTATACACGACGACAGCATGTACCAAAAAGTAGGGCTTCAATTTTTTAACAGCCATGAAGAGTGCAAGACCAAATTTCTCCACTAAGGGATGCCTCAACTCGGCATTTTTCAGTACATGACTGACAAAGTAGACCGGGAGCTGAAAGCCGTCTCTTTCAGCAAGAAGAACAGCGCTTAACGCATGATCAGAGACGGCCAGGTACATGTAAAGTACTTCTTTGGGTAAAGAGCTGACCAGCCTCGGCAAAGAATGCAAGTGAACTTTCAATTTCTGGAAGGCCGCCTCAGCATCCGGCCCCCATTCAAAACTTGCCTTCTTCTTAATTGCCTGGAAAAAGTATAGGCATTTGTCGCCTGATCGGCTTAGAAATCTTCCCAAGGCCGCAAGACAACCTGTTAACTTCTGAACCTCTCGGATGGTACGAGGCGACGACATGTCGATGACCGCCTGCACCTTCTCAGGGTTCGCCTCTATTCCTCTCTGATTGATAAGGAATCCGAGAAATTTCCCAGACTCAACTCCAAAGACACATTTCTTGGGATTGAGCATGACATGGTGCCGCCTGAGTGTGGCGAAAGTTTCTCGGAGGTCCGACAGATGATCTTTCTGAAGTTTAGACTTGACAATCATATCATCAATATATGCCTCGACATTTCTCCCAATCTGATCAAAGAACACAGTTTTTATCATTCTCTAGAAAGTGGCCGGGGAATTCTTAAGACCAAACGGCATGACCGTGTAACAGTATAACCCTTGATCAGTGACGAAGGCCGTCTTCTCCTGATCTTTCTTCCATAAAGGAATTTGATGGAAACCAGAGTAGGCGTCCATAAAGCTCATCAAATCATGGCCGGATGGTGAGTCGACCAGGTTATCAATTTTAGGCAGAGGGTAACTGTCTTTGGGGCACGCCTTGTTTAAGTCTGTGTAGTCTACACACATTTGCCAGGTGCCATTCGGCTTTTTAACAAGCACCACATTTGCAACCCAGTCTGGGAAGTAACATTGCCGGAT
Organism: Chenopodium quinoa; assembly: GCF_001683475.1. NCBI lineage: Eukaryota > Viridiplantae > Streptophyta > Magnoliopsida > Caryophyllales > Amaranthaceae > Chenopodium > Chenopodium quinoa. The sequence goes on from NW_018743783.1 coordinate 1,553,133, forward strand.
GAACCCTGCATCAAGTAATTTTTTAACTTCGGCGGCTGCCGCCTGACTTCTTTCTTCGCCATGGTTCCGCTTCTTCTGCCTTACCGGCTTCTTTTTTGGATCCACGGCCAGTTTATGTACCGCCAGATCATGACTGATGCCTGGCATTTCATGGACTTCGAATGCAAAGATGTCCTTGTATTCTTTCAATAGTTTGTGAAAGTCGTCACCCAGGACCCTTAGAGCAGACGTCCCAACTTTGACTGTTCTGTCAGGACGCGAGTCATCTAAGATCAGGTCCGTATGCTCACCAACTGGCTGAGGGCGGAATTCATCCAACCGCTCCTCTGCCAATGATTGCTATTTTCTGTCTTTTCTTGCGACCCCCGTCTGGGATGCCTTTCTCTTTTTGCCGCCTGCTTCTTGAGTAGGCGCACTCTCCTTGACATTGTCAAGGTCTATTTTTCCACCACTCGACCCAGCGGCCATAACAGTGGGCTTGACATCCGAGAGATAGCACTCTCGGGCCATCCTCTGATCTCCCCTTAGGGACCCGACTGTTCCATTATCCCTCTCAAACTTGAGCAACATAAGAGATGGGATTATAACAGCCTTGGAATTATTCAGGGTTGGTCGTCCCAGAATCATGTTGTGGGCCGAGAGTTCTTCTACTACCAGGAACCGGACTACCATGTGTCGTCCTTCCCCTTTTTCACCCAGCCGGATGGGTAAATCTACTCGTCCCACTGGGTGAACGACTCCTCCTCCAAACCCTACTAAAGGGTGGGATGCCGGATGTATGCAATCAGTCTGATATTTTAGTTTCGACAGACATTTGCTACTAATAAGATCTGAGGAGCTTCCGGTATCTATGAGGATTCGGCCAACTCTCTGGTTGGCCACTTTACATTCAATAACGATAGGGTCGTCATGCGGCCCTCTTACCCCTCCTAGATCTACTTCAGTGATGACAATCTCAGGAAATGAATATTTGGAGGGCCGTTCTTGGTGAACGGAATTTACATCTAGTCGTCTGATATTGTCTTTGTTGCCCCTAATAGTGGGGCCGCCTCCTGAGAAGTCGCCTGCAATGGTGTAGACGACTGCATCATCTGTATCGAAGCTGTTGGCCTGTTGATTCTTTTTGGTCGACTGCTTTTTCGAGGAAGTGTTCCCCGTAGATTTCTTGACATAAGTGTCAAGATCACCTTGCTCAGCCAGACGGTCCAGATACCGCATGAGACTGATGCATTCATTGGTGTGATGACCAACATCTTCATGATAATCACAGAATTTTTCTTGGTTCCGATTGTTTGCAGAACCCTTCATGGGGACCGGCTTCTCAATTGAGATCCGTCCCTTGATTTCCTTTAGGATAAATTGGCTATCCTTGTTAAACGCATACTTTGGGGAGTATGGTTTGAATTCTTTTTTCTTCTTCTGGGCCGGCTGTTTAGAGGAATCAGCCGCCCATACCTCTTTTCTTTTCTCATCTTTGTTTGACGACTGTTTCTGTCGTCCTTCTCTTTTGTCGGACCTTTTCCCGTCTGACTGTTTTACCATACTACAAAGATCAGTCGCCTGTATATAGGCTTCCGCTTCAATCAAGGCCTCTTGAAGAGTCGCCACCCTCTTTCGGACCAAATCAAATTTGAAGGTCGACCCGTCTTTGAGACCTCTGAAAAAGTCAGTATAGGCTACTTCATTCGATAACCCTTGAATCTGTATTCTCATCAGGTTAAACCGCCTGATGTAAGAACGAAGCCCCTCCTTCTCGCCCTGCTGAATCGTTCCTAAATCAAGGGTCGTCTTCTTCGCAGGAATGTTCATGGCGAAGTTGGAGGTGAATAAGTAAGCAAGCGTCCTGAAGTTATTTACACAACTAGGCGGCAGGTTGTCGAATTATTGTTGTGCGATTCCTTTGAGAGTCGCTGGGAAACACTTGCACCAAGTGGGATCATCCAACCCTTGAAGGTACATCAGGTTGGTGAATGCCATCAGATGGTCTTCTGGGTTAGTAGCGCCATCATAGGCGCCTACTAATACATTTTTCACTTTGGCCGGCTGAGCGGCTTCAGTAATTTCCTTGGAGAAGGCCGACGGCTGTTCGCCAAGTCTAAGCAACCGTAGCTGTCAGTCCATAGGTTGGACATTTTTTGCTGCATGTCCACCAAACGGAGGTGGCTGCAAAAAATACTATTGTTGCGGTACAAACGGTAAGTTTGGTACCGCCTGGTCGCTATGAAAGTCGGACTGACGGGAGGTGCCGCCTGACTGACTCTCATGATACGACTGAGTATGCCTCATCGAGGTATTTCGCAGACTGTCTTGGAAGTTTGAATTAGAGGCCGACTCTGACAATCGGTCACTCTTCTTCTGCTCTAGCTGTAGCCGAGCATCTGTGTATGTTTTCCTCGACCCGTCCGCCTGAATATGACGAACAGGTTTCCTCTTTCCTGGAGTAGGAAAACGGTATTTTGTGAAATCAAGGGCAGGCGGCTCCCACTTCCTAGATTTAGGATGAGGGGTCGCCTCTCGCCCTTGAACTGGCTTCCTCTTCCGTGAAGTGGAGGGTTTCTTAGCCGACTGCTCCTTGTCCAGAGCAGGCGGCTTCTTGTTGATCAACTCTTGAATTTCTCCCTTGAAGTCCCTCATGAAGGTCATGAGTTCGTTCCTTGTGATGGGAGCAGACCCATCAGTCGGCTGCTGCCGAACAGGCGGTGCGCCTGCTGGCTCACTTCCAGTTTGAAGATGTTCTCGTTCCCTCCTTTCGGTATGACGGGTACGTCGGGCCCTTAGGGTCCCGTCTGAAGCTGTGTGAGCTTCAACTTCAAATTCATTCTCAGTATCGTGGTCCGACTGAACTAGAGGGTCGTCCAGGGGACGTCTCTCTTCAGGAGCCGGTACAAACGTGGATGCCATCTCAGAAGTACTCTCCCCACAGACGGCGCCAAAATGTTTCGGGGTTTTCTGATGTCCTGCGGGAGAGTTACAATTCCGAGACTGGAACCGGAAGCCTGTACCTGCAAAACAAATGGATGCTCCGGATGATTGGAGATCCGCCTCCGACGGTCAAGTTAGTACTTGATTAAGGAGTAATTAATGCGGAAATTAAAGTGATTGGGTCTCTCTAGGTGAGAGTGTTTAATGTGTGTAATCTGCGTAATCCCCCTTAATGAGGATTAAGGGGGGTATTTATAACCCCGGGAAACGTGCCAATCCTAGGTTTAGGTTAACCACGGCTGATTGGGCTTCCCTCGGAAGTTGGGCCTAGGTGGCCGACTTCTCCATTAGGCATGGAGTATGCCACGTGTCATGACATAATAGGTCCAGGGTGGACGAATAAGTGTGTGCCACGTGGCAAGCCCTGAGAGGTCCAACTGGGGGACACTTGGCAGGACCTGACTGGCCCACGTGGCGCATTCCGATTGGTGGGAGCAAAATCCCCTAATCACTTTTAATTGCCCTCATGTTTTTTTCGAATGGATATGATGATTTTGATAGTATGAGAATGAGCATGTGAATTATGTGTCTAATAATAACAATGGTCCAAGGTTTGATAATCAAAGAGGCCAATGGAATAGGAATCATCACAACCAAGGCAATTTTGTCAACTATAGCCAAGGTGGTGGTTATAGGAACCAAGGAAACCAAGGTTTCCGAGGTAACTATAACAATCAAGGTTATAGTAGCTGAAATCAAAGCCAAGGTTATGGTCATCATAATCAAGGTTATGGTAACCATAATCAAAGCTATGGCCAAAATCAAAATAAGAGTAACTTTCAAAACAATGCTCAAAGGGGTCCCCCACCCGGTTTTGTTCCAAAGACCCCAGGTCAAGGTGATAATCCCTATGCTCAACCTTCGTCTTCTAGTTCTAATTTGGAGGAAATCATCGAAATTCAAACCAAGTTGTTGAACACTTACATGTCGGCTAGTGATAAGAAATTCAATGAAATGATGACACATAATAAAGTGTTTGAGAGCCAAATTTCCAACTAGCTAATGCCTTGAAAGAACAAGCAAGCCCTTCTTCTTTACCTCCTCAAGGTTTAGATCCTAAGAGACCCATGAATGCTATTGTGACAAGTAGAAGGATTCTTAAGGATAATTTTCCTAAGAGGAGTTTAGATAAGGAAAGGTTAAGTGATATTTCGGTTGATGATGAAGGAGATAGAGAGCCTTAGAGTGAGGTTGTAGATGAGAAACCATGTGAAAAAGAGAAAGAAAAGGAAGTTGTGAAACCCAAGCTCCCTTACCCCCAAAAATTAATGAGGCACAAATTGGATGAACAATTTGGGAAATTTATTGAGATACTTAGGTAACTTCATCTTACCCTCCCATTCACCGATGTTATTGACCAATTGCCGAATTATGTTAAGTTCCTAAAAGACATTTTGAGTGGAAGAAGGACTTGTGATGCGGTGGAAACAGTTAACTTAACCGAAAATTGTAGTGCAATCATCATGAACAAGATGCCACCTAAGTTGAAAGACCCTGGAAACTTTTCTTTCCCTTGTGCCATTTATAAGATGCAAATTTATAATGCCTTGTGTGACTTAGAAGCTAGTGTTAGCCTTATGCCATATTCGGTTTATCAAAGAGTTGAGTTAGGGGAACTTTTTCCTACCAACATTACCTTGCAATTAGCCGATAGATCAATTAAGATTCCAAAGGCTAAGGTAGTGGATGTTCCTTTGAGAGTAGGAAAGTTTGTGATTCCAATTAATTTTGTGGTTCTTGAAATGGATGAAGATGCTAACATTCCCATCATACTTTCTAGACCTTTTCTTGCTACCTCGGGTGCCACGAGTGATGTAAAGAGTGCTAAGATTTCACATATAGTAGGAGAAGAGGTTATTGAATTTGACTTGAATGAAAGCATGAAATACCACTCTTCTTCACTTAAGAATTGCATGAGAGTTGAAAATATAGACAACATTGTGAATTCCATGCATGAGCACTTGCTCACATCTAATGATCCTCTTGAGTGTGTTTTGTTGAACAAGGAAAACATAGGTGATCACGGCAAGGAATTGGTATTATTTGAGATGTTCATTGATGGGAGCATGGAAGAGAGTGATGCCCATATTTGCATGGGAATTACAATTCAAGATGCATTGCAATTGGCCTCGACAAAGGAAGGGAAAGGTGTTCCCATGGTAGAGCTCAAACCTCTACCATCACACCTTAGGTATGAATTCTTAGGTCCTAACTCTACTTTTCCCGTGATTGTTAGCTCCTCCTTGAGTGAGAGCCAAGCTCAAGAGTTATGTGGTGTATTGAGAAGACACCAAGGTGCTTTAGGCTATACCATTGATGACCTCAAGGGTATAAGCCCCACTTTATGTATGCACCATATTACTCTTGAGGATGGTGCCTCACCAAGCATTGAAAGGCAACAAAAGCTACACCCTCAATTGGGGGAGGTAGTTAAGAAGGAAATCACTAAGCTATTGGATGCGGGAATTATTTTCCCCTTCTCTAGCTCTAGGTGGGTTTCCCCGATTCACGTTGTCCCAAAGAAAGGAGGCCTGACCGTTGTAGAGAATTAGAGAGGAGAACTCATCCCTACAAGGACGGTCACGGGATGGCGTATGTGCATAGACTACCGACGTCTAAACACATCCACCAAAAAGGACCATTTCCCCCTTCCCTTTATATATCAAATGCTAGAGAGGTTAACAAGGCATAAGTATTATTGCTTTCTTGATGGTTATTCCGGATTTATCCAAATTCCCATTCACCCGGATGACCAAGAGAAAACATCTTTTACTTGTCCATATGGAACTTTTGCTTATAGGAGGTTCAATTAGGCTTTGCAACGCCCTCGCCACCTTCCAACGTTGCATGATGGGCATATTCGGAGACATGTTGGAGGAGGAGATGGAAGTGTTTATGGATGACTTCTCGATGGTTGGTGTTTCATTTGAGGATTATCTTGTGAACCTTGAAAGGTGTTTAGCTCATTGTGAAAAGGTGAACTTGGTCTTGAATTGGGAGAAGTGCCATTTCATGGTTGAGGAAGGTATAGTCCTTGGCCACAAGATCTCTCATAAGGGTATTGAGGTGGACAAAGCAAAGATTGAGGTCATCGAGAAGTTACCACCTCCGGTTAATGTGAAGGGTGTGAGGTCTTTCTTGGGACATGCGGGGTTTTATAGGAGGTTCATAAAGGATTTCTCTCTCATAGCAAAGCCCCTTAACGATCTTCTCCAAAAAGACGTCGAGTTCAATTTTGATGATAGATGCTTGGAAGCCTACAACAAATTTAAGAATGCTTTGATCTCTACCCCTATTGTCCAAGCTCCAAGATGGGAGTTGCCATTTGAGTTGATGGGTGATGTAAGTGATACCGCTATAGGAGGTGTTTTGGGTCAAAGAGTGGAAAAGAGGCTTCATGTCATGTATTATATGTCCAAGACTCTAAGTGGTGCTCAATGAAACTACATAACAACGGAGAAAGAAGTTTTGGCTATAGTTCATGCAATTGAGAAGTCCCGTAACTACTTGTTGGGTTCCAAAACTATTGTCTTCACGGACCATGCAGCTCTCAATTACCTTATATCTAAAAAGGAATCGAAGCCTAGGTTAATCCGTTGGGTGCTTGAACTTCAAACCTTTGATGTAGAGATTAGAGACAAGAAAGGAGCGAAAAATGTAGTGGCGGATTGTCTCTCTCGCCTTGAGGATTTCCAAATTCCCGATGATGGCTTTCCTATTGAAGATAGGATGCTCGATGACTCCTTGTATGCCATTAATATGATGGAGCTCCCTTGGTTTGCCGATTTGGTCAACTACCTTGCATGTGGGGAGTTTCCACCCTCATTCTCTACGAATCAAAGGAGGAAGCTCAAAAGAGAGGCTAGGCACTATTTGTGGGATGACCCTATCTTGTACAAATGTAGGGTTGATGGCTTGCTAAGGCGTTGTGTCCCAAATGAAGAGGTGCCAAATGTTTTGAAGATGTGCCACTCGGATCCTAGTGGTGGTCATATGGGTGTCTCTAAAACCGCTTCTAAGATTCTCCAATGTGGTTTATGGTGGCTGTATCTCTTCAAGAATACATGGGGTTTAATTTTGTTAAGACATGTGATCGATGTCAACGAACCAGAAACATCTCAAACAGGAATGAAATGCCTCAACAACCTATCCTTGAGTTAGAGGTGTTTGATGTGTGGGGAATTAACTTCATGGGACCATTTCCTTCGTCTTATGGGAATCAATAAATTCTTGTGGCGGAGGATTATGTGTCAAAATGGGTTGAAGCCATTGCCTCCCCAACAAATGACCACAAGGTGGTAATGAAATTGTTCAAGAAGATCATATTCCCAATGTTTGGTGTTCCTAAGGCGGTGATTAGTGATAATGGTTCACATTTTGTGAACAATGCCTTTCAAATGATGTTGAAGAAGCATGGAGTTCATCAACGCTTTGGTCTTCCATATCATCCTCAAACTAGTGGACAAGTTGAGGTGTCTAATCGTCAAATCAAATTAATACTTGAAAAGGTGGTTGCTAGGAATAGGAAATATTGATCAAACAAGCTTGATGATGTTTTATGGGCCTATAGAATGGCTTTTAAGACTCCCATAGGCACCACTCCTTATCGCTTAGTTTATGGAAAATCTTGTCACCTTCCAATGGAGCTTGAGCATCGCACTTATTGGGCTATTAAGAAGATCAACTTCAATTTAGCTAGTGCGGGAGAACAACGGTGGCTTGACCTCCATGAGTTAGAAGAGCTTCTCTTGGATGCCTACGATTGTGCTAGCCTTTAAAAATCCTGATCAAAGGAGGTGCGTGACAAGCTCATTGTGAAGAAAGAATTCAACGTTGGTGACAAAGTTGTCCTCTATGTTATTCCCCGGGAAACTTATGTCCCGTTGGAGCGGACCATTCATTGTTCAAGAGGTTTTCCCTAATGGAGTTGTTGAAATTGTTCCTTTGGATTCCTCAAGTTCATTCAAAGTCAATGGCCATAGACTTAAACGCTATTACGATGGCGTTTTTGTTGGCCTTGTTCACAAGATGTCTCTCTATCATCCACCTTGAAAGGGTGGAAAATGTCAAGCTAATGACATTAAACGAGCGCTTTTCGGGAGGTAACCCGAATTTTTAACCTTCAATCTCATTTTTCTTTGATTTTTGTTCGTTTTTCTTCCTTGTTTTTTTTGTTTAATTCATTTATTTCTTATTTTCTTGATTTTAGGTACTTGCGGGTTGAAGAAAGTTTGATTGCCAACAATCTTAGTGCCATTTTGAGATTGGAGAGTTTGTATACTTAGTTTGAAGATTAGAGTCGGAATTGAATCTTGGTGGGTACAACATGGCGATCTCATGAATTTGGGATGTTGAACCCACCGTCAAGTAGTTTCAAAACTTCCATGTTTAGTGGGTATAACAATCCCGGGATGAGCTAGATCCTTCTGCCCATCGATGAACCCACGAGCTGCTTGCACCGCGCGCGACATAGGTCTGTGCGAGCGCGCACGATGCTGGCGCAGGCGCGTAGCGCTGCTGTTCGCCCCTTTAAGTCGTGCATCCTCTCTTTTCTTTCACTCTTTATCTCTCTTCTCTATTCCTCTATTCTTACTTCACTTAATTTCATGATTTTTATTGCTTCATTTTATCACATCATCACTCTTAATCACTAATTCACTTAGTCTACAATTCCATAATCCCCAATTTCATGTTCTATTTTTGATTTCTCTCTCCTAAATTTAGGATTTTTAGGTACCTTTATTTGAGGGTTTGGAACTTACATTTGGAGTCTATACTTGTTATATGTATCATTATTTCACTTCACTAAGGGTTTTCTAATCACTTAAGGTATGATTTCTATGATTATTTGATTTCTCTTACTCTACCTTTTACCTAGAAATCCTTAGTTTATGCTTTAATAGTGGTTCCATTTTGTTTGTTTCATTGCCCTCTACTTTGTGTGTTTGATGACTATTGATGATTGTTTGAAGCTTTGTTATCATGATTTTGCTTAATTGTTTGCAATTTTGGTACTACCATTGTTGGTCATTTTCTTTTTCTTTGAGTATGATTAGTAGTTTTATTTCTCACTTCACCTTTGATTGGAAAAATGTTGCTTTTAGAATTGTGCTTGATGATTTATAACTTCTTTCCATCGTTATTTGGTTGAATGAGCCTCTATATTTGTTGTGCTTAAACTTGCTCATTTCATCTTTGCTCTTGGCTATTGGTTATTACTAGTTCTTCAATAATATTCTTTGAGCCACATTCCATTGATTTGAACTCTTGAATTCTTGTGTTGTAGATGGAACCACTCCGTCGTCCTAAGAGAACCCGTGGTTCACTTAGTTCCTCTTCTAGAGTGGTTCTACCACCTCCCTCAAATATTAGTGAGACCTATGAGATTGAATTCACAAAGCAAAAGCATTGGGATAACTTTGTACGACTCTCTTCAAGAAAGCTATTTTCAACACGATTTTATGATGCTTCAACCACATCCAAGCTTGGAATTGATGAGGATGTTTGGCGGTTGGCTAGTAACTTGGGCTTATAAGATTTCATTGGTCTAAATTCCCCTACCTATTCCTGATTAACCTTCAAGTTCCTTTCCTCACTTGAGATTCATGAAACTGAAGAGAATGGCATCACCGTTCGAACTCTCTCCTTTCAAATCTTTAACAATGACCATGTGGTTCCGATTTCTTTCATCAATGAGATATTCAAGTTCCCTTCTCTGGTGGATGATAAGGAGTATATCTATCCGGTTTTCGACCCATTGCTAAGCGATTATGGTTATAAGGAGCGTTGATGATGGAGGCATATTTCGGTTGAGGGTAGTTATAGACCTCAATACTCAAAGGCGGCCTCCATCATTCATCCCGCTTTGAGATATTTCAATCGCTTGCTTACATATGCCTTCTTCTCCAAGGAGTCTCTTGGTGCTATATCTCGTGAGAAGTTAAGTTGGCTATGGTTGGCGGACCGACCTTTTAGTTAGATCGAGGCATCGATTTTGGAGAGCACTTGCTAGATCGCTTCATCGATATTCGTGATGGTGTTTTTCTTTTTGGGAGCATACAACTTGGTGGTTTGATCATGATTATTGCTCTCTCTCTCTTAATAAGAAATACGATCGCATGCTTGTTGCGCTTGCACCTATTCGTGATCGTCGTGAGAAGACCTTTTTCCCATCTTCTTAATGAGTATGCTTTGATAAACCAAAATTTTTTGGAGCGTACTTCGAAGAGCGATGTTTACATTTGGGGTTTCTAGGATGATCGATTGGTTCATTATTCCTCACCCGGAAGCTACCGCTCGACGCTTGAACACTATCCTTCCTTGGTGACCTCCTAAGTGTCCCGTTGGTCCGGCTCTCAAAAGATCTCCTCCACCAAATTTTCATCACAATCCGGATGCTCCTAATCATACTCAATTTCAAGCTTTGCCCCCGAAATCTCGGGGAGGTAATCCTACTCTTTCTTCCTTTTCTTCTTCTCCTTCCCAACTTAACTTGCATAGTTTACATGCCAAGATTGACTCTATTACTAATGTCTTGTCTTCTACTGTTAGACATGATTTTGTTCTTGGCTATGATTATCATGCCCGTCAGGTTTATGAGTTTCATCTTAGGAAGGCGAGATTCAACCCTATTTGAACTACCCTTATCTCCCGGTATAACAAGGACCTATTCCTCAATAGGTTCCCTATGATCCCAACCATGGACCATCTCTTTGTTATCCATATTGGGAGGGGCCTCATTTGCATCCTAATGCTATTCTTGGGACCACCTTGGCTACTTATGACTACAAGTAGCCCGGGGGATGCGACTTTGACTATGACCCGTCCAACCCTAAGCTCTTCCCTAACCCTGAGACCTTTGGTAGGTGGGGGCTTTCTGGTGAACCTATTTTGGATGATTGGTCGCATTTCTTTACGGAGGAAAAGGCTAGGAGAGAGAGTAGTTTGAGGGGCAAGGCACCGATGGAGGAGGGTGATATTATGAGCTCTAGTCGTGTATTTTCGGAGACCAGTGAGGGGAGTACCCATTCTACTCCTTACCATAGTGCCGAGTGATTCCTTCTTAGCTACCCCCCTTACTTTCTTGTTTTACTTTGGTACTGCTTATTACGCCTACTTGATGTTAGGATTTGAGCTTGGGGGGGTAGCTTATTACAAGCTTGGGGTACTATTTACTTGTTTTGATGGTGCTTCATTTCTTTTCCCCTTGCTTTTATGGTTCACTTTGGCTATTTTTATGAGCTTTTGATTAGTTGGTGATTGTTTGATGGTTGGTTGGTTGATGATGTTGTTTCTTGAGGTTGATTGTTTTATTAGTTGTTGAGTTTTACTATCCCATTGAATCCCATTAATCCAAATCTCTTTAAATCCAAATTTGTTTAGTTTAGCATCGCTTTCTTTCTTTTATTTCTTCTCTTTATTTTATTTTTCATGAAGTTACTAACTTTCTATTTTGTGTAGTCTTTCTCTTTCTCCTTTTCTTGTCATACATTCTAGGTCCTTTGTTGGAGCATATTTCACATGGAAATGGTGAGAGTTTCCTTGTTATCACATTTGTTCTTTTAGCTCGGGATCGCTCGGTGAGACCTTTCTATTTTCTTCCCTCTTTTCTCCTTTTATTTTTCTTGTGTGAATAGTTTAGCTCTATACTAGGAGAAGTTGAACGGTTCGAGGTTGTATGCTATTAGCACCTTGAGGGTGTTTGGGGCCATTGGCGTTGTTGTCAAATGGCTATTGTTTGTCGATTGGGGTTTATTTGTTTCAGCTTACACCTTTTACCTTCTCCTTCTCTCTTTTTCATTTCTCTTCTTTTCATTTTCCTTTTCTTTTGAATTTATATATCGTTTTAAAATACAAAAAGATTTTCATTTGAGGAAAAGTTTTGTTTGTATCTTGTATTTGCTTTCGCTTTGGACTTCGTAGCTTTTCGGACTTGCATTTATGGATATTACCGTTCCTAAATGATAATGGTTTGCACGGTTTGAGCGTATGTTCGGTGATTATAGGACCGGGTATGCTAAGGTAGTTTTTTAAGAACTTTCCGAACCTTGAAGCTCCAATCTACTTATTTAATTTGTGGTGAGAAGGTGTTGCTTTCTATAGTGAATTTGAAGCCGAGGGTTAGTTTTTGCCAGAACCTTGTGCGGTCTCATTTTTCTAGGCTTCTGCCTGTCTTTTGTGAGTGGCATGGATCCTTGACTACCGCTTTCTCTTATCTAGAACTTGACTTTTATCTCCCGAGATCGCAACCGAACCATTTGGGAAGGACAAAGGCATCTTTTCAGGTTGGTTATTTTTCATCTCTAGGTTTAGTTTCTATATTGTTTTATTTTTGGTTTACATTTGCCTCCTTGCTACCATTTGATCCTTATACCTTCTTTTCAAGCCATATTACTAGCTTTCTAGCCATTTGTTTCATTTTTGTCTCCATTCTTGGTTTTGTGAAGCATGTGGTCAATCGTTTGTTGATGCTTATGGTGTATAGGTGTGGATATTTGGTTCTTTTGCTAAGCAAGCATGTGTTGTTCATTGTTTGTGAATAAAGGCAAATGCAAGTTGAAAAATTAGTCCATAGTTTAAAGAAGCGAGGACAAAACAATAAAAATCAAGAGCAAAATCTAATGCTTTGAAAAAAGTAAAAAAAAAAAACAAAAAAAAACAAAAAAAAAAAAAAACAAAAATGAAAACTCAAAAACATTTTATGGTGGTCATGATCTCCCTAGTTTTAAGAGCATTGAGGACAATGCTTCCTTCAAGCTTGGGGGAAGCGTTCCTACGCTCTTTATGTATAGTTTTATGATGTGGTGTTGAATAAGCTTGGGGGGAATGTTGGTATTTTTGTTTGAATTTTGGATGATACCATGGTTATGATACTAAGAACTGGCCATTCTTCGCTTCACAATTTAGGCATACCACCAAATTTCAAATTTTTAGCCTACCATTATCCCTTCTCGCCCTTACGTTACAACCTTCAAAGCCCTTTTGACCTTTATGTAGGGTTTCGTAGTGACCCGACACTACGCGGAAGGAAACCCACCAAGACCCGCCCCTTAATTAAAGCAATTAAACAAGCATAATAAACTTAATCAAACAAGATTAAGGACAAGAATTATACCTTTGACGCGTGCTTCGCTCCTAAAGATCTCTTACTTCAAAATCCCGAAAAGACGAGATCTCCGACGGATCGTACCCTCGACCCGACCCGAGCGTCCTAAGTCTTGAAGGTTAGTCAAGACCCGGACAAAATAACTATGAGTTTTACGAATCAAAGGTTTACTCTTTTCTTAGAGTTGCCTTTTTAATTCCACTCAAGGTTGTATCAAATCCCAATACCAAGCTTGGTATTTATAGGGAAATGATCCCTTGATCTTTCATCCTCCACCAATGTGGGAGAATGGATTTTTGCTAATTAATTTATTTCTAAAATAAATTATTAAACAAAACTAATCACAATGCAACAAGAGTCAAATAGAGAGAGAAGGTTAGGTGAGGACCATGAATGGGTGGGGGGGGACCATTGCCTTGCTCCTCAAGGCCTTGCCCAAGATTGGTCCCCACCCCTCACCTAAACCGCCACCTCATGGCAGCTGGGCTGGCAGCCTGCCTTGGCTGCCAAGGCTGCCAGCTGGCGCCTAGCACCAAGGCTGGGCAGCCAGCCAGCTTGGTATGCTAGCAGGCAGTGCTAGCACGCACTGGCCTAGCACGCATCAGCCCTAGCACGCTGCGAGCTGCTGGGCGCTGATGCTGCTGGCCTTGCACTGCTGCTGCCTAGCACTCTCTCGCATCCCATCGCTAGCACAGCCAGTGCTAGCAGGGCATCGCTGGCGCTGACCTCGCATGCTACGCACTGGCTGGTCGCACATGCATCACGCACCAGCCATGCGCCACACACATGCTCGCGTCCATCGCTGCACCTCACACATTGCCAGCCCACACATTGCTAGCCCACACGCACATGCACACACTCGCACTAGCCAGTGCCTAGCACTGCTTGTGCTTGGTGCGAGGCAAGCGCACACGCATACGCACATGCATGCGTGGTGTTGCTGCCTAGCACCTAGCCAGCCATTGCACGCACACGCACCAGCCCACACGCATTAGCGCGGCTGCTGTGCGAGGCTGCGAGGCACACACGCACACGCACGCATGCCCCTGGCATTGCGATGGTGCTTGTGCGTGGTGCCAGGCCTTGCGATGGTGCCTAGCAAGGCCTGTGCGCTGCGATAGGGCACAACATGCATCCAAGCACCACGCTAGCATGCTACTAGCTGCTATGGGCTGCCTGGTGCCTGTTTGGCCTGCGATGGTTGCCATGCACACCTAGGCACCCATGCTAGCATGCTGCTAGCTTGCGATAGGCTGCCAGGGTGCGCCTAGGCTGCGATGGTGCCTAGCACACCATGGTGCGCCTAGCACACACATGGTGCACCTAGGCATGCTATGAGCTAGCCTAGCCTAGCTACGGCAACGCTCATACTTGTTGCTTGTGATTTTGTGACGCTCGGTATCGACGCCCTATGCTCGATTTCCGACGTCTGTATTCGTAAAACTCTGTCGACTCATTAAATCCTTTCGGATTAATTCGACGTCTCGGATCGGAGATTCGATTGGGTTCGACCCGAAGGGTTCAGTTAAGATTAAGCTGTAATATCAATTGTACCTCGATATTACTGATCGGAAGCGGCCTCCACCTAGGCATTCCGATCACTTGACCTTACTGAAGAATGTAGGGTTTCGTAGTGACCCGACACTACGCGGAAGGAAACCCACCAAGACCCGCCCCTTAATTAAAGCAATTAAACAAGCATAATAAACTTAATCAAACAAGATTAAGGACAAGAATTATACCTTTGACGCGTGCTTCGCTCCCAAAGAGCTCTTACTTCAAAATCTTGAAAAGACGAGATCTCCGACGGATCGTACCCTCGAACCGACCCGAGCGTCCTAAGTCTTGAAGGTTAGTCAAGACCCGGACAAAATAACTATGAGTTTTACGAATCAAAGGTTTACTCTTTTCTTAGAGTTGCCTTTTTAATTCCACTCAAGGTTGTTCCAAATCCAAATACCAAGCTTGGTATTTATAGGGAAATGATCCCTTGATTTTTCATCCTCCACCAATGTGGGAGAATGCATTTTGCTAATTAATTTATTTCTAAAATAAATTATTAAACAAAGCTAATCACAATGCAACAAGTGTCAAATAGGGAGAGAAGGTTAGGTGAGGACCATGAATGGGTGGGGGGACCATTGCCTTGTTCCTCAAGGCCTTGCCCAAGCTTGGTCCCCACCCCTCACCAAAACCGTCACCCTATGGACAGCTGGGCTGGCAGCCTGCCTTCGCTGCTAAGGCTGCCATCTGGCGCCTAGCACCAAGGCTGGGCAGCCAGCCAGCTTGGCATGCTAGCAGGCAGTGCTTGCACGCACTGGCCTAGCACGCATCAGCCCTAGCACGCTGCGAGCTGTTGGGCGCTGATGCTGCTAGCCTAGTGCTCTCGCACACAATCTCTCGCACCAGCCCCTTCTCGCATAGCCCCTTCTCGCACATCTACCCAGCCAGCGCACCATACACGCAAGGCCTAGCGTGCGTGCTGCTAGCGAGCCACGCATGCTGGGCTTGGTGCTCGTTGCTAGCATGATGTGCTTGGTGCTGCCATGCGAAGGCTTGCACGCAAGCACACGCACATGCATTGCTAGTCATCCTCGCACTAGCACATGCTAGTGCGCAGCACTTGCTGTGGATGTGCTTGATGCGAGGCACGCACACGCACACGCACATGCGCCAGTGCCTACCACTGCGATGGCTGTGCCTGGAGTGTGCGTGTTGTCCTACCATGTGCTGATCTGCGATGGTGCCCAGGCATCATGCTAGGGTTGCGACAGCGCCAAGGCATGATGCTAGGGCCTGCGATAGAGTGCCTAGGCTTGCGACAGTGCCCAGCCATCCTAGGCCACGCATGGTGCGCCTAGTGATGCGCATGGGCTTGCGATGGGTGTGGTGGCTTGCGATGGCTACCATGCGCACCTAGGCACCCACACTTGCATACGATGGGTTGCTAGGGTGTGCCTAGGCTGCGATGGTGCCTAGCACACCATGGTGCGCCTAGCACACACATGGTGCACCTAGGCATGCTGTGAGCTAGCCTAGCCTAGCTACGGCTACGCTCATACTTGTTGCTTGTGATTCTGCGACGCTCGGTATCGACGCCCTAGGCTCGATTTCCGACGTCTGTATTCGTAAAACTCTGTCGACTTATTAAATCCTTTCGGATTAATTCGACGTCTCGGATCGGAGATTCGATTGGGTTCGACCCGAAGGATTCAGTTAAGATTAAGCTGTAATATCAATTGTACCTTGATATTACTGATTGGAAGCGGCCTCCACTTAGGCATTTCGATCACTTGACCTTACTGAAGAATTACCTCTGTAATAATTCTGAACCCTCTATCGGAATAATACACTTGTTGGAAGGACACCATTCCTTTCAATCTCCCACTTGTCCTTCCGGACAAGTGTGCATATTGTGTATAACTTATTTCCTTTGTCACTTAATGTTTCTTCGTGAACTATAAGGTAAGATTCTTTGTCATCCTTATTACGTTCAGAAGTGTTTCTCGATCTCCGAGCTCGACTGTCAATAAGCAGATGATTTCTAAAATCCATCTGAGCATGGCAATGCATTTTACAGTCTCACTCTTCGAGCGGCCTTTTAAACAACTAAACATTTTCCCTATTGTTAGTAGGGGGACAATCCCAGTGTTGTATTGTAAGTTCTTCTTACTAAGAGGACATAGACCCCCGAGTGTTCCCGTTATGATCCCCAGTTACGGCAGACGTTAGGAAACATCAAAGAGCCTAGTACTCAAACAAGAAAACTTCACAGCACTCATGGTCTGAGGAAATAAGTTCCGATAGCCATAATGAGAAATGCACTTATGACAAAATTTAAATTTTCTTAAAGTACTCTCATAGGTCTTATCCAGTACAGTTCTAAACTGTACCTGTGTTAATGATTTATGACTGTCACGTCCTCGCAGCACAAGAAACGGTGCTGTAAATAATACTACACACTAATTTATTGCGGTCATCAATCGTCCATCTGTTAGATGACCTCGATTAGGGATACTTTTCGATTTAATATTCAATGTTCACTTAACAGGTGTTTCTTTATCCAAGACATGGTCTTGATACCCTGTTTTGAATATTTCCGTAAATCGAATGGACTCATTATTTAATTCTAAACCACAATTAAATAGGTATTGGAGTGAATGATAATTTTACACAAAAATTAATTACTCCATTAATGAATGGTTTTAGTACAGTGTCTTACATTAAATCAACCCTGTTTAATTAAAACACTTGTACAGGGAATATCAAAGCCAATCTCCTATGTGCTTGATTCCCATTGCCTCAACGTGTTTGTTGTGTTTTACTTGAGGCAAAGGTTTAGTCAAAGGATCGGCCACATTATCATCCGTGCCGATCTTACAAATTCTGATTTCACCTTCGGATTTCCATTCCCTTATCATGTGAAATCGCCGTTGCACGTGTTTGACCTTCTGGTGTTCTCTCGGCTCCCTGGCCTGAGCGAAAGCTCCATTATTATCACAATAAAGGTCTATCGGTCCCTTAATTGAGGGTACAACACCAAGTTCACTGATGAACTTGCCAATCCAAACAGCTTCCTTGGCTGCTTCCGAAGCGGCCAAGTACTCGGCTTCAGTTGTAGAGTCTGCATTGGTGCTCTGCTTTGCACTCTTCCAGCTGAACGCTCCTCCATTCAGACATGTGGTTTAGAAGCTTAAATACAATTGTTAATTGTGTTTGAGAAGGGTACCAAAGTTACCCATAAATTGCTTGTGTTGTTTATGTTGTTCTTTGGCATTGTTGTTTGTTTTTGCTAAATCTCGATCTCGAATTCCTTATAGAGCAAAAGAGGCAAATTACTGAGAAATTGAAGCATTAGAAGCAACTCTACGACCAACACCTTCTTTCCAAGCTCTTAATTCAAGGCATTCCTCCTCCTTCGTGGCTTCTCAGTTCCAATAATCAATCTTCAACCTTAGTTCTCACTAGTAATTCTATTTTTCCTCGATTTTTGGCGAGTTTTTATAGGTTTTTTTTTTCATAAGTTTTGAGGCTTTATGCTCAAAATTTGGGATTTATGGTGTGTCAAAAGCGTAGTTTTACAATTCAAATTTAAATTTGTTTATTCTTTAGCATTTTTAGTGAGAATGTGATTATTATAGCCAATTTTAGCTTTAATGTTAAATTTATTGCTAGTTGATTAGGTTTTGATTGATTGTGCAATTGACTTCACTTTTTCGCCATTACTTCAGTTTGTTTGAATTTCTTGATTTAGTAAGTTTGAATAGAAAATAGGAAATGTAGTTAGTTTTATGATTTGCTAGCTAGGAATCTGTATTCAATGATATTGTTGAGCAAAAAAAGGAAAAAGTTGTCATTTTGATGTTTAATTGGGTCGTTTTCGCTTCAAGATTCAGAGCACCAGCATCAATGAGGATTTTAATCCTTTTTGCTCTCCTTTTGCTTCCTTTTTAGCTTCCTCATGAATGTGAAAATTGCTAAAAGGATCTTCTTAAGGAGAGGATAATACCCAATCCTTTCTATGGAAAGGAGAAGTTGCCTCGTCCCACGAGCCAAAACTAGAACAAAGAAACATAAAAAAGTGAAATAAAGAAAAAAGTAGCGTGAAGGCTGAAGCAAAGAAAATGGCCAAAATGCAACGGTCAAACACCTTAAAAAGGGTGACACTTGTCTTCATTTAAATGGAGCAATCTTTTTTGTGATTTAAAAATGTAAAACGGCTACAATTTGTAAACGGTAACTTATTTGAGAACAAAAAACACCAATGGTCATAAAAAAATTTTCTTTATAAAATGAGTATAATTTTCACACATTTTCAGTTTTTACATTTTTCCCCATTAACCTCATATTTGCGGAAAAAAAAATCTGATATCACTCAAACACAATTTTCTTTTTTTTTTCTTCATTTCACTTCCAATTGCAAATACTCTTCAATATGGATCGTAATAATTCTAATTACGGGAATAATATGAATTTTCCAAATAATCCAAACTTTCAATATAATCAAAATAATCCTCCTATTGATCCAAATTTATTGAGTAATCCTCTGTTTCAAGCTGCTTTACAATGGTATATTAGTCAATCAAGACCAATAAATGTTAATAATATTCCACAATTTCAACCTTCTTTCCCTTTTCCTTAAAGTAGCTCATTATCTCAACAACTTCTTGGTAATATGTCAGTTTTTTTTCATTTCTAAACATTTCACTCAAAACATGGTTTAATCACCGGGAGGTTTTGGTACAGTGGTAGCAATGCAACTCCAATAGAGGAGAGTAGTGATGAATATGTGGAACAATTAGTGGAGGCACAACATCTAGAAGACGTTGACGATAATGATGTCGAAATTGTTCCCTAACAAAACGTCAATACCACCGAGCAAAGGAAAAACCAATCATGGCGCATAGCCAAAGATAAAGCACTTGTATCGGCCTACATAAATGCAGGAGGTGACGTAGTAAGGGGAACCAAGACAAAGAAAAGTGGGTTATGGGTTGAAATCTATAACCTTTATGAAAAGGCTAGAATAGAAAACCCCGCTGAAATAAAGGTAAGAAACATTAAATCTATGCAAAATCGATGGGTATCAATACATTGTATTAAATGGGTAGATGCATATGGCTATCATTATCGAACCAAGGGTAGTGGTGAGTCCGAGCAAGATTTAGAGAAATTTGCTCACAAAGATTATTATGCCACTAATGGTAAGATGTTTTGTTTCTTGCATAGTTTTAAAACTTTGAGAAAATATCCGAAATGGAATCCTTCATTGGTCAAAGATCAATCGAATATGTCACTTGGTGGCCAACAAACATCAACCGAAAGTGGGGGAAGCGGTAAAAGATCACAACCTGTTTCACCATCCAAGGTTGGGGGAAGAGCTAAAAGACCTAGTGGCATAAAACAAACATAGATGAAAGGTAAAGCATCAACTACTTCATCTTCAAGTATAAATCTTGAATCGTTAAATACAAATTTTAATGAAGTTGGTGATAAGTTGAATGACTTGGGTGGACGGTTACTAGATCAGTTGAAGGAAAGAGATGAACTAAAAAATGCACAAGCTGAAGAAAACAAAAGGCAAAGGACGAGGCTATGAAGTTTAAAATGTTAATGCATAAGCCTGTTCTTGATGAACTGGAATTAGAAATTTATAAGAAACTTAGAGATGAATTTAGTAGTAGATTTTCGCTTTGATTTAATTTACCTGATTGTACCAGGTTATCATTATACTATTTACAATTATGAGTTGTATGTTATATTATTATTTTTAGTACTGTTATTGTCATTGTAACTAGAATTATTGTCAATGTAACATTTTAATATGAGAGGTTATTTCTATGTATTAATATGACGTTTATCTGTACTAAATTTAGTTAAAGTCTGTTAATGTTATTTTATATTGTTGTGATAACACTGTAAGTCTTATCTTGCAATACTAACCAAATTCCTATTTTATGACCACATATGCTTATTAGAAATCTTATCTTCTGACTAACTTTATCCTATTTTCGTCTATATAATTATAAGATTGCTCCCAATAACATTACATCTAACCAAAATCCTATCTTCTGATATCCCCTTGTTTTATGATCACATATCCTTATTAAAAATCTTATCTTTTTACTAACCTTGTCCTATTTTTATCTATAAAATTCATAATATTACTCCTAATAACATTACATCTATTAATAACAGCCTTCTATTTCCCTCAAACGAAAAAAAGCCATAACCTTCTATCTGAAATATTGTTTGGTAAAAAACATAATATGAATTTCGATTCTAACTCTTCAAGTTTGTCTTCTTCATCTTCAAGTTCAACTAATGAAATCTATTATCACATGAACATGAATTTTATCAACAAGAGTCATCGATTATAAGTAATGCAAAATGCAGTACTTGTAGCTGTAAACAATTCAGTAAAAAAAATGAACAAAAACGTCAAAGAAAACGAAGGATAACTGTGCCGAGAAATCGTGAAGCAGCTCACCATAATTTAGTTGCAGATTACTTAGTGACCAACCGGTATATGATGAAGCCGGGTTTCGAAGGAGGTTTCATATGCGAAGACCCCTTTTCCTTCGCATTGTCAACACATTAAGTGCAACTAACCACTACTTTCAACAACACCCAGATGCTACCATGCGTCTTGGTGCCCACCCCTTCAGAAATGCACAACAACCATACATATGTTAGCTTATGGTTGTTCAGCTGATCAAGTAGATGAATATCTGAAGCTCGATGAATGCACTGCTAGAGAATGTCTTGGACAGTTTGTCGAAGGAGTAATTGCTCAATTTGCAACTGAGTACCTTTGCAAGCCAACATTGGAAGATATCCAACGCCTCCTTAGAGAAGGGGAGGACAGAGGTTTCCCTGGCATGCTGGGGAACATTGATTGCATGCATTGGGTATGGAAAAATTGTCCAGCTGGATGGAAAGGAATGTATAAAGAAAGATAAAAAACGACAACTGTTATTTTAGAAGCGATTGCTTCCAGGGATTTATGGATTTGGCACGCTTTCTTTGGGACGCCTGGATCATGCAAAGACATTAATGTAATTCAACGTTCTTTGGTGTTTATGATATAATAAACAATCGTGCTCCACAAGTTCTATTCACAGTTAATGGAAATAGTTACAAAAACAAAGGATATTATCTCACGGATGGGATTTATCCAAAATGGTCGACATTTATGGATGCTATTGCAGCCCCACAAACCTGTAAGGATAAATTGCTCACTAAATGTCAAGAGAGTGTTAGAAAGGATGTTGAGCGTGCATTTGGTGTGTTACAAGCTCGGTTTGCAATAATTAGGAAGCTTGCTTTGACATGGTGTGTAGAGTTGATGTGGGAAATCATGATGACTTGCATCATCATCCGAAGAAATGATCATTGAAGACGAGCATGATACATATTTAAATATAAAGATCCACTTGAGTTCGCCCAAGAACAACCTAAAAATATGTCAGGGTCGTCCTCAACCAGAAATGCAACAACGTTTACCGTAACTCCTAGGCATTACGATCTTGATAATTTCGGTAGATTGATAGCTTCAAGAGGGGAGATTCGCGATAGACAAGTCCATGTGGCATTAAAAACAACTTGGTTGAGCATTTATGGACAAGGTCTAGGAGCTCGGTTGAAAATTAGCATTTCAATAATTTTTAATTATTTATTTTCTTTGTTTATTTTCATCCGTGTATTTCATGTTTTAAATTCATGTGTTTTAATTCGTGTATTTCATCTTTTTCCTAATTTTTTATATTAAAGTGCTAATGTGAAATAGTATTCGTTGACGTGTTTTATGTTCAATCAATCTACCGAAATTGTTCTTTGTCTTGACACCGTGCTTTGCTTGTTCAAGGGTTTTTACTAGGGATATTTTGGGTGATCACGCGGTCTCGTGTGCTGGCCTGGTATGGTGGGTATTAAACATCGGCATAATGTTGTTCGGGATACTCTTGTTGATGTTTGTTATCGCTCTGAGATTTCAGCAAGGAAGGAGGTTGACATTGGGTTGTCTAGAGGGAACGGCGGGGGCCTCAAACCTGCAGATGTGTGACTTTATTCTTGGGAATGTGGTCGCGATGTCTATGTTGACTTGAAAAGGTGTTCTCCTTTGACACAATCTAGGTTATCTGATTTTGTTCCTAGACGGGTTGTGGCTGATGCGGCTCATTGAAAGCGAGTAATGTACGAATCCAGTTGTCAGGCAATAGGATATGCTTCCTTCCTTTCTCTTTCTCTTCTCTTAGAGAATTAGAGAAGGTGGCTGTTGCATTACTGAAGCGGATCCAAAAGTTCTCGAAAACTCAAGACATTCGGGCACGTGCTGCTGCTCATATCTTCACTAAGATAGGATTTGCTATAGCTAGAGGAGTGGGGGCACAGATAGTATCTCGGATTCCCACTAATTTTTTTAAGGTTGTATGACTATGTCTGTTTTTGAGAAATAATAATAATAATAATAATAATAATAATAATAATAATAATAATAATAATAATAACAATAATAAACATCTTTTACATACTTTAATAATAATTAAGTGTATTAATAGGAGAGGGAATATATGATGAATATATGTAAATAGGAGAGAGAAAATGGGAAAGGATACTCATTGATGTTGGAAATATTTACGAAATAGGATGAGTAAAAGGATGGAGATAGTGGGAAGTGATGTGGAGGGAAGAGAGTGTGATGTGTCAAGTGGAGGAAAAAAGAGAGAAAATGGGAAAGGATTTTAGCATCCTTACCTTAATTTATGCTCTCTGTTTCAGGTGAGACTCTTTAGTTGGTTAATGGATTACTTATCAGACTAACATGTTAGTATGTAAAAAAAACCGAGTCTTAGTGACCAAATGCGAATACTTCAGCCTCTTTCATCAGCTTCTGACTTTTCGTTATAAACTTATAATTGACTAGCTTAGCAGCAGAATTCTGAAGTTTGTGTCACTTGTGCTGACTGCTAAGTAGTTCTGGTGGAGTTCCAATTTAAGATGAACTGATAGTGTTTCATAGTGCAAAGCTAGGTGTAAGCAAGGTTAATTTGTACTGAATAGTTACACAAATTGTTCTACTGTTGTAGTTATATTAGGCATAGCTGGTAAAAATCGGTGTATGGTTGTTCAAGTAGAATTTGATGTATTATACACTTCTATTACGGTAATTAAGGTTTAAAAAATATGGTTGACAAATTTATTTATTGCAGTTGTGTTATTATTATAAGATATGATTCTAAAGTTTTAATCAAATCAATGCTTTTTATATGAAGAATTTTTGGTTGTTTATCTAACTTTGCTAATAAGCATAGATTTTTTTAATTTTTTTTTCATCATTAAACAAGGAAGAGATTATTTCAGGATTGTTGTTTCCAAGACCCAGACCCAGAAACAAGTCAAGATGATACGGTGCCTCTTATACTTGTGGTCCTAGTTTTTTATATGATCAGCTAGATGTGACAGCAACAAATAGTGGCATACAAGGCGAAACTTATTAAGATATACTTTAGGTAATATTTAGGAATATATTGATTTGGTGAATATTTTATCACTAGGATATATTTTCCCATAATTATCTCTAGTTTCTTATGCTAGCTGTACACTTTAGTTAGTCTTAGGAAACTAGACTACTTGTATTATATATATTTTGTTTGGTGGATCAATGAAAGGCAAGTCAAAGTTATCTTATTTTACATAGTATCACAGCCAGGCACACAATATGGGACCTTAAATGGCTAAAGTTCACTAGGCCAAGAGTAGGTTCATGTGAGGGGGAGTGAAGAAGCATTCTAGCCCGAAAAATTACACGAGACAAAGTTAAAAGGGACTTTACATGGTATCAAGCCTACGGAATTTTTTTTCTCATAATTAGCCATGGCTAGCGGTGACGATCCACCACCACCACCGCCAAGTAAAATTGAACCAAATTCACCTTATTACCTTGGGTCGCAAGATTGACCGGGAGATCTCATCACACATACTCGCTTAAAGGCTGATAACTATGAAGAATGGGCGGCCGATATTAAAACGGCGTTAGAAGCCCGTCATAAGTTCGAGTTTTTGGATGGCACTATTAATGAACCATCCCCGCCTTGTACAAAGTTTGATTGGACAACTATAAATGCCATGCTCATATCATGGATATCAAACACCATAGATTCTGAATTAAAATCCTTTGTGTCGAAATTCAGGGAGGCTAAACCCTTTTGGGACCATCTAAAGCAACGCTTTGCCTAAACAAATGGACCTCGTATTCAGCAATTACGATCCTCAATTGCTAAGTGTGAACAGACCAAATTGATGCCCGTCTCGGTTTATTACGGTAAATTGCATTCTTTGGAAGAAATTAGACCATCACGAGCCCTTGATTTCATGCTCGTGATGTACTTCGTGTTCGGTTGGTCGCTTATGTGAAGAAAGGAGGGCGCATGCTAAACTACATGACTTTCTTATGGGTCTTTATTTTGATTTTTATGCTCCTATACGCACTCGAATTCTATCTCAAGATCCTCTTCCGAGTATCGAATGAGCATATCAATTACTCTTGCAAGATGAACGAGTTCCCTCGTCAAAAACAGAGGCAGATCAAAAGCCTGTTGAAGCCCTCAGATTTGCAGTCCGTACAGGAGCAGGAAGGGGCCGGGCCTGTTCAAAGTGTAAGAAGCTGGGCCACGAGGCTTCGAGTTGGTGGGTTGATACGATATGCAACCATTGTATAAAGAAAGTTCATCCAGAAAACCGCTGCTATGAGTTAGTGGGTCAAGTTTGCGCCAATGCTACCTCGAGTGGTATTGTGTCTTCTTCGACGTCCACTTCCTCCGTCTCGGCCTTGGGACAATTGTTCACTCCAAATCAGTGGAAAGCTATATCGGGAGTTGTTGGTAATGCTACAATTCCCGAAAACTGATTAAATGGTAAGTTTGATGTCTCATCGTGGATCATTGACACTGGAGCAGCCTACCATGTTACGGGAGAAAGTTCATGGCTTTTTTACGCACAAAAATTTAATTGCCCTGTGGGTTTGCCGAATGGTGCAAAAGTGGCAACTACTTAAATTTGGTGGGATTCGTTCGATTATCGGACAAAATTACTCTCACCAGAGTCCTTTATGTTCCAAATTTGAGTTGCAATTCACTTTCTGTGTCGCAACTTAGTGATGATTTGAAAACTATTGTCCAATTTGATTCTCATGTTTGTGTTATACAAGCTAATTGGAACGGGAACTAGGAGAGATGGATTATACTATTTTAGCAAACCGAAAAGTGTGTCTATAGTTGAAGCTACATCAAATTTGGAGTTGTGGCATCGTCGACTTGGACATCCATGGAATATAGTAGTTAAGTTAATTCCTTTTGTTAGCAATACTAAATATCATTTAGATCAGGGGTGTGAAGTATGTATGCATACTAAGCATCCAAGAGACAAATTTCCTTTGAGTGATAATAAAGCTAATACATTGTGATTTATGGGGTCCATATCGACATGTTTCGTCGTGTGGAGCTCGCTACTTTTTATAACAGTTGATGATTATTCAAGAGCTGTTTGGATTTATTTGTTGGTTGATAAATTAGAAGTTTTTCAAATGTTTATGGCCTTTGTTGCTGTAGTTGATAGAAAATTTTCTCAAACAATTAAAGTTGTTCAAAGTGATAATGGGACAGAGTTCAATTGCTTGCTTGATTATTTTAATGCAACTGGGATTTTGTTTCAAACTTCTTGCGTCGAAACACCACAACAAATTGGGAAAGTTGAGAGAAAACATAAACACATTTTTAATGTTGGTCGGGCATTACGCTTTCAAGCAAATTTGCCTATTTATTTTTGGGGGGAATGTGTACTTGTTGCCGCACACTTGATTCATACCCTACTCCCCTTTTACACAATAAAACACCTTTCGAAATAGTTTTTGATAAACCTCCCTCTTTTGATGCTATTAGAACCTTTGGGTGCTTGTGTTTTACGCATAATCAAAAGATTGTTGGGTTTCGTAGCGTCCAACGCTACGCGGAAGAGAAACCCCCCCAAGACCCGCTCACTAATTAAAGCAACTAAATATTTAATCACATAATTAACAACATAAAGAGAAAAAGAGAAAAGACATTGTTACCCTCGACGCGTGCTTCGCTCGCAAATCGAGCTCTTACTTCGAAAGCTCGAGCGTCACAATCGTGACCGCCTCCAACGGCTTGTACCCACGAACCCGACCCGAATGGTCCAAGTCCCGAAGGTTAGTCGGGACCCGACCAATAAAAATGGAGTTTTACGAACTTAGAGGTTTTCTCACCTAATGGAAGATGCCTCATTGAGTTCTACTCAAGTGAATTCCCAATTGCCCAACCATTGGGTATTTATAGAGAAAATCAACTTGTCATCCCATTCATGATCAATGTGGGACAATTGCATTTTCCTACTAATTTATTTTATTAAAAAACAAATTAATAAACAAGGCAATCAATGAGTTACAAGTGGCACATGGAGAGGAGAGGGTAGGTGAGGACCATTCCAAAAAGGGGGGGACCATAACCTTGGTGCCCAAGGCAATGGCCACAACCCTTAGTCCCCACACACAACCGGATCCTCCATGTGGCTGGGACAGTTGGCTGTCAGCTAGCCTTGGCAGCCAAGGCAGCCTTGCCGGCGCCTGGCGCCTTGGTTGTGCTTGCAAGCCAGCACTGCCATCACATAGCAGCCAGCTAGCAAGCATCCAACCCACTGCCAGCATGCGTGCTGCTAGCGAGCCACGCAAGCTGGGCGCTGCATTGCTACGCACACGCACAAGCACGCTGCTGCTTGGTGTTGTGCTAGCGATGCATGCGCACACGCACATGCAGCAATGGTGCATGGTGCTGTGCTAGCAACGCACACGCACACGCACATGCTGCCATGGTGCGATGAGCAGTGCTAGGCCTTGCCTAGCACATCCACATGCACATGAAATGCTGCGATAGTGCGATGGTGCTTGGGCGCATGGCCTGCTAGCACGCAATGCCCTAGCACGCCTAGCATGCTAGGCTTGCGATGGATCTCGGCTAGCCTAGTACTTACATGGCTAGGCCAATGCGAGGCTACGGCTAGGTTCGTATTTGTAACTCGATTGATTTTGCGTCTCTTCGAATTCTAAATTCGGCTCGACTTGCGACGCTCGATCTCGACGCTCTAAGCTCGATATCCGACGTCTTTGTTCGTAAAACTCCGTCGACTCATCAAATCCCTCGGATTGATTCGTCGTCTTGGATCGGTTGATCGATTGGGTTCGACCCGAAGGGTTCAGTAAAGATCAAGCTGTAATATTAATTGTACATTAATATTACTGATCGGAAGTGGCCTCCACTTAGACATTCCGATCACTTGACCTTACTGAAGAATTAGCTTTCCGATAATTCTGAACCCTCTATTGGAATAATACACTTGTTGGAAGGACACCATTCCTTTCAATCTCCCACTTGTCCTTCCGGAGAAGTGTTCATACAGTGTATAGCCCATTTCCTATGTCGCTTAATGTCTCTTCGTGAACTATAAGGTAAGATTCATCGTCATCCTTATTACGTTCAGAAGTGTTTCTCGATCTCCGAGTTCAACTGCACGGCCATGCATTTTCACAGTCTCGCTCTTCGAGCGGCCTTGTAAACAACAAAGACACATTCCCTATTGTTAATAGGGGGACATTCCCAGTCTTGTACCGTAATCTTCCCTTACTAAGAGGACCTAATCGCCCGAGTGTTGCCGTTATAATCCCCTGTTATGGCAGACGTTTGACAACATCAAAACGACTAGTACTCAAACAAGAGAACTTCACGACACTCATGGTCGAGGAAAGAGGTTCTGATAGTTATAATGAGAAATGTACTTATGACAATTTTGAATCTCTTAAAGTACTCTCATAGGTCAATCCGGTGTAGTTTTAAACTACCACCTGTGCAAATGATTTATGACTATCATGTCCTTGCAGCACAAGAAACGATGCTGTAAATCATACTACACACTAATCTCAAGTGGTCATTAATCGTCCATCATTTAAATGACCTTGATTAGGGATAATTTTCGATTTTAACATTCAATGTTCACTTAACAAGTGTTTATCTATCCAAGACACGGTCTTGATACCCTGTTATGAATATTCTTAGAAATCGAATGGACTCATTATTTAATTCTAAACCACAATTAAATAGTTTGTGGAATTTTATTAGTAAAATTTTATTCCACTATGAAACTTCCAAACGTTTCATCTTATGATAAATGGTTTTCTTCAAATGTTATAAGAGTAACACTCTTCATTAAACATTTATAGAAATCACACTCATATTTAATATAATTGATTTCTTTCATGCAATCTGGTGAATGTTGTTGTTCACTTATTGCATATGCTTAGCTACTATTACTTTGCAATAGCATCTTCATTATCGAACAATTTCATAATAAGATGATAAAATTTTGAGAGTGTTATGGATCATATGTGATTTAGGATTTATTGTCCAAGTGATGGCTCCCACTCATTTTCATGACTTGAGATATTTCAACTTGACAACCTACAATCAACGTTCGACAGCGAACTCTCCATTGAACACTTTCTTATTATTGCCTTCCAGGTAACAATATTCTCAACATATATTTTAGTAAACATTCTGATGTTGCTTTGCTCGGATTTTATTCCGAATGACTCACAATGATTTGGGAGACCCTAATCACTTGTGATTATGGAAATTGACCTTAAATTTCCGCACATCATACATGGATCCGCGTCCATGTTACCATTCTCAAGCCACGACGGATTCTAGCTCGTGCTTATAAACGACTTCATTATTAAGGATCTTATCCTTGCTAAGGATGTGCTTGCAACCTCAATTCTCAAATTACAATTGTTTCTTTGCGTCAAGAACTTATCCCCTTTTACTTATCAAAGTACTTTGGTTTTTCTTGACCATAATCTAACGATTCATCACTTAGATTTAGATTGATTGGTACTTTATACTTCTCATGCTCTAAGCATGTAAGTTGATTAACGACTCCATATCATAGCACACATGATGGTTTTAATCGCAGAATTATTCCCAATATGTTCCATTCATGTGACCTTTTAGCTCATCCAGTTTCACTGAGTCTTGCTAAACTGTTTTCTATGTGATACAGTTGAAAGTCTCTACTAGAGTCTTTCTTGTTTGACTTAGTTCAAACATTTACTTAGTTTTATACATATGGGTCGAAAGCCTTTTCAAGTCCTTCATGTTTAACACGGTAAATTCCTCTACTCGTTTAAACATTTCATTAAGTCTATCCAATATATCATAATTCCCACTATGTACTAAGTGTCGCCTTTTGCTTGGTCCATTGTCGAAAATCCTTTCAAACCTAAGCATTTAGTATTTGATAGTCATTTCACAATAGAGTTAACAAACTTCTTGTTGGACCATACAAGATTGACCCTTGCTCCCACTAAACTTCTTGTTTATAAGAATTTCTGTGATTCTCCATTAGCCAAACCTTTTATTGACTTTATGAGAATGCATGTTCCAATTCCTACATGCAATGCTTCATTTAATACCACAATGGATTTCTTGATCTTGCTTTCAAATCTAGCATTTATTTAGAATTACAAAACCCTTAGACTATTTACATAGTCTCTTCCAAAATCCAATTTTAGGAAGGCAGTTTTGTATTTTGCCATATTTCATATGCGCAATTTTGCTAGAACAATCATGAAAAGACTTTAGCGTTTCGATTGGTGAATAGGTTTTTATTAAAATCAACGCTGTGAATTAATTGTATCCTTTTCAACTAATCTAGCTTTGTATGCTTATGCATTTCCACATTTGTCAGTTTTCTCCTTGAAAACTTATTTGCGATTGATGGGTCTGTCACCCTTCATGCAAATGAATCAAGTTCCAAACATGATTTACAAACATGGAGTCTATTTCGGATTTTATGGTCTCTAACCATTATTTGGAATTTGGATTTGTCGTAGCTAATTTACAAGACACAATTCCCTCACCATCCAATGGTGAATGTATGCTTGTAAGTCTTAGGTTTATTTCTAACTTAGTAGAAATTTATAGGATTCAATCCAAGCCTTTGGTGAATTCTATACCTATAAGGGGTAATAGGTTGAACATTTACATTGTCTGTTTGATTCTGACCAATCTTATCAACCGCTTCTAAAGCATTTTGATTGTCAGTTTTATCAGGTTGGCACTGTTGCTCGTCCTCTCCAACTATGTCGAGTTTGATTTTCCTCCCACTTGTCATTTTGGAAAGGTGTTACTTTCCAGAAAGACACCATAATACATGAACTCAAGCGTAGAAAAGGAATCTCATTCTTTTCTTTGTTCCTTGTTTCCTATACTTCTTATGTTACATCATCTCATAACTTTAAGAATCATTTCCTTAAGTTCCTCGACTTTTATACTTTGTTAGGCATAATAAAGCATCTAATGAGCCGCAAAACAAAGTTCTATATTTTCAACTAATTCGTACCAGAATTACTTCATCAATGAGTCCTACTCATAAGCGTATGAAGTGAAAAGATATGTTAGCTTGTCAACTATTGACAATTTTGAGTTTTTCAAAACTCAATATTTCATGTTTGTCAAAACTACCTAGTATTTTGAAAACATGATATCCAACCGTCCTTTCGGACTTTAGTCGTTTATGAGAAGTTGTATCTTAGAAGTGCCTTTTTCTTTCTTCTAGAACCATTCTCGAAAGATTTCTTTAACCAATCAATGGAAACAATATAATTTGATTACGAATTCTACAAATATAAGTGCAAAGTATAACCATTTATCAAGTTAATATCATAATAAGTTTGAAATTTAAAGCCATACTTGCAAACTTTCAATCTTATTACGCGTCTTATCCACGCATTATAAATTGTCCCTTTTAGGCGAGAATAAAACGATTCCAAGATCCCAAAAATCAGAAAGTGATTAAGCATGATTAGGCTTGTCTTAACACTTAATATTTTAGGGTAAGCAATCCAATTGCTAATAGCTCCAAGCTACTCTTGGTTCGATAAAACGTCACATCTAATGCTTCCTTGACATTTTATCTCCATTTCCACGACATCTAAGGACTCCTTACTGATATCGTTGAGCTTAACCAAGACAACTTGTATACCTAGTATACCTTACGTTCCTAGGGAAGTAGTGATGCCTCGCTTTGGCGTAGCCTATGACATACGCGCATTAGTTCGGTAAGTGTTGTTCTTGGAATGGCATATTTTAGCTCAATATTATAGGGACCTAGGGTTTCTATGTTGGTTGATTTAAGTGAACTTAATTAATCATCGCAACATTTGAAATCCTAAACATGCATCTAGCATTCAAATATATATATAAGCATAACAATATATATAAATCATAAGATAGATGCATTTGGCAACTAGCCTGACCCCTTGAAATCTTCAAATCTTCAAGAGCCTTCATCTTGGCTCGTCTTCATAGAAACACCGTCTTGAGACATCTTCGCCAAAATAAAATTACTAGCTACTACGACTAGGATCAATCTAAATATTAAGGTACAAAAAATACGCAATGGTACGCAGACCGTATTTAGATTTACAAAAATACATAACGGATCGCAATCCGTATTTACTATCCTAATCGGTCCCACTAGTTGCCATTTTCACGAAACTTATGAAACAATATATCTTCCATTCATCCATTCACTATATGCGAATGGCCCATGCATTTTACAACGAAAAAAAAGTAACAATGCATAACACGCGTAAACTAGTAACTAACTTAGGTGGTTAATCCGATTAACGCGCCTAATTAAAACTAGTCAAAGTTGTTAGACATTTTATGTGATTATGACGCAATTATATCATGCAATTAACGAAGCTCCCACTAAATTATGCATCCGACATAATTAATTCAATTAATTAAGCCGGTTAACCCAAATTTTGTCAAAATCAAAATTTTGCGAGATCCTGAAAAATCGAGGCCTAGCCTCGTTAAAATAATTAAATGAAATTAAGACGACAATATTTTGCAAAACGTATAGCCCATGCATCGATAAAATCAGCCTACTCTTAACCAAGTGCCTAGCATCCTAGCCATGGGTTAGGCTTGCTAGGCACCAAGGCTACGGCTGGGGCTGCTTGGGCGCTGGCAGCATGCCTAGCAAGGCACTGCTGCGCTTGCCAGCACAAGCACGCATCGCAGCATGCTGCGCATGCTAGCATGCGTGCAGGCTGGTGTGCTTGGGCCTGCTTGGGGCTCCCTGCCTTGCTGCCCAGCAGCCATGCGAGCATCCCAGCAAGCACGCACCACCTGCCACAAGTATATCCCTTATGCACCCTAACCCTTGCCACACAGTCACAATGCTTCGAGGTGGGAGCACCACCATGCGCGCCAAGGTAGCCACATGTGGGTTGCGCGAGCAGCCCAGCTAGCCTTGGTGGCGTTTAGGTCACTTTACCTCGATTTGGGTGCTATTATTTCGGGATTTTAATCCTGATATTCGTGTAATATAATATTAATTCTAAATTAATTTTAGAATCAATTTAGGGAAAAATGAAATTAAAACAAGTCCATCTTAATTAAATTCAATTTAAATAGTGCACAAGCCTAAATTATTCAAGAATTATTCTTTAAATTAATTTAGGTCTATCTTGATGCTTCAAAATTGAAGGGCTACACTCATAATTAATTTAATCAAATTTAAATTAATGATGAGATTTGACAAAATTAAGGGGTTTGGAAAATTAAACCCTTTCATCAAATGAAATTTTTTCCAACATTAACTTGTGTAAAATTGAAAAAATTACATCTTCCAATATAAAGATTAATCAAAATTCAACACAAGTTTTGAATTTCAAGGACTTTAATCAACACAAAAATGATTAAATCCAAAAATTAATTCAACATTGAATTAAGCAATCAAAGTTCCAACCAAATAATCAATTAAAGATTAGATCTTTGAAATTTTAGGGGCTTCAAAATTGCAAGTTCACCATAAACATTCACACTTAAAGCAATTTATTTGCAATAATGTGAAAATACAAGTTTATGTGTAAAGTGAACACACCAAATTAAACACCAATTATGACTTCATAAACATGCTTAATAAGGTTTATAATTGCAGTAAGGGATACAACCATACATTTAATCTACCTCCATCATACAATAATTAATCAAGGTTAAAAGATTTAAAATTTTTCGTCAAAAACGAAAAACTCCTCGAAAAACATATTTCTGGGTGGATTTTGGCTTCTGGACAACCATTATAGGATCAAAAATGATTTAGAATGTTGATTCCACCCAAAAATCACTATTTTTGAGTCGAAATCTTGGTTCATCAGCCAAAATTATATAAATACGAGATTAAAATAATTAAAACGAGCTTCTAATCTAATTAGTAAGCACAACCAGAAATTTAAATCCATTTTAAATCTACTTAATTAATTATTAGTCACTATAATTAAAGTGAGCGCGGCTCCGATACTGCTGTAGGGTTTCGTAGCGTCCAACGCTACGCAGAAGAGAAACCCCCCCAAGACCCGCTCACTAATTAAAGCAACTAAATATTTAATCACATAATTAACAACATAAAGAGAGAAAGAGAAAAGACATTCTTACCCTCGACGCGTGCTTCGCTCGCAAATCGAGCTCTTACTTCGAAAGCTCGAGCGTCACAATCGTGACTGCCTCCAACGAATCGTACCCACGAACCAGACCCGAACGGTCCAAGTCCCGAAGGTTAGTCGGGACCCGACCTATAAAAATGGAGTTTTACGACTTAGAGGTTTTCTCACCTAATGGGAGATGCCTCATTGAGTTCTACTCAAGTGAATTACCAAATGCCCAACCATTGGGTATTTATAGAGAAAATCAACTTGTCATCCCATTCATGATCAATGTGGGACAATTGCATTTTCCTACTAATTTATTTTAATAAAAAGCAAATTAATAAACAAGGCAATCAATGAGTTACAAGTTGCACATGGAGAGGAGA
Source organism: Chenopodium quinoa (assembly GCF_001683475.1). Lineage (NCBI taxonomy): Eukaryota > Viridiplantae > Streptophyta > Magnoliopsida > Caryophyllales > Amaranthaceae > Chenopodium > Chenopodium quinoa. The sequence continues at coordinate 1,587,673 of NW_018743783.1, forward strand.
GGGTAGGTGAGGACCATTCCAAGAAGGGGGGGACCATAGCCTTAGTGCCCAAGGCAATGGCCAAACCCTTGGTCCTCACACACAACCGGATCCTCCATGTTGCTGGGACAGTTGGCTGCCACCTAGCCTTGGCAGCCAAGGCAGCCTTGCTGGCGCCTGGCGCCTTGGCTGTGCTTGCAAGCCAGCACTGCTATCACATAGTGTAGCCAGCTAGCAAGCATCCCACCCACTGCCAGCATGCGTGCTGCTAGCGAGCCACGCATGCTGGGCGCTGCATTGCTACGCACACGCACAAGCACGCTGCTGCTTGGTGTTCTGCTAGCGATGCATACGCACACGCACATGCAGCGATGGTGCGTGCTGTGCTAGCAACGCACACGTACACGCACATGCTACCATGGTGCGATGAGCAGTGCTAGGCCTTGCCTAGCGCCAGCGCCTAGCACATCCACACGCACATGCAATGCTGCAATGGTGCGATGGTGCTTGGCCGCATGGCCTGCTAGCACGCAATGCCCTAGCATGCTAGGCTTGCGATGGATCTCGGCTAGCCTAGTACTCACATGGCTAGGCCAATGTGAGGCTACGGCTAGGTTCGTATTTGTAACTCGATTGATTTCTCGTCTCTTCGAATTCTAAATTCGACTCGACTTGCGACGCTCTAAGCTCGATATCCGACGTCTTTGTTCGTAAAACTCCGACGACTCATCAAATCCCTCGGATTGATTCGTCGTCTCGGATCGGTTGTTCGATTGGATTCGACCAGAAGGGTTCAGTCAAGATCTAGCTTTAATATTAATTGTACATTAATATTACTGATCGGAAGCGGCCTCCACCTAGACATTTCGATCACTTGACCTTACTGAAGAATTAGCTTTCCGATAATTCTGAACCCTCTATCGGAATAATACACTTGTTGGGTGGACACCATTCCTTTCAAAGTCTAAGGTTGATAAGTTTGCAAGTAGAAGTCGTAAGTGTGTCTTTGTTGGTTATCCTTTTCGAAAGAAGGGTTGGAAATTGTTTGATCTTGACACTAAATAGTTCTTTGTGTCACGAGATGTGAAAATTTGTTGACGATGTTTTCCTGTATAAATGTTCAGAGTATGTCAATATTATATGCAATAGCAATGATGATCAAGATGTACATAGTGACTTTGTCGAAAATGATCGATTTGGCACTATTTGAAGATGCAACAAACTCAGGTTTTGATACATTGAATGATAAGGATTTGAGCACGAATGGGTATCAAGAAGAAGCCCAATCTAGAATTTCCTCTACTAGGCTACCCGTTGGAAACTCAGCGCCAGCTGGGCTAGACCAGCGACACCAGGCAGCACCTTCTGGTTTATCTGCTGGAAACCCAGCGCTAGTTGGGCCTTTTCAGCAGCCCAACACTGAGCCTCCATTTCTTCATTATCAGCCCACCGACTCTCCAGATTCGGACCAGCTCATCACCGAGCCCATTACAACTGTAGTTCAACCCACAAATAACATGGGTCATGGGTTTCGTCAAAATTTTCCAAATGTCCTACATCGTGATTATGTGACACATAAAATTTTTGCTAATAGTCCATCCTCCTCTCCTTCCGATCACTCCTCAGGTACTCCTTATCCTTTAGCACATTACATAAATTGCGACAATTTTTCTATCAATGATCGAAAATTTCTTGCAGCTATTATCAAGGGTAAGGACCTTAAAACTTTCAAGAGGGCAATAAAATATGATGGGTGGCGCCAATCTATGAAAGAAGAAATCCGTGCTTTAGAGGACAATGGTACATGGACCTTGGAGCATTTTCCTCCTGGGAAACGTGCTCTTGGTAGTCAATGGGTCTATAAAACCATGTACTTGTCCAATGGTGATATTGATCGCCTAAATTCAAGATTAGTGGTGTTCGGTAATCATCAACAAGCTGGAATTGACTATGTTGAAACTTTTGCTCCGGTAGCTAAGATGACCACTGTTCGAGCTTTTCTTGCGATAGCGGCTTGCAAGAATTGGGAATTACATCAAATGGATGTTCATAATGCCTTTCTGCATGGTGATCTAGATGAAGAGGTCTACATGAAATTGCCCCCTGACATTGAGAATTCGGATCCTTCTTTGGTGTGCATGTTGCGTAAGTCATTGTCGACTTAAAGCAAGCTCCTAGGATTTGGTTTGCAAAATTGGTGTCGACTTGAAGGAGTATGGTTTCTCCAATCGTATTCTGATTACTCCTTATTTACATATACTAACGGCACAACTCAGAGTTAATGTCTTAGTTTATGTGGATGATCTTATTATTTTTGGGAATGATTCCGCTGCACTTAAGGTTTTCAAAGCATATCTTAGTGATTGCTTCAAAATGAAAGATCTTGGTTCACTTAAATATTTTTTAGGTATTGAGGTGGCTCATAATTCGTCCGGATTATTTTTGTGTCAACGAAAGTATACTCTGGATATTATTTCTTAAATAGGTTTATTGGGAGCAAAGCCTAGTGGATTTCCCATCGAACAAAATCACAGACTTGCCCATGCTAGTGGCGAATTACTGAAGGATCCCGAAGTTTATCATCATCTTGGGGGACGACTTATATATCTCGCGGTCACTCGACCGAATCTAGCTTACTCAGTTCACATTCTATCACAGTTCATGCAGGCACCGCGCATAGAACATTGGGAGGCCGCCTTGCGGGTTGTTTGCTATCTAAAAGGAACTCCTGGCCAAGGCATATTGTTGCGTTCGGATAGTGAGCTCACATTAGAGGGATGGTGTGACTCAAATTGGGCGGCGTGTCCACTCACTCGACGCTCGTTGACAGGATGGCTAGTGTTTCTAGGAAAATCATCGATTTCTTGGAAAACTAAAAAGCAAGATATAGTTTCTAAATCTTCTACATAGGCAGAATACAGATCCATGGTAGGAGTCACTTGTGAGTTAAAGTGGCTTAAGGATTTATTGTTGAGTTTGGGTGTGCAACATCCTAAAGCTATTAAATTATTTTGTGATAGTGAATCAGCAGTGCATATTGCAAGGAATCTAGTTTTTCATGAACGAACTAAGCATATAGAAGTTGATTGCCATTTTGTTCGCGATGCGATAAATGAGGGCTTGATTTCACCGTTACATGTGTCCACTTCGGCTCAATTGGCGGATATATTCACTAAATCTCTTAGGAAGACTCGGTTTGACAATCTTCTTTCCAAGTTGGGAATTTTTAAATCCCATGCTCCAACTTGAGGGAAGGTATTAAGATATACTTTAGGAAATATTTAGGAATATATTGATTTGGTGAATATTTTATTCATTAGGATATATTTTCCCATAATGATCTCTAGATTCTTATGCTAGCTGTACACTTTGGTTAGGCTTAGGAAACTAGACTACTTATATTATATATATATATATATATATATATATATATATATATATATATATATATATATATATATATATATATATATTCTATTCGGTGGATCAATGAAAGGTAAGCCAAAGTTATCTTATTTTACAAAACTTATGCTGGAAAATGTGCCTCTAACAATGGAGTTGATGAAGATAGTGTTGCCCCACCACATCTGGTTAATGGCACTGAAGAGTTGGCTGGCATTGTTCCTCCTTGTCATGTTGATGGCACTGAAGATACGGCTGGCACTGTTCCTCCTAGTCATGTTGATGGCACTGTAGATACCGCTGACATCGTTCCTCTGCATCACGTTGATTACACTGAATATAAGGCTGACATTATTCCTCTTTCTCAGGTTGCTGATCATGGTATGGACACATTTAGTTATGTCCCTATGTCTCCTGAAGATCAGACTGATACGAGGTTCACAAATTCCTATAAACCCAAGCATTCTCTTGCAAAAATACAGAGATCTTGATCCCGTCAAAAGGCACTGGAGCTTTAGAACAGTGTAAAAGCAAGTACTAAAAAGTGTTTAGGGAAGGAGTATGATGTTGGTTCTTTTCATGATGGAAAAATATGTAGATATGATGAACACATTGTTTTGAGAAGATCTCTTAAATTGGCAGGGCCTACTGCATAACCTACTGAAATTTTCTCCATTGAAGAAGTAGTAATTGGAAACCGCGCAAACAAAGAGTAGTGTTGATGCTTGTGGTGGCTCTTTAACACAAGTTACAGGATTCTATCTTCTTATTTGCTCCAAGGAAGAAGCAGTGACCGAAAATCGTTCGCACAAGGAGAAAAATGATGATGCCTAGGTAGAAATGGAAGATAATCAGAAGATTGAAGAATACAATTTGGGCGACATCACTAACAACATGTCTGTAAAACCCAAGCAACTTGATTTTGATGAAGTTGAAGAAAAAAATTAGGGCGACATCACCAACTGCTTGTCAGGATCTATTAGTCTGGACATGTTAGAAAAGAGAAGCGGAGCTCACAAAATTGAGAATTCTAGCACTCTTCGTGGCACATCCTCTACTGGAGCAAGTCCAGAATCATTAGAGTACAAAGCACATGGGGCTCTAAGTAGTGAAATTGCTAAAGTTAATTCTAAAAGTGACAAATCACCTGGATAAACATTGATCTTGTAGGTTTTGTGGATGTGTTGCAATCTTCTTTAGATGCTAATGCTGATGCTGATGCTGTTGAAGTTGCTTAGCTGAGTCCTGGCAGAACTCCAGTTGGATCACTGGTACCAGTGACTGATTTTGCTCAACTGTAGAGATATTGAAGTCAAGGAGCCTTTCTAAAAATGGAGCTGTACAACAATCCTCCTCAATCCATGAGAAGCATGTTGGTGGTTCTAAACTGTTTGAGCTTAGAGCTGATGTAAACATGCTTCCTGACTTCACTTATAGGATTAACTTGTATAGTTCTTGGCCATGTTATCAGTGGAGGAAAATTTAATATCAGAACCCCGAAAAATTTGTACGAGATAGTGTCGACACCGTTAGGGTTTGTCCACTAAAATACGTTACGCTGTTAGTTATCCATTATTACGCATACCAGCTTACCCTCCATAACGACCTTAAGGTTGTTTTCCTATAAATACCCAGCATAATTCATTACTAAGGTACGATCTTTATCTTTCTAACTCTCTCTCTTTCTCTCTAAACACACACACTCTATCTAAACACTATCTCATCTCAACTCTTATTCTTCTCACCAAATTGCTGACTTTAGCATCGGAGCGGTTATCCCCGGAAAATCCCCTTGGTTAGTTAATTTGTGTTGACTGTGCAAGTACTTAATTGGCCAATAAAACTTTACGGATCCCAAGACAAGTTACCGGAGCTCACCCGGAATAATTGGCGCTAGAAGGAGGGTATAGTAATAATATCTATCGTTTAAAGAACCTTAAGCAGTCATGGAGGGGAATAATGAAACTATAGTACCAATTTCAGAAACTGGTAACCGTAACTCTGACACCGGTATTCTCAATGTCGGTGTAAGTAAAACTATTAACAACATACCTAAGATTGTGGTGGAAGATGAAACCAACCTCATTCGTAATGACCCGGCAAATATGTCGATAACGCCAGAGCGACCTTTGCCGCAACTCCGAATCCTATGGACGAGTTCACTCCTGAGGAGTTGGAACTGACAGCAAGAATAATGCGTGCAATGTCCAGGAAAAGGAAAGAAATCAATGAATTGAAGTAGCCGCTGGTAGGGTAGGAGAAAACAGGGCACAGACCGTGCCCGTGGTTGTTAATTTGGAGAGTCAATTCAATCAGGCTGCACCCTCAACTCGTCGACAACAACGAGAGGGGTCACCCCCGGTAAGGCCAGGGCCATTGGAAAGGGAGAGTCAAGCTCCTCATAGTGCGCGAGATGAAGACTCGGGATCTCATAGGCACGAAGCTAGCAGTGGGCCATCTAGGCGCGTGACTAGAGTTGTGGTCAGGCCGAAAGCCTCTCCGTTCACTCAGGAGATCATGGACCAGGAAATGGAAAAAATCAAAATGTCGTCATGCAAATATGACGGCAAGGGTGATCCTAAGAGGTACATAGCTGCGTTTGAAGGTCATATGTTGTTGTATACCGACACGGATGTCGTGTGGTGTAAAGTCTTTCCGACAACGCTGACGGGAGCTGCCAATTTGCGAGAAACGTTTGATACTCTCATGCAGTACTGAATGAAGTTGAATCTAGAAAAGTTTGTTTTCAGTGTAAAATCGGGGAAATTTCTTGGTTTTATGGTTAGTGAAAGAGGCATTGATGCAACCCCGATAAGATTGATGCTATTCTCAGTTTGTCACAGCCAAAATCGATAAAAGACATACAAAAACTCACAGGCCACATGGCGGCATTGACTAGATTCATAAGCAAATCGGCTTAATGGGCCATAGAGCTGTAAGAATATGATCTAGTTTACAAATCGGGAGTGTCCATAAAGGCACAGGCTTTGTCTGACTTCATTGTGGAAACATCTTACAAAGATGAAGAGGAATATATCGAACGTGGAAGGTCTTAGTTGACGGTTCAGCAGCCTCAACAGGTTCAGGGGCTGGGATATAATGACATCCCCGCAAGAAGATGTATTTGAGTACGCTATAAAGTTTAAGTTTAAAGCTTCCAATAACAAAGTTGAGTATGAAGCGGCAATCGCTGGAGTCCAGTTATGCATAGCGGCAGAGGCAAAAAGAATTTAATTGTCAACAGACTCATAATTGGTTACAAGTCAGTTTAGCGGCGAATATGAAGCCTGGGAGAAGACAATGATAGCTTACTTGGCCAGATTAAATAAAATAACGGCAAAGTTAGAGCATTTTGAAATCAACCTGGTTCCACGTGCCTAGAATGCGCAGGCAGATGCCTTGGAAAAATTGGCAAGTTCAAGCTTCAATGATCTAGAGCTAACAGTGATGGTAGAGATCGTAGACCACAAGAGTATTGAAGCGACTCATGTGGAGGTCTACTGCATTGACGGGGGCCGAGAGTGGTATGATGACATCTTGGCTTACAAATTGTATGATGCCCTCCCTGCCGATAATCTTGAAGCCCAAAATGTAAAGAGGGATTGCATTTGGTTCATTATGTTTTGCAGAGGGTTATACAAGAGAGGTTTCTCATTATTGCTGCGAAGATGCATAGCGGCCTTCGAATCTGCAAGGTTGATAGAAGAAATTCACGAAAGTGAATGTGGAAATCGTGCGGGTGGTCGGTCTATGTCTTTAGAAACTATGAAGAGAGGTTACTATTGGCCGACGACAATGAACAAAGATATGCCAGCATATGCAAAAAAAGTGTGATAAATGCCAGAAGTTCGGGCCGACAATAAACCAGCCGCCCAACGACCTGACATCCATCTTAAATCCAGTACCTTTTGCACAGTAGGGAATGGATATTTTCAAACCTTTCACATCGGCTACCGGGGGAAGAAATTACCTAATTGTAGGAGTAGATTACTTCACCAAATGGATAGAAGCTGAACCGGTAGCGAAAATAATGGCAAACAAGGTGAAAATTTCATCTGGAAAAACATTTTACTCGGTTTGGTTTGTCGATGGCAATGGTGTTCGATCACGGCTCCCAGTTTGATTACAGCCCTATGAAAAATTTCTTGAGCATATATAAGGTGAAGTTTGCCTACGCAGCAGTTTGCCATCCACAGTCAAACGGTCAAGCTGAAGCCGCAAATAAACAGATACTATGTGCACTGAAAAAGAAAATCGAAGACGCAAAAGGGCTATGGGCCGATTTAGTGCCTGAGATACTGTGGGCCAATAGAACGACAACAAGGGAAACCACTGGGGAATCACCTTTCAACCTTATTTTCGGTTTAGAGGAGGTTATACCAGTCGAAGTCGGCCTTCCCACGTTTCATATCCAGCGTTATTGTGAGAAGCAAAATGACCTTCTATTGCGGCAGCAATTAGAATTTTTGCCAGAGGTAAGGTTGAAAGCTGCCATTTAATCTGCAGCTTATAAAAGTAGAATGGCTTATGCCTACAATAAACGTGTTAAATATCGGCCTATAGAAGATGGCGATCTGGTTTTTAGAAGAACAACAGCTACTGGTAAGGGAAATGCAGATGGCAAGCTTACAGCAAATTGGGAAGGCGCATATCAAATTTATGAAACGCTAAGGCAAGGGTCATACCGGTTGATGACTTTGGAAGGTGTACACCTTAAAAACGTTTGGAATGCAAGCGTCCTTAGAAATATTATGTTTAATATTTGCTGTCATATTAGTTCCTAATTATGTATTATCGGTATAACTAAAGGTCATCATATTTTATAAGTGTTTTGTATATGGCTGAAGCCGTTAATAAAAATGAAGTTAACGGCCCGATATTAAAAGTGTGAGAACCCCCCCCCCCCCCCCGGTTTTGGATATGGATGTGTTAACAGCCTACCTAGCTTTCTCACCTAGTCAAGTGAGGAGGGAGGTTAGATAACAAATGCACCTAATAAGCGAGTTGAAATGATGGTCTGATCCACTATCTTTGCTCGGCCCGAAAAGGTTGCAAGTATCCTACCGGTGAAATCGTGCTATAACTTGGACCTATAATATTGTCATGTTATAGTGGCCGATAGCCGTTTTTGCAAAAGGTATTCGTGTAAGTTTTAATTAAAACAATTTGAAGGACCAAAACACACACCAATACAGAGAACCTGGCTTAAAGCGCAGTATAACCGGTAAATATTGATAAAATAATCTTTTTAAATAAGGGTTTTTTAAGGTATAAATCTGTATAAGTCGGTACCAAACATTGCTTAAATTGCTTGGAAATAAAATGACAGGCTAAAGGAACGGTATCTAATTGATATACAGAGAACACAGATAGGTAGGACAGAGTTGATCGTCGGAGGCAGAACTCCACCCAATTGGAGTTTTGTGGTTTTGCAGGTATGAACGTCAGTTGCGCATTCCCAGAATTGTAACTCTCCCAAGGGACTCCAAAAACCTCGAAACAATTGGCGGCGTCTGTGGGGAGAGTACTTCTGAGATGGCATCTGACACTGTACCGCCTGTAGAGGGCAGCTGGCCTACGGTTGAACCTGAGGTCCATACGGACCATGACAGTGGTGAAGACTACGAGGTCGACACCTATGTGGCCCCAGACGGGTCATTTCGAACAAGACGCACCTATTCCAAAGAGAAGAAGGAACGGGGCCAAGACAAAGCTTGTCCCAACAACCCAGGCGGCAAGGACGCTGGGCTACCCTAGGCGGCGGAAGGCACATCCCCCGTCACCAGACACGAGCTCATGAAATTCATGAGGCATTTCAAGGGGGAAATAAAAGACATAATCTAGAAGTCAACTAGCTCAAACAAGGGTTAGTCGGCAAAGAAGCCTTCACCCTCCGGGAAGAAGCAAATCAAATGCCGGGTGCCTACTCCTCACCCCAAACCCAAGGGGACGAATGGGCCCCTGATCGACCTCTCAAAACTTCTTTTCCCTAAATTTGGGCAAAGGAAGGCCATCTGGCAAGTTCAGTCGGATGGGTCAAAAAAGACTTTCTCTGACGCCCGGATGTTCATCCAAGAGAAGAGAAGTCAGCAAATGTCTGGGTCGGCCTCGACGTCGACTTACCCAGACAGTTTCCTCAATAGTTCAATGAAGCATTTGGAGACGCATCAAGGGAGTCAGTCACACGGCATGCCCGTACGTACTGGCCCTCATATCATCAAGCCGGTTCCGTAGTGCCCCAACAGCCATACATGCCGTATGGATCACCATACATGCAGCCGTCCCCCTTTGGGGGTCAGGCGGCACATCACGTCCATCCCATGGACTGGCAGTTCCGGCTGCTCAACCTTAGGGAACAGCCTTCGGCTTTCTCCTGGGAGATAACCGAGGCGGCACAGCAGGCCAAGGTTAAAAATGTGTTGGTTGGTACCTACGACGGTACCACCAACCCGGAAGACCCCCTAATGGCATACACCAACCTCATGTACCTACAGGAGTTGGATGATGCCGCCTGGTGCCGATGCTTCTCGGCTACATTGAAGGGCATAGCCCAACGATGGTTTGGCAACCTGCCAGCCGGGTGCATCAACAGCTTCAAGACGCTTGCATACTTGTTTGCGTCCAATTTCTCCATGAACATCCCTGCCAAAAAGACAAGTCTCGACCTAGGGCTATCTAGCAGGGAGACAAGGAGGAACTACGGTCCTATGTTAGGCGGTTCAATCTGATGAGAATTCAGATCCAAGGGTCTGAAGGACGGGTCGACTTTCAAGTTTGACCTGGTCCGCAAGAGGGATGCCACCCTCCAAGAGGCGCTGATGGAAGCCGAAGCGTACATAAAAGTGACGGAGATCTGTGCCATTAAGCACTCGTCGGAGCCCAGACGGTCAGACAAGAAAGACAACCGGCCAAAAAAGAAGAGGGCAAGAAAAGAAAAGAAGTCTGGGCGACAGATCGCTCTGGTCAGCTGTCCCAGAAGAAACAAAGAAAGTTGGAACAGTACGTTCCCAAGTACGAGTTCAACAAGGACTGTACCTCCATCCTCATGGAGATCAAAAACTGGTTAACTCTTGAAAAACCGGCTACTATGAAGAGTTCTATCAAGAACCGTGACAGGAGCAAGTATTGTCACTTCCATGAGGACGTTGGCCATTACACCAATGGTTGCTATAGCCTCAGACGGCTATTGGACCGTCTGGCTGACGAGGGGGCTCTAAAGTCCTACTTGGTGAAGTCCAAGGGTAAACCCAAATCCAACAATGGACAACCGTCAAAGAAGCCGGCTATGAGTTCTGATACTGATGAAGAGCACATCTTCACCATAGCAGGCGGCTTCGCAAGCGGAGGTCCAACCATCCGGGGTACCAAGGATAACATCCGGAAACTATCCAACCCAGAGGATGAGGGTCAGGCGTCGAAAGACTCCTCCCTGAAGTCTTCATCTTTGAGAAGGATCGGGGTATGGTCAAGCGGCCCCATGATAACCCCATAGTCATCAAATGCAAGGTGGCCAACCAACGAGTGGGCCAAATCCTAATCGATACCGGGAGCTCGTCTGACCTGATCAGCTACTAGTGCTTGGCAAAGCTTAAGTATAAGCCTAGCAGCATGCACAAGGCTCCTCACCCCTTAGGCGGCTTTGGAAGGGGAGTAGTGCATCCGGTGGGGAGGATTGACCTACCCACCCGGCTAGGAAAGAAGGGGGAAGGGCGGCACATGGTCGTAAAATTCTTGGTGGTCGAGGAATTGACCGCCTACAATCTCATTCTGGGCCGTCCTCACCTCAAGGAGTCCAAAGCAGTCATCATCCCATCCCTCATGCTAATTAAATTTAAGAGGGATGACGGGTCAGTGGGCGCCCTGAACGGGGATCAGAAGACGGCTAGGGAGTGCTACCTCTCAGACGTCAAACCGACTGGAATAACAGCCGGCCATACTGAGGAGCCCATCGACCTTGATGACAAGTAAGTCGCGCCTGCTCCCAAAGCAGCCAGCAAAAAGAGAAAGGCGGACCAAATGGTCTCCGTCAAAAAAGAAAAACAATAGCAATCACTGACCGGGGAAAGGTCTGACGACTTTCGACCCCAGCCGGCAGGTGAGTGCATTGATGTCGTCCTAGACGACAGCCGGCCCGACTGAACTGTCAAAGTGGGACGGTTGCTTTTGAAAAGTTGGGAGCAAATTTGCTCCAACTTTTGAAAGAGTTCAAAGACATTTTTGCCTTTAAAGTGGAAGAGATGCCAGCCAGCCCGAATCTAGCTGTCCACAAACTTGTCGTGGATCCCCAAAAGAAGTCGTTTAGGCAAAAGAAGAGGGATCACGGTGAGGAGAGATCTCAGGCGGCAGTCGCTGAGGTCAAGAGGCTACTGGATGCCGGGTTCGTTCGGTAATGCTACTACCCGGATTAGGTAGCCAACGTTGTTCTTGTCAAGAAGCCGAATGGTACCTGGCGGATGTGTGTAGACTATACAGATCTGAACAAGGCATGTCCGAAGGATAGCTACCCACTTCCAAAGATCGACACCCTAGTCGACTCTACAGCCGGTCATGCCTTGATGAGCTTTATGGACGCCTACTCAGGCTTCCATCAGATACCCCTATGGAAAAAAGATCAAAAAAAGACGGCCTTCGTCACTAATCCGAGGTTGTATTGCTACACGGTGATGTCGTTAAGGTTGAAGAATACGCCTGTTACTTTCCAACGAATGATTAACACGATTTTCATTAATCAAATTGGAAGGAACGTAGAGGCGTATATTGACAACATTATAGTCAAATCCAAGCTACAGGCAGATCACCTAGCCGACCTTCGAGAAACCTTCACCACCCTCAGGCGGCATAAGGTCATGCTTAATCCCAAAAAGTGTGTCTTTGGTGTTGAGTCTGGGAATTTTCTTGGATTTCTGATTGATCAAAGAGGCATAGAGGCCAATCCGGAAAAAATACAGGCGGTAATTGACATGTAGTCACCCCGCACTGTCAGGGAAGCCCAAAAACTTACCGGTTGCCTGGCGGCATTAGGAAGATTCCTCAGCCGGTCAGGCGACAAGTGTCTCTATTTCTCCCAAGCAATTAGGAAGAGGTCTAGATTTGAATAGGGAGAAGAAGTTGAGGCGGCATTTCAGAGGTTAAAGAAACACTTGCACTCTTTGCAAAGGCTAGTGTGCCCCCTTCCTCAGGAGGTTCTCTACATGTACCTAGCCGTCTCAGCTCACTCCCTTAGTGTTGTTCTCCTTGCTAAGAGAAACGGCAAACAGCTCCCGGTGTATTTCATCAACCATGTTCTCAGAAATGCTGAGCTCCGGTACCCAGTGATTGAAAAATTTGGGCTGGCCCTTTACAAAGCAGTCAAGCGGTTGAAACCCTATTTTTTGGCTCATCTGGTGATTGTCTATACTGACCAGCCACTCAAGCGTCCAATGACTACTATAGAGTCATCCGGCAGAATGATCAAGTGGGTCGTTGAAATACAAAGCCTAGAGATAACTTTTGAACCTAGGCAGGAAGTGAAAGGTCAGGCGTTTTCCAACTTCATTGTCGAAATGACCAGGCCGGTACAGCCGGAAAATACTAATCAGGTTTGGAAGTTATTCGTAGACGGTAGTTCTATAATGAACGGTTGTGGTGCAGGCGTAATTTGCAAATCTCCGAAAGGGGATACATACGAGTATGCACTACGGTTTAAGTTTCAAGCTTCAAACAATGAAGCTGAGTATGAGGCCCTGCTAGCCGGTATACACATGTGTAAGGCGGCGGGGGCAAGGAAAGTTGACGCTTGCTCAGATTCTCAATTGATTGTTAGCCAATTCAATGGTGACTATGAGGCCACCCATCCGGCAATGATTAAGTACATGTAGGCGGTCAAAGAGGAGGCTAGGACACTTGATGAATTTCATCTAAGTCAGGTGCCCCGGTCAGAGAACAATCTGGCAGATGCTTTGTCCAAACTGGCCTCATCCGCCACATATGATACGCCTAGGTTAGTCTTTTGGGAAGTCATGGAAAAAAGAAGTATTGAACATAATCCCTTTGAAGTTCTTGACCGAAGCTTTACCTGGATGGACCCCCTCCAGGATTATTTGGTAGACGACACTTTGTCGGATGCCTCTTCAGAAGTGGCAGCACTGAAAAAGCGGGCTCTGAGCTTCGATATGTATAAGGAGGAACTCTTCAGAAAGGGTTACCTTTAACCGTTGTTGAAGTGTGTTACCCCTGAAAGGGGAAAAGAGGTATTAGAGGATCTGCATGCGGGTTTTTGTGCATCACATATAGGCGGCAGAACTCTAGCAAAGAGGACCAGGTGGCAAGGCTACTTTTGGCCCACTCTTGAGGCAGACGCCATGGAATTAGTGAAGAAATGTGACAAGTGCCAGAGGTTTGGCCGGCTCACACACCGTCGGGCTACAGATCTGACGACCATCTACAGCCCGGTTCCATTTGCAAAATGGGGCATGGACATCTTAGTTCCTTATACGCCTGCATCAGGCGGAAGAAGGTACATTCTAGTGGCTGTAGATTATTCACCAAGTGGGTTGAGGCAGAAGAGGTCAAGGGTATTAAGACAAAGGATGTCATCTCATTCATTTGGAGAAACATCATCACCCGATTTGGGGTTCCTATGTCTATGGTATTTGAAAACAGTACTTAGTTTGAAACGCCTATCCTGAAGTGTTGGTTGGGAGATCAGAGGATCTCATATTGTTTTGCATCCGTTGGCCGCCCCCAGGCAAACAGTCAAGTTGAAGCCTTCAACAAGCTCATCTCAGACGACATAAAAAAGAAGATTGAAAGGGCTAGCGGTCTTTGGGCGGATGAGTTACCTCACATCCTTTGGGCCATCAGAACAATTGAAAAAAGGGGCAACCGGTGAAACCCCGTTTCTCATGACATATGGCACTGAAACCGTCCTGCCAAATTGAACTTTATGAGCCAACACTCCGAGTCATGCTCTATGATGAAGAGGCTAATTGGGAGGCCATGCGTCTTGCATTTGACTCCCTCTCGGAGCGCAGGGGCAATGTCACCTTGCATCATGAGATATACCGTCTGAGAATGACGAGGGCCTACAATAAAAGAGTACACAAACGACCTTTCAAAGTGGGGGACTTTGTGCTACAAAAAATAGAGGCAACCAGTAGGGAAAATGAGCAAGGGAAGCTAACCCCTAATTGGGAGGGCCCTATCGGATTTTTGAAGAAGTCAGAGGCGGCACCTACTGCCTGGAAACACCAGACGGCAGGCAGCTAGCCAGAACTTGGAATGTAGACAACTTGAAAAAGTACTACTTCTAAGGATTTGTAAATATTTTGTAAATAGAGTATATTAATGAAAGAATTACTTTATTTCAATTGTTTTTTTTGTATAGTCCCATGTGCAACGCACAACCGGGCAACTTCTAAGTCCCATGTGCAATGAACAACCGGGTATCTTCCAAGTCCCACCTGTGCAATGCACATCCGGGCACCCGTTTGCTCAAAATGAGTAGAAGGTTGAGTACCCAACTTAGTTATTCAAAAGGCCAAAGGCCAACATATAATTGCCTGCTCTAACCATGAGCAGGCATCCTACGACGCCCATTTGGGTGAATTCGTCGAAGAGAACATCTCCCTTCCGGGTGGTACATTGTTCTACAGGTCATAGACTCAAACAGATTTAACCGGTTAGGTTAAAAATAACCCATGACCGTTTGAATGACCTATCGAAATCAAGATACACCCGGTTATTGCCCCAAGGTAATACAAACGGTGAATTAAATCTTAATCTGTAGCCGGCTTTTGCCAAAAAGCACTACAGCCGGCTCCAACTCCCATAAACAAGGTCAAAACCTTGTTAAAATCAAGGGACACCCGATTATTTCCCCAACACAATACAGGCGATGAATTAAATCTTGGTCTTCAGCCGACTTTTGCCAAAAAGTAATACAGCCGGCTACCATTTCCATTATCATTATCATTATCATTAATCTACACTTGTTTAAAATGCCTATGTCCGGCCACAGGCCGCCTGTATTCCAACCAACGACATTGTCGGATACCTAAGGGGTAAAACCCCAGCCGGTTAAGCGCGTATCCTAAGTTTGATTTAGCCGGCACAGCCAGCTGATTCGACTTGGGTTCAATTCTGTTTTGAAACGGTCAGAGACCGCATATATATTCATCCGGATGCTTATGGACGGCTGCTTGCTTCAAGTTTGTAACTATTAAGAAAACAACCATCCAGGGGCAGACAGGGCTAATGCACCCGGCATATATCAATTCAAATTATAACAAAAAATTCATTCAAGACAAAAATTGCAAAAAATTAAAATACATAGTGGCAAAGCAAACCGACTCAGTCGGCATATATATATATATATATGTATATATATATATATATATATATGTATATATATATATATATATATGTATATATATATACATATATATATATATACATATATATGTATATATATACATATACATATATATATACATATATATATATATATACATATATATATATATATATATATATATACATATATATATATATATACATATATATATATATATATATTTCAAGTTAATTGTTAGCCGGACCCTTGTCCGAAGAAAGTGATACAAGATTACACGGCTCGCAAGCCGGATGAAAGTAGGAGTTTAAAAAATTTTGAGCTACTACTGCTGCTGCTGTTGCTGCTGCTATTGCTGTTGTTCCAGCTGCTGGCCCTGACCGGCATTAGGGGCATCTTGGGTCTGCTGGGGTTGGGCTTCTCTTGCCCCACCTGACACCTCTTCTTCCGCCTATTCATCCCCCATGCCGGCCAATTCCTCGAAGGGCGCCGCCTGCTGAAGCCCGAGTACTTGAGCATCAAATACCTCTATAGCGTATTTGTACCTCAAATCGAAGAAAGCATAGTCGGTGTCTGGGTGGATCATGGACCATGCCATCTTCATGCGTGCTTTGTAGTCACGCTCATTCTCGGTGACCAGCCGGTTCTGTTCACCCGACAGCTGGTCCTGATGCTCCTTCTTGGTCCTTACCAGCTCGTCCTTCAGCCGGGTGACCTCGTCTTTCAGCCCAGAATTCTCCTTGTCAGCCTCCCCCAAGGCCTTGACGTCAGCCTTGAGTGTGTCAACTTGGAGTTTGCAGTCAGCAGCATTTTGGTTGGCTGTATCAGTAGCAGCCATAAGCTCTCGGATTAGTTCCTCCTGTTTCATCTCCCGGGCTTTAGTTTGGATTTCAAGCATTAGGGAGTAATATTGACAGACATCAAGTAATTTGGCAGCTCGTCTTTGGGCATCCCCTACCTCCTCTTGCTTCTTCCGCAAGGGGGTTTTTAACCCTTCAACCCTCAACATTACCTGCAATGTCAGCCGGAAAAGAAGTTAGTTCAGTTATAGAACAACCGGCAATGAGAAAAATTGCCCAAAAGTACCCCATCCGTCAAATAGAAAAATTTCCCAAAAGTACCCCAACCGGTATATTATCTCAGCCAGCAGTGAGGTAATGTGGTCAATATTGACCTGGTGGACACCCGGTACCGCGTCCTTCTCGGACCGGGTGAGGGTCCTCAGCATTCTCTTGGCGTAATTTTGCATATCCGACCAACGAGGAGCAGCATCTGCATCATGAGAGTTATTTGTTAAGTGTTGGGCATAAGCGGCTCCTACATTCAGCCGGCTTCCGGAAGAATCCCCCGACTGAGAAGCTTGGGACTTGACTCGAACAGGCCCAAGCGACCGGGGGGTCAAAAGGGAAATCCTTACCTTCGTTTTCAGGCTGAGGGGGGAGACCACCCCTAGCCGCATTTGAGCCGGATGCAACAGCAAGCACCCGGCCAGAAGGAACCTCAGGCTCCTTAGATCCGGCCGCAGCCGGCCCTGAGCTTAAACCCAAGCTTTGCAGACTTTTGCCTGCGGTTGTGGGTCTATCAGGAGTCGGTGTTCTACCGGCTGAGGTTGGGGTGGGGCCGCTTGAGACTCTCCGCCTCTGTGAAGCAGGCTGGGGGAGTTCCTCCCCCGGCCTCTTCACCATCTGCCTCAAAGAACGAAGAACGTTCTGGCTCCTCGTCTGCAAAAGATAACAAAGCAACAAGTTAGAATCAAGATTGTTTGCAAGACATACAGGCCGCATAAAATCAGTCGGTGCTCACCCCACCGCCTCTGGCCGCAAGTTGGGCCCGTTTCTGCTCGAGTTGCTCCTTCCTTATTTCTGACTTAGCCGGCGTTTTCTCTGGTGGAGTCATCTCAAGTCCTTTCTTTGCAAAATAGTAAAGAAAGAAAAATGTTAGAGCAGTCAAACACCATATAGGCGGCATAATATGCCGGTTAAGCAGTAAACCTACATTTGTCCTAAAAGGTGCTAAGACCGAAGGTGGAAAGGAACACCTCGTCTCTGAACCAGTCCGGATGAGGGACCCAGAATTTGGGGATAGTGATTTGTGTCCCATCATCCAGTTGCATTGTAGTCTTCTTGAACAACCCCGGCTCCATTATGGCATCCCAAGATTCAGCCGATATCTTGGGGAGGGCACATTTCTTTCCCAATAGAGCCGGGTTCTTGTTGTAACGGCGTAGCCAGTGATTTGCAGCCGTAGATGGGGATGAGACGAAATAAAATTTGCTCTTCCAGCTTGTCCATTTGGAGGGCTTCTCCAATGTCATCATATATTTCGGATGCGTGGTCATTGTGTACCACGCATTCCAGCCGCCTGGGGCACGGCTCAGGTAGTGCATGTGCGCGAACGCCTCCCAGCTAGGCGTCACGTCCTACATCTCTCAGGCGGCAATATAACCCAAAATAGTCACCCAAGAGTTGGGTGTGAGCTGCCAGACGACAAGGACATAACCCCTTAGAATGGCTTTGATTGTTTTGTGGAGGGGGAACCAGAGGCCGGCTTTGAATGCCCCCTCGTAGCAGCCGAAGTAATTATCAGCATGTTCTAAGTCGTCATCCCAGACGACGGTTGCATCAGCAGGCGGGACGCCGACCTCCCATCCGACCCCTACAAGGCGCTTCTCCAAGAATGCCGGGAGGGTTGCATTTAAAGTGACAACATCCCGGGCGCTCATGTGCGCCTCTGTTGGATTATTTGCTAATAGCCAGTTATATGCTTCCTCATCCTCTTGAGGGGCATCTGGCGTCATTGTAATCTCACTTGAGTCGGATTGTTGGACAATTTCCTCACCGCCTGGGCTCCCGGACACTTCTAATATCTCATCTCCGGGCGTGCTAGGTACGCCTGGTTGGTCAAAAGGTACATCCTCAACCGGAGTTTCGGCTGAATCATTTGATTGGTACTCGAGGTCAACCGCCGTTTTCCTTGTCCGAGCCATTCTGTCCTGTACATGAACAAAGATGATCAGATTCCTAGCAGAATTAGGGTGGTCCAAACACCCCCATACTTTATCCCCACTCCTAGACTCAGCCGTATCCGGTGAATGGTTGACATATGCCTAAGGTCGTGCCGTGTGTGTGGTGGGAGACTCCATTATTCTCTAACCTATGCAACCAGGAAAAACTCAAAGTTACGAAGGGCAAAGACGGTACCTTGAAGTGTTGAAGAAGTTTGTAGAAGATCGTTATCTTAAAATGTGGCTTGCAGATGCCACAGGCGGAAGATTTCGGTTGCTTGTGTTTTGAAAGCTGAAATACAAAGCAAACAGTCAGGCGTTTGCGTAGAAAATCACTCAAAGATACCCCAGACGGTATCAAATAGAATGCAATTTTTGAAGATTGCTCAAAGATACCCCAGGCGGTATCTATAGAAAGCAGTTTATGAAGATGACTCAGAGATACCCCAGACGGTATTTGTAGAGTGGCTTTTTGAAAAATTGCTCCAAGATACCCCATACGAGGATCCATAAGATGCAGTATTTGAAGAAAATTGCACAAAAACACCCCAGACGGCAGAAGGCCGACTGAGGGTCTTATGACTGCAAATCAAAAAAGAATGAATTGCTTGAAGATGCCCCATACGGCACAAGGACGGCTGTGGGTCTATAGAAAGCAAATTATGAAGATTGCTCAGAAATGCCCCAGGCGGAATATTTCCGGCTGTGGGTCCATTAGTATGCAATCTTTGAAGGCAATTGTTTGAATATCCCTAAGGCGGAATAGTTCCGGCTGATGGTCTATGAAATGCAAGTTTTGAAGAACAATTTTTTGAAGGTACCCCAGACAGAATATGTCCGGCTGTGGGTCTGTTAAATGCAAGTTTTGAAGACAGTTGTTTGAAGGTACCCCAGACGGAATATTTTCGGCTGTGGGTCTGTTGAATGCAAGTTTTCGAAGACAATTGTTTGAAGAATACCCCAGACGAAATATCTCCGGCTGAGGGTCTATGAAATGCAAGTTTGAGAGACAATTGTTTGAAGACCCCTCAGATGAAATATTTCCGGCTGTGGGTCTATGGAATGCAATTTGTGAAATAAATTGCTTTGAAGTGCCCCAGACGATGTAAGACCGGCTGTGGCTCTACTAAAGTCAAGAAGAAATTAATTAAGTCAGACGGTACCTTAGAAAGGGTCAAAGTACCCAGCCGGTAACCAGATGCGTCTGAAAGAAGAACCTAGTTGCACGAATGAGCAGCCGGTGTTAGAGCTTTTTTCTCTCAAGTGATTTTTGTGAAAATTTGCAAAGTAGCAAACGAGAGGAGGAGGCCTCCAATTTATAGGAGGGGGGCAGAAGGCGAACCGTCACCTTCCCCCTCCAATTCAAATTCGAATCCAAATTCGAATTAAAAAAAAATGGAGGTAAGGAGATGAACCGTCACTTTCCCGGAATGTGGCACATGTCACATGTGCCACGTGGCAAGCTACGTTACACCTGTGAGGGGCAAATTTTTGGGGTAAAAATACCCCCCTATGCCACGTGGCCCAATACCGTGCTGACACGTGGCAGCCCTTCTAAGGCCCATTGAGATCCAATCGGATGCTGACACGTGCCATTGTACCCCTAATGGGGGAGCAGATCTTCATCTGCTATAAATAGAGGAATTTCCTCATTTATTACACATTCATAAATACATACACAAAAACCGAGCAATATTAATTGCGAAATCTCTCTGAATCAAGGAGAAAAACCCATTTACTTTCCGCACTTTTACCCATTTGGAATCATACTAACTTGATCGTCGGAGGCGGAACTCCACCCAACCGGAGTTTCGTGGTTCTGCAGGTACGGACGTCAGACGCGCATTCCCAAAATTGTAACTCTCCCGAGGGACTCCAAAAACCCCCGAAACAGTGGCGGTTGATGTGACATTAGTTGCATGCAATCCTACGGCTGGGAAAAGGCGCCTTTTCAACAACCAACTTTAGATGTTTGACACGTGTCCCACTACTTCAAACAATTTCCTGCCGAGTTTTTTTATCGGCCTCCCTAAACCTCATTTTACTTTTAATAATATTAAATCCACCTGGGCGTACCCCATTTCGGCTTTGCTCACCTTCGGGGGCAAATTGGAAAATTTTCAAATCTCGGCCTAATGATTAATGAGCAAATCAACTCTCTTAATTCGCTCTCTTTGGGGGCAAATCGGAGATTTTTCAATCTCGGCCTAATGTTTAAATGAGCAAATCAACTCTTTTAATTTGCTCACTTTGGGGGCAAATTGGAGATTTTTCAAATCTCGGCCCAATGATTAATTGAGAAAATCAGTTCTCTTAATTTACTCACTTCGGGGGAAAATAGGAGATTTTTCAAATCTCGGCCTAATGTTTAATTGAGCAAATCAACTCTCTAAATTTGCTCACTTTGGGGGCAAATCGGAGATTTTTCAATCTTGGCCTAATGTTTAATTGAGCAAATCAACTCTCTTAATTTGCTCACTTTGGGGGCAAATTGGAGATTTTTCAATCATGGCCTAATGTTTAATTGAGCAATTCAAATCAACTCTCTTAATTTGCTCACTTTGGGGGCAAATCGGAGATTGTTCAAATCTCGGCCTAATGATTAATTGAGCAAATCAACTCTCTTAATTCGCTCACTTTGGGGGCAACTCGGAGATTTTTCAAATCTTGGCCTATTGTTTAATATAATTGAGCAAATCGATACTCTTAATTTGCTCACTTTGGGGGCAAGTCGGAGTTTTTCATCTCCTCTGCTTAATGTAGGCATTATCCGCTTTAAAACATGTGACAAGCGAGAACGTCATTTACACAGACGTCTTCACTTGGGGGGCTAGTTGGACAGGGTAGTGCCGACACCGTTAGGGTTTGTCCACTAAAATACGTTACGCTTTTAGTTATCCATTATTACGCATACCGGCTTACTCTCCATAACGACCTTAATCACGACGACGTGGAGAGCTGCTTTCGACCACGTAGGCACCTGTTGCCTAAAAAATCAACTTGCCACCTATATCGATAGGTGGCACCAGCTTGGTTGTTTTCCTATAAATACCTAAGCGTAATTCATTATTAAGGTACGATCTTTATCTCTCTAACTCTCTCCCTCTCTCTAAACACTCTCTCTCTCTCTCTAACACTCTCTCATCTCTTCTCTTATTCTTCTCATCAAATTTGATGACTTTAGCGTCGGAGCGGTTATCCTCGGATAATCGCCCGGGTTAGTTAATTTGCCTTGATTGTGCACGTATTTAATTAGCCGATAAACCTTTATGGATCCCAAGACTCAACTTACCGGAGCTCACCCGGAACAAAATCTTCCAGCCCAGCTTTGAGGATGAATTCCTACAAAGCTATCAGTGAAAGCAAATCAAATATGTCTTCTTGGAGCGAGAAAGAAAACATACATTTTATGTCTCAGAAACCGTCGAATTTTCATAATCTAGGCGCTGCTCTCTCAGACTGTGCTATCCTTGTTAAAGAGACTGATCAGAGTGTTCCCTCTTTACCGAGTAAGGAAGATGTGCTGACTCCTCAGGTGGATTGTAGAAAGGTGCTGCTTCACGCCTTCACCCATGCTATATATTGCTAGCCTTCTAATATGAGATAGTAATTTAGTTTTTTTGACTTTTACCACCAAGAAAAAAACACGAAATTGGTTTTAACCATCAAATTTTTAAAATTTTTATTTTACCACCAACTAAAAATCAAAAAAATGTTTTTCACCACCAGCCGTCAAAGGAACCATTAAATTTAACGGTTTTTAAAAAAATTATTCGCTATTCATGCCAAAAACATGTTCTTTTTTAACTGCGTTATTGTTTTTCCCAGCATGTTTGAGATATCGCACATTCCAGTTTGAGATATCGCAGCATTCCAGTTTTTTTTAACTGCGTTATTGTTTTTCCCAGTTCTGGTTGAAATAAATACATCCATGTTAATTGGTGTTGAAAATTAACAAATACTATTGTGCTAGTATTCTAAAGTGATGCATTGATATTTAATTGATATTTTAGGATGGAGTACGTAGTAATTGCCTCTATCACTACAATATAGTTGATATTTTGTCAATTTTAATTTTACTTTGTTATGCTATTAATCCATTATTCCGTTAATGTTTATGTGGCAGGATAAAGCTAGCTTAGGGAGAATTGACATGTCCTCCACTTATAAACACCAAAGATCTTCAAAATCTGATGTCTCAAGGTGAATCGAATCATAATTGCAGAACCATCAGTTTTTTGGACTCAGGATAGAATAGTGAAACCAAATGCATTAAGTGCTGTGACTTGCAGTGGAAGGGTGTCTGGTGGATTGGTGAATGATCAAAATCTGGTTGACAGTGACACTGTATACTAAAATGGCTTTGGATCACACTCAACAGAGAGTGCATGAATTTAAGTTATTTATTGGAGTTCTTCCTGGTAATACATCTACTGCCGTTTATAATTTATTGGAGTTCTACTCCTTATTCTTATTGCATATCTGCTGAGAATTAGTTTATGGTATTAATCCCTATCCGTCTTCATGTCATCGTCCTTATTCTATTTTTTTAATTCATACCTTCATCCTTCTGAAAGTTTTTACCAGAGGCGAGTAGTTCTGGTCTATATCTTACAGCTGATTGTGCAATTAAGGAGTTTGGTGCTATTATGAATCATTCTTTTCTGCTTTGTGCATTTATATGCTTTTGGATCTAAGTTCTGAAAAGTGTATTGAACTTAAAGCATTCTTACGTAGGCTATTTGCTATTATCAAAGCTCATGGACTGTTTGTATTGATGTGCAGAAAAGAGAGATGTAAAAGTTAAGGCTCTCCAAGCTGCTGAAGCTGCCAAACGTGCTGCTGAAATAAAAGAAAATGAACGCAATCAGAAGAAAGAGGCAATGAATCTTGAACGAGCAAGAGTGGAGCAAAAAAATATGAAGGAAATGGAACTAAAAAGAAAACTTAAAGAGGAACAAAGAAAGAAAAGAGAGGCTGGAAATGCAGCTAAGAAAAGGCAGAGAGAAGAAGAAGAAAAGAAAGAAAAGGAAAGGAGAAAACACCGTATTGAGGAAGCACGGTTGCAGCATAAGCAAGCATAGGATAAACTTCAAGCTTGGAAAGAGGAATCGAAATGTGCACCAGAGGTGTGGCCTTGTCTTTGTATACAGTGTCAAGCATTATTCGTCTGTTATTGTTGGCTTAAATATTGTGATCATTATAGGAAGAAAGAGCTCATCAGAGAAAGCATTTTATTGAGAAATCAGAAAAACAACTTGACATAGGATATGAAGGAGAAGATTCAGAGAAGCCAGTGAATGATTTGGTTGTTGGAAGTGATAGAAGAGAAGCTGAAGTTGGACTTTCAACCTTAATTGATCACAAGATGTCAACGGGATCCTCTGCTGCTGGAAAGGTTAAATCATTTTTCTGTTGCAAAGTGAACTGTTATAATTGCTTTTGACGCATCATCATTTTTCTGATGAGTACCATATTTTTCTGGCTATATATGTAGAAAAATATTTGGCTCATTTGCTTTTCAGACGCCTTGGTTTGTGGTGAAATTTCCCTTATTTTATAGCTGTGATGGTCCTTGCAGGTAGGTGCCGTTGACGTGGCTGAAAATTTAACTCCTAATGTTGACAAAAAAGACAAGCCAACTCATCGAACCAGTGCACCACAGTCATGATATATCACCATAGCAGTGCTCAGATGATAAAGAGGAAGAAGTGGATAGAATACCAAACAAGAAATTTGTGCCTACATGGACCAGGTTTGTATCTCAGTTTCGTACCTTGAAATTGGTTTTTCTACACTGTAAGCTTTTTGGTTCCTCTTTCTTAATGTTTGAGGTATCAATATATGGGGGGAATCAATATATGGGTGGTTAATCTGCTGCAGATTGGGTCTTGATTTGGTCAATATATGGACCTGTGGTAGTTGTTAGTCTTGTTACATTTCACATATCTGCTATTATGATATGTTCAGTTGTCAAATCAACTATAATTCTGATTCTTGAGCTGTGGCTTGTTGTCTGCAGTAAAAGCTGCGTATCATTGGCTTTGTCGTCCTTGCAACATGTAGATCCAGATGTAATTTTACCTCCTGGAGGCTTTTGTAGCTTGGAGGAAGCTAAGGTAACTTTTTGTTTTTTATATACCTGAATGCCTAATTATTATATACCTCGTTAAATTGAGTTATTTCACGCACTTGCAAATTCTATTTTCCTCTACTAGTTCTTTTGCCCAGAAGATTACCACAGAAATAGAAGGGAGAATCCATGTTTATACGAGAAGAGAGTTGGCAGAGGATTTGCTTTTGGTTTGCGAGCAGGTAAATCATCCTTCTCCTCTCAGGCCCTGTTAATAATCCTGATCAATTAGCTTTATCCAAGTACGAATTGCAACTCTAGACTGTAGAAGCCTTTGCTTAACGTTCTTATCGTGCTGCTATGAGTTATACTTAAACCACTTGTTCGGTTCTGCAGATTTTTGATGGACAATGTACATTGCTGTCTCAACTCATGAGCTGAAAGAAGACCTCTTGCACTCATAAATGCATTAAGAGACTCAGATTATAGCTGTATATATGTCTGAAATTTTACACTGGTAACTTTTTAACGACCCTTTAGTATATCTTAGTATGCTTAAACCTAAGTTAGGATTGATTGCCGGAGTCCACTAGGGCACTGGTGTATGTATTATATTAGATTTGAAGAGTTGAAGGAGGTTATTACATATTCCGGAGGAAGACATTAACTTAAGCAACTAATGCTCACATTTTCGATCAAAGTCCTAGGCATTTTTAATCTTTCACCAGCCTGATTATGACTCCTGATGTTCTTGCTGGATTAGAATAGAGAATATTGCCAGTCATCTAAGATTGTTTGGATGGACGGGTATAGAATAGAGATTATTGTGCGTTTGTTGTAGGAATTAATCATAAAATTGATTTTTTAATTTATTTTTCTTCTCAAACAGCATAAATCTGCAGCAATAGAGGCATGTAATTTCAAGGTTACATCGAGTATTATGTACCACGATTAGCAACTTGTAAATGTTAATTTAGTACCATTGGACTTTGGTTATGATTTTAATATTAATATGAATTAGCTAATTTATTTTACTGCGTGTCTGCATCCTCTTTGCCTACTTTTCTGGTACTTCAGCTGTTTTATACTTTTGCTTACTTTTCCTGCAACAACTGATGGTTTTTACGATGGACAAATTTAGCCACAAAATCCATCTGAAAAATACCAAATTGCATGAATGATTTACTGAAAAAGACTAAAAATTGAAAGTCAGGTCACAGACATATCAATATAGAACCATCAAAATTTCCCTATATTATTTTCCAAGATGTCTTACACTGAAATGATACAGGGGTATGTTTTACTATCAAGTAAGAATTTCAGAAATCTAATCAATTTGCTAAGATTCGAACGGTTACACTGAATGGCCTATGAATTACAAGCACTTGTGACTTTCAACTCTCGGTTGGCTTCAGAATCGGGAGAGTACAAAATCTTATCAAAAACATTCGGATTAGACAACAACTTTAATAAAGGATGTAGGACAGAGATGGAATCATCCCTTGTTTCAAAACATTCCTTTGATAAGGCGAGGAAGCTAGCAGCCAAGTCTGCCGTACTAAACTGAACAAATACTGCAGTTTCATCCCAGTTACAGATGCAAGCAACTGACTGTATACGATGCTAGGATGCATAATGTTGAGAAACCTCCTTTTAACAAACGCGAATTTCATTCACATCACCAGTGCTTAGATTGATTACATCTCCCTAACTCCAACTGAGATAAAGCTGGTTGACATATTTTTTGAAGATTCTCACTGTTTATTACCTTCTCAGAAGAGAAATCAACACCCAGATGACTGCAAGCTTGAGCAAAGACACACCCGGTCATGAATGCGTCATAACCAGCTTCATGCCTGCCTCAGAGTTCCAATTTGAGGACCTGGAAGAAGACTTTGGTTTCACATACATAAAACTAAAGTGGAAAGTAGCTATCAGAAACAATGTGAATAATTCCAATTGACATTGGTGCAAACAATGTCTTACTCCAGTTTGATTTACAGATTGCCCTCAAGAATCAAGACAGACATGTAGAAAGACTCAAAAGAAGCATTTTAGATACAAGGCTGTTAAGGTGATAAATCTCATGTCATCCACTTGAACCCCCACCTTCACACAAGGCTGTATGCCCATATTAGAGGATTTTCCCGAGGCTATCTCACTATCTCAGGGCACATCCGAGAAAATGAGGAGGCCAATCATGTGTTGAGTTCATCTCAATGGGAAATTTTTCTGTGGGCCTGGCCACACCAAGCAGCCGCGGTTACTTGAGTTACTCACTCAATCAGAAGTTACTCGAGTTTCTTCGTCAAGTAACGCGTCAAGTAACTCTTGATCGAGTAACTCGAGTAACCCCTGAATGAGTAACCCTTCGAATAACCTCTAACCGAGTAACTCCTGACCGAATCCCTCAAGTAAACCATGACCGAGTAATTCGAGTAACCACTGATCGAGTAATTCGATTAACTCTGGCCACACGGTGTGACAAGCCACATATAAAAATTAACACATCTCAAGTTTTAATGTAATGTAGTTAAAGATATTAAGGGTCAAACTTAGGTATTGACAAACATGTAAAGTCAGTTCATGCAGAACTATTAAGATATGGATGAAGTATGTCTTAAAAAACAAGCAACGGAGGAAGTAATAATTACAATTTAAAAATAATCATAAATGTTTAATTCAAGAGAAAATTTTCACAGTGAAAAAAAATAAAAAATAAAAAAAAAAACAGAAGAGATGGGAGAGTAATTTTTTTATCTAGCTCTACAAACATTTTTAATATTTAAGTCGACTCTATAACCAAATTTATTTTAAGTCAAAGCTTGGAGAAATAATGAAGATGCCTTTATAGCTCCACTCAAGTGTGTGTTCTCAAAATCCTAATCAAGTGGGTATTTATACAGAATGGGAACTTGAATCCCATTTCATGATCAATGTGGGATCATGTAAAATTTTGGTAATGTATATAATTCTAAATTAAATAATTAATCAAAAGCAATCACCATGCAAGAAGTGGCAAAAGGGTAGAGAGAGTTAGGTGAGCACCATGTCCCTTGGGGGGGGGGGGACCATTGTCTTGCTCCCCAAGGCATGGCTCTAAGCCTTGGTCCCTACTCTCCTCAAACCGCCTCAAGCAAAGTAGCTGGGCTGGCTGCCAGCTAGCACACCAGCATGCACAACTAGCACGCACCAGCCCCCCAGCCAGCACATGCGTGCTGCTAGCGAGCCACGCATGCTGCTGTACTGGGCGAGGCCCTCGCTGCTGCTGCTTGCTGGGCGCTTGGCGGTGCTGCCTAGCCAACGCACACACATACACAAGGCCAGCATGCGTCTGCTAGCGAGCCATGCATGCTGGGTATTGCCTCGCAAGTTGCTGGCCACGACAGTCGCATATGCATGCTTGGCTGCTGGTCGCTAGGCGTTGGCTAGCATTGTGCTGGCGCCTAGGCCATGCACATGTGCATTGCGGAGCACAGCGTGCTGCTTGGTGCTGCCATGCGAAGGCACGCACGCAAGCTAGCACGCATGCTGCTGCGATGCAAGGCATGCACGCATGCCAGCACTTGGTGCTAGCGATGGTGCTGCCATGCTAGGCATGCACGCATGCTAGCACCTACTGCTAGCGATGGTGTGCCTAGCACACCTAGTGTGTCTAGGCTTGCGCCTAGCTATGCTAGGTGCATGCTAGCTCGGGCTAGCCTAGCATCCACATGGCTAGACCAATGTGGTGCTACGGCTATGCTTGCACTTGTTGCTTGTGATTTTGCGATGCTCAGTCTCGACGCCCTTGGCTCGATATCCGACGTCGGTATTCGTAAAACTCCGATGACTCATTAAATCCTTCGGATTGATTCGTTGTCTCGGATCAGTTGTTCGATTGGGTTCGACCCGAAGGGTTCAGTTAAAATTAAGCTGTAATATTAATTATACCTTAATATTATTTATCGGAAGCGGCCTCCACCTAGGCATTTCGATCACTTGACCTTACTGAAGAATTAGCTCTGTAATAATTCTGAACCCTCTATCAAAATAATACACTTTTTGGAAGGACACCATTCCTTTTAAGGTACTCATCACTGGGTTTGGTTTTGGGAAAACACAATCAGGTATCTATAGAAGCCCCCACTTTGGCTGAGTTTGGAGAAACGTAAGTTTTGAAAACAAAAGTCAAAGTAGATTGATAGGGACGGAGAATAATTCAGAACGTTCAGCGACCCTAAATAATTCTTTTTAACGTCGATACCTGCAGAAAAGCGTTAATTCTACACATAAAGGAGTTAGAAAACACGTATCTTGCACCGTCGGGTACACGCCTCTAGGTGACATCACATTAGATCTAATTTATTTTGTTTTACAACCTCCACAATCTTAGTGAATGTTGTCGAAGATTGCCGCATCACGTGACAAACTTCTCAAATCAAAGTGACAACCTCCACAATCATAGCAAAAGTCGTCGAAGACCGCTACATCACGAGCCATCTTCTCAAATCGGGTGGAAACCTCCACAATCATAGCGAAACTTGTCAAAGACCGCTACATCACGAGCCATCTTCTCAAATTAGGTGACAACCCCCACAATCATAGCAAAAGTCGTCGAAGACCGCTACATCACGAGCCATCTTCTCAAATTAGGTGATAACCTCCACAATCTTAGCGAAAGCCATCAAAGACCGCTACATCACAAGACATCTTCTCAAATTAAATGATAACCTCAACAATCATACAGAAAGCTATCGAAGACTGTTTCATCACGAACCGTCTTCTCAAATCAAATGATAACCTCCAAAATCATAGCTAAAGCTATCGAAGACCGCTTCATCATGAACCATCTTCTTAAATCAAATGATAATCTCCACAATCGTAGAGAAAGCTATCGAAGACCGCTTCATCATGAACCGTCCTCTCAAATCAAATGAAAACCTTCTCAGTCTTAGAAAAAGTTGTCGAAGACTACCTCTTCTCGAGTCTTCTTCTCAAATCTTCTCGTCTTCACCTCGAAAGTGATAGCCTCTCCAGCTTGGGAAAATCTACCGTAAAAAAACCTCATCTCAAGATTTTTCCGAGCTTCAAATTGATTTCCGTAGAAATCTTTCAATCTTAGGAATTTTTGTAATTATGTTTAATCAATACTTAATCAATATAGTCCATCAATTCTTAGGCGGACTCAAATATGCTTAGCCAATCTTAGGCTTCTATCAATAAAGTGACCGTCATCAGGCCGATCATCAATAGAAATCGTAGTCAGGCCGATTACTAATCAAACGTTAATCAATTGCTCATTATGAGGCTCTAAGGCTTAATGGTGTGTCAAAAAACCTCAAACGGATAAATATGGACCACCAAACTAATTTGTGGGGCCCTAAAATGCTGATGCAGGAGGAACTAGAACCATCGCGCGACCACAGGTCTATTGCGCCGCGATGAATTCGCATTTATTTGAATTTAAACTCTTTTTCTTCCTCATTTTTCCGGCTGCTGTTTTTCGCTTTGTCACGCTTTGGAACTTCAACTTGCTCATTCTTACTCGTTTCTCAACCGAATCAACTCAAATTTGTCTCAAATTGATGCATTTTCTCTCTAATTTACCAATATATGTAAGTTTTGCTCAAACTCTTCTTGTTTTTGGAGAATTTTGAGCATATTCTCTGCGGTTTCTTTGGGAAATCCGAAAATGCTCATGCTATTTGCTCGACTTTTGTTGATTCTCTTACCATGAAATTGCTTGTATATGTTTGTGTATTACTTTGTGTGTAATTTGGGACTAGAATTGCTTGATTTGGTGAAGAAACGAGCATTTTGCCATTGTTAAACACTCTAGGTTTGTGAATACAATGTGGCCTATTCTTCATTATTTTGCTTTCTCTTTGTGCCTAATTTGTTGCAATATCTGTCATAAAAATGCAAGCAATTTGGTGCTCAAAATTTTCGTTATTGTGCTTATCAAAATCATGCTCTGTTTTTGCATTTTTGTACTCCATTTTAACAAACATAGTACCATGTGGCTAGGCGAACTTAGATACTATAGAACCCTTAATTTACTGTTTTTGTGTCAACAATAAATAGTATGGCTCAAGGTTGAGGATCTGGTTCACACTCGCGCTTGTCTCACCGTGAGGACGAGCCCGTAGGAGACAGTGACGGTGCTTCTACTAGTTGGAAGTGGTCTCTCCCTGAGTGGGATGAGCACACCCTGGCTTTTCAGCTGGTTTACCACATTTCCAAGCGCGTTCGGCAAGGATTTACTCAGGAACATGTACGTTTCCACGGCTCAGGCAACGATACCATTTTGTCCGTCTACCGCCATCATATCATGGGGAATGAGGCCGTGAATGTTCTTAAGGAGTCTTGCGAGTTGGCTCTCCTTCTTCTAGTTGCTGCGGCTATCCATCCTTTCTAGGAGAGTCGTCGCATTGTTCGAGGTATCCTAAAGTTCTTCTAGGATACCACGAGCACGTTCCATTTTCCATGGGGTGAGATCACTATCACCCCTCTCGACTTTTTTTTATCATTAGTGGGCTCGAGTTCCGGCCGTCCCCAATTCCTGCAAATGAGATGTACAGTTTGGCCTCTCCCAAGACCGCAGAGCTGTTGGGTCCTATTACAAACAAGGCTGCTGCCAAGGCTTGGAGGATGGATTCGAGCATGAGATAATTGCAGAACACTACTTGTAGAGGCTTTTGATGATGATGTGACTTTCCCGGAGCAGCGGGGCCGCATCTTTGTTCTTCTTCTCCTGTCGG
Source organism: Chenopodium quinoa (assembly GCF_001683475.1). Classification (NCBI taxonomy): domain Eukaryota; kingdom Viridiplantae; phylum Streptophyta; class Magnoliopsida; order Caryophyllales; family Amaranthaceae; genus Chenopodium; species Chenopodium quinoa. Next base: position 1,619,205 of record NW_018743783.1, read on the forward strand.
GGACCTTTTCTCCTGACAGGGGAAGTCGTGCTATGCTACACTACCTTTCTGCATTGCGTGACCTTCAGCAGGTCGGCACATATGACTAGGCCAGCCTTTGCTATGCAGATGTACTCTTAGGTTTGCGGTCGGCGTGTCGTCAGTGGGATTGCAGGACAGAGATATTTGTTTCCGGCCTTTGGAAGGTCGTAGAGGTAAATCTTCCTCTGGTATTGTGATTTCAATCTCATTCTTTGATGTTTAGTGATTCTTAGATCTTTTGAATTCTCGCAGATCTGGCTCTATGAGTATTTCCCTTCGCTGGCTCCGGCGAGGCCTCGAGCTAAAGGGCTTCCGATTGCTACCAGCTGGCAGGACCGCCGCGCCGGTCTGACTTCCGCAGCTATTGTCAGAGCTGCTATTCTTGACGTAAGGATGCTCTTACTGTTATTTCCCTTGGTTTCGTCACGAGTTCTTGACTTATTCGGCGCCCTGATGTTCAGTATCGTCCATGGTCTATGGGCTGACTTGGACGATTTTTTATAAGTAGGTTGGACTATAGGTCGTTAACTATCTCCTCCTTATCAAATATTATTTATAGTTCCTAAACTAACCTCTAAACGAGTCTATGGGCAAGTTTCGGAGTCGAACCACAAGGACTTTGGGCATAAATTTGAGTTAATTAAACAACTAAGTCACATGTAAAATTGAAAGAGAATGAAGATTAAACAAAACAAGATGAATAAAATCAAGTAATAAAAAGCACTAGGGGTAGGAGAATTGAGGCATATTGATGAATCCAAACAACCAAAAGTGCATAAATGGTCAAGAGCTTAATTAGGAGAAATTAACACATTCAACTCACTTCTATACAATCAAACATGTTGATTAACTCGACTAATTTAATTCAAACCCGCACAATTAAAGTAGTCTAAACATGGATGAATTTATACCCTCAATCAACACACTTCCGTATAATTAATTAAGAGCATGAGAAACATCAAAGGGGCAATTAGCTAGATTGACCCTAAGCAATAAAGTCATCATCCATATCCACAAATTAAACATTAATTACAATCTAAACACAATTAATAGATTATAAACATCAATATTACTTTCATCCCCTTCTCTAGATTAAAAACCTGGCCTAACATATCAAAGTAGAACATGAAATTTCAAAAGAAACTAGCAAAATAAGAAATCAAACTAAGCATTAAGGACAAATAAACAAGAAATAAGCAAAGATTAACAAGTAAATAACAAGCTAAAGAACAAGTTTAAATTAATTAAATAAGTAAATAAAGGTAACAAATAAAAGCAATAAATAAGAGGAGAGAAGATGAGAAATTCTCATTAATTGATGAATCTTTCTTCCAATTGCTTTTGTCATCAAACAATTTTCAAAAACTCCAATCTTTTTTTGATTTTTCTCACTTCTTTCTCTAAAAAAACTAAGAACCTTAAAACTACTCCTAAACTAAGAGAGAAAAAATAAATAAGAGAGAGGCCTAATCTAATTCTAATTTAGGGTAAAATGATAGTTAATATAGTAATAAACTCAAAAGAGGGTATTTATACACTAAGCTAAAAATAAGATAAAACAAATAAAAGAAGAAGAAAGTGAAAAGAAAAGAAAAATAAAAAGGAAAATAAAACAAAATAAAAACAAAACAAAATCCATAAAACCCATCAGATTCCCTCATTCCTCATATCGTGGCTGTTGTCCATCTTCACCAATCCAAACATCATCATTCTCATCACCTTGGATTACCTTCTATTTCGGTGAAAACAACAGGACCTTCACCAGGTCTTTCGGATGAGTGGAGACGAAGCCCAATTCGAGTGATGACCGAAATAGGGATTTCCTACACAGCTGAACAAATGTAAATTGGCCTCGGGGGTTGTGCCGAGGAAGGCCCCTCCGATGCCAAAGTCAGTACGAGTGTAAAAGAGAGAGAGAAACTATGCAAGATAGTTTGTTGCTTGAGGCTATGATTAATGAATCTAATGAATGAGATAAATTGAGCTTTTATACCTTTATCCAAATGAATGGAGTGGGTTTGAGGAGTTAAATAGGCTGACCATTTAACTGGGCTTCATTGACTGACCTTACATATGGGCCGGAGGGTTGAACCTTGCCATTTGGGCTTTGTTTATTTTCATTTATGGACTGGGCCTAAATATAAGTTATTTGGACCCCAAACAACTTTCCCCCTAGACCCGATTCGTGAGGATAACGGGTCTGGTTTTCGGATGCTGTGAAATTTGGAGGGAAGTAAATGAAAATAATTTTAAATTTTTGTTTGAGGAAGTTGTACGGTTTAGCAACTGTTAATTGTAATTAGTGGGGAAGTGGAAAGAGCTTGGTGGGCAGTTTATTTGGCGGTTTGTAATTAAGGCAAGAGAATTTGTGCAGCGACGAATTAAAGTGTGCTTAGTGAGGTTGTTAATGACTCTTTAATTTCTGAAAATTAAATTCCAGAGCATACTTAAAGATTTCAAACCACTAATTCTTCATTTCACAACTTGAATTCTCCATCTCCCACAAACACGCGCAATACCCTAGATTTTCTTTCACTTATTCCGAGCAATCTGAAGCCTTAAACTGAAATTCGTTTCTCCGAACTTATAGATCGGTAAATTCCGAGTTTGCAGAAGGTAATTTTCTGAAGGTTCTTTTCGATTTTCTTTGCTTTTCGAAGTGTCCCCCTTTTTCCTTTCTTTTTCGCACTTTCCCAGTTTTCTCCTTTAAATAATGGCTAGAAGCCAAGGTAAAAGGTTGGTCCAGCGAGAGCCCGAATCTGCGGGTGAGGAGGAAGAGACGCCTCAGCTGGTGCTGAAGCGGAATCGCCCTTTGGCGATGATGCCATTTTTAAGTGGGCGAAACCCAAATGCTAAATCTGGGCCTGCCGCAACTTCAAGTGGGAAGGCGATGAGGGTAATCCCCTTGTCAAGTGTGCCTCCCTCAGATTCGGCTGAAACCAGTACTTCTGGCCGAAGGGAATCTTTGGCATCGAGGCCTCTGACTCCCAAGAACGAGAGTGGACCGATTTCCACGAGAATGAGGGCCTAATGAACGCTCGACCCTACTCTTGGTGGCTGGAAAATGGTGGCCGATACTGTTTCGCTAAGCAGCTGGAGGTTTATTACGGCATCAAGGAAAAGGATGGGTACTGGTGCCGAATTCCTACTGCCGATGACAAGATCTCTTGGCCGCCTCCTGTGTATATTGGAGTCTATACCCGGCAATTGTAGTATGGGCTCAGATTTCCTGCCCATCCCTTCGTCAGACAAGTACTTAACGGATACAATATTTCTTTGGCACAGCTGACGCCTGTTAGTATCCGAAGGGTAATGACCTATTTATGGGTCTATCTGTTTTATGGCTTTGAGCCGAGCATACACTATTTCAGATGCATTCATAAGCTCGCGCCGAACGCTTAGTCCAACAAGTGGCATGGACGAGGTTGGTGGCAGATTGAGGATGAGAAGGGTTATTTGTCCTCATATCCGAATGATTCTTCGGATAAGTACTGGAGAGGCCAATGGATCTGGGTGAGGGCCCCTTCTGATGAAGACCACCCTAATCTTTTTTGGTGGCCCAAACTATCTGAGGAAACCCGATCCGAAGATGTCCAGCATCGGTGCCGATGAATATATTGTGGCCGATCAGCAACATATGGAAATGTTTGGCCGAACCTCTGTTGCCGGGATTACTTGCCGAATGGCCAATGTGCCGAGTGTCTGGCTGCCTTGTTGCCATTACGTCTTTCATGAGCAGATGTTAGCTGTCGTTGGCCTCAACCGAAAATACCAAGGTGGTAAGTGACTTGGCTGAGGCCGAGACGATTTTCTTTATTTTTCTGCCTTTTACGTTTCCTTCTGCCGATCATTGCCGAACTAACTCTGTTTTCTACTTTGTTGCAGAAATCTGTGAGGAGAACTCAGGCAACAATTACGAGGTACTTGGGATCAGCCGAGAGAGGGAGCCTCTTACAAACACTCCTCCCATCACTGACTCGAAGGATCGGTCTCTTGCTCTTAGTCAAAGAAGACTTGAGATTGTGAGCTCCTTCGAATATCTAGCGCAGAAAGATTGGTACAAGAAGGTCAATCCCTTCTTCCTGCACTCAGCCGAAGAGCAGGCTGCTGCTATTATTGTTGCTGCTACTCCTCGCGGCGAGATCGTACCTCCACCTTCGTCCTCTGTGCCGAGGGAAGAGGAAGCTTCAGACGAGGAAGACACTGAGGAATTGTTTGGGCCTTTGGTAACTTTTCGATTCCTCTATACTTCATTACTTAGATTAGTATTTTTCATGTTTTGGTTTGCTAGAAATTCTCTATGTATAAAGCTTCGGCACTTAGGTTCTTCAGCTTGTGAAAAATTCCTCTAAGTGTGTAGCTTCAGTTCGAGTATGCATATTATACATAGCTTTCTTAACTTGCAAGAATTTTGCTAAGTATAGATCTTCGGATGCATGTTGCGTTCTATTCATTCAGTATGTTAGGACTTGAATAGTTGTAGAACTTTAACCATCTCTTGTTGTGACTTGCCTGATTTGTGCAAATTTGATAAGTATAAAGCTTCGGCTGAGGGATCTATGTGCAGTTCTTCTCTTTTCTTTTTCTTTTTCTTTTTTTTTCTTTTTTTTAACTTACACACATGTCTGCCACCCTTTGTCTCTTCTGCTGCAGTCTGACGAAGAAGAGAAAGAGAAGAGAGACCCAGCTGAAGTTGTCCCTGCTCCTGGGGCTGAAGAGACAATGGCTGGAGAAAAAAGAGGAATCCTTGTCCGTCCAGGACAATTCAAGGCACCTGAGATGCCTGCCAAAAATCCTCGGCTCGAGAAGGTTCAAGAGGAAGAGGCGAAAGAAGTCACCTCCCCATCTCAGGAAGTCCATGCCGAGGTGATCAAACTGAAGACCCCTTCTTCATCTCCTCGACATGTCGCCGAGCCATTTTTGGAACAGGTTTGGCGCGAGGCAGACGCGCTGGATGTCCGTGTTAGGGACATTGATCTTGTTGAAACCAAGGGAGAGCCTCAGATGGTTGAAGCTGAGGAGCCAAGAAGTAGGGATGTGCCATCTACTTCGGCTGCTGACTCCTTCAGGACTTTTCAGTCTGCTGAGATGGGTTTTGGTTCGGCGCCCTTGGTTCTAGTTCCTGCAATGCCCGAGCAGTTTTGAGTCCAAGCATGACTTAGCCATGGCATATTTTGGCGACCTGGCCAACCTTTCGGCACTGGACAGGGCCATAGCCTGGATGCTGGGAGCTGTTGCTGGAGTTGCTGAGCCTTTGGCTAAGGTTCCAGATCCCCTTCTGGGGAACCAGAGGTTGCTAATGCAGGTAACCTTCCAACACTTAAACATTCCTCTGTTTGTCGATTTTTTTTTTTTTTTTTAGAAATTTTTTTTAAGTGGTGGGCTTTGGTTAATTTTTTGCAGGCCGTGCACAACCTTTTCCTTTCTGTGGAAATGTGTGATGAGTTGCGGACCAAGGCTGAAAAGGCTGAGGAAGCTGAGGCCCGAGCCCAGCTCGATGAACTGAAGCAAGTGAAGGCTGAAGATGAGGCTTCTAGGCTTAGACTCAATATGCAAGATATGAGCGCCAACCTCCTTTCCTTTTGCCAGAGTCTAGAGCATACCATCTTTCCTTGGCTAGAAGAGGGCCACGCCTTGATCAAGGAGTATGGAGCCGAAAGCATCGCCGAATTCAAGGCCCGTATTGAGGAGAAGATGAAGCAGGAGACAGAGTCTCGGCGGCTTTTGATCTCGGACCATGAGAGCCAACTTGCTTAGGTTCGGGAAGAGGCTCAGAAGAAGCAAGAGGACTTGGAGGCTACTAGCCAGCAGCTGAAGAGGAAGAATATGCTGAAGGGTTCGAGAATGGCTAGAAGACTACTCGTTGCTTAGCCCTCCACATTGCTGCATACATCAATGGGATCAGGCTAAGGCTTGGTGAATGGACCCTGATGACCCTCACATGAACAAGGCTAGCGAAGCTGAGATTGAATTCCTGGTTCGTCAAGCTGAAGCTGATTCCAAGGAGGCTGAAATGACTGCTAAAGAGGTGGACACTGTTCGTCCTGCGTCCTCTTCAGCGGACGCCAGTCCTTCTGTTGCCCAGAATGATGTTGAAGCATAGGAACTCGGGCAGCCGTCTTCTGAGTCTTGCGGATTTACCTGTGCTTAGCTGGTGATCTACGCTTCTGCTTTTGTTCTTGTATTTTGCTTCAGTCTACCTTTGTACAAACTTGAATTTGTTTTTGTGTACTTTCGGCAGCTGTGTTTCCGCTTTGTGGGCGGCTGCCGACTTTGAATTTCTTTCTACTATTCCGAACTTGATGTTTTCTCAGCACGTTTGCTGATCACAATCAATAGTTTGATGTTTTTTCTTTGGATGACAAAGTATTATTTCAGCTCTTTTCCTCTTGATTTGCTTATCTGAATAGCCTTTGTACTTAGTTGCTTTTCCGAGTTTCTTCAAAATTTGGCTAAGTGTAAAGCTTCGGCTTGGAGGATACTTGGCTGAAAACTTGTTCGAATGTTTGTACTTCATTCTTTTTGCTTTGCTCATTTTACTCGGATTTTTGCTTTGAAAATTCTCGAAGTATTGAGCTTCGGCTTGGAGCCTGATGGGTGAGTACCTCTTACCCCCCAGAATTCTGGAGATGAGGTCTTCAAAGTTCTGAGTTTATTGCTTTCATTATTTCGGCGCAACCGAAGGTTTTGCCTTAGCAAAATTTTTGCAACGTAACAGTTTCAACACTTATGTTTGTTACTTATGTTCTGCCTGGTTTTAATCCATCCGAGGGAACGACTATCTGGGACGCAGTGCCAGGGCGATGATCTTCCTAAGTACAAGGCATCGCTATGGAGTACTTCGGAGGTGTAATCATCACCCGGAATTAACTTGCCGAAGCACAAGGCATCATTATGCAATGCTTCGGGGCTTTCTCAATTCCTATTTTAGGCTATGTCTTAGATGACCCTATGACCTCTTTGCTGAGAGTAACAAATCCGTCCGAGGTACAGTGCATCACTATGCAATACCTCAAGGTTCTATTCGTTACCCCCATTTTGGCAGGTTCTTCGGCTTGCCGAAGTACAGTGCATCACTGTGCAATACTTCGGACAGCGTCGGGTGTAAACCTTGAATTTTTCAAAAACGATGAAGACATAAATAATGGAAACATAATAAAATTTTGACTAATGGTGGCTCAAAGGCCTTTCATTGAATGAAGAAAATGTACTTACATAGATTGTTCTCCCACAACGGGTTTTACACATGATATCTCTTAAGTACATCAGCATTCCAATAGTTTTTTAACTCAGTACCATCTAACTGCCGATGCCGATAAGTCCCTGGTTGGAGCTCATCGTGTATTTCTTAGGTTCCCTCCCAGTTTGCAGAGAGTTTTCCACGGATACTGCTTTTTTGTACAGCGGCAGCATTCCGAAGAACAAGGTCCCCGATTTTGAGGAGCCTTGCTTGGACTCTTCGATTGTAGAATTTGCCGATTTTTTGCTTGTATGTTGCCATTCTGTCTCTGGCCGAATATCGGACTTCGTCTAGGAAATCAAGGGACTCTTTCCTGAGTTGCTCATTTTCTTCGGCTGATAACTGGTTAACTCGGAGACTTTCTGAGCCGATTTCTACTGGTAACACGGCTTCGGATCCATACACCAGCTCAAAAGGCAAATGTCCCGTTGCCTCTTTTTCAGTTGTCCGAAGAGACCATAGAGTTCCGGGAAGTTCCTCTATCCACTTGGACTTCAGATCTTCAACTCTCTTCTTGAGGGCGTGGAGGATTTGCTTATTTGCGGCTTCGGCTTGGCCATTTCTTTGAGGATGGAAAACTGCCGAATATGCCAACTTAATGCCGAACTTAATGCTCGGTTATGTTCGAAGCTGCTTCAGCTTCAATCCATTTGCTAAAATAGTCAATGCCGACTATCAGCCATTTTTTCTGATAAGGAGCCTCAGGAAATGGCCCCAAAATATCCAATCCCCATTGTGCGAAGGGAAGAGGATTCAAGATTGGCAGAAGGTCTCGCGACGGCCAATGGATGACTGGTGCAAATTTTTGGCATTTCTCACACTTTTTCACCAGCTCCTTGGCGTCTAGGATCATGGTTGGCCAATAATACCCTGCCCTTAATGCTTTGTGGGCCAGGGTCCTTCCCCCTATTTGGTTTCCACAAATGCCAAAGTGAATTTCCCGAAGGATGTAATCTGCATTTGTTGGACCCATATACTTCAGCAGTGGGGCTGAGAAGGATTTCTTCAGGAGTTACCCGTTGTAAACAATGAACCTTGAGCCAATTCTCTTCAGTTTCGTGGCCAAGATTCTATCTTCAGGAAGCTCTCCCCGAAGCTTTTAAGCGAGGATGGGATCCATCCAGCTTGGTTCAGCTTCGACACAGTAAACCTCAGGTCCTTGGTCGATGCTTCTATATCGGCGCACCTCCACATACACAGATCAGTTCAGCTCGGTGAGAGATGAACTTGCAAGTTTGGAGAGTGCGTCAGCTTGAACGTTTTGTGTAGGGTTTTGTAGTGACCCGTCACTACGCGGAAGGAAACCCACCAAGACCCGCCCCTTAATTAAAGCAATTAACAAGCATAATAAACTTAATCAAACAAGATTAAGAACAAGAATTATACCTTTGACGCATGCTTCACTCCCAAAGAGCTCTTACTTCAAAATCCCGAAAAGACGACATCTCCGACGGATCGTACCCTCGACCCGACCTGAGCGTCCTAAGTCTTGAAGGTTAGTCAAGACCCGGACAAAATAACTATGAGTTTTACGAATAAAAGGTTTACTCTTTCTTAGAGTTGCCTTTTTAATTCCACTCAAGGTTGTATTCTCAAAATCCCTACCAAGTGGGTATTTATAGAGAATGGGGACTTGAAACCCCTTTTCATGATCAATGTGGGATCATGTGCAATTGCAATAAATTATTTAATTCCAAAATAAATAATTAAGCAAAAGCAATCACAAGCCAACAAGTGGCAAGAGGAGAGAATGGGTTAGGTGAGGACCATATCCCATGGGGGACCATTGCCTTGCTCCCTAAGGGAAGCTTAGAGGCTTTGGTCCCCACCTCTCCTAAACCGCCACTCACAAGGCAGCTGGGCTGGCTGCCAGCACGCACAGCCATCTAGCATGCATGGCTGGCACATCACGCATCACCCAGCCCAGCACTTGCGTGCTGCTAGCGAACCACGCCTTGTGCTGGGCGCTGGGAGCTGCTGCCTTGCTATCGCAGGCACACGCACACGCATGTGTGGCTCTCGCATAGCTAGAATAGCCATGACCAGCATACGCATGGCACCCAGCACGCCAGCACCACTCGCCCATGCTCGCATAGCTACGTGCATCCAAGCCAGCACGCACTAGCGTTGTGCTTGGTGCGTGGCCTGCGATGGTGCCTAGCACTTACGCAAGGCTAGCGCTGCCTTCCAGCTAGCTGTGCTTGGTGCGTGGCCTGCGATGGTGCCTAGCACTCACGCAAGGCCAGCGCTGCCTGCCAGCTTGCTGTGCTATGGTGCATACGCACACGCACACACGCATGTGCATATCACTGCGATGGTGCTGTGCTTGGTGCTAGGGGGCTGCGGTAGTGCCCATGCCCACCCAGGCACCCAGGCTAGCACGCTGCTAGCTGCGATGGGTTGCCTGGTGCTTGTGGGGCTTGCGATAGCTGCCATGCGCACCCAGGCACCCATGCTAGCATGCTGCTAGCTTGCGATGGGCTGCTAGGGCACGCCTAGGCTGCGATAGTGCCTAGCACACCATGGTGCGCCTAGCACACCATGGTGCGCCTAGCACACACATGGTGCGCCTAGGCTTGCGATGAACTAGCCTAGCCTAGCTACGGTACGCTCATACTTGTTGCTTGTGATTTTTGCGACGTCCGGTCTCGACGCCCTAGGCTCGATTTCCGACGTTTGTATTCGTAAAACTCTGCTGACTCATAAAATGCTTTTGGATTAATTCGTCATCTTGGATCGGTGGTTCGATTGGGTTCGACCCGAAGGGTTCAGTTAAGATTAAGCTGTAACATCAATTGCACATTGATATTACTGATCGGAAGCGGCCTCCACCTAGGCATTCCGATCACTTGACCTTACTGAAGAATTAGCTCTGTAATAATTCTGAACCCTCTATCGGAAGAATACACTTGTTGGAAGGACATCATTCCATTCAATCTCTCACTTGTCCTTCCGGACAAGTGTGCATACAGTGTATAGCTCATTTCCTATGTCACTTAATGTTTCTTCGTGAACTATAAGGTAAGATTCTTTATCACCCTCATTACGTTCAGAAGTGTTTCTCGATCTCCGAGTTCGACTGTCAATAAGCAGATGATTTCTAAAATCCATCTGAGCACGGCCATGCATTTTCACAGTCTCGCTCTTCGAGCGGCCTTGTAAACAACAAAACATTTTCCCTATTGTTAGTAGGGGGACAATCCCAGTCTTGTATTGTAAGTTCTTCTTACTAAGAGGACATAGTCTCCCGAGTGTTCCCCCGTTATAATCCCCAGTTACGGCAGACGTTTGGAAACATCAAAGAGTCTAGAACTCAAACAAGAAAACTTCACAGTACTCATGGTCGGAGGAAATAAGTTCCGATAGTCATAATGAGAAATGTACTTATCACAAAATTTAAATTTTCTTAAAGTACTCTCATAGGTCTTATCCAGTACAGTTCCAAACTGTACCTGTGCAAATGATTTATGATCGTCACGTCCTCGTAGCACAATAAACGGTGCTGTAAATCATACTACACACTAATCTATGGCGGTCATCAATCGTCCATCTGTTAGATGACCTCGATTAGGGACAATTTTTGATTTAATATTCAATGTTCACTTAACAGGTGTTTCTTTATCCAAGACATGGTTTTGATACCCTGTTTTGAATATTTCCGTAAATCGAATGGACTCATTATTTAATTCTAAACCACATTTAAATAGTAATGAAGTGAATGACAATTTTGCAAAAAAAATAATTACTCCATTAATGAATGGTTTTAATACAGTGTCTTACATTAAATATCCTATTTAATTAAAACACATGTACAGGGAATTTCAAAGCCAGTCTCCGACATGCTTGATTCCCATTGCCTCAATGTGCTTGTTGTGTTTCACCTGAGGCAAAGGTTTAGTCAAAGGATCGGCTACATTATCATCTGTGCCGATCTTACAAATTCTGATTTCACCTTCGGATTTCCATTCCCTTATCATGTGAAATCGCCTTTGCACGTGTTTGACCTTCTGGTGCTCTCTCGGCTCCCTGGCCTAAGCGATAGCTCCATTATTATCACAATAGAGGTCTATCGGCCCCTTGATTGAGGGTACAACACCAAGTTCGCTAATGAACTTGCGAATCCAAACAGCTTCCTTGGCAGCTTCTGAAGCGGCCAAGTACTCGGCTTCAGTTGTAGAGTCTGCAGTGGTGCTCTACTTGGTACTCTTCCAGCTAAACGCTCCTCCATTCAGACAGAATATGTACCCCGACTGTGACTTGAAGTCGTCTCTGTCAGTCTGGAAGCTAGCGTCGGTGTAACCTTCAACAACCAGTTCTTTGTGGCCTCCATACACCAGGAATTTATCCTTGTTCCTTTTCAGTTACTTAAGGATGTTCTTGGCCGCAGTCCAATGCGCCTCTCCTGGGTTCGATTGGTATCGACTCGTTGCACTCAGGGCATACGATACATCTGGCCTTGTACATATCATGGCATACATGATCGATCTGATTAGCGAAGCATATGGGATCTGATTCATTCTTTCTCGCTCAACAGGTATCTGTGGACACTGTTTCTTGCTGAGAGTTACGCCATGGGACATGGGTAAATGCCCTCTTTTGAAATTTTCCATGTTAAATCGAGCTAGTACCTTATCAATGTAAGTACTCTGGCTTAATCCAATTATCCTCTTAGATCTATCCGTGTAGATCTTGATGCCTAATATGTACTGTGCCTCTCCTAAGTCCATCATTGAAAAGCACTTTCCCAACCAACCCTTTACGAACTCCAACAATTTTGTGATGTTTCCAATGAGAAGTATGTCATCGACATACAGGACTAGGAATGCAATATCACTCCCACTGACCTTCTTGTATACACATGACTCATTTGGATTCTTGATAAAACCAAACTTGCTAATGGCTTCATCAAATCGCAGATTCCAACTTCTGCTGGCTTGCTTTAGTCCATAAATGGACTTCTTCAGCTTGCAAACCTTTCCAGCATTGCCTGGATCAACAAAACCTTCTGGCTGTGTCATATACACAGTTGCTTCCAAAATTCCATTAAGGAAGGCGGTTTTGACATCCATTTACCATATTTCATAATCGTAATATGCAGCAATCGCTAGGATGATCCGGACGGATTTTAGCATTGCGATTGTTGAAAAGTTTCATCATAGTCAATCCCGTGGACTTGTTTATAAACATTTGCCACCAGTCTAGCTTTGTATATTGATACATTTCCATCCTTGTCTGTCTTCACTTTGAAGATCCATTTACAACCAATGTGTGTATAACCCTCGGGCAAATTCACCAAGTCCCAGACTTGATTTTCAGACATGGAGTCCATCTCGGATTTCATGGCCTCTTGCCATTTTGCAAAGTCGGGGCTCGTCATAGCTTGCTTGTATGTCGCCGGCTCATCGCCATCCATGACTAGGATGTCCTGATCATCGGTTAAGACGATACCGAGGTATCTGTCTGGTTGAGATCTTTGCCGTTGCGACCTACGTAGAGTAATCGGTTGAGCATTTACATTGTCTGTTTGATTCTGACCAATCTTCTTAGATGTTTCCAAAGTATCTAGATTGTCAGTTTTGTCAGGTTGACATTGTTGCTCATCCTCTCAAACTTCGTCGAGTTCGATTTTCCTCCCACTAGTCATTTTGGAAAGGTGATCCTTCTCCAAAAGGACACCATCACGAGCAACAAAAACTTTGTTCTCGGATTTATTGTAGAAGTAATACCCTTTGGTTTCTTTTGGATATCCCACAAAGAAACACCTATCCGATTTGGGGTGAATTTTATCCGAAATTAATCGCTTGACATATGCTTCGCATCCCCAAATCTTGAGAAAAGACAACCTAGGAGGTTTCTTAGTCCATAATTCATATGGAGTCTTTTCAACAGCTTTTGACGGAGCTCTATTCTGTGTTAGTGCTGCAGTTTGCATGTCCCCAGAAAGAGATAGGGAGTTCACTAAGACCCATCATGGATCGAACCATGTCTAACAAGGTTCGATTCCTCCGTTCGGACACTCCGTTCCATTGAGGAGTTTCGGGAGGTGTCAGCTCTCAAAGAGTGCCATTTTCATTCAAGTGATCCGATCAAAGTGCTTTAATTTTCTTGGCAAGTTGATTTTCAACTTCTTTCTGAAATTCTTTGAATTTCTCAAAGGATTCAGATTTATTCGACATTAAGTAGATATAGCCATATCTACTATAATCATCGGTGAAAGTGATGAAATATCGATAACCTTGTCTTGCGGGTGTGCTCATTGATCCACATACATCCGTGTGTATTAGACCTAATAAGTCACTTTCCCTTTCTCCTAACTTGGAGAATGGATGTTTTATCATCTTGCCTAATAAGCATCCTTCGCAATTTTCAGACGACTCTAAGTCGAATGAGTCAAGAACACCTTCTTGAAGAAGTTTCTTGATGCGTTTGATGTTGATATGGCCAAGACGACAATGCCACAAGTAGGTTTGATTCCACTCGATGGTCTTAGCTAGTGGTATCAACTTTTGTCTAATCATATGTAAAAACATGCAATTTTAATTGAACATGAATTTGTAAGACAAACTTAAAACAACTATTGTCAAAGTCTTACACTCAAAGTTCCAAGGTGTCCAACACCATGGATCATAATATGTTCAAAAGCATGATAAAAAAACTAGAAATAGTTTAATTACATGTCATAGACAAAATGGTGCATGCAAGCACGACCGAAAAACCATCTTCGTCGTCTTCTTGCTCTTGCACCAACACTTGATAAGCTTCTCACTTGGTCCCTGAAAAGGCAACATTAAGTGAGTCATACTTGGTATCTAATACCTATGATAAGCTTAATCCACAAGTGTTTAGGAAGATACCTGAGGTAGTCGGAGTGATCCCCTCTTCCTTGAAGAGCATGCATTCCCTCTTATAGTGGCCTTGCATGCCACAATGGAAGCATCTCATCTTTGCCTTGACCTTCTTGAACTCCTTCTTCTTAGCTCTCAAGGGCCTTTTTGTCATTCCATAGGCAGTGGCTTGGCTAAGAAGTTGCACCACCTCCTTGAGGGAGTGTGTCTCCTTTCCCGCAGCGATATGCACTCTAAGTGCATCATAGCCCGAGTGGAGTGAAGCAAGCAAGATATGCCCCGCCATCTCATCTTCCAATGGAATTCCAAGAAGCTGCATGTGTTTGAAGAGTCTATTCATTCCAAGCACATGAGGTCGGAGGGGCATGCCAGGTCTCAATTTAGCATTGTAGACCTTGGTCCAAAGCCGTCGCCTTTCCTTAGCAAGACATCCCACGTTTGGTGGCTTTATCCTCATGTTTGAGAGTGACCTAGTCAAGTCAAACACGAGTCCATCAAAGTTGCCATTGTCACTCTTGGTGACTCTTACATTGACAACGTCCTCAAGTGCTTTGTGGAACATGTCCGGAAGGTAAGAGGAAAGAGTTTCCTTCCAATCTTCCGGGATGGAATTTGCCATGAGTCGTGAGACCCTTTTGCAGTTGGAAGACCATTCTTCATGAGCCTCGTCGGTCATGATCCCTTTGGCAAAGAAGCTTGGAATGGGAGTATTAAGAGTATTCTCCAAGGAACAATTCCGGAGAGTTCTCCTGAGTTCCTCCTCCCATTCCTTGAAGTTGACCAAGTTTAAGGGAAAGGCCAACTTTTCGGGGAGTTCCGGGCACATTTGGTTGTTGTTTGAGTTACTTACAGACATGATTATACAATTGAAAGAATTTGAAGTGAAAAACCATTCATACATCAATAAGTTGAAATTTAAAACGTTCATGCATAAATTCAATCTTATTGAGCTTTTTATCCACGCATTTTAAAATTGTCCCTTATGGGCGAGAATAAAATGATTCCAAGATCCCAAAGATCAAGAAATGGTTAAGCATGCTTTGGCTTGTCTTAATCATTAAATATCTTAAGGTAAGCATTCCAATTGCTAATAGCTCCAAGCTACTCTCGGTTTGATAAAATGTCGCATCTGATGCATTCTTGAAATTTTATCTCTTTTGCCACGACATCTAAGGACTCCTTACTGATATCGTTGAGCTTAACCAAGACAACTTGTATACCTAGTATACCTTACGTTCCTAGGGAAGTAGTGATGCCTCTCTTTGGCGTAATCCTTCACGTACGCGCATTAGCTCGGTAAGTGTTGTTCTTGGAACGACAAATTGTAGCTCAATATTATTAAGGGACCTAGGGTTTCTATGTTGGTTGATTTAAGTGAACTTAACTAATCGTCGCAACATAATAGAAATCCTAGACATGCATCTAGCAATCATATATAACAAAAATATATAAGGCATAAAAATAGATGCATTTGGCAACTAGCATGACCCCTTGAAATCTTTAATATCCATGGGTCTTCATCTTGGCTCGTCTTCGTCGAAACGCCGTCTTCAGACATCTTGGCCAAAATGAAATAAAATAAGCTAGCTAGAACGACTAAGATTAATCTAATAGTACAAAAGTACTTAACGGTTCGCAGACCGTATTTAGATTTACAAAAATACATAACGGAACGCAGTCCGTATTTTCTATCCTAGTCGGGCCCCACTAGTTGCCACATTCAAAGAACCTGTTTTGAAAACAATCTTCCATTCACCCATTCACTATTTTTGAATGGCCCATGCAATTTTACGAAATACAAAATTAAACACGCAAAGCTAGTAACTAACTTAGGTGGTTAATCCAATTAACGCGCCTAATTAAAACTAGTCAAAGTGGTTTAATCCATTATTTCTAAACGCAAAATGCTAACGCACTTAATTAAGCTCCCACTAAATTCCGCATCCGTACTTAATTAATCCGATTAATTAAGTCGGCATAACCCATAATTTGTCAAAATTTTGCAAAATCAAAATCGAGGTTTTTAGCCTCGTTAAAATAATTATTTAAAAATTATTAAAATGACAAGATTTTCGCAAAAATCATAGCCCAAACATTAAGCAAAACCACCCAATAAAACCCTTGATGGGTGCGCACCATGGCTGCTAGGCAGCCCATGGCATGGCGCCATGGTGCGTAGGTGAGGCTTGCTGTGCCTAGCAAGCACTGCTGCTAGCGCCAGCTGCCTGCTAGCATGCTGGTGCCTGCGAGCATCTGGCCTGCTGGGCAGGCGCCTCTTGATGCTCGTGGTGCGCTGGGCTGGTGCTTGCTGCCCTGCTGCTCAGCAGCATCCCTCGCAAGCCAGCCCCAGCCACTGCCCACGCACATCAGCCATGCCTTCCCGCCACACAACAAAACACAGCCGCATCATAGCTCACCCTTGTGCGCACCACAGGCAGCCACATGTGGGCTGCTAGGCAGCCCGGCTAGCCTTGGTACCACTTGGGTGTGTTGCCTTGATTTGCGTGCTATGACTCGGGATTTTAATCCCGATTTACGTGTGACATGAATTAATTCTAAATTACATTTTACAATTAATTTGAGGGAAAATAAAATAAAATAAAATTAAGTCTAACTTAAATAAATTTATTTTATTGGTGCACAAGCCTAAATTTATCCAAAATTTTAATTTTGAACAAAAATAGGACAAACTTTATGCTTAAAATAAAATGAGCTATGTCCAAAATTAATCTTGCCTATATGCAAATTAATAATGGATTTGACAAAAGGGAGTTGGAAAAATAAATTAACCATCCAATGATAAAATTTTCCAACTTGCATACTTGTGTAAAATACCAAGATTACATCTTCCAATATGAAGATTAATCAAATTTTACTCACAAGTAATTGAACTTGATGGATTTTTATCAACCAAAACATGAAAAAATCCAAACTTTGTTCAACATGGAATTTAGGGTTAAGGTTCCAATCATTTAAACCTTTAAAGATTAGAACTTTAACATTATTTGGGAACTTAAAATACAAAATCACAACAAGTTTTCACACTTTATTGCAATTTATTTGCAAAATTGTGAAAAACAAGTTTATGTGAAAGATTGGTATATCAACTTAAGCACTAATAAACACTCCATTATTATGCTCAAGGATATTTTAAAACTAGTAGATTAGTGATGCAAATGTGTATATAATCTAACCTTGTAATGCTTGCATTAATCAAGGCTTAAAAAGAATTAAAATTTTCGTTGAAAAACGAAAAAAACCCCTGAAAAAATGGGTTTCTGGTTCGAATTTGGCTTCTGGACAACCCTCAAACGGTTGAAACAGTTCCAGAATGTCGATTCCACCCAAAAATAACTATTTTTGAGCCAAAATCTGGGTTCGACAGCCAAATCAAAAATAAAATCGAGTTTTAAAATTTAATTAAAACGAGCATCTAATCTAATTAGATGAACATGAACCAGAAAATTAAATTCTTTTAAAACACCTTAATTAAACAATAATTGCAAAAATCAAAAGGAGCGTGGCTCCGATACTGCTGTAGGGTTTCGTAGTGACCCGTCACTACGCAGAAGGAAACCCACCAAGACCCGCCCCTTAATTAAAGAAATTAACAAGCATAATAAACTTAATCAAACAAGATTAAGAACAAGAATTATACCTTTGACGCGTGCTTCACTCCTAAAGAGCTCTTACTTCAAAATCCCGAAAAGACGAGATCTCTAACGGATCGTACCCTCGACCGACCCGAGCGTCCTAAGTCTTGAAGGTTAGTCAAGACCCGGACAAAATAACTATGAGTTTTACGAATCAAAGGTTTACTCTTTCTTAGAGTTACCTTTTTAATTCCACTCAAGGTTGTATTCTCAAAATCCCTACCAAGTGGGTATTTATAGAGAATGGGGACTTGAAACCCCTTTTCATGATCAATGTGGGATCATGTGCAATTGCAATAAATTATTTAATTCCAAAATAAATAATTAGGCAAAAGCAATCACAAGCCAACAAGTGGCAAGAGGAGAGAATGGGTTAGGTGAGGACCATATCCCATGGGGGGACCATTGCCTTGCTCCCCAAGGGAAGCTTAGAGGCTTTGGTCCCCACCTCTCCTAAACCGACACTCACAAGGCAGCTGGGCTGGCTGCCAGCACGCACAGCCATCTAGCATGCATGGCTGGCACAACACGCATCACCCAGCCCAGCACTTGCGTGCTGCTAGCGAGCCACGCCTTGTGCTGGGCGCTGCTGCCTTGCTATCGCAGGCACACGCACACGCATATGTGGTGTTGCTGCCTTGCTATCGCAGGCACACGCACACGCATGTGTGGCTCTCGCATAGCTAGCATAGCCATGACCAGCATACGCATGGCACCCAGCACGCCAGCACCACTCGCCCATGCTCGCATAGCTACGTGCATCCAGGCCAGCACGCACTAGCGTTATGCTTGGTGCGTGGCCTACGATGGTGCCTAGCACTTACGCAAGGCTAGCGATGCCTGCTAGCTAGCTGTGCTTGGTGCATGGCCTACGATGGTGCCTAGCACTCACGCAAGGCCAGCGCTGCCTGCCAGCTTGCTGTGCTATGGTGCATACGCACACGCACACACGCATGTGCCTAGCACTGCGATGCTGCTGTGCGTGGTGCTAGGGGGCTGCGATAGTGCCCATGCCCACCCAGGCACCCAAGCTAGCACGCTGCTAGCTGTGATGGGCTGCCTGGTACTTGTGGGGCTTGCGATAGCTGCCATGCGCACCCAGGCACCCATGCTAGCATGCTGCTAGCTTGCGATGGGCTGCCAGGGCACGCCTAGGCTGCGATAGTGCCTAGCACACACATTGTGCGCCTAGGCTTGCGATGAACTAGTTTAGCCTAGCTACGGCTACGCTCATACTTGTTGCTTGTGATTTTTGCGACGCTCGGTCTCGACGCCCTAGGCTCGATTTCTGACGTCTGTATTCGTAAAACTCTGCTGACTAATTAAATCCTTTCGGATTAATTCGTCGTCTCGGATCGGTGGTTCGATTGGGTTCGACCTGAAGGGTTCAGTTAAGATTAAGCTGTAACATCAATTGCACATTGATATTACTGATCGGAAGCGCCCTCCACCTAGGCATTCCGATCACTTCACCTTACTGAAGAATTAGCTCTGTAATAATTCTGAACCCTCTATCGGAAGAATACACTTAATGGAAGGACACCATTTCTTTCATTTTGACCCCTTGGGATCAGCTCTATTTCGAAGGTTCTCAACTTTGCTATAACTGTTTTGATCTTGGCGAGGTAGGAGATCATGGAGGGCTCTTTGGCCTCATATTTGCCTCAGATCTGATTTGCGACGAGCTGAGAGTCTGTCTTTAAACAGACGTGTTCGGCTTCCAATGCTATGCACAAATCTAGGCCAGCAATTGCTGCCTCGTATTCAGCTTCGTTGTTGGAAGCTCTGAATGAAAATTTGAGTGCATACTCAAAGGATTTGCCTTCGGGAGAGGTAATGACTACTCCTGCCCTCGAACCATTCATCCGTGAAAACGGTCCAAACTTTCTTTTTTTCGTCAAGTGTCTCTTGATAAGAGCACTCGGCTAGAAAATCTGCCAAGGCATGGGCTTTGATAGCTGCCCTCGGCTAGTAGCTTATGCTGAACACAGTGAGCTCGAAAGCCCACTTTGTTAATCTGCCTGATTTTTCCACCTTGCCGAGGACTTTTTCCAGCGGTTGATCTGTCAAGACCACTATTTGATGCAAGTCAAAGTAGGGCCTTAACTTCCGAGCCACTACTGCGTATGCAACTTTTTCGGGTAAGGTGTAGCGGGTTTCAGCATCTGTCAGAGTATGGCTGACAAAATAGATCGGCTGCTGGACCTTTTCTTCGTCCCTCAGCATCACCGCACTCACTATGGTCGGACTGACCGCCACATACAAGTATAGGATTTCTCTTTCGATTGGTCTTGCCGGCGTTGGGAGATGAGCCAAGTGTTCTCGGAGTTTCGAAAAGGCTGTCTTTTGCTCTTCTTTCCAGATGAGCTCCTTTGATTTTGGGACTTTAAGGGCCTTGAAAAAGGGCAACCCTTTATCCGAGGCTTTGGAGATGAACATGGATATTTCTGCAATGATAATTCATTGTCTTCCCGATGAACCTCCATACCTATTTGTCAAAGAGAAGTTCTCTGATTTGTACTTAACAGGAGACATTCCAAATTATTCAAAAATATAAAAATTGTTATGGACAGTGGTACCCCGATTATAGGTATCCAACCTCTTATCTTGTTAAGATTGAAAAAGAACACTGTCAACACTAAAATATTCCATACCCCACCTACTGCTATGGTGTTCCAGTCGGGAGTAATCCAAATTCCTCCAGTCACCAGTCAGGGAGTTCTTCTCCTACTCAAGGTAATAGTGATGATGATAGTTCCATCATGGAAATTTCAAATCCAAATCCACCTCCAACTCCAGTCATAATTGATATTTCATCGGATGATGAGGAGGATGAAGATTTTGTGCAAGTAGATCAACAATCCGAGTCGCCTGAACCAATGGAAGAAGAAGATGACCCTGAATTCGATCCTGGAAGCTACAAGCAATCTACCGACAAGAGAGACAACGTTCGAAAGCCTTAGATTTACGTGGTTTCACTTCTTTTAGGATTCCTAAATTCGTTTCCGCACTTTAGATATTTCAATTTCAGTAAAGTAATAAGTGGCACGTTCACAATGAGTCAATAAACTTATGTAGTTGCATAAGTTCTTTAAACCTATTTATTTTCAGTATTCCGTTTATTTTTCTAGTTATCAATAAAATTTCCTTTAGTTCTTAATCAATTAATTTATTTTATTGACAAATCATTCATTTTGTTCTCGAATCATTCATTTCGTATCACTACTCCAAGAAGCCATATCCCTACTCCAATTATTCCAATAATGCACTTCTAAGCTCTGGGAATTCTATGGGAATTATTTTGTTTATTAATTTAATGCTTTATTAAATGTGTGGTTGGTTAGCAATCAACATTTGGTGGAATAGCTATAAATTTTGGAGATTTTCTAATCCCGATTTGTTAGCTTAAAATTTAATGTGTGTGCGTAGGGTACATATTAGTTAGATGAGTGTCTAACTTTAGGGCTTTCCAAAACCATGTTTAATAAATACCCCTTTTGTTTAAATTTAGGCGAAAGAATATGACGGGGAGTGGTTACAATAATAGTGGAGGAGACCTAGGTGAAATAGTGAGACAATTGGCAGTAGTTGCCCAACAACTAGCAAGGAATTTAGCTAATAATAGAGATACTAAAAGTGAACTATTTAAGAAGGTGGCTTGAGTAACTCTTGAAAGTTAAAGAATTTTGAATTATAAGGAAATAGTATATTGGGAAGCATTAGTGTTATAAAGCTATGGATATGAGAAGGTAATAAAGAACTGAATCTATGGCAAGATTTATGGAGCTAATTGCAAAATGTTGATATAATTTAAGTATGGATTATTTATGAAGTAATTGAAGTTAATAATAATTGTGAATCATAAGAGACTTATTCAAGAATATTTGAAGAAAAGTGATGGTTTTTATGGAGAAATGTAAGAAAAGGGTATAATGGTGGAGTAAAGTTTGAGGTAAATAAGTACACTGTTGTGTGTGGAGAAAGGATGATATAGTATTGTTAGAGGAATTAAAGGGTTTAGTAACAAGGTCATTGAAATAAGGTTACATCTCCTTGGAGAGCACATGAAATTGTAAAAGAGGAAGGATAAAAGTGTTGTAAAGAGCCTATGAGAGGATTGGAAGGTGATAATGAGAAATAACTTATCTTTTGATTTGGAGTGGAGTTTTGTTAGTCAATCGAAAGGAGTAACAATATTATGAGGTTAGACTTGAGGATAGGAGTTACTAAGTAAGAATATTCAAAAGAGGATATATATTTCGAAATTGACATTTATGATAAAATTTGGACGTTTGAGTTTTTTTTGCTTTTTGGGTTAATGAAGCACCTATATTTTCTATGGACTTAAGGAATCATGTGAATTTGTTTAGAATGAGAATTGAAAGACCACACAAGATAAAGTTGGGTGATGTTAAGAGAGAAGAAACTATATGCAAATTCTAAGAGTGATTTGATTTGAGAAATAACTAGTTCAAGACACCTTGTGACAAAATAGAGGAAATTGTTGGTGTAGCAAGGATATAAATTGTTAGCTATGGACTATGTTATAAATTAATTATTGTTCGAGGTTTTTAAGTTGGACAAAGGTGTAAAGGATTTGTGACGGATTTTCAAGGATTATCGACAAGTGAATGCCTTGAAAAAAAGTAATTAGAAGTTCGTGGGGTAGTAGTGAAGTGTAAAGATTGAGGTAGACTTTCACACATAAGGATTTGAATATGTAACAAGGAAATAATGATTGAATTGATAAAAGATCATGGTCAATACATTGAATATTGTTGAAAGGGAAGCAATGTAAAAGATGGATACTTTGGTGATACTTGGCGAAGTGAATGGAAAATAAGGAGGTTAAGATCCTTGAAATTGTTGGGAAAGAGAAAAGGTAAAGAACATGTGGTTCAACTAGAGTATGAGACCAACAATGTTCTAGGAGATGAAGGAAAATTAAGTAAAGAATGCAAAGTATTATCAATTTGTGAAAGGTTGATTGATTTTAATATCATAGAGATAAAAGCTTGAATATATCTTGTAAGAGTAAACGATTGAAAGAGACTAATGGAAGAAAGACGCAATACACCCTATCCAGGAAAGGACAAGTTGTATAAGGGTTTGGTAAAAGTGTATTGATGGTGTAGAATGAAAGTGATATCATTTGGATTATGGTGGATAGATTGTTCAAGTCTGCGATGTATGGAACCAAAGAAGACAACTTGGAGGATGGAGCAACTTGCGAAGACTTACATCAAATTCGTTATGAGACTACATGGAGCTCCTATGAATACCATGTCAGGTAGAGATTCCAAGTTTCTTTCAAGATCCTGGAAGGTATACAAGAGAACTTTGGTAATACATTGAGGACGATTACAACAACCACCAAGCGGTGAATAGACAAACAAAGAGAAATATTTGACATTAGAGGTCATGCAGAGAGCATGTGTACTTAATTTCGAAAAGAATGTAAAGATAGCTTGGACTGAAAACAAACACAAAGTGGCCATTCAAGTTAGCATTGGCATAATAATACCACCTTTCACCCGTCCGCTAAAAACAAGTCCACCTTTTGTTTATATCAGAATAATACGACATTTAGGGGGTGTCCGCTTTAAACAAGCTGTAACCTGTTGGTACCCTGATTAACAGGTTATATGGACACGTGTCATCATTTTATTGGTCTAAAAATATAGTTTTTTAAAAAAAAATTTAAAATTATTTTTTTTTTTTAAAAAAAAACACCATCCCTATCCCCCTCCCCCACACGCAGCCCGGCGACGGTACGGCTGGTGCCCAGCTCCACCACCACCGGCCATACAACCGGAAACACCACCTAGCCACCCATTGCCGAAAACCTTACCCGCTTAGAAACCCCAATAGCCACCCCGACAAACCACCTACCCACCCCAGCACCCTCCCTCCCTCGCAAAACCACCTAAAACCCATCCCCTACCCTCGAAAAGCCCGAATCGGACCTCCCCAGCCACCACTAGCCCCAATAGGGGTTCGGTTAGGGTTTTTCGAGGGTGAAGGATGTGTTTTTGGTGGTTTTGCGGGGGAGGGAGGATTTTGGGGAAGGGGTTTCGATGGTTCAGGCTAGCGCCGGGGAAGAGGGAAGGGGTGCGCGCAGGGGAAGGGGGTCAGTGCCAGCGCCGGGGGAGAAAGAATCCGAGCGTGGCCGGCACCGGGGGCTGGGAGTAGTCTAGGCCTGGTGTGTAGTGGCTGGTGGGTGGCCAGAAGAGTGGTTTTTTTTTTTAAAGAATTTTTTTAAAAAATATATTAATTGTTAATAAATCATAATTAAAGTTGTTATTAAGAGTTTTTAAATGAATTTATTAAAGAAGGAAAAAAAAATTAACCGGTTATTCAGGTTGTAGGTAAAATAACTTGTTTAAAGCGGAAACCACCCAAAGGTTGTATTATTCTGAAATAAACAAAAGGTGGACTTGTTTTTAGCGGACGGGTGAAAGGTGGTATTATTTAAAGCAATTTTTCCTTTTTTTTTTAGGCTTCGTATAGAAACAACCATGAAAGTTCACTATGTCAAGGAACATAAGTGAGATTCCCATTTTACGGCTCAAACGAGTGAAAGAACACAAGTGAAAATTATCCAAGAGGGATTTGAGTGATGTGAGTTAAACGAGGGAAAAGTATTATTGAAAGGGTAACCAATGAAACAAAAGATGAATTTGATAAGAAAGAAAAGATGAGCCAAAGTATATATATGTGAGTTTACATAGAATTGGTAAAGTGACGGATAATTTAGTCTTATCATTGGACCTTGGTAAAGTACAAGACATTTAGTTTTCATAAGTCATTGTAAAAAAATATATTCCTGACTAAAGGTATGAGTTGCAAAGAACTATTGAGTTTACCAAGTTGATCTACAAGAAAGCTAGCGGAAAATCAAGGTTATGAATAGCAAATTGCTTATTACTTTTACTAGGGATTGGAAAAGGTGATTTATATGGAAATTTATTATCCTTAGTATGAGGAGTAATCATTGATAATATTATTAATACTAGGAACAAGGGATGATTATAAAGAAGTATTATGATTTTACCAAGTATGGATTGGAAAAGAAGTACATTTCTTTTAAAGTTGAGTTAAGTGGAGTTACGAGGGCGTAACTCATTTTCTTTAAGGGGGTAGAGTGCGATAGAATTACGCACTTATTTTCCTTAATTTTGAAAATTTAAATGCTTTTTTATCAGTTTTACACTAATTTGGCTGTTAAGTTTGATTATTTTACGCACTAGGATGTGTAAGTTTATTAGCAAGGATGAATCTTACACAAATAATAGTGAGAGTTTGGTAATTAGTCCAACATTTTATACAATGTTTGGTGTAAGTTTATTAGTCAAGTTGTTATTTCACATTCTATTGTGTAAGATGTTAGAAAGTTCGTCATTTTACACGTATGTTTGTGTAGAAATGAGTAAGGAAATATAAAGTATGATTGACAAAGAGTACGGCAACTAAAAGTAAATTAAGGAAATTTTTTTTAAGATTTTAAGTATATACTTGTCTTTTAAAAAGTTTTTAAAGTTTTTGTACCTAAGTTTCGAGGACGAAACTTCTTTTAAGGGGGGTAGACTGTAATACTCCGTATTTTTATGTATTTTATAAATTATTTTATTAATTATAAAATATATTTTTAAAGTACTCAAGTATTTTAATTAAATATTTAAAGGGCTTAAGTATTTAAATTATTGAGTTTTATAAAAGTATTATTTATTTTGGGCTAAACGTTTATTAATCGTTCGGGCTCATTTAAATAATAGTATTAAACAATTTTTACATACTCCTAGTGGACCAACCCATTTTATTTAAATAAGCCCAATTCTTTTTTCTGAATCCTTGTAGGTCAAATATTTCGTGACTAAAGTCCATTTATTTATTTTTGCCCAAACCCAATATCTACTCTCTACTCTATAAATATCCCCCAAAACCCCAAAATTTTCCCACACAAGAGATCAAAAATCAGATTTTGGGGGTAAGCAACTTTTCTTTTCTTTTTCCCTTATTTTCTTTTTTTTTTCTTTTTCTTTTTCCCTTATTCTTTTTTTTCCTTCTCTTGTTTCCTTTCATGCTTCATACGTGAAGCATCACCCAAGCAAGGTCACGCATGACCCAACTCACGCCACCTTGAGCCACATCACCACCGGCGACCACACCGGCCACCGCCAGCCGTCGGCCACCCTCGGTGGTTGTTTCTCTCTCCTCTTGTTTTAATTATTACTCCTATAATTCTATATTGTGGATTTTTTTATTTTAATTGTTGAAATATGATTAGTATATTTTATAATTATGTTTTGACAACTAAAGAGTATAAATTTCAGATTTTGTATAGTTTTAAATTATGATTTTATAAAGTATTAAAAAAGCTGAAACCTAAATCCGGAGGGGATCACCCCTATTATTCCAAGTGGGCCTTTCCTCTTCCTCGCTATCTACAACCGGTGTAAGATAGTTGTTGCTGCTGTTTTGATCAGAGGCGGCCTCACTGATGTCTCCCTCATTGGAGGGCTCTCTCTTCTCAGCTTCGGAGATAGAGGCGGCATCTTCGCCGCCTCTGCTTTCAGACCCTAGAAGTCCATCGCTAGGGGTGCTTGGGGCACCTCCCGAAGATCCCCTTGTCATCTCAGCCAGATCCATCTTAGGCGAACCTTCTTCGGAGCTTTCTCCTCTATACTTAGGGTCTATAGCCGTCTTTCTAGTTAGAGCCATAGTGTCCTGCACAGACACGGAGATGTTCGGATTGGGAGATGGACAAGGGGAATCCCAATACCTAGAGGCGGCTCCCTCGGTCCTAGACTCAGCCGTACTAGGGGACCGGTTGCCCTCTAAATCGTGGTATGACGTGTGTGTTTTTGGTGAATCCATTTACTTTTATAAAAGAAAAAGAGAATAAGGCACAAACAAAAATACATGAAAGAGCTGAGGGAGGTAGAGACGGTACCTCAGAAGTAAGCTAAAAGAAACAAAGTGTTGACTGGCTGAAGTAGCAGGCGAAAATCAGTTGATGGCTTGTAAGGGGCACAGGCGCTTAACCAGATGTACCCTCTCTGAAAGCAGGTGAATTTGTTGGGTTGTACCCAAGAGGTTAGTGAAGCTTGAGTTAAGTGTACCGTATGTGCTTTGGAAATATGAAGAGATTGCTTGCAAAACCTTCAGGCGGTTTCTAAGAAGCTGTGTTGTCTGCCAAATCACAGACGTATTACCGGATGTGGGTAAATGTGAGAGCAGGCAGGTTTTTCACTCTAATTCTCTCTGGAAGTCGGCTGAGTCTCTCTCTTTCTCAACTTTAGAAAGTGACGAAATGATGGGGGGTGAACGGCTATATAAAGGAGGGTGATGCGAAGGGTCACCAAGGTAAACTACCCTAGAAGGAGAACAGTTATTGCCGTTAGCCAATGATTGAGTGACAAGTGTCAGAGATGCCATGTGGCCTGCCACGTCACATCTTTGAGGGGCAAATGATTAGGGTAAAAATATTGTATGCCACGTGGCCCAATCCGAGCGTGACACGTGGCATCTTCAGAGTGGTTCATGAGGACCAATCTCCTCTGAACACGTGGCACATGCTTTCAGATACTATAAATAGGAAGATGTTTCCCTATTGAAAACCATTCACAATTAATACCCACCAACTGAGCACATTAAGTGCAAATAATTTACTCTCACTCTCGTAATTCGAGAAGAGCATTTACCTCCGCATTTATTACAAACTCCATCCCGCTTCTAACTTGATCGTTGGAGGCGGAACTCTCTCATTTGGAGTCTCCGTTTTTTTGCAGGTACAGACGTCCGGATTCAAGTCTTTGTGTTGAAACTCTCCCGAAGGACACAAAAAACCCCGAAACACATACCACGAGTACTAGTACATGGCTTTTGAATTGGATTAAGCATACTTGATGTTTAGAACTTTAGATATGCTTGTATAACATGGAATGTATAGGGCAGTGCATCTCATAATCTAATATAGTTAGCGCTACATTTGGAGATGGCAGCTCGTCTGGTAGGTTTTAGGTGAATGATAGAAAATACTCTCTTTGTTTCGAAATAATAAAAGTTTGTAAAAAAAATTATAAGATGGGGACCAAAAGAGGGTTTTTATTAAAATATTTAGTACAGTAAGTAAAAAATAAGAATAATAAAAAAAAATAGTGTAAGTGGAGTTAATAAGAAATAGAATAATAAAATATTGTTAGTGGGATTAGTGGAGTTAACATAATATAATAATATTGGGTCCTTTCAAAATATGGAGGTGATGCAATTATTATGAAACATACGTAAAAGAAAGGTGTTATGCCTATTATGAAACGGACGGGTATTCGAAACGCAAGTAGGCATTTGCTTGGTGTAGCATCCATACGGTGCTCAGGATTAGAGTGGACAAGGCCCACCTACTTGCAATAATGACAATTATTATCTTATTATCTCCAATGGTATACAAAATGGTCTTGCTTGCAAATTGATTCAAACTTCATGCATAGCTTACTATATGAATGAAAATTTGATGTAGCTAGATTAAGCAACCTTGCTCAATCAAGCTATGTTTCTTGATTCATCAAAGATAATATCACCACCCACTAAAATAGTGATATGTGTATAATAAAATCATATTTTATTTATTTATTTTTATTTCAAGTTACAATATGCTACAATTAACCACTGGATCGGAACACTTTGTATTTACAATATATACGAGCTTAAATATATGATGTGACAAGTTTAACTACGAGTTTTTGTAGCTTACCATTGAAGATGCTCTTGAAAGGAATGGTGTCCTTCCAACAAGTGTATTATTCTGATAGAGGGTTCAGAATTATTACAGAGCTAATTCTTCAGTAAGGTCAAGTGATTGGAATGCCTAGGTGGAGGCCGCTTTCGATCAGTAATATTAAGGTATAATTAATATTACAGCTTAATCTTAACTGAACCCTTCGGGTCGAACCCAATCGAACTACCGATCCAAGACGACGAATTAATCTAAAGAATTTAATAAGTCGACAGAGTTTTACTAATACAGACGTCGGATATCGAGCCTAGGGCGTCGAGACCGAGTGTCGCAAAATCACAAGCGACAAGTATGAGCGTAGCCGTAGCTAGGCTAGGCTAGCTCATCGCAAGCCTTGGCGCACCATGTGTGTGCTAGGCGCACCATGGTGTGCTAGGCGAGGCATGAGTGCCTGGGTGCTATCGCAGCCCTAGTATCATGCCTAGGCACTATCGCAGCCCTAGCATGATGCCTAGGCACCATCGCTTCCCTATCGCACCAAGCACAGCACCCATGTGTGTGTGCATGTGCGTAGGCACTATCGCAACACCCTAGCACCACGCACAGCACCATCGCAGTGCTGGGCACTGGCGCATGTGTGTGTGCATGCATGCCTGGCACCATCGCAGGCCATAGTGTCCTTCGCACCATCGCCTAGTACGCATGCTAGGCCCTTGCGTGCTTAGGCACTCTGGCTGGGCTAGCAGTGCGTGTGGTGCGTATGCGTGTTGGTGCGCATGCATGTGGTGCGTGTGCGTGTGGGAGAGTAGTGTGCTGGGTGTGCGCTGCTAGTAAGTGCGTGGCCTTGGCTGGCATGGCTATGCGTAGCAGCGTGTGTGTGCGAGAGAATGCGTGGGAGTGCTAGGCTAGTGCCAGCATGCTAGCACAACACAACACTAGCACGCAGCACCAGCGCCAAGCATCGCCCAGCACCAGCAAGCACTGGCTGGCTAGGATGCGAGGCTGCTGGCTGGTGCTAGTTGGCAGCGCTAGCTGGCAGCCAGCACAGCCCCCTTGAGGCGGTTTGTGTGTGGGTGTGGGGACCAAGCAAAGCCTTGGGGAGCTCATTGTTGAGCGAAGCACGCGTCAAAGGTATAATCTTTTATCCTTTCTTGTGTTTAATTATGTTTTGCTTGTTAATTGCATTTATTATGGGGGCGGGTCTTGGCAGGTTTCTTTCCGCGTAGTGTGGGTCACTACGAAACCCAATAGTGGTATCAGAGCCACGCTCCTTTTAATTTTTGCAATTTTTGATTAATTAAGGTGTTTTAAAGTAAGATTTAATTTCTAGTTTTGCTTTTCTAATTAGATTAGAAGCTCGTTTTAATTAATTTTAAAACTCGTTTTTTTATCGATTTAGCTGTCGAACCCAGATTTTGGCTCAAAAATAGTGATTTTTGGGTGGAATCGACATTTTGAAACAGATTCAACCCTCTTCGAGAACTGTCCAGAAGCTAAATTCGAACCAGAAACCCAAGTTTTTAGGGTTTTTTTCGTTTTTCACCGAAAATTTTAAATCTTTTTAAGTCTTGATTAATGCAAGCATTACAAGGTTAGATTAAATGCATTATTGCATCCCTAATCTACTGCTTTTTTAAATATCCTTAAGCATAATTATGGAGTTTTAATTAGTGCTTGAGTTGATATGCCTTTTTCACATAAACTTGATTTTTCACAATTTTGCAAATTAATTGCAATAATGTGTGAATGTTTGATGTGAATGTGTAATTTTAAGTTCCCAAGTATGTTAAAGTTCTAATCTTTAAAGGTTTAAATGATTGGAACTCTAACCCTAAATTCCATTGAACAAAGTTTGGATTTTTCATGTTTGGTTGATTAAAATCCATGAAGTTCAAATACTTGTGAGTAAAATTTTGATTAATCTTTACATTGGAAGATGTAATCTTGTTATTTTACACAAGTATGAAAGTTGGAAAAATTTTTATCATTAGATGGTTAATTTATTTTTCCAACTCCCATTTGTCAAATCCATTATTAATTTGCACGTTGGCAAAATTAATTATGGACATAGCTATTTCAATTTTAAGCATAAAGGAAGACCTAAATTATTTCAAAATAAATTTTGGATGATTTAGGCTTGTGCACCGTTAAAATTGAATTTAATTAAGTTGGACTTATTTTATTTTCAATTTTGCCCTTAAATTAATTCTAAAATAAATTTAGATTAATTTTATGTCACACATAAATCGGGAATAAGATCCCGAGAAATGGCACGCAAATCGAGGCAAAAACACCCAAGCGCCACCAAGGCTAGCCGGGCTGCCTAGCAGCCCACATGTGGCTGCCTATGGTGCGCACAGGGGCGTACCTTAAGAGGCTGCTGTGTGGAAGTGGGAGCAGGGTGCTGCCGTAGTTCTAGGGGCATGGCAGGGCTGCTGGAGATGCTTGTGCCTGCTGTTGGGCAGCGAGGCAGCCAGCCTGCCACACGCTGCCAGGCACCAGCTAGCAAGCTAGCATGCGCAGCATGCGTAGCGAGCTGCTAGTGCTTGCTGGCGCAGCAAGCTACGCCGGGCGTGGATGCTGGCACACAGCACAACAAGCGCAGCACATGGGCTGCCTAGAAGCCATGGTGTGCACCCACCAAGTGCTTGTGTGGGGTTTTTTCTTAATTTTGAACTATGCAATTTTGCGAAAATTTTGCCGTTTAAAATTATTTATGTAATTATTTTACCGAGGTTAGACCTCGGTTTTTCCGGCCTTTTGCAAAATTTTTTGATTTTGACAAATTATGGGTTATGCCGACTTAATTAATCGGATTAATTAAGTATGGATGCGGAATTTAGTGGGAGCTTAGTTAATTACGTGAGCAATTTGCGTTTAGAAATAATGGATTAAACAACTTTGACTAGTTTTAATTAGGCGCGTTAATTGGATTAACCACCTAAGTTAGTTACTAGTTTTGCGTGTTTAATTATGTATTTCGTAATTTGCATGGGCCATTCACAAATAGTGAATGGGTGAATGGAAGATTGTTTTCAAAATAGGTTATTGAAAATGGCAACTAGTGGGGCCCGACTAGGATAGAAAATACGGACTGCGTTCCGTTATGTATTTTTGTAAATCTAATTACGGTCTGCAAACCGTTAAGTATTTTTGTACTTTAGATTAATCTTAGTCGTACTAGCTAGCTTATTTTATTTTGGCCAAGATGTCTCAAGACGGCGTTTCGATGAAGACGAGCCAAGATGAAGACCCATGGAAATTGAAGATTTCAAGGGGTCATGCTAGTTGCCAAATGCATCAATTAATGCTTTATATATTATTGTTATATATGAATGTTAGATGCATGTCTAGGATTTCTATATGTTGCGACGATTAGTTAAGTTCACTTAAATCAAACCAACATAGAAACCCTAGGTCCCTTAATAATATTGAGCTAAAATTTACCGTTCCAAGAACAACACTTACCGAACTAATGCGCGTATGTGATGGGCTACGCCAAAGCGAGGCATCACTACTTCCCTAGGAACGTAAGGTATACTAGGTATACAAGTTGTCTTGGTTAAGCTCAACGATATCAGTAAGGAGTCCTTAGATGTCGTGGCAAAAGAGATAAAATGTCAAGGATGCATTAGATGCGACATTTTATCAAACCGAGAGTAGCTTAGAGCTATTAGCAATTGGATTGCTTACCTTAAGATATTTAATGATTAAGACAAGCCAAAGCATGCTTAACCATTTCTTGATCTTTGGGATCTCGGAATCATTTTATTCTCGCCCATAAGGGACAATTTATTAATGCTGGATAAAATGTTCAATAAGATTGAAAATATGCATGAACGCTTTAAATTTCAACTTATTGATTTATGAATGGTTTTTCATTTCAAATTCTTTCAATTGTAGAATAATGTCTGCAAGTAACTCAAACAACAACCAAATGTGCCCGGAACTCCTCGAAAAGTTGGCCTTTTCTTTAAACTTGGTCAACTTCAAGGAATGGGAGGAGGAACACAGGAGAACTCTCCGGAATTGTTCCTTGGAGTATACTCTTGATACTCCCATTCCAAGCTTCTTTGCCAAAGGGATCATGACCGATGAGGCTCATGAAGAATGGTCTTCTAATTGCAAAAATGTCTAACGACTTTTGGCAAATTCCATCCCGGAAGATTGGAAGGAAACTCTTTCCTCCTACCTTCCGGACATGTTCCTCAAAGCACTTGAGGACGTTGTCAATGTAAGAGTCACCAAGAGTGACAATGGCAACTATGATGGACTCGTGTTTGACTTGACTAGGTCACTCTCAAACATGAGGATAAAGCCACCAAACGTGGGATGTCTTGCTAAGGAAAGGCGTCGGCTTTGGACCAAGGTCTACAATGCAAAATTGAGACCCGGCATGCCCCTCCGACCTCATGTGCTTGGAATGACTAGGCTCTTCAAACACATGCAGCTTCTCGGAATCTCATTGGAGGATGAGATGGCGGGGCATATCTTGCTTGCTTCGCTCCACTCGGGCTATGATGCACTTAGAATGCATATAGCTGCAGGAAAGGAGACACGCTCCTTAATGGAGGTGGTGCAACTGCTCAGCCGAGCCACCGCATGTGGAATGGCCGAGAGGCCCTTAAGAGCAAGGAGAAGGGAGTTCAAGAAGGTCAAGGAGAAGATGCGTTGCTTCTATTGTGGTGGGCAAGGCCACTACAAAAGAAAATGCAAGCTCTTCAAGGAAGAAGAGGAGAGAAATGGAGCATCTGCCTCAAGTATCTTCCTAAACACTTGTGAATTAAGCTTATCATAGGTATTAGATACCAAGTATGACTCACTTTATGTTGTCTTTTCAGGGACCAAATGAGAAGCTTATCAAGTGTTGGTGCATGGACAAGTGGACGACAAAGATGGTTTTTCGGTCGTGCTTGCATGCACTATTTTGTCTATGACATGTAATTAAACTAATCTTAGTTTTTCATGCCTTTTTTAACATACTATGATCTATGGTGTTGGACACCTAGGTATTTTGAATGTAAGACTTTGACAATAGTTGTTTCAAAATTGTCTTGCAAATATATGTTCAATGGAAATTGCATGTTTTTACATATGATTAGACAAAAGTTGATACCGATAACTAAGACCACTAAGAATTCA
The DNA here is from genome assembly GCF_001683475.1 of Chenopodium quinoa. NCBI lineage: Eukaryota > Viridiplantae > Streptophyta > Magnoliopsida > Caryophyllales > Amaranthaceae > Chenopodium > Chenopodium quinoa. The sequence continues at coordinate 1,652,841 of NW_018743783.1, forward strand.
ACTTCGTTAAACATACATTAGTAGATATGGCTATATCTACTTAATGTCGAATAAATCTGAATCCTTTGAGAAATTCAAAGAATTTCAAAAAGAAGTTGAAAATCAACTTGGCAAGAAATTAAGGCACTTCGATCGGATCGAGGTGGCGAATATTTGAGCCATGAATTCGACGATCACTTGAAAGAAAATGGTATTCTTTTAGAGTTGACGCCTCCCGGCACTCCTCAATGGAACGGAGTGTCCGAACGGAGGAATCGAACCTTGTTAGACATGGTTCGATCAATGATGGGTCTTAGTGAACTTCTTATCTCTTTCTGGGGACATGCACTACAAACCGCGGCACTAACACTGAACCGCGCTCCGTCAAAAGCTGTTGAAAAGACTCCATATGAATTATGGACTAAGAAACCTCCTAAGTTGTCTTTTCTCAAGATTTGGGGATGCGAAGCATATGTCAAGCGATTAATTTCGGACAAACTTCACCCAAATCGGATAAGTGTTTCTTTGTGGGATATCCAAAAGAAACCAAAGGATATTACTTCTACAATAAATCCGAGAACAAAGTGTCTGTTGCTCATGATGGTGTCTTTTTGGAGAAGGAACACCTTTCCAAAATGACAAGTGGGAGGAAAATCGAACTCGACGAAGTTCGAGAGGACGAGCAACAATGTCAACCTGATAAATTTGACAATCTAAGTGCTTTGGAAGCAGCTGGGAAGATTGGTCAGAATCTAACAGACAATGTAAATGCTCATCCTATTACCCTTCGTAGGTCGCAACGGCAAAGAGCTCAACCAGACAGATACCTTAGTATTGTCTTAACCGATGATCAGGACATCCTAGTTATGGATGGAGATGAGCCAACGACATACAAGCAAGCTATGACAAGCCCCGACTCTGCTAAATGGCAAGAAGCCATGAAATCCGAGATGGACTCCATGTCTGAAAATCAAGTCTGGGACTTGGTGAATTTGCCCGAGGGTTACAAACCCATTGGTTGCAAATGGATCTTCAAATTAAAGACGGACAAGGATGGAAATGTATCGATATACAAGGCTAGACTTGTGGCAAAAGGTTATAGACAAATCCACGAGATTGACTATGATGAAACCTTTTCACCGGTCGCAATGCTAAAGTCTGTCCGGATTATTCTAGCAATAGCTGCATATTACGATTAAGAAATATGGCAGATGGATGTCAAAACCACCTTCCTAAATGGGATTTTGGAAGAAACTGTGTACATGACACAGCCAGAAGGTTTTGTTGATCCGAGCAACGCTGGAAAGGTTTGCAAGCTTAAGAAGTCCATTTATGGACTAAAGCAAGCCAGCAGGAGTTGGAATCTGCGATTTGATGAAGCCATCAGCAAGTTTGGTTTTATCAAGAATCCAGATGAATCTTGTGTATACAAGAAGGTCAGTGGGAGTGACATCGCATTTCTAGTCCTATATGTCGATGACATACTACTCATTGGAAACAGCACAAAATTACTGGAGTCCGTAAAGGGCTGGTTGGGAAAGTGCTTTTCAATGAAAGACTTAGGAGAGGCACAGTACATATTGGGCATCAAGATCTACAGGGATAGATCTAAGAGGGTGATTGGATTGAGCCAGAGTACTTACATTGATAAAGTACTGGCACGATTCAACATGGAGAATGCCAAAAGAGGGCATCTACCTATGTCCCATGGTGTAACTCTCAGCAAGAAACGGTGTCCACAGACACTTGTTGAGCGAGAGAGAATGGATCGGATTCCATATGCTTCGCTAATTGGGTCGATCATGTATGCCATGATATGTACCAGGCTAGATGTCTCAAATGCCTTGAGTGCTACGAGCCGATACCAATCAAACCCAGGAGAGGCGCATTGGACTGCGGCCTAGAATATCCTGAAGTACCTGAAAAGGAACAAGGATAAATTCCTGGTTTATGGTGGCCGTAAAGATTTGGTTGTTGAAGGTTACACCGACGCTAGCTTCCAGACTGACAGAGACGACTTCAAGTCACAGTCAGGGTACATATTTTTACCTAAATGGAGGAGAATTTAGCTGGAAGAGTGCCAAGCAGAGCACAACTGCAGACTCTACAACTGTAGCCGAATACCTGGCTGCTTCGGAAGCTGCTAAGGAGGCTGTTTGGATTCGCAAGTTCATCAGTGAACTTGGTGTTGTACCCTCCATCAAGGGACCGATAGATCTCTATTGTGACAACAATGGAGCTATCGCTCAGGCCAGGGAGCCAAGAGAACACAAGAAGGTCAAACATGTCCAAAGGCAATTTCACATGATAAGGGAATGGAAATCCGAAGGTGAAATCAGAATTTGTAAGATTGGCACGGATGATAATGTGGCCGATCCTTTAACTAAACCTTTGCCTCAAGTGAAACACAACAAGCACGTTGAGGCATTGGGAATCAAGCACTTGGGAGACTGGCTTTGAAATTCCCTGTACATGTGTTCTAATTAAATAGGTTGTTTTAATGTAAGACACTGTATTGAAACCATTCATTAATGGAGTAATTAATTTTTGAGCAAAATTACCATTCGCTCCATTGCTATTTAATTGTGGTTTAGAATTAAATAATGAGTCCATTCGATTTATGGAAATATTCAAAACAGGGTATCAAGACCATGTCTTGGATAAAGAAACACCTGTTAAGTGAACATTGAATATTTAAATCGAAAATTATCCCTAATCGAGGTCATCTAAATGATGGACGATTGATGACCACCAGAGATTAGTGTGTAGTATGATTTACATCACCGTTTCTTGTGCTGCAAGGACATGATGGTCATAAATCATTTGCACAGGTGCAAGTTTGGAACTGCACTGGATCGACCTATGAGAGTACTTTAAGAGATTCAAAATTGTCATAATTACATTTCTCATTATAGCTATCGAAACTCATTTCCTCGACCATGAGTATTGTGAAGTTTTCTTGTTTGAGAACTAGTCTCTTTGATGTTGCCTAACGTTTGCCGTAACTGGGGATCATAACGGGAACACTCGGGAGATTAGGTCCTCCTAGTAAGAGAAACTTACAATGTAAGACTGGAAATGTCCCCGTATTGACAATAGGGAATATGTCTTTGTTGTTTACAAGGCCGCTCGATGAGCGAGACTGTAAAAATGCATGGCTGTGCTTGGATGGATTTCAGAAATCATCTGCTTATTGACAGTCGAACTCGGAGATCGAGAAACACTTTTGAACGTAATAAGGATGACGATGAATCTTACCTTAAAGTTCACGAAGAGACATTAAGCGACATAGGAAATGGGCTATACACTATATACACACTTGTCCGGAAGGACAAGTGGGAGATTGAAAGGAATAGTGTCCTTTCAACAAGTGTATTTTCCTGATAGAGGGTTCAGAATTATTACAGAGCTAATTCTTCAGTAAGGTCAAGTGATCGGAATGCCTAGATGGAGGCCGCTTTCGATCAGTAATATTAAGGTATAATTAATATTACAGCTTAATCTTAACTGAACACTTCGGGTCGAACCCAATCGAACTACCGATCCAAGACGACGAATTAATCCGAAGAATTTAATAAGTCGACAGAGTTTTACGAATACAGACGTCGGATATCGAGCCTAGGGCGTCGAGACCGAGCGTCGCAAAATCACAAGCGACAAGTATGAGTGTAGCCGTAGCTAGGCTAGGCTAGCTCATCGCAAGCCTTGGCGCACCATGTGTGTGCTAGGCACACCATGGTGTGCTAGGAAAGGCATGAGTTTCTGGGTGCTATCGCAGCCCTAGCATGATGCCTAGACACCATCGCTGCCCTATCGCACCAAGCACAGCACCCATGTGTGTGTGCATGTGCGTAGGCACTATCGCAGCACCCTAGCACCACGCACAGCACCATCGCAGTGCTGGGCACTGGCGCATGTGTGTGTGCATGCATGCCTGGCACCATCGCAGGCCATAGTGTCCTTCGCACCATCGCCCAGCACGCATGCTAGGCCCTTGCGTGCTTAGGCACTCTGGATGGTCTAGCAGTGCGTGTGGTGCGTATGCGTGTTGGTGCGCATGCATGTGGTGCGTGTGCGTGTAGACGACTAGTGTGCTGGGTGTGCGCTGCTAGTAAGTGCGTGGCCTTGGCTGGCATGGCTATGCGTAGTAGCGTGTGTGTGCGAGAAAATGCGTGGGAGTGCTGGGCCAGTGCCAGCATGCTAGCACGGCACAGCACTAGCACGCAGCAATAGCGCCAAGCATCACCCAGCACCAGCAAGCACTGGCTGGCTGGGATGCGAGGCTGCTGGCTGGTGCTAGTTGGCAGCGCTAGCTGGCAGCCAGCACATCCCCATTGAGGCGGTTTGTGTGTGGGTGTGGGGACCAAGCAAAGCCTTGGGGAGCAAGGCTATGGTTACCCCCACCTAACCTTGGCCATCACTCCTTTGCATATGATCATGCCACTTGTCGCAATGTGATTAAGTTGATTATTTATTTAATTTAGAATTAAATAAATTATTGATTTTACCAACTCTCCCACATTGGTGGAAGATTGGAAATCAAGGGTGCATTTCCCTATAAATACCAAAGGCATGGGTATTAGGAAGAACAACAACCTTGAGTGGAATTAAAAGGCAACTCTTGATTTGAGTAAACCTTGATTCGTAAAACTCATAGTTTTATTTGTCCGGGTCTCGACTAACCTTCGAGACTTAGGACGCTCGGGTCGGGTTCGAGGGTACGATCCCGTTGGAAACCTCGTATTTTCGGGGTTCAAGTAAGAGCTCATTGTTGAGCGAAACACGCATCAAAGGTATAATCTTTCATCCTTTCTTGTGTTTAATTATGTTTTGCTTGTTAATTGCATTTATTATGGGGGCGGGTCTTGGCGGGTTTCTTTCCGCATAGTGTGGGTCACATACGAAACCCAACAGCTCTAATTATATAGTTCATAGTTTGTGTATATGTTTATTTGTTTGTTTAAATAAGCACATGATGATTAAAAATAAACAGAACTTAAAAACTAAATAAATAAATAAAAGGAAATTTTGTATAATCCCACCCACTATATACACCTATTTTGAAATTACCACCCAAAAAAATTCTCTTTTAACTTACCACCAATTATTAAATAAAAAAAATAAAAAAAAAAAATAAACCTAATTATATCACAACATTTTTCATATTTCCGCCCATTTTTCGACAGTGGGCCCTTATAACGGCTAATTTCACCCTATTTTTTTCCCCTCTATTCAAACTACTCTTCAAACTCTTCCATAATTTCTTCATCAATTACCTCCAAATTCTCACAAATTTTGCAAGGTTTTATTTGAAGAAATATCCCACACAAGGGCAGACACTCCTTTCACAATCACATAAGCTCAATTCTTTGTTAAATTAGGGTTCTACACACAATCAAATTAGGGGTTCTCTGATAGTAGGGTTCTTGGTTCAATTAAATTGGGGAGTTTTTTCGAAATTAAGGTTCCTGCTTCAATTGAATTGGGGGTTTTTTGAATTAGGGTTCCTACTTCAATTGAATAGGAGGTTTTTTGAAATTAGGGTTCATGCTTCTAATGAATTGGGGGTTTTTATGAAATTAGGGTTCTTCGCAGTTATTGTTGTGCAATCGTCTTTAAAAAAGTGATGATTAATGTATTTATATGCGTTTTAATAAGCAAAAATACCCACCTTCTGGTCCCCTATCAACTACCAACGATGGCAACTTCTCCTTCCTCGCTCCCCTTTTTCAGGAAAAAAAAAATTAATAGTTTACTTTCAGTATTGGTGGGGAGGTTGATGATTTGACAGTGAATTTATAGGGAAAGAAGAAGAAATTTAATGGAGGAAGATTAGGGTAGAGTACAATAGAATCATAAGAGAGGGAAATCGAGAGAAGAGAAGAAAAAAACAGGAGGAAAGAAAGTGGGACCCACTATCGGAAAAATGACCGAAAATATGAAAAAGGTGGTAATTTAATTAGTTTTTTAATTTAATGGGTAATTTAGGTGGTAATTTCGAAATAGGTGTATTTAGTGGGTGGTAAAATAAAAAATTTCCTAAATAAAAACCAATAATGATAATGAATGTAAACACACCCCACAAACCGTTTTCAGTTAGAATTTCCCCTTAAGTGCTCGAGGCTGGAAGATAAAACAACAACAATAATCCAACACAAACCACAGCCATAATTGAAGTAGTATTATTCTCACCACAACAATAAATACAAACACAATACATAGTTGATGAACTCTGTAGTATTCATCTCACGAAATTTAATAACACAAAGGAACTGATGACAACAAATCCAGGAATATACTTTAAGAATGGCTGTTAGGAGACAAGTCAAGGTCGGCCTCAGAATAGTAGTATGCATCGGAATAGCTCCAATAATCCTCGGCTTCTACTGGCACAAGAATGGTGGTTAACATGATGGTGGCAATGATTAGTAGAAGTGTCATAACATAATTGTTTCTCTTCATCGTATCTTCCGGCCACCAATATTAATTACTAAATTCTCTCTTGTACTGTATTATTTTTTGTAATTAGATAGCTAGATAGAAATAAAACTTCCTCCGTTTCTTTATATATACTTTTAAATACTCTGATTTGTAACTTTCGAAGTCAATGCACGTTGTGTCCACATCTGTCCAATATGGGCATGACCTTGTGTAATAATTGACATGATTAGTTTTAGCAAAAATTCCAAGCAACTTCCAACTACGTACCTCCATCTATTTAGGTATTAAATGTAGGTAACAATTTGCCTAAATGTAGAATAAGCTTAAAGATATTTAAAACTTATGTTTCCAATTTTACCTTGTTTTAATCTAAACCATTTTCACTCCTAATTATGTAATCAACCTTAATATTTCAACAAAAAAATATATATGTAATCACCCTTAACATTCAATCTGCCTTCATCATTCCTCCAATAAATTGCTCCTAAGTGATCGAGACTGAAAGACAACAACAACCTACTGCCATATATGACATGTACTTGAACAACGGCTGTTATGGGGCATGTGGTACAATATTTAATCAGAAAACATAATTACATATTTCCTCCGTACTTTTTTAATTACTTGACCCACTTGACTTTAACACTATTAACTACCCTTCTTTGACCATGTTTTGTGAATAATATGCAAGAAAAAACATATATCATGTGAGATCTTGTTAGAAACGTCTCAATAAGTGCTATCACAACATATAACTTTTATAATCTTGACTTATAGAGAAATAAAGTTATTGAAGGTTAAATTTGTGCATCGGCAAGCGTGATAAAAGAAACAACTCAAGGAAAAAAAAATTGAGGGAAGTATTAAAGTGAGAGAAAATAAAGAATTACACAGCTTGATTATTATTTCATTTCTCACACACTTATCTCCAATAATGTAGTGGAAGTAGAAGATATGAATAGCAAAACTAAACAATTAATTAAATTAGAGAAAAAAAAAATTGTATTTTACCACCCACTAAATACACCTATTTCAAAACTACCACCCAAAAAAAAATTTATTTTAAGTTACCACCCATTAAATTAAAAAACTAATTAAGTCACCACCTTTTTCATATTTCTGGTCATTTTTCCGACAGTGTGGGAGATTTCTTCAAATACAACCTTGCAAAATTTGTGAGAATTAGGAGGTAATTGATGACGAAATTGTGGAGGAGTTTGAAGAGTAGTTTAAATCGAGGAAAAAAATACAAACTAGGGTCAAATTAGTCATTATGTGATGCCCAGTGCCGGAAAAATGACTGGAAATATGAAAAAGGTGGTGATTTAATTAGTTTTTAATTAAATGGGTGGCAATTTAAAATTTTTTTTTTTTTGGGGTGATAATTTCAAAATAGGTGTATTTAGTGGGTGGTAATATACAAAATTTAAAAAAAAAAAAATAAGGTAAGTAATTTTATCAACGAAATTGTCAAGATTAATCACATTAGTTAAAATATGCAATGCCTACTTAGTACTAACATCTAAATCATTCAACAACAACCTCCCTTATTCAAACTCCTACACATTCAAATATTACCATGGATACAATCTACTGCTTCCACAGGAACGCAGCCGTATTACTTGAACACACACACACGTTTAGAAGTGTCTGCTCTCTTCTTCTTCTTCTTCTTCTTCAACATTCATTCGGAGCAAGCACAAATAGGCAAACAAAGAGGCAGGCACTCCGGAGGGCAAGCTAATAGAACACGGATCTTAGCTACTGCTGGCACAAAAAGGGTGGTCATCAATATGAAGACGGTAAAGACAAGTAGAAGTGCCATAACATAAGGGATTTGTTAAACATCGCCCGCAAATCTCCACATAAAGCCCACAAATTAGACATGGTTTGACAATTTTGCCCATTTCTAAAATCGTACCCAAAGTGAACAAATCTCGATCTAACAAATGTGGAGTCGTACTGGGTTGCCCAGGGAGACTGGAGGGGAGGCCGGAGAGGCGAGGGACGCCAGAGATACGTCGTCTTCAACGGAAAACGAGGTGGCGCCTAGTTTGGACGCCGGAACCATGGCAAGGATGTCCAGGCAAGGCGCCACAACCAGTGCACTGGCGTCCATGCCAGACGCCACAACCAGTGCACTGGCGTCCAGCCCAGGCGCCTCAACCAGTGCACATGCATCCAGGCCAAGCGCCACCTGCCAGACGCCACCGTTACCGTTTAATTTTATTTTTTTTGCCTTTTTTTTTTTCTTTTTGTTTTTTTTTTTAAAAAAAAAATTGAAAATCCGGAATGTTTTTTTTTTAAAAAAAAATTATGTTTAACAAATTTATGTTTTGATTTAGGATGTGGAAATTTATGTTTTTTATTTGATTTTATAAAAAATATATATACTAGACTTATAAAAAATAACACATAAAATTAATAAATATTAAAAAAAAATTAGACATAAAACAAAATTATTTAAAAGTAACACAAATTTTCTGATTTTCCAAAAAAAAAAAATTAAAAAAAAAAAATATAAGGCAAGTGGGGCGCCTGGCCAGGACGCCCACCCACTGGCGGTGGCGCCAGATCCGGCAGCCATAGCCAGTGGGCAGGCGCCTGGTTTGGACGCCTCTACCGTTGGCTGGGCTTCCAAGCCACACGCCACGCCACCGGCACTGGCTGCCGGAGCTGGCGCCACCGCCAGTGGGTGGGCGTCCTGGCCAGGCGCCCCACCTTCGCCGCTTATTTTTTTTTAAAAAAAAAAAATAATTTAAATAATTACCTTGCCACCTAGTCGCCGCCTTTCCTCCGCCGCCGCCGTCGCCGCCGCCACCTCTCCTTGCTGCTTTTAGAGAGATGTAGTGAGTAGTTTTTTTAAAGAACGAAAAGGGCAATAAGGTCACTTCAATACAAATTTGTGGGCTTTATGTGGAGATTTGCGGGCGATGTTAAGCGATTCACTAACATAATTGTTATTTTTCATCATCTATGCCGCTCACCAATGTTACTCTTATTTTTTTTTGGTATTGATCGAAATACCCCTTTTCTTGTTAATTTTGATGTTTAAGTCTCGATCACTTCCCTATAATGTAACCTTTACAGTCAATGCCTTCTTGCGTCCACATGTGTCTAACTAACATGGATATATTAATTTGCAACCATTGACTTTTTATTAGTTAACTAAGAGCAAATTTTAGAGATTAGGACATGATTTAGTATATATTGCTATTTATTGAATTAATCTAGATGTGTAATCTTTAATATATAATTATATTTTAAATTTTAGTGATACATCTCATACTTCTTTTGGTTTTCAAAGATTCAACTTGCTTATTGTAAATTCTTAGATTTTTTATAACATGAAATACGTGTAAGGAAAAGTGAAACAATTAAGAGAGGAACTGAGAGGTAAAAAATTGTAAAGGTGTAAGAGAAATATAAATAGTATGGGGCATTGGGGTAGCCAGGGTTGGATATGTAAGATATAGTAAAAGCAGCTTTCGTCTCAATGAGTATTTTAAAATGTTAAAATCAAATAATTAAACATACCATGATAAATATAAAATTTCAATTACATCCCCGTCACTCTAAAACTTCAATTACCACAACGATGTGGGGCATGACACGATTAAGAATGGGGATTGCTTATCAAGATTGGATGTATGGGTAAGCATGCTAGACTTTTTGAGAGTGACGGGGATTGCTGTTTATATCCCCATTCCCGTCACCATTAAGAATGGGGATTGCTTATCCTTCCCCGTCACTCTCAAAAAGTCTAGCATGCTTACCCCATTCGGGTTCCGACGTGGTAGGATAGATCTTCTTACCCTAAAACTTAATGATACATAAATAAATAAACCAACACCAATCCTACTCCAAATTCCACAAAGATACGAGCTAATCGATTTCACATAAATTACAGTGTTCCCAAACAGAGCATCACCGTTTTTTTTGGTCATGTTACTCTGTTGGTTTATGTTAATAAAGAAAACTGTTGCTCTTTGATATAAACAGCTGGAGAAGAAGGGGATACCCAAGAAACATAAATGCAATGATAATATACAAACTTGTTTTTTCTCCATACAGGACATTTCTTCCTCACCTTTTCTGCTTAACTGACGGCCACTATTCAACATCCAATCTTGATGGCGAAAATCTGATCAACTACCCCCCAAGTGCCAATGTCTCCTGATGATGATGCCTCAATCTATGCCTACTACGGCGGGCCCTTTTTTGACTGCGACTCTGCACTTTGGCTGAGTTTCCAGATTCATCAGGTATATGATGAGGGTCCTCATTTGTAGATGAATACCCAAACAAAACATCAAGAGGGTCTCCATATCCAAATACAACAATACCAGGATGTACCTGCAGAAAGCTCACATCAGACATGACAGTTTGGCATTAGAATCACCCGTTGTTCCTTTTTTCCAACCCCCCAAAAAAAAAAAAAAAAAATTAAATAACACACGATCATAAACAATTTGCATGTGTGGTCATCGTTGTATGCACATAGCTCAGCAATCCAATAGCTGATTTATGAAGATAGGACGGAACTGTGTCCTATATGGTGACAAGACAGTTCCAATCCATGATTATAATGATCACTATCATAAAATTGTGCCAAAAGCCAGTTTCTAAACAAAAACGTCCCAAAGTCCTAACAGAGATAGACAAGAAAAGCAAGTACATCTGCATAGTGGTCCTGTAGTAATCATAAAACAAATAAAAAAAATATACAGTTTGAAACTTTATTGCCAATTATCTAAGGATAATAGGGAAATTTTTAGGAGTAATGAGAATTATGAGAAGTATAAAAAGATAGAAAAGAAGCAAAGATTGTATGAGATGCGAAATCGAAGGTGAATCGGAACCTTTATGCAAGCTTGGATACAAAACCGAAGGTGAACGGCAAGTAAGTTTGCATTGTTATATGGTACCGAATGGTAGGTTGTAAAGCATTGTCACGTGTATAAGATGAACGTGGTTGAGATACATATGTTGCGATGGGTGTGCGACTATACAAGAAAGGATCAATTGAGGAATGAGATAATAAGGAAGAAAGTAAGGGTTACATCCATTGAATACAGGATGAGGGGGAATCACCTAAGGTGGTTTGACATGTAAGAAGGATCGAGGCTCTGATAAGGAGGCTTGAAGAGTGAGGCTCTGATAAGGAGGCTTGAAGAGTGGCAAAGTGTTGGGATCGCGAGGGGTAAAGAAAACTTGGAAGAGGGTAATTGAGAATGACTTGAGTGTTGTGGAGATTAAGGTAAATATGGTGTTGGAAAAGGCGGAAATGCAGGGAGAATATTCATGTAGAGGATGTGTCATGATATATATATATATATATATATATATATATATATACACACCCACACACTCTATTTGTTCATTTACTTTTAATACTACAATTTACTTTTATTATTTACTCAACTCGTATTTTGCAAACTTTATTTATTTCCTTTGCTAAAGTTTTCTCAAATCTTAATGTTTAGACTTTCCTTTTTATCCCCTTACCAGTCTTTTAAAACTCTCGCAAATTTATTTGTATACTCTATCTTCATATGGTCTTTAACGATTTAGAGAAGGCATATGACAAGGTGCCAAGAGTAGTAATTTGGTGGGCAATGTTGGAGAAAGGTATCCCACGAATGTACGTGGACCTGGTTAAGAATATGGAAATGTATCAGATGTGAGGACATGTGGAGGGTTGATTAAAGATTTCCCTATTACAATTGGTTGCATCAAGGGTCTGCATTAAATCCTTTTTCTCTTTGCAACGGTTCTAGATGAATTAACCAGCCCAATTCAAGATGAGGTTCCATGGTGTATGCTGTTTGCGGATGATATCGTTTTGTTGAATGAAACCAAAGATGGGGTTAATGCCAGATTGGAGCAATGGAGGCAATGGTTGGAATCTAGAAGGTTTAAGACTTTAAGCTAAGTTTGAGTAAGACTGAATATTGGTATGCCGCTTTGGTACTCAGAGGGGGACAAGCGATGATGTGGTAAGTTTGGATGGAAAGGAGTTGACCGTTAGTGAATGTTTTAGATATCTTGGGTCGACCATCTAGAAAAATGGTGACATTGACCGAGACGTGGCCTACAGGATTAAGTCGGGTGGCTTAAGTGGAGAGCGGCCACCGAAGTGTTATGAGACCGAAGCATTCCCTATTGTTGAAGGGGAAATTCTACTGCCATAAGACCAGTGTTGTTGGTCTATGGTACCGAATGTTGGGCTTCTAAGAAGAAACACATTAAAAAGATAGAGGTTACGGATATACGAAAAGACTCTAAGAGATAGAATCAGAAATGAGGTTATTCACAAGAAAGTAGGGGTGGCAGGCATGGCAGACAAACTAAGGGTAAATCGCCTGCGTTGGTTTGGACATGTAACACGGAGACCCGAGGGTGCACCGGTACTGAAAAAGTTCGAGTAACTACAAGGTTTGAATAGCTCTTTCTAGAAGCCAACCCCTCCAATTTGACTACCTCTAGAAGCTCATGTCAACAATATCCAAATTCAACAATAGTTAGGTTCTTGCATTAATTAGCTTAACTTAGACAGTTGTAATAGTACTGAATTAAGGCTATAAATAGCCATAGATGTAACCCGTGAAACTCAGCATATGAAATATTTTTAAACACTTTGAGTGTTCTTAGGTAGAGCATCCTCCCTAATCCCTCGGTGGTGTTTCTGTATCCAAGGTTTTCTCTCAATCCTAGTGGTGTTTTTGTATCTAGGAATAAGTAGAGCTGTATCGTCGGAGTAGCCAACCGACGTGGTGTTTTAGCTAATTATATCGGACCCCTACCCAGTACGGTGTCAGATACGAAGAGTGAAAGAGTGGGACCATGGAGGGGTTAAACGAAGGAGAAGGAGACCAAAAATGACTTGGTTAGAAGGAGTTAGAAAGGATATGAAGTATATGAATTTGTATGAGGATGAGGCATTGGATCGTAAGGGATGGAGGAGGAAGTTTTTTGTCGATGACTACACAAAATAATCACTTTTGGTTCATGTAGGCCACCCCATTTATGGGATTAAGGCTTTGTTTGATTAATTGATTGATTTTATCTTTCTTCATAACACAATTTTATTTTTCAAACATTTATTCAATCGATTATTTTGCTATGCTTATTTTCCTTTACGAACGGTTCCTTGTAACAATTCATGTTAGCCAACCCCAAATCATTTGGAAAAAAGGTTTTCCTAAAGCACTGATCTCATGCAAAAAGGATTGGTACGTGAAAGCATAAGTCCATGCTAAAAAAGACGGATCGTGGCGCATACGCATTGATTGTCGTACCGTCAATCGAATCACTATCAAATACCGCTTTCCCATTCCGTGCATCGATGATCTACTTGATCAATTACATGATGATGTTGTATTTTCGAAGATTGATCTACAAAGCGGATATCATCAAATTCGAATGCGACTTGGAGATGAATGGAAGACTGCTTTCAAGACCAGAGATGGATTGTATGAGTGGATGGTCATGTCGTTCGATCTTTCCAATGCTCCTAGTACCTTTATGCGATCGATGAATTAGGTATTCCGCCCTTTCATTGGCAAGTTCTGAAGAGCATATGGATCATCTACAACAAATTTTCCAAGTTCATCGTGAACAAAAGTTGTATGTCAATCTAAAGAAATGTCACTTTCTCATCGACAAAGTGGAATTTCTTGGATATGTCGTCTCTAGCAATGGGATCGAGATGAATCCTAGCAAGGTTGAAGCCAACAACACAGTTCCACAATCAATACATGATGTTCGCAGCTTTCATGGTCTAGCATCTTTCTACCGCCAATTCATCGAAAATTTCAACAATATTGCCTCCCCGCTCACTGAAGTATTGAAGAAGAAGTTTGAGTGGACCCAGCTGCTGAACAAAGCTTTGAGAAATTGAAGATCATGATCACCCATGCACCAATTCTCGCCTTGCCGGATTTTGATAAGCTTTTCAAGGTAGATTGTGACGCTTCGAGAATTGGTATAGGTGCAGTCCTCAACCAAGAGGGACGACCAATTGCTTTCTTTAGTGAGAAATTCAATGAGTCAAGGCGCAAGTACTGAACATATGAAAATGATTTCTATGCAATAGTACGAGCCTTAGATCATAGGAGTCATTATCTTTTGGCTAAAGAGTGTGCTCTACGTCACTGAAGCATCTTCAAAGCCAACAGAAACTCCTACGTGTCATGCAAGATGGAGTGAGTTCTTATCTCCTTTCCACTTTGTCCTCAAGCACAAATCCGAGACACAAAACAAGGTTGATGATGCCTTAAGTAGAAGACACGGCTTGCTCTCCACTCTTCAAGTCAAAGTCATTGGTTTTGAGGTCCTCAAAGACTTATATGAAGATGATGAAGACTTTGGAGAAATTTGGAAGAATTGTTCATGAGGCCCTTACTGTTAGTTTCATCGACAAGATGACTACTTATTCAAGGGAAATCAACTGTGCTTGCCAAGATGTTCATGCGCGAGATGATACTACATGAGTGTCATGCTAGTGGTCTTGTTGGCCATTTTGGTCGTGATAAGACATTAGGCATTGTTAAAGAAAATTTATATTGGCCCCACATGGTTTGTGACATCCATATGTCAAGCGATGTCGAGCATGTCATATTGCCAAAGCCAGAGGTCAAAACACTAGTCTTTACACGCCATTTCTGGTGCCATATGCTCCTTGGGAAGATGTTAGTATAGATTTTGTTGTTGGGTTGCCCCGTACC
Organism: Chenopodium quinoa; assembly: GCF_001683475.1. Taxonomy (NCBI): domain Eukaryota; kingdom Viridiplantae; phylum Streptophyta; class Magnoliopsida; order Caryophyllales; family Amaranthaceae; genus Chenopodium; species Chenopodium quinoa. The sequence goes on from NW_018743783.1 coordinate 1,667,990, forward strand.
CAACGCAACAAAGATTCCATCATGGTTGTTGATCGATTCTCGAAGATGGCTCATTTTGTTTCATGCAATAAAAATAATGATGCCACACAAATTGTTGATCTTTATTTTCGAGAAATTGTACAGCTACATGGAATACCGAAGACCATCACTTCTGATAGAGATGTCAAGTTCATGAGCCACTTTTGGCGAACCTTATGGCGCAAGTTAGAATCACAATTGCAGTTTAGCTCAGCCGCACATCCTCACATCCTCAAACTCATGGTCAAACTAGGGGTGCTAATTGAGTTGAGCAGCTCGTGAGCAACTCGAACTCGACTCGGTCAATGTTCATTTAAAACTCGACTCGAGTTAGCTCGACTCGAATTCGACTCGACTCGAGATGTTAACGAGCACAAGTTGAGCAAGCTCTAACTCGACTTGATAAGCTCGTGAGCAACTCGATAATATATTTTATTAATATAAAATTTACAAACAAAATAAAGTTACCATGTTTAAACAAATTTGACACTTAATAAGTGTTGATTTATATTATTAAAAAAGAGAGTAAATCTTTAATAATAAATATACTACTATAAAAAAGAAAACAATATAAAGTTAACAAAAAAAAATACGGGCATATAACTATAGAAGGGTCAAAACTTTAACGAGCAGTGCTACTCGACTTGACTTGAAACTTTAACGAGCACGAGTCAAGGTTTTATTGACTCGAAATTTTAGCAAGTACGAGTTGAGCACATGTAAAATGTTTTCGAGTCGAATCGATCACCCCTCAGCTCGTGATCGACTCGCTCGATAAGCACCCCATGTCAAACTAAAGTTGTCAATAGGACTCTTGGGAATATGCTAAGAAGTCTTGTAAGCAAGAACATTCGATAGTGGGATGTGTTGTTAGCTCAAGCCGAGTTCGCCTATTATTGTTCTTTAAGTCAAACCACTTGTGAAAGCCCTTTCAAGGTCGTCTATGGTAAAAATCCAACCACACCAATTGATCTTGTTCCACTACCTTCTCCCGACCACTTTAGTGGTGATGCTAATGAACGAGCTCAGGAAATTAAGAAGCTACATGAGAAGGTTAGAGCTTAAATCACAAAGAAAAATCGGCAGTATCAAGAACAAGCTAACAAGTTTCGTAAACCAACTTGTTTTAAAGAAGGAGATCTGGTTTGGATTCACTTGAGGAAGGAAAGGTTCCCAAGGGGAACACATGGTAAACTCAAGCCAGAGCCGATGGACCATTCAAGATCCTAGAAAGGATCACAGAAAATGCATACAAGATCGAGCTTCCGGGGGAATACAATGTTTCCGCTACATTTAATGTTGCTGATTTGTCCCCATATTACGAGGATGAGGAAGAGCAAAGACTCGAGGTCGAGTCTTCTCCAACAAGGGGAGTTTGACAAGGTTCGAGTAGCTATAAGGTTTGAAAGCTCTTTCTAGAAACCAACCCCTCCAATTTGACCACCCCTAGAAGCTCATGTCGGCAAAATCCAAATTCAACAATAGTTAGGTTCTTGCATTAATTAGCTTAACTTAGGCAGTTGTACTGAATTAAGGCTATAAATAGCCATAGATGTAACCCGGGAAACTCAAGCTTTGCATATGAAAATTTTTTACACTTTGAGTGTTGTTAGGTTGAGCATCCTTCCTAATCCCTTGGTGGTGTTTCTGTATCCAAGGTTTTCTCTCAATTGTTCCTAGTGGTTGTTTCTATATCTAGGAATAAGTAGAGTTTTATCGTCGGAGTAGCCGATCGACATGGTGTTTTGGCTAATTCTATACGACCCCTAGCCAGTACTAGGGGTGTAAAAAAACTGGACCGGACCTGAAACCGAACTTGAACCGACCTGATCCGGACCGGACCGGGCCCGTTGATTCAGGTCCGGTCTCGGTCCTTAAAAATCAAGGTTCTCGGTTCCAGTCCGAACCCGGTCTAAACCCGGGGTTTTCAGGTCCGGACCTAAAACCCGGAAAAATTGTATTTTTTAAAAAAATAAAAAATAAAAAAAACAATTCAAAAATCAAATTAACGCAATAACGCCTGCTTGAGTGACGCACTGACGCTTCAGTTCTCTTTCATTTCTAACCCTAACAGCTAACTCCAATTCTCCAAACTCCCCAAAATCCCTGTCTGGCTGTCTCCCACTCTCCCTCACTCTCACTCTCACTCCAACGCCCACCCCCTGCCTTCCTCACTCTCTCAGGCGACGCCCACCGCCCACTGCATGAGACAGCCACCGCGCGATTCTCCGGTAAGGTTTTTTTTTTTTTTTTAATGTAAATCTAAATTATCTAATTATGTTTGGGTATTTTGTATTTGAAATAATGAATTAAGTGTGAGAATTTATATGTTTATTCATGTTTCTATTGCTTATAATGATTATTTGATGTTTGCATGTTGAATTTCTTTTTTTTAGTTCATTTCTTTCGAATTCATGTTTTTTTTTTTGGTTTTTTTGAGTTTAGGGTTTACGGTTTTAGGGTTTAGGGTTTAGAATTGATAAGAAGTATGGTTTTTTTTCGAATTTCTGTTTTTTTTTTTTTTGGTTTTTTTGAATTTAGGGTTTAGAATTGATAAGTATGGTTTATTTTCGAATTTCTTTCGAATTTATGTTTTTTTTTGGTTTTTTGAGTTTAGGGTTTAGAATTGATAAGAAGTATGGTTTATCTTCGAATTTATTTCGAATTTATGTTTTTTTTTTCTTTTTGGTTTTTTTAAGTTTAGGGTTTAGGGTTTAGAATTGATCACACTATCACAGCCTATGAATCTCTATTAGGCCAAATTTAAATAAATAAATAAATAAACGTAGTGCATGATTTGTAAGAGACTCGGATGATTAAATAAGTTGGCTAACTTGTATGCAGTTGAGGGGTTCTTATTCTTGTTCTTATTCTTGCAGACTTGCCCAGGGCTAACAAGGGAGTGAAGGAACCACGAATTCTTATTCATGCAATGTAAGTTGTTCTTAAATTTTTTTATAAAATGGTATGTGTATATAATTGTTACTTTAAAATTACTTATATTGTATATAATTATATTGTAGATGGAGAGCTCTCAATCCAAAAGGTCTGCTTCTTTTTCTAAACAAATGTCACAGCCACTTTCTAAAAAGGATATGGAAGAATTGCAATCTACTTTGCCTCCTGATAAGAAGCTAAAAGCGGGGCGGGAATATATCTGGAACAGAAAAAGTAAGAGGAAAGCTGAGTATTTGGAAATATTACTTAGAGTACGTCGAGAATGGAAAACTACGAGCTGAATGTAAGTTTTGTCTTAAAACTTTTGCTTGGTAATCTTAATGGTTCAAAAAATGTTAAAAACCATGCCGAATCATGTCTTGGTAATCCTGATAATATAGAAAAAGAAAAGGGCAAAGAAAAGCAAACTAAATTGTATTTTGATCAAGAACATGAGAGTGGTGAATTAAAGTGTGGGAGTAGGATTATTAACTTGAATGATGTTAGAGAGGCATTGATTCACATGATTATTGTTGATGAGTTACCATTTAAGCATGTGGAAAAACCTGGTTTTAGGCACTTTGTGCAAGTTGCATGTCCACAATTTCACATTCCATCTTGTGTTACCATTGCTCGTGATTGTTTAAAGTTGTATTATAGTGAAAAAGAGAAATTGAGAGAAATGTTTAAGACATGTCAAAGAATTTCCGTGACCACTGATACTTGGACTTCAATACAAAGAATTAATTATATGTGTCTTCCAGCTCATTTCATTGATAATGACTGAAAATTGAATAAAAAGATCATAAATTTTTGTCCGATTTCTAGTCATAAAGGAGAGGCTATTGGAAAAGCAGTTGAGGCATGTTTAGGGTATTGGGGTATTAATGATAAACTTTTTACTGTCACTATTGATAATGCTTCTTCAAATGATGTTGCTTGTGCACACTTCAGTAGAATGGTTAGAAGAACAGGATGTGTTAATGATGGAAAAAATCTTCATGTTAGATGCATTGCTCATATCATTAACTTAATTGTGTGGGATGGTATAAGAGAGCATGGTGTGTGCATTGATAGAGTTAGAAATGCTGTGAAATATGTTAAGAATTCCCCTGCAAGAATACTTAGATTCAAAGATCTTGTGCAAAAAGCAAACATAGATTCAAAATCTTCTTTATCCTTTGATGTCCCCACTCGTTGGAACTCCACATACATAATGTTGAAAACGGCTTTGAAGTTTCAACGTGTTTTTAGTGGGTTATCTCTTCCTGATGGAGAGGATTTGAATGACAAAGAAAGGCCTCCCGAACCCGAAGATTGGGAAAAAGTGGAGAGGTTGGTTTTGTTTATAGAGGGGTTTTATGTATTAACTAAACGAATTTCTGGTTCCCATTATGTGACAGCTAATAAAGGTTTAGGAGAAATTGCTTCTATGTATGATATGTTGAATAATTGGGAACAAAGTGGGGACTTGAATTTTCAAGCTATGGCCATTGCAATGAAAAAAAAGTTTGATAAGTATTGGGGGGATGTGGATAAAATGAATAAGTTAATTTATGTTGCTCTTCTTCTCGACCCTCACTCTAAGATGGTCATTGTTGAATTGACACTAACGGATATGCATGGACCGAAAAAGGGTATGAAACTTGCTAATGATGTGAAGGAGTTCACTTACTCTTTATTTGAGGAATATAGAAAAATGTATGCTACTTCTAATATTCCAGATTGTGGAGATAATATGTCAATGGATATTGATAATAGTGTAGGAGTGCGTTCCGATTATGTGAAGAAACTAAAAAAAAGAGCAGAACGATTGAAGGGGACAAGTGGGTATGCGATAAGTGAGTTGGATAGGTACTTAAATGATCAATTAGGGCCGGAGGAGGAAGAACAAGATGCATTGACATGGTGGGGTAAGAATGGTCAACGTTATGTGATTCTTACTCGCATGGCACGTGACATACTAGCCATCCCATTGTCGACTGTTGCATCGGAATCTGCTTTTAGTACGGGGGGTCGTACTCTAGATCCATTTCGGAGTTCTTTAACTCCTAAGGTAATGCATCTTTATCTTTTTATTTTATAAAATCAAGTTTGTTTATATCTAAATATGACTTCGTTTATACATATTTATGTAATACTTTTGTATTGAAGATGGTTCAAGCGCTACTTTGCACACAAGATTGGCTTAGAGCTAAGGGAGTGCCAATCGTTGATGTGGAAGAAAATTTGAAAGAGTTACAGGAAATAGAGAAAGGTAGTAATAATTTTATGTACTTGAAATTTTGTTACACCAAATTTATTATTTCATTGTTATCAATCATTAATATATTCTATATTGTTTTTTATTTAGAGGTGCAACGTGGTGAATCTAACGATGTAGACGATGAAGTTGTTTTCGTGGACTCATTAGTGTGAATCACGCAATCAAAGGGAAAACAACTCGTCACAATTCAAGTTGTCCTTGGAGAAATTATGTATCTAGTACTTGAGACTTAAGAGACTTTATGTAATGTTATGAGTTTTCATGGACTCATTTGTATTTTCGGTGGACTCATTTGTATTTTTTTTGTTTGAGAATTGGGACTTTATAGACTTTATGTAGTTTTTTGATTGATAATTTGGGTTTATATGTAATTAAATTATGCAACAGGTCTAAAAATCACAAAACAGGTCCATATGCAGGTCCAACAGGTTATGAGAAAAAAAAAAAAAAAAAAAAAAAAAAAAACGAAAAAAATCACAAAACAGGTCCATTCAGGTCCAAACCCGGACCGGACCTGATTTTTCAGGTCTGACCCGGAACTGGACCTGTTGAATCAGGCCCGGTTCCCGGTCCTCAAAATTTCCTAATTTAGGTCCCCGGTCCAAACAGGTCCGGTCCAGGTCCAGTGTACACCCCTACCCAGTACGGTGTCAGGTACGAAGAGTGCAAGAGTGGGACCATGGAGGGGTTAAACGAAGGAGAGGGAGACCGAAAATGACTTGGTTGGAAGGATTTAGAAAGGATATGAAGTATATGAATTTGTATGAGGATGAGGCATTGGATCGTAAGGGAAGGAGGAGGAAGTTTTTTTTGTTGATGACTACACAAAATAATCACTTTTGGTTTATGTAGTCGATCTCACTTATGGGATTAAGGCTTTATTTGATTGATTGATTAATTTTATGTTTCCTCATTACACAATTTTATTTTTCAAACTTTTATTCAATCGATTATTTTGCTATGCTTATTTTCGTTTACGAACGGTTCTTTGTAACAATTCATGTTAGCCTACCCCAAATCATTCAGAAAAATGGTTTTCCTCAAGCACCAATAACTGGATGCAATAGCCAATAACAAAACAGTATTCAAGCCCCCAACCCACAAAAAGAAAAAAAAAAATTAGAAAAACTAATTATGCGACCCTAAACTAGGTGATTGTTTTAACTGCATGGTCCCTTTGAATACAAAATTTTAAAGTTATCAAGGCTTTGTTCTTTTTGTCTACTAATTATAAATGTTGGGTCAAATAGGCTCAGATGCAATAATTGTGTAATAGAATAACCTAAGGAGGGTAGTATGGGTATTCTAGTAGTATTAGTTTGCTAGGTTAATAGTCCTTAGAATATATATAGAGAGAGGGGAAAAAAAAAAGATCAGGCAGAAATTGGATAGAGTCTTTTTGAGAGTTGTGACCTCAAGTCACTATTGAGAGAGTTGTAGCCTAAAGATACTTGTGAGATTGATAGCCTCAAGCTATGAACCCTACCCTTTTGTAACCCTTCCACCATTATCAATCAATATTAAAGCTTCCATCTTTATTAATTTGCTAGTTAAATCAGAAATTCCAAGTCCGAAAACCAGCCTATTAAAACTTGCATTGCTGTTATATTGGTTTTGCTGTGTGACTGATTTGAATCTATCACAAAGTGTAAAATTGATCAGGCCTAATAAGTTCAGAAATAATTCTTACTTTTAGGACGTGAGATCCTCATTTCACCATTCAAAATGCCTCAAAAGATCCCTATTATTCATCTCACATTTGGAACTTTCAGAGTTTCAAAAGAAGAATAGAGGCAGTTAGGTATAACTCCTATGTCAAAGGGCTAAAAGTTGCAGGAATCAGAAATGAGAGAGCTGGGATATGATCAGTAGATTGAAGCAAAGCGTATGAGCATCAGGGTAATGGTCATCAGGCCTTGGTTGAGTGTAATTCTTGTTTCAACTGGAAGAGAAATCACCGGTTGTCTTACTATTATATTCTACTATCAGATCAGAGCTAAACTGACAGTTCAGTAAAATTTACTTAGCCTCATTATATAGTATTTCCGCTTATGTTTATCTTAAAGGGCTCAACAGTCGCCAAAATGTAAGCAATACAATTTATCAAAGCAATCAATTATGGATCCACAACATAAGAGTATAGAAAGTTAGAAACTCTAGCTACAGCCACTACAAAGTATGATAGATAATGACTCATTTGCTTTGTTAGGAGATCGCAACAAGCCAAATTTCAAGCAGAAGTCATCAAAATCAGTACTTATCACACTAATCAATAGAAGAGAACATAGATAACAAAAGCAGATAAGAGTACATTTGGCAGCAAATCATGAGCATGTACTTACAGAGGATTGTTTATTCTCTGCACTGGGGCTTTTCAGTTTGACGTTAGAATCATCCTCTCTCTGTTGATAATAGACACCTTTCTTAGCAGACTCATGGTTCGTATTGTTATCAGTTGTCCGGTGATTATCGACATGCAGATGCCGTTGCCGGTATATTGATTTGGGACGTCCAGGGGTTGAATCATTAAATATTTCTTCACAGTAGAAATGCTTGGAGAAAGGCTTCATTTTCTCAGGATCATTGCCATACTTCTCCAGTATTCTGCATTAATAAATAATAAAAAATAGCTCAGCATCATCTAAATTATTTTGTCTACACAACAAACATTAAACCGCAGCACAAAACATGGACTATGTTAATCTTTATTGAAACCTGAGACTGGAAAAAAGAAAAAAAAAAAAAAACCAAGAATGCTCTACTTGAGCATAATGCATGACTTTTTTTTCATTATATTAATTTGGAAAATAAGAACACAGCGCTACATAGACAGCAGAAAAACCTTTAACTAGTTTATTCCCAGTATGTTATCGTCTTAAATTAGAGTTTTAACCCTACTTTAAACAATATTACCCACCAAAACACCACCTATCATTTATTATAGTCCTACCATATACAACATTATTCCCTGGACTTTAATCACTCACAAAGTCATGACCATTTACAAATTAATTCACTCCCTCTCTCTCCTCATTTTCACCTTTCCCCATGGCAGCCACCACCACCCCAACTCCCCTCTCCACCACCATCGTCCCCCCAAATATATAAAACTTAACACCACCACCACCATATCTACGAATCCTAACATCCGAATCACTAACTTCACAACCACCCCTGATTTGCAAAAGGAGTTTCTGAACTCCGATGCATACACTATCAACCTCAAAATCAAGAACTTGTTTTAAGAGCAGTTAGAATTTTGCGATAACTAAAGCTATAGTCAACCATAAGGTTGAGGCAGTCCTCTTGTTATTAAAATGTTTATTTTTTTTTATGAGTGCCTTTGCTTGGCTTTTCCACAAACACCATTTCACATTCACTTCCGGACACATTCTAGAGCTTCAAAATGAATTTCAATATGACAGAATGCCGAAAAGATTGAATGAGCTTTATGGTATGCTCAAATCTACTAAAGGCAATATCAAGGAAAGACTTGCCAAGGACATTTCAATGGTGGGCAAAGAGATTGGGTTTAAGAAGCATGGAAACAAAACTGATATCGTACCAGCAAAGCAGAAAAGCAAAAAGGGTGAAGAAAAAATATCCTGGTGATAGTTCCTGCCCAAGGAGGAGAACATCTATGTTACTTCTACTTAGTGTATTAATGTTATTAAATGCAATTTTGCAACTACTTCTTGGGTCATAGATAACAATTGTGGTTTACTTATAACTCCAATATTAGGATTTACTCACTACTATTAATAAGAATCTGTTGGGACCTAGAGAATCATATATTTAGTGAAATATAATTCCTTTAATTTTAGTCTTTAAGAGTATGGTAAATAAAAGGGAGAAGTTCAGTGGAAGGGTACATTAAGGAAAAAAAATCATAGGATAATGATGAAAATTGAAACACTAAACTATACACCAAACTAACACAACTGCCCCGGCAAAATGAGTCAATTTTTTATTACTTAGTTGTTCCCGGATTTAATACCCATATAATATGATACATAAAGATGGTTTGAAATACCCATTTGGTGTTCTAGCCTCAAAATCTGAGAAATATGGAAGCAGGTCATTATGTTCCATATCTTAATAATCATCATAAAATAGCAGAACTCAAAACAAATTTCCAAAGGATGAACTTCCAAGCTCCAAGCATTGAAACCTACGGCCTCTTCCCTCCCCAACCCCAAATCATAAATACCCCCAAAAATCAAATGCTAGCAATCAAGAACCTTCCAATTTCTGTTCCATAACAAAAGATAAAGAGAAATCACACTTCAACCATTAAGCCAAGTACCTTCCAAATGATGTCACTAACACAAACTAGATAAATTCAACATAGCTATCTGTATGCTGAGTGATCTTTAGTGTTTTTGCTTAGGGGTAAGGGTGTTTCACAAATGAAGCATAAGAAAAGTCCTGGGAAGATGTTGAAATCAAACATAAAGCAAGGCCACAAGTATCCTAAGTAACTTTCAGTGAAATGCTAGATGTTGATTATATACTCAGTGAGATACAAAGCTAGCAACACAATCATTTCCTAAGTTAATTTCAATGAAACATCATGATTGCCCATTTCAAAATTAACATTGCAAGAAATATGGAATACAAATAAAGTAGTTTGTGACATTGTACCTACATTTTTTCCAGCTCATACTGCATCCGACTCCCATCCATTTGAAGAATTCGGTCAGCACATGTGTTTACAGATTTACCAAATGCCCAACTTGCAGTCAGAAACCCAGCTCCTGTAATAGTTAAGATAATGACTTCCGATGTACGATGACATAGATAGTAAGAAAAGCCTTAATTGTTTATTCATGGCAATCATATCAGGTCATCAGGGAATTAAGAATGGACAAACAATTTACTTAGCATTAATAAAGATTATCTAGATTGAACAAAATATCATATTGCGTTAATGCTGAAAAAATTTCCAATATTCAACCAAGATCAGTAAAAGAATATGATTTCACACAGCTATTTTAAAGTGATATTTGGTCCACAGCTTTGGCAATCATAGCCACATGTTAGGAACCTCATGGCTACATGAAACATTTTTCCTAGAAAATAATATTTACACTGATGTAAATCAGCTTTTACAATAATTACAAGAATCTAAGGTCTACACAGACACTTACACTGAATTTCGCTGCATTTAACTGCTACTACAATGTCATGAAAATTGAACAAAAGCAACCATCTGGCTAATTTAGTAATTTTATGGGTTTGTGGTAGGAAAAACATTATACTCTTAGTCTTATGATATAGAAAAACCATTTAAACTATCTAATCATCTATGGGACCAAAAGAAATTATAGCCTCAGAATGAACCAATCTAGCCGGAAATTATCCCAGAATATTCATATTCAAAACATCCATCCACACTGAATAGTGCAGAAGTTTTATAATGCAGTATTTTTCCAGCCTGATGATATACATGTCCATTATCTCAGTTATTTGAAGAAGAATAGTATAAAATGTAACTACTGAATTTTAAACTTTACTGGAGTAATTGTTGATTGAATATACCTTAGAATCATCAATGTTAGCAATTTAGCAGACAGCTACAAATATACAAAGAATGAAATTCATGACCGAACAAGTAACAGCATGAAAATAGGAAACAAAAGAACACAACACAACTTTGTAATATATAAATGAATATTGTGCTAATGAAATTCATATATCATCTGTAAGCAGATTAATAATATATCGGATATGAAAAATAAAGCTTAAATTACCTGCAATAGGTATCACACGATTAGCAGTTCTCCATTTTCTCGTTGCTGCAAAGACAAAGATTTTTCAATTAAAGTAATAGAAGGAAGAAAAAAAAATTAAAAACATTCGCTATTGTTAGGCTTTGGATTATAATGGACACAAGTCAAAATGACTCGTATACTTGCTTCTTTTTTTTAGTTCTATTATTTTCTTTTAAGTAGATAGTGGTTGTCGACTTTTGAATCAAGGGTCCAATAGAAGTAGTCTCTTTGTAATTTTTGAGTCAAGGATGCATTGGATACATCCAACCATTTTCTTTGCCAGGGGTGGGGAGTGTGGTACAGGTATTAGAATAATATTAGCGTTATGCAGGAAATAGAAGGGTAATAAAACCATTAAAGTCACCATGTCACCATTTGTGGTATAGGATAAATACTATTCTTATGTAGAAAATAGAAGGAAAATAGAATAACCTCTTTAATGTTATACAAGTCAATGTAATTCGAGGTGCCTCATTAAATAATTTTTTTATAAACTATTCTTAGTGCTACTCCCTCCAAAGTTATCAACAAAGCTTAGAAGCAACAAATGGAGATTCTATGATTCTATTAACCAGCCATGATTCTCATGAATGTAGATTCTCTATCCAAACAACAATGAAGCAACTATTGAACAAAAGAAATGCCAATATAACAACATACAAACCTAAATACAAAATTCCTAGAATACCACAACAATCATCCATCACCCATTACGAAATTATAATAATCAAAAGCCTAACTCCACTAAGTGATCATATAATGACACTTGGTATAGATTAACAACTGTCAATGAAAATATTCCTAACCCTATCAAAGGTAAGGCCATTGAATCCCAGCTCCCTTGGAATATTCCAGATTGGATGGTGTTGTTGTTCACTAAAAACACACAAATAATCACCCATTACGAAATTGTAATAATCAAAAGCCTAACTCTGCTAAGTGATCATATAATGACACTTGGTATAGCTTAACAACTGTCTATGAAAATATTCCTAACCTATCAAAGGTAAGGCCATTGAATCCCAGCTCCCTTGGAAAAATCCAGATTGGATGGTGTTGTTGTTCACTAAAATAGGACAAACCTGTTACATAGTATTCACTCCAAGCTCTAAGCTACATTATATCCTCTTTCCATTCCCATTTGTTGTTCCTGTTTTCTTTTTCAAATTTTGCAAGGCACATCTTTGATGATAATTATCTTTAATTACATGATACTTAAAATTATGAAACGACACCGCGAATTTAGAATATAACAAGATCCCAAATGATAATTTTTTTTGGCTCTAGAACTATAGAATTCCCTCTAGCAACACCAAGGCCTTGCCTGGATTGCTTGTAATAGGGGAGAAATAATTAAAGGAGGAAAATTTTCCGATGTTTTGAGTTGCCTGAGGACACAGTTATAATGGGGTAATATATTCCCCTCAAATTAGGCGAAATTGTTTCCCAGACCCCCCTACTTTTCCCCCCTAACAATTCTCTTCATCAATATGTCACTCCTCCCTACCATACAGTATAATGACGGTGGTTCTGACTGGATGATGGCAGATTTGCTAATATAGAAGCTAATTTTGTTTATTACCCCTGAAATAATTCCAAACTTGAAAAAAATGAATAATTACCCCATTAATTGATCCTCTAGGAAAATGTACCCCATAGTCCCCATTATATTTTCCCCCTTAAATATTTGAGGGAATCCAGGGAAGGCCCAAAAGAGAAAGGAAGAAGTTTTTAGCACAAAAATTGGAGTATGTCATAAACATAAACAAATATGATTTCTCTTAATACAACACCAATTCTTTGAACAGACATTGTTATGCCTAAATTTTCACTACAGGTTCAGATGTCTATAGGTTGCTAGATTGTAGGTTACAGGTTGCTACGAAATCAACGACTAGGTTACCGGAAGTCAAGGGAAGTTAAATGAAGATATTTCCAAGGAATATTCCAAGAGAATCCAAGTTTGAATGAATCAAGAGAAGTTCCATAAAAATAGGAACCATAAACTCCAACTAACTATTGGCAAAGAATAAGTCAAAGGATAATGGATAAGAGCATGAAGAATGAGGCATGAATCTCGGAGCTGAACTTGGCAACTAACTCTGATTTTCAAGGAATCATCAAAGAAGCTGTTACAAAACTTCAAAATGCTCTTCTATTATAAATAGGATGAAAAACCATTGTAAAAACACAAGATACGAGCCCTAAGCATCATACTAGCAATTAGCAACCAAATTACAGATTCATTCTTGATCAAATTACAACCTATACTGTACCTGTACTTAATTCTCAAATTAGTAGATTGGTGACTCAACGCCACCCGCAGTTTTTACCCTAATTCCTAAGGTTTTCTGGGTCATCATCTTGTGTCTTTTCTTCACTTTCCCCTTTATTCATTTTTCGTAGGTTACTCATCCTCAATCATTGAACCTACACTATCATTAGTATCCTTATTAATCTAGTTGTTGTCCTATTGAACCTGGTCTAATCTAGCGATCAGACTAAATAGACATTGCACAATTTAAAAATGTTTTCGTTCCATCTTATAATAAAAATGTAGGCTAATTTGCCTTTCAAATGACATTAAATTGATAGATTTTTAGCTGCTAAGAATCTTCAACAAATCAATCAACTGCTGACATAATTGAATCCAACATATAAACCAAACCAAACCCATGTCAGATCCTCGACTAGGTATGGTTACATTGACATTTTAATTTATATGATCATGGAAAAGTTTCACAACATAGCCAATTAAACACTTAAACACATACCCGTGTCCGAGTCGGAGTAAATTAGGTAATAAAAGGGAGAATCTAACTTACCAATCCAAGCAAGCCCAGAGGCAACACCGCTTCCTACAGCACAACTCTTAATGGCCTGAGACTTCCACTCAACAAAGACTTTTGATTCTTGGGTGGTCATTTTCTCTTGTCCCTATTCAATCAAATGAAAATTATCAGCTCAATTAACTGTTCCATCAATTCAATGAAATTGAAAATTGGGTATTTTAAAGAAAAATAGACAAAAATTACCGTTTTGGAGAGGAGAGATCGGAAGAGTTCGTCTAATGCTGGACCTGCCATTTTGATTCTTTGAATTCAAACAACTTTTCATGAAAATTTGAATTTTATTAGATATATATGATGATTCCGAGTTTGCAGCAACTCGGTTCTGGTTGCTAGCCGCTAGTTGCTCCTACTTCCCCGTTTCCCTAATTGCAAATTTGCAAATGGATTTCAAATCGCATGATCTATCTGTTTTTCGGGATAGTGACAATTTGTGTAAATAAGTCAATAATTTTTAATATTTTTGAAAAATAAATAAAAAAAAAAAGTCAATAACTTTTATCAAATACGGGTCCTACAAAATATTGATACGCTAACTGACGATTGTGATATAATTTATTAATTTTAACTACTTTGTACACTAAAGTCTTATTTGGTTGCAGTTCAATAATTGCGAAATACAAATTCATAAAAATGCGAGTTAATATAAAAACTAGGTACTAAACTTTCATTATTGTTGCAAATTAGGTACTCAAGTTTGGGCCATAGCAACTTGGGTACTTTTACCTGCCTGAGTTTACTTTTCCGGCCAAAAACTTGCTACACCCGGTAATTTGCAAGTTATTAAAAAAAAATTAATCAAATTGCACTGCAATTCTGTATTAATGGCATTTTTGGGAACATCACCCAAGGCTTCATATCTCCCATAACAGAGCAAATAATGCGGGAAAATAGATGATTTGGATTCACCCCCCTAGAAGCTTTAGCTGGCTATGTTCTTGTTTTTTTTTTAAAGGTAAGATAAAAAACCCTATTGAACCGGCACCTCTCACAGGTTAAGCCAACTCAGCTCCATAGGTCAACACTTGAGAGTAGGGGGGGAGGTAAGGGATCCCCCTACTCCTAAGCAAATGTAGTTGGTGGAGCTTGAACTTGTGACCTCAAAGTCACAAGGGTGAGTTCCCCACCAACTCCACCAATGTTTGCTTGGTTTTAGCTGGCTATATAATGACTTGTACTTCATCACTTGTACTTTAGCATTTATACAACTAAAAAAAAATCCTTAAGTAAGAGAAAAAAACAGAGCTCGCTGTTAATTTTATGTGGCCTAACTGCAACCTCACTGAAAGATACGCAAGCAAATAAAGCAGCTAAATTGACTTCTGCTTAAGGTATAATCTTTAATTTTGTCTCTTTGAGTTAATGGAAGTTTATTTTTTTAGGAAAAGTTAGGTTTTATTTATTGTTTTTGTGCTTTACGTACTAGAAAAGGTATGTTGTGTTTTATATGAAATTGGAAGGTTGTCTTATTATGAGTGTTATATATCTTGTGGGTTTTGCTAAAAGTGAAGTATTTTTTTCCTTTTTTAATGATGTTCAAAGTGGACTATTATGATGTTGAAAGTGGATTTTGGTTGCTATGCTTAGTTGATGAATTAAAATACTTTACGCTTAACAATGACAACGCACGATTATATGCTAAGTATTTTGTTAGTTAAACGAGCAGTTAGTGTTTAATTAGTTTGTACCATTTCACAACCACATCAAATGGAGTTGTTGACCTTACCTATGTATGGACGATCTTTTTGATGCCCACCCTCTGATGAGCCAACACGAGGTTCTGGTCTCTCACATTTTCCCTAAGGTTGACTATCTCGGGAAGATTGGCGTTGAGCGCACCAGATATATGGCATACATGGCTAGAAAAATGGGTCAGAAGCTCATTATTGGTGAGTATGAGGAGTAATATTCCTTGATCCTGAGATATGCAGCTCAAATACTCAGAAGCAACATAAACATATTCAAACTGAAAATGACTGATATTGTTTTTGAAAGATTGTATTTTATGTTTTGAGTGAACAAAAACACCATCCAATCTATGGGTTTTCACTAAAAACACACAATTGGAAATGATTGCTAGTGGTTTTATTCCCTTTAATTTCTCAATTCAAACAAACAAATTGGTAAATGTATGGGTTTTTGTTTCCATTCTCCTTGTTTCCCTTTCTTATGTTTATTCTCTCTCTTTGTTGAACTAAACAACCCCTTAAAGTAATATATTTCCCTAAAATAGGGGTAAAAGTTACCCAGGCCCCCAGTGTAATTTTTTCCCCCTAAAAAATTACTCTCGTGTCTAAATCCTCTAGAGTTGGAGGAAAACTGTACCATGTAGAGTTGGGTTTATCACAGCCCTCCATGTATATCAACGGTTGATGTTGCTTCCTTAACTCATTAATAAAAATTTTTAAAAAAAAAATCATTATTCACCCCAATTACATATTGTACTCGTTTTTTTTCCACCTCCCTCACTTCATTCTCTCTCATGGGTCTTCATTCTCCATTGTCTTCTAGAATCTAGATGACCAAAATTCTCATTACCCATGACAATTTTCATCTTTTGATCGTCAATAAAAACCATCAAAGTATCACCTGGCATCTAATTAAATCAGGTTTGTATTTCTTGAAATTTTAATTTTGGGTGGTTTTATTTTGGTTGAATTTGATAAATTTTGGGGGTTTTGATTCTCTCTATAATCTTTGTGAGCCGCAGCGCGTAATTGTTGTTGTTGATATATTGTGTGCTAAAATAATACTTCGTAATTGGTTTTTTGTTTATTGGAGCTTGATGGGTTTAATTTTGTTGCTCTTATTTTTTAATTAGTTTCAAATTTTGGGGAAATATTATCTTGATTATATCATGGTTAATTAGTTTTTACTTGGTATAGGACTTTTGACTGATTTTGATCAGACATAATTGCGTAGTACTTAATAGAACTTTTGTTGCTTTCCAGTTTCCACCCATTTTAATTTACTTTTCAAACTGTTGAATTTTGTTCCTAATTTCTACTGCACATATTGTTGTAATTAGTGGAACTTATGTTCAAGTATATGACAAACTACATTCACTTATAGTAGTATGACAAGCTACCTCTCCTACTAGAGCTTACTTACATCGGCTACTTGAATTTGGTATGCCATTAATGTCTAGCCTATTAGCTCAATATGGTAGAGCGTTGTGCTAAAGCACACAATAAAGTAGGTTCAAATCCTATATAGGCTAAACGATTATGAAGAAATATTTGAGTTGTGATAAAACTAATTGAATTGATACTATTATTTAGAATGAGCATATGGATAAATTCATAATGATGTATGATTACATAGAATAAAAAACATGACTCTTTCTTCATCAAACTTGCACCATGAGTTTCAACTTGTAAAGCAACCCAGAGGGGCGTTAAGCATCACATACCTACATCCATGTAAAAAAAATGTCACTATGTGAACTCGCTTATACTACCTAAGTATGTATCACACGATTTGTAGGAATTATATAACATTTAATATACCAAATCGGTTTACATTTGACATGCTGCTAAAATAGGTTTGAGGATTGAGCTCAAGACTAGAATTTGGTACATTTATAGCCTACAAAAAGTCATTGACAATGTATAAGTATAAGGTATTACTTCAACATGCAAATTATATTATTTACAACATACACCTGAGTTTGAAATGGGACCTCTTTCCATATATTATAATAAGATGAAGCTTCCTTTCCATAAGATTCACCCTATGTTACAAAACACAAAGCACAACAAATAAGAAGAATTTAATTGTTTAATGATGTTTACCAACAACACTTGTGTATAATTGCTCCAGGGACTTCAAGATTATCATAAATAATCTCAAGTGGCATATTATAGATTTCTCCTTGCTGTAAAATTACAAAAAAGAAATAAAAAAACAAACTGTAGAGAATATTTCAAACATCAACTTTGAGCCCCACTGTGGTCATGCATTTAAGCATGGTGGCGTCCAAAAGGAAAGAAGCTAGAGATAAAAGAGTCGCCAACAAGTTTTAAGAACTTGTAAACGATTCACGGGTGTAAAGGTTACACCCCATACACGATCACGGAGATCGCTAACTCCATAGTGGCCCGGAACCATGACTAGATATTCGGGGATGATGGTACGAATCCAACCTAAAAGAGATTGAACCCGCCCTAAATCGGCCTCTACTTAATTCTTATGATATTAATGTGCGTTTTCCGATTAACATACATACAACAAATTAATCCTAAACCTGTTTAATCTACATTGCTTGATTATTAATGCACAAATAAATCTATTATTGGTGATCACTTGAATTTAAATCATATTAACCTAAAATCAAATTATTAATTATCTTATTAGGCATGATTTCAAATACAAATTCCTTTTAAACCTGCAAGAAGGTGCGTGATCAAGCAATAACAATATATCATGAACAATCAAGCAACGCATAATAATTATTGACACAACAATCATCATCATAATCTCATCAAAACATGATTAATAGCAAGATCTTAGGCATGATACTAAACGGATTAATAACAAACCCTAGCATGTCACTAAATAATAATCAAGATTAAAGCTTTATCCTAAACATGATACTAGCAACCAACATGATATTAGAAATATTAATTAACACCCTAACATGATACTAGAAATCATAAAGACATCATAACATGATACTAGAAATCATAAAGACATCCTAACATGATACTAGAAATCATAAAGACATCCTAACATGATACTAGAAATTTAAATAATATTCAAAGCACGATTTCTATATCAAAGGAATAAGAATAGTAGATCTACTCACTTTGATGCCTCGTATCTCTTTTATCAAAACAATACACGAGTTAGTAACTTCAAGAAAAGAATAAATCACACAAATAAACAAATAAGAATTGAGATATTGATTTGGGACCAAACCCTCAGAACTATCAACCTTTCACGTCGAGGTCGAAGGCAACTACGAGAAGGGGTTGGAGTATTCAAGTCTCGCAAAGGATGTATGGAGTTGGGATGTGTTTAGGCTAAGGCTAAGAAAAAGAGAGAGAGAAAAAAAAAGCTTATAGCTTAGACACAGAGATTAAGATGATGGTTGTTGGTGAATCAGAACGGAGGAAAATGACCTCTATTTATAGAGAACAACGAGGGAAAAGATCAGAAAAGAGTCAGAATTCGACTCGAAGTAAAACTGATCGTATCGCGAAACGACAGTTATATCGCGGCGCTAATTATATCGCTGCGCGATATTATCATCGTTCAGCGATACTTTTGAGAAGATAGAATCCGTACGGAATCCGAATTCCAATCAAATTGGGTTAATCGTATTTCCGTACGTATTCTAGTTTTTATCAAAATTAAATCTATTGAAAAACAAGTGTTTTATCCGAAGTAAAATTCTTAAATTTTTATCTTTTCAAAAACTGGATAAATTAGAACCTTCTAGAGGATTCTAGAAGCTAATATTAAATCCTAAGGGATTTAGGGATGGTGTTAAGGTTAATGGACCCTCCACATGGTCATTGAGTCGTAGGTAAGGCTCGGTTTGGGCTTAGTTTAGTATTTTGGCCTTAACTTCCTCATTATAACTCGGATTTGGGCTTATAATATATTGTTGGAAATCTCTTTTCAAACCCCATCCAACTACGCAATCATTTGACCCAGATTATGGACCAAAATAGTCAATATTAGACATTTTTATAAATTGGACACGAAATGAATGATTTTCAGGAAACGAAATGAACTATTTTGGGTTTAAAGACACGAAATAAATGATTTTGGCTAAAAAGATTTTAGGAAAGATTAGAAACGGTTAAGGCTAAAAGGAAACTCACGAGACTCTTCAACTCTTCACCTAACTCGATAATCAAAGACGTGAAGGTACTCATCACTGGGTTTGGTTTTTGGGGAGACACAATCAGGTGTCTACAGAAGCCCCCACTTTAACTAAGTTTGGAGAAACGTAAGTTTCAAAAACAAAAGTCAAAGTAGATCGATAGGGACGGAGAATGATTCAGAACGTTATGCTATCCTAAACCATTCTTTTTAACTCCGATACCTGCAGAAAATGCTAGTTCTACAAATAAAGGAGATTTAAGGAGAAAAAATGCGTATATGACACCAACGTATTGGTAGCAAACACTTTTAGCAACTTTTCACGCCTTGAGAAATCCACCGGATGATAATTTTCCGCGCCTTGGGAAGACTGATATGAGATATATTCCACGCCTCGGGAACCTCATCGCGAATCACTACGCTTCGAGAAACTCACAAGTGAAAGGTGACAAGCTTCCGCGCCTCGGGCAACATGTCGTAGATTCCTACGCCTCGAGCAACCTATTGAATGATGATTTTCCACGCCTCAGGAAGTCTAATCTGGGACAGTCTCCACGCCTTGGGAAGCCTATCGTGAACTCCTACGCCTTAAGCAATTCACAAGTGAAATTCCATACTTCGGGAATAACACTAAGCATCCACGCCTTGGGGTACATTCGTCGTCTTCTATGCCTTGAGAAGTGCGCAATGATATACAATTTTCCACGTCTTGGGAGAACTTGTCTAGTAATTACGTGTCTCTACGCCTCGAGAAACTTGCGACACAGTCAATCAAGTTTTTTTTTTTGTTTTGATAACCTCCACATTCTCGAGGAGCGCCATCGAAGACCACTACGCCTAGAGCCATCTTCTCAAATCAAGGTGACAACTTCCACATTTTAGGGAACGCTGTTGAAGGCCATTACGCCTCGAGCGGTCTTCTCAAATTCTCTCGTCTTCACGCCTTGGAAGTGATAGCTTCTCACGCCTTGGAAAACCTACTGTAAAACCTTACTCCTCAAGATTTCACCAAGCTCAAATCAATATCCTTAGAAATCTTCCATCTTAGGAATTTCTTGATTATAATCAATCACTACTTAAAGGATGTGCCTAATCAATACTCAAATGTGCTCAATTTATCAATATGATCGTCATCAGGCCGATCATCAATCAAATCAATTGCTTAGAGGCTAAATGGCGCGCCATAGAACTCAAACGGATAAATGTGGTCCACAAAGTCAGCCTATGAGTCTTACAAAGTCCAACGCAGACAGCAGTAGACGCATCGCGCAATGCCAGTTTGTATCGCGCCACGTTGGGAGTATCGCCTTGCGATAAATTTGCATTTTCCGCTGCTGCTTCCATTTTGTTCGTTCGTTCGCGGAACTTCAAGTTGTACGTTCTTGCTTGTTTGTTGACAAAATTCACTCAGATCTTTTGCAAATCTTTGCATTCTCACTCTATTTTACCGATCTATGTAAGTTTCGCTCAAACTTTTCTTAATTTTGGTAAATTCCAAGCGTTCTTATTTGCGGTTTTCCGGAAATTCGAACATGTTTGTGCCTTTTTTATTCATTTTGGTTGAATCTTTTGCCATAAAAATGCCTGTATATGTTTTTTTTTTGCTTTGTGAGTAACTTGAGACCAGAATTACTTGATTTGGTGAAGAAACGAGTATTTTGCCATTGGTGAACACTCTAGGTTCGTGAGTTGTAGCTTTTTCTTCATGATTTCTTGCTCTTTGTACTTAATTTGTTGCAACATTGGCCATAAACTTGCAAGAAATTGTTTTGGTGCTCAAAATTTTTGTTATTGTGCGAATCAAAATCATGCTTTGTTTTTGTATTTTGTACTCTATTTTTCGACGAACATAGTATCATGTGACTATGCGAACTTAGATACTATAGAACGTTTAATTTATTGTTTTTATGTCAACAACAAAAAATATTATGGCTCGTCGTCAAGGCTCCGGCTCACGTTCCCACTCGTCCCACCAAGAGGACGAGCCCGTAGGCGATGGCGACGGTGCTTCTACCAGCCGGGGGTGGTCATTCCCTGAGTGGGACGAGCACGCCCTAGCTTTTCTACCAGTCTATCACATTTCCCAGCGCGTCCGGCTGGGTATCACCGATGAGCATGTTCGTTGTCACAGCTCAGGCAACGATAGCATTTCGTACATCTATTACCATTACATTGGGAGGAATGAGGCGATGAGGGCTCTCTGGGAGTCTTGCGGGTTGACTCCCCTTTTTCGAGTCGCTATGGTTGTTCATCCTTGGCGGGAGAACCGTCGTATTGTTCGGGGTGTCATGGAGTATTTCTGGGACACAACGAACACTTTTCACTTTTCATGGGGCGAGATGACCATCACCCCTCTCGACTTCTCCGTTATCACTGGCCTAGAATTTTGGCCCACCTCACTTCCTGCAGACGGGATGCATAGTCTAGTTTCTCCCGAGATTATGGAGCTGCTAGGCTTTATTGTCCACCGAGCCGCTGCTGAGGCTCAGAATTTAAACACCAGCATGAGGTCAGCCCACAGGACACTACTTACGGAGGCTTTAGATGATGATGCGACCACCCAGGAGCAGCGGGTGTGCATCTTTGTTCTTATTCTCCTGTCGGGGACTTTCTCTTCTAACAGGGGAAGTCGTGTCTTGCTACACTATCTCTCCTTCGTGCATGATCTTCAGCTGATGGGCACGTGCGACTGGGCAGCCTTGGCTATGCCAACTTGCTTTTGGAATTGCGGTTGGCCTGTCGTTAGCGACAGTGTAGTTCAAAGATTACTCTCTCTAGTTTCTGGAAGATCGTAGAGGTATATGTCCTTCTATTTTGGTGAGTTTAATTTTCATCTCGATATTTATCGAGTCTTAGGTTTTCAATCTCCTTGTACGTTTGGCTCTACGAGTACTTCCCTTCTTTGGCGCCGACGAGGCCTCGAGCTAGAGGGCTCCCAATCGCCACCAGCTGGCAAGGACGCCGTGCTGGCTTAGTTACTACTACTTCTGTTATTCTTGAGGTAAAGATTTTTCCTTTTGTTTTCTTGTTTCTTAGGATTTCATCACAAATACTTAACTTATTCTTTTTTGTTGTAGCGCCTTGATGTTCAGTATCGCCCATGGGCTGATTTGGGTGATTTTAGGCTGGCTTCTCAATATACTACTGAGAGGCGTTTCTTCTAGGGTAACTACGATGTAGTATGGTACCTGGGCGAGAGGGTGGCCATTCAGCACTCCTCGACTGTTCATGTAGTTCCTGCTGACCCTCCTGCTCAGATGATGAGTTAGGAGCGGCTCCGGATTCATGTTTCCACCGGAGCGATTTGTGAGGACGGGCATATATATAGTTACCCCGATTGTCCTTACGCGGAGGTGTTTCTTCCTCGGCTAGCTCTGCCACTCTACTACGAGGAGGAGGTTTGTCATTCCTGACTATCCATTTCATCTTTTCTGTAGCCCCCAACGGTGTCTTACCATTGGACTTTACTCTTTCCAGGAGTTGGAGGAGTTTGTGGAGTTTGTTCCTCTATGCATGTCCATCACTTATCAAGGGACTTATGGACCTGTTGAGGAAATGATTCCTCTGGCCCCGGAGGAGTGGCGATTAGTGTCCCAGTCTATTCCTCGTCACGTGACTTAGGTGAGCTCTCACTCTTCAGCTTATTCGGTGTACATGTATATATTTTGTGTTTCCCTGAGTTTGTCTATTTTTGCAGTTCTCTCGCGAGGTGGTGACGCGGATGGCAGCGACCATGGATGCCTTTCGGTACCAGCTGGTGAGATGGAGTCGCTGAGTGTCGTGTCGAGTACGAATGGCGTTGTGCCGGTATGCCTTTGTACATTTGCTTTTATTTGTTCATTTGCCTTTTTACGCTTGACTCGTTTTGTTGTTTTTATTTCATCCTGCTCCTCAGCCACGCACTCGTTCGAGGCCAAAGAGCTCGAGGGAACGAGGGGGATCGAGGCGTCGACGCACCTTTTTGGAGATCCCATGTAGGGAGGAGGTGCGCAGCCAGGCCGCGGTTAAGGATGATAGCAGCTCGTCATCAGGGGATGTGAGGCCACTTGGTTATGGTACTCCGTTGCTCTTTCCTCACCAGGTCCCCGAGTGCTTTTGTGGCTGGTCCATCATCTCGGCCCGGTGGTGGGACGTACGAGGTTGGCTTGTTGTCGCAGCAGCCAGGGCCCACTCCTTTTGCTCGGGGGAGTTTTTAGCAGTACGAGCCACACAGAGGTACTCAGTGGACTGGTCCTATAATCACAATCCCGACAAGTGGTGGTGCTGATACTGATCAGGCGTGGACTCCACATGGTGCAGAGTTCTATGATACTTTTGGCATTCCTCTGGATTTGCGTCCTCCAGCGCCATAGTTGCTCCTGCATGTATTTTTTGGACATTCTAGGACTTTGCACACACATTGTATATTTTATCAACTCTTTTATTAGACTTATGTGTGTACACTAGACTTTTATGTATATTGTTTAGTCTTTTTATTTTCTTACATTTATCTATGTGCATGTGTATGAATTTTTGCGCAAAAATTCCGTCATTTTTGTTATCAATGGAGGGTATCCAACTTTCTCCCCCAAAAGAAAAAATGAAAAAAGGAAAAAAGAGGGAAAATAAGTTAAATTAATTAATTTTGAAATTCCTTTCAAAGAAATTCCCCAAATCAATTAGGATTTAGCTAAAAAGGTTGAATTTTTGTAGGAAAGCGTGAAATAAGAAAAGGGGGTTAAGATGAAGCGAAATCCCGAAAAAAAAATCAAAGTACAAATCTGAGTCAAAATCAAATCAATGTAAAATAATACGCGCTTTTATATCGCCAGCGCTGGAATCTATCGCGGCGCAATACATGTAACGCAGCGCGATAGATTCGGGAAAATCGAGTCCGAATGAGACTCGATTTCTACTTCGATTTTGCTTATAAACAGCCCCCAAATACGCCATACTCAGTATAATTCGAGTCACTAGCTTCTAAATCTTCCATTCCCATTAGTAATCATGTCTAGGAATTTTTGTGACACAACCCATGAGTGGTGTCGGTCTTTGACCGCTAAGGAGAGAAAAGAGCTTGACTTTCTTCATATGGGAGGTTTATTTGGCATTAAAGGGGTAAATTTTGATAGTGACTTTATTCATACTGCCATAGAATGTTGGGACCCCAACACTCATTGCTTTAGACTAGGTAATGATGAAATTAGCCCCCTGCCAGAAGAATTTGGTGCTTTTCTTGGTTTTCCCTCAGTAGACCTTGCACTAATTCCCACGGTGTGTGAATATTACTACAAAGAGTTTGAGCGTTGTTATAATCTGAAGGAAAATGATTTGAAAACTATAGTTGGTGGTAGTGAAGTTGATCTTAGAAAATTTGCATCTTTTTATTTTAATAAACCTAAGTCTGACTCATTCCACACATATATAGAAGAAGAGCCTTCCTTTATTGCATGTTTAGCCAATTTCTGCTTACTAGTGGTAGTATGCATATGGGTAATTCTATTTTAGCATCTGTCATGAAGCAAATTGACGCTGGGAGAATCCCAATGCCATTAATTGTTAGAAAAACAATGCTAAGTTTAGATGAACTAAAGAAGGATCCCAAAGCACGACTTCAAGGATCTCCAATATTATTACAGGTAGAAAATTAATACTCTTAATTACAAAAATAAAAATATTTAATTTTGTAAAGTAATAACAATTTGTTTCTATTCTTGCAGATTTGGCTAATGGAAAGACTTGAATTAATCAGCCCTTCTGACAATATTGAGAAGTATACTCCTAACTGTCTTGTGAGAAGGAAGAAGCGTTTTTCCTTGAAGATGGGACGCCGGGAGTTGAGTAGAATCTTTGAAACTCGCGACTTCTCCATTAACTGGGTCATTCCTTGGTGGAAAATTAAGAAGATGGTAGGAGTCAATACTCAACCTTTCTGTCGTATCCATAGCTTGTCGAGGTTGACCTTTTACTACCCTTCTAGAGTGATGAGACAATACGGTCTTGCTCAAACCATACTTTCTAGAGATCATCGTCGACCATATGAGTACTCAGTATTGAAGAATGTTGAACAATTTAATGATTATTGGTGTGCTAGACCTTATGGAATGTCGTCTCTAATAGGGTTCCTCCTCCATTGTCTAGGGAATTTAGACAATGGTTACTTGGTCGAAACCAAAAGGATAAGAACAAGGTTCGAAACACAAGCTCTAAGGGTGCAGAGAAGACTAACATAAAAGACCGCTTAGGTGACAAGAAGGCTCCTCCTAAAGAACGTCTGGGTTCAAGAGTTGAATTCAAGACTCCTATCATGCCTAAGAAGAAAAGCGTTGTGCAGGGTAAAAGAAAGGCTGACCCTAAGGAAAAGAAGGCTTGGGTTGGAAAGAAAGTTGGCATTTTTGCTAAAGGGGAAACTGTTTCTTCTAAGGTTTCGGTTAGGTCATCTAATGGTTCCCTATTGGTAAAGGAGCTAGAAGATGAAGAAGATACAAACAAGAACTAGAAGAGAGCTAGGAAGGAGAAGACAAATTAGAGCATTGCTTTCCTTTCAATTTATTAGACAATTTTTAATTTCAAGTTAATTTTATTTTTAAGCTTTTATTTCATCAATAATGTAAATTTTCTTTATTCCAATTTTTAATGCAATTTTAACTTTTAATTAAATTAACTTTTTGTCTTCAATATTCCTTTATTATTGGAAATAACTTTAAGAAATTAAACAACTTGAGTAATTTCGAAAATAATCCGAGTATGGAAGTCGCAGAATCTCCGAAGTAATCTGAAACAGTCGTGATTAATCGCAGCTTTGAAACGACAAAAAATCGGCTTCCATCGTGGCGTGATATTGCTGACGCGACGCGATGGATTTATCGTGGCGCATTGGTTTCCTAATTTGCCGCGATACTTGACTTTTGCGCTGATGAATTGAAGTGTTGTCGAAAAAAGGCGGGATTTTGAGAAATTAAAGTGGCCGCACCCTTTAAAAGGGTTGCCTACGTATCCTTGTTAAGGAATCAGGCCAGACGTAGCTCTCTTGAATATAGAACTCAATTAAATCATGGGTAGAACTTCTTGAGTTGATCAAGGTTTGACATATTCAAAAATTCATTACCATCCATGTCTGCGAGTTTAGCTGCGCCTCCAGATAGGATAGTTTTTACAATGTATGGTCCGGACCAATTAGGCCTAAACTTGCCTCTTAGGTCTAGAACATTCTTTTTGAGTGCTTTTAACACCAAGTCTCCTTCCTTGATGTTTCTTTTCTTGACCTTTTTGTTAAAGTGTCTAGCCATGCGGGTTTGGTAGCATTGGGAATGATGTAAGGCTTCTTGTCGTTTTTCATCGAGTAGAATTAGCTCTTCATATCGTGCCCTTGTCTATTCGACCTCATCAAGCTTACTTTTTAGTGCTATGCGTAAGGAAGGTATTTCTAATTCTACAGGTTGTACGGCGTCCATTACATAAACTAGAGAGAACATCGTAGTTCCTGAGGATGATCGGATTGACGTGCAATAACCCCAAAGAGCAAAGTGGAGTTTGTTAGGCCAATCCTTGTAGTTTTCTGTCATCTTTTCGATGATTGTTTTTAAATTCTTAATGGCTGCTTCGACTGCACCATTTGCTTAAGGCCTATATGGAGAGGAGTGGTGATGTTGAATTCCATACTTTTTAAGCAGGTCTTCACACTCCGCTTGAAAGTGAGTTTCATTGTCACTTATCATTTCATGTAGGACTCCGTATCTACATATGATGTTCCTTTTAATAAAGAGTGCCACATTTTTTGCGGTAAGTTTTGCGTAGGACGTTGTTTCAACCCATTTGAGAAATAATCAATAGCAACGAGAATGTATTCATGACCTCCCGTTCTAGGGGGGCGATTTTTCCAATGATCTCTATTCCCCAAGTTAAGAATGGCCATGGAGATGTATAAGTGTAGAGGAGTGATGGTGGAACATGTTGTAAATTGGCATATATTTGACATTTTGCACACCTTTTCACATATTGATAGTAATCTTTTTGCATGGTAGTCCAGTAATACCCTTGACGCATGATTTTCTGAACTAACATTTTGCCATTCATGTGTGTCCCACATGCTCATTCGTGCATGATTCTCATCACTCTTTGAGCTTCCTTTTTGGCCTACACAAAGGAGAGCTCTTCCTCTAGGTACTCTTTTATGGAGTTTATCGTTTATGAGCACATACTGTGAGGCTAAGAGTCTTAAAGCACGCTTTGCTCTTTTGTCAGCATTAGGTGGATATTCCCCTTTGGTGACATAATTGAGGATGTTTTTATACTAGGGTTCTTCTTCTAGAATTACTTCGTCATCCTCAATAGCTTGAATGTAAGCCGGTTTATGCCTTTTTTTTTATAGTTAAAGGCATTTGTTCAATTTCCTTAGGAATTCTAACCATCGAGGCTAGTCCTGCCAATGCATCAGCAAATTGGTTTTCTTCTCTTGGTAAATATGTGTATTCTACTTTTTCAAGTTGGTCAGTAAGTGTTTCCAAATAGGTTGATAGGGAGCTAGACTTTTACTTCTCACTTTCCATCTTTTGGAAATCTGGTTGATAATAAGGGATGAATCCCCAAATATTCGAAGTTTCTTCACTCCCAATGCCAAGGATGTTTCGAGTCCTACCACACATGCTTTATATTCCGTAGCATTGTTGGTAACGTCGAAGTCAAGCTTGATTGAGATTAGGACATGCTCTTCCTTAGGTGATACTAATGAGACTCCTACGCCACAACCTTTCTGGTTGGATGCGCTATCAAAGTATAATGTCCAAGTATCATCCTCAGTGACCATCAACTCTTCATCTGGGAAGTCGTCCTCTTGTGCTGGTGTTGAATCTTCAATTGGAAAGTCTGCTAAGAAATCCGAGACCGCAAATACTTTGATGGACTTTTGGGGCATGAATCTTAGGTCGAATTGAGCTAAGTTTACTATCCATCTGGATATTCTTCCATTGAGTGTGGATTTTTCAAAGAGATACTTAAGGGGATCTATTCGAGATACCACATAGACTGTATGGACGAGCATGTAATGCCTTAACTTGGTTGTGGCCCACACAAGTGCGAGGCACAGCTTTTCAAGTGGTGTAGCGAACTTCGTATTCAAGCATCTTTTTACTTAGGTAGTAGATGGCGTTTTCCTTTCCTTCTACTTCTTGTGCGAGCACAACCCCCATTGTTTCCTTGGTGAATGTCAAGTACAGGCGAAGAGGAATTCCCGGTAGTGCTGGTGCTAATATAGGAGGCTTCGCAAGGTAGGCTTTGATCTTGTTAAAGGCTTCTTGACATTTATCCTCCAATATTACTGGTACATTTTTCTTGAGTTTCTTGAAAATTGGTTCACATATCGTGATGAGCTTTGATATGAAACTACTAATATACTGCAACCGGCCAATAAATCCTCGAATTCGCTTCTCGGTTTTTGGCGGTGGCATGGACATGATAGCCTTAATTTTAGTGGGATTTATCTCTATTCCTCTACAGCTAATGACATAGCCTAAGAGCTTTCCTAAGGTAACCCCAAATGCATACTTGGCGGGATTAAGCCTCATGTTGTATTTTCGAAGCCTATCGAAGAATTTTCTTAAGGCTACTTGGTGTCCGGGGTGATCCTTTTATTTTACAATCATGTTATCTACATAGACTTCGACCTCTTTGTGCATCATGTCATGGAGTAAGGCAGTTGCTGCTCTTTGGTAGGTGGCACTCGCGTTTTTCAACCCGAATGGCATCACCGTGTAGCAGTAAGTGCCCCATGGTGCTATGAAGGTTGTTTTCTCCATGTCTTCTTCCGCCATGAGAATCTAATTGTGACCTGCGTACCCTTCCATAAACGAGAGAAGTGCAAGATTGGCAGTGTTATCTACTAAGACGTTGATGTGTGGTAAAGGGAAGTCTTCCTTTGGACTTGCCTTGTTAAGATCTATGTAGTCGACACACATTCTTAATCTACCATCCTTCTTGAGAACTGGTACCATGTTGGCGACCCATTCTGGATATTTGGATACCTTGATAAAACCTGCAGTTATTTATTTTTGAATTTCTTCTTTTATTTTAAGAGCTACGTCGGGTTTCATTCGACGCAACTTTTGTTTTACAGGTTTCATTCATTAGTGGTATAGTGTGTTGAGCAATTTCTCTATTTATTCCTGGCATATCTTCGTATGACCAAGCAAAAACATCGATAAATTCTCAAAGTAGATTTATTAATTGAGTTCTTTCTTCTTGATTTAGAGTTAAGCCAATTTAAACTTCTCTTTTAATGGTAGGATCCTTTGAGATGTTAACTGTTTCAGTTTCCTCAATTATTGCCGTTTTATTCTCAAGTGCTTCCATTGCTTTAATTATTTCTTTGTTGGATAGAAAAAGGTGCAACTGCTAAGAACTTAGGAAACTTATCAACGGAAGACTCAGACTCAGACTCGGACGACTCAGACTCATCAAACATGGGTCCTTCTCCTGTGGTTATGGATATCTTCCTTCCACTTGGTGTAGTCACCTTCACGGTCTTGCGCCATCCCTGGAGTAATCCTTCTGCTGGAGTGATGAGCTTGGAGGGGCCAAAGTTCTCACTTTGTAGCACGGTTTATATAAGCGCGGAGTTGTCGTCAATACGCTTAGACTCATTCTTCTCATACCCAAAGAGGAGACCCATGACATTAAAGTCAAAGCATGGAGGTGCTCGTTCCTTATAAATAGGAGCTGGGATCTCGTCTAAAAAATTGCAGTCCAGGAAAATTTCGAAACTAGGCTGGCGTATCCCATTTCTAACAAGTGGCTCTGGGAATTCGTAGCATGGATAATCTTCCCCTTCTTTTATGCATTGTCCATTTAAGGTGAAAGGGTATGAGTCCATTGGCATTGCATTTTCTAGGTGCGAGCTTTACTTCGTGCTTTAGACTTTTCCCGAGCTCGCTTAAGGTCCTCTAGAGTTGGTTTGAAACCAAGTCCAAAAGTGTCCATCTTAGGGAGGCCAGGTAGTCCCATTTGCTTAGCTATTCCTTTTTTCTTTCCTAGAGTCATTCCAGGAAATTGTCCTTGTCTTGTAAGGATAGCGTTGACCACAAGATTTGAGTGGGGATTATAGTCAATAGGGGTCTTTTCATCTTCCTCGATAAAAGAGACCTCAGCGACGATAAAGCCCCATAAATCTTCATCGTTTTCATTATGATGCACATTAATGATGGGTTTATCAACCGCTTTGATCCTCATAGGGGAAGCATCAATTGTGACAGGGATTGCTCCAACTATTGCCTTTACTTGTTGGTGGAAGGATGAAGGAACGACCTTAAGGTCATGAAGCCAAAGGCGTCCCAACAATAAGTTGAATGAAGTCTTGATGTCTACTACGTGGAAAGTAGTGCTATGTTCAATGACTCCCGCAGTGACATTCATGGTGATGGTTCCAAGAGCTTGGAGACGAGTATTGTCGTAAGATCTTATGCCTTGTGTGGATGGAGACAAGTCTTCATCCTCTATTCCCAACATTCTTGCAGTACGAAGTGGGCAGACATTAATTGCTGAAATATTATCTACAAGGGTCATGGGCACATTCATTCTTTTGCAAACTACTGTGAGGTTCAAGGCTTTATTGTGTTTATCACCTTCTAGGGGTAAATCCTTGTCAGAAAAGGTGATCAAGTTGATGGGACTAGGGAGGTCACTTGTAAGGAAATTAGCTAACCCCTCTGGAATAGTTTCAGAATCTATCCCTACTTTTGCTAGAGCATCCATTACTGCGACTCGGTGTTCATGAGACGAGTCTAGGAGTTTCCAAACATTCATCTCAACCTTAGTCTTCTTGAGTTGTTTGAAAATTTCATTATCTTCTATGAGAGGTGTTAGGATTGGTTGAGTTGTAGGGATAGGCGCATTTGTGACTGGTGGTTGCAACCTTCTGGACCTTGTAAGCACAGTGATTGGGGATTCTTCCTCCTCATCCCAATTGTCGTCAATTGGGTAGAATGCGACAAGTGGTGGCGCTTCCATGTCTTTGAGGTATACATCCTCATCATCATTGTCCCAAATCCAATTGATGTTGGTGTCATTGTCCCAAATTTTGCTAGCATCCACTTCTAGAAGGTTGATGAAAAGTTTTCCATCATCTATAAGTCCTTGGATATAGTCTAAAAAAATCCGAAACATCCTTCAATTGTGTGACCTCCAGATTGGTGGTACTTGTAGTAGAGTTTGTTCATTTTTTTAAGGGACTCGAATGGTTTTGATTTGCGAGGCTTGACCATGCCTTTTTCAAAGAGCATGTCAAAGGCTCTTTCATAAGTAGTGCCTATGGGTGTGTAAGCTTTGTTACTCATCTTCGTGGGTGGTTTGACCACGTTGAAAGTGAACGGTTTCCTTCCAACGGTGTTTGAAGGAGAGGAATCGTTTTCCTTTTCGAGGATACGTCTATTTTCCATTTTTTCTACCCTTCTATAAAAAACTTGAAGTTCAAGACTTATTTCTTGCAAAGTATTGAGAAGGACATAAACTTCTGCCCTAGTAGGACCTTAACTACCAACGTCCTTATTAGTAGCTTCTTCTTAGAAATCACTCATGGCATCGAAGAAAATCTCTTCTTCTTCTTTAATGGCATGAACTTCTTCCATGGGAGGATCTTTGACTGGTTTAATGAAGAGTGATGGATCTATTGGATCCTGTTCATCAGAAATTGCCAAGGAATTGAATCAGAAAGTGGAGAATTGTTGATACTTGGCTTCTTGCTAGCAAGAGGCACTGGGAGTTGTTGTTATCGATTAAGTGTTAAATAGCTTCCTTCAATTTCCAACAACTTTCAGTGGAGTGGCCCCTGCCTTGATAATACTTACAGTGTGCATTTGGATTCCAATTGGGTGACCTCTTTTCAGGTGCGGGATCTTGAATGGGTCCAATAGGAGTAATAAATCCCTTTGCATGAAGACGATCAAAGGCGGTGTCGTAGCTCATCCCAATGGGAGTGAACTCTCTTCTAAATTGTTTCTTATGTCCTTGATTATTCATGGCTAGGACATGGTTTAGATCAAAGGTACTAACATTGTTACTAGAGTGGGTGTTTTTGGAAGAAGAAGGATTGTCGTTCTTCTTTCCTTTCCAGCCACTGCTGTTACTACTGTTAGCAACTTTTTGTTTTGCAAGATCATCTTCAATTTCAATGCCTATATTGTAGACGGCCTTGAAAGTATTTATATTGCATCGATATTTCAAATGCTTTTGATATTTGTCTTGGAGGTTCTTAATGAACATCCTTACAAATTCTTTCTCATTAGGAGCTTCAATCATTCTAGCAGAAGTTTCCTTCCACTTATTATAGAAAGCTGTAAAACCTTCATTCTCTTTCTATTTTAGCATTTCAAGTTCCCTATGATCAGTTTCTACTTGAATATTACATTTATATCTATCAATGAACGTTGGCACACGGGTTTAAGAGAAAGTGAGAGTAGTGAAGGGAACACCTTCTAGTCGATCCCCTTGATCTCCATGACTCTTTTGAAAGCCCTCAAATGAAAGTAAGGATTGTCAATGGGTTTGAACTTAGGGATGTCATTGGCAGAGAACTTTTGCGGAAGAAGATCTTTGTCTACGGAGACCCCTTTTGGAACTAATTCCAAGGTACTTATAGTCATTAGAGATTTGACTCAAGATGTCCTCCATACGCTTGACGGTTTCTACTGGCACTTGCTTATTAGGGTCATTGACTTGAGTGGTAAGCCCTTTAAGCATCTCGGCAAGTCCACTGACGGTTTGTTTAAGTTGGTCGACTTCTTCTTGACTGGCCATTATTAAGAACTTTTTCTTGCGTCGAATCGGTTTATCGAAGAGTAGTACTTAAACGAAGGTGTTGTCTTTGATTAAACGCCCTTCTCTTCTTGACCAAGTGCTATAAAATTAAACCATTGACTCGTTTAATGACTTGACTCGAATTGACTTTTATTTTTTATTGGGTTGAAAAAGCAAAAAATTGGTGCATATTTTTGGAATCAAGTATGGGGATTTTATCATGGTTTATGTTGGGAGGATAATATCCGACTTACCCTCCTAAAAAAATGACGGAAAAGCGCACACAAGACTAGGCATGGTCATGGTGAAAAGACATATACAAAGTGTGTGCATTGACTAGTGAGTGAAAGTGACATGCCCAAGACTCGTGTAACGACCATGG
The DNA here is from genome assembly GCF_001683475.1 of Chenopodium quinoa. Taxonomy (NCBI): domain Eukaryota; kingdom Viridiplantae; phylum Streptophyta; class Magnoliopsida; order Caryophyllales; family Amaranthaceae; genus Chenopodium; species Chenopodium quinoa. Next base: position 1,701,812 of record NW_018743783.1, read on the forward strand.
GACTATGTGCTTAGACTCAATCAAGAACCAAATTAAGACCTTGGTTATTAAATTAATTAATCAAAAAGTTTAGACTCAACGCGAAGACTCAGAAAGGAAAACCGAATCATCGCGAAATGATGGAACTATCACATCGCGTTGGTTCTATCGCAGCGCGATATAAATATCGTCGCGATAGACCTAACTTCTGCGCTACAAGACAAACTTTCGCGCCAAAACTGGAACGTTAGTTTAACTTGTTTTCGGTAAGTCTTTCAAAAGGGAAGCCTATACTCTTAGTAGGTCAAGTATGTTTAGACTTTATTAATCCGATTTCATTAATTAATTAATTAAGCAAACTCCTTTTTAGTCATTAATTAGTTTATTAAGACTTTATAAACACAAGTCAACACAAAGGCTAGTTTAATCACAGGCAAGATATGCACAAGTAAGGAATGCACAACTAGTCAAATAGTCACAATATGATGCAATGAGTTTGCAATAACCTTTGTGATTAAACTAAAGTTCTCTAGTTCTCTAAAGTTCAAGAGTTATGGCAGTCAAAGAGCGTCCATAGTTATGAATCCGGATGCACCGCGCGGAAGCCTTACCTTTGGAAGGGTTGGCGCATATGGATGGGACCCCGCAAGTTATACTTGCTTCCATGGTTTGGTAAATTCACAAACTTGGATGTACATGTCGTTGCACGGAGCGTTCGATTAGCTAGATAGAGCGTGAATTCTCAAGGGCTAAAACCATATGTAGAACACATATGGGTTCAGAAAAGAAGGAAAAACTCAATCAGGAAGTAGAATCGGCGAAACAATACTAGAATCGGTCAAAACAAGAAGGCAGATTCCTGGAGCGATGTCGGAAGAACTTGACGAGAGAAAACAGGAGCCATCGCACAGCGACAGCAATATAGCTTCGCGATATAACTGTCGCAGGGCGATGGATCCTGTCACCTCGCGACAGTTCCTACGCTTTGAGGCAATTTTATGTGTTCTTCGGAATTTCGATTTTCGTAGTATTTTTTCGATTCTAGTTGTGAAAGATATTTCCGACTTTTCCTACGTGTAAAAATCCTATGTTTTTGACGCATTTTGGATGGTCTTTCCAATGTGGACCTTTTTATGATTATGCCACAATGTTAATAAAAATTACGCACATGAATATTTAGAACGTTTCAAGTCTCATCCACTCACTCTAAATTGAATTGCCAAAATAAATTTTAGGAATTAAAATTAGAAATCCTTCCCAGTGGAGTCACCAAAAATGTGCAGGGAATATTTCAAACATCAACTTTGAGCCCCATTGTGGTCATGCATTTAAGCATGATGGCGTCCAAAGGGAAAGAAGCTAGAGATAAAAGGGTCGCCAACAAGTTTTAAGAACTTTTAAACCATTCACGAGTGTAAAGGTTACACCCCATACACGACCACAGAGATCGCTAACTCCATAATGGTCCAGAACCACGACTGGATATTCGAGGATGATGGTATGAATCCAACCTAAAAGAGATTGAACCCGCCCTAAATTGGCCTCTACTTAATTCTTATGATATTCATGTGCGCTTTCCGATTAACATACATACAACAAATTAATCCTAAACCTGTTTAATCTACATTGCTTGATTATTAATGCACAAATAAATCTATTATTGGTGATCACTTGAATTTAAATCATATTAACCTACAATCAAATTATTAATTATCTCATTAGGCATGATTTCAAATAAAAATTCCTTTTAAACCTGTAAGAAGGTGCTTGATCAAGCAATAACAATAAATCATGAACAATCAAGCAACGCATAATAATTATTGACACAAAAATCATCATCATAATCTCATCAAAACATGATTAATAGTAAGATCCTAGGCATGATACTAAACGGATTAATAATAAACCCTAGCATGTCACTAAATAATAATCAAGATTAAAGCTTTATCCTAAACATGATACTAGCAACCAACATGATATTAGAAAAATTAATTAACACCCTAACATGATACTAGAAATCATAAAAGCATCATAACATGATACTAGAAATCATAAAGACATCCTAACATGATACTAGAAATTAAAATAATATTCAAAGCACGAGTTCTATATCAAAGTAATAAGAATAGTAGATCTACTCACTTTGATGCCTTATATCTCTTTTTATCAAAACAATACACGAGTTAGTAACTTCAAGAAAAGAATAAATCAAACAAATAAACAAATAAGAATTGAAATATAGATATGGGACCAAACCCTCAGAACTATCAACCTTTCTTGTCGAGGTCGAACGCAACTACGAGAAGGGCTTGGAGTATTCAAGTCTCGCAATGGACGTATGGTGCTGGGATGTGTTTAGGCTAAGGCTAAAAAAAAGAGAGAGAAAAAAGCTTATAGCTTAGAGAGAGAGATTAAGATGACGGTTGTTGGTGAATCAAAACGAAGGAAAACGACCTTTATTTATTGAGAAAAACGAGGTAAAAGATCAGAAAAAGAGTCAGAATTCGACTTGGAGGAAAACTGATCGTATCACGAAACGACAGCTATATCGCGGCGCTATACTTATATCGTTGCGCGAGATTAGTATCGCAGCACGATCTTATCATCGTTCAGCAATACTTTTGAGAAGATAGATACCGTATAAAATCCGACTTCCAATCAAATTGGGTTAATCGTATTTCTATACGTATACTAGTTTTGTCAAAATTAAATCTATTGAAAATCAAGTGTTTTATCTGAAGTAAAATTCTTAAATTTTTATCTTTTCAAATACAGGATAAATTAGAACCTTCTAGAGGATTCTAGAAACTAATATTAAATCCTAAGGGATTTAGAAATGGTGTTAAGGTTAATGGACCCTCCACATGGTCATTGGGTCGTAGGTAAGGCTCAGTTTGGGCTTAGTATAGTATTTTGGTCATAACTTCCTCGTTATAACTCAGATTTAGGTTTATAATATATCGTTGGAAGCTCTTTTCAAACCCCATCCAACTATTCAATCACTGGACCCAGATTATGGACCAAAATAGTCAGTTTTGGACGTTTTTATAAATTGGACACGAAATGAATGATTTTTAGGACACGAAATGAACTATTTTGGGTTTAAAGACACGAAATAAATGATTTGGGATAGAAAATTTTTAGGAAAGATTAGAAACGGTTAAGGATAAAGGGAAACTCACGAGACTCTTCAACTCTTCACCTAACTCGATAATCAAAGACGTGAAAGGAACTCATCACTGGGTTTGGTTTTTGGGGAGACACAATCAAGTGTCTACACAAACAAACAAAAGAAAATTAGAAAAAAAAAAAATTCAATTTAACGTTAACTATTTTATGAAGTTATGATTATGGCTTACTTGTGGTGGTATATTTTCTGTATTTGAATGATTTGACACTTTTTTCTTGTTATGTTTTGTCTGCTTTGACCGAGAGGCTTTGGCACTTACATCATGAAATTTTTCAGTCCAACTTTTTCTTCGCTTACCTCTTTTTTTCCCCTATTTTGGTTTCAAAGTAATATTGTTAGGAACACATGCTTGTAGCTGTTCACTTGAATTCACCTCAGAAGAAACTCTACCCTTTTCGATAGCAAGGCTCATAAATAACTTATCAACTTGAGAAATCAAATTATTTAACCCATTCTCTAAAAGTGATGATGATTCTTCAAAATTAGATGCTCTCGAAGAAACTTTCACAAATTTTTGACACAATGATTTAATTTATATCTACGAGTAGCATCCAACCGAGGGTCCTCAAGAATAGTTCTTCTAGAAACATCTTCCACAACTTCACTCCTAGCTTCTTTAGTCCAACGTTTCAAAACATATTTCTTAGGGACTAATTTATTGTTCATAGTATCAAGGACCTTTAATGCATGAGAACATAATAACCCCAGTCTTTCAAACATTTTGCAACTACATGAAACAGTTTCGTCGAAGGATCACCTAATACTTGATATTCTTTTCCAATATAGTTGTCATTCTCAAGGTCGGAAATTACAACTCTATATTCATTGGTAAGTTGACCTTCAACACGTGGCTTAATATAAGCTGCTGCCGACCACTCATATTCATCTTGAAATGCTTCAAAAATATTAGGAGTATATATTTGGCTAATTTTGCCTAAGTAAAGGTGTTCTCTTCATCTTAATTCTTGGTAGTTTTCTCTTGAAGCAAACTCATTGTGCAACTCATTTTGACGCTTTAATCCAAGAACTCTCTCAAATTGTTTAAAAAACCGCATTATATCCATGTTGCATTTTAGATAGTCTTTTAAGTCTTTATTAAAGCTTTCACTTAACTGAGTACTTTGCATCCCTAAAGAAAGCACATTTGTCATGTAACATTCTGCCCATTTTCTTTTCAAAGCATATATACTATCTAACCAAGTACCTTTGGTGACTATGCCACGCAATGCTTCGAATGCCTTTTCAAACTCCGCTTCTTCTTTGAAATAATACATATAAGCTTTGAATGCACGAAGAACATCTAATCCGTCATGTAATATGTGCTTGATTGCATTTTCTGTAATATGCCAAGTACATAATCCATGCCACACACAGGCATCACCCCTGAAATGGCCTTTCCCATAGCAATATCTTGGTCAGTGAAAATAGTCTTCGGCTTCTTGTTGCCATGTGTTGCTATAAATGTTTCGAATAACCATTTAAAAGATTCAGCTGTTTCTACATATAAAAGAGCTGCACCAAAAACTGTTGTCTCCCTGAAATGCTTAAAACCAACAAATACACCAAGTGGTCTATGCTCTTTATTTGTACAAAAGGTAGTATCAAAGGAAACTACATCTCCAAATACAGCATAATCAATAAGCAATTTTGCATCAGCCCAAAATATGTTTGTTATTTTCTCTTCACAGTCCAACTGAATTGAGTGTTGCAATGAAGGGTTCTCCACTGTTTGTAAGTGAAAGTATTTTAATAAACTTCCTGCTTCCCCGTACATCATATCTCTATGGCGCTTACTTCGTAGATAATTTTTATGGTCTTGATGAGTGTAGCCAAGATTGGAAGATCCACCCACATGAGCACCAATGAACTCATGAGCTGCTCTAGGACGAATTTTTGAATCATCCACAAGTTCAATATCAATGGCTTGTATTTCAGAAATTTTTCTCTGCGACGACAACAAGTGGCTAGTTTTCGGTGGATGAAGTACATGATTGTGTTCAGATACAAAATCATGAACCTGGTAATTTCCTGTAGATATAGTTAATATAATACCAATGCGGACCTTGCATTTGGTTCTTCTTTAAGCTTGAGAATTGGTTGTCAAGTGGTCTCGCTTGTCAGGTTGACGAAAACCCTCTTTTGAATAAACAAATCTCCTAGAAGTTACCTGTCCATCCTTGCCCCTGTTCTCATAATTCTTACGAACGTTAAATCCCATTTTCCCTTCATATTGTAACAAAAAATTCCAAGCATCCTCCACCGAATCAAATTCCATGCCTACCCAAGGAACCCAATTTCCTACTTCGTCGTTACTATATGTCATTCTAAGACTAATAAATTTTATTATTGCTATTAGTATGAATCATTAGAGATCATCATTCAAATTATAATTAATTTAAAGTGTAAAAATAAAAAAGATATAAAAAAACTGAAGTTTTTCAATTGAAATATAAACTAAAATAGGGCATATATTGGAGCAATTTCATCTTACTTGGAATGGTTGAATGAAAATACAAAATCACAAATTGTAGACTTCTTGATCAAATGTTGCGCCTTGAATTATTGTCAATGACAGATGATTGTTGCTTTAATTTTTTTTAATGGGTATATTTATAGGTTTAAATTTGGGGAAGCAAATAAAGAAAAAATTAATTCGCTTAACAATGGTGGAGATATAGGCTCATAGTAGTGAAGATTACGGATCATAGTAGTCAAGATTTTGGTGGGAAAATAATTACTCCTAGTGGTGAATATTTGGTGGAAAAAGCACTTAAGCAGTTTAGGCACCTACGTTACTTCGGTAATTGCTAATTGCCTTTTTTTTCTTTTTTTTTTCTTTTTTTTTAATGAATTAAGGGAGCAACATCAACCGTTGATATACATGGAGAGCTGTGATAAGCCCAACTCTACATGGTAGAATTTTCCTCCAACTCTAGAGGATCCGAACGCATTACTCTCTCTTTTCCATCTTTCTCTCCTCTACTTTAATTTCTGTCTCCTCTAAGCGTTTTCCCCGCCAGTCCGCCACCACTGCCAAGGTTTCTTACCGACTATCGCCATCATCTCCCTTCTACCGTCGTCACTTCCTTCCATCATCATCTTTACTCCATTTTTCTTATTAACAAGAGGTGCTAAATTCAATTCATTAGTGGTCGAATTGACCAATGATTTATGATCGACAACCTTCACACTCAAATTTGACAACAAAGGAATTGAATTATGCCTACGTTGAGATTTTTTAATGAATTACTCCCTTTGTTTTATAATAATTGCAACACTTTCCTTTTACATCCATTTAATAATAATTACAATACTTCTTTATTTGGTAAGAAACCACTACTAATTTATTATTTCTCTTTCCTACCAACCCCACTTACATTATTTTTCTTATTTTTTTTTTATTAATTTTCTCTTCTACTAACAATTAAATACATCCTCACTAACTATATTTTATAATATAGAATTCCCCTTTTGGTTACAAGAAAATGAAGTAAATTGTGACGCATTTGCTATGACGCTTTTAAAAAATGTCGCAATTTATTTTTGACCACCAACCTATTAATTACATATATTGGTGGGAGGAGGGGTGTTTTTTTTTTAAAAAAAAAAATTTAATTATTATTAAAATAACATATATTAAGGTTAAATTAGTCATTAAGTCTTTAGTTAACTAGGGTTCGACTTATGATTGTATTTTAACGTCATTAATGTCACCATTGGATTATTATATTAATTAAAGTTCAGCAGGGATAATAAAAACTTTTACAATTTACCACTGAGAATATTAAAAAAAAAAATAGTGTTACCAAAAAGAATTCCCCTTAAAATTTTTGTTTGAGGGGGTTTAACCAAATAAAAGTTGTGAGACCCATTTATAAATTTAGCTTGTACTTCTTTTATTTCTTCAATACTGTAACATGTAGAAAATTCCGAAATTATGCTCTCCAAATTACAATTTTAATCTTTAAATATTTTATTTATTATATAACAATTAATATTATAAAAACTTGATATTGTGAAAGTATATACTACCTCCATTTTACATGATATACAACAATTGGGTATTTTTTTTTTTTGTAAGAAATAAAATATTTAATTGTTACCTATAATATAAAATGGAGGTAGTATATTAAAATAAATATAATAATATTTCACAATTTTAACTAATGTAATTAAAGAGAAGTGTATGAATATTGAATAGTATCATATGATTAGTTGTATTGAAATTGAACTACGGTTTTTATTAAGGGAAACCAAATGAAAAGATAATAAAAGTGTCTTTTTTATTGTTCCTTATCTTAGTTGCTCCTATTCTATTTAATAATAATAAAAAATAAATAAAATCATAATGTAGGAGTTCTTTTAATTATGGAAAGTTGGATTACTAATTCTACTTCATATTGAATTGAAGTAGCTAGGAGTTATCGTACTTATTTATTAACTTTATAAAATCAAATGTAATTCTTATTTCCTCATATTCTTCATTAGCTCCAAGCTCTCTTTTTCTCTCTATAAAGTATTGACATTTTTCTTCTTTTTTCCAAGCATAATTTTCATTGTCAAATTCATAATGATTTGTGAAGGCGAGAGAATGAGGTGGTTAAATAATAAGAAACACCGTTTTAGGGTAGGACAAGTTATTAATGAAATCGATGCAAATTATGTACCAATACAAACTCTTGGAAAGGGGAGTTACAGTTTGATTTGTTCAGCGATCAACACGGATACAATTGAAAAAGTCGCACTTAAGAAAATAAGTGATGTATTCTTCGATCACATTGTGGCTCTTAGGACCTTAAAGGTAATGATAATCCGCAATGTTTCGTCATGACTACGTGATTGGATTACGGGATGTTATGATCACTTCCCCTAAAAACAGTTTTAAAGATATTTATTTAGTTTACGAAATCATGGATACTGATCTGGATCACATAATCAAGTCTCCTCAACCACTTTCTCATGATTACGTCAAGTTTTTTATGTTTCAGGTTTGTCTATTTTTAACGAGTAACTAAATATAGATTTAATTTCCTGTTTTATGTTTCAAGATTTAATTAATTTTAATGTATAAAATGCATAACAATAATAATGTTATTTACTAGTAATACATACTAAATTTATGTTTTATGTTTCAAGACTTAATTAATTTTAACGTATAAAATTATTCATAAAAATAATGTATTTACGTTTATACTCATTCTTAGTTTGTGTTTTTCTGTATGTAGTTACTGGAAGGCATGAAGAATCTCCATTATGCAAACATAGTTTATCGTGATTTAAAATCGGCAAATATTTTAATAAATGCAAATTTCGACCTGAAAATATGTCACAAAGGTGAATGTAATGTTAGAATTTATGGAAGTGTTGATAGGCTTTGGTGTTTTCGGAGTAGTAGTTTGGAAAGAGAATGAGTGAAAAGTATAAAAAAAAAAAGGTTGACTTTTATTAATTTGGTTATGTTTCTTCTTTTTACATCTCCATCATCATACATGGCCATCTATTTATAGGCCTAGCTTAGAACTCTCTAGATTTAGCTAGTTGTATTTCTAATTCTAGATTATTCTACCTAATTCTCTAATTTTCTACATACCACATGTTACATCACATGCTAAATATATTTACAAGATATTTCTACAAGTTTTTACAGTATTGTTCTAGATTTTTCCAATATCTCATGTTATATTTTTATACAACATAATTCTAGATTTTTCTAGATTATTATTTTTTAACAGGTGAATCATTCTTGAGTGATTATGTAGTAACGCGCTGGTATAGAGCATCCGAGTTACTTGTCTGCCACGACAACTATGATGCAGCAATCGACGTTTGGTCGATCTATATGATGCATCTTTGCGGAGATATTAGGGCGCAAACCTCTCTTCCCGGTGGAAATCCCCTCGAGCAAATTAAACTTATCATAACTTTCTTGGAAGTCAGAGTGAATCTGATCTCGCCTTCATAAAAAATCAAAATGTTGTTAAGTACAACAATGGATTGCCTTATTCAAATGGGGTTTGATTGGAGGATGAATATCCTTGGGCTAATCCTTTGACCTTAGACTTGTTGCGAAAAATGCTTGTTTTGAATCTAACAAAGAGGATTATAGTCACAGAAGTGATTCGACACCCTTACATGGCTGACAGCATGCATATTCCAACTGAATATCCTCCTGCTCAAAGGCCACTCGACATTGATATTGAGGCGAATGTAGGAGAGTCATGTCTAAGAGAGTTGATGTGGAGAGAAATGGTGTTTTATCATAATGTTTGATCTCTAGAAAATTCGAGTTGTACTAAACAATTGATGGTTTCTCCAAAGTTGAAAAAAATAAAAAAATAAAAAAAAAAACCAATTGATGGTGAAATAGCTTAGGTCTACTTTGGTTATTGTTTGTGAATTCAAATGTGTTAGATATAAGAAAATTTAAGGGAAATTCTCTTTGATAACACTATAATAATCCAATGGGGACATTAATGACGTTAAAATACAATTATAAGTCTAACCCTAATTAACTATAGGGTTAATGACTAATTTAACCATAAATGGCTGAGTTGGTGGGGAAGGGATTTTTTTAAAAAAAAATGTGCCACAAAATCCCCACCCTATAATTTTCCTAAAAATTTTTGCAGCACCTAGAAGTGCTGTGATTATTACGAAATCAATGGAGTATTTCTTTCTCTCACCTCTCCTCTCTTTTAGATCTGCTATTTTATATTGATGCGAAGGGCATTAATGGTGGTTTGCAAGGTGGGATTGGGTTAATTAGTTGGTTGATGTGGTGGTTCATTCAAGGTAGTGCTAGCAATGGTGTAACTCTATTTCAAGCTTGGCTTGCTATAGAGGATAACAGTGAACGAAAGTTTTATGGCTTTTACCCAGTAAAGATGCCAAAGTTTTAATTTGAAAAAGAAAATATCACCTTATAACAAATCCTTCTGTAATTTTTGCCCCATTGATTAGTACTCCCTTAATTACTCCCTCCGTTTTTATATACTTGCTCCATTTTTCCATGTGCAGATTTTTAGGAGAAATTGGAGAAAGTAATAAAATATGGAGGTAGTGGGGTAGGTGGAAGAGTAAAAAATTGTAAATATACAAAAGTAGTTTAGAGAATTGGAGGAGAGAGAATATGAAATTAATAAGAGAATGATTAATGTTAGGTCTACTAGTTGAGAGAAATTAATTAAATATTGTAAAAACTTTCCAAATAAGGAAATGGAGCAAGATTTAAAAAACGGCCGAAAATGGAATGTGGAGCAAGTATTTAAAAATAGAGGGAGTACTTCAAGAAAAATCCAGATAAGGCCTTAAAAGTAAAAATGTAGGAATTGGAAATTCCTTGATAATTAGAATTCCTACAAAACATGGGAATTATTTTACCCCACCTTACCTTAGTAAATTAGAATTCCTAAATAACATGGAAATTAGCTTCCTACATATATTTTTTTGATGAAGTTACTTTATTGCCCTAAAAAATTTGTAAAAAACATTGAAGTTGTAATAATACATGTTCGGGGAAGGGCCCAAATCTATAAAAATATTGAAATAACCATAATGTTCCTTTGATACACCCTAGACCAAGAATATATCAAAAACAACCATGACACATATATCAAGACACCCTAATATTAAGCCTGTACAAAACTATCTGAGAATCCAAAAATCTGATCTGCAACCAATCAGAATTTTTAGGTATTTGATACGAGTTTTCATTTCGATTCGGATATCCGATCCGAAAAGCGAATATTGGATGCGTATTTGATATTGATTTTCTAATTTTTGGATATTCGAAATCCGAAATACAGAGGCTGAAATAGTGAAATATATACTACCTCTGTTTCGTATTTGCAACTTTGGAATTTTTTATCTCACAAATAATACACCAAAGTTGCATAAAATACGGACCAGAGGTAGTATAAATTTTTTAAATTGTTCATATAAAACTGTCCATGTATTATTAATTTATTATAATATTCTTAATATATTTTTATGATAATTTTTATTGCAAAAGACTACTATTTTGTTAAAATATGTTGTAGAGTTTAAGGATAAAGAAGCTATAAAATTGGTGAAATTTAGAAAATAACCATGATCAATTTTAATTAATATTGGATAACGAATATCTGAACCATCCGTTCCGTATATTTTGGATATCTGAATACTATTGGATATCCGAAATTTTCGGATCGGATTTTGATATCAGTTTCTTATATCCGAGTAACCAAAATGGGTCGGATGTTCGATCTGTGAACAGGCCTACCTAATACCGCCTAACAATGCCTAATATGGCCTAGAACGGCCAGAAACCCTAATCAATCAGTTAATTCTCTCCTATAAATAATAGTCAGCACATATTAAACGGGTAATTAATTTTCTCCTTATTCTCTCTCTTTACAAACTTTACCTCTCTAAACGATTGACTAACTTGACAATCGGAGGGGCTTTCTCAAGAACACTTCCTGAGGTAGTTAACTAACTTTCTCAGTTTGTAGGACTTAGTTTGACCAGATGAGTGGGCTCCCCCATTCACAGATCTCAAATTTCTTTTGTAGAAATACTTGTGAACTGCATAAAGTTAACCAAACAAAACATAGGAAGTTAATTCATGGCAAATACAATTTCCTTTATGTCAACCAAGTATGATTTTAGTAATTCCTAAGAATTATAACTTCCCAAACATTTTAACTTCCTATGGATATTTAATTCTCATATGCAACCAAACGAGGCTTGGTTTATCAAATGAGATGTACACCCTCCATTTTTAAATACTTGATCCACTTTCCTTTTGCGGCCGTTTTTAAATACTTGCTCCATTTCCTTATTTGGAAAACTTTTACAATAATTAATTCATTTTATCTCAATTAGTGGACCCAACATAAATCATATTTTATTAATTTCATATTCTCTCTCCTCCAATTCTCCACTAGTTTTGTTTTTTACAATATTTTATTCTTTCACCAAACCCACTACCTTCATACGGAGTATTTTATTTACTTTCTTCAATTTCTCCTAAAACTCCGCGCATGGAGAAATGGAGCAAGTATTTAAGAATGGAGGGAGTAATTAAGTTCATCTTAATATGTAACTTCCAAATATGAAATTTTCATTATTTTTCGTTATGCAGACAACCCAATAACACAAGGCCTCATAATTCGTAGGGTCCAAAATCTGTTTTTTTTTTTAAAAAAATAAGTACAAAAATTTTTCTTACACCGTAAGAAATACTTACTCCGTATTTTTTACTTTGACTAGTTTGGTGATTTATAGATACGATAAAATATATTCATATGAGATCTTGTTAAACAAAGGAATTAGAAAATTAAACTTGGGGCAGTTGGTTAGTATGTTTGATTGACCGAGTTATGGAGGCATTTTTTGCATAGGCTTGTTCTCAAACTTGCAATAGTGGATTCTATCGTTTAGACTGTAGATCAATGACCGTTCGTTTAATGTGTCAAGATAAAAAAGTACTCGTACTTAAATTTGCAATTGTTTTAACTAAAACCATTACTTAAGCTACTAGTCATGACAAAATCCAGTATATACAGTTGAAGAGTTATCAACATTCAACAATTTCTAGCTCCATAATCTTCCTATAAAAAAATGAGAGATGTACAATGTAATGCAATAAGCTTCGAAAGCCGCAAGGGTGAACTTATTCATTCATGTTGGGATGCTAAGACCAGAAGCTTCTACCGTTGAAGTAGTGTAGAATCTGAAGTCAGACAGCAATAGCCAAACCTTCTGTTTTATTCTTAGCAGCAGTTTCATTACCCTGAACTTGGTGAATTCAACAGCACCCATCAAAATACTTGGATTTTCTAAAAGAGAGTTTCTACTGTACTCAATTATCCAAGTATTTGGTTCAAATTGCACAACAGAAGCACTCCATTTTCTTAAAATCCATGTCATGTTCACCTCTCGAACAGTATAAATGATCTTGCCTTCAGGCCACTGTTAAATGAACAGAACGTAATTCAGAAAACAGCAGCAATCTTAGAAGCCCATAAGTAAAAATGTACTACAATACTACATAGTATATACTATATTTTTGGATTTGATTTTAAGCTTTAATATCTTTAATTCCTCATCAAAAAGTTGAATACTCTTACTCAAAGCCTCAACCCTCAAGGTACAATTGTCTGATTGAAATCAACTCTTTACAAGTTTACAGGATTAACATGATATCTACATTGTAAAATGACCAGATATTATTCTAACATATAATCTTAGCTCAATTAATTGTTCATATAAGCAGGTAATTTGGGTATATATGTATCTATACATTAGTCTTAACCTGGCTCGCTCACCTCAGTAATTCTGCCAGACAACACCTTGAATGATCGCGACGAAAACTCGGCTGTTAAAAGACCAGCAGTCTGCAGAGGCCACCCCCATATCAACACTTCTTCTGCTGCCGATTTGTACAATGTGCAATATGACATTGAGATCAAGCCATCCTGAAAATATACAGCATATTTTGTTAAATCAATATCATAAAATTGGTCATTTGCTTCTGCCTTATGACCCATACCAATTGCAGAAAAATTCTCAAGTCTATAACATAATTGACATGTATACACTATTGTTGTTCGACAATTAACAGTCACCTATACTATTATTTGAATGTCCGGAAGATGTCAGTATTAACAACGGGTCAATCTATAAAAATCACTCTATATATCCCTAAATTTGTAACATTTAAGATATGAAATCATTGTTTACCTGATTAATATCCCAGGAAGAATCACCAAGAATGCAGCTTGATACTGTAACACCAACAGAATCATTCAATTTTTTCTGAATCAAAATCAATCTTTCACTCAAATTCTCAACCCCAGAAGATTCTTCAACAATCTCTCTCAAAATCTCCCCTGATAATTTGGGCCGTAAAACCCGAATAATCCCCCAAGAAAACCCAAATTCCAACCCAAGAATCAACCCAATCAACAAAACCCACCTCAAAAACTTCCATCCCAACCCCAATTTCTTCTTCTTCGGCTCAACAATCTTCGATCCAACCGTTTTTGCTGTTGATCGAACAACTGTCTTCGACGATGCAACCTCAGCAATTGGTGGAGTTTTGGAAATTGGAGTAGAAAGAAGAGTAGGATCAATCGAAACCGGGGTTATATCGACTTCCGGTTTCGAGGCCGAAAGCTTAGTAAGAGAGCTTTTTTGAACACTCATTGACATAAGATCTAAGGTAGCAGTGATACTATCTAAACACATTTTGCAGGTACAATTGGCGTCTTTGCGGCAATCTGGGAAGTAATTGGTTTCTCTTTCATCTTGGAAATCCGATCTGTTGTCTTCCATGGTTATGGGTTGGAGAGATTTTGGAGAGAGAAGCACAGTTTTCATGGTGGATTTTTTGGGTTCTTGGAGTTTGAATGTGATTTTGAGAGTTAGGGATTGTATGAAAAATGATGAATTTTAATTTGTTTGAATTTGAAATCTTAACGGTCGAGTCTGGCGCTTTAGGATTTGTTTGGGTTGGGCCTATATAATCTGGGTCTGTGGGCCGTATCTTTCAGGACACTATATGTGTATAAACATTTCCATTAGTCTTCCCTATGTAATTCTCCTTGTCTTGATTACATTTCCATTAGTACTTCCTATGTAATTCTATTTGTCTTGTTTGTTACTTGTTTTCCGTGTTATTATTGTTAATTATCGTTAGTCACATACAAGCTACTAAGCTAGTACACTCTGCTTTCCCTTTCATGTAATAAGAAAGCAATTAAAACAAGAAATTCAATCAACAAAATAAGATAGACCAATAAGATATAGTGGTATTCCCTCCATATTTTATTACTTGCTTCATTTCTCCGTGCTTGGAGTTTTAGGAAAAATAGTAGAAAATAATAAAATATGATGGAAGTGGGGTTAGTTGAAGACTAAAGAAATTTAAAAAAAAAATAAAAAATAAAAGTGAGTATAAGTGGGGAGGAGAAAGAATATGAAAAATATTAAAATATGATGTGAGGGGTTGGGAGGAAAATAGTTAAATATTGTTAAAAGTTTCCAAGAATGAAAATGGAGCAAGTAATAAAATACGGCCGCAAAAAGAAATTAGAGCAAGTAATAAAATACGGAGGGAGTACATAGATAATTAGGTCACTTACGTCTCTGATAAAATGATAAGTGCAACTTGATTAAGAAAATTATTTAAGGCGTGTTCGGCGCTAGCTTTTGAGTAGCTTTTAGGTAGCTTTCAGTGTTTTGACTTAGTCAAACCACTACTTAACAAAAAATGTGAGTGTTTGGCAAAGTAGTGGTTAAGGTAGCTTTTAGTGATGGAGGTAGTTTTTATGAAATGTTAGAAATATTAGTTTTTGAAGTTAGAGGTAGCTTTTGAGGTAGCTGTTGAAAATTTAATCTATAGCTTTAAAAATAAAATATTGATTTTTATATGTAACAGCTAGTCAACCGCTACTTTACCGAACACTTATACCTAAATTATCTATCTTCACAGCTAACAGTCTACCTACACAGCTAACAACCACCTTCACAGCTAACAACCACCTTCACAGCTATATTTTGCTGAACACGCCCTTAAAAACATTAAATGGTAATTATACATGATTGCACAACAACACAAAAAACTTATTGTGGAGCTAGTCCACGGGAGGCCAATTACTTTTTTAGGTACAAAAATGATTAGAAATCAATAATCTTAGTTAGTGACAATTATAAGCCTAACATAATGATTGGATAGCCAATTTATGGATGATGATTTATCATGGTTTTCTAAGGGAATAATATTATGTTCGGTTAGTGTTGTGCACTTGAATGAAATCCTATCCCATTTAACCCCTATCTATGCCTATCATTTGCTTTTGTTCGAATAACCACTTTCTAATTCATAATCATGCTCTACAACTTAAATTAATAGACATTTAAAAACATTTACATAATAATAATAATAATAATAATAATAATAATAATAATAATAATAATAATAATAATAATAATAATAATAATAATAATAATAATAATACCTCCGTTAATTGTTATCTGCAACTTTGGAATATTTTATCTCTCATAAATAATACCCTAAAGTTGCAGATAACAATTAACGGAGGTAGTAATAATAATAATTATTATTATTATTGTCAAAATTTATACACAACTAGAAAACAGGAAGATTTCGACAGACTGGTTCTGACGGACACGAAATTCCGTTGAATAATTCCGATGGAATTGTTCCGACGAATTCAACAATTCTGACGGATTTATAATCCGTCAGAAATTTCCAACGGAATTCTCCGTCGAAATATAATAAAGAAAAAAAATTAAAACTTTTTACCAAACCCTAAAACGTAAATTTCTGCCTCTCTTTCTTCTCTCCTCTTTCTCTCTCCTCTTCTCCTTCGTTATCTGCTGCTCTTCTCCTTCTCTTTCTCTCCCCTCTTCTCCTTCTTTTCTACTACTCTTCTCATTCTTCTTTCTCTCTTCTCTTTTCTCTTCTCCTTCTCTTTCTCTCTTCTCTTTCCTCTTCTCCTTCCCTTTCTCTCTTCTCTCTCCTCGTCTCTTTTCTTTTTCGCCGGTGTGGGGTTGGGGGGGGGGGGGTTCATGACGTCGATTT
Organism: Chenopodium quinoa; assembly: GCF_001683475.1. Lineage (NCBI taxonomy): Eukaryota > Viridiplantae > Streptophyta > Magnoliopsida > Caryophyllales > Amaranthaceae > Chenopodium > Chenopodium quinoa. The sequence continues at coordinate 1,718,572 of NW_018743783.1, forward strand.
GGTTTTCTTTCTCGCCGACATGGAGGTGCGGTGTTCTCTAGAAAATAATGGTTTTTTAGGATCTAGAGTTTTCATGGTCGAATTTGGCAATATTAAACCAAATTCTAGGTGACATTCAAAGCCAAATTCGATTTTAAAGGTATGTTTTCTTATTTTTAAATTTTTTTTTAATTGTTTTGTTAATTTTTGAGTTGTGATTGTTGTTTTGGTGGGTGATTGGTCGGAAACTCGGAATAGGTAGGGTTAGGGTGGTAGTTTTGGGTTTTGTTTGGGTGGTTTTGAGTGATAGATATGGGTTAGTTGGGTGGTTTAGGGTGGGTGGGTTCGGATTAGGTAGGTAAGGTGATAGATCTGGGTTAGTTGGGTGGTTTTAGGTGGGTTAGGATTAAGTTGGTTAAGGTTGTGGGTCTGGTGGGTGGGTTCGGGTTAGGTGGGTTAAGGTGGTGGATTAAGGTGGTGGATCTGGTGGGTTAAGTGAAGGATTTATGTCTTCATCAAGTGCAATTACTAGATATATCAAGGATCATTTTTATGGAGATAATTAGTTCATTCTTTTGGGTCGTTATTGTTTGTTGCTAGATATGATAAATGATTGGGCTAGTCAAACAGTCCAAAACCCAATAGAATAGATCATATCACACAAGGGTTTTGGATTGAACAAGTATGAAGCCCATTAATGGGCCTCATAAGGTAATGTCAAGCCACATAATAAGTTAGGCTAGAGTATTTGGTTTGGGTTAGGAGTTTAGGCTTCACATGGACTCTAATTATATATGTGATATATAAATAGAGGCCTTGCCTAGGTTATGTATACAAGTCACAATTAACCCATACAGTGAATTGTGAAGCAAGCAACCAAAGCTCTCTAACCCCCTCTCTCACACGCCTCTCTCCTCCTCTCTCCCTGTCCGTACAGACGTCGGCCCCCTAGTGGCTCACGGTGGTGGTGGTGTTGGTTCGTGGTTCATTCATTCCTCTCCTCTCCCTAAAAGGTTGATTGAAGGGTTCAATCACGACTAACTAGCATTAGTGGAGGTTCAATCCTTGCCCGTGGACCAAATAGAGGAATCACGTTTGGGGTTTTAGTTCTCCTTATTGTTCTTGCTCGATCACTCGTGGAATCACGTTTCAAAGGTATAATTATGTGTTCTTTATGTGTATGCAAAGATCTTGATTATTAGATGCTTATAAATATGATTCATGTAATTCCGCTTATATTTAAAGTCCTACATTAAGGTGGTGCGACTGGTGGGTTAAGGCGAGTTGATTTCTTACGCGTAGTGGCGGTGGGGGCTGGAAGCGGTGCTGCGGTTAGTTTTTTTTTTAAATTTCTTCGTTAAAGTTTTCGACGGAATTTTCGTCGGAAATTTTCGGTGGAGTACATTCTGTCGGAAATTTCCTACGGACTTTTCCAGGTCGAAAAACTTCTTCCGACGGACTGAATTCCGTTGGAAAAGGTAGTGTTTCCTACAAATGCTTTTCAGACAATCGGTTCCGATGGAAATTCCGTCGAAAAACGGTTTTCCAACGAAAAACAGGGTGTTTCCGACGGAATAATTCCGTCGGAATTTGCCTATTTTTAGTAGTGATATATAAATTAGTGTGTGGTTTGGGTGTTGCATATATATGCACCAAGTTGCTACTTTAGTGTGTGGTTTGGGTGTTGCATATTCACCAAGTTGCTACTTTAAAATACCGGAAAAACTTGTGTGGACCTGGTTCACAATAATATTATTTTGGACCCGAGATTCATACACGCGTAAGTGACTGTATCTTGAACATAGTGACCCATAATCTTAATATAGTAATCTTAATCTTAACATAGTAAACTTTATTAAAACTTGTTTATATGACCTTTATATTATTGTGAATCTAAAGTACGACGAAATGTTGAACATAATTGAATAACCCTAATTATAATATAATGACCTTTATTAATCATATTAGCTAAAATATAAAAAAATTCATTAGAAAAATAATTGACCTATTAGGACCTTTATAATAACACATTGACTTTTATTTTAACATAATAACCTTTATTTTAACATAGTGACTTTTTTTTTAATTAATAAAATGACTATAATATCTATAATATAGTATTAGTGGTTGCTTCAAAAAAAAAAAAGTATTAGTGGTCCACAATAAATTAATGTGAACCATGTTTATTTAAGAGTTTGCATTAAAACATAATGTTAGTAACAAAGAAGATTTAAATAGAATAACCATCCATTCTTGTAATTGTTGAGGCTATTCCTCTTTATTTATATAATCTAGGCTACATAATTATTTTTTTTCTTCCTTTTTTGGGCTTACTTAAAGATATACCTCCTCTATTGTTATTTACTTGCAAGTAGTTGCAACACAACCTTGTGACACGCATTTTAAAGTCAAGATTATACAATATAAACGAATAAATTAATCAAAATAATTTTAATACATGGTTCCTAATCCTTCCCTATTCCCGATGTTAAAATTATTTTAATGAAATCATTTGCTTACCTTTAATAATCACCTAAAAAAGTGCGGGCCTAAAGACTGTGTTGTAAATAAAAGAAAACGAAGAAAATATTTATTTATGTGTATATAGAGGCACAAATATCTTTAAAACATAATGTTATGAAGAATTGTGATTTTATATCCTTGGGGTTTGCTCGTTTAGGGGGGGGGTAGTTTTACCAAACTACCTTCAGTGTTCAAAGCTTGTGAGATATTTTTTTCCCATATATTTTGATATGGAATAAGTCATTGTTCACTTCACCTTTAAAAAAATATTACAAAGTAAAAATAAGTTCATCAGTTCAATAATAATAAATCCAAGTCAATAAATATAAGTTTAGTTCAGTAAAAGTCACTAATGTTCAGTAAAAGTAATTTCAGTTTCGTAAAAATAAGATGAAAAGAAAAATCAAACTATATCAATTGTTCTAAAACAAGTAATGTGGCTCTGTTCACTACATCTTATTTTTGCTGAACTGAAACTATTTTTATTGAATTGAAATTATTTTTGCTGATTCTCAATTATATTTCCTCTTTAAGGTTACTGGTTTTTTTACTGAAGTGAACTTAATTGTAATAAACTTAACTTATTTTGACTGAACAAAATTTATTTTTACTGAATTTAAATTAATTTAACTAAATATTTTTTTTAAAAGTGAAGTGAGCATGACCTATTGTTTTACAAATTCAACCCAAATACCTAAAACTCCAAAATCATAAAATTGATGAATAATCGTGACATGAAAAACGCTACAAAACTGTGACAGAACATGTGAAATGTCATTAAAGTCAGATTTTATGTCACATGATCGATTTTTCAATTTTGTGCATTAATCATTCACGGAAAACGCTGGGAATTCGTTCACTACTAACTAATCCATATCAGGTTTCCAAAACGTTTGCAAGTCCATCTGCACCCAGGATCTCGTCTAGTATACAGAACGTTTTCACAAACAATACGTTATAATTATAAGCGAAATTTTAATCCCTATATTTATCAATTACATTAATCATGTACTAACTTTTACTATAGTCGTTACTACGAGAAATATAAAATACATGTATGAAAAACAAAGGTTACTACGTATGTAAAATGTTGTTAAATACAAGTACATATTTATATATACTACATATATAAAGTTGTGTACAACTTAAAATCAATTTTTTTTACCTCTATATAGTTTTACTACAGTAGTATTTAATTGTAAATGGTCAAACTAATACGTTTATATGTGTCAATTTTAAATGTGTCAATTCTCCAGATAAGGATGTAATTTCCCATCTCTCGTCCTGTTAGAAGAACAAATTTCATTTTTAAGACGAGCATACTAAAACTTTTTGGTCCTCAAATAAATTACTAAACCTAAAATTCCAAAAAAGCTTAAAAATAGTCCAAGTTTATAGAGAGATTTATTTAACAGAATTCACCGCTGTACAAAACAAAATAAGATAGAAATAAAAAAAACTATCTAAACAAAAAAATAGAGCACCCCTGTTTGATAAACAGAGGGCTTATAGAAACTTAGATCATTCTCCTAACGCTTTTTCATTCACGATTTTATGTTCGTCATTCTTTATCGATTCTTCCCCTCCTCGCCGGGCTTTATACTCGGCTTCGGAACCTTTCAAAGGACTTGAGGAGCAGTATTTGATCTTGCATATTTTTTAGCAGAAGAGTGAGATAACTCTCCAGACCTTCTCCTAAGCATTTGGCGCATACCATCAGCAACCCTCGAAGCCGGGCTAGACTTGTAGTTGCTGCAGAAAGACATGTGCGCGCTCACAGCATTTTCAACCCCCGCTCTATTTACCTCGTCTCGCACCGCTACGGAGCATAACCCACATAACCATTTTCCATTGAAGTTTGCCTTTACTGCATCTATGTATTCTACTGTGCATTCCTCTTTCAGTCCACAACACTCACACTTTACTAGCTCTACCTCCATTATTTATTTTATATTTTACTTCTTTTGAAATAAAAAGGGGAAAAATAGGTTTAGTTTTGAGGATTTTGGTTGAAAACTAGAGGGTTTTTTTGTGGTGAAGTATGAGTAGTAGATGTTTGTAAGGTGAGAAGAGAGATAGCAAGCTAAGAGAGAGGGGATGAGAAGGAGGAGTATATATAGTGGTGGGGAAAATCAGCCATAATTTGCTGCATGTTCTAAGGGAACATGGGTAGTGGGGAAATAAGACAAATGGGGTCACCTTTTTTTTGGGTGGGATACCTAATGTGTTGATTAATCGTTGCATCATTTAACACTATCATATTTGTCACCAAAAATATAAAATAAAAATTATAAAACAAAATTTGGGTGATTCCTGTCAAATTGACATATTCTGTTCACTTTATTTGTACTGATTTAAAGAGGAATATTTCTTAGGGCAGTGATCCAGGGGTCGCCTCGCATCCTCAGGGTACAGGTTCGAGCCTCACCATGAAATTCCCCTTCCCTACCCTTTGGCATTACCAGCCATGTTTTGTGGTAGGAGCCTTTGGTTGGGACCCAATTAACCTTACTGTATAATTTTTTTTTTTTATTTTTTTATTTTTTATTATTGTTTCAAAAAGAAATGTTATGTAATCCAAACTCCAATCCCTTGTAAAATGACCATTTTATGATTTGTTTTTTTTAGGCTTGTTCATTATTATTTTTATTTTTTAAAGTGTATCAGTATGACCAACACATAAATTTAGGAATAAGAGTTAAACAAGGTAACAAGGAATTGTTCTCTGTTTACCTTATTGTCACTTATTTTAGATGTAAAAATTCAAATAAGTTCAACATTACTAAGTTCTGATAAGGATTATCCAAGTAATAATTACAATAAGTTTTAATAAGGTCAATAAGTTCATTCAGGTAAGTTCAAATGAGATAAGATAAGTTCATATAAGGGAAAATCGATCAGGTAAATTAAACACACCTTAAGTGAGGTTTGTTGGGAATTAAAAATAATAGAAAAGATATAGTGGTGTAATAATTTTTTAGAAGTAAAAAATGTAAAAGGAGAGAAATAAGTAAAAATAAAATAAAAAGTATTCGCTTGGTAGAAATGGGGATCCCAATTTACTGTTGGTGTAGTGGTGATTGAGACTATACTTGGTAGGGAGGAATGTCTGTTCGATCCCCCACAACAGCAATTGGGAGGGAATTGGAACCTAACCACCCAAAACTAATCCCCAAATCCGAATTAGCCCAAAGGGTGAAGCGGGTGGAACAAAAAAAAAAAAAAGTCCAAAAAAAGAAAGTTATACACTTATAAAAAAAACGATCAAGAAAGTGATGCACTTAAATAAAATAAATAGAGGGAGTAGCAAAATCCATATGGTTTATCAATAAAAGCTTCCAATCTAATATTTAAGGTGTTTAATTGAGGTACTCCGTAGTTGACATGTTCGTACCGTAAAAATGAACAATTAGGTGTTTTAGATTAAGACTTTGCTCAATTTACCTTATTTTTACTTGTTCAAGAAACTTAATTGATAAGGATTTAGTAGATTTCATATAACAAGTTCATTTAATATAAGTTCAATTGAATTCAAATAATTTCTACAACAACTTAAATAATAAAGGTAAGTCATGAGGTGAATAAATATATTCAGAGGTACCTTGCCTTTAAGAAAGGAAATTTTGTGTAGAAGTACCCGCAAGATAGGGTGATTTGTGAACAACTACCCATATTTTTTTATTTGTTTACAACTATCCGCAAGTTTGAAAACATTTGGGTAGCACTACCCATTAACGTTTTTCGTCCAATTTACCCGTTAGTGGGCCCACTTTTTAACTTTTCCCACCCAATTTACTCCCCCCCCCCAACTACCTTCTCTCTCTCCTAATTTATTTCCCTCCATTCTCACTCTCTTCTTTCACCTTCTTCAATTGACCTCGAATCTCTAACCTAAGCAGCGAATTTTCACCATCATCTTCACCTCCTTTTCAGAAATTTGGCAGCCCTACCAACCTTTTCTTTGTTGTCTCTCTCTCTTCCAACATAACTCATCTTGTTGCTTTTTTGGGTAACTCGAAGTAAATGAGTGAAATTACAGCAATGGAAAAGGGGGAAAGTGAAGTAAATATACAAATTAATGAAGCAAATCAAGGACGAACAAGGTACATTGGTGTATTCACCTTAAATTTCTGTCCTTTTCCGTAAATAATGTAGAAATTATTCAAACCCTAAATATTTAAATACTCGAAATTGGAACCCTAATTTTTTAATTGACAAAATTGACTGGACAATTAAACAATTACAACACTTTATCACATAATTAATTAACGTTAAACTTGATTGAGGTTGTTGTTGAGCTTTGATAATTGTGCATTAGTTGCTTGGTTGTTTGCCCTGCTTATTTTATGCTATGCATGTTGTTTGACTGAATGTAGTCACATTGTTATGTATATTTACTGTTATCAATGATGTAGGGAACTTCCATCATATGTTGACATGAATATCTGGGTCAGTGGGGAATTCGAATACAAAAAAGGTAAGACAAAATATTTGGGGGGAGGGATGTTTATGAGATTGAGTTGTTCGTTGAAGGAACTTAATGTTGGGAATTTGAGGAAGTGGGTGATCCAAGCATATGATTTAGTGTGCAGTAGGGTACCCCAGAATTTCAGTGTCTGGTACAGGTTACATGACAGAAACTTGACTAATGGAAGGAGGAAGGTGGAGACATTTGATGACATTATCAATTTGGTCAACAGTAGGGATAAATTTGATAGAGTTGTAATTTGGGCCTTAGTTGAGAAACCAAACCCAGTCCAGCAACTTTAACAGGGCCTAGGTCCAAGGACAAAGAACTTTAGCTTTGTACCTACTTTGACACCTAAACCAGAACCCCCAACTTCTTCTGTTTTACCATCTACCAGCACAAAATTGAAGCTCATTAAAAAAGAGGTTAAGCCTGTTAGGTGGAGCTTGAGGTTATCTCCCAAAAAAGGCAAAGTAGATGATGATGATCTGATGATGATGATGGGGAAGTTGTAGTGATCACCCAAGCTGAGTATAATAGCCATTTCAAGCAACTATAGAAAAGCCCAATGTTATCCACACAAAGCTCTCAGCCTTCTTTGACTGTTAGTCCACAAAAACTAGCCACCTTCCTAGTTCTTCTTCTCTTCCATCAGTGAACCCTAGCAGATCATCTACACTTAAATCACCTACCCCAAGAAAGAAAACAGTTTCTCATAAGGGAAAGTCAAAGAAAAGTGTAGCCACAAAGGGAAAGCAAGTTAAGGGTAAGGGTACAGGAAAGGTTGATAGAAAGAGAAGTTCAAAAAGAGTGATTGAACTAGGTGTTGATGGGGAGGACTGGAGTGGAGAGGGTGAGTGGTCTGATGAATTTGAGTGGTCAGACCTAGATCCAGACTTTGCAGTTGAAGGAGAGGACAACTTAGAAGAGGAAGTTGATCAGAAAACTGTTGAAGCCGAGATAAGGCAGGAAGATTTGAATGTAGGTGATGTTGTGGAGGTAGAGTATGACTCAGAAGAACTAAGGAGTCTTCAAGGCTCAGATGAAGAGGTATATCCTAATCCCACTTTTAATCTTGAGGTAGATTACAAAATAAACATAAGCTTTGTTAAAAGGTTGAAGTTTCCTATTGTTGAAGTTGTTAGAAAAGCAATTAGGTGTCATAGCATTGAAAACCATTATGATTATTATTTTTTGCATAATGGGAAGACTAAGGTTAGTGTGTATTGTAAAAACAAATGTGATTGCCCATGGGAGAAGCAGCATGGGAAGATAGTGTGTAAATGTCAGTCTGAGAACAAGTGTTACTTCAAGATTCTGTTGAGGCAGCTAAGAATGGAGAATACTCTTCAAGTCAGGAATTTGAACTTAAACCATACTTGTGGGTTTCACCATGAGAGTTTAAAGGTCACATCAGAGTATTTAGCAGATAGGTATTTAGATGAATGGAAATTTGATCCTACTTGGAAGTTGAAAGTGTTCATAGACAGGGTGTAAAGGGATTTAGGGGTTCATATTGGATACTACAAGGCCTGGTTTGCTAGGGAAAGGGCTAAGTTAATTTTGTACGGTGATTCAGCTAAGGAGTATGCAAGGGTGTTTAATTATGGGCTGGCTTTGCTTAAATACAACCCTAGTTCTTCAGCTATTGTGGTGATAGAAGGGATTGAAAGGCCTCTCCCCATTTTTCAGAAGATGTATGTGTGTTTTGAAGCATGTAAAGTTAGGTTCAAGAGGGGTTGCATGCCTGTTATTGGAGTGGATCGGTGTCATTTGAAGGGTGCTTTCCCTGGGATGATACTTGTTGCTGTGAGTAAGGATGGTAACAACAATATCTACCCAGTGGCTTGGGCAGTGGTTGAAGTGGAGAACAAGGATATATGGATATGGTTCTTGGAGCTCTTAATCAAGGACATTGAGAAACCAAGAGAAAAGGGCCTTACTTTGATGTCAGATAGACAAAAGGTACTTATCTAATCCCAAACTTTGGATATTCTTATGTTATGTGGTCAGTGTATATGTAATGAGTTAACACTAAGTGTATTTGCCTGTTGTAGGGACTATTAGAAGCTTTTGCTATTGTGGTTCCTAATGCTGAAATCAGGTTCTGTGTAAGGCACATTTGGGCTAATTTCAAGCTCAAATTTGGTGGTGAGGCTTTTAAAGAGCATTTTTGGAAGTCAGCAAGGTCAACAACAAGGGTATGTGGTTGGACTTTGAAAATTGTAACTTATTTCTGCATTGTTTGCATAATCATTAAAATTACATCATTGCATTCATTGTTAGGCTAATTTTGAAGAGCATATGGCAAAGATAAAAGAGTTGTCTAAAGATGCATTCCAATATTTAGATGTAATTCCAACTAGGCATTGGGTTAAATATGCATTTTTCACATATAGCAAGTCTGATATGCTTTTAAACAACATATGTGAAAGCTTTAATGTTGTATTGACAGATGCAAGAGACTAATCAATAATCACATGTCTAGAATGGATTAGGAGGTATGTCATGAAGAGGAACACTCAGAAATGGGAGGGTGTGCAAAGTCATGAAGGCAGATTTATGCCTTATGTTGCCAAGGTGTTCCAATTTGTGTCACAGTTGGCTAGCAATTGTGATGTAAATCCTTCCAGGCTAGACATATGGGAAGTGGACTACTACAATGTCAGGTATGTAGTAAATCTGGTGGAGAAAACTTGTAGCTGCTATAGATGGGAGCTCATTGGGATCCCTTGTGCACATGCTTGGGCTGTGATAATAAAGAAAAGACTCAGGCCAGAGGACTTTGTTGACGACTTCTACAGCAAGGGCAGGTACTTACAGGCATACTCACCAAGTATCAAACCAATTCCTGGTATGAAACAATGGGAGAAGAGGATTGACCTGATGCAACCTACACCACCTGTCATAAGGAAAATGCCAGGAAGACCTTCCCACAAGAAAAGGAAGCAGGAACAGGGTGAAAGGGAATAAGCTGAGTCAAGCCAAAGAGCTAAGAAAATGCCTAAGTGCTCTAACTGTGGAGTCCCAGGGCATTACAAGAACAAGTGCAAGAATCCAGCACCACCCAAAGAGGTTGATAAAGGTGGCAGACCTCCATCAATGAACCCTCAAAGGAAGAAGAACTGGGATAGAGCTGTGAGAAAGGTATGTGGACATTAGATTTGGCATCTATATTTTAAGGTTACTTATTATAACATGTTCTAAAACTGTATTTGTTGTTATTTTTGTCTGTCAGGGCAAGATTAACCCTGCAATTGGGACATCCACATCCCAAGTTGCTCTTTCTCAGTCAAGCTCATAGGGTGTAGGTCCACCACAACCAAGTCAATCAACCCAACCCACTCAGCCCCTGCCTCAAACAAGTGACAAAGGCAAGTCCAAGGCAGCACCATTAAAAGCTAAGTTATGAATCAGGTCAAAAATGAAGAATCAGCCTGTGTGGAAGCCTTAGATCATTATGTGATTTAGTTATGGTCTGTATTTTGTGTTAAGAACAATCCTTATATATTTTGTGGGGCTACATGTACTTCATGGTTTAATTACATTGTTGTAGCCTATATTTTATTAAGTGTTGATGAACAAATCCACTTTGGCCTTGTAATTATTTTGGATGATCAAATGCAAGGCTTTTTCAATATGGATGTGCTTAAAATTTATGCCTTAAATTGCATTGTAAAGGTAGTAATCAAAACACAATTCCATTTCATTGTCATGACAATATTACAACCTAAAATTGATAAAGGTCAGCATTTGCACTATTTTTACATACCAAAATCTTTGACATATGCCACTTATACAGTGCAAATGTAATACCAATGATTACCTAATTGCCTACTACATCACTGTCCTTCCTAAATACACTAGCACCATTCCAATAACAATAACTATCACAATCACCTGCCTTTGCCTTCTTCATAGTAGCAGAAAGTGTCTTGCATTCAGTAAAGCAATCTCATTTTGCATCAGTTTTTTGTCCAACACAAGTTGATTTGTAACAAACGTTTGACACTCAAGTATTTCTTTATCAATCCATTTGAAAAATTTGCATCATCTTCTACCAGATGCAACATCATAGAATTTACAAGCCAAAAATCTTCTCCCGGGGTTTATTGTAGTCCACGACGTCTTCAATTTTGGTTGGATGCCGCAATTGCACTTGTTTGGATGATATTACATAGCAGAGTGGTATGAAGAATTTGACATCCTACCAATTACAATGTCAATAAGTAATTAAAATGCTTCAAAATTCAATCTCAAAGCCAAAATAACCGAATCCCACAACTCAATTGAACCCCCAAACCCTAGAAATCAAAAGCCCCAAATTCGATTGAACCCATAAATCCTAATCTGAATCACTAATTTAGACCCTATTTATGTTAATTGCATTCAATTAAAACTTGTTAACAAATGCAAAAAAACAATGAATTAGAAGGAAGGTGTGAAAGATTACCTGAATTTGCGTTCAATTGCTTGATTTCTTGAATCTGATTTTTTGAGTTATAAGGGAGGGAAAATTAAGTAGGGATGAGAGAGGAGAGAGAGAAGGTTAATGGGTAGTGCTACCCAAACGTTTTCAAACTTGCGGGTAGTTGTAAACAAATAAAAAAAAATGGGTAGTTGTTCACAAATCACCATTTAAAAATACTCCATAGTGTACCTACTCAATTTACATACCTTTATTTTATTTTTTTTAATTTAACAAATATATCCAAAATTAATACCGAGTAAATAAATTGAATAGATAAAAAAAAAAGCTTTGATGGACATTTTTCTTTTTTTTTTGGCAAAATTGGCCTCAACAATCTGAATTATGGCTTGGGTGCACCCATCCTGTACTTTGCTTAGTGGCCAAAACACCACAAACTAATGACTTGGGTGCAAAGCTCACCTTTAGTGAGTTTTCGGCCACCATTCTCACCGGAGCAGGTGAATTAAATTTTTCTTTTTCGATTTGTATGCCGAAAAATGTCCCGTAAAGGTTTCGGGGGTCATTTTAACCCTTATAGAACCTAAATTGAGCTCGAAACAAGCAAAAAAAATAGCGTACATGATTCGTTTAGCGTGTTATAAAATATCTTGATTTACGTGTCATTGTTTTTTAAGCCGAATTGAGTCATTTACGCTATTTTTTTTTTGCTTGTTTTGAGCTCAATTTGGATCCTTAAGGGTCAAAATGACCCCCGAAACCTTTACGGGACATTTTTTGGCACGCAAATCGAATAAATTCACCGGCTCCGGCGAGAATGGTGGCCGAAAAACTCATTAAAGGTGCGCTTTGCACCCAAGTCATTAGTTTGTGGTGTTTTGACTACTAAGCAAAGTACAGGGTGCTGAGTGCACCCAAGCCATAGTTCAGAGTGTTGAGGCCAATTTTGTCTTTTTTTATTTTTATTTTTATATATTATTTTATTTTATTTTTTATAGTATTTAGAGAGTTACAAGGATGGATGATGATAATCAATTCCTAAATCTTCTGAATCAGAAGGAAAGCTCTAATTACTTGAATTAGACTATCTCTCACTCTCTTTATGGATAATCAGCAAGGAGAGGGGTGTAAGGCCGGGTCAAAGCTTCCAACAAGCAACATAGACTTTACATGATAGGCTAGTCTTTTGCAGTTTTGCTGTATAAAAAAAATTAAAATTTTGAAGTATTAAACGTTGCTTCTTTTTTTTTTTTGAAGTACTAAAATTAAACGTTGCTTTAATAACTTTTTAAGTGTCAATTTCTCAGCAAGTTAATTTTTGGTCGGTTCATACGTTACTACAATCACAATCTTAATTTATTTGAAAAAATCAGGTTTCTTTAACTGCCTTATTCCTCTCATTATTTCTTCTTGTTGCAAGTAATTACTTGTATATGTTTAGCTCAACTTTATTTTCTTTCTTAAATCTTAACTCTTAAGTAATTAAAACAATATTGTAGCAAGGGCAGAATTTCAATTTTTAAACATGCAATTTTGCAACTACTATTTTACGTTTCTGGTAGTAACAATCAAGCATGGGCCGCATACTCGCAGAGTAGTACAAGTGGTAGTATGGTAACAAAGCAAATCTACTGTGAGTTCACTCAACCAAAAATTAAAGTAAAACGTTTAACAATATATATCTACATTTTAAAAGTAATAAGTATGTTCAAAAAATCATATAAAATGTCCAATAATTTATATTTGTTTTAATGTGAGTCTAAACTCACACAAAGTCTTTTTTGTATTAGACAGTAGGACACGAGACACGTGACCCCTTAATAGATCCATCTTTTCTAGCGTATCATGCTGCTGTTTTGTACGAAACAAGGGGTTAATAAATACAAGTACTACTAGTATAAGCTAAGCTACTCCGAGTATAATTTGGCCGTTACACTTGTCTAGGAGCTTGTAGTTCTTTTAGGACGAAGGAGGTGAGTGACGGTTACTTTCGGTTTGAGTCAGTTCAAATGGAGTTTTTAATTGAAGTTCTTGGTCTTTATTGATTGAATATTATTGCTGAAATAGATGAATAGATAATATAATAATATGGTGTTATCCGTTACATTTTTTATAATTAGACGAATAGGCGAAGACGCGCAATCGGTTTGGTGTGGCTTTTGTCTTGTTCTAAGCTTGAATGCAAATATGCAATTGACTGCTCTATTTAGTTTGTCCCTCTTAGCTAAAGTGGCTTTACAACATAATCTATATACTTTTACAAAAAAGTTGACAACTTTGTTGTTTAATTAATAGAGAATTCGATCTTGTGGTGGATGGTAGGAAAAGTGTATGTTTGCTTGACTACTTTCTAATGTTTCATATAAACATTTATTTGTTGCTAATAAGTGTTATTTTTAGTTGTTTCACTTTTGACAAGGTAAGGTTAATTGGACCCCAGCCAAGACTTCTACCACAAGAAGTTTGGTTGGCAATGTCGGGTAAAGGTGATCAACATTAGCTCGGCCCGCTAGCCAGATTCGAAAATAGGGCGGGTTTGGACAAGCCTAAACACACATTTTTAGTTAAAACCCGAACTCGGCCCGAAATAACCGCTTTGGCCCGATAAACCCGCTACTTTTTTGCGGATTTGGGCACAAGGAATAATGTTAAGGCTCGACCCGGCCTGATTTTTGATTACCTCTAATGCCGGGTGAGGGGGAAGCTAGGGTAGGGGATTAGTGAATGTTGAGAATCGAACCTCGCACCTCAAGGATACGAGGCAAACCCTTGGTCACTGCATCTAGTGTGTGGTTGCTACAGGTGTTTGTACCTTGCATCGTACAGACGTTTTGCGAAAAGAACATATTACACAAATGTAAATAACATACAGCTGTAGTGTAAAGAACATACTATTAAAATGTAATGAATATATACCTAAAGTAAAAAGAACATATTTGCTCTAAAAAAGAGTGAAAAGAACATATGTCCATATTTTTTAATTGTCAGTGTAATGTACTTGTATTTGTGATATAATATTCATTAGTTTGTGTAATGTTCTTTGAATTTTGTCTTTAAATTATGGTGGGTATATATGAATAATGTACATTACATAATACTTCCTCCGTTTCTATTTAGTTGACACGTTCAATTTAGGCACACATATTAAGGAGAGGAGAGAGAATGAGAGAGAATGATAAAGCAAATGGGGTACACTAGTAAATGTAAGAGAAAAAGCTTACCCAAAAAGGAAACGTGTCAACTAAAAATAAACTTCCTAAAAAAGAATGCATGTCAACTAAAAAAAAAAACAGAGGTAAGTATTATCATGTTCTTTATTAATATTAAAGTTGTTCTTTTAGATTAATATATATATATATATATATATATATATATATATATATATATATATATATATATATATATATATATATACTACCTCCGCCCACGAATATCTGCAACATTACCATGTATGGATGCTTTGAGTATCTGCAACAAATATTTTTTTTTCCTTTTTTAGTAAACTTTTACCCCATTAGTTACTGTTTTACCCTTACTTAAAAAACAAAACACAATTTCTATTTACCTAATTACTTTTACTTATCTACTAATAATGTATCACCCCCTAATGATTCCCTCCAAATAATACCCCCACATCTCCCCTGTCAATCACCCAACCACCCCATTCAATGAACTTCATTGAATTTGCCCAGATGTTTCTGCCCAGATTAAATGCTTGGGTCTGGTTTTTTCCAGATTTTTGGTTTAAGTCTCTTCGCATCCCTCTTTATTCTCATTTCCCTCAAACACTCTCTCTCCTGTTCTTCGTAACTTTTCCTTCTTCTTCTCTCTATGAAACCCTAACTCTGAATTTCTTCAGATCTGAAGAAAACCATGAGTAATTCGAAGGATCTAAACGAGTCCCCTAAACCTAACACTCCAAACAGTGAAATTGAGCCATCTTTCACTAGGTACACCTTACAGCGAGGGTCTGGAGAACTTAAACCAGTTCATCGCTGTTCAGCTTCTTTTTCTCGATTCAAACATGGTAAAATAGGGGCTAAGCTAGTAGAGTACATCTCTAGTGATGAGGAGAAGGCTGCGGGTAAGAAGAAGGTCGTAGGGAAGAGGGAAGTGTTGGACCATGAAGAGTCTCAGGGTTCGAGTACAAATCGGCCCCAAAAAGCGGCCATGAAGGAGTCGGTGGTGGTTATCAACGTTCCTTCTTCGCCAGAGGATCTGACTAGGGTTTTCCCTGAAAGTCCTGCTGCTAGGGCCACTCCCGGCTCCGGCAGTGGGAAGAAGAGGCCCAGATCTGTCTTCAACGATGACTACAGTATGTGGGACCCTGACTACATGCGCTATCTAAGGGACAAGTTCCCTAATGACTTCCCCCCCCCCCCTCAAATTGACTCTGCAGCGTAACTAACACTGAACCCTTATTTTATTTTCTTGAATTTTTTGGGTTTATGTATGCTTTAAGGGAATAGATCTGTGATTTGTGAGTCCTTTTTTTGTGGTTGATGGTTGATATGTTGGATGCGTGGTTTATGCTGTTAACTGATGTTGTTGATGGATTATGCTGATGGATTATGTTGATGATTTATGTTGTAAATTGTTGTTGTTGATGGATTATGCTGTTGAATTATGCTGATGATTTATGTTGTTAATTGATGTTGTTGATGGATTATGCTGATGGTTTATGTTGTTCACCTATGTTGTTGATGGATTATGGTGGTTGGTTTGTTTGTTGTGCATGTATTCTGGTGAGATGGTATGTGGGCTGTTGGTGGATTTTTTATGGTGCTGTGATGTTGTGCAAGGATTCTGGTCACATTGTGTGTTAGTTTTTGATGGGTTCTGGTGGAGTCCCTACTTAGGTTTGGATTGTGTTTGTGAATTGGTAATGGCCAAGGGAATGGATGTTTGATGAATGATGATTTATGTTGGATGTGTGGAGTCCCTTTTCCATGTTGCCTTGTTGTTGTTGCAAGTCAGTGCCTCTAGTGAAATGAATGAGTCCCCACAATGTATCTTGTCTTTCACATAATTCCAAATGATGAAGGGACTCACTTTGAGTAGGCTGTGAGGTTTGTTTTGCTCCAACAAGTGCCTTAAAACACTTGTTGTTGAGGTAACAACCTACACAAAGCTGCTGAAAACAAAATGTTACCCTGATGGAATTCATAGTTTGCTATTCAATCTGGAAATCATTGAGTTGCATATAAAAACTTTCAATTGCATAACTAATACACACAATCTTTCCTTACATGACTGCCTATAGTAATGCATTTAAACCTAGCAAAATACACATAAATAAATCATAAAAAGCGTTTAATAAAAAACATATGCTTACTTTACACAAAAATCTGTTCTGAGTTCATATTTGGTTAGGTGTGGAAGTCATGTTGTCTTTCAAACCTTGTGTAGTGCCTAATCTGCATCAACCTCAGTTTCCATGTACTCTTCATGTTGTTGATGAATAGGAACAACAACTGTGTTCAGAAGTTGAACTGCTTGTTCAATGAGTTCCCTCTCAACTTCTAAAAATTCTGGCAGCTGCCCTAAATTGTCCAATCTTTTCTTTTTCATGTGAGGTGGATTGAAATTGTTTCCACCTTCTTTTTCTAAAATCATTTTCATAACACTTTGCAAAGTGATCCATGTATACTTGTTGAGTATTGGATCAAACCATTCATAGGCCTCATACACCTTCTCTATTAGCTCTTCAATCTTTCTTGGAAATGACTGGTATTGCAATGATTGTATGACATTGAACAATCCAAGATCCAGTACATTAAGATCTGGAGACTGTGCAGGTTGGAAAACCATTTGTATGTTGAACCCATTTGCTATACAGGCTGCCTTAAACTCTTCATCCTTTGGAACTTGATGTGGTCTGGCATTGTCCCACTGGATGAATACATCCTTAGACAAACTAGGGTGCCATTGGTTGTGTATTGCTGGGATGATGTTGGTTAACAACATTTTCCTGATTTCTTCTCTGGTTACACTCTGAACAGCCTTTGTTACAAGAGTCCCTGCATCTCTGTTCTTGCTTTTCTTCTTGGCCAATTGCTGGTAGGTAAAAGGAAATATTCCATACTTACCATCATGTAGCATGTTCCCATTTAAGTCATGTAGAGGCTTCCCAATCATTGCCATGAACATAGCTTTTATTTTGTACCTTTTGGACTGCTGACACATGTAGGGATTTTCTTCCTTTGGCAACAAGTAGAATTGCCTTGTCTCTGGGTTCATGTAGAACCATTTCTCATCTATGTGAATCACTTGTTGCATATCAATGAAAGTTGGATTTCCTACTTGGGGGATTGGATGAATATGGGCTAATGCCCACTTGAGTCTTGCCAATTTGTGATTTGGTGTGAGTGCTGGATGGTTGGTTGCTGAATGTGTTCTAAGTCTGCCCTTTTTCTTCAAGTTGTGTATGAATCCATGTGATACCTTCAGAGCTGCTGCATAGCTTCTCTCTGTTACCCTTTTGTATAGAGGCACTGACTGCAACTCCTCATCACTAATAAATTTGGGTTGTCTTCCTTTTTTCCCTACTTTTTTGCTTCTGACATCAATAAAATTCCCTTTGGCTATGCTGTCTTGTACAAACTGCCACACCCGTGTTGCTGTGCTTCTGTGGATCCCATGCTATTTTGCCACTGCTGATAATAACCCCCTGGGTAGTTCTCCCTGATTCATTTTCATGAGGAACTCATCTATGAGCTGGCGTTTTTTTGTGACTGTTAGTTGCTTTCTACTTGTTGGATGTACATGTCCTTCTTCTTCCTCTGCATTGTTGTTTCCTTGACTGGCTTCATAACTGTTGTTGTCTTGTGCATTGGCCTCATACTGACCCTCCTGTAAAAGTTGCTCTATTCCAAAAAAATCCTGATCAAAGGGTTGTTCCATGTTTTGTTGTGGGTCCCTTTTTGTTTTTTTCCACAGATGAGTAGGTTGGTGATGAAGTTTTGGCTGCTGATTGTTTTTGAAGTGCTGTTGAAGCGAAACCCCGATGCTTCCGTAATCCTAACTCTAATTGTAGTTTAGGCAGATTTAATCTTAACCTTTACATTTGCATTTCATGGGGTATTTTGTGAACTTATGATGTAAGCTTTTGAGAAACATTGGTGGAAGATGTTTATGTTTATTTAATGTGAACCAGTAGTATGCCCTTTTATAGTGGGCACTTTTAGAAAGTGAATGTGAATTTTTTTTTTTTGTTCAGTATAATCATTTGCTGTATGTTGGTGGGAAATGAAAAATTTTGGAATGAAATTTGGTTTCTTCCAAAATTTTCAAAATTGGCAGACTTTCAAAATTTTGGAATGAAATTTGGATGTGTTTTGAAAATTTTCCACAAAAAAAAGGAGGGAAGTAGATTTCCCTCCTAAAAGCAGCGCATGCATCAAAAAACAGGGCCTCATGTGGTCCCTTTCACCAACTATATTCCACTATCTAAACCCACCCAATAAAATTAAACTAGTGGGACCTTTTACTTCCCTCCATTTTCCTCCTTAATTAAACCCACCCAACTACAATTAATATCCCCTAAAAGTTTTATCTAGGAGTCCGTAAAATTGTACTTTGTTGCAGATATTCGTGGGCGGAGGTAGTATATATAGAAATGGGATCATGTGAGAACCCATAGCTTAGGTGAGAACCAAGTTAAAATGAGAACCAATCTAAGACCATTCATTTTTATTAGATGAATGGTTCAGATTTATTGGTAACAATAGTGGGAATTCACGTGGGCCAACTTGAAAAGTGTAATGATTGTTTGTAATTTTTTATTTTTTTATTTTTGTGCATTGGAAGACGTTGTATTCCATTGGAATACATTCCGTCAGTCATTGGAAGACGTTATCTCAGCCATTGGAATACATTCAGCCATTGGAATACATTCTTTCTGAAAATATTATCAAAGGTTAGAGCTCATATTTTTTTTTTCTGTAGTTATATTAAGCATGGATTTGTCCGTTGAATGTGGTACGTCTAATGTTCTTCATGCTTGTACCCCTGGTGGAACGAAGATATGGATTCCATGTTGTGATAGTGAAATTAGACCAACTATAGGTATGAAATTTTCAAAACTTGATGAAGGTTTGCGTTTTTATGAGTCCTACGCAGCTGTTGTAGGATTTATTATTAGAAAGTCGACGGTCAAAAAAAGAAAAAATGGTATTATTTCTTTTCAAATTATTGTATGTAATAAAGCTGGGTTTAAAGAAAAACGAAATAATGTGGTGACAGAGAAAGTTGATAGTATCGGGGAAGAAGATGATAATTTTGTAGATGATATGAATGTTGAAGAAGTGGTTGTTGGTCAAGATAAAGAAGACTATGATTGTCAAGAAGCGAATACTCCTATGGTTAAAAGAAGATTGTCTACTCGAGTTGGTTGTAAGGCAAAGATGATTTAAAGTATTGCAAAGATGGAGGTTACATTGTTTCTAATTTTGAAGAAGGGCATACTCATCATATGTATTCATCCGAGAACTCTCATTTTCAGAAGTCCAAAAGAAAGCTGACAATGTTTCATAAGAAAATGATAATTGATAATTCAAAGGTATTTGAATATGGTTTTGTTTAAAATGATTAAATTTTTAAATGTGAAGTAACAATTGTGTAAATATATGAAACATTAGTACTGTAATATGAAATATATATTGTTTTGGATGGAACATTCGTATTTGAATATGGTTTTGTTTAAAATGATTAAATTTTAAATGTGAAGTAACAAT
The DNA here is from genome assembly GCF_001683475.1 of Chenopodium quinoa. Classification (NCBI taxonomy): domain Eukaryota; kingdom Viridiplantae; phylum Streptophyta; class Magnoliopsida; order Caryophyllales; family Amaranthaceae; genus Chenopodium; species Chenopodium quinoa. The sequence continues at coordinate 1,738,706 of NW_018743783.1, forward strand.
TGTGTACATATATGAAACATTAGTACTGTAATATGAAATATATATTGTTTTGGATGGAACATTCGTATTTGAATATGGTTTTGTTTAAAATGATTAAATTTTAAATGTGAAGTAACAATTGTGTACATATATGAAACAGTAGTACTATAATATGAAATATATATTGTTTTGGATGGAACAATTGTTTGTAATGTATGTACTTAAGTTGGTGTAAGTACAACTGTATGGAACAATGGTTTTGATAAATGGAACAAAATTACGTATAATTGAAACATAGTTGGAGCGATTGGTTGTAAAGGTTTAATATTAACAGTTATTATAACAAATGTAACAATAGGGTAATGTGGAGGAACAGTAGGTCAGATATATGGAACAATAAAGTGCATTTTTGTTTCATATCACTTCCTTCATCATCGAATTTCGCACTATCCATCAAGAATAACGTGTACCGTTATTTGTAATTAAATGTGTGCCTTTTTGTTTTTTGTACACATCTATATTTAGAATCATTGAAATCTTTTTTTCCTCTTTTTTTGCATAAAATTAAATATGCACTGTTAGATCTGTTTCCATATATAGCATGGTCCTCAAACAGTCTAGTGTTTTTACATTCTGTTTCATATACTTTTTTTGTTGCTCCACAGGTGAATATTGGTCCTGTCAAGACATAGAGAATGGTGAAGGAATATGTTGGTGGGTATGAGAATATAGGTGCTAGTAGGAATGACATCAAAAATTTTCATAGAGATTTAAAGGCGTATATTGAAGGATCAGACGCCCAAATGTTTGTTGACAATTTTAAGAGGAAAAAGTTAATGTGGTCGGCTTATTTTTTTTATTACGAAATGGATGAAGACGACTGTCTATGTAGAGCTTTATGGGCAGATCCTATTTGCCGGAGAAATTATGCCGTATTTGGTGATATGCTCTCATTTGATACAACCTACCAAAGCAACAGGTATCATAGTGTTATTTTTAAAGTTTTTTGAAATTTTTTTTTTGGTGTTACAATTTGATGTAACATTTGTTTAACTTTTCGGAACATTGGAAAAATATTACGAAACAGTAGACATAAATATCGGAATCGTAATTTCAGCGTATTTTTCATGTTTTCCAGATATAATATGGTGTTTGGTCCATTCACGGGAGTCGATCACCACAAGAAATGTGTCACTTTTGCTGTTGGTTTTATTGTAAAGGAAGATGTTGCTTCATTCCAATGGCTATTTAGAACATTTGTTAAGGCAATGGGCAGTAGGGAGCCCAATTGTTTAATTACGGATCAAGATCCAGCTATGAAAATTGCTGTAAATTCTGTTTTCCAGCAATGTGAGCACAGGTATTTATTTTATTGTACTGCAACTATAATGATTCATTTGTGAATACTATTGTTTCAAAATATGTGTCTGATGTTTCATATTAGTTTATTGATGTTTCCAGCTGTTGTTATGATGTTAAATATTATTGTTCTGAATTTAAAAAAAAAAAAAATCTTGTTCCTAAATAGTGTTTTATTGTTTCAAATTTATGTTTTGATGTTCCATTAGGTTAATCAATTGTTACGAGAATTTGCCTAATTATTCCAATTATTTATTTTATTATTTCAAATCTTCATGATAATGTTCCGGAATTTTACTATAATGTTACAGTATTAAAAGCTAATGTTCCTAAATAGTGGTCTAATGTCCCATAATTAATGTCCTTCAGATTTTGTATGTGTCACATAATGATTCATTTGTGAATACTATTGTTTCAAAATATGTGTCTGATGTTTCATATTAGTTTATTGATGTTTCCAGCTGTTGTTATGATGTTAAATATTATTATTCTGAATTTAAAAAAAAAAAAAATTCTTGTTTCTAAATAGTGTTTTATTGTTTCAAATTTATGTTTTGATGTTCCACTAGGTCAATCAATTGTTACGAGAATTTGCCTAATTATTCCAATTATATATTTTATTATTTCAAATCTTCATGATAATGTTCCGGAATTTTACTATAATGTTACAGTATTAAAAGCTAATGTTCCTAAATAGTGGTCTAATGTCCCATAATTAATGTCCTTCAGATTTTGTATGTGTCACATAATGATTCATTTGTGAATACTATTGTTTCAAAATATGTGTCTGATGTTTCATATTAGTTTATTGATGTTTCCAGCTATTGTTATGATGTTAAATATTATTATTCTGAATTTTTTTAAAAAAATATTGTTCCTAAATAGTGTGTTATTGTTTCAAATTTATGTTTTGATGTTCCATTAGGTTAATCAATTGTTACGAGAATTCGCCTAGTTATTCCAATTATTTATTTTATTATTTCAAATCTTCAAGATAATGTTCCGGAATTTTACTATAATGTTACAGTATTAAAAGCTAATGTTCCTAAATAGTGGTCTAATGTCCCATAATTAATGTCCTTCAGATTTTGTATGTGTCACATAATGATTCATTTGTGAATACTATTGTTTCAAAATATGTGTCTGATGTTTCATATTAGTTTATTGATGTTTCCAGCTATTGTTATGATGTTAAATATTATTATTCTGAATTTTTTTAAAAAAATATTATTCCTAAATAGTGTGTTATTGTTTCAAATTTATGTTTTGATGTTCCATTAGGTTAATCAATTGTTACGAGAATTCGCCTAGTTATTCCAATTATTTATTTTATTATTTCAAATCTTCAAGATGATGTTCCGGAATTTTACTATAATGTTACAGTATTAAAAGCTAATGTTTCTAAATAGTGGTCTAATGTCCCATAATTAATGTCCTTCAGATTTTGTATGTGGCACATAATGAAAAAGCTGCCTGATAAAGTTGGAAGGAATATCATTCAGGATACTGAATTTTTGAAGGAACTCAGTAAGTGTGTTTGAAATTTAGAAATTGAGGCACCTGAATTTGAAGGGAAGTGGAACAATGTTCTTGTTGAGTTTAAATTACAAGACCATGATTGGTTGAATTTGATGTTTGAGATGAGATCTATGTGGATTCCAGCGTATTTTAGAGATGTGTTTATGGGTTGTATTATGAGAACTACCTCAAGGTCAGAGAGTGAGAATAATTTTTTTACATCCGTTGTAAATCCTCACGTGTCTCTTGTGGAATTTTTCATGAGGTATGAAACTGCGTTGGATGCACAGAGACATAGTCAGGCAGAGAATGACAATGAATCACAGGAGAAATTCCCTCAATGTAAGACATAATTGTTGATTGAGATTCTGAGGTGTACACCGTTTCTGTATTTTATGAATTTCAAGATGAAGTTCATAGTGCTTTTTATTCTTGTGGTGTAGATGAACTGAGGAAGGAAGATGGTATTGATGTAGCAATTGTTACTGAGGCAAATAGGAGAAGGAAATTTAAAGTTTTGTTTAACTGCTTTAGTTATGACACTACCTGCTCTTGTAAGAAGTTTTATAGGATAGAAATCCCATGCAGACATATGATATGGATGTGGAAGGCAAAGTATTTAAAAAGCATTCCAAAGCAATATATATCTTAGATCGTTGGACAATAACTGCTACTCAGAAACCAGTGTTAGATATAAGTTGTTTAGACACCGAAGACGATAAGCGGGTGGTTATAAATGAAATGTGGTTGGAGATATTTTCTTGTGTGAGTTGGGTTAAAGGTCATGAGGAGGACTTTATTAAGAATATTCGAGAGTTCAAGAATAAAATTGAAGCGACAAAAAATGTTACTGTAGTTGATACTCAGAATGTAAGATCTAGTGAACATGATATTGAGATGTTAATAGGATGTAGCATTCCTGATGAAATACTTGTTCATCCTCCTAAAGTGTCGAAGAATAAAGGTACAAGTGTTCATGATGGCTGTGAAACTAGTGGGTCTAAAAGATTAAAGGGTGCCAAAGAAATAGCAGTTGAACAATCTAAAAAGAAAACGAAGAGGAAATGCAGTGGCTGTGGCAAGTTAGCATATCATGATATTCGGAATTGTCCTCACAAAGCATGATGATTTGTGCAGCTGTTGTTCCTTCTTATGGGAATGTTTTACTCATTTTTATGTTTGTTGTAATGGAACAATTAGTTACATTTGAGAAACATCAGTTTTAATATATGTTACATCAGTTTTGAGAAGCATCAGTTTTAAGAAACATTAGTTCTAATATATGTAACAATTGTTTCATTTAAGGGAACAGTAGGAACATTATCTGAAATATTAAGATTCGTTTTAGCATGTTTTATATAAAAAAGTTACGGAGTATATAATATTTTTCACAAAAGTGTGCAAATTGATTTTATGTGGCAGCGTGTATTGATTTGACTAGTTATCTTTTTTTAAAAGTACTGGCGTGGTATTGTTGCTTTGGGAACATATTTATGGTAAAGTTTAAAAGCAACCTTACACTTGTCAGTTTCACGTGGAAACGTGTTCAGTTGTGACAGTGCATGGTTTAAATTTATTTCTTACCGTTGACAATGCATGTTGTGACATTGTTTCATATTACCTAACCGTTGTTTCATTTTATATATTTATAGTTTTATTTAATAGTTCTAATTATGGGAAAATGATCCAGAACATGTTTAGCTAAACCTATAATGACATTGTTTCATATTACCTAAATGTTGTTTCATTTTATATATTTATAGTTTCATTTAATACTTCTAATGTTTCATATTAATAGTTCACAATTGACAATAATGTATGCACATCTTTACGTACGAAGAAGGAACTGTTCAGATATTAATAGAAAATCATTAGACGAAACATAAGATGTTTAGCTAAATTATCCAGAACATGCATAAAAATTATGTATCTTACAACTAATGTGGAAACATTCATAAACATTGTTTACTGATTAACATGACAAAGCAGCTCTAATGCCCAGGTCTTTGATTTGGCTATAATTTCATCTTGTAGTACGTTTGCAGGGCTTGTCAATATTTTCCCACAATACTCAATCCTCAGCTTCTTCATTACATCAGGCTGAAATATATTAACAATTCAAAATAAATACCGGAACAATGAACCATAAATTATGTATAAATTAATATAAGAATTACACAAAAACTTACATCTTTTGGGTCGAATCCAATATCCCAACATTCATCTAGCTGCCCCTTGTAAGTTTCCATGTGTTTGAGAGCGTATACACCGCAGTCATTATAATTGTCATTATTTTTCCATCTCATTTCCTTCATAGTGGTATTGAATCTAGACACTGCCCGTCCATTCCCAACTTTCTTTTCATTTAGAAATTTAGCAAATGCCTTGATCTGTATAATATGAAACAATTAGATGTACCAAGGAACAATGAAACAACAAATATATATACAATGAAACAATTGATATATAATATGAAACAGCGTAAATGAAAAATGAAACATCAGATGTATGAATATGAAATAACATATTATATGTACAATGAAACATATTTTATTTAATATGAATCAGCAGTAATGAAAAAATGGAACATCAAATGTATTATTTGAAACCATATATACATATATTGAAACAAATTCTATATAATAAGAAACATCAGAAATCAACAATGAAACACCAGATATACTAATTGAAACAACAAAAAATAAAAATGGAATACCAGTGATGTTTAGTGAAACAGTGTTATATTTTTACCATGGTAGCTGGAAAATTGCTGTACTTTGCATCCCTTTCAACACCTTCTTCTAGAAATCTGTTGTCTATAATTTGCAGTTGCTTGAGTGAAAAATTGAAACAGAACGGATAATATTGTTCAAATGCTGGGACGAGAAAGAAAACCTATAATGAAACAATAAGTAAGTTATATGTAACATTAAGTATGTCTTATTGAGCAAATATATATGCTAAGAATCAGTATTAGTTTAGTATCTAACCAAATCTACTTTGTCAAAAGTAGTTATTTTAGAATGCTTCATCTCGTCCACCATCCTGCTCTTGAAACAATTGTATCTCTCTGCAAACTTGGTATTTGGCGTAAAGTACTTGTTACCGCACAGCATATTCTGTTTTTTTCCAGGTAATTAATCATTGTTAAAGTTGTTAGTGTATCAGAAATATTATAATTGTTAGTGTATCAATATTATGAAACTGAAATATTTTATACGGAGCATAATATATTAAAAATGAAACATTGGCACTATATAGTGGAACATTTATTGTCAATTGAAACAATGGAATATGTTAATGAACCAAATTATATGATAAATGAAACATTAGAGCTTAAAAGTGAAGCAGTTAAATAATTTTAGACATAATTACCCAACATTCAGAGGTGTAGAAAAAACGGTTGATATCGCCTGGTTGCCTTCTTTTGTTTGCCATGTTAAGGATGTGGCCCCAGGAGTCTATTATATTGTTGACCACATAGTTGTCACCTTGTAGTCCTAAAATGTCTTCCCTACTGATGAAGTTAAGCCCATCATTGTACAGCTGCTCACTGAAATTGATGGGACAGCAAAACAATTTAATGAAACAATATGTATATAATATGAAACAATATAATATTGTATATACTATGAAACAATATGTATATAATATGAAACAAAGCATTCCAGAAAATTCTCACGATTTTGGGCCTGCACAAAAGGCATATTCGGCGGCTGTTCTTTGTAGGGCATCAATTTTGCTGAAATTTTTTCATTCTGCACCATGAATGGGGATCGAAGGTGCACAAGAAGATTTTGTGTGAGTCTTTTTTCTCTTTGCATACCAGTCACTAGCTCCTCACAATGTTCCATCGTTATCTTATGAACGATGGATTCAGTGAGTGACTCCAACTGCTGATCCGTTGGAGATTCTTCCTGCTCTGGTGACTTTCCTTTTGCTGGGGGTGTTGGAGGCAACTCCTGTGAACCTACAAACAGATTATAGTTTGGCTGGGATTCAGATAATGGAACAATGTCTTGAACGGATTCATTGTGGGGTGTAGCTTGTGGGGTTACAACATTCTCAGGGGGGGTTCATCTTGTTGTTTGTCTTTGGCCTGAAATTTTGCCCATGCTTTGTTCATCACATCACTGAGCTTAGATAAAAACGCTGGCTCATGAAATAAGTTCTCATCTTGAGATAGAAAACCCGGGGTCTTGATTCCTTGTTGACTCATAGTGGGCTGTACTGATGTGTACTTGCCCCATAGATTTCTAATGAGCTCCTTCATCTCATCTGGGATCTCCACCTCCTCAATCAATTTGTATGCCTTGTCAATCAGTGCATACATTGACTGGACATGGCCAACAATTTCCTTGGAAATGTTGTTGAATTCATCAAGTATAAATCCCTATAACAAACCAACAACGTTTCAAATTCCAGTATTATAAACAATGAAACACGTGATATAAAATATGAAACAACATGTAGCCAATATGAAGCATCAGATTTATTATATGAAACAGCGTACACAAAACATGAAACAGCCGAAATATATTACGAAACAATAATGTCATGAACACGGAAACAATAGGCATATAAAATGAAACAACATACATCTGAAATTTATTGTGAAACAGTGTACACCTAAATTGAAACAGCTGAAATATATTATGAAACAATATACATCTGAAATCACATATTTTAAATATGTAACAGCATATATTCAACATGAAACAACAATTAATGAGAAGTGAGATTTATTACATGAAACAGCAGGCATTCAATATGAAACATCAAATTTATTATACGAAGCAATAGGTATATAAAATGAAACAATAGGCATATAAAATGAAACAACATACATCTAAATCATATACATTATTTTGAAACAACAGTAATATGTAATGAAACAAATAATATTTAATATGAAACAATGAAACATCAGGTATATTAATTGTTATGCTTCTTTTTTTTTTTTTTTTTTTTTTTTTTTTTTTTTTTTTTTACCTTAACATCTTCAGGAGCAGAGGACGACGAAGGCCCTTGATTTTCTTCACCAGAATTCGTGTTTATGGCAGTTAACCTGTCGAGGACTTTACCTTGTCCAAATCCTCTCTTCATCTCGACCTTCATTCGTTCTTGTATCATCTGCTTGTTCCAAACGGATATTAGGGGTATTGTCCTTCGTGGTTGAGCTGTGCCACGCTTCAGTCTATCAAAGTACATAACCTGTTTAAGCCGGTATGGAAAACTGTTGGTTTAAATTTTGAAACAACAGGCATATAAAATGAAACAACATACATCTTAAATATATTGTGAAACAGAACATACATTTGATATCACATATTTTGAATATATGTTGTTACATATTTAACAGATGGTGTTTCATTTTATAATAAATGTGATTTCAAATGTATGTTCTGTTTTACAATAAAATGAAACACCATCGGTAAAATATGTAACAACATATATTCAAAATGAAACAACAATTAATGAGATGAAAGATTTATTACATGAAATAGCAGGCGTCCAATATGAAACATCAGATTTACTATACAGTAGGCATATAAAATGAAACAACGTACATGTGATATCAAATGTTTTGTTCGTATTATTATTTGGATAATGGACTATAAATTATATATAATGTACTATATGAAACAACAGTAATATGTAATGGAACAAATGACATATAATGTGAAACCGCATAAATAACAATGAAACATCAAGTATATATATGTTGTTTGATTTATATGCCAATTGTTTCATATTTTAAACAGGTTATGTACTTTGACAAAGATATCAAAGTACAAATACTACCAGTTGGTTTAACATATGTAACAACAAATAAACAATATGAAACAGTTGATTTTAAATATGAATATGTAACAACAGACGTTTAATATGAAACTGCATATTTATTATATGAAACATTATATATTTAACATGAAACAACTTACATAAAATATGAAACAGCTAATACTAAAGCAAGTACTCAAATTAACAGTGTAACAGTAAGGATTATTTTAGTTACATTGTAATTACTCAGTGAAACAGTTTATTAAGATTCTGAAACAATATAATTACCATCAAGAATGTCAGAGGTCCTGTGAAGTATGCAGCTCCTTCCTTCCATTCTGCTACGGAGTTTATCAGATTCTCAAAGGTGTATGTACACCAGTCGTAAGTCTTAATTTGTGAGACATTCTCACATCAATACAAAAATTTAAAATTTAATGTTGAACGAGATGTAGATCGTACACTACAATTTATGGCAGCCACAATGAAATTCCAGATGAATTCATTGGTTACATCTTCATCTTTTTGGGTCTCAATCAGCTGTATTAATGAGGTATTGGTTGGACTTCCATCAGCAAATTGATCTCTCCATTTTTGCAGGAAAACCTGCGATTCTTCATCCTCTTCAATCCACTTATTGTCTTTAATTTCTCTCCCTCCGATTGGAAGACCAAATACAGCATGGACGTCTTCCGGGAGGACTTCTATCTCCTCTCTATTTGGCAATTGAATAGAGGCTCTGTCGGGTTTAAAGCTTGTCACAAGCTCGTGACAAAAACTGTTTTTGTTAGAATCCAGGTCCAATAGTAGGAAGGACCCAAAGCCTACATCCCGTATAGCTTGATTGTAAGCTTCCGGAAGTCCTACAATAACGTGTTTCATGAATTTGGCTAGTGGAATACGTTGTCTAAATACCACTTGTTCCTCCTCATCGCTGTCTACTTCACATGTCTAATTTTTTTTCCCTTCGCAGACTATACATTTGCTGAACGTTCCTTCCTTTTTTTTTTGGCACGGGTACCACTTTTTCCTTATCAGCGCCCCTAATATAAAATATGAAACAAAATAGTTTTAATGCATGAAACAATATAATTAGTATATGAAACAATACATGTATTTTATGGAACATAATTAGTATAAAATGAAATAGAATTGTTATTATTTCGGAAAATTAATGGAAAACTGAAATAATTTATATATTATATGAAACATTCATATGAAAAACTGAAACAATTTACATATTTTATGAATCATCATTAAAGAACAATTCAACTACATTTTAGCATAACGTTGACAACACAATTCCATGTAACATTAAATCAGTGACAAATCTTTTTGAAACAATAACAACACCTTATGGTACAAGTCAAAATTATTGTTATAATACAATAAAATTTGAAACATTACTTTGTAGATTGTGTTTCTGTTGTTGGTGGTTGTATGTTTTCCGTCGCTTGTACGGTTACGACGGGAACGGCGGCCTCATCAAAAGGGTTTTCCGCCACTTCTTCCTCCAACTCTCTTTGCACTCTTTCGCTGTTCAAAAGGAAATTTTTTTAAAATTTCCAACAAATATTATGGTTTATATGAGAACATTGAAACATCTACCAAACAAAACGGAACCACAGATATGACTATGTAACAATAAATATGAGAAATGAAACAGCAGTCATTGATATAAGATATGTAAGAAATGAAATAGTATATCATTAGTATATGAAACAATGCACATATTATATGGAAAATAAATATAATAAAATGAAACATAAGGTATGTTTTTTTGAAACATAATGATAAGATATCACTACACCTAGTTCATAAAGAACCCAACTATATGAAACAAGTAATATAATATATGAAACATTAATATAAAATATCGAAACATTGTACAAACAAAACGAAACCACAGTTATGACTATGAAAAAAAACATTGACACATCTAACAAACCAAACGAAACAACAGTTACGACTATGTAACAATAACTATGAGAAATGAAACAGCAGTCATTGATATAAGATATGTAAGAAATGAAATAGTATATCATTAGTATATGAAACAATGCACATATTTTTTAGAACATAAATATAATTAAATGAAACATAAGGTATGATTTTTTGAAACATAATGTATAACATATCACTACACCTAGTTCATATGGAACCCAACTATATGAAACAAGCAATATAATATATGAAACATTAATATGAAACAATTGAAACATCTAACAAACAAAACGAACCCATATCACTACATCTAGTTCATAAAGAACCCAACTATATGAAACAAGCAATATAATATATGAAACATTAATATGAAAAATCGATACATCTTACAAACAAAACGAAACCATATCACTGCATCTAGTTCATAAAGAACCAAATTACATGAAACAAGCAATATAATATATGAAACATTAATTTAAAAAATTATAACACTTTATATATTTTATGAAACATCATTAAATTACAATTAAACTACATTTTAACAACACAATTGAATGTGACATTAGTTTTTTTAATTTTGAAACAATAACAACAGCTTATGGAACAAATCAAAATTACTCTTATAATGCAATAGATAACAACGTTCAGAAACAATGGTTCATTTTTTCGTTACAATAATTCCAAATACAGAAACAATATAACAAAATTATGGAACAAAAATAATTTTCAATAATTTAAATCCCTAGTTGCAGTAATTTCAAAAATACCAAAACACAATCTATATAATTTTTGAAACCCTAAGTATAATTCGCGCGACATTAACAATAAAATTGGAAACATTACTTTGTCAATTGAGTTTCCGTCGTTGGTGGTTGTAGGTTTTCCGTCGCTTGTACGGCTGCGGCGGGAATGGCGGCCTCCTCCGTAGGGTTTTCCGCCTCCACTCCATCCAACTCTCTTAGCAATCTTTCTCTGTTGAAAACCAAACATTTTGAAAATTTCAACAAATAAGTGTTTACATTATCTTATTTTCATCATAATTTACTGAATTATAAAAAACTTACTGAAATATTGTGAAACTCTCCTTGCTTCGGTAGTCCTTTTTCTGCGTTTGCTCTTTCATTTTTCTAACAAAATCGAAAATGGGTATTTTTGGGTAGTTTTTGGGGTTTTTATAGAACAATGTAGCAGTTACTTCCGTTTTTTTTTCCAATGGAAGTTATGGACGCGAACACAATTGAAGTAAGATAATTGGTTTTTGAAATGATGTAAATATGTAAGAATAATCGTTGTGTAAGGGAAGCAAACCAACCGTCAGTTTTGATTAGACAATAGGATGGCAGTTTTAAATTTTCGAGGGAAAAGTGATCATTGTCTCAATAAATGCACAATGGGTATACGTGTGCATATGTCTAATCTCAGCCATTAGTTTCATAATTTTTAATGGCATAAGATTGGTTCTCATTTTAACTTGGTTCTCATATAAGGCTTGGTTCTCACATGATCCCTCCCCTATATATATATATATATATATATATATATATATATATATATATATATATATATATATATATATATATATATATATATATATATATATATATATATATATATATATATATATATATATATATATATATATATATATATATAATTGGATGTTCTTTACAAAACAACGATATATTCTTTAAAAAACAATTGTATATTCTTTACAAAATAGCTATATGTTCTTTCCGCGTTTTTTGTCTGTACCAAGCTAAGCAAGGTACAGCCGGCTTTACCTTAAAATTGTCACACTGCATCAAGAGGTCTCTCTTATTCAGTATTCACTTATATATAGGCATCGGACAACATATTTATTTAAGCACCTTAGCCAACTTGGCAAGTTGGTAGGCAATAATATTGCAATTAAAAAGTATTATTTCGAGCATAATTGGCTACTTGATTGGTTATAAAGCCTATAATTACCAATTTGCTTACAAACAATGTGCAAATATAAATATTCTGTACTTCCTGACCCGAAATAAATCATTAACTTGCCATGAATGATATTATGCCGCCTATTTGATTTCAAGTGAATAAACAATGCGTCATTTGATCAATGTCCCAATTACCTCATAGAATTTAGAATATACCATGACTATATATACACGTAAAAAGTATTTATAAGGAGCAATTGTTGTATTTCTGTTATCTTTCCATGCATCCTTTAAAGTAAAAGAAGTATAAGAAGATTCCATTATATAATTCAAAACCCCCTAAAATTTTATCATCATTGTTAATTAAGGCACTAACCATCACAAACCTTGACCAAATCAATTCAATTCTTGTTTCATCGTCAAAATTCGTGATTCACGATACTACTTGAGAGAAGAAAAAATAGATCGAATGAAGGTCGGTGTTTTGCCACGAGACAGAACTTGGCTTGTTGGCGGTTTGGGGATCTATTCATTATTTCTCGAAATTTGTACACAAGTTAAGAGTAATGTCACAAATCTTATAAATAATTGAAAGATAATTTAGAAATATATATACTACCTCCGTTAACTACTATGTACAACAAAGGTGTATTATTTGTGAGATATAAAATATTCCTTTGTTGCACATTATAATCAACGAAGGTAGTACATTATTTCAAAATTAAACATAAATCGGTGGAATTAATGTTAGTTTTTACTTTACTTTTCCATTTGCAGCTGGTAATCTATCATCTTCCTAAATTAAATGAATATATTTTGATATAAAGAGTGATATATCAACAATAAACATTCAAGTGCTCAAGATTATTTGTGAGTTTGTAACCACACACTAAACAAAAAACCCTTTTATGTCTCTAGTTTGAAACCACAAATGATGTGATAAAAATAAGTTTTAAAATGCATGGGACCAATTAGAAGTATACATCTTTGATAGCACTTTAAAGCCATAAAGTTAACATCAATTACATTTATAGGATGCACCTAAGATCCACACACGTACGTGAGAAGAATATAAGTTCCATAAATATACCTAAAATTTTGAAGTTTAAACCACCGCATGAATGACAATGATTTATCACATTTTGAACATATGGACTAATGGACTTGAAGAATATATGCATGATTCTGTGAAATTCACTCGGATAATCTTATGATGTAATATGTCAATCCATATCCAAATTAAAAGGTTAATGTATCAAGATATAATTACAATTCCACGTATATTTCGCATAAATTAATTTGTGGTTCTAAAATGATGAATTGGTGAATCATTTTTACCATGCTTTTATAGCTCGACAACATCGGTAATTAAGTCATGTCTTGGGTCTTTTCGACTTTAATACTTGTATATCTTAAGTTTGCCAAAATTCATTTTTGACCATTAATAAATTTGATTATAATGAAAAATATATATAAGAAAAAAGTTGATTTTCTAGTAAATATACAATGAAATTACACCAATAACAAGTAAAAATTATAATTATGGAAAGTACTAAGAGTCAAAATGGTTCATGTATTATAATGATACGAAGGAAATATAACGAATTACTAATAAGATGATAATGTTGCATACAAAATTTGGTAACTCCACAACGGAAGATTAACCTTGAATACCGAATAATACTATTGACACAGTTCGTATGAATTTTTGCACAAAGTATATGCTTCGTACTGTATCTATTAGTGTTGACCACTTATTTATACTTATATAAAATAGTCAAATGTATGTTGTGAAATATGATAGATTAGTATTACTATTTATTTTCTTAATATAAATCAACTTTTTATTACCTATACTTCTTATTAAATATTAATGTATATTTTCATTTATAAATAGTCAAACTTATACGTTTTCATGTGTCCTTGTTGATCAAACTGTACTGTGTTAATCATTTAGATCAACGAAAGTGATAATAGAGTGTCTAATCTACTTATAGATAATTAAAATAAAATAAAAAGTGAGAAAAGGTTAAATTTTCTTATACATTTTGGACTTTAATGATGTGTTTGGATTGAAGGAAATGGAGGGAAAAGAAAGGAAGGGAAATGGAGAGATGGGTATCTTTCATTTGGATAACAAATGAGGAAGGAAGGGAATTGGAGGACAGAGAAATGGAGGGATTAAAATGTAGGAAATTGATCCCTCCAACAATGGAGAGATTTGGAAGGAAAACTTACCATTCTTCTCTCCCCTCGCTTTCCCTCAGCTCCCCTCCTCTTCTCCTCCTTCCCCTTCTTTTTCTTCCCCTTTCTTTATCCAACACACTGTAATAGAAGTAGGGCCTGTCCAATTTCGGATGTCGCTCGGTTACGATTTAAATTTTTAGATATTCGAAGTTTTGAATCAGTATCTGATCTGAAAATTTTTAGATTTCTAGAATTTCATATCGAATCGTCGGCAGTTATATTGTTTATTGTTTTAAATTGTAGTTGAAGGTTCATAACTTGGCCCCTTGTACATTATGGTCCAAGACCCACCATTCACATTTTCGGGCTTTTAAAAATTTCTCTGACCATTGGAGTTAGAATATACAATTAGCTTGGCCAAGCAAATGGTTGAAAATAACTTGCAAAAAAGAAAATGTTAAAAGTAAATTAGTAATTAATATTAAAACAATAAATTAATAATTTAATAGTAAGCTAATAGCTAATCATTGGGGCTCAAACTAGCTAGAAAGATAATTAAATTACAAGTTTATGTGATATGACAAGTTAATTTGAGTTGCCATTAGAGTTGCTGAAGTGATCTGACAATTATGTTTTTCTATGACGTAGATGATTTATACAGAGTAAATTATAAACACATTGGTTGTCAAGGGAAAAAAAAAATATATACAATGAACATAAGCTTAAAAGGCTTAGGACCAAGGAAACTAGTATAATGCTCCTATAGTAGGATGCTTTGAAACGAACCTTATAACTAACTTACAATTATATTGAATTAGATGAAGCCTGTGTGATGTACGGTTTATTTGCATTTTTTAAAACTGATATTTTTTGTATTTATGTGATAAGATTTGTTATTTTATTAGTTGTACGTAATATATCATTTAATATTTTTATTTTAAATAAATTGTGAATTTCTTCTCATTCGTTATATATTTTGATAAAATTCATAATCTCAAAAGACAATATATTACATTTAATTAATTTAAACTTCAAAATCTCATTCGCCAAATTTACTTATGTGGCATTTGAATTATTTAATTCTAAAAGAATTTACAAATCTCTTATTTAATTGACTATAACTAAAATTTATAATCCTATATGGTGCGTTAAGAAAATTTATCCTACGCGGCTTTCTAAGAAATCGGGAAAAAACTCCATATATATATATATATATATATATATATATATATATATATATATATTAGATTGGATTGGATCGGACACGTACGCTTGAGGGCATAAGATCCATAAATTCTTATTATGTTGAAACTTAAACCACCACCTGAATGAGATTTTATCATAAAAAGTCCATTATTCCATAAATATCTATCCTATTTATAAGCTTCAATTCGTGTTTAAGGTTTAAAATATTAAGATTTTATCATAAAAAGTCCATTATTCCATTTAAAAAAGTGATTGTTTGAAATATGACTACCATAATGTTTTAATGATTATGTAATTCATAATTGATGTATTTTTAACAAGTAATTAATTATATTACTTTATTTTTGGTATAAAATATTATTATCAGCCATTTTTTAATTTATGTAAAATTTAGTTTCATTTATGTAAATTTTATTCTTATTTCCTAATTATAAGCTTAAATTAATGTTTAAGCTTTAAAAGAATAAGATATTTTGTCATAAAATTCCATAATCCGATTTAAATTTGACCTAGTCCGTAATAAAACTATAAAAATAAATTAGTACACCCTTTACCTTTTTGTTATTTACGGACAAAAGTATTCAATTATCGGGCAGGAGAAAAACACTACCACAAAATAGGCAATAGAGATCGTCTCAGAGGCGCTCTTCTGAGGGGGTGCCCCATAAAGTCTATAGATTGCCTTTTTCAGGAGCTCTATATTAAGTATAATATAGATCGCCAACCTGAGATAACAATTCTCTATTCCATGTTTAAATTGTGTGGAGCAAGGTCCATACGCGCGCAACTGACGTTGTAATACCCCCTATTTTTGAATCGTATTTTCTAATTAATTAATTAATTAGTGTTTTCTAAAAAGGGTATTTTAGTAATTTATTTAATTATTTGAATTTTGGAGCCAAAATGATATTTGAATTTTGGCGACAAAAATATTTTCAAAACTCAATTATTATTTTGGATTTTGGATAAGATTTATCATCCATTTAATTCATTTTTTAAAAAAAACCTGATTATATATATGTATTTCAGATATTTTAATTAAACAAAAAAAAAATTGTATTTCCTTATTATTTTCACCGGGGCCAAATTCTCCTAATTAATTAGCTAAGATTTTCAGATATTCTAAGTGTAGAAAATCTGATTTTCTTAGTTAAATTGATTAGTTATTAATTGATATTTTTCTAATTAATTATTTTCTACAAAATATATTATTTACACAATCATTTTTATTCCTTAAAATCTAGCAAAATAATTCCTTAAAACTAATAAGGAGGTCTGAAAATATGAGCATGTAAGGCTCAATTATTTTGGCCACCATATGGGATTTTTGGGTAATTTATTTTGGTAGTTTTGTATTTTAATTATCTTCCTTAAACTTTCTTATTTCCTTAATTCCTACTTTCCATCTCACTAAGATTTGGTCATACCATTTACTTGCCTTAAATCTTTTTCCTCAACCAAAGCCTACTTACCATTTAATATTTCATGATCAACTATTCACCTTATTTGTTCATTACTTAATCACCATAAACTAAACTTTCTTAAATTCCTAAACTATCTTTCCCAGTAATTTTTTAAACTAAATTTGCCATATTTCTTCCTACATTTTCTTACCTTAATTCTTGCATGCTCAAGCCTGTAAATACCCCATGCATAAAAGCTAAAAACTCACACCAAAACTCTTAATTTCTCTCTTCTTTCTCTCTTAATCTCACGATTCCTATCCTCTCTTTCTCTCAGTTTCTTGCACAACCACCACCTTAAATCACCACCTTCACCATCAGCCACCACCACCTCACCGAAGACCACCATGACCCACCGGCAGCAGCCACATTCCGACGAGCTGCTGCCACTGCCGTGCCTTTTTCATCCTTCTTCTTTTTCGGTTTTCTACTCCTTCTCTTCTCTTAATTAATGCTATTATTATTATTATTATTATTATTATTATTATTATTATTATTATTATTATTATTATTATGGTTTAATAAAAATTATTATTGGTGTTTTAAATTAAATAAAATCAGATTTACTTCAAGTTTATGAAAAGAATTTTATTTTACAAGGTTCATGTACATAGAGTTGGGAGTTTATTTTAATTGTTCTGATTATTTGATGACCTTATATTAATTAAGATTATATTTAATTGTAGGGTGTCTTTGACAAGAGTGCTTGAGGTTCTTGTTGTGTTTGCTTAGCGAGGATCAAGGTAAGTTTAGATGGCTAGATACCTTTGAAAGTGATTGGTTTGAATATCATGTTTATTTTCATTATTTTTTTATTGGTGATTGAATTTAATTGATTTGAATTATGATTTATGAAATAAGTTTGAGAATTCATGTTTTAAAATAAAGATGTTTGAGAATGAATTTTAATATCATGTTTTGAACGGTTTGAATAATTAAAAGATTTGATTTTAATGTATGTTGAATTAAATAAAAAGGACTTTGAGTTATTTTACTATAAAGGTTGATTTTATTCAAAAGAGGATTTTCATGAGAATTATTGAATTATCCATTAAAACTTTACAAGCATGTTTATGTAATCCCACTATGCGGATTTGGTTGATAAGACTATGGACTTTGTATGACCTACTCTTTCCTCAAGGATTGCCTTTCAATATAAAGATACTAACTTGGGGGGTGTGCACACTTAGGAGAGGAAATTGGAGCAAAGGAATGGATTTTCCGTGCTTTAAAACTATATTGATATTTATTGAATTTTGAGAATTAGATTTATTGATACATTGAGTTGGAAAAGATTTATTTAAAAAGGTGATTTTTAAGAATTAATGTTGTCATGAATTTCATGACTTGATCTTCAAAAGCTTGTTTATGAATAAAATGAATTTTACTTATCTTGCATCCACTTATATGTACTTACCATATTCTGCTAATCCGTACTTTCTATTTTGTTTTGGTTCGCCCTATTTACCTTATTGGTAAGCAGCATTGACTTTTACAGGTGGAGTCATGATTGAGCATATGAGAGTCTCGAGATTCACTTCACCTAGTTTAGGAATGGTGGTTGTTTTGTTTTATTTTGAGCACTCAAAACAATGGTTACTATTTTTATTATTAATAAAGAAAGAGTTTGAGTTTCCGCTGCAAAGTTTTTGGTTTGTGTTAATAGTTTGAGTAGTCTTGCGCAATCACGCAGCAATAATACGCCTAAGTCTATCTCTACGGTATAATTATATGTATTATACTAGTATTTTCGTAGATGGAGATTTGGGAGTGTTACAAACGTATTGAACACAATGACTCTTATTTTAACATAGTAACCTTTATTAAAACTTGTGTGACCTTTAATATTATTGTGAACCTGAAATACGCACATGTCAGCCGATGTTATGTTGATATAGTGACCTAATTAACATATAGTGATCTTAATTGTTCATATTGACTAGTATTTTAAAACTTTCAGTAAAAACAAAATTAACCTCTTATGACTTTTATATAATAACACAGTGACTTTTACTGTACAAAATAGTCTTTATTTTAACATCGTGAACTTTTTTTTTTTTATTAATAAACGACCATATTGTCTCTAATATTAGTGATCCAAAATAAATTAATATAAATCAGTTCCATTTAAGAGTTTGTAGTTGAGGAGTTAATAACCTAACTCATAATTCAGTGTTATAATAATAATAATAATAATAATAATAATAATAATAATAATAATAATAATAATAATAATAATAATTTAATATTCCTTTTATATTTACATGTGTTTTCGAGCTCAATTTATCTTAACCTAACATAAATTTAAAATTATAACCAATATATACATAAAATTATACTTCATATTTTTTTTTTATAATATCATTGCAAGTATTAAAATTTCATAATATTTTGGGTATATATTTTAGAATAATTAGTATATTTCGGAATAAATGCTTTAATTAAAACTTAACTTATGGATTAAGTTGAGTAGCTCACAAGCCAGGTAGATTGCATCAGAAACAAACCCATACCAGGGGCGGAGCTAGAAGGGGACGAGTGGGGACACTTGTCCCCCCATTTTCAAAAAAAAAAATTAAAAAAAAAAAACAAAAAAACGCAATTACAGAGTGCTCTGTGCGACATTTGCAGCCAAACCCTAAGTCTTTCAATTTTTAATTTCTCTCTCTTCGATTCGCCCTCACCTCGCCAGAGTCGCCTGACGCTGTCCACCGTTCTCCGGCAGTTCGCAGCAGTGAGGCCAATGACGAGGTTCGACAGACGACAGCGCACAGCCTTCAATTCCGTTCGACAGTCACCAAAATTAAAAAACCAAAGTCCTGTCTGTCGCTCGGTCGCTGCCTGCCAAACCCCTCATCGTCGTCGGTCGTCCGTCAGTCGCCAGTCGCCGCCTCGGTCATCTTCTGGTCTTCGCTGCATCTAAAGGTATGTCTTAACTCTTAAATATATTAATTTGTTCTTCTAATTGAAAATTTGAAATCCCCAATTTGCAATTTTAATTGTTAACCCAATAACCCTTTCTTTCTCCCCATACTTTACTTATTTTCTGAGGCTATATATTCTGAAAAGGGTATCGGAATTTGTGTCAAATATTGAAGGGGATTTGTTTTGGTCTTTAAATGGGGTTGGTGCTCCTGATTTGATCTTTATTTATGTGCTTGAAGGGTGCCGAGTTGATGCCCCTTTAAATTTGAGGTCTTTCTCACTGAAAGGGAGTGATGCCGAGTCGAATATGTTGCCGGTTTCGAACCCGAGAGTATTGGTGTTGATAGAAGGGAGGAGAGGTGGGTATAGTTGAGGTGTTTTTAGGTGGAGATGGTAACAAGTGTTATTGGACTAATTATGTTCTTGAGGTGATCATCGGTGAAGGAGCAACATTTAGCCATTTTTATGTACAAACACAATCTTTGGGAGCTGCCCATATTAAATGGACTTCCATTAGGCAAGTATATTTGGTTCTGCTTTTATTATGTTTTTGTTGATTAAGTGTCATTATGTGCAACACTTTAGATTTTGTGATATCCTTTGCTTATAATCCTGTTAGTGCATTATCATGTGATTGCTTATACTTCTATTCTTGTTGGTGCTTTGGTATATCAGGATTAAATACATTATAATGCAACTGTCTTCGCTTTTATATTATATCCATAATTTGTCCCCCCAATTTGAAAATCCTGGCTCCGCCAATGCCATACCAACCTATTAAAAGAAAGCCACGTAGGTCTTAGTACATAGCAATAAACCAACAAGTCAAATCAATACATGATCCATGTTCACCCATCAATTAAGATAATTACAACAAATATTAATCAATTCAACTAAAAATATATAAATTCCAAGCTTTGCATTATTATTTAGAGAAAGCGATATGATGGAGTACTACTTAATATTAACTGCAATAACCAAAATCAATTCAAACAAGGATTCATTAATTTACCAACAAAACAGACAAAAATTCCATGGTAATGTACCCTTTCAACTCAACAATTCAACATGTACCATATATGTAGTAATTATCTCAATTAGATAAATGATGCT
The DNA here is from genome assembly GCF_001683475.1 of Chenopodium quinoa. NCBI lineage: Eukaryota > Viridiplantae > Streptophyta > Magnoliopsida > Caryophyllales > Amaranthaceae > Chenopodium > Chenopodium quinoa. The sequence continues at coordinate 1,760,103 of NW_018743783.1, forward strand.
TGATCAGCTTTTGGATAAGAATAATACCACTTCTATTTTTGTGGTTGAACTGAATTTTCAGAATTATTTAATTGAAATTTCTACTAATATATATCAAGATATATTAATAAATATGTTGTACAAGATTTTGTTAAGAATTGTTAAATAATTGTTTCAATGTGTTTTTCTGTATTTCTCATTGATCACCAACACGGCTACAATGTATATATATATATCACAATAACTAACCCTAAATTTCCTAAGATATATCACAATCTCTTGATATATCTTATCACATTAATTACTCTATCTTTTCACAATATACATTATACTAAAATATATCCCAATACCCCCCCTTCAAGTTGGAGCAGCCAAATCTCTAATGCCCAACTTGCGGAGAGGAAACTCAAATTTCACCTTCCCCAAGGCCTTGGTGAAGATATCTGCCAACTGTACTGTTGTAGACACATAAGATGGAGTTATAGTACCATCAACTATCGCATCCCGTACAAAATGACAATCCGCCTCAATATGCTTTGTTCGCTCATGGAACACCGGATTCTGAGCAATATACAAAGCGGATTGACTATCACAAAATAGGCGCATTCCATTCTTATGTCGCACACCTAAGTCTCGAAGTAGTTGTTTCAACCACTTTATTTCACAAGTCACTGTTGTTTCGGGGTTTTCTGATGTCCTGCGGGAGAGTTACAATTCCGAGACTGGAACCGGACGCCTGTACCTGCAAAATAACGGAGACTCCTGAGAGCTCCGCCTCCAACGGTCAAGTTAGTGCCTGATTAAGGAGTAATTAATACGGAAATTAAAGTAATAAGATCTCTCTAGGTGAGAGTGTTTAACGTTGGTAATCTGCGTCGTTAGCGAGATTAGCCGGTTATTAGTGTTCCGTAATGTTTCTGTTCTTCTCCTGATTTCTTGATTGCTTAATTAATGAGGATTAATTAAGTATTTATAGCCTTGAGAAGCGTGCCACTCTCTAGGTTTAGGGTAAACCTAGAGCTGACCGGGCCTCTAGACATGATTGGGCCTTGATGGCCGGTTTTCCCATTTGGCATGGGTGGACACGTGGCGTGCCTCGATTGGTCCGTAGAGGACGTATCTGTGATTGACACGTGGCAGGCTCCTATTGGCCTTCGTGAAGGACACGTGGCGGAACCTGGTTGGTCCACTTGTCAGACGGTGATTGGTGGATAAAAATCCCCTAATCATTTGCCCCTCACAGGTGGCACGTGACTGGTCACGTGTCGCCTGTGACAGGTGTCGCACGGTGACAGGCGACGGCCTGCTACAGGTGTCACCTTGCAAACGGCCGAGAGATTTTCCCGCCCAAATTTTGAATTTGGAAGCGACCTTTCGCCTTCTCACCTTGCCTATATAAGGAAGTGCTGACTTCGGTCATTTTCACATTTGAGAACTTTGCGAGAACATTCGGACCCCTGAACTTGCTCTGACATTTCGGACCTTTTCTGCCTACCGCCTGTTCTGACAAGCCGACTGCACCGGACTTCCAGAACTTCATCAACCGTCACTCGTTCAGGTAACTCAGTTCTCTTACTCTTAATTTTCTTTTTATTTTTTGAAATGGCACCACGGAAGCACACGACACGACCTAAGTTAGTGATCAGCTGGTCACCGGGGACGGCTGAATCTAGGACTAGGAGTGCCGCCTGCCCTTTTCTGGACCCATCTTTGCCCTTTATACAAAGTCCGACTGTATCTGTGTCTATGCAGAACGTGATGGCCAGAACAAAACAGACTGCTATGATATCAAACTCAGACGGCTCCTCCCAAAGGGTGCTCCTTAGTGAAACATCTGACCAGGCGCCAGATGTAGAATTGAAACGAGGCGGCTGCCAAGCCGACAGTTCTGAGAGAGGGGCCAAGGTGGTCCCTTCCCATCTTACCGTTTACATGTCTAATTTTCCTCCTGCTCCTTCTAAGGGAGAGGAGGCGGGCCCCTCTGGGAGAGGGGAGGAGTCGTCCTCTTCGGACTCGTCAGAGGACGAGTCCGAGTCCAGCTCTTCTGGCCACAGTTCTCCAGGCTCAGAAGAAAGACATAGCCGCCTACAAGAGGCGAGACTTTCTCATGCAGTTGAGAAGGGGGACAATTGGGCGGAGCCGTCCGCCTCTTACAGAGAGGAAAACGCCCCCTACTACTGCATGGTACCCCGGGGCCGGATCGCAACCATGCAAGACAAAGTGGAGAGCTTTATTGCTAACCACAGAATGGGCCCGGAATTTTTACAGTTCGTGCCGGATCCAGAAGACACTGTCGTCTGGCCGGCTGGTACCAGCTATGATGACGGCTGCTTTGGCTGCTATGTGGCGGCCATTAAAGCTGGACTGCGCTTCCCATTACATCCGGCTGTTCAGCGGATTTTAGATGGGTATGACTTGGGGTTATGGCAGTTAGCCCCCAACTCTTGGGTGAACGTACTCGGCTATGTGGCCGGGTGCGAAATGTACGGGGTGGAGCCAAGCTTTGAGGCTTTCGCCCACATGAACTATCTCAGCCAGACCCCTAAGTCGGGAGGTACCGGCTGGTATCAATTAACAAGCCATAGGGGTTACCTCATGACGAGAGGTAAAGCGAACAAATGGAAGGATTGGCGGAACACCTTCCTTATCATTGAGGGTTCAGACACGGAGCTGAACCAACGTTTTAACAAGTGGAATAGGGATCCGCCTCTTCTCGCAGGCGGCCGCAGCATGCCGCCTGTTCCCCCAAAGGCTAAAAGGGAGATCCTAGACAAAGGACTCTTCAAAGTAGAGACTAGGGTGAACCCTACTTCAGGGGTACGAGAGCAAGTACCCCTAAACTGCGTCCCGAGCTTCAAGTGGCTCTATGACGAGTACTTTTTGGCCGCCTGTGGCCTCAGCAGTCGGTGCTCTAGAGGTAGCCGGCCTGACAAATACTCTGTTTTTTTTTCACGCCTTGTTTACTTGGGATCTTTACTAACTTTGCTGTTTATTTTTTTTTTGCAGCTGACGCCATGAGTAAAATAACAGCATCCAAGACTGCGGCGGCCATGTTGCGGGCCTCTCTCATGCAACAGTCTTATGCCGAATCCCCCAACAAGGGGGCACCCTTGGTAGGCTTCGAAAACTCTTCCTCTTTTAGGAGTTGTCTTATGCATATACTAACTCTTTTTGTTTTCAGTCTGGCACTCCAAGAGCTTCTTCCTCGCAACAGCCGGACCCCAAGGCCCGGAGGACGACTGTTGCAAGCTCTCCTGGGTCTTCCAGGAAAACAGTGGCGGCTGAGAAGCAGCCGGCCACTTCTTCTAAAACCCCGGCGGGGCCGCCTAGAAGTATGGACAATCACTTGTAAAAACTTTCACACTTGCTTCCTTCTTGACTAAGTCTAACTTGCTTTTTTTTTTTTTTTTTTTTTTTTTTTTTACGCTTGATGCAGCCGGCCCTCAGGGGCTTGACTTGGTTGAGGTAGCCAAGTCCATGGTCAAAGTAGTTCCTCCATCTGAAAGGGAGGCGGTCAGGGGTGCCGGCACCCTTGACCTTGATGGGATTTCAGGGGTCCTTGCTGAGGTATACTTAGCATATTTTTGAGTATTTGAGTTCCAGGACGCCTGTTATTTTTTTTTTGTTTGGAAACAGACGCCTGTTTTTTTTGTACTTAGGCCCTGCTCCGAGTCAACAGCCTTCGCAAGCCGATTGATCGGAAAAACAAAGAGGTAAAGGCCGCAAAAGCTATGGCCGCCTCCAGCTGTGATAAGGCAATGTTTCAAATTGCCCAAAATGAAGTACTGACCATTGATATTCTTTATTATCAGGCGCAGGCTACCGCCGCTGTTCGGGCTCAGTTAGAGGCGGCCCAGAAGAAGAATGACGAGCTGGAGGCGACCGTCACAAATCTTAAGGCCGAGCTGAAACCTCTTCGCCAAAAAATGCACTCTTACGAAGCCATGGAGAAATCTTTGGCCAACGTAAAAGAACGCCTGGTGAGCCAAGAGAAGAGTCTTACCCAAGAGCTCTCGGAAAAGGCCGAGCAAGAGAAGAAAGAGCTCGTCCGGGAGATGGTGGAAGACTCCGCTCAAATCCAGCGCATGACCTGGGGCCGCCTGTTCCCCTGTGCCGACTTTGCCTCATGGGAAAGAACGTACCGCCAGTGTTCGGAAACATATAATCAAGAGATCCTGGCGGCTGCTGAAGAAGAGGCATTGGGAGATGCGTTGGAGGAGAGGAAGAGCCGGTTGTGGCGCTTGTGCCACTTGGGGGTAAGGCATCAAAAGATGGTGCAGCTGAAGCCGAGTCCAGCAAGAAGAGTGCTGACCAGGCGGCAGCTGCTAATACTGAACTGCCCCCTTCTTAAGCTTAATGTATTTTTTCCACGGCCTGCGTGCCGTTTGCTTTGTATTTACCCGGCCAGGGGGCCGGGGTTTTGAATATTCTGCTGGTCTTTAATGACCGGCTTATTTTTAATCAAATTTTTGTTTTGATTCAAATTTGTCTAAGTATTCCATATCTAATATCCCATTGTTCACTAGACCGACTGTTGTACATGGCCGAACGTTGCAAACAGGTACAAATAGTAAGTACGCCGCCTATGCCCCTGGACGACTGGTTGTCTGTTTCCAGGATAGACGATCAGTCGGCCATTTATTCAATCGGTATTCGAACTATTTATTCAATCGGTCTGACCAAGTAATTAGTATTACCTAGTCGCCAAGGAATTAAGTAGGATAACAAGCGGCGGGTACCGGTTGTTTCCCTTTATTGCCAATGTTGGCTTTTAACTCGTAATTTGTTAACCTAGCAAGAGTAGTGGTTGAGAGCCCCTGTTTATTAAAAACAGGCGGACGACTCATACCTTTTAGGCTCCATACTAAGTTTGAGTGACTATTAAGTTAACATAGGAGTTACTTAGTCTTCGTCACACTCTAAATTGAATAGTAGAGGTACCAGGCGGCGGAGGCCGGCTGATCCTCTTGATTTGCCAATGTTTGTTGGCTATTAACTCAATAGGTTACCTAGTAGGAATAGGGGTTTGAGTGCCCTTGTTTGTTTAAAACAGGCGGACGACTCAAACCTTTTAGGTTCCATACCAAATTTGAAGGAGTGACTATGAGTTAACGTTGGAGTTACTCAGTCGCCGTCACTTTTGTTTGAGAAGTAGAGGTACCAGGCGGCGTAGGCCGGCTAGACCCCTTGATTCGCCAATGTTTGTTGGCTATTAACTCAATAGGTACCCCCTGCATTTATCCCAAGTAATACAGGCGGTCATCTGACTCAGATGTCAACTGCTACCACTGGTTTGGTTAGTGATAGAGTTATCCTTGTCTCAAAAACGGCTATGTGGTTGCCCTTGGGGACAGTCGTATAGGTGTCGTGTAATTAGTTTATAGAACAATGTTCCACCCAAAAGGGAGCTGCTCTCTGCGACGAATTTCATCCGGATGGATGCCGTCGGACGCCTGCTATGATGTTGGGACAGGTCGTATTAGTTTTGTAGATTTGATCAGGTGGCTTGGCGCCTGGTCTGATCATTCGGCCTGTGGCCTTGGTAAGTTCTTGGTGAACGTAGGTGCTAAGTAAAAGAAGGGTAGCCGCCTGTTAGGCACAGGGTCGGCCAGGCCCTAATCTTTTTAGCTAAGTACTGTGAATAATATACTCAATGGAGAGTAGGCGACTGTAAAGGAACAGACGGCATGCCCCTCTGAAGATAGAGTGAAAAACTCAATGGAGAGTAGCCGACTGTAAAGGAACAGACGGCATGCCCCTCTGGAGATAGAGTGAAAAACTCAATGGAGAGTAGCCGACTGTAAAGGTACAGACGGCATGCCCCTCGTAATACAAAAATTGAATAGTAAGTGCAAACTTTATTAAGTAGCTCTTTACTTTACATCTTTCAGAAGAAATATTTTTTAAGGTTATCTACATTCCAAGTTCGAGGCAACGGTTGTCCGTCTGGTGTTTCCAGACGGTAGGTACCGTCCCTGACTTCCTCATAGATTCGGTAGGGTCCTTCCCAGTTGGGAGTTAGTTTGCCAGACTCATTAGCCCTACCAACTGCTTCCATTTTTCTAAGTACAAAGTCCCCTACTTTGAGTGGACGCCTGTGTACTTTTTTGTTGTATGATCTAGTCATTCTCAGGCGATAGATCTCATGGCGCAAAACAGCATTGCCCCTCTTTTCAGGAAGTGAGTCTAATGCCAGGCGCATGGCTTCCTAGTTTGCCTCTTCGTCATACAGCATTACTCGAAGAGTCGGCTCGTAGTGTTCTATTGGAAGAACAGCTTCCGCACCGTAAGTTAGGAGGAATGGAGTTTCTCCAGTCGCCCCTTTTTCAGTCGTCCTAATGGCCCAGAGAACATGTGGTAGTTCATCCGCCCATAGGCCGCCTGCTCGTTCAATCTTTTTCTTGAGACCGTCTGAGATGATTTTATTAAAGGCTTCTACTTGGCCGTTTGCTTGTGGACGGCCGACAGATGCAAAGTAGTGTGCAATTCCTTGGTCTCCCAACCAGCTTTTGAGAACAGGCGTCTCAAATTGGGGACCATTATCAAAAACCATAGACATGGGAACCCCGAACCGAGTGATGACGTTTTTCCAAATGAATGAAATTACATCTTTCGTCTTGATTCCCTTTACAGCCTCCGCCTCTACCCATTTAGTGAAGTAGTCAACGGCAACAAGTATATACCTTCTGCCGCCTGTAGCAGGCGTATATGGACCTAGAATGTCCATGCCCCACTTAGCAAACGGTAGTGGGCTGTGAATGGTAGTGAGGTCAGTAGCCGGACGGTGAATTAATTTGCCAAACCTTTGGCACTTGTCACATTTTTTCACCATCTCCATTGCATCTGCTTCCAAAGTAGGCCAAAAGTAGCCCTGCCGCCTTGCCCTTTGAGCAAGCATCCTACCACCTATATGGGAAGCACAGAAACCAGAGTGAAGATCATCTAGTATCTCTCGTCCCTTTTCAGGAGTAACACACTTTAAGAAGGGTTGAAGGTACCCCCTCTTGTGAAGTTCTCCCTGTATCATTTCAAAACAGGAGGCTCGTTTTTTCAGTGCTGCCGCCTGTTGAGGATCATCCGGCAGTGTACCGTTTGTCAGATATGCCCTGATTGAATCCATCCAGGTTGAGCTTCTGTCTAGGATTCCAATAGGGTTTTCCTCGATGCTTCTCTTCTCCATTACTTCCCAAAAAACAGTTCGAGGAGTATCGGAGGAGGCGGATGATGCTAATTTTGACAGTGCATCTGCCTGGTTGTTTTCTGATCTCGGCACTTGGATCAGATGGAAATCCTCAAGGGAGTCGACTGCTTGTCGGACCGCCTGTAAATACTTGATCATGGCCGGATGGGTTGCTTCGTATTCGCCATTGTACTGACTCACTATCAATTGTGAATCAGAACAGGCGTCTATTTTTCTTGCCCCTGCCGCCTTGCACATGCGGATCCCGGCTAGTAAAGCTTCATATTCTGCCTCATTGTTTGAAGCCTGAAAACTGAAGCGTAGAGCATACTCGAACCTGTCGCCCTCTGGAGATTGACATACGACGCCTGCTCCACAACCATTTGAAGTAGAGCTTCCGTCCACATATACCTTCCAGACTTGGTCTGGAACTTGAGAGTCAGGAGGACGAGTCATCTCTACAATAAAGTCAGCAAAGGCTTGCCCCTTCACTGCTTTTCTAGGCTCGAAAGTAACTTCGAGGCTCTGTATTTCTATGGCCCATTTGATCATTCGTCCTGACGACTCCATGATGGTAAGGGGCCGCTTGATTGGTTGGTCGGTATACACGACGACTGCATGTGCCAAAAAGTAGGGCTTCAATTTTTTAACAGCCATGAAGAGTGCAAGACCAAATTTCTCCACTAGGGGATACCTCAACTCGGCATTTTTCAGTACGTGACTGACAAAGTAGACCGGGAGCTGACAGCCGTCCCTTTCAGCAAGGAGCACAGCGCTTAACGCATGATCAGAGACGGCCAGGTACATGTAGAGATCCTCTTTGGGCAAAGGGCTGACCAGCCTCGGCAAGGAATGCAAGTGAACTTTTAATTTCTGGAAGGCGGCCTCAGCATCCGGCCCCCATTCAAACCTTGCCTTTTTCTTAATTGCCTGGAAAAAGTATAGGCATTTGTCGCCTGATCGGCTTAGGAATCTCCCCAAGGCCGCCAGACAACCTGTTAACTTCTGAACCTCTCGGATGGTACGAGGCGACTGCATGTCAATGACCGCCTGCACCTTCTCAGGGTTCGCCTCTATTCCTCTCTGATTAATAAGGAATCCGAGAAATTTCCCAGACTCAACTCCAAATACACATTTCTTGGGATTGAGCATGACATGGTGCCGCCTGAGTGTGGCGAAAGTTTCTCGGAGGTCCGTCAGATGATCTTTCTGAAGTTTAGTCTTGACAATCATATCATCAATATATGCCTCGACGTTTCTCCCAATCTGATCAAAGAACACTGTGTTTATCATTCGTTGGAAGGTAGCCGGGGCATTCTTAAGACCAAACGGCATGACCGTGTAACAGTATAACCCCTGATCAGTGACGAAGGCCGTCTTCTCCTGATCTTTCTTCCATAAAGGAATTTGATGGAAACCAGAATAGGCGTCCATAAAACTCATCAAGGCATGGCCGGCTGTTGAGTCGACCAGGTTATCAATTTTAGGCAGAGGGTAACTGTCTTTGGGGCACGCCTTGTTTAAGTCTGTGTAGTCTACACACATTCGCCAGGTGCCATTCGGCTTTTTAACAAGCACCACATTTGCAACCCAGTCTGGGAAGTAACATTGCCGAATGAACCCTGCATCAAGCAATTTTTTAACTTCGGCGGCTGCCGCCTGACTTCTTTCTTCGCCATGGTTCCGCTTCTTTTGCCGTACCGGCTTCTTTTTCGGATCCACAGCGAGTTTATGTACTGCCAGATCAGGACTAATGCCTGGCATTTCATGGACTTCAAATGCAAAGATGTCCTTGTATTCTTTCAATAGATTGTGAAAGTCGTCACCAAGGTTTCTTAGAGCAGTCGTCCCAACTTTGACTGTTCGGTCAGGACGTGAGTCGTCTAAGATCAGGTCCGCATGCTCACCAGCCGGCTGAGGGCGGAACTCATCCGGCCGCTCCTCTGCCAATGATTGCTATTTTCTTGCTTTTCTTGCGGACTCTGTCTGGGACGCCTTTCTCTTTTTGTCGCATGTTTCTTGAACAGGCGCACTCTCCTTGACATTGTCAAGGTCTGTTTTTTCTCCACTTGACCCAGTGGCCATAACAGTGGGCTTGACATCCGAGAGATAGCACTCTCGGGCCATCCTCTGATCTCCCCTTAGGGAGCCGACTGTTCCATTATCCCTCTCAAACTTAAGCAGCATAAGAGACGGGATTATAACAGCCTTGGAATTATTCAGGGTTGGTCGACCCAGAATCATGTTGTAGGCCGAGAGTTCCTCTACTACTAGGAACCGGACTACCATGTGTCGTCCTTCCCCTTTTTCGCCCAGGCGAATGGGTAAATCTACTCGTCCCAGTGGGTGGACGACTCCTCCTCCAAACCCTATTAAAGGGTGGGAGGCCGGATGTATGCAGTCCGTCTGATATTTCAGTTTTGACAGACATTTGCTGCTGATGAGATCTGAGGAGCTCCCGGTATCTATGAGGATTCGGCCAACTCTCTGGTTGGCCACTTTACATTCAATAACGAGAGGGTCGTCATGCGGCCCCCTTACCCCTCCTAGATCCTCTTCAGTGATGACAATCTCAGGAAATGTATATTTGGACGGCCGTTCTTGGTGAACGGAATTTACATCTAACCGCCTTATATTATCTTTGTTGCCCCTAATAGTGGGGCCGCCTCCTGAGATGCCGCCTGCAATGGTGTAGACGACTGCATCATCTGTATCAGAACTGTCGGCCTGTTGATTCTTTTTGGCCGACTGCTTTTTTGAGGAAGTGTTCCCCGTAGATTTCTTGACATAAGGGTCAAGATCACCTTGCTCAGCCAAGCGGTCTAGGTACCGCATGAGACTGATGCAGTCATTGGTGTGATGACCAACGTCATCATGATAAGCACAGATTTTGTCTTGGTTCCGGTTGTTTGCAGAACCCTTCATGGGGACCGGCTTCTCAATTGAGAACCGTCCCTTTATTTCTTTTAGGATAAACTGGTTATCCTTGTTAAACACATACTTTGGGGAGTATGGTTTGAATTCTTTTTTCTTTTTCTGGGCCGGCTGTTTAGAGGAATCAGCCGCCCAGACCTCTTTTCTTTTCTCATCTTTGTTAGACGACTGTTTCTGTCGTCCTTCTCTTTTGTCGAACCTTTTCCCGTCCGTCTGTTTTATCGTACACAGATCAGTCGCCTGTATATAGGCTTCTGCTTCAATCAAGGCCTCTTGAAGAGTCGCCACCCTTTTTCGAACTAAATCAAATTTGAAGGTAGACCCGTCTTTGAGACCTCTAAAAAAGTCAGTATAAGCTACCTCATCCGGTAACCCTTGAATCTGTATTCTCATCAGGTTGAACCGCCTGATGTAAGAACGAAGCCCCTCTTTCTCGCCCTGCTCAATTGTTCCCAAATCAAGGGTCGTTTTCTTCGCAGGGATGTTCATGGCGAAGTTGGAGGCAAATAAGTAAGCAAGCGTCCTGAAGCTGTTTACACAACCAGTCGGCAGGTTGCCGAACCATTGCTGTGCGATTCCCTTGAGAGTCGCTGGGAAACACTTGCACCAAGTGGGATCATCCAACCCTTGAAGGTACATCAGGTTGGTGAATGCCATCAGATGGTCTTCTGGATTAGTAGTGCCGTCATAGGCGCCTACTAGTACATTTTTTACTTTGGCCGGCTGAGCGGCTTCAGTAATTTCCTTGGAGAAGGCCGACGGCTGTTCACCAAGTCTAAGCAGCCGTAGCTGCCAGTCCATAGGTTGGACGTTTTTTGCTGCAAGTCCACCAAATGGAGGTGGCTGCATAAAATACTGTTGTTGCGGCACAAATGGTAAGTTTGGTACCGCCTGGGCACTGTGAAAGCCGGACTGACGGGAGGTGCCGCCTGACTGACTCTCATGGTACGACTGAGTATGCCTCATCGAGGCATTTCGCAAACTGTCTTGAAAATTTGAAGTAGAAGCCGACTCTGACAATCGGTCACTCTTCTTCTGCTCTAGCAGTAGCCGAGCATCTGTGAACGTTTGCTTTGACCCGTCCGCCTGAATATGACGAACCGGTTTCCTATTTCCCGTAGGATAACGGAATTTTGTGAAATCAAGAGCAAGTGGCTCCCGCTTCTTGGATTTAGGATGAGGAGTCGCCTCTCGCCCTTGAACTGGCTTCCTCTTCAGTGAAGTGGAAGGTTTTTTGGCCGACTGCTCTTTGACTGAAGCAGGCGGCTTTTTGTTGATCAACTCTTGAATCTCTCCCTTGAAGTCCCTCATGAAGGTCATGAGTTCGTTCCTTGTGATGGGAGCAGACCCATCAGTCGGCTGTTGCCGAGCAGGCGGAGCGCCTGCTGGCTCGCTTCCTGTTTGAAGATGCTCCCGTTCCCTCCTTTCGGTATGACGGGTACGTCGGGCCCTTAGGGTCCCGTCTGGAGCTGTATGAGTTTCCACTTCAAATTCACTTTCGGTATCATGGTCCGACTAAACTTGAGGGTCGTCTAGGGGACGCCTCTCTTCAGGAGTCGGTACAGACTTGGATGCCATCTCTGAAGTACTCTCCCCACAGACGGCGCCAAATGTTTCGGGGTTTTCTGATGTCCTGCGGGAGAGTTACAATTCCGAGACTGGAACCGGACGCCTGTACCTGCAAAATAACGGAGACTCCTGAGAGCTCCGCCTCCAACGGTCAAGTTAGTGCCTGATTAAGGAGTAATTAATACGGAAATTAAAGTAATAAGATCTCTCTAGGTGAGAGTGTTTAACGTTGGTAATCTGCGTCGTTAGCGAGATTAGCCGGTTATTAGTGTTCCGTAATGTTTCTGTTCTTCTCCTGATTTCTTGATTGCTTAATTAATGAGGATTAATTAAGTATTTATAGCCTTGAGAAGCGTGCCACTCTCTAGGTTTAGGGTAAACCTAGAGCTGACCGGGCCTCTAGACAGGATTGGGCCTTGATGGCCGGTTTTCCCATTTGGCATGGGTGGACACGTGGCGTGCCTCGATTGGTCCGTAGAGGACGTATCTGTGATTGACACGTGGCAGGCTCCTATTGGCCTTCGTGAAGGACACGTGGCGGAACCTGGTTGGTCCACTTGTCAGACGGTGATTGGTGGATAAAAATCCCCTAATCAACTGCTGCCATCGAACGATATTCTGCTTCTGCCGAGCTTTTAGATACCGTGTGTTGCTTTTTAGTCTTCCATGACACAGCAGATAGACCAAGTAACACAAGTTAACCAGTGAAGGATCGTCGAGTTAATGTACAACTTGCCCAATCCGAATCACACCAACCTTCCAACTATAAAGCAATGTCAGACCTCAACTGAATACCCTGATCTGGATTTTTCTTCAAATATCGCACAACTCGCAGAGCTGCAGACCAATGCTCTACTCTAGGATTTTGCATAACTTGTGATAAAATATGAACAGAATATGTCAAATCTAGTCTAGTCACAGACAAATATATCAAGTGACCAACAAGTCTGCGATACTTCTCAACATCCTGCAATAGTTCACTCGTTGCTAGAGCGAACCTGTGATGTTGTTCCGTAGGGAACTCTGCGAGCTTCGTATCAATTAATCCTAACTCTGCAATAATATCCATGGCATACTTTCTTTGACAAATAAAAAAAACCTTGATTATTTCGGGCTACCATTAGACCCAAAAAATATTTCAAAATTCCCAAGTCTTTCATTTTAAAACACTTTCCCAAGTATGCCTTAAAATTAATCAAAGCAGCCTGTCATTCTTGCAATGATTAAGTCATCAACATACACCAACACATTCATCTGTAAATTCCCTTTCGTTAGAGTAAATAACGAGTAATCAGAATATGACTGTTTAAAGCCATAAATTTTCAATGCTATAGTCAGTTTTGCAAACCAACACCGGGGAGCTTGTTTCAAGCCATACAATAATTTTCTCATCCTGCAAACTTTGTCAGAGTTATTATTTTCAAAACTAGGAAGAATTTTCATATATACCTCTTCCTCCAAATCTCATGAAGAAAAGCATTGTGGACGTCCATTTGATGAACCTCCCAATTTTTCACAGCGGCAACAGCTAGGAAAGTCCGCACTGTTGTCATCTTTTCCACCAGAGCAAATGTCTCATTGTAGTCTAGACCCTCGATCTGATGATGACCAAATATGACAAGTCTCGCCTTCAATCTCTACAAAATTCCATGTTCATCATATATTTCTTTATAGACCCATTTACTCCCAAGAGCCTTCTTCCCGGGTGACGATTTTTCTAGAGTCCACTTTCCTTACTATTCCAGAGCCTGAATTTCATCCGCCATAGCTTTTTTCCACCCCTCGTGCTTCATAGCCTCTTTAAAATTTCTCGGTTTAGTGCCTCTTGTAATTACAGCTACATATTTTCTATGTTTTACAGAGAAGCAATGAGGATCAACAAAATGTGTTAAATAAAAATCAGTACCTGAGGAAGTTGATGTCGCGGGTGACGACTGAGATGGAAGCGAAGATGGAATTTTATTCCATATGGTGTGAGTAACATAATCACGAAGTTTGACCGAAGGCATCTTCGGTTGCATGCCTTTCCCCATAGCCTGATGCAGATCAAGTTGCTCTGTCACCCTTACGCTAGCCCCTGCTAGGTGATCAGTCATCAAGGTGTTAGGCCATGCTTGCTGCTGAGCCTCACTGGCTGTATCGGTGCACAGGCCAACACCCACAACACATCCACCTTGCTGACTAGATGGTGGAGAGCTGCTGCTGGCAGACCACTCCGTAGGCTAGCTACGGTCTGCCTCTTCCTGACACGCTGCTTGCGGAGCCTACTGCTTGGTGTATTTCACCCTCCCCTTGAACCTCATTCTCTCCACCAACGTGGACATTCTCACTGCACACTGCAGCCCCCTCATCCACACTCCATTCATCATCACTAAAGCACCCATCAACCACATGTTGTCGTTGTTGAGGCTCACAAGTCATATTGGCAAACAGAAATATGTTCTCATGAAACAAAACATCTCTAGAGACAAAGACTCATTAGTCTCTAAATCATACATACACTGTCCAACCTTTCTTCCCAAAGGGATACCCCAAAAACACATATTTTCGACTCTGACTAGCAAATTTATCACCTTTGCTACATTGATTGTAGGCATAACATAAACACCCAAAGACACGAATTTAATCATAGGAAGGAGGTTTATTAAATAGAACATCAATAGGAGTTTTATTTTTGAGCAACCTAGAAGGTGTTCTATTTATCAAATGACAAGCCATTTGCACACATTCACCCCAAAATTTCAAAGGTAGATGAACTTGAAACCGTAAAGCCCTTGCCACATTCAATATATGTTGATGTTTAAGCTCAACTCTCCCATTTTGTTGAGGTGTTCCCACAGAAGAAGTCTCAAATAAAATCCCATTATCAAAGAAATAATTTTTCAAGGAGTAGAATTCCGTCCCGTTATCACTTCTAACAATTTTATTTCTTGATTAAATTGACGTCTAACCATAGAAATAAAATTGAGAAACATGTATTCAACTTCCGTTTTGTTAATCATCAAATAAGTCCAAACACCCCTAGAAAAATCATCTACGATAGTTAAGAAATAATGAGCACCACAAGACGATGGAGTCTTGTAAGGTCCCCATAAATCCACATGAACAAGTACAAAAATTCGACTAGCTTTGCTAAGACTAATGGGAAACCTACTTCTATGTTGTTTTGACCTAGGGCATAAATCACAATTTTAATTCTTGAAAATACTACTAGAAAAACTAACAACCGGAAGAGATTGCATTATTTTTGCCGATGGATGCCCCATTTGTTGATGTCATAGTTCGTCCGAAGATTTCCTATCCACAACCAAAGCCTTCATCGTAGGAACACCACAGAAATAATAATGTCCATCTTGACGTTCACCTGCTCCAATCACCTTCCTCGTCGTTAGGTCCTGAATAACACAAAGTTTGTTAGTAAATTGCATAACGCAATTAGATTCATCACTTAATTGAGTTACAGATATTAAATTGCAATTCAACTAGGGTACATAAAGAACATTATCAAGTTTCAAAACCCCTTGCAAAACCACCGAACCAATTTTTGATGCATTGACATTTTTTCCATCCGGCAATCCCACGGGACAACTAGGCACATAAATCACATTAGTTAAGAGAGATAAATCACAAGTAACATGATTAGAGGCACCGATGTCTATTACCCAACCCAAGTCACCCTTACCATGAAGCTTGAGCTTAATCGAGTTCAAGTGATCGAGAAGTTGCTGGATCTGTGCGGAAGTAACACCAGCAAGTGCGTTACCATCGACTGCACTAGAAGGAGCATTGCTTGTGGTGTGTGAAGCAGGCTGCCCCCCTGTTTTGTTGGCACGAACAGGGGCAGTAGACCCTCCTTTGGTACGACTCCCTGCACGACCCCCTCTGCGGCCGCCGTTAGAAGCACCACAGCCTGAACGAGGCCTATCACCCCACCAATCTGGAAAACCATGTAATTGAAAGCAACCTGATTCACATGGCCTTCCCTATTACAATGGGTACAGAATTTGTCGATATTATCAACCGTTCTAGCCCGTGAAGTCGAGTCATATTGAAGCTTGAAGGCAAAAACATTATCACGGTTTTTAGTAACCTTTTCCCCACGCAAGCGTTCAGCTTGAATCGCGTGTTGATAGGCCTTATCTACCCCTAGCAAAGGATCTTAAGCCAAGAGTTTTCCCCTAATAGAGGCATATTTATTATCCAAGCCTATCAAAAAGTGATGAACATAGTCCTCTTCACGTAATTTCTCCACCTAAGAAACTATATTGCACGAGCACTTTCCATAGGAGCAAGATGGGACCGAGACATATGTATTCAAGTCATCCCAAATTTTGGATAGACGACCAAAATACGCAGCCACTGCCTCGGATGGGTCCTGTTTGCAAGATCCCAAAGAAAATTTCAATTGGCAAATTCTTGTCCCACTAACAACACAAAACTTGTTGTTGAGATTTGTCTATAATAATTGAGCATCATCATAATCCCCAATAGTAGATCGAACGGTGGAGTCCAAGGTATTGGTGAGCCATGAAACCAACATTGATTGAACGGCCACCCAATCCTTCATCTTCTCATCAGTGGTCGACTTTGGAACCGAACCATCAATAAAACCAAATTTTCGTTTTGCCTTCAACGAGGTATTGATTGCCCTCGCCTACTCATCGTAGTTCTCACCACGAAGCTGAATAGGAGTGATGATGTTGCCAGAAGCATCACTCGAACCCAAGTGATAAGTCAGATCAACCTTTGTTTTACATAAACCATTCTTATCATCTCCACCTGCCATTGAAAATTCTCATAGAAAAAAATAATTTGATGTGAACTCTCACACTCACAGCTTGTTGTGCATGAATAATGAATATCACGTACTAAGGAATTCTAAAAAATATCGGATCAAAACCTACGCTCTTGATACCATGTTAAATAATTGTTTCAATGTATTTTCTGTATTTCTCATTGATCACCAACACGGCTACAACGTGTGTGTGTATATATATATATATATATACACATACATATATATATATACACACATACATATATATATATACACATACATATATATATATATACACACACACATATATATATATATATATATATCACAATAACTAACCCTAACCTTCCTAAGATATATCACAATCTCTTGATGTATCTTATCACATTAATTAGTCTATCTTTCCACAATATACAATATACTAAAATATATCCCAATAAGAATAAAGGACAAAGAGAGGGGAAAAAAAAAAGATGTATGGAAATAATGTGTAAATTTGTTTTTAATCTGGTTTGATAGGAAAAAAAAAAAACAAAAAAAAAAAAAAAAAAAAAAAAAGAAAAAAAAGTAGATGTAAATATTTGATAGTTTGTTATTTTATATTGATGAGAGAAAAGAAAGTAAACTTAGTGGCATTTCTAAGTAACAAGTGTGAAATTTAACTAGCCTTCTGGCCCATGCAATGCGCAGGTTGTTTATAGATATATAATATAAATTTTTAATTTATAATATGTTTTTATTAGAAAATGAGTAGTTAATTAAGAAGAAGGGTGATAATTGAATGTAATTGTAGAAGGTATTAAGTTGGGGGAAATGAACTAAATAGCATTCATACATGTAATGAATTAAAGTTAGTGTATTTTTTTATTTTTTTATTTTTTTTTATTTTTTTTATTTTTTTATTTTTTTTTTAATATGAGAAAGGTGATTAAACAAAAGTTAAATGAGGTGATATGTGACATTGGTGAAAAATAAAGTTTACACGTGACATGATATGGGTTTGGGGTAAAAATTACCCCTGCCACGTGGCCCAATGAGGGACCGACACATGTCAACCACGTAGAGGCCCAGAGGGATCCAATCAGAGGATGCCACGTGGCATCGTACCCTCAATGGGGAGCAGGTTCTCATCTGCTATAAATAGAGGAAACAACCTCATTTATTACGAATTCGTAAAAAACATACACAAAACCCGAGCAATATTAATTGCGGAATCTCGATCTCTGAATCAGGGAGAAAAACCTATTTACTTTCCGCACGTTTACCCATCCGGAATCATACTAACTTGATCATCGGAGGTGGAACTCCACCCCACCGGAGTTTCGTGGTTTTGCAGGTACAGACAGTCGGGCGCGCATACTCAGGATCGTAACTCTCCCGTGGAACTCCAAAAATCCCCGAAACATTTGGCGTCATTTGTGGGGACAGTACTTCTGAGATGGCATCTGATACTGTACCGCCTGTAGAAGGCAGCCGGCCTACGGCTCAGCCAGAGGTCCATACGGACCATGATAGCAGTGTCGACTATGAGGTCGACACTTATGTTTCCCCAGACGGGTTACTCCGAACAAGGCGCGTCCGTTCCAAAGAAACAAGGGAATGGGGCCAAGACAAAGTTGGACCCAGCAACCCAGGCGGCAAGCCTGCTGGGCAACCCCAGGCGGCGGAGGGTGCTGCCCCCGTCACCAGAGACGAGCTCATGAAACTCATGACAAGTTTCAAGGGGGAAATAAAGGAAGTAATCAAGAAGTCAACTGGCTCAAACAAGGGTCAGTCAGCAAAGAAGCCTTCTCCCTCCGGGAAGAAGCAAATCAAAGACCAGGTGCCTACTCCTCACCCCAAACCCAAGGGGACGGATGGGCCCCTGATCGACCTCTCAAAACTTCGTTTCCATGAATCAAGGCAAAGGAAGGCCATCCGGCATACACAGCCGGATGGGTCCAAAAAGAATTACTCTGACGCCCGGATCTTCATCTAGGAGAAGAGAAGTCAGCACATGTCTGAGTCGGCTTCAACGTCGACCTACCTAGACAGTTTTCAAAATACTTCAATGAAGCACTCAGAGACGCAATAAGGGATTCAGTCACGCGGCATGTTCGCACGTACTGGCCCTCATGTTATCCAGCAGGCTCCGTATGTGCCCCAACAACCATACGCGCCATATAGTCGTCCCCTTTTGGGGGTCAGGCGGCGTATCAGGTCCAGCCTATGGACTGGCAGCTCCTGCTGCTAAACCTTGGGGAATAGCCTTCGGCTTTCTCCCGGGAAATAACCGAGGCGGCCAGCTGGCTAAGGTTAAAAATGTGTTGGTCGGTACCTATGACGGTACCACCAACTCGGAAGACCACCTAATGGCGTACACCAACCTCATGTACCTACAGGGGTTGGATGATGCCGCCTGGTGTAGATGCTTCCCGGTTACATTGAAGGGCATAGCCCAACGATGGTTTGGCAACCTGCCAGCCGGGTGCATCAATAACTTCAAGACACTTGCATACCTGTTCGCGTTCAACTTCTCCATGAACATCCCTGCCAAAAAGATAAGTCTCGACCTAGGGGCTATTCAGCAGGGTGACAAGAAGGGACTTCGGTCCTATGTCAGGCGGTTCAATCTGATGAGAATTCAGATTCGGGGGCTGTCTAACGAAGTTGCATACACGGATTTTTTCAAGGGTATGAAGGATGGGTCAACCTTCAAGTTTGACCTGGTCCGCAAGAGGGTTGCTACCCCCCAAGAGGCGCTGATGGAGGCTGAAGCCTATATACAGCCGACGTAACTCTGTGTCGTCAAGCATTCGTTGGAACCCAAGAGGTCCGACAAGAGAGATAGCCGGCCTACTCAGCCGGCGAAAAAAGAAGAAAAGAAAGAAAAGAAGTCTGGGCAGCGGACCGCTCTGGTCAGCCGTCCTAGAAGAAACAGAGAAAGTTGGAACCGTACGTCCCCAAGTACGAGTTCAACAAGGACTGCTCCTCCATCCTCATGGAGATTAAAGACCGGTTGACCCTTGAAAAACCGGCTGCAATGAAGAGCTCTATCAAGAACAGAGACAAGAGCAAGCTAAGTACTGTCAGTTCCATGAGGATGTTGGCCATGACACCAATGACTGCTATAGCCTCAGGCGGCTATTGGACCGTCTGGCTGATGAGGGGGATTTGAAGTCTTGCCTGGTGAAATCCAAGGGCAACTCCAAATCAAACGGCGGGAAACCGTCAAAGAAGTCGGCTGCGAGCTCTGAAACTAATGAAGAGCACATCTTCACTATAGTAGGTGGCTTCGCAAGCGGGGGTCCTACCATCCGGGGTACCAAGGATAACATCCGAAAGCTGTCCAACCCAGAGGAAGAGGACTAGGCGTCGAAAGACACCTTCCCTGAGGTCTTCATCTCTGAGAAGGATCGGGGTATGGTCAGGCGGCCCCATGATGACCCCATTGTCATTGAATGCAAGGTTGCCAATTAACGAGTTGGCGGGATCTTAATTGACACCGGGAGCTCGTCTGACCTGATCAGCTATCAGAGCTTGGCAAAGCTTAAGTACAAGCCTAGCAGTATGCACAAGGCTCCTCACCCCCTAGTCGGATTTGGGGGACGAGTAGTGCATCCGGTGGGAAGGATAGACCTACCCATTCGGCTAGGAGAGAAGGGGGAAGGACGGCACATGGTCGTCAAGTTTTTGGTGGTCGAGGAATTAACCGCCTACAACCTCATTCTGGGCCGTCCTACCCTCAACGACTCCAAGTCAGTCATCATCTCATCCCTCATGATGATCATGTTTGAGAGGGATGATGGGTCAGCCGGCAAAAAGAGAAAGGCGGACCAAATGGCCCCCGTCAAAAAAGGAAAACAATAGCAATCACTGACTGGGCAAAGGTCAGATGACTTCCGACCCCAGCCGGCTGGAGAGAGCATTGATGTCGTCCTAAACGACAGCCGCCCCGACAGAACCGTCAAAGTTGGGACGGTTAGGTTGCTTTTGAAAAGTTGGGGGCAGACTTGCTCTAACTTCTGAAAGAGTTCAAGGACATTTTTGCCTTTGAAGTGGAAGAGATGTCAGGCTTCAGCCCGGATCTAGCTGTCCACAAACTCGCCGTAGATCCCAAAAAGAAGCCGGTTAGGCAAAAGAAGAAGGATCATGGCGAGGAGAGATCTTAGGCGGCAGCCGCCGAGGTAAAAAATTGTTAGATGCTGGATTCATTCGGCAATGCTACTACCCGAATTGGGTAGCCAATGTTGTCCTTGTCAAGAAGCCGAATAGTACCTGGCGGATGTGTGTAGACTACACAGATCTGAACAAAGCATGTCCGTAGGATAGTTACCCGCTCCAAAAGATCGACAACTTAGTCGACTCTACAGCCGGTCATGCTTTGATGAGTTTTATGGACGCCTACTAAGGCTTCCATCAGATCCCCCTATGGAAAAAAGATCAAGAGAAGACGGCCTTCGTCATTGACCAGGGGTTGTACTGCTACACGGTGATGCCGTTTGGGTTGAAGAATGCGCCTGCTACCTTCCAACGAATGATAAACACAGTTTTCATCAACCAAATCGGAAGGAACTTAGAGGCGTATATTGATGACATGATAGTCAAATCCAAGCTACAGGCGGATCACCTAACCGACCTCTGAGAAACCTTCACCACCCTCAGGCGGCATAAGGTCATGCTTAATCCCAAAAAGTGTGTCTTTGGTGTTGAGTCTGGGAAGTTTCTCGGATTTCTGATTGATCAAAGAGGCATAGAGGCCAATCTGGAAAAAGTACAGGCGGTTATTGACATGAAGTCACCCCGCACTGTCAAGGAAGCCCAGTAACTTACCGGTGGCCTGGCGGCATTAGGAAGATTCCTCAGCCGGTCAGGCGACAAGTGCCTCTATTTCTTCCAAGAAATCAGGAAGAGGTCAAGATTCGAGTGGGGTGAAGAGGCTGAGGCGGCATTTTAGAGGCTAAAACAACATCTGCACTCTTTGCCAAGGCTAGTGAGCCCCCTACCCCAGGAGGTTCTCTACATGTACCTACCCGTCTCAGATCACTCCCTTAGTTTTGTTCTCCTTGCTGAGAGAGACGACAAATAGCTCCCGGTGTATTTCATCAGCCATATACTCAGAAATGCTGAGCTCTGGTAGCCAATGATCGAAAAATTTGGGCTGGCTCTTTACAAAGCAGTCAAGCGGTTGAAGCCCTACTTCTTGGCTCATCCAGTGATTGTCTATACTGATCAGCCACTCAAGCGTCCAATGACTACTATAGAGTCATCCGGCAGAATGATCAAGTGGGCTGTTGAAATGCAAATCCTGGAGATAACTTTCGAACCTAGGCGGGCAATGAAAGGTCAGGTGTTTGCCGACTTCATTGTTGAAATGACTAGGCTGGCACAGCCGGAGAATACCGATCAGGTTTGGAAGTTATTCGTAGACGGAAGTTCTACCTTGAACAGCTGTGGTGCAGGCGTAATTTGCAAGTCTCCGGAAGGAGACACATACGAGTATGCACTACGGTTCAAGCTTCAAGCTTCAAATAATGAAGCTAAGTATGAGGCCCTGTTAGCCGGTATACGCATGTGTAAGGCGGCAGGGGCAAGAAAGGTTGACGCCTGTTCTGATTCTCAATTGATCGTTAGCCAAATCAATGGTGACTACGAGGCCACCCATCCGGCGATGATCAAATACCTTCAGGCGGTCAAAGATGAGGCGGGGACACTTGACGAATTTCATCTAAGTCAGGTGCCCCGGTCAGAAAACAATCAGGCGGATGCTTTGTCCAAACTGGCCTCATCCGCCACTTGTGATGCGCCTAGGTCAGTCTTCTGGGAGGTCATGGAAAAAAGAAGTATTGAACATGATCCCATTGGAGTTCTTGACAGAAGCTCTACCTGGATGGACCCTATCCGAGAATATTTGGTAGACGACACTCTGCCGGATGCTCCTTCAGAAGCGGCGGCACTGAAAAAGAGAGCTCTGAGCTTCGAAATGTACAAAGGGAAACTCTTCACAAAGGGTTACCTCCAGCCGTTTCTGAAGTGTGTTACCCTAGAAAGGGGAAAGGAGGTGCTAGAGGACCTGCATGCGGGCTTTTGTGCATCACATATAGGCGGCAGAACTCTAGCAAAGAGGGCCAGGCGACAAGGCTACTTTTGGCCCACCCTTGAGGCAGACGCCATGGAATTGGTGAAGAAATGTGACAAGTACCAGAGGTTTGGACGGCTCATACACCGTCCGGCAACAGATCTGACGGCTATCTACAGCTCGGTTCCATTTGCAAAATGGGGCATGGACATCTTAGGTCCCTATACGCCTGCCTCAGGCGGCAGAAGATATATTTTGGTGGCTGTAGACTACTTCACCAAATGGGTTGAGGTAGAGGCGGTCAAAGGCATCAAGACAAAGGATGTCATCTCCTTCATTTGGAGGAACATCATCACCCGGTTTGGGGTTCCTATGTATATGGTTTTTTACAACGGTCCTCAGTTTGAAACGTCTACCCTCAAGAGTTGGCTGGGAGATAAGGGGATCTCACTTTGTTTTGCATCTGTTGGCCGGCCCCAAGCAAACGGCCAAGTTGAAGCCTTCAACAAGCTCATCTCAGACGGCATAAAAAAGAAGATTGAAAGAGCTGGCGGTCTTTGGGCGGATGAGTTACCTCACGTCCTTTGGGCCATCAGAACAACTGAAAAGGGGGCAACCGGTGAAACCCTGTTTCTCATGACATACGACACTAAAGCCGTCCTGCCAATTGAACTTTATGAGCCAACACTCCGAGTCATGCTCTATGATGAAGAGGCTAATTGGGAGGCCATGCGTCTTACATTGGATTCACTCCCAAAACGCAAAGGCAATGCCGCCTTGCGTCATGAGATATACCGTCTGAGAATGACAAGGGCTTACAACAAAAGAGTACACAAGCGGCCCCTCAAAGTGGGGGACTTTGTGCTACGCAAGATGGAAGCAACCGGTAGGGCGAATGAACAAGGAAAGCTAACCCCTAATTAGGAAGGCCCCTACCGGATTTTTGAAGAAGTGAGGGGCGGCACCTACCGCCTGGAAACACCAGACGACGGGCAGCTAGCCAGAACCTGGAACGTAGACAACTTGAAAAAGTACTACTTCTAAGGTGTTATAAATATTCTTGTAAATAGAGTATATTAATGAAAAGAATACTTTGTTTCAATTGATTCTTTATATAAAGTCCCATGTGAAATGCACAACCGGGCACCTTCTAAGTCCCATGTGCCATGCACAACCGGGCACCTTCTAAGTCCCATGTGCCATGCACAACCGGGCACCTTCCAAGTCCCACCTGTGCAATGCACAACCGGGCACCCGCTTGCTCAGGATGAGTAAAAAGCTAGGTACCTAACTTAGCTATTTAAAGGCCCAAAGCCAACATATTTTAAATCGCCTGCTCTATCCGTGAGCAGGCACTCGGTGACGCCCATCCGGGTGAATTCGTCGAAGAGAACATCTCCCTTCTAGGTGGTACATTGTTCTATGCGTCAAAAAATCAAACGGCTTTAACCGGTCAGGTTAAAGATAACCCAAGACTGTTCGATTGACCTATCGCAATCAAGATACACCTGGTTATTGCCCCAAGGCAATACAGCCGGTTAATTAAATCTTGTTAAGCAGCCGGCTTTTGCCCAAAAGCACTACAGCCGGCTCCTGCTTCCATGAAGTTCAACTCTGTTGACTTCAAAATTCACCTGGCTAACCGCCCCAAGGCAATATAGACGGTGAATTATCATAGATTGCAACCGGTTGTTACCCCAAGGCAATACAGACGGTGTAATCAACCTTGATCAACAGCCGGCTGTTGCCAAAAAGCATCCCAGCCGGCTCAAGCTCCCATGCGTAAGGTCGAGCCATGTTGACCACAAGATCCACCTGGTTATTGCCCCAAGGCAATACAGGCGGTGAGCTATACTGTAGTGCGCAGCCGCCAATGGTTTGAAATGCATACGTACGGCACAAGGCCGCCTGCAAGCCGCCAATGGCATTATGAATACCCAAGGGGCAACCTGCAGCCGAGTATGCGCGTAACCTGAGTTCGATTTAGCCGCCCCAGCCGGCAGATTCAACTTGGATCAATCCTGTTTTTAAACCGTCAAGGACCGCCTACTCAATTATCCGGATGCTTATGGACGGTTCCCTGGTTAGATTTGGTAACTATAAGCAAACAACCATCCAGGGGCAGACAGAGCGAATGCATCCGGCATATCACAAGATTTCATGCAAAGCAAAATTGCAAAAATTAAAAAATTGCAAAAATTGAAAGGAATTGAGATGAAGTGACAAAGCAAATCGGCATAGTCGGCATACATATATATAAATTAAAATTCAAATGTTAACCGGACCCCCGTCCGGTGAAAAATGAAACAGAAATACACGGCACGAAAGCCGGAAAGGATTGAATGACTTAAAGCTTAAGACTGAGCCGGGCCCTTGGAGGCGGCCTCCGAAGCAGGAAGGGGGGCGATCTCTCCTTGATCCTCAACTTAGGGCTCCTCCCCTCTGTCTGAGCCGATCTCCGCCTGCATGGCTTCGATCTGCTTCTTGACCCACTCTTCATACGGCTCCGGAGCCGGCTATTGTGTCTCTTGGGCCTCAATGGCAAGATCGGCGTATTTGTAGGCAAGTTCCCATACGGCATAGTCCGTGTCTGGATGAACCAGGGACAAAGCCATATGCATGCGGTTGGCATAATCTTGCTCATTCTCTTCAATGAGCCTGCTCTATTCTGCTTCCAAGTTGGTTTGGAAAGTCTGACTGGCTGAAGCCGCCTCCTTCTTCAGGCGGATGTTTTTAGTCAGCAGCGAATTATTCTCCTTCCTGGTTAGTTCCAGGAGTTTGAGAGAATCAGACGTCTTCTTCACCTTCTCTTCTGCATTTTCCTTCTCTATTTGAAGGTTGTAGAGCTTGGTTTGAGCCTTGTTGAGGGACTTTTAGAGTGTTTTGATGGAGTCCGCCTATTTCATGATTATGCTTTTAGTTTCTAATTCATGCACGATCATGGAATATTGGGCAACGTTATGAGCATCAGAAGCATCCCGTTTAGCCCGTCTTACCTCCTCTTGCTTGCGGGCGTAGGCCTTCTTGAGCCCCTCCACGCGAAGCATGGACTGCAAAGACCCAAACGGTGTTAGAAGGGTCAAACGGCACAATACCTTGGAAATATTCAGTTGAAAAAATCCATACCTCAGCCAGGCTGACCATGACCAGGTCAGCATTGAAGGTATTGATCCCTGGGATCGCCTCCTTCTCCTCCCTGGGGACGGCCTTCAGCATGGCCCGGGCGTACTACTGTACATACGGCCAGCGAGGGGAGAGATCTGCACCAGAAAGAGATGGTGAGAAAGCAACATACTTCCCTCCTATTGACTGCCGGCTGCCAGAAGAGTCTTCTGGCTGGAGCTGGGAGTGCGACTTGACCCGCATAGGCTTGCCAAGCAAAGAAGGGTTGAAGGGATCTATTGTACCTTGAGAGATTGGGTGAGGGTCATAACTGCCCTCAGCCGGCATAGAGGCGCCGGATGCCCTAGGCGCTGCAGCCCCCCCTGGATGCCCTTGGAACATCCAGCTGCCTGGGGGTTACATCGAACCCCAGACCAGTGTTTTTGACAGACTTCCCCCCAACCGTCAGCCGGTTGGGAACTGTCTGGGAGGAGGTCTTCCTCGCCTTATTTTGGGTGGTCGGCTCCTCCCCCGGCCGGGGTCGGATAAGCTTTGTAAGGGAGCGAGGCGCCTTTCCCCCATCTCGAACCAAAAAGCAAGTACAAAAGTCAGCCGGCAAGAAATTTACAAAATATGAGGTTAGGAAGCAGGCGTATGTACCTTATCTTTTGCCGCTTGGGCAGCTTTTTTCTTTTCCGCATTCTCTCTACAGATGTCGGCGGCAGACTTAGCCGGTGTCTTGTCTGCGGGCAACATTGCCAAAGCTCTCACTGCAGAAAAGAAACCGTCTGGTTAGAAGGAGAATGATTAAGGGCAAGAAAAACATAAAATATATACAAGCGGCATAATTGGACCAGGCACTTGCGACCTACGTTTCTTAAACTGGGTGCTTAGCTTATAGGCAGATAAAAACGCCTCATCTTGAAGGAACTCGTGTTTTGGCACCCAATTCTTGGGCACACTTATTAGTTCTCCGGTTGAGAGGGCAGTTGAGGTTTGTTAAAAAAACCCCGCCTCTATTATTCTCTCGTAGTCCTCATCCGGGACACGAGGCTTTTTACATTTGTGGCCCAGAAGTTCGGGTTTCTAGTTGTAGGTCCTATACTTCCGGTTTTCCTCTTTGGTGGGAGCAGAAACCAGATAGAACCGGTTCTTCTAGTCTGACCATTTAAACGGTTTTTCCAGGGTCATCAGATATTGGGGGTAGGTAGTCAGCGTATACCAGGCTCTCCACCCGCCTGGGCTCCGACTTAAATAGTGCATATGGACGAAGGCCTCCCAGCCGGGGTTAATGTTCTGCATCTCGCAGGCGGCAATGTAACCTAAGATGTTAACCCAGGAATTGGGGGTTAATTGCCAAATTCCCAGACCATACCCTCGAAGGATGGCCTTGATGGTGTTTTGAAGAGGGAAACGAAGATCGGCTAGAAACGCCGCCTCATAGCAGCCGAAGTACCCGTTTGCATTCGGCTGATTATCTTCCCAGACTATTGTGCCGATCTCAGGCGGCACAATAATTTTCCAATCTGTTCCTAAAGGTCGCATGCGGACGAAGTCCCCCAGGTTTCTGGCCATGCTAGCCCTGTCTTTAGCAGAGACGGCGATAAGGAAAGGATCACCCTTATTATTCCATGTGGGTCTCTCCTCCTCCTCGCTATCTGCGACTGGCGTAAGATAGCTGTCACTGCTGCGTTGCTCTGAGTGGGATGAGGAGGCGATCTCTCCGCTGCTTTCATCTTCTGAAGGGTTTTCCTTCTCAACCCTAGATGGAGAGGCGGCATCTTCACCGCCTTCCTTATATAACCCCAGGATTCCATCACTGGGAGTGTTAGGGGTACCATGCGGGGATCCCCTTGTCATCTCAGCCTGATTAGAGTCAGGTGGTAATTCTTTAGAGGTTTCCCCTTTATATTCTGGTTCAACGGCTGTTTTCCTAATTCGAGCCATTGCGTCCTGCGCAGAGACAGAGACGGTCGTTTTGGAGATGAACAAGGAGAGTCCTAGTACCCAGAGGCGGCACCCCCAGTCCTAGACTCAGCCGTACCAGGAGACCGGTGACCTCTAAATAATGGCGTGCCATGTGTGTGTTGGGTGAATCCATTATTCTAACAACTTATACAGCCAGAAAAACTTAAAAAACTTCAAGAAACAAGGAACAGAGGCGCTACCTTGTAGTTGGAGAAGTAGCTAGCAAAAGAACTTGGTGATTGTTGCGTGAAGATACTCCAGACGGTATCACTTTGAACAACTGCAAATTGGCAACATAAAGCAATAGTTATTTACCATTGTTGCTCAAAGATACCACAGGCGGAAAAAACCGGTTGTGGTTGTATTGGAAATTGTAAAGAAAGCCAATGGGCTGGAGTTTTTGGAAAAATTGTCCAACGACTCCCCAAGCAGATGTAGTACCGGCTGAGGTTTATCGCAAGCAGCTCATGAAGGGAATTGTATGGAGATACCACAGACGGTATAGAACCGACTGTAGGTCCGCTAAAAACAATTCACAAGGAAATTGCTTGAAGGTACCCCAGACGGTATAAATAAACCGGCTGAGGGTCTATTGAATGTAATTCACAATGAAATTGCTTGAAGATACCCCAAACGGTATAAACCGGCTGAGGGTCTATTGAATGCAATTCACAATGAAATTGCTTGAAGATACCCCAGACGGTATAAACCAGCTGAGGGTCTATTGAATGCAATTCACAATGAAATTGCTTGAAGATACCCCAGACGGTATAAACCGGCTGAGGGTCTATTGAATGCAATTCACCATGAAATTGCTTAAAGACGCTCCAGACGGCATAAGACCGGCTGTAGCTTTATCAGAAATCAAGATGAAGAAACTGACAAGGTTAGAATGATACCTTAGTGAGACGGGCAAAATGTTTGGGGTAAAAATTACCCCTGCCACGTGTCCCAATGAGGGACCGACACATGTCAACCACGTAGAGGCCTAGAGGGATCCAATTAGAGGATGCCACGTGGCATCGTACCCCCAATGGGGAGCAGGTTCTCATCTGCTATAAATAGAGGAAACATCCTCATTTATTACGAATTCATAAAAAACATACACAAAACCCGAGCAATATTAATTGCGGAATCTCTCTGAATCAGGGAGAAAAACCTATTTACTTTCCGCACGTTTACCCATTCGAAATCATACTAACTTGATCATCGGAGGCGGAACTCCACCCCACCGAAGTTTCGTGGTTTTGCAGGCACAGACAGTCGGGCGCGCACACTCAGATCGTAACTCTTTCGTGGGACTCCAAAAATCCCCGAAACAATATGCATGATGGTTTATGTTTTTAAATAATAAGTATAGGTTAGTTGGTACAACCCAAAAGTTTGTTTAATTTTCACAATTCATAGCTAGATATGCGACAAAGCTACTTCTTTCAAAAAAATAAAATAAAATTATGCAACAAATCTACTTTGTTTTCTCTTATTAGACAATGCTCTCTACTTCGTATTACATTTACTTTTTCTTCCAAATCAAGATAAAAAAGTTACACATTATTCTCATCAATTACATCTAATTTTACGCTCTTCTCCTTAATATTTGATAAAAATTTGTCAGAAAATACCACCTTCTACAATGAGTTTTTGTGAGAAACCACCTTTTTGAAATAAATTGTAAGAAGAAACATTTTTTTTGTGAAGTGGTACTTTATATTTTATGTTCCAGCATTAACTTTCCTTTTAAGGCGTTGATGACCCACGTAAAAGACGTGTTACCACAAAAAAATATCCATAGGAATTAGGAACCACAACAACCACCTAGCCACTGGCGGTGCCCAAGACCCACTCACATTCCCTTGAAATCACTGAACTACCCATCCATAATCTCCTCGAAACCACCTAACCACGCTCGAAACTATCCAAATGGCACGCCTTTGAAATCAAATTCAAATGTGTCATGTGACGCCTTGCTCGTGTTCATGTTCAAAGATAAACAGGGTTGGGATTTTTTTAATTAATAAACATGTCGTGCTCCGTTAACTAACCTATTTGATTAAATGTATCGTAAATCCTTCATACTAACCCACTTTTTCACATTTGTGTTTTCGCATGTTAAAATAAGTTAGAAATAAAATTGAGATTTTTTTTAGGAAAATTTAACATAAACAAACCAACCTTTGTAAGGTTCTCTCATACTGGACCAACCTTTAAATCTTCCCAAATTAAACACAAGTTTGTATTTTTTTTTCTTTTAGTAAACCAAATTGGCCTGTGACCTGGACAACCGATCACTTTTTTATTTTCATTTTAATTATCTTTTTAAATTAACAAAATAAAATAAGTTATTAAAAAAAAAAAAAAAAATAGACCCCTCACCCTCTGCCATCCCCTCTTTTCCAGTCCCCCCACCATGAAACCACCACATCTTCTCCCAAATCTCCTCTTTCTCCTCCTCCTTCTTCCCTCCCAGTCTCTCTCCCTCCGCCACCTCCGGCCACCGTATGCATCAACGGAAGCGGAATCTTCGGCGGTGCATTATTCCATCTCCTACGCAAATACTCACCGGAACCCTCCCCAATTGCCGCCATTCATGTCTTTGAGAAAAACTCCGTCGTCGGAGGTCGTTTCTAATGAGGTGTGGAACAAGCTAATGAGGTTGAAGGTTGAGGTCCATTGAACAGGCTAACAAGATTTCGATCGCCATTTTTGCTCTACTACTCCATCGCAATTTCTGACCTCGAGTTCAATCGAGTTTAAAACTCCGTCTCGGGGGTCGTTTCCGGTTGCAGGAAAGGGGGAAAGGGTGGTGTTGAGGGTAGCGGGAAAGGGAGGGCTGGGCTGCCGGCGCCGAGGGAATGGGTTGGGCGCCGGGCGCCGACAGGGGGGTGGCTGGTGGGAAGTGGGGCTGGCAGTGGTGTGGGGTAAGGGAGGGTGTTTTAATTTTTTTAAAAAAAAAATTAACCAATAAAAACATGATACGTGGATTGCAACTTGGTATAACAAGTCAAGTGACATGCTCGATTTGCTACGGGAGAAAAAATACAAACTTGTGTTTATTTTGGAAAGATTTAAAAGTTGGTCCATTTCGAGAGAAAGGAATAAAGGTTGATTTATTTTTGTTAATTTTTTCTTTTTTTTATGAAAGAAAAAAAAATGAGATTAGTAGCGAAGTAACTATTATACCCTTATGGACTTGTGGTGAACTCTTTCATTCTCTTCTATTTCCTTTCTTATAATTAAATACATAGTATTAATTGATCATATGCGTGTTTGTCGAATTTCATTAACAAAATTGTGTCACACTCATTAAATATATAATAATTACAATTTGAGAGCTTAAATCAATTGTAACACTTTCAACTCCACCAGTTCCTAGCTTTATTTTTATTTTTTTTCTTCTTTTTTTTGACAAGCACCCGTTCCTATTGTTTATTGGTGGTTGCAAATTAACAATACCCAAATAAACATATCCAATGGTAAATTCGATATAAAAATACACAACTAATTTAACTTATAAGGTAGTTGCAAAATTCAGTCGCTATACAACCTAAGTTATGTCTTTTTTATGGCAGTTGCTAGTCGTGTCTTTTAGTGATGGAATGAAACAAATGAAAATAAATCATTTTCTTCATTTATAGCCAAGACTAGGATCCTTTTGTACATTATGGTCTAATGGATTAATGGATAGAAAACAAGCAAGAACCATGTGATGGTTTACCATTTATGTCCAAAGATAGAGCAAACTCTCATTTTATAAACAGGTCCACAAACACCCCATGGTTATAGCATGTGGGGTGGTATTATTTTTATCATATTATAATTTCATAATTTGGTACCAAATAATATTACAAAGGTTGTCCTTTTATGGTAGCAATCCTCATATTTTACGGAGTTTAGGTGTACCACATAATTTTATAAAGGGAGGGTCCATTTTTAGTTGGAGTCATCAGTTCAAGTGGCTAAGAGGCCAAAGACCTGTCATTTTTAGGATCCATTGACTAGCTGGAGTACCAACGTATAACACCTTTAGCAGGTGTTTAAGTCACATTTATAGCAGATAATCAAGGCGATGTCTTGCATGTATGATGAGGCGTAAATAGAATAATTTATTGAGAGACTAATAAGGTGACACGATAATTTTCAAGGCCTCGTTAGATAAAATAACATAGTCGTCTACCAGATCTATGATAGTAAAGTTTATGGGAAACTAATTCTAGTGTTTAAATCAATTTTTTGCCTCCATTATTACAATATTACTCTTGAGCTAGGATTAGTTCATGTGAAGGTTATTAATTTTTATTGTAACTATGAAGGTGTGTAATGAATCCGACCTGAGAAATCGGGCGAGTATTCGATTCAGTTTCCCAAATTTTGGATCATAATTCATACCTTTGACAGTAGAAAAGTATCCCCCTAATAAACCAGTTAAGCCCAAATTGTTATTTATTTTTATTTTTTTTGTACACCAGGAATCTTACTTAAATTAATCAATATGTTTAAATATTATTAGTCTTAACAACAATTCCCTCTCTATCTTGTATTAATTGTCACATGCACCTAATCTGAATTCTTATTAATTAAAGAGTACATTTTATTTACTTGATTTTCACTTGTATGAATTTACACGAACTATTAGACTTACGTAAAACTTATTATGTTGTAAATTGCATTTGGATAACTCTTATTAACCCCTACAATGTATCTGAACATAGTTCCTAAACTTATCTCATTTTTGAACTTAGTTTTTCTAAACTTCTCATATGAACTTTATGATATATATGATCTTATCAGCTCTTATTATCTAAACTTATTTTTCCTAAAATAAATGAAAATATGGTAAAAAGAATAAAATTCCTCGTTGGACTCACTTGATGAGAGGAGATAATAGAAATCTCTCTAATAAGTCTCATGAGGTTTGCTCCCTAAACTCAAGGATATGAGATAGGGAGCGATATTATTACAGCACTACTCCATATTCAACCTCAAGTTTTTAAGGCAGGAGGAAACAAACTCGCTTGAAGGAGGAAATAAGGAAAAATTTCAAATGAGTCCCATAAGCCTTAATCCCGAGTCTAGTTGATGCCTAAAGAATGATACTAGTATATTATCCAATTATCATCTACAATAGTTTGACCTTTCCTAATACTCCCCGTCAATTAATATAGTAGTAAGACTAGTACCACATCAAGTGTTACTTTTAATATGGGTTTATCAATTCCAAACTGAAAAAATACAAAATAAACATTAAATATTCCTTTCAACCAATTACCAAGAAAATTTAGGCTATAACCATATTTATCCAATCAAAGTTGGTTCCATCACATGTATTCTCCTTTTCAAAAATTAATGGACAAATTTAACGAATTTTTATGAATGATTAACTTATCCTTTTAATTATCCAATTAGGATAATTCAGGTACTATGAATTCATTTATAAGATCAGCAACTTATATTGGGATAACATAATTCATTCAATTACATGCAATATAAGTTGTCAATTGTTGTTGTTACATTTGTTTTGTACAACAATTTAAAAGATGTGGGGACTAGGCATGTGCAACAGTTTCAGGTACATCCAAATATTTGGGGCTATCAGTATTAATTATTCAAATTTCACGTTCAGTCTACGCATATTTTAATGTACATTTCTAGTCTAGGCTTCTAGACTCTAATTAGACGATGTATATTTGTTTATTTATACTCCTTTCGTTCTTGAAAATCCGACTCATTTTGCATTTGTGCGGTTTTCAATGAACATCTTTGACCATGAATATTTTCGGTTATGTAAAAGTGAAAATTATAATAAGTTGATATTTGGAAAATTTATAATAAGCGGAATATAATAAGGTCTCATAGCTAATTTATATATATTGTATAAATAAATCATAAAATATGGTCAAAGTTATTTTATTTTGACCCTATAAAGTGAGTCGAACTTTCAGAACTGAGGTAGTATGATATTTAATCCATGAAATAATCATAATGTAATTATGTTCACTGAATATTAGTGGGTAGTTAAGCTAGGTAGCCGCATTTCGCCTAGAGGCAGTCCAATATTATAAATATTTTGTCTTGAATTATTGAAGTGTGACAAGAAATAAAGAATTTTTGTTTCAAAAAGAAAAAGAATTTTGAATAATGTCTAGAACTAAGGTTTAAAACAAAGTTATTTGGTATTTTATGTTATGTATCACATCTGAGATTCTATTCTCCTTTGTTACAAATGATGCATTATTAGGTAAAATGATTCTATTCTTTGATTTTTTTAATTTTTTCTTTTAATTTTTGTAAGAGAATTCATATTGCAAGTATTATCAATAGGCATGCAATAGACTAACAAGCAAGAAACTAACATATTGAAAGGTTGGTTGATCTGATAGGACCTCGAACACGCGATCTCGGCCACTTTGTGTACACTAGTTTGTAGGCGAGTGTGCAAATTATACGAGTACTTAGTAAGTTTTAGACCACTTTAAAGACCGGTTGTACTAGCTATTGGTGGGAGAAAGCTTAATGAATGATGCTGAGTTAATAAGTTTAATTGACCGATTATACTACCTATTTGTGGAAAAGTGTTTGATAAATAATTTTTAATTATTTATTACTATTTTGAACAAAGTGATTAAGGATATGATAGTTTAATAATTTGTTGGTAGGAGAATCTTTGGTAAAGGGCTGAAAATTTGACAAAGTTTAGGATAGAATAATCATTTATCATTACATACACAAATCTCTTTTTTTTTTTTTATTTTTTTTAGGAAAAATTGCGAAGAAGGGCCTTTTAAAGGGACGACCTTGTGACAAAGGTCCTTATAAAAAAAAGGTGGCATCAAAGGTGCTTAGTCACTTGGGTGGTGAGGAGGGGCCTTTGACCGAATTCCGGCCAACTTCCGGCGTTGACTTCTATTTTCAGGCCAAAAAAAACACGTGCCAAGCATGTGACTTCTTTTTCTTTTCTTTTTTTTTTCCCCCTTTTTCCTTCTTCTTCCTCGATTTTCCCTTTTCCTCCATTAACATTTTCTCTCTCCTAATTTCTTCATTTTCCTCCATTTCAATACACCTTCAATTTCATTTTTCTGGAAAATATTTTAAAGTTTAAGCTTAAGTTACTAGATTAATTGAAATTTGAACTTAATTAGTTAAATTAATAAAAGTTTGAACTTAATTTGTTGGATTAGTTGAAGTTGTTAATCTTAGTATTATGAGCGTCGGAGCTGGAAAATGTTGGATAGTTCCGACATTGTCGTGTTGACTCTGGTGGTGATGTCAATGGCAGCAATACAAGTTAAAACTCAAGCCAAGTTCAGAGCAATAATGCTCAAGGGGTTTTTAGAGTGGGTTGTTCAAGCCGGGAAAAGGGGATATTTAGGGGCGGGTTTTTCGGGGCGAGGGGGGTTTTGGGTGGGCTCAAGCATTCAAGCCACCGCCGTTTGTGGGGTCGGGTTTGCAAGGGGTTATGGGTGGCTGCTGGGGATAAGAAAGCAGAGATGAGGATGGGGTGTTAATGGAGGAAAAGGGGAAATCGAGGAAGAAAAAGGAAAAAGGGAAAAAAATAAAGAAAAAAAGAAGTCACGTGCCAAGCATGTGTTTTTCTTTTGGCCTGAAAATAGAAATCAACGCCGGAAGTTGGTCGGAATTCGGTCAAAGGCCCCTCCTCACCACCCAACTGACATATAAGGACCTTTGATGCCACCTTTTTTTTATAAGGACCTTTGTCACAAGGTCGTCCCTTTAAAAGGCCCTTCCTCACAATTTTTCTTTTTTTTTTATTTATATAAAAACTTATACAATTTACTTGTCCAAAATTAGGTTTTTGAGCTTAATCCTCTCTCAATCCATTTTCAACCAAACTCCCATTCTAGCATAAAAAAATTCGCTATTAATTGAAGACAAAATTTTAAGTTGTTAATCATGGAGTTAATGCGGATCTTTCGATTTAGGTGATGTGTTTGACTTGTGCTCAACATAAACAACAACAAATAAAACACAAATTTGAGTAACAAGCTATACAAAGAAAGGAACACGTAGAGATATGTGGCTTGGTCATAACCTATATCCACAGGGGCAGGGATAGTATTTTCTTATAAGCTTTCATGGAGGATAAACAAGCCGAGAGACATAACTACTTAGGAGATACAACACTCTCCATCTCACAAAATTTCTCAAGTGGAGTTATGTCTTAGCTTGGATTGGCTAGGCCTAGAAGCACTATGAGGACTATTAATTGTCTATCCAACGATTTCTTATACAACATTAAAAAAAAACCCCTAAAAGAAACCTTAAGGAGTATCATTAGTAGCCGTCATAAGCATATCAGAAATTTAGAAACAAAAACGCCTTCACTTGGACTAGGCACGGGCATGCTGCTCAGAGGCACGACCGTGCCCCTTTGAAAACGAGTAGGTAGAAACTTTCAACTTTGATATTGTTCATAAAACGACCATAACCTTCTTGTTTCTTATCAAAATTTGGCATATAACAAGTCCTTGAAAGTTCTTGAAACAAGCTATCACCTACAACTTGAATCACCTTAAGATATCTTTTAATTTGAGAGATATGTGTTTGAAGTCAATCATTCGCCATTTCACTAGATTTTAAGCCACAAATAGCACAAGTGAAATGAGGGTTTTTTTTTTTTTTTTTTTTAGACAAAACTACATAGGATTACTAGTATACAACATCTAAAACTCTTTCCCTCTCACTCCTGTCCAAAGAGAAAATGGACACAAAGGTCAACGCATATATGGTAAAATTATATTGCACCTGGTCAAGGTAAGAAGTCATATACTTCCGAACGTCAAGTAGAGTCTACCATCATGGCCATCATACGAAGTAATTAACTAATTTAAGAGAAAAGAGTCATATAGGCAATAGCAAGACTCACCTAAGGGATGAGGATCTAGGAAATAGAGGGATGGTTAGTCCCTTTAAAAAATAAAATTTTAAAAAAAAATTTAACAAAAAAAAAAAAAAAAAAAAAAAAAAAAACCTCACCTATGAACAAAGTTTTTTGTTTTTTTTTTTTGTTGGAAACAAAGAAAGAGCAAAGTTCTATGAACAAAAATGATGCAAAATTAACTCAAATTAGGTTGACTAGTGCTGGGATTTTAGCCCATTAGAATCTTCACCTAATCTACCCTAATTAAAAGAAATGATGCAAAAGAAGACATACTTGTACATTTTTTATGCTTAAAGATTAGGGGAGATGGTGATATCCTCCTAAAATGTTCAATTTTAATTTTTTTTTTTTAAATTAATTAACAGTATAAAACCTGACATATATGAATTAAACTTAATTAGAGGATATGTCAAATTTCGAAAATTGGGTGTGTGGATGATATGTTTCATGTTTTTATTTAATTTTGCTTAGATTTATTGTATCAAATTTCGAAATTTTTGAGTTTATAATCTTTTTTTTTTTTTTTTATCAAGTTGAAATAGAGAATTATTAAAATTAATGCACACAACACATGGATATAGATCTAGTTTTATGCATGAACACATATACCCGACCAAAATACAAGAAAATTTTTCCCTTAATTTTTAATTACAGTACACAATATTAATGTTTTTCTTATTTTCTAGAACAGTTCTCGGTGCGTAGAAAATGCCATCATAACGAAGGGGCAACATCGCCATTAGTATATGCTTATAGTTTCAAAGAATTCAAGTGACTTAATCAAGAGTATCAATTGTTTTATACAGTGAATTGTATCCGTAAAACTATATTAAGAATCCTAACGTCAACTGAAATATTCTGCACATCACAATTATCTGTGTGAATTCTTTCACTGAATCCTGAGGTGTTAGACCATCGGAGAGATGAATTCCGTCTTCAATGCAGAAAGCAACAGCTACTTGGCAAAAGAAACAGCAGCTGCTTGGAAAAGGGCATCTTGTGTCATGCAGCATAGCAGCTAAACACTATTGCCTAAGGCTCAAGCAATGAGCAACAAACGACTTCTGCATGCGACTGCTTCAACTGAATACAACATATTGATTGAGGAGGGTTCAATTAGATTTCATTTCAATGTCGCTCTCATCATTGGTTTTCTCATCAAAATCATCGGCAGGAAGAAAGCTGAGAAGTGGTAAGGGCAACAATGAGCTAAGGTTGCATAGGATAATGAGGGCAGCCAAATGATCAAATCTGTCCTTAGTGACACCAAAGACCTGGGTCAATCCAGCACCAATCAAGCCACCTAAGACACTTCCAGCATTTGATATAGACATCAATGTAGCAAACAAAGTAGCTTCAACTCCTTCCGGACATAATTTCGCAGCTAAGACAAGGATAGGCATAAATGAAATCTGTAATAGAGTGAATAGTCAGTACAGGGCATATCTAAACTTGAAAATGAGAAAAGCATCATCAATAACCAATAAACGGGGGATAAATGATTCAAAATGGCCTTGACCTTATAAGAAAATTAATTCCAAGCTAGATCTCCTATATAATGTCAGAAAAGACTAAATATGAGGCAATAATTTTAACTCGGCACGACACTTTCAACAAATTGATAAGGCATCCTTTTGCCTTAACATATGAAGCTAGAACTATTCTATTAAAGCTTATGATTATTCAAAACTAAACACATACTTGAACTCTCAATTCCATGTCATTGGTTTCGACAAACAGCAGAAGACTGGAAGACATGAACAAAAAACAGCTTTAGGGTGAATGTACCTGAGAAAGAACAGTGAGGATTAGGGAATCTCCCACAGCAAACCACTCGTCACTGATACCTAACTGGCGATTCAGCCCAGTTACAAGGAAAACCTGAAAATTGAATCCAAAACTATTTAGTTTGAGTATTTTCAGCACCAACAAAAATATGAATGTTATCCACAAACCTGTGTCATTCCTAGAGCAGTTCCAGCAATAGTTGTTGCCAAAAATATACTCCTCAATTTAACTTTCTTCAAAAAACCATTATAGAGGCCAACACCAAGCAGCGATGCAACAGAAGTTACAAGCTTCACCCGCCCAAGAAATTCAGGGGTAAAACCAAGTTTATTTGTTCTGAAATCCAAAAAACTTACAACTATTAATAATTTACAGAGATAATCTAAAAAATTAGCCAAAAAAAAAAAAAAAAAAAAAAAAAGATATGGTCCTAGATGTAATGGTAAAATGATCAAACAGGCGCTAAACTTAATGACTAGCCTAGAAAAAAAAAGCTGCTTTAACTCAACAACAACAATAATAATGTCAAAAGTATTTAATTCCGATAAAATAGAGTCAACTGCATAGTGCATACACCAAAATTTTTTATCTCCAGTGGTCCGTCGACAGAGATCCTCGTCCTCCAAGTTATTTCCATTCCAACTCAATTTGGTCAGTTGTGAGGTTGCTTGATGAAGCATCTATTAGGTAATTTTTTCCTAGAGTTGAAAGTGTTTAGAACCAGAAGATGCAGCAAACCCAAAAGCCACCTCCAGAGAAGAATTCTTACAAAAGGAGAGATGACCTGTAAATCAGAGTTACTAAGCTTAATGGGATATACGGGTGTTGGAAAGGCTTATATAAAGAGGGGTGAGGAGAGGGAAGGAGAATGACTTTTGTATACATATCACATTCCATAAGCTCCTTTGCGCTGTGGCTGGCATTAATTTTTCAAAGCTGTACCTCTATTTTGCACAGTATCCGTGTGAAATGTATAAGGTATAACAATCAGTAAAATTCATAGTAGGCAGTTGCCATTTATATCATATGCAACTGTAGAACAGTAATATGGTGGTTTCACTTGGGTCATATTGGGGGGGGGGGGGCTAGGGCCAGATATGAGATAGTCCTGAAATCGCAGTTACGTCATCAACAGTATATGATAACTGGAAGTGTAGATATACTTGTATTTTTTAATGTGGTGGCAGAAGCATATGTAGCCCAGATGAAATCTAATGTGTTAGCGTGAGCATCTATTTTTACCAAACTTGAAAGAATAAAATGATATACTGTATATTCACAAGTACATACGTGAAGTAGAACATAGCAGAATCCGACTGAGGTGTTGCCTGCCAAAGAAATACAAATAAGGTAGGATAATACACTCTTGGTTGCTTGACAGCATCCCACAACTGCACAACACTCTGGTGAAAGCTTTCTCGTAAACTGGGCCCTCCAGCACTACGACTATAATCCCACACTGGCCCAAGTACCCGTTGTTCTCTAACCAGAACAGCAACTGCAGAAGTGATTAGAGGAAGCAATGCAGTGACGCCAAAAACAAATCTGAAAATCAAATGTAAGGAATTTTGATTCAGAAAAAGACAACAAAATAAATATGACCACAAGGTTAACATCGGAACAGACCTCACACCATAAGCATCCACCAAAGAGCCACTAAAATAGGCACTCACAATACCCCCAAATGCTGAAGATCCCCAACACAATGACTGCAGAGAACCTGAGATACTTTGTGACTCACCACGAGCTCTCTCTACAACCATGGAATCTACAACCTAAAACATTAATCAGTGGCTGACATTGTAAAGCATATAATAAAATCAAGAGAATAAATTTTGCGCTAACTCAATACCAATACATAACCTATAAGATATCTGACAAAAAAGCATCATTATTCATAAGACTGCAAACATTGTTTTGTCAATAAACAGCACTATGTTCCCTTCATTTACATTCAGGGAAATAACTAAAGAATCAGATACTATGGCTGTTTGATGCTCAGATTAGGCCAACACTTCTATG
The DNA here is from genome assembly GCF_001683475.1 of Chenopodium quinoa. NCBI lineage: Eukaryota > Viridiplantae > Streptophyta > Magnoliopsida > Caryophyllales > Amaranthaceae > Chenopodium > Chenopodium quinoa. Next base: position 1,800,376 of record NW_018743783.1, read on the forward strand.
CCATAAAAGAAGAGACAAACAAGTAGCAAAAAAGGGTTTCCCGTAGGTCAAGGAACTGAAAAGTATACCATCCATAAACACACCGAAAGAACTTACATTTAATATTACAATATTCCAAGGTTATCCAACACTTCTTTTTTTTTTTTTTTTCTTCTTTTTTTCCTTGATTGATTTAAGAAGTTATCTGATTTAAAAAAACCAAATGAAAATTTGATACGATAACAAGTAGTACATTATCGTGTGCAGATACATATCCAAGTATAAGACATGGCAAGAATTAAAGTTTTGGAGATTGTAACATAGCTAGAATTGGACACAGAAAAGAAAAATGGCATTCATAAACCATATTTTCTGAGTTTTAAAGACTCGTATGTGCTTTTCACATTATAAATACATAAACACACTTGAGTCATTTGTTCTTGATAAATTTATGGTCTAAAGCACATTTTGGGTAGGGTTAATATAGGGCCAAAATGTTTATCCAATTTAATACATAAGGAAAATAGATAATGTAAAAAAAATTACATGCATATTTTAATTATGGCTTTGTCCAATATTTATTTTAAGGAAAAATTGGTAAAATTAATCCTAACTTTTGCCCGTTCGCTCAAAATAATCCCAATTTTGGATTATTTTTAATTAATCCGAACTTCGGGGGTCATTCGCTCAAAATGATCCCAACCGGTCACTCAACTTGTTACAACAGGTTAAGGTGACACGTGTCACCACATAAATTGGGAATTTTTTTAAAAAAAAAAAAAAAAAAAAAAAAAAAAAAGCTAAAACAATTAAAAAAAAAAAGAAAAACAACCCAGCCCCACCCACCGACTCACGATCACCCTCTCCACCAACAGCCACGACCCCCTCTCAAAACCCCCCCATCCCGCCGGCGCCCAGACAACCCTCCCCTGTGCTGGCGCCGTCGACACCCCTCCCCTACCCCTTGAACCCCCATACTTGCACAACAACCACCGAGCCACACCACATTGCTCCAGCCACCACAAGAAGCACCAGCCAAACATCAGCAATTCGCACAACAATAGCACCACTCCACCACCCAATTGCTCCAAACCAACATCATCTACAGCAATTTGGCACCTAAATACAAAAATTCCAGCCTCCAATCTTAGCACCAAATTCGAATTATCGCTAGCCCAATTCAGATTCCGCACATAAAGTTCCGATCATGCCAACGGCGCCAGAGCGGGGGGAGGGTTGTCTGGGCGCCAACAGGGGGAGGGGGCGGGGGAACCTGGGCTGGGCTTCAGGGAGGGGGGACTGCCGGAACGGTGGTGGTGGCCGATGGGGGTTGCGTAGGTATTGGGTGTGCGTTTTTTTTTTTTGTTCTTATTTTAAAATAATTTTTTTCAACCTATAATTTTCTGACACGTGTCATTGAAACCATTAAAAATTTTTAAAAAAAAAAAAAAAGAAAGAAAAATAGGTTACCGGTTACTTGGGACCATTTTGAGCAAATGACCCCCAAAGTTCGGATTATTTAAAATAATCCAAAGTTTGTATTATTTTGAGCGAATGGGCAAAAGTTGGGATCATTTTTACCAATTTTTCCTTATTTTAATTGATAGTTTGTTGGCTTGCTCATTATCGATCCGCTATTGACCCGTGACCCACATTGGCCCAACCCGCTATTGACTCTATAAAATGTGACCCTCTTTGACCCGACCAGCAATCGTCCCGCCCAGACCCTGACCCGCACCGCCCAATAAACAGGTCTACTTTTAATTAAATGACTGTAGGACCTCATGAATCAGCTAAATATTTTTACAAAATACACATTTAAAATGCAGGCTTTTCACAATGGCATGTCAAAGTTGTCTCCAGCCATAGAATTTTAACCAAGAGTCCAAGACAGAGCTATAAAACATAATATGTTGTAACCAGGATATGGAATGCTTACAACATCAGAAAAGGCGACTGATAGAGATCCAAGAAGTATGAAGCAAGCAGCACTGTATTTGCTGTCAACCATAGTAGCCATCAAAGTCCAGGAAAATGCACCAAGAAGGCCAGACAGTACCAAATATGATCTTCTTCGATATCCAAAAAGAGGTATTGAATCACTGAAACATTATTTTTCAATGAATTAATACAACAATATAAGAAAAACAGACAACTTGATTAGATATAAAATAAGAAAAACTTAGGACGAACCGGTACCTTATAAATCCGTAAAGAGGCTTAACAAGCCATGGGAATGAAGAGAACCCAGATATGACAGCTGTCTAGTCAATCAACAGTAAGTTTGTTAATATTTCAATGTTTGGAATTGAGTAATAAACTTACCTTAAGCATACTACATATACTAGGATTACTATCAAATTCAAGTGGATAAAAAAATTACAGCACCATCATCACATCCATACATTGCACCTTTCAGTGCACAACTTATGACATTGGCAAGCCATTTGAAAAATCAAATGCTGTATATTGTGCTAAGAAGTATTATGCTTATACACAAGATAAAAACAAAATACAAACATTTCAAAGCAGTAAAGTACATAATAACAAAAAGGTCAGTGGTGCATCTGGTGATTGTTTAACACATAACTTTGCAAAGTTTTATAACTTGTATTGTGTAGTTTTGCCATTAGGAATATAATGTTTTAACATATTTATTTCAATTTTGTTTACTACTACTTTACACAGAAATTGGAGCTGTCTAAGGTAAAATGCTTTTTTCTATATTGAGCTGTATCAGCCAACTCAACCTTATCTCTCCATTCGAATCAAAAGGAACATGAATTGCAGCAACAGCAACCCATGCAGTGTTGCAGCCCACCAGTAGGAGCTCAAATTCGGGCCAAAATCTACAGTTGGCCTAAGTGCAATAAATCAGCCTCATTCTTCAATTAGTCAATTTACACCCTTTTGACTGCAGTTGGACTTAATACTTGCACCTCACTTCCCATCCACTCTGTCAGAGCTACCGCATTATTTAATCATTTATTAGTTCAGATCAGCATGACGCCTCACTGATCTAATGGCTAAATACACTAGATTTGATTGCTGAGAACTTTGAAGAGATAAAGTAGCAACGGAGTTGGAGAGTGCAGCTATCTAGAATTGAGACATATATTTGATGAGTGGCATTTATGCCACGATTTAGAGCCCGTTTTAGTGGTTTTTCCCCGTGCTTGCAGCTTGTTTGTGCCCTCTTTTATGCCTTTACTTTCTTATCCTCGTTTTAGTTTCCCTTCTATTTTTGCCCTTTTTCTACCTTTGTTTCTTTTTCTTCATGTTTTTGTAGAAAACCTTGATGATGAAGCAAGGAGAGAAGCTTTGAAACTAGTTGCATGGGAGTGCTGAGCGCCCAAGGAGAGACCGCGCATATGCAGAATGCGTGGGCGCGCACAGAGGACCAAATTGAAGATTCGAAGGCAATGGCTATGCGCACTTGTGTTGCGGCCACTGAGAGGGCGCGCACTAGAATTACGCGGGAAACCGACTTATCGTGCGCCCTCTCACAGTAGGCTGCGCGCACGCAATAATTTGAGTACGAGAAAGTAAACCCAGGCACTGCGTGCCCGCGACCAAGGCAGGCGCGCATAGCCACTGTCTTGAATCTTCAATTTGGTCCTCTATGAGCGCCCGCACATGTCTACAACGTGCATTTGCAAGGTCTCTCCTCGGGCACTCAGCACTCCCATGCAACTAGCTTCAAAGCTTCTCTCCTTGCTTCATCATCATGATTTCCTACAAAAACATGAAGAAAAAGAAACAAAGGTAGAAAAAGGGCCTAAATAGAAGGGAAACTAAGAAAAGAGAGAAAATGAGGATAAGAAAGTAAAGGCAAAAAAGAGAGCACAAACAAGCTACAAGTATGGAAAAAAACCACTAAAGTAGGCTCTAAATGCCACTCATCAACTTCTCCAACACTTGCCTCTTGCTTGTCCTCAAGCAAAGAGAGAGCTACAAGATCCACTAAAAACTAACAAAGAGCCGCAGTTGCTTTTAGCATTAGCAACAAACCATTTAAACCCCAAAGTCGCCAATGAGGTCGAGTATGCTCTCGTGAGGGTTTCCAAAGAGCTTAACCCACAAATCTTGTAAAACTGTTATCAACACAAACCAATGACAAGGAAAAGAGAAGCAACAATCCTAACACAAATCATAATCAAATTGAGCTTTTAAAAACAGCAAGCACAGATGAACCACTAACTTTCTAAGTAATAGAAGTGAGCACGCAAGGGGATGCGAAAGGTTGATTGAAGGATAAACTATGCTAAGCTTAGAGAACTCTAACATGCTCCACTCCCCTTGCATTCCATACATTCTTAACACGTTCTCTCATCTAAATTCAAATCCACCCTTTGAGGTAGCATCTCATGACGCTACGAAGGAACCGGAACAAAGATAAGTCAATGAAGACAAGGGAAACCCGACATCTTACCAAGTCATGCTTTCTCCATATGCTTGAAATCTAGCTCCCTCCACCGACTAGTGACTCACCTAACCTAGGTCAAAGGACATTAAGAGGGTTATAACGTTGGTTAGGGGGTAAAGGTGTCGAAAAATTTGGAAATTGGTGCCAAGCCTAATTGTGAAGCAAAGGGTGATCAAGCCTCTATTCAAAATCAAACTTTCCCAATTTTCAAACAAGATTGCCACAAACTTTAACCAACTCGCCAAAACCACTTTTAAACTTTCATTCTCTTCCTCTTCACCTTTTTTTTTCTTCTTTTTCTTTTTCTTTTTTTTTTTATAAAAAAAAAATTTAGATTTTTTTTTTCAACTTTATCCGTTGTCCTTGCCTTTTATAGCTATAGACGGCTTTTTCTTAGAATTTGCATTTGCTTTTATTGAACACAAATATTCACAAAACCCAACCTCACTTTTCAGTCCAAACCATCACCTTCTAACTTTTCAAACCAAAATCATAACAAACTTTCATGACACAAGCATCACATTCCTATGGGTGAAAAATAAAACAAAAGGGCCATGGGGTTTGTAATATGCTTATAAATAAAGAGCGATAGGCTCAACATGGTTATCAAGGGACAAAGGCAAACAAAAATACAATAAACAATAAAAATAAAAGCTAATCCTAGAAAACTAAATAGTCACCAAAGGAAAAATGCCTTTGTAATCCCTAGATTTAGTTCGGTCGCGATCTCAGGTCTCTAGACATCAAGTTCTCAATCTAAGCATGCCTTGGTAAGGATCGTGCACCACTCATACAAGAAATGTTAAAGGCTTGAAAAATAAATCTCACATCGGGTTACAAAAACTACTTTTAGGGTTTCAAATCCCCTAATGAGAGCAACACCTTACCACAAACAAGTGAAATTAGGTTTAATGGGTCTTACGAGTTCCAGCGCAAGGGCTAGTTCAAAAAAGGCTCCCTGCGCCTTCCGCATCATACGGCTCCGTCCCGAGCTCCTGTCGTCGACCCAACTACCTTAGCATAGGCATATCCTAGAGTCAACTAATGGCAATCCCGAAGCATGCAAACTTATAATACCCAAGAAGAAAGGCATTCAAACACACAAGTCATCTTTTATTATGCCCAAATTGAAAATGAAACAATCAAAATTCACATGGTTTGTCTTGAAGAAAAGAAAATCTTTTTCATTTTCAAGTTTTTTGGTTTTTGTTTTTATTTTTGTTCATTAAAGGAAGAAGTAAATGAAGGCAAACGGGTATGTAAGCATATAATTCCCAATCGATAAACAAAGATGACTTGTGTGTCAAGACAAACCATGTGAATTTTGTTTGTTTCATTTTCAATTTGGGCATAATAAAAGATGACTTGTGTGTTTGAATGTCTTTCTTCTTGAGTATTATAAGTTTGCACGCTTCGGGATTACCATTGGTTGACTCTAGGATATGCCTATGCTATGCCTATGCTAAGGTAGTTGTGCTAGAACTCATAAGGCCCATTGAACCTAATTTCACTTGTTTGTGGTAAGAAGGTGTTGCTCTCATCAGGGGATTTGAAACCCTAAAGGTAATTTTTGTAACCCGATGTGAGTTTTATTGTTCAAGCCTTCAACATTTCTTGTATGAGTGGTGTAGGATCCTTATCAAGGCATGCTTAGATCAAGAACTTGATGTCTAGATACCTGAGATCGCGATCGAACTAAATATAGGGATTACAAAGGCATTTTTCCTTCGGCGAATATTTTATTTTCTAGGATTAGCTTTTATTTTTATTGCTTTTTGTATTTTTGTTTGCTTTTGTCCCTTGCTAACCATGTTAGTCTATCGCTCTTTATTTATAAGCATATTACAAACCCCATGACCCTTTTGTTTCATTTTTCACCCATAGAAATGTGATGCTTATGTCATGAAAGTTTGTTATGATTTTGGTTTGAAAAGTAAGAAGGTGATGGTTTGGAATGGAAAGTGAGGTTGGGTTTTGTGAATTGTGTTCAATAAAAGCAAATGCAAATTCTAAGAAAAAGTCGGCCATAAAAAGCAAGGACAACGGAATAAAAGTTGAAAAAAAAATCTAAATCTTAAAAAAAAAAAAAAAAAAAAAAAAAAAAAAAAAAAGTGAAGATGAAAAGAGGAAGAGAATGGAAGTTCAAAAGTGGTTTTGGCGAATTGGTTAAAGTTTGTGGCAATCTTGTTTGAAAATTGGGAATGTTTGATTTTGAAATAAAGGCTTGATCTCCCTTTGCTTTATAATTAGGCTTAGCACCAATTTCTAAATTCTTCCACACCTTTAACCCCTAGCGAACGTTACAACCCTTTTAATGTCCTTTTAACCTAGGTTAGTTGAGTCACTAATCGGTGGAGGGAGCTAGATTTCAAGCATATGGAGAGAGAATGACTCGGTAAGATGCCGAGTTCCCCTTGTCTTCATTGACTTATTTCTATTGTGGCTCCTTCGCAGAGTCATGAGATGCTACCTCAAATGGTGGATTTGAATCTAGATGAGAGAACACGGTAAGAATGTATGGAATGTAGGGGGTTGAGCATGTTAGAGTTCTCTACGCTTAACACAGTATATCCTTCAATCAACCTTTGGCATCTTGCGTGCTCACTTCTATTACTTAAAAAGCTAGTCATTCATCTGTGCTTATTATCTTTAACAACTCGATTTAATTATGATTTGTGTTGTGATTGTTGCTTCTCTTTTCCTTCTTTTCCTCGCCATTGGTTTGTGTTGATCACAGTTTTGCTTGTGGGTTAAGCTCTTTGGAAACCCTCACGAGAGCATACTCGTCCTCATTGGCAGGGTTTAAATGGCTTGTTGCTAATGCTAAAAGCAACTGCGGCTCTTTGTTAGTTTTTAGTGTCTTGTAGCTCTTTCTTTGCTTGAGGACAAGCAAAAGGTAAGTGTTGGGGAAGTTGATGAGGGGCATTTATGCCACGATTTAGAGCCCGTTTTAGTGATTTTTCCCCATGCTCGTAGCTTGTTTGTGCCCACTTATATGCCTCTACTTTCTTATCCTCGTTTTCTCTCTTTTCTTAGTTTCCCTTCTATTTTTGCCCTTTTTCTACCTTTTTTTCTTTTTCTTCATCTTGTTGTAGGAAACCTTGATGATGAAGCAAGGAAAGAAGCTTTGAAGCTAGTTGCATGGGAGTGCTGAGGAGACCGCTCAAATGCAGAATGCGCGGGGGCGCACAAAGGACCAAATTGAAGATTCAAGGCAGTGGCTATGCTCGCGTGTGCCGCGGCCACTTGCACGGGCGCACGCTGAGTGGCAGATTACAAGGCAGGGAGTCTACGCGCCTTGGTCGCGGGCTCACTTTATTTTTCAAGGGCGCGCATTTTTGGGTTTACTTTCCCGTAACCAGATTTTTGTGGGCGTCCAGCCTACTGTGAAGGCGCACAAGATAAGTCAGTTTCCCTCATTTAAGCCTCTTATATAAATAGCTTTAAGTCTCTATTCTTAGGAATTAATTAGGGATTTAGAGTAGCTTAATTTTCAGTAATCCTAGAGAGAGTAACACTATCTTATGATCCAGGATGATTTGTAATCAACCTTTTTGAAGATTAATGAAGCTACATTAGTAACTTCTTTCCCTTAACTCTTTATTTACTTGATTTATTTCCTTTATTTGCTTGTTAATCATGTTGATGCTTGTTAGTTTGTTGATTAATCATGTCATTAGTATGATTAGTGAGTAGTTCCCCAACTAAGGGGATGGTGGTGGTGTAATTAGATCTTGAGCATGTCTAGGGTTTGGAATTGATTTATTTGTGATTAAAATGCTTTGTCTTCCATGTCTTACCCATTACTTCTCTTGAGAGGCCAATCAATTGTTGTAGTTGGGTGGATTGAACTGGAGTATGACGACAGAGTAGTTTAGGAATGTCCATTGAATGATTTGCTTGATTTGTACCTCAATTCATGTGGCTTATGACGACAAAGTAAGTTTGTGCTTGAGTTGAGAAATCAATTAGCCCCGACAGGTGGCTAGATTGTGCTTTGAATCATTGAGCATGAGTTGCTTAGTTTACATTTCAATTCAATTTCATACCTTGTTTATGCTTGAGTGAATGTTACACCTAAACCATTTCCCTTAGTGCTTATTCCTTGATTTCTAGTTTATTTGTATTTCTTGTTTAATGTCTTTAGATTTCAGATTACACACTCTTTATCCCGAACTAGCTTAATTGTTGATGATGCTTGGTGGTGTTTAGTTGTTCCCTGTGTTCGACCCCTACACTTACCCTATATTTGTATTAGATGTGCTAGGTTTTATAAACTCTATCTAATTTAGGGGTAGATAGTGACGACCTATTTATTCCCTTATCAATATTAGGGGTTGAAAGAAGCAGAGAGTATTTAGGGTTCAATGAGGTGCAGAAGCAAGCAATCATAGTAGCTTTTTCTAGCAGTCCTCAACTCCAACTAGTTAGTAGCATGGCATACGTTTTGTACACTAATTTATGTGGGACTGACTTTTCTAGTTTTATTACTTCAAACACCATGCAATAGTGGTTTGCTTGGTTTCCATCGAAAACCTCAAATAACAATACATATTGGTCATTCATGTAATAGTACTCTTGCGACATGACACAAGTCAATGACATTGCATAAAACTAATAATGAAATTGAAGGGTGAAGGGTGAAGAAAAAGTTACACAACATACCTCTGCAGGATCTAGATGCAAATCATCTTTCAGATAAAAACTGACAGCAAGCCGTGAGAGGCCTAAAACACCCTGAACAAAGTAAACCATGGCAACAGCAATTGTATCTGGTGACATGTCCACACCAAAACAGCTAAACCAGCTCTTAGATTTGATCTTGCGTTTAACTAATAATTTACTTGAAGATGCCTCATTCTCTGCTTCAGCTGTTAAGAAATCTCCTTCTCTTGAATCTGGATCAAGAACATATAAAAAATAAATAAATAAAAAAAAATACTCAGACATCTAGACACACAAGGGTAACTAACGTGATGATCCTTCAAAGAAGCAATGAGACAACAAACTCAACTTCAAAAAGACCATCTCATATATGACCAAAAATCTATAGCAAAAAGACAGACCTTGAAGAATAAGATTTAAATCTGACAGATCCATATATTCTTCAAATCACATATGAGAACTTCAAGAAAATTAGAACCCCAAATATTAGTTGACCCTCTACTAATTAGACCCCCATTAACAACTGCCCTTTCCTGAACAACTGCTAGAAGTTATTCTAGGCATCTCCTACACAACTTATTATTTTGTTTTTTTTTTTAAGTCAATGCAGAGATTGATAAAGGATTCTGAATTATTTTAATCATTTTCAAACAGCTATGTCAAAATTCACACTTACAAAGAGAAGCTAACGATTACTTACGGATATACATCAATGCACATGACAATAAAAATAATGATAGATTGATATCACCTCCATCTCCGCCTTCTAGACTTTAGTAACCTTCAACGATGAATTATGCATGTTCTACCATTTCCATAACTTTTAAGGTGTCTATTGTAAATTTACAATGTAGTTTTCCTTATGCACAATTTTATCTGCAGGGACAGTGATGGACAATTTCACCCTCCAATGCAGCTTGTGCCACAACGACCAAGACAAAATTTTCAGGCATTACTCAAGAAAAATATTCTCAAAACTTGGTAGTTTTTTATGATCACAGAGCATATTTACCATAGTCAAGGAGTTCTACTCATTAGAAAGTAAATGCCTTTTGACAATTACCAAGATCGTCAAGGGTTGTATTTTTGGTGCTATTACACAGTAGAGAATTTTAACCCCAAAAAAAAAAAAAAAAAGTAGAGAATTATATATTACAAAATTGATGGATCAATACATAAATTTTTTTAAAAAAAACTTTCAGAATCAGCAAGAAAAAGCAAGAAGTAATTAAGCATGCGGCCTGGAGTCCTAGAATCAGGGCAATTCTGTCCCTTTGATTCGAACCTTTAAATTTTGGCTGCCTAGTTTGATTTAAACCCCTAGCTATGTGTCTTACATTGCTAATAAGGAATGTAAAGTACTATGCATTATAAGAGCTTCTTTCTGCTTTATTACCCATTAATTATTATACCAAAAAACAGGCACCAATCACCCAGGCCAATCTATCTCCTTTGCACTAATATTAACTCTAGAAATGGCATTTTTACACTGGTTTTTATAAATATGATGTCTACTATGATTACACCGATGACTACTACAATGGCATATGGTACAACAAACATTCTGGAAAGATTATTGGGTAGACGGGAAACATCAGTCCATCATCCCAAGTTCCCAACTTACACTGTCTCCTGATGGTAACTTAATACTCAGCAATGGCGAGAGACAATCCATCGTAACTTGGTCAAGCATATCATCCTCAGATCTTAATTCTAATACATTAGTTCTTGAGGACAGTGGTAATCTGGTGATAAAGATTATTTCAGATCCCAACAATATCCTCTAGCAGAGTTTTGATCATCCTATCGACATGTGGTTAAGTGGTGCAAAAGTCAATAAGCTAACCAACACACAATAAGTCTAAGTTCTGGTAGTAATTCTCTTTTCTATGGATATCAAGACAATGAGCTCTATTAGTCTTATAAGGATAGTCCTAGAATGATTAAGAAATCGTTTGGAATTTGACTGGTATAAAAGTATAATGGCCAGGCAAACATGCTTCTATTCGATAACACCACCATCTCCCATGTGTCAACTTTCAAAGTTTTAAACAAGACGTATTTTACATATTCCCTGACAACACCTCCATTGTAACATGATTTAAGCAGAACAAAGCCAGTGGGTTGTAAACTCAAAGTCACTTTTGGGAACTTCTTGTGTTGTTTATTATATTTTATTGAGTGAGTGAGCCCTTGTAGACTTGCTTTGTTTGCACTTTTGACACTATTCACACACTCATCTTTAATTGCATATTGTGATTAAACGTAAGGAAAAATATAACCATGTGGAGTCTTGTTAGATTCGCCCCTTTATATATTTTCACAATATCAACTTTTTATAAATTTTACTATTAAATAATAAAAGATACTTTAGGTTTAACTTGTGCTTTGGGAAGCGTAATCTCCCTCATGTTTCAATATTAAAAGAACGGGAGAAGTATATAAAGTTTACTCAGAAAGTAGAACTTCAAAGAACACCTTAAAACAGAAAGTGGCTTCATTGTCAAATACATTTCCAAAGTTACGTTATTGAGTGTGTAACATAGTGATAAAAATACTTGTTCTTGAGGTTTTACGCATTCTTCTATACACCTTTGGCCATTCAAATTCATAATAAAAGTGATACGCCAGCCGTTCTTTTTTGGTTAACATATTTCTTTTATCACAATTCCAATGCATAACTTCAACGATTTATATCTTTAATTGCATCATTAAGTAAAAAGAATAGAAAGTTGACGTTTTAAAACTATACAAAGTCATTTTTGGTGATGCACATTGAAATGAATATAGCAAAATCTCACATAAGTGTTTTTTCTTATAAATTGTTGAGCATCTATGGTAAAATTTTGTAAACTTTACAAAGCAAAAGTCAAACTTTACGGGATACAGGACGTATATTATATTATGTACTCTGGTGAAATTTATAAATGGGTTGATAATATAACTATGTTAATATTTTCCTATCTGTTTTCATGCTTTTGATGACTCTAAAATGAGCAAGAACCTTTTTTCTAAACATATGCTTTATAGCAAATGAAAATAAGAGGATTTTTTTTCTTAAAAAGTTTCAAAAGAGTTTTTGAAAGGTTAAGATTAAGAACGTAACCTCAATTTTAAGTCAAAACATGACTGAAGTTGTAGCCCCTGATTCGACTCAGCTATTCATGTAATATTGCCTTGGGCTTTTTTTTGTGGTCATCCTTTGAACTTATTCCTTAGGAAATTGAACATAACATTGTTAAATTTAGTATAAAGAAGAGTAACAGACTTTGTACTTAGATATGTTGGCTTTTATACCTTCACCTGTTGTTCGTCCCCCATAAGTGTCAAAGTGATAGATATAAAGCAGAATTTCAAGCATGGTCATAAGGTAATAAAGCTTTTAATGAATTTAATATGAATCACTTTAATTATTGATAGTATCAGAATATATTATTTGAATTACACATCATTGCAACGCTATTAAGTTTTACAAATTATGTTATTGTGAGCTTCAATTTCAAAAGTTACTTGCTTTTGATGACTCACTAGTTCTGAGCTTTTTTTTTTTTTTTTCTTTTGAAAAATGGAAACTAATAATCTTACCTTTGTCAGTTATGCTCAAAACAATCCTACCTTTAAGTAATCTAGAAACAATCCCACTTTTAACCTCCATCTTCCCAAAACAGTCCCATTTATTTATAACCTGTTTCGAAGGTAATTTTTTTTGTCAAAAACAACACCACCACCATACCTTTATAACCACCATCACCATACATCCATAACCATCACTTCCACCACCCTTTCCATCCCTCTCTCTCTCCGCCACATCACCACCGCTATAATCTCATCCCATTCTCTCTCCTCCACCTCTTATAGACCTTGTCCTCAAAAGGATACTCTTCCTTCAGAACTCCATCAAAACCCCCTTTAAAATGTCACCATTAATCCACCCCACAAGCTCAAATCCCCGAAATATGGCGATGAAACCCCATTTAAGGAGGACCATTTTACTCAGATTTTTGAAGGAAGCTCGCCGCCACCTCTAAGGATTGCCGTGCTCGACAACCTAAAAATGCAGTTGTAAATTGACAACATCACGTCCCCATGGAAATTTTCCATTGCCATTTTCGAAATTTGTAAAAAGCTAGAAATTGGGAAATCTAAGTAGGGTGGTGGTTTCGTGGGTGAGGTTTTGGTTGATGGTGATTTCGTGGAGGTATTTTTCATAGGGGGGTTGGTGGTGGCTGATTTCGGGGGGGGGGGGGGGGGCTTGTTGCAGTGGTGCTCCTCCAGCTAGGAAGAGGGTGGGGTGGCATACTACTCCGACAGGGAAGGGGAAGGCAATGGGGGTGCTGTTCAGGTGGGGTTTTGGGAAAGGGGTTGATTTTTTTCGTTATTGTTTTTTTTAATTAGTTTTTTAAAAAAGAGACCATTAGAAGGTGACACGTGGCACATCACCTTCTAACATAGGTTATCAATTTCACAAACCGGTAAAAGACTTGTTTGAGTAGATGGGGGTAAAAGATGGGATTGTTTCCAAATTTTGAAAAGATAGGATTGTTTTAAGCAGAAATGAAAAAGGTGGGATTATTAGTTTCCATTTTTCCTTTTTTTTTTTTTTTTTTTTTTACCTGTATTAGTAAGAAATATGTCCCATGCTTAAAAACATTTATTTTAGATGATGCAATGCACGTCTTTTACCATTAATATCTCTTATAAGGTATTAGTAAAAATTATAAAATATTTGATAGATGAATCAAAGAATACCCCATATCACTATGTTTTTTTCTTATTTGAAATAATATATAGGATATACCCTCAAATTGTAACTAGTTGCATGATTCTAATCAAGAACATCAAAAAGAAACAAAGGAACTATGTAAGACATAGGATGAGGAGTATTCAGAGTAAATTAACATACTTTATGAGGTAGTTCAATAACAAAAAGTCTAATTAGATATATGGGATCCAAAGCTCCTAGTACATTGCGCTCTTTATACTAACCAACGTTTTGGGCTTTTCTTCCTACATACATAAACAACTTCCACTACATTTTTAAGTCATAGTGAGCAAGCACATTAACATACAAGTATTACAGAAGCAAAACATTTGCCGCGTCCTCATTGCTAAGCACCAATTCCCCTCGAAACTTGTCATAAAATAACCCTCAAATTTAACCACAAAGATTACATCCCATTTCTTCATTCAAAGACGGATAACATAATCAAATCAACAAACACTCACTTCAAGTGCAACAAACAATAGCCAATTACAACACCTCAATTTTGAGTCATGCCAATATCATCAATCAAGATCATAAACAACATTCAACAAACAATAACCACAAAAATTCATCTAAATAAAGGGCATAACAAATAAACAGCTTATAAAACATGAATTAAGCAAAAACAAGCCAAGATTACAACTTTCTATAGTGCAGTTACCATTTGCGGAAGCAGAAAATGGGTCGTCATCCTTATCGCGGCGGTGGGTGGTGACCGGCGGCACCGGAATGGAGACTGACATGTCAGCTTCAAGGCGTTTCCGGTGAGGTTTCCGGCGAGAAGATCTAGATTTTCCGGCAACCAGAAAAGGGGTTGGTCGGTGAATCTGGTAGAAAGTAGGAGCAGAAAAAAGAGAGGAAATTGAGAAATGAGGAGTTTTGGGAGGTATGATGGAGATTAACATGGAATAAACTTAATTTTAAATTTAGTTAATTATATTTTTTAATGGGGAAAAGTACTATCCAGTTTTTGCATTTAGATAATGTTTGTCAGTTGATTATGTAGACATTGAAGATTTTTTTTTTTTTTTTTTTTACGGGACATTGAAGATTTATATACATTCATGTACAGTGTTTTTTACCGCTAGTCTTGTATAGGCCCGCTCTATAATAAAAAAATAAATAAATAAATAAATTAACAAACTTGACAATTTATTTGAAATTGAATTATTTTTGAGCTATTTTGACTCAAGAAATCTTATATCCAAATATAACTTTGAATTAACCTGAGATTAACTCAAAATCGACTTAACATGATAATTTACGATCCAAACCTCACCTGGAATCGCCTCATAGTCCACTCGAAACCAATAAGGTCCAATAATTTAAGATCTGAATTTGATTGGACCCGAAACGAAATCTACTTGAAACTATTTAGACCCAAATATTTGGTTTTACTAAAACTACCCATGGCTTGTGTTAAGGTAAATTTTGTGCTTTACTAACAACTCAAATACCCTATATTGTTCTAGGATATTAAGGGGTTGCTCCTACTATTACTGATTATACTTTGATAACCTCGCTAATGTAACAACAAATAAGTAAAATTACACTATTCGAAGAAGTCAAGCAAGAATTAAATCAACAAAATAAATGAATAAATGAACATAGATTAAGGATGCAAATGCCTTCCATTAAATAAAGGGTAAAGTCACTGCTACCATTGAATTACAACAGGAGAAGATTACCTCCATGTTCATACATTCGAATATGATAGAACGGATTTTAGAACATATTAAATAAGACTAGTCTGTCGCTTGCTACTAAGACAAAGGAGAATTAAGAAGAACACTAAAAAAGAAAGCTTAGAGAAATGAAATGCTTTTGTTGGATTTTTTGCTAATGCCTTTTGCCTTACAATCCTTCTCTATTTATAGACAAATTCTCTTAGAGTCTTTTCTTAATAGCACAATAATGATTGTTTATCCTTCTTAGCACCAATATTTCCTTTCTCTTTAACAAGTTTGAATGGACTCATATACCTGCTGGTCACATTCTCTAAGAAGTATAGGCCTCAGTATTAGGCCATCCTCTTTATACTTACTGGATTGTTACACTTGATAATGGACCTTTCATTTTGTGGCGTTGACCAGCCATCGTCTGTAAGTCAAACTACCCCACGTCAAGTTAAGCTTTGGTATAACCATCCTTAAAATAGTTAAGGCCAACAAAAATTAACAAAATTCTAAATTAGGTGTAATATTAACTTGAATTTTAATTTTGGATTCATCATGTATTATTATCCCTCAAAACATCTTGTTTTGATTTAACCACTTTTTTTTTGGTTTATTTTAGGGAATTTTGTCAAGAACTACCAATTAAAGCATGTATTTTGGAATCAACTACCTATTAATTTTTTTTTTTCAAAGAACTACCACAAAGTTGTAAAAAGTTTACCTAGCACTACCATTCTAAGAAATCCGGCTAGAATTTCCGCATGTGGGTCACACTTTATACCTTTCCCTCCGATTTTTGTTTCTCTCTTCCCTGCTGCTATTCTTCGTTTCAACTACAGAGCTCTTAAAAAAAAAAAGTTCTTCAACAAATTTCTTCCTTTTATCAACAATTGAGCAACGGCAAGCATTTCTGGAACATTACTTAAGGCAATTGTATTTACATTTGTTTTAAATTGAATATATAATATGTGAATTAGTGTTCTTGGTGACTAGAAATTGGGGAAGTTAGAGTTTTGCGATTTTGTGCGATTTGGGTAAATTGAATGGAATTATCCAAATTAGGGTTAATTAATTGGCTGTTTTCCATGTATATGCAGTACTTTTGCGAATTGAACTATGTCCAATTCATCCGATGAATCAGCTCGTCCTTTTCCTCCCAAATGCTATTGTGGAATCCCCCAAAGTGGAGACTTCTTGGACCAACACCAATCCAGGAAGAAGTATCGTTGCCTATAAGTTTTATGATGCCTTTACTGGTAGGCGTTGATGCAAGTTTTTTGAATGGATTGATGAAGAAATTGTGGAATAGCAAAGGGTCATAACTAACTAGCTTGTGTTGGAGAATAAGTTGATGAAGGCTGAAATTGCTAATCAGAAGCAAGAGGTGTGTTTGCTACAAGATCAAAAAGCAAGGTTGGTTGAACAAACTGAAAAATTAAGCAAGAAATTGAAGGAGAAAGAAACAAAAGTTGGAGGGAAATGTATAAAGTGGGACCCACATGCCGGAGGTTCTAGCCGGACTTTTTAGAGTGATAGTGCTAGTTAAACTTTTTACAACTTTGTGGTAGTTCTTTGAAGAAAAAAAATTAAAAGGTAGTTGTTTCCAAAATACGTGCTTTAATTGGTAATTCTTGACAAAATTTCTTTTATTTTTATTTAACCACTCACAAAAACGTAAAAGGCTATGCTTCACCACCTCTTTACTAAAAATTATCGATTTTCATGCTATAACTTGCTCTATCAACATTTTAGGGGTCATTTTGACCCTTTGGGTCAGATTTGAGGTCAAAACACCAAAAAAAAGTATTAAAAATGTTTTATTTTATTTGTGTGTGTCACATACACCGAAGTAACTCTTAGAATGCAAAACAAGTCATTTTCAATAACTATATTTCGATTTTGGCCTCAAACGGAGTCCAACAAAGGGCTAAAATGACCTCTAATATTTTTATAGAGCAAATTTTGACACAAAAATCAATGTTTCTATTTAAAAAATGGAATTTACGGTTAAGAGGTGGTGAAATCTAACATTTTGCGTTTTTTGTGGGTGGTTAACTAAAATAAACGAAACAAAGGATGGTTAAATCAAAATATGATGCTTTGAGGGGTGGTCAAATACAAAATTTTCATTTAATTTATATTTTCTTAAAGACTAAGTGTATGTATTAATTGTTTCAAGGTTTTTTGGAATCCTTTGGGATACAGATTGTCATGCTACTCTTCGAGTCTTGAGACACTTGCAAAACAATGAATATTCCGTAACAGGAATATTCACCTTCGACAATTAAGTTAAAACCAGAAATGGAGGGTTTAAAGAGAGAAAGTTAGAGAGAAGGTAGAGCAAATAACACTAATAAATATGCCTTAAATGCTTATGTCTCAATCCACCCCTTCCATCATTAATGATTGTGATATTTATAGTGGTGGAAATGCATGCCTAAATTTCTAGGGTTACATACCCTAGAAATGTGTGCTTTGATTAGCTACGCATTGATAGTAGGACACGTAACCTGGTGAGGGCCATCATGGCACTCTTTTCCGGATTTGGATTTTTTGATGTAATAACCATTTTCCCTCTCTCAGGTGTTTCTATATTGCCATGTGTCTTCTTCCTATTGGGACATGTGTCACCAATGTATTAGACCACTTGTCACTTTAGGATTGGACCACGTGGAGGGGGTAAATTTACCCTAAACATTAATAAGTAATTCAAATTATTATATATATGTAACTAAATAAAATTCTTGTAAATGGCATAATACAATTTATATTAAGGCTAATCACTTATAAAATTAAAATCTTATATAATTGTAGACGTGTAGAATATGTATAGAAATTAAAAACTTCTTATACTTATAGTCCTTGATTCCTTATTTCATTATAGACTAATGCATGTCGCTTAAAAATTTGTAATTCTTATAATCATTATAGAATTATACGGAGTAGTCCATATTTTATCAGTTTATCAATCACTTCTGTATTTGACAACCTAAAGTCGTATCACCTAATAAAAAATAATCCTAAAGTCCACTAACAAGGTAGTGAGGGAAGCAGGTTAGGATCGAATTCACAGGGAAATAATGTTATTTTATTCCTAATTAATTAATATAATATAATTTATCAAGAAACAATGTTAAAGGAGAATGATTGGTTATGTGATCTTTCTGAGGAAAGACATAAATATGTGAGTTCCGACCTTTATGAAAGAGCATTTTTAGGCGAGCATGATGACAACACAATGTGTTGAAATTATAAACAGTTTCTTCGATGGCTTTGTAAATAGGCACATAGAGCTCCATGAATTTCTAGAAAAATATACTAAGGCAATGGAGATCATAGAAGCGTGTAGGATCTGAATTGGATGCTGATGCAACATGTGACAAATATGCTCGAAGGCTTGTGAGAAGATTTAAAGTGGAGAAATTATTTTAGAAAATTTACATAGATGCTAAGTTTCAATCCTAAGGAGAGGAGGGATGTCGGATACAATAAGACGGAGTACATTCTTGAAGATAAAATTTGGATAATACCAGGAAAAAGTGAGGAAATCATAACAGACCGGTGTCGTTTGGTATGTTTGCTTTTTTATCATGATACCAAAGACCTATCTTGTGATTGTCGTAAATTAAGACATTTGGAATATTATGCAAGCATGTGATACGTGTGTTTGACTTGAACTTGGTGTTTGACATATCAACAAAATACACCCTCGATAGGTGAAGGAATTGAAAGATGTACCTAGAAAACATACACAGGTAAAATTAGCTTATCATGACCCGGGTGAAACTGTACAAATGTAATACTATAGTCGAATGATGAGTGAATTTGAGGAAATTTGTGAAGAGGCGACTGTTGTTGATGATATTGACACGATTGAGATAGTGATTAGTAGCCTACATCAGATGCGTTTGAATGTAAGAAAAAGCAAACTATGCTTCTTTGAGAAGCAAGCATCGCTCCCATCCTTTACCTGATCCTGAATTGTCACCATCTAAAATAGGTTCCAAACATGTGGCCACCCTAGAAAAAACGCCCTACTCCATCGATAAGCTACCATCGCTCCCTTCCTTACCTACTTCTCAACCTTCATATTTTGAACCTATAAAGGACTCTATCCCACGTAAGAAGCCTCAAGGCAGGCCAAAAAGCTCAAGGTATAAGAGTTTAGATGAGAATGGATATAAGTCCTAGAAAACCAACAACTCTAACTAAACAAATAAACCGGCCAGTGTGTCAATTTTGATTATATGTTTTACTTTTGCAAATATCTTTTCATAGTATTTGCTTCATTTACCTATACAATTTTTGGCTGGGGAAAGAAAAAGAACCAAGCATAGTTTGAGTGCTTTGTATATATGAGGAGTTCATTAACCTTGACTTGATCGAATAAAATACTGATAATGCTGCCTACGATTCTGATCACTCTCTTGAGTTTTGATGGAAGTAGGATATGGATTCATATTCCACGGTTGATTCTTCAATTACCTTTTCTTCTTTTCAATTCTTACAAAAGAAGACACCATGATATGGCATACTAACTGTGTTCATTTTAACAAAGTATTATAAGTGTATGCCTACTTTTGATTATGGATTGTGCCTACTTTTGATTAAGGGTTTAGCCTACTTTGGATCTCAAAAACTCAGCAATTGGTTTGTCTATCTTGTTTTTTACTTTGTTATTCATGCATACCAGCAAGTGCATTATTGTTACACCCAAAAATCATATTTTTGACTTTCTTGACTCTGACTAAGTGGGAAAGTCCTAGAGCTAAAGAAGGGTCTTTGGGCTAGTTTGATTAAAACATAACAGCTATTGGGCTGATATCACACTAAAGCTTAATTATATATAGACCGAATTAGAAGGCTAATGGACGATTTTAATTTTCAAAATAGAGTTGGCGCCAAGAAGCATAACCGTACAACAGTTATGGTAGTCAGCCATAACCACTCCATTTTATTTGCTTATAAATAGAAGTGCAAGGACCGAAAGAAGGAATCGACAAACAACTCAACAACAAGCATTTCATTTCTTTTAAGCTTTCTTCTTATCTTTCGTAGTTTTCCCTTGGCTTCGTAGCCAAGCAATAGTGTAGTTTATCATCTAGCATGTATTGAAGATCGTTCGTCTTTTCTATTTGTATGACCATGGAGGTAATCTCTCCTTTAACTTGTACAATTATAGACCTAACTCTATCCTTTCATTAATGAAATGCATTTGTATCTTTTGTCATATGTTTATCTACTCGTTTCTTTGAGCAATCTAACTTGTTTTACTTCTTTTGGGAAAGCTTCCTTATTTGTTTGTATTACATTAGCAAGGTTATCAATCTTTGAAACCGGTTACTCGATGGGCAGCCCCATAATACTCTAGAACAAGATAGACTATTTAATTTGTTGGTAAAGAGCAATATTTACCTCACCAAGTTTTTTGGCAGCCATAGTGGGAGAATACTAAACTTCATCCATTTAACTCTTGTTAATTTGGAAGTTTTTTCCCATGGCTCCTAAGCGTTTAGCACGTATAGGAAATACTCAGGAAGATGTTAATTAATCTAAACACAATCCTGAGACTATTTTAGAGGATTAAGCAGATCTAGAGAATCAACTGCCAACAGAACACATGGCACTTTCTTTTGAACCATTTGAGCCTCATACCCAGGTAAGATGAATTGGTTTTAGAAGGAATGGAAAGCCAGTCTCCTACCAGACACTTACTCAACATAATTTACACGAAATATTTGGAAATCATGAAGGGTCTGATTGAGGATCTAAAAGGAAATAATAGACAGCAGTTTGATAACTACTATCGTGTCATGGTGGAAGAAACCGCCAGAGTGGTAATTGTCGAGTTGAGATACTTTGACTCCTTTACCCAACAAGCGGTTACCAGACAAGTAGATAGGATCATTCTAGATATTAATGATACTCTAAACACTACTAACGTGGCATTATCAAAAAGTGTAGCAACCGAAGCGGTTACAAGGCTTGAACCTTTAGTGGAAAAACATAACCAACTCAATGAGAAGTTGATGAATGTTATAACCGCGTTAGGTAGTGGGATTACTGAAGCAAATCAAAGGGATAACGTCCCTCTAGGATACCCCAGAGTAGAGAATATGACAAGATCTCATGCAAATCCACCCCCTCTGTCAGTTCCAAGAAGCATCCCTCCTATTAGTTTTGATGAGGGGTATAGGAGTCAAGGAGGAATTAATGGTTCAGGGCCAGGTTATGAGTCAGGCTATAACCATAATGGCTAGGGTCCATCTTCTTCTTCTTTGCCTCCACCGATTACCACACACCCATTAACCTCTTCAGTGGGTAACATACCTCCTTTAGGAACATGGATTGGTGTCAGTTATGCCAACTATGGTATTGGAAATCTGTCAAATCCAGCATGCCATACACAAACTGGTATATCTGCACAAAGGATGTCATCTCAACCTATTGGCATGAACGGTTAACAATCATCCACACAACCTAGGAATTATAACCATTATCCACATGGGTACTCAAAACTTGTCCACCCTACACTAGGTTCCTCATGAAATCAGGGTCAGGCCAGTGGTCCATTTGGAGACAGGTATCCAGCGATGTCTCAACCCAATCCTAATACTTTAAGAGGGACAAGCGTTGGATATAGAAGTTTCCACAATCCTCAAGGGAACCAATATAATCCTTTTCACATGCAAGACACTAGTCCAACAACCCAATGGTCCGATGCAAGGTCAACCTCCACAGATGGGACAAGAGCCCTTGCTCAGATAAGTGGAGGAGATGATCCAGAGGGCTATGGGTCATAATGGTGGATATGCTAGAAGAGGAACCTGCAGTCCATACCCTGAATGGATTGATAGGATGTATCCTTTCCCAAGGAAATTCAAAATTCCTGAATTCTCACCTCTCTTCTCTAGCGACAGTACAATGTTTACTGAAGAACACTTGGTCAGATTCAACTGCCAGTGTAAAGAGGCAATAGATAATGAATTTCTTAAGCTTATAATGTTTTCCAGTTCTTTACTAGTACTGCCTTTTCTTGGTTTACTCACTTACCACCAAATTCAATTCAAAATTGGCAAGATATGGAAACACAATTTCTTCGCCACTTCTCTAGAATTGAAGCAGGGGTCACTATACGTGATCTAGCCAAGATAGTGCAGGAAAAAGGAGAATCCGTAGGGGACTACATTCACAGATTTAAGAACACAAAGATTATATGTCCCTTAAATATACCTGAGTCAGAATTCGTGCCCATCGTCCAAAAGGGTTTTTCTTTTCCTTTAAGGAAAAAGTTTAAGGGACAATACTTCCCTGATTTTGTTGCTTTATCTAGTGCTGTAATGGCTTATGAAAGATGTTTAGAAAAGGAGTCCAGCTCTAAACATAAATATTATGCTAGTATGGCTTAAGAGTGTAATCAAGAAGATGACATGTATGAGGCAGCGATAGCTGAGTTTGTACGGGGTCCTTCGTTTAAGTGTCCTCCTTCAACCAACAAAAAGTTCACTTATAAGAAAGATTTGAGGTCTAATCAAAAGAGGGAATACACCTTCGATATTAGGAGATGTGATGAAATCTTTGATTGGCTTCTATGTCATAAAAAGATTAAATTAACAAGGAGACATAAAACAAGAGGTCCTGATTAGGTTAAAGGAAAGAGTTACTTTAAATGACATGATTCTTTTACTCATAAAACTGGCGATTGCATAATATTCAGGTAGAAGATTCAGGATGAAATTGATAAAAAGCACATAAATTTCCCTGATGAAAAAGTTAGCTCTTGTGAAGTAGAGTTAGAGTTCGAAGTCTATGAAATGAATTGTTCTATGTAAGTGCTGACATGGATATTGTGTAGGGTGAAATACAAAGACTGAAAGAGGTTACTGTTGCAGTTAAATTATATGAAAGGCTAGTCAAGGAAGGAGTAATTGTGTCACCTCACTGCCAAGATGATGACTATGAAGATATGATGGTATGTAGATGGCACTTTAGTTCTGCTCATGCTACTAGTGAATGTTTGGCCTTCAAAGGGTTTCTGAATAAAAAGATCAAAACGAATGCAGTGATTGTTTCAGAGCAGGAATATCAGGCGATGAAACTTGCTGAATTCAATCCTAAAGGGAAGAAGGACAAATTAAGCTAAGCCCGTTGGGAATGGTCAAAAGACTAATAAGTCACCTGACAAGATAAGCAATCACAAACAAAAGACATCAAAGAGGCAATTCAATTATTTCCCTTGCAAACCAAAGCAATAGAGGGACTTAAGAATTCACGACACAATCTTTGTCATTCTTGTGCTGATTTGTTGCATTTTGAATTGGTCAGGGCTGAGACCATTCCAAATGATCCCAATTGGATACCCAGACACCAAAGAACTCACCATAAGAAGAAGACAAAAATCAAAAATCTGACTCCTTCTGTAAAAAAACAGGTTGATTTTCCATAAGGTGAATGAAGGAAAGGAAAACTTTTTACCTATGGTCAAAAGGGACAACTATGTGAGCATGAAAAAGAGAACAGAAGGAGTGTTGAAGGATAAAGTGACAAAGAATGATAATCTAAAGCTCAAGGGAAAAATAAATCCATAAATAAGGCGAAGTCAGTTAGAAAGAGTTTAAGCAGCCAGAATCAAACGAAGACAGTTCAACTGGATGAAGATGCTTTGAAGAAAGGTGTCCTCAGAACCATTCCATCACAAATTGTTCAACCTGAAGTTAACACAGTGATTGAACAATCAATGGATGGTGAAAAGTCTATTGAACTGCCTAGCGATGATATCCAGAATCACCCCATAGTGAAGGAGCTGATGGAAAGCATTCCGGAAAGGACCTAACTTTAGAGTATCATAAGGAAGAAAGCTTAGGTGAGGATCTGATGGCCACAAATCAACCAACATCTGAGTTAGTAGACTATGACCTAGAAGGTCTTGATTTGGAAGTTTCAAGATCAAATCTGGAATTTCTGTTAAAGTATTCAGAGGAGGATTGCGAGGCAGATTACAATACCGTGATTTTACCAGTGGAGTTTAGAGCTCAAGTGGTGAAGCCTGGTACCAGTTCATGGGCAGATGAAGTGGATCAGGCAGAAGCTACAGGTAAGTATAAACTCTAGACTATATCTACTGATTTGAATAAAGTATCATCTAGTTCACCTAGTAGAGAAACAGTAACACATGATCAGGAACAGTTAATCAATCGACATTTGTTAAGGAATTACAATGTTAATAATGCATATAACAAACCTCTTTTTATGACTGTGAATTTTGAAGGGTTTGAACTAGGGAAAGTATTAGTCGATACAGGAGCCACGATATTTCTGATGCCTTTGTCTGTTTTTCATAAGATTGGTAAAAGAAAAAAAGATTTGGCTAGTGTGAAGATTAATATAGCTGGTTGCAATGGTAAGTCTGAATGTACTGAAGGGTTTGCATGTATTGAAATCCAAGTAGGTACTACTAAGACTGTTTCAGCATTCTTTATAGTAAGAGGAGAAGCATCTTGTAATGCTATCCTAGGTAAAGAATGGTTGCATCAAATGTATGCTATTCCTTCTTCTTTGCATCAGAAAATAGTATTATGGAATGTTGATGAATACAAAGTAGTTTGTGCTGATGTAGAAGCTTTTATTATTGATACTAACTAAGATTTTCCCAGGGTTCTTTCTACACCAAAGACAGATGAGATTGTACTCAAACTTGATTCCCAGTCAGTTCCTAAACTAAAGGTGGTGTCAAGTGCAATTGCCAAGATAGAAAAGGCAGATGCATATGAAGATAAACACAATTCACCTGTAAAGTCTAGCTCTGAGTTTGGATTACTTAAGATTGGATATGTTTAGTATCTTTTCTTTGTATATTTGTAGTTTGAACAAATATCATGAATAATTACATAAAAAGCAAATTCAGATCTGGTACTTTATTAGCTCTTTAAAATTTATATGCAAGTTATTACTCACAACATAATATAGAGGTTAACACAAACATGGAGGCTCCTAAATTTTTATCTGACCACTCAAACTCTGATGACCATACCCAATCATCGCTAAACTAGGACAAAGAAAGTTTTATGTTGGAGAAGAGAATGAAAAGGTATGGTCTAAGAGTGAAGATATCAAACAGGAAGTCCATGATCCTCTAGAAGAAGTCAATGTTGAAACTAATGATTGTCCTACATTCACTTATATAAGTAAGGAATTTTCAGAAAGGACAAGTCATTATTGATTGATATACTTCACAAATATAAGGATTGTTCCGCATGGGAGCATCACAAAATGCTTGGTATAGATCCTTCTATTATCTAGCATATACTTCCTATTAAACCTGGTTACAATCCTATAGTCCAGAATCCGAGACGTTTAACCCCAGAGTTGATTCCTAAAATAAAGGAAGAGATTGCCAAACTCTTGGAGGCAGGATTCATACAACTCACCAAATGTGCAGAGTGGATAGCTAACATTGTTCCTGTAATTAAGAAGAACAATAAAATTAGGATATGCATAGATTATAGAGATATCAATAGTGCATCCCCAAAGGATCAATAACCCATGCTTGTAGCAGATATGTTGATAAATGCCTCATCAAGACAAGAGATTGTATCAATGCTAGATGGATTCGCTGGGTATCACCAGATAAGGATCGCTGAAGATGATCGCTCAAAGACGGCATTTAGGTGCCCAGGCTCTTTGGGACTCTATGAATATGTGGCGATGCCATTTGGACTTAAGAATGCAGGGGCAACGTATCAAAGAGCTATGAATCTCATATTTGATGAAATGATTGGCGACTTTATGGAGGTTTACATATATGATGTTTAGGTAAAATCCCATGACTTATCAAAGCATTTGGAACACCTCATTCTAGCGTTTGAAAGGATGAGGAAGATCAATCTAAAGATGAACCCCCTTAAATGTGCCTTTGGGGATAAAGCTAATAACTTTTTGGGATTCCTGGTCCACAAGAACGGCATAGAGGTTGACCAAAACAAGAATAAAGCAGTTCTTCAAGCATCACCTCCGACCAATAAAAGGAACTCCAGAAGTTTCTGGGGTAAATTAATTATGTTCGAAGGTTTATCACTAACTTAGGTCGGAAAACAAAAGTGTTTCTCCTCTTCTTAAACTTAAGCAAGGAGAAGAGTTCAAGTGGGAGCCCGAACATCAAGATGCCTTTGAACAAACTAAGAGGAACCTGGCGACTCCACCAGTACTAATTCCTCCTAAAAAAATGGAAAGCCTTTGAGATTGTATCTTTCAGCTACCAAGGGTTCAATTGCAAGCATGTTAACCCAAGAGAACGAACAGGGTCATGAACAGAAAATTTTCTATTTGAGTATGTAGAATCCTACATGATACTGAAACTAGATACACCAATGCTGAAAAATGGTGTTTGAGTTTGTTTGATGCTTCCATTAAACTTAATCATTATATTATTGCTTTCCCAGTGGAGATTATTTAACCAACAGATGTACTCAAATACTTATAGAATCACCCTTTCATCTAAGGAAGGTTATGTAAATGGAGTATGCATCTATCACAATTCGAACTGACTTATGTGCCACAGAAGGCTGTCAAGGGACAAGCTTTGGTTGAATTTTTGGTCGATCATCCACCTATGGAGAATGTCATGGTCCAGGAGGAAAAACCATGGACAATGTTCTTTGATGGATCTAGGAGGAGAGTTAGCTGGAGCTGGAATTGTGATCTATTCACCTTCTGGTGTAGTGACTAAAATGACGATCACTTTCTCAACTCAATGCACAAATAATAGAGTAGAGTTTGAAGCCTTAGTGATTGGTTTGAGGACTCTGAAAGATATGGGGGTCACGAAGGTTAAGGTGTTAGGCGATTCGCAATGGGTGATAGCTCAAGTAAACAAAGAATCACCTTTGGCGATGACCTTCTCATCTATAATTCAAGAGTTAATTAATTCTTTTTAATTCATCCAAGTCTCTCATATCCCAAGAGAAGAAAATAAAGAGGCTGATTTTTTGGCACAACAAGCTTCGCTACCCGATTTTGAAGGTTTCGATGAATCAGTGATTCACATAAACACATACAAATTTAAACCTTTAGATGAAAAAGTGAAGGCAGAAGTACGTAAATATAGTATCCTCACTCAGGACATAGACTGGAGAGAGGAGATTAAGGAGTACTTGAAAGACCCCTCAAAAGGGAAGGTGCCAGCAAAAGTCAGGCTAGTAACTACTAAATACTTTCTTATAGGGAGTAAGCTGTACAGAAAGGATCCTCAAGGCATTTTACAAAGGTGCGTTAGCACAAAGAAAGTGTTAACCATTTTAGTAAAGGGTTCATCATGGAATTTGTGGGTCTCATCAAGTAGGAACAAAGATGAGGTGGTATTGGCCTTCAGTTAGACAAGATTGTTTGCAGTATGCAAAGGGTTGTAAACAATGTCAACACTTTAGACCAATAAGTAGGGCACGGTAATAGAGTTGCACCCAATTATTAAGCCTTGGCCTTTCGGAGGTTGGGCGAAGGATGCAATTGGGCATATTAAACCTCCCTCATCTACTCATCATGAATATATTCTAATAGCAATAGATTACTTCACAAAGTGGATTGGAGTCCAGGATTTCAAAAACTTAAATGCAAGGGCGGTGATCTTGTTCTTGGAAGAGAAAATTTTTACATGGTATGGGATTTCAGAATCTATAACTGTAGACCAAGCAACTATGTTTACATGACACGAGTTTAATTCCTATCTCAAGGAATTTGAAATCCAAAAGATTAATTCAACCCCTTACTTCGCTCAGGCCAATAGACAAGCCGAAGCCACTAATAAAGTAATCTCTAAAGGAGTTGCTAAGATGGTGGATGAAAATCCTAAAAATTGGCATGTTCTTTTACACTATGCTACTTGGGCATATAGAACATCAAAGGGAGATGCAATATGGACTACTCCTTATCAATTAGTATATGGACATGAACATGTTGTACCAGCAGAGCTAAGCGCTAAGTCTGCAAGGGTAGCTAAGCAAATGAGGATAAGCCAAGAAGACTACTAGCAATCGATTTCCATTGAATTAATGGACGTTAAGGGTGAAAGACTCCAAGAGCT
Source organism: Chenopodium quinoa (assembly GCF_001683475.1). Classification (NCBI taxonomy): domain Eukaryota; kingdom Viridiplantae; phylum Streptophyta; class Magnoliopsida; order Caryophyllales; family Amaranthaceae; genus Chenopodium; species Chenopodium quinoa. The sequence goes on from NW_018743783.1 coordinate 1,828,962, forward strand.
AGCTAAAATCGAAGCTCGGAAAAAACAAGTAGCAAAATCTTACAACAAAAAGGTGAAACATAAAATTTCTTTGGAAGGAGATTTGGTGTAGAAGATGAAGCTTCCTAAGCATGACTACAAAGATCATATCTTTAGTAAATGGTCTTCTAAATAGGAGGGTCCATTTAGAGTTCACAAAGTCATGTCTGGGAACGCCTTTTTGTTGCAAGAGTTAGATGGGGAAATGTTTCCAAGGGCGCTTAATGGAAAGTTCTTCAAATAGTACAACCTAAGCATATAGGAGCAATATAAAAATTTACAACAAAAACATCCATCTTTAGAGGTTTTTGACAAATAAAGTGTATTGTTTACAAACGAAGGGACTTTTCAGCCATTGCTTTACGTTTATCCTCAGAAAGAAGAATCTTACATTTGTTCATGAGCGCCATCTGTTCACCGTGGCGATCAAATTGAGACAAAGGTTCTTGAATCATTGGAGCACTCTCAGAAATCTGGTGCTTCAATTGTTTCTTCTCTTTTCTACAATCTTGAAGCTTTCGTTCTGCCATAGATCTCTTAGCCTAAAGCTTCTTCTCTTCTTCTTTGATCTCATCGATCTTAGTCTGTAGATGGTCCATTTCAACATCTAGCTCCAGATTTTTCTTCTTTAAAAGATCTCGTTGTTGGAAGACTTGGGACACTTGCTAAGATATATCGAAAATCATTAAACGGGGAAGAGATGATCTTTTCTTGGCTAATTCAGTAGCACATGCTTGATAGGCGATATATAGATCTTCCCATACAATTGGATCATTGTTTCCCAACAGAAGAACTTGAGTCATGAGTTTTATAGATAGTTTAATCTGTGAGCTTAGTGCTTCTTGCAACTCTACTCTCTCACAAAGAGTTAAGACTTCGTCAAGGAGCTTGATCTCTAGAGATATAGATGCTGGGAGACATGTATGTAAAAATTAAGTGTTGATAAAGACAAAATAAACATCATAACTCTATAAGGTTAGGATACTTACTTTCATCTGATGCTTGTATGTTTGAAGTTTTGTTGCCCTGATTTCCTTGGTCGATGGTTGTCAATACTGGAAATATTGGGCATGTTAGATACCAATAAAGATATATGAAAGGAAGACATGTGCTACTCACCTAAATCTGGAGATGCACATTTTACTACTAAAGCCTCTTCACGAAGATTTGATTTTATAGTATCAATCTGAGGCTCAGCACCCTTAGTCTGCACACTTGTAGCATAATTGTGCACCATTTCTTGAATGGACCCTATGGTTCTTGATGCGGTATCATCATGGATCTCCACTTCCTGATCTTGAATCATCACAAGAGGTTGTGTTAATTCAGGCAAAGATTCGGGAGTTGGAATGGATACAAGGTCAATCTTCCTTTGTTCAGCACCATTCTAGACAGTTTGTCCTTGCCAGGAATTGCAACAGAAGGTTGTTTTGGCTTGAGTATAAACTTTGAAGTCACAGGCGATGGGTCAGATATTAGGGGGGCATCAACATTAAAGCAGGCTAGTTTGTTTGCATAGTGGCAAGGGTTTTGGATTGTTGAGAAGAAACCGGAGTTGTTCTTGAAACAGAAGTCTAAACATTTGATTGGCCAGGACATGCTTACACACCCACATCATCTTCAATTTGCGAAGCTTTTGGTCCACCACTAGATGCTTGTAGTTCACCACCAGATGATGAATTTTTGCCCAGTTGCTGTTTATTTGAAGCAGCACTCTGGTCCTTAATCGGGCCATCAGGCCATCATCACCTTTTCTCTTCTTCTTATTAGGTTCTTGACTTGTTGGAGAAGAAGGTATAGGATCATGTGGTGGAAATTTCTCTAATGACAGCAGGCTTGAAGCAGCAGTTTTCTCTAAGAGATCTAGAATGCTTGCTGTATTCCTTAGCTCTTCTTCATCACTGTCAATCGAAACAGGGTTGTAAGGAGTAGTCTTTTCTAGAGACTTTCGTTTCTTTTTAATGTTTGGAAGCCAGACCTGACATGAAGGAAATCATAGTGAGTAACAAGGTACAAGAAGCTTGAACAAATTAAAGCTAATGCACTAACTAGTAAGAGGGATATCAATGGTTTCTAGCTCTGGATTTGTTTTGAATGCAGATTGAGACCTTGTGCTGGGACTTGACATGGGGATGTTCCTATGCCTGTTATTCCTTGTTTTCTATAAGGAACCTGGGGTCAAAAGAGAAACCATCTTTCTCAATCTAACTCTATCAGTGTGGGAATGAATGATACTCCTGAATGAATCATCTTTGGCCGTGGGTTCATAATTGAACTCTGCAGAAATCTTAGTTGAGCAATCAATTTGATGATAAGCAGATTTGCCTTTCATCTTGATCGAAGATACACCAGTCCTCTTCTTGCCTGAAAAGTAGATTGTGAGTGGAGAGTAAGAAGTAAGTGAAAGAAACACTTAGAAGGATTCATACCTTTATAGTTGCCAACACTCACAGAAAAGTGTGCCTTGGCATCTTCAACAGCATGAGCTTGAAGTGGTCCATGATACCACCAATCAAGGTAACTCAAAGAAACCACATCGCTTGACTTCCTGGGATGCAAAATGTCTTTAGGATTTGTAAGGGAGTCACTCTTCCAAACATCTTCTTCATGAAATTTTGGACGAAGATCCCATGGAACGTTACATGTGGTGATCAAGGGGATAGCAAGATATTGGCATAAACCAAATTGTCTGCCTACCATTTAAGGATTGTAGGCTTCAAAACTAAAGTGTTTTGGCTCTCATGCAGTCAAATCCCTGGAAGCTAACATAGAACACTAGAATGGGGAATCCTTCTCAAAGGTTTCCCTCATGCCAACTATTTTAAGCCACTTTGAAGTTGCATCAAAAACCCATATATTGTTAGGATCCGGATTACCTTTCCGGCTCATAATGTACCAACTAACAGGCAAAGGGTCTAACTCCAATAGACAATGTATAACGAGATTGGGTTTAGGAACTTTTGGTGGTCAAAATAGTTGAAGCATATTTCTGCATATGAACAACAGTCCACTTTTAAAGTTTTCTCCCTATAATCAAGTTTTGACACATACAAAACTTTTTCAGCTGCCATCTCGTTCTTTACCTCTTCCTCGGTCTTCTCCATACACAAAGTAGTGTAGAGATGACCTCAACAGGTTCCCTACATCTAAACAGACATCTGTACAATTGTCCTAGTAAGATTGTACCTAGTGCTACAAAAGACTTGCTATAGGAAATGTTCACTGCAGGTGGCAATAACAGCGCAGAGATTCCACTTGACTTGTACATCATCAAACGAGCTAGAGCGAATAAAATAAAAAGCACCTCTTCCTCCTGCGGTACTTCGGCAGAATATGATGACGATGTAAAGTATGAAATATAGGCATTGAAGCCAATTTTGCTGCTTTTGGAAGTCGCCATCATTCGCTTCAGAAGGTTATGACTTCTGTTGTATAAGGGTCCAGCGCCTTCAATTAGGCTGAACACTCTAATTTGCTGACCTTTATCATCATAAGGTGATAGACTAATAAGGAAAGCCATATCAGCAAGGGTGACAGTCATGTAACCTTGGCGCAGGACGAAACAATTTATTACGGGTCCCCAGAGCGATATAAGGGCACATGTCAGCGATCCGTTGAATGGAATTTTGCCGTATGTCGCTAATTTGAGGAAGCCGAAAATTCTCTTCTTCTCCCATGAGTAGTGGAACTTGGAAAGTCTTATAAACCAACCCCTGGTTGTCAGGTCTTGTACCCAACCTTTAATTGGATTCTGGCTTAAAACCCAATTGTCGTTTCGATGCAATTCATTGAATGCAGCAGGGCAAGGCGCACCTTTACCAAGAATACACTTAGTGAATTTGGGCTGAATTTCCTTTCGAAAATCTCATAGAGCATCTGAAGATGAAAGGTCAAAGTGAAACACTGGCCCTATAGAGGCAATGCCTTTTAAAACACCTTCTTCAATAGTCGAAGATGAGATATGCCATAGGAAGTCGGATATGAAGTTCTGAGGGTATTTGCTTATCAATTCACACAATTCATGAGCCTCAATTGAATAATCTTTTACCAGAAATGATTTGAGCACTTCTTGCAAAGGAAGAGAAGTCATTTTGTACTTCTCAAAATTCGAAGAATAGAAGGCTAAAGGTTTGAAGACCAGAGAGTGAATTGGTGATGAGATTGGGTGAAAGACACCTTGAAGGTTTTTATGGTTTTTTCCAAGCGTTGGAGAGTTAGTTAAATTGTACCGTTTGATTTTGTTTAAACACAAAACGAGTCGAATGGTTTGGCAGAGTCTGGTTTCACATAAATCGATTTCTAATTAAAATTGAGTTGCACAACCTTAAACGCAATGTTTTAGGGCTCACTTTTTAATTGGAAATCCAGCGATGAAAGTAAGGAATTACTAAATTACCCTTTGACAAAGCTTATCATATAACACTGTTGATAGCTTTTATAGGGTAATTGATAGGTAATTTCCGAAAATTATATAATTAAAAAGTGATAAGAGCATTTATGTCAACTTATAAATATAGGTTAAGATCATTAAATCACTTTTACTTAAAGCACACAAGGTGTATCCTCTCTCTTCACCTGAAAATTTACATCAAAATCTTCCTAAAAATCCTTCTTTCACCTTAGTTATGGAGAGTCCAACCTTTAGCACAACCGAGTCTCATCCCAAGGGAAAGACATTAAAAGTTGATCTAGATATAGATTAACTATCAATGGAATTCCTAGAGAAAGAGAAGTTTTTCTCGGATGAGGACAACCAAGAGCTAAAGGTGCGAGCTTTGGAAAAGTGGGATGCTATCGAGAAGAATGCCAAAAAGGCAGAAGATGCTGAGTTTCATCGTGAAGCTGTGTTTGGCAATGCACGTTTTGGCTCTAATATCCATGATCTGGCATTAGGAAATGAGCAAGTGAGGAGAAAGAAAAACCACAAGCGCAGAAGGGCTGAAGATGAGCCTTCAAAGAAGGGCTAAGAAGTGTCCACCAAGAAGCTTGGGAAGGATGATGATAATTGAGTAAAGAGATAGCTCCGATTTGTTCTTCGATATGTATGAACCAGCACACAAGTGTCCTAGAAGCCCCAATCACACTTTAGATTAATCAAAGGCTAGGGTTTGCTTGGTTCGATTTCTTTTGTCCAATTGAACTAACTTTTGGCAAAGGAGTTAAGTACTCAAACATGATTTATTGCATGTTCTTAGTTCTTTTGAAACTAAGTACTTAAGCATGTTTTTAATCATGTCTTGACTCTTTGAAGATTTTAACTTCTATTTATGTAGGATCTTGGGCTTGTTCAAATTATATGATCAATATAAATTATAAATATTTTCTTCTTTTTATTAAGCGATACAATTGGATTATTGTGATTATACCCACACAAATACATTTTTAATTTTCTAAAATTAAAATATATGGGTTGTAATTATAATTAATTTCACGGCTTACCAAGTGACAGACAACCGTATTTATTGACATTTAAGTGAAAAGACACTTCTAATTTCTCAATAAAAATTAAATGATCAGTAAAATTATTAACTTGAAAGTGGGATTTACTATGCAAAATCCATGACGGTTTAGTTCCAAATTCACTCCCTTTTAATGTAATTTTTAGATAAACTACTTTTAAGAAATTAAAGAGTTACGTGGTTTCACCACGATGACTTGAAGTAATGGAGGATTTCAACTGATGTACACGTTTTATACATTGATTTATCCCGATTTTACATCATATTCTTGCATGGTTTAGGCTCTTTAGAGCCGTTTCTCGCTAACAATCTCTTCTCTAGTGTGTTCGATGTGTTTTTGTAAGTTTTATAGGAATTTGGAGTTTCTTGGATGATTCGGACACGTTTCGGGTGTTTATGGGAGATGTTAGTGAAGCAAAGAGGAAGAACGAGCTAAAAACGGACTACAAGCTACTTAATTCTCCTGTGCCCGGTTTGGTAGTGCATGCCCGGTTGGACCGGGCACTGAGGAGTTGTGGTTGGTGCTCGAAATACGAAGGCAAGAAGCAAGAATTTGGTAGCTGCATCACGCGCCCGATCGGGCTAGGTCCGCCCGGTTGTACTGGGCGCGTGGTGGTGGAAGGCGCCACAAGAACAAGAGCAAGGCAGCAAGCAGCAGGCCAACGTTTGAGCCTCGCGCTCGATCGGGCACCACCTGCCCGGTGGGATCGGGCACCAGGGAGAAGAAGGCAATGAAGGCAGCGCAACTTAGTACTTCCACCTGCCCGGTCGGGCGGTGTTCGCCCGGTTGGACCGGGCACAGTTACGCGGAAACCAGATTTGTTTTTTTCGAATTTTTATCTCATTAAGGGTATAAATACCCCTTGTAATCATTATTAGAAGACATTTAGTTAATTCCTTAAGCTTTATTTCTCTCTCTAGAACCCTAGTTACTCTCTTTCATTGCAATTTAATTACTTCATTAGATTTGATTATTGTTCATTAACAATTTGACTTATTTCAATTGAAGCATCTTTGGTATTCATCTCTTCTCTCTTCTCTTTCAATTATTATTGCTTTTAATTATGTTTTCTCCATTGATTATTGTTTTAGGGTTTGCTAGTATGTGTGAGTAGATTCTCAATCGGGGATCTTGCAAAGCCCGGATATGATTAATGCTTAGGTTAATTCTTTAAATTCTCAAATAATTCCAATTGAAATGCTTAATTGATTGTGTTTATGCCAATAACAGATTAGGAATAATTAGTATTGTTATCATCCCTTTGTTCTTATTGCAACGGAAGTTAAATATTAACGGGATTTGGGTATTTCAATTAAGGGTTTGAAGATCATCATGGAAATAGTTGATTGAATGATTAAGAAGTTAAGTATTGTGTTTAATGTCCCTTATGCGCTTGATTCCACGGAAGTAGGTTTGATTGTTAATTAGGGAAGTCATTGACAACTCGGGAGAGATCTTTGGTATTTTATAGGGCGTACCTTTCCTTGTGAACGTGTAATTAATTGGTTGGGGTAGGAAATTATCTTGTATTGATTATTCTAGTGGTGATACTTAATTCTAGATGTTTTTAGGAAATTTTCACTTTTGCTACCACCAAAATACATGTGTTTCACTTTTGCTACCCCTTTAATTTTTATTTTTTTTTATTTTACTACCACACAAAAACACCTTTGTTAAAATTTTCTACCACTTAACAGAAATCGTTAGAGTTCCGTTAAGTTTATTAAAAAAAATAAATAAATAAATCAATAAAAAAAAAGAAAAAACCAGCTGCCTCCTCCCTTCCTCCCTGCCTTCTTCTTCTTCCTCCCTTTCCATTATTTGGCTACTCTCGTCAGCCACCTTCCCGGCGCCGGTAGCTCCAATCCACCTCCCTTTCCTCCACCTACGCATCCCACCCCCCCTCCCTTATCCCCTTCTCGCTGCCACAACCCCCACCCCGAAACCGGAAAACAACCCTCCCTCCCCACCCCCACCAGAATCGGCCCCCCTCCCCTTCCCCACCCTGAATCGACCCCCACCCAAAACAGCCACCCCTAACCCAGAACCTAAAACACCGAAAACCTAGAAATCGACAAAGGGGGGCGAGCTGAGATTCGGTGTGAGAGAGGGTAGGCGGCGGCCGGAAATTGAAAACGAAGAGAGAGAAATTGAGGACACCCGATTTTGGCCTTAAACGAGAGAGAATAAGGAGGGACCATGGAACCCGAGACACTACGAAACCCACCTTGGAATTCAGCTTGTGAAGCAGCAGCAGCAAAGAGGGTGGAGGGGATCGGAATTAATGGAGAGTGAAGGGAAAGAGAAAGGAAGGAGTGAGGAAGGAAAGAGAAAAGGTTAGGGTTTAGAATTTTCGAGGATGAGGTTGGGTTTTTGGGGGTGGTTATAGGGTTTTTCTGGCGTGACTGAGGTGGAGGTGGCGATGGCAAGATGTAGTTCAGGGGGCAAGTGGTTGTTAGGGTGGTAGACTGGTGGCCAAAGCTTGGGGCGCCGGCCACCGGCAGGGCAGGGGTGGCTGACGGGAGCAGCCAAAATAATGGAAAGGGAGGAAGAAGAAGAAGGCAGGGAGGAAGAAGAGGCAGCTGGTTTTTCAACATTTTTTTTAATTTTTTTTTTGGGTTGCTGACAGGGAGGCAGTTAGGGTGGCTGAGGAGGGAGGGGTGGCCGCAAGGTGACATTGAGGGTGGCTGGATCTCACTAACGGAAATAGTAACTGAATCCGTTAACTGGTAGCAAATTTTAACAAATTTGCTTTTAGGTGGTAGTAAAATAAAAAAAAAATTTAAGGGGTAGCAAAAGTGAAATACATGTGTTTTGGTGGTAGCAAAAGTGAAAATTTCCATGTTTTTATTATTGATGATACTTAATTCTAGATGTTTTTATTATTTTTGATTTATGTTTGATATTTGAGTAGTCATAGTTATTTAATCCATCGTTTTATCTCTTATTTAGTTTTGTCATTGGTAAAAGTTAATTGTTAAACAACCTTCTCTCTGTGGGATCGACCCTGACTTACCCTACTACATAATTAGGAGGTTTAGTTAGATATTACTTTTGTTAGGTGTGCGACCACCTATCATCAACCGTCAAGGGAGTGACACAAAAGTGATTATAAATATGAGTAGTCACTTCACTCAAAATCTTCCTTCTTCACTAAGTCAGTTCTATTTCTCTCTTTTGCTTTCTCTCTCTGAAAAATTCGATCTGTCAGAGTTGTTCCCTTTCTTGAAATACTCACATAAGAAAATTTCAATAGCGGAAGAAATAATTCCAGAAGGAATTCCACAAGAAAATGAGGAGTTACAAGAAGATCAGGATCAAATACAAAATGAAGTGGTTGCACCCCGGCCAGTTTTGTGCCAAGGAACAATGTCGAATATCTTATGGAGAAAAATGGTTCCTTGAAGTATCCTGGTGTTTGCCCCAATCACCTTTTAGTAGTCGATATATATTCTAAATGGGTTCGAAACTACAGAAAGAGGAAGAGGGAAATGCTTAGCAAAAGAGTTAACAATAGATGTGGTGATCGACCAATAATTTTAAAAGACCCTGCAGGCCTTGTCATCGCCAATGCTTTTTTTGTCGGTTCAAATGTTGATCTTCTCAGAAATCACATCTTGCTTAAGCTTAAAGAAGACGATGACAAGGAAAATGCTGCTTTAGTATGCAAGGGTTGGGCTAGAGAGGTTCGAGCTGTTCATCTTCCAACATGTAACAGGTTGATTATGAAAAGGTTGCTAGTCTGTCGTGGTACCTATTACCATGTTAAGGTGACTAGAGGACCGAAGGGAGAGGCTCATGTCCTGAAATATTGGTGTGCTTGTGAGCGATGGGATAATCCATTCGCCTATCGCAATGTTGTTGATTGGAGTCTAACAAGTCCTGCCGATGATAGGAATTTTGAAGACTACTTGACAGATCCCATAATGAAGAGGGCATTGGCGACGCTCCAGTATGATCCAGGATATTAGAAGGCATCTCACTAAATATATCACTACATATATTTAACCTTAAGTCCTGTTTTAAAGAGCATACACAATTCAAAACTTATAAGTTTTGAAATGCTTTAATTTTGTAATTATTCTACTTCTATAAATATTAAGTAATGTTTATATTTTGTGTTTGGTATTTGCAGAGTTAGACATACCTAATACTTTATATTATGTTTAAAGAGTCATAATTTGGTTGGTTTCAAACGCCATAAATTACCCAAAGTAATTGACTTTCTTCACTCTGACTAAGTTGAAAAGTCCTAGAGCTAGTGAAGGGTCTTTGGGCTAGTTTGATTAAAACATAATAGCTATTGGGCTGATATCATACTAAAGCCCAATTATATATAGACCGGATTAGAAGGCTAATGGATGATTTTAATTTTCAAAATAGAGTTGGTGCCAAGAAGCATAACCGTACAACAGTTATGGGAGTCAGCCATGACCACTCCATTTTGCCTATAAATAGAAGTGCAAGGACCGAAAGAAGGAATCAACAAACAACTCAACAACAAGCATTTCATTTCTTTTAAGCTTTCTTTTTAGCTTTCGTAGTTTCTCCTTAGCTTAGTAGCTAAGCGATAGTGTAGTTTATCATCTAGCATGTATTGAAGATCGTTCATCTTTTCCAATTGTATAAGCATGGAGGTAATCTTTCCTTTAACTTGTACAATTGTAGACCTGACTCTATCCTTTCATTAATGGAATGCATTTATATCTTTTATCAAAAGTTTATCTACTCGTTTCTTTGAGCAATCTAACTTGTTTTACTTCTTTTGGGAAAGCTTTCTTATTTGTTTGTTTTACGTTAGCAAGATTATCAATCTTTGAAACCGGTAACTCGAGGGGTAGCCCCTTAATACTCTAGAACAAGATAAAGTATTTAACTTGTTGGTAAAGAGCAATATTTACCTCAACAATTATCTCAGTAGAAACTTGTATTACCCTTTTATATGTAATATTATGTACTTTTTTTTTGACAGGAAACGAGAGAATAGTATTAGCTCATAAAAGAATATCAGAGAGTACAAAGCTAGAAACCTTAGCTGGCACTTCTTCAAGCCAGAACCTCATAGTATCAAAAGATCTACTTAAGTTTGCTAGCTTATGAGCAACAATATTACCTTTCCTTCTAACATGGGAAAAGGAAATAGAAGTACAATAATCAGAAATAGCTAAAATATCAGCAGCAATACGTCCAAACACAGAGGGTTCACTCTTTCTTTTCTGCAGGTACTAGCACAGCTTGAGTGAATCAGTTACTAATGTCAAGTTTCTCAGCCCAACCTCAACAGCTACCTTCAATGCATGCCTAGCACTCATGGCCTCAGCCACATCAACTTCATAAGAGCCTTGAATGAACTTGTAGGTTGCAGCCATTACATCTCCCTCTACATCCCTCGCCACTCCACCTAACCCCACCCCAAACCTCTCTAAGATAGCAGCACCAACATTTAGCTTATACACACCACTCTTAAGTGGAACCCATCTTTCCGGAGAGGAACACACATTCCCTTTCCCCTTCCTTTTCCCAACAGCGCATTCATACTCTCTAGCCCAGCTCATAGCACTATCAATTATCTCCCTCAACTCCATTTTCCTCTTATCAAATAACCATACATTGCGGCGCTTCCAAATCATCCAACATAAGCACCAAAAATAATTCCACCAAGCTTTATCTTTTACTCGATTAACCAGCATCACCATCCAATCAGCAAACTTATAATGTCTCACTTGGTTAGTAACAATCCGCAATGAGGAGTAGTACCAGATTCTCTTACTCTCATCGCAATGTAGCAGCATATGTTCCATACTCTCTTTTGCCTCCCCACTAGAGGACACAAATGATCCACCTGCATTCCTCTTCTATTCAAATTAAGCCTCACAGGAAAACCATTATGCACAACTCTCCAAACGAACATCTTCACCTTTGGTGGGACACAAGACTTCCACACCTTGCGCCACACAATCCCTAACCGATTCTCAGATGATGAAACCACCGGAGCTCTGCTATCCTTTAACTCTATGTAATAGGCAGATTTAACTAAAAAGAAGCCTAATTTGGTATGATGCCACATCCACACATCCTCGCAACTATGAGCTGGCAGGGGGATATTTTTAATAGCACTTGCCTCCTGCTCAGCGAAGAGAGCATCAACAATCTCCCTTTTCCATATCCCAGACTCGATCAGTTCATATACAATTTGTAGAGAGTCCTCTGAATCCACTTCCCTTCTAGACCACACCTTAAAATTTGGAAGACCCGACACCCATGGGTCTTTCCATATATTGATACTACCCCCACTCCCTACTACTTTACGAGCTCTCTTTAACACCAAATTTCTCGCTGCACAGATCGATTTCCATGTGAAACTAGCATTATAATTTAACCGAGCCTCTAGAAAATTTATCGACGGAAAATACTTTCCTTCAAGGACTTTTGACATGAGAAATTGAGCATTAGTAAACACTCTCCAGGCTTGTTTAGCAAGCAAAGCTTTATTAAAAGCTTGAAAATCACGAACTCCTAGACCTCCTTCATTCTTAGAAAAATGCAGTTTCTCCCATGCTATCCATGACATTTTCCTCTCCTCCCTTCTTTGACCTTAGAAAAAACTCCTACACATTCTCTCCATAGTATCCGTGATGCTCTTCGAAATAAAAAAAAACACTGCATTGCATATGTGGGAATTGCTTGAGCTACCGCTTTAATTAAGACTTCTCTTCCTGCTTGAGATAATACTTGCCCTTTCCACCATTTTAGCTTTTTCCAAACTCTATCCTGAATAGTTTGAAAAACCTATTTTTTAGAACTCCCAATGTAAGTTGGACGCCTTAAATATCTATCATGTCCTTCAACTGCCTTAAAGGATACCTTCATCTGAAGCATATTAATCTTATCTGGCACCAAGTTTCGGCTATAGGACATCTCAGATTTCTCCATATTCAGCTTTTGGCCGGAAGCTGCCTCATAAGTAGAAAGAACCTCAAGAACATTATCCACTTCATCTTCCGTAGCCCTATAAACAATAAGCTATCATTAGCAAAAAATAGATGCGATATTGGCCTCATATTTCTACCAATCTTGATCCCATGAATGAGCTTCCTTTCTTCCGCTTTCAGAATCAAAGTAGAGAGTCCCTCCGCACATAACACAAAGAGAAAAGGGGAATCGGATCCCCTTGTCGAAGTCCTCTCGACGGCCTAAACTCCCAAGAAGGCTACCCATTTAAAAGAACGGAGAAAGAAGCTGAAGTTACACATCTCATAATAGTACTCACAAAAACCATCGGAAAGCCAAGAGCTTTCATCATTTTCTCCAAGAAACTCCACTCCACTCGGTCATAAGCTTTATTCATGTCTAATTTCAGACCCAGAAACCCCATCTTTCCTTTCTTCTTTTTTCTAAGGAAATGGAAACACTCATAAGCAACCAACACATTGTCGGTAATAAGTCTGTCGGGAACAAAGCCATTCTACGTCTCATCAATCACATCTGGAAGCACCACCTTCAATCTATTTGCTAATACTTTTGACACTATCTTATAAAGGACATTACAAAGGCTTATCGGTCTATAATCAACATGAGACTCACATATCTTCTTTTAGGGATGAGAACGATATGAGTTTGATTAATAGAACCAACATTTGCTACATTATTAAGCATATTCAACACCTTATTAATCACATCCTCACCAATGTCACTCCAATAATTTTGAAAAAATAAAGCATTCATACCATCCGGTCCAGGCGCCTTCATTGGGTGCATTTGAAAGATTGCATCAAAAACCTCCTCTTGACAAAACGGAACAGCCAACCCAGCACACATCTCCTCCGTAACTTTCTGCTTAACTAAATTCGTCATAGCTTGCGGATTATTTTGGCAAATAGAACAAAAGAGTGTCTCAAAATACAAAACAAAGACTTCAGATATTTGACTCTCTTCATGAAACACATTACCAGCTTCGGCTTTGATCATAGCCACATTATTTCTTTCCACTCTCTTCTTACCTTTTTGATGAAAAAAGCTTGTATTTTTATCCCCACACTCTATCCACGATTGTCTGCTTCTTTGGTGCCAAAATGCTTCTTCTTGGTTTTCCAATTCATCCATCCTAGCATCAAGAGCTCTTGTTTTATCTAAATTCTCCACTGTTTGAGAACTCTCCATTAAAATCTTCATCTGATTCTGACATTCTCGAATCTCCTTAGCGACATGTCCGAAAGTCTTCTTACTTCACACATTGAACTCATTTGTTGCACGGGCCAAATTCACTTTGACATCATCATTCGACTTCCAAGCTTTCTCTAGCACCTCACTATTCTTCTCATCACACAGCCACATTGATTTGAATCGAAACAACTTTGTCTTCTTATTATTCTTGCTTTTTCTTGGGCACCCTTTCACACATAAAATAAGAGGAATATGGTCTGATCTTCGCTTCGTCAAATGAGTAACAAAAGAGCCTGGAAAGGGAGACTTCCAGCTATGGTTTGCAAACAACTAATTAAGTCTCTCTTGTATATTTGCTGCTCTTCCTCTGTTGTTATTCCATGTGAATTCATACCTAATAAAACCCATATCAACAAAGCCACATTTGTCAACTGCTTTACGCAAATACTCAGTTCATGGACCTTGAAATTGTCCCCACCTTTTTTCTCACAAGCTATAAGAATTAAATTAAAATCACCACCACATAGCCATGGGGTGACTTTATCCTCATAGAGCTCCTCCATCAATAATCCTGTCTTGAATTTATTTTCTTCCTCTGGATGCCCATAAATACCAGTGAAACTCCATGCCCCAATTACCTTGTCATCAATCCCCACATCAGTGTGATTTGCAAAAAAGCTCTTCATGTTTAACACCACTACACTTTTCCACAACATCGCAAGCCCACCTCTACGTTTCCTCCCTTCTTCTTCACACTCTACCACTATATTACTAAAACCTCTCACCTTTTGTCTAACATTCTCCATTCATGCTACTTCAATTTTGTTTTCGACAAGAACACAATTTGGGGATTTTCAAGGGATATTACCCTCTTTAAAGCTCTAATTGCATCGGGACTCCCCAACCCTATGCAATTCCAGGATAGAATGTAGCTCATTGGCTCGGAAGAGCCCAAAATGTGGGGCCCGCCACCTCATTATTTGTCTCCTCCAAGCAAGTGTCAGCAGAGTGTAGCAATCCTTTTTCCATCCTTAATTTCTTTCTCCCCTCCTCTAACTCCAAAGGAACATGCTCAAGCCTTATGTCATATTTCCTCTTATTCCCCACTAAAAGTTCCTGACCCCCACTCCCAGTCATTGGAGTATCAAAGTTATTTCGTATATTAACTTTCCTCAACTTCCTATTATTATTTTTATTAATAGGGATCACACTCTCAACAGTACTCCCTGCTAATACACCCTTCTCAGTCCCTCCTATAACTCCCTCCCCACTACCATTAAGATCATCCACCCTCTTTTCCGTACTACTTTCTATCTTATCTCCCTCTCTTACCTTCTCCCCCTCAATGCTAAGAGACCCGCTCATCTTGTTTATAATCTCCTTATTCACCCGAGTAATCTCATGATCCTTCATCCCAAAGGGCTTAGCTACAAACAATTGCTTCACACATTTTTTTTTCGGTTCCCCTTTATCTTCATTACCCATACTCGTGTCTTCCATGGTGGAGAGACACGCAAAGCATCACTGAACATTCTCTTAGTTACTCCTTCACCCACATTATAACCATAATCTTTATCCCCATGACCAAGCTTACCACACACATAGCAAAATAGAGGTAACTTCTCATATTTTACTTTAACTTCCTCTTTCACCCCACCTCTCATCTTTAATCTAACTCTGTCTTTTAAGGGCTTATGGGCATCAATTAACACCCTAATACGCAAAGATTTATTAATCTCTTCTGAACCTTCTTTATCAACAGCAATAAAGGTTCCCAATTTCTCTGCTAAAGCTTTCGCATTATTTAGATTACTTCACCCCATGAAAGGTAAATCATAGATTCTTACCCAGAAACGTATATGATACAGAGGAATATAAGAGGGTTTACTATCCCCTTGAACATCATTCAGGATTAGGGCGTGCCTATCAAAATGCCATGGTTGTGCCTCCATGACTTGCCACTTATCCCTCCAATGATGAAATTGGAAGAAAAATACATTCTTCTCGATACAACTCCCCTCCATCCCGTGTTTCGGATTCCACAATCTTTTCATTGTTGTCATCAAAGCATTTGAATTCCATGTCTATCTGTCCAAACACGACCAACCACTCCTAGTGCTACTTTTTCTTCCTCCTCCTCTTCCCCTTCAGTTGCCCAATTAACCTCCTCTTCCCCTTCGCTGCACACTGATTCATCTTCATTATGAGGTTGTATTGAATTGTTTTCCGCCATTAGTAATCTCGGAAAACCGAGAACACAGCTTCAAAGGAAGGATAAACCCTAGCAAGAAACTAGAAAAGCCTTCCCAAGAGTCGCCGCTCTAGAGGGAAAATATTAATACATAATATTATGTACTTAATTATGCATATTTTACCAAAATCTCACATTGACCTTTGGATACCACCTACCTTAATTATGTCACCACTGTGTAACTGAACTGATACCTATTTATGTAAGCTTCATATATATATATATATATATATATATATATATATATATATATATGTATATATATATATATATATATGTATATATGTATATGTATATGTATATATGTATATGTATATGTATATATACATATATGTGTGTGTGTATATGTATATATATATACATATATATATATATATATGTATATATATGTTATATAAATAAAAAAAAAATCATGAAGTATAGTTTATAATTTTTTTTTCGAAACCTTATAGCTAAGGCAGTATATTAGAGGGGGGAGCTTTTGTATTTGTTACAAAAAAATAAAATTTAACAGTTTTAAAAATTATTTTTTAGGAATATATATATATACATAGTACGTATACAAGGTCAAATATTATTTTGGAAAAAAAACAATAATTTGTATGTATATATATTCGGGTGGATGGCGGATCGGATGATAAATGTATGACGAAACAGGCGACGGATGAAACAGAGCTCCACCCGAATCCGACCTGATCCGTCACCCGCCCTTCATCTATTTAACACTGATTTTCGTCCATTTATTTATATCAGGTGGATCGGGTTGCTAATATCCATTTAGAATCGTCATCTCTAATATGAATGTCCATAATGGAATGGGTCTGACCATATTACTATTCATATTCTTTTAGGGTCCATTACTTGAGTTTTTCAAATTGATACATGGGTTAGGTCTTGCTATAAAATTGTCTAAGACACTTATTGGGTAGAAATATATTCATATCATAATTACTAGGTTTAGTTGTATAATGTTTATCCCACACCTCATACTACCCTAAAATGTCGTCTAATGTTTGTTTTAAACCATAATTTTGTCTATATGATATTTTGGGCTTTTATGTGTGACTTGTTAATGATATGGTTGCGAATTGTATTGATTAGGCCCATATGCGTATTTGTTCACGTTATTATCTTTCAATGATGTCACCCACATAAACTCATTTCTTGACAAAATGTATACACCATACCTTATAGTCATTACTATTAAACATAAGCGAAATGGATAACATAAGTGGAATACTCCAGCTATAGTTTCATCACTGTGATTTTTCTAAAATTTCTAATTAACTAGGTGGACATCATTAAACAAAAGATTTTATCCTACTCTCACTTACTTTATTACATACACAATAGCGAACTTAACTAAATACATACAAACTAAAAACATATGATGTTCCACTAGTACTTTGTTAAGCCTGCAAAAGTACTTAATAAAGCCCATAAAAACAAACACTAAAATTCAGATATCCAGTTTCAATAAAGCCTACAAAAACAACACAACATTGAAACAAGCGCAGTTCGACGCTTGTTAGATGGTGTGAACTGTTGTCAAGATATTGTCTTCGTGGATAAACAACAAATTAGTTGGATCAACACCTATGTTAGCAGCCCATACGTGAAAGAGTCTCCACATAGGTGTGTCCAACTTGGTTTGTACATGCAGCTTGGCCTTGCGACGATGCCCACTATTCTCGATGAAAAATCTCTTAATCTGAGCGTTTGTGTTCAAAACACCAGCCTGCATCAAACCGAGTACATAGTATCATATACAATCTAAACTGAGGTAACATTAATATATAAGGGACTTCTTCATAACATGTAAAGAACATTATAACTTTTATATCATTCAGTAAAAATATACGTTTTTTAAGACATTGGACAACTATTTGTTTAGAATTTGATATTTCACAATATTTTCACCTCGATTTCCTTTAGATGGGATCAAAGTTTCGTTTAACAAATTGGCATACTACCAATATATGCAATTCATCATTCATGTGACTATAGAAACCAATAGCAATCAATTATTTTGGGCAAAATTTTTAGAGAGGAATTAGCTTCAAATTAACTTAAATCTTAAGATCTAGGTACTATATAAATATATGGTAGGAATATCATGTCACAAACACATGGGGTAATTGGATCTCAAGCCCTAAAAAGTCTAGCATAGTCGTCAACTACGGACTACTACGGACTATTATCTTCGACTACGCTAAGAGATTAAATCTGAAGCGTTGATATATTATTTGTCTAATTCTAGCCATCCAATCTTACACCTATGCTACACAGTCATCAAGGGATTGTTTGATTGATTTTTTTTGGTTTTACATGCATCATTGTTTTTTTTTTTTTAATAAAAATCGATTTATTTTTTTTTTTTTTTTTATGAATTTTTAAATATTTCATCTTCAACCTATATCATCTCTAACCTTATTAACATTCGTATGAATTAAATTGAAATTTATTTGCAATCTATGTCATCTTCATCCTAAAACCTTCATCTTCAACCAAAACATTCATCCTTTATCGATCTAAAATGTTATATCTAATCGTGGTTGATTTATTAGGAATGTAAATGTAATATTGATTAAATTATAGTATTATTAAAACATGATTATCTTAGAAGTAAAACAACTCGAAAAAAATTAAAAAATCATTTTAAGCCTTCATCATGATTCATCTCTATTATTAACCTCCATTATTATCAACATTAACATTGAACCTCCATTTTTTACTTCATTATTTACCTTCATCCTTCTCCAGAATATCCCCTAATTTATCAAAATCTATGAAAAACTTGTAAAAGCAATGTCAAATTATCACAATTATACCTGCATTTTTAAATCATAGAAAATCACATTAGTCAATTCATTTAAATCACATCTCAAGGGATAATTAATCTGAATGTAACTTCTAAAAAAAAATCGATTCAAAACTCATGTATCATGTTCATGTACAATAATTTTATGGTCTAAAATGATGGAGTACTTATAGTAGTTTTTTTAATCTTAATCACCATTGGTGAAAACTTTGAAGCTCTAAATATAGTAGCCTGTAAAAAAAAAAGAAAAAAGAGAAAAAAGAAAAGAAATAGAATTAAAAAAAAAAAAAAGAAAAAGAAAAATGGAAAAGGAAAAGAAAAAGAAAAAAAATACTTGCAGTCAATTAGGCGTTAATTGAGGATTTTTTGGGTTTTTTTTTTATATGATTTATCTTCATTTATTTTTACCTAAAATACTTTGTTAATTGTTACAATCTTACAATTATGTTAATTAATGATAAGTAAATAAATACTCTGTATTACGAAGTATAATACAGAGTAGTAGTAGTAAAGGCCAATTAGTGACCAAGTTTGATAGAAAGGGAGGAAGAAAAGGGAAAGATAGTGTCATAAATGAAGCAGCTAATCTTGTACGTAATAATTAGATTTTTTTTTTCTTTTTACCAAATTGGTGTATCTAATAGCATATAAATTGATATATATACTTGTACGTAATAATATGTCACACTTTCTATTTGAGTAATCATATACATATAACTTTTTGATTTAACTAATTTCGCATATATAGAAATATAAATACATGAATTGTTAATTTTGACGATTTAAGTACAAATTTTTTAATACATTTAAAACTAAATTAAATCCCGTGCAATGCACAGAGGTTGAATAATTATAATGACAATTTAATTATATTAAAAATATAAAATATAATTAATCGATTCACCAGGTATTAAAATGCATGAAATGTATTAAAACATTAAATATATGTGTGTTAAAGAGTGTATTATTAATTAAAATGATTCTGCTTATCTAAAAGACTGAAATAACCTTAATCATTCTAAAGTCATTCTGAATTATATATATTTTACACCTTTACAATAATCGTAAAAAGTAAAAAGACATCTCAAACTTTATTTAGTTACTGTAGAAAGATGTTGAACTAACCTAATTTTTTTTTAAAAATATCTTAAACGTTAAATTAGCTTATTGCTAATTTTATTTATCTAATCTTGGTTAATAAACTATATTTATCTGATTTTGGTTGATTAAAAAAAAATCAAATTATTAGGTAAGTAAAGCAGACAAGATCAACAAATAAATATTTCGCGACCCTTTTTTTATTTATATAGGAGTATAGAACCCGTGCAATTACATGATTTTATAAGTTCAAATATCAAATCTCACAAAAATTTTGTTATAGTTTGCTTAATGCACTATAGTGAAAGACATAATTAACTTAATGTGTACCCGTTTATCACAATTCTCATTATCATATTTGCAATTCAATGTTTACAAAAATACATAGAAACAAAGATATGAATAA
This sequence comes from Chenopodium quinoa, assembly GCF_001683475.1. Taxonomy (NCBI): domain Eukaryota; kingdom Viridiplantae; phylum Streptophyta; class Magnoliopsida; order Caryophyllales; family Amaranthaceae; genus Chenopodium; species Chenopodium quinoa. Next base: position 1,849,179 of record NW_018743783.1, read on the forward strand.
GGTTTATGCTCTTTGTTATTATAAATTTTACCTTTTAGATCAAAATGATTTATTCCCATTCACATATCTATCTCATGCAATATCCTTCATGTGCATTTTTATTTTAATCAAGCTTGTTTCGGGGTTTTCTGATGTCCTGCGGGAGAGTTACAATTCCGAGACTGGAACCGGACGCCTGTACCTGCAAAATAACGGAGACTCCTGAGAGCTCCGCCTCCAACGGTCAAGTTAGTACCTGATTAAGGAGTAATTAATACGGAAATTAAAGTAATAAGACCTCTCTAGGTGAGAGTGTTTAATGTTGGTAATCTGCTTTGTTAGCGAGATTGGCCGGCTATTAGTGTTCCGTAATGTTTCTGTTCTTCAAGTGAGATTAATTGCTTGATCAATTGCCTCTCAATTGCTTTATTGCCTGATGTTTTCTTTACTGCTTAATTAATGAGGATTAATTAAGTATTTATAGTCTTGAGAAGCGTGCCACTCTCTAGGTTTAGGGTAAACCTAGGGCTGACCGGGCCTCTAGACAGGATTGGGCCTTGTTGGCCGGTTTTCCCATTTGGCATGGGTGGACACGTGGCGTGCCTCGATTGGTCCGTAGAGGACGTATCTGTGATTGACACGTGGCAGGCTCCTATTGGCCTTCGTGAAGGACACGTGGCGGAACCTGGTTGGTCCACTTGTCAGACGGTGATTGGTGGATAAAAATCCCCTAATCAAAGCTAATAATAGTCTCTCAGTCCCATAATGTTGTCATGTATAGAACGTAAAAATCAAGTTTACAATCATCCCATTTTGGCTCCCGTAACTTACCATCTCTAACTAAATATTATTTAATAAATCTGTAGATTATCTTTCAAGGGTAAAGCAGAGCTACTCTCACATGTATTTGAATATATACATTCAATTTTTATTTAGCATATAGTATTAAATCAAGACCCATAATGAATATATATAAAGTTTTAGGTTAGTATCCATACGACCATACGCTACACACATACATTCCATCCTTATATCATTAACACAATTTGATTGGTACACCATATTTTGCAAATTATTTTGATTTTGTTTTGAGTAACGGTTGTTTTTTTATTTTTTTATAATTTAAAAAAATAATGGGTTTTTCTATACAGGTTCCCTAAGGTATTCACTTTTCCAAGCTGTGCCCACCTATTTTCAAAATTCCACGTTGTAACCCTAAGGTACCTTTAGTGTGTATGATGTAACCTTGCTTAGTCACCATAAATGACGGACGTCAGAGATAGTTAATGCCGTCACCTAACTCTTGTACCTTCCCTCTCTTTTCATTTTATTCCCTCTCACTAAAATTCTCTGTTTCATTCTTTCATTCATGACCTCATCTCTCTCTAATCAAAAACCCTTTGAATTTGCGACAAAGCGAAATTCTTGGTTCGAAAATCTGCAGAGCGACAATACCATTAAGTTGGAGATCAACGAGCTGGAGATTGTGTTGACATTTATAGAAAAGCTTTGGAGAAGGTAATTCACTGAATCCCTAAATTCCACCCTTTTTAATGTCGAATTATGCAAAAAGATGATGAATTTAGGGTTTACATGCATAAATTGCTGAAATTAGTTTGAGATGTGATTGAATGAATGGTTTTGATGCATAAACTTCTTGATTGTAGTTGGAATTCGTAATTTTTGAATGTATATATGTGTTGTATTTGTACTGATGTTGTTGTTGTAGTTCGTAATTGGTGTAATAGGTAGTGTGTTAAGGATGTTTACATGTTTTATGTTGCAGATAGATGAGAGAATTCTTAAAATCCATTATCGTGCTAATTGTGTTCGTGTAAATGTTGATGATATAGATAGATGTTTCTTAATTGATGTGCTTAATGAGATGCGTGAGGAGTTTTAAAAAAGACAATTAGAGTTGCCAACATACCCTGGGTTACACTATTGTTTTAGCGGAAAGAGTATATCTTTGGTAGATGATGTGATTTGATGAAGATGTTTGAGAATATTACACTAAAAGAAATTGATGTGTGGGTTGATTGCTTGGGTAAGCCTACTTTCATATGGAATCTTGCCCAAACTGTGAGGATATCACAAGATCCAAATCCTGCCCCACAACAAAATCTCACTACTGCCCAAAATATACATGTTGCACCCAACAATGAGTCTGGCCCACAAATGATTCCTGCCCATAGCATACCCACAATTGAGAGTGGCCCACAACCACCTCCCAATATTTTCCAACACATTATTGGTGCAGGCCCATCTAACCCACCAAGACAGAAACTTCCTATTAGAAAAATTCCAGCAATAACCCAAAACACATCCCTCTTTTCTGATATTCCCAATAGGAGACTACCAAGGCTTTTAAAAGAAATTTTTCCACACTCCCCACCTCATGTGTCACTGGCTAAACCTTCTGAAAAGTTGGTGATCTCTGACACTCAGGTTTCATCACCCCCACTCAGGAGAAGCCCTAGGTTTTTACAAGGTGTTCAAAGTCCTAACCTTAGGAAAGCTCCTGTCAACCCCTCCACACATAACCAAACAAAACCAATTCCTAATGAGTCCCCTACACAACCTATAAAAAAGACAAAGGTGAGAAGCAAAGCCCTCCTTTCCTCATGGTAGGAAACTACCAAATTCTACACTAAGGTATAAGGGTATACCAATCATTTCAACCCAGACTTCACAACCCAACACCACTGAAGGTGAGAGTAGTAGGAGTAGGACTAGGAGAAGGGTATCTCCTTTGGTTAATGAGCATGGGGGAAGTGATTCAAGGACCGCTTCTAAAGGACATGAAGATTCTGGTAGTGATTCTGATGGTGAGTATGAACCACCTTTAGAGGAAGATGAGGAAGGGATTTGTTCTGATGACCAGGATGAACTTGAAGATGAGAACCCAATGTATTTGCTGAACTAGAACTTTGTGGATGGAAATTGGGAGCCCTTTAGGAGTAATGAGGTTGTGTATGAGGATGTTGGGGGCTATGTAAGTAAGTTGTACAAGAATGGGGAGGTTTACGATGATGCTGAGATTGGTAAGATCAGATTAAAACCTTAGCAACTATTTGTATACAGAGAGCACTTCAAGGATACCCTAAGAGATTTTTGTGTACAGAAGGGTTTCTATTTGGTTGTGAGAAGGTCAGAGCATGGGAGATTCACAGTTAAATGTGCTGACATGAGATGTAGTTGGAGGATTCATGCAAATATGTTGATTGATGGTTGCACTTGGGCTATTAAGAGCATAAAGAATGGCCATTCTTGTGATTTGAACATGGTTAACAACCCTATGTGCAATTGTGCCTAAGCAGCTAACAAACTGTTGGAGGATATAAGGGCTACCCCTGACATTAAAGGTAAAGCTCTTAATAGTTTACTTTGGGAAAGGTAAGGCATTACAATGGCACGTTCAAGTTTGTACAAGATAAAAAATTTGGCAATGGATATGATACAAGGTAGCAATGATGAGTCCAATGGTCAATTGGTTGGGTATTGTGAAATGGTTAAGGAGAGAAGCCAAGGTTCAATAGCTTTTGTTTGTGGAAAGCAGTCCAATAACCACAACAAGGTCTTCAATTTAGAGCCATATTCATCAGTTTTATTGCTCAGTTCAATGGCCTAATATGGTTGTAGGGGTTTACTAGGTGTGGATGGTTGCCACTTAAAAGGCAGCTATGGAGGAGTACTGCTATCTGATGTGTCATTGGATGGGAATAACAAAATATTTCCTGTTGTAGTGGCAGTAGTTGACTCCGAGAATAAGAGTAGTTGGAGGTGGTTCTTCACACATTTAAAGAACATACTAACCCAATCAGGCAAATCTGACTGGACAATAATGAGTGCCAGGCAAAAGGTTTGACTTCTTATGCTAGTTTTTGTTATATATTTTGCATTGATGGCCTAGTTATGACCTAATATTAATCTGTCTCTTTATTTTTTTTTCATTGCAAGGGCATTGATCCATCATTAGATCAGGTATGTCCTAAAGTTGATAGAAGATACTGTGCAAGACATCTTTGCAAGAACTTCAAATCTGAGTACCCAGGAGTGGTAATGAATAAACTATTCTGGAGTGTCAATAATGCTAACTCAGCATTGAGCTTCAAAAAAGCACTCCAGCAAGTTCAGAAGGTTGCAGGTCTTGGAGCAGTCAAATGGTTCAAGGAGATTGGTGACTTGGACAGATGGACAAGGTGGAAGTTTGATCCAAACTTGTGTTCTGATGAGAACACCAGCAACTTTGTGGAGAGCTTCAACAACACCATAGGTTTTGACAAGACATACCCAATCCTTACTTTGCTTGAGGGTGAGAAATTTGAACTCACTTTTATCAAATGACCTAACTCTTCCAATATTATGTTAATATAGTGTTTTCATATGCAGGTGTGAGAAGGATTGCTATGGTCAGACATGCCACAAGATAACAAATTTCAGAGCAATGGGTGGATGGTGGAGTCTGTCCTAACATTAGAGAAAAAGTTAGGGTTCTAACAAGGGAGTCTAGAACATGTCATGCATATCCATTAGGGAGGGGGGAGTATGAAATAGCTGATAAGAGAAGCATACTTCCTGTCTATCTGAACAATAACAACTATGTATGTGGGATGTGGCAAATTACTGGAATTCCATGTAGACATGGAATTAGAGCTATATTGGATGTTGGGAAAGAGCCCTTAGATTTTGTTAGTGAGTGGTACTCTGTTTCTAGGTACAAAGCAGCTTACAATGGCAATATTTTGTCCATTCCTGATCCAGATCAATGGCCTAACCTAGATGTACCTAAACTAATCCCTCCACCAATGAAGAGAAGTGTTAGGAGACCATCTAGGAATAGGAGAAGAGAGGAGGGTGAACAAAGAAAAGGTAAAAGGAGCTCCACTGTATGATGTGGCAACTGTAGGTAGTTTGGGCATAATACCCTTACTTGCAAGGGTGGAGCTAGGAAGGAGTTGCTAGAACAAAAAGGTATGGCCAAGACAAAAGAACCAGCCAAGAAAAATAAAGAACACAAGGAAACAAAGCTCACAAGACACATCTGAAGTGAACTTGATTGAACTGATGATCAGTCAACCAAGTGTGCCACAAGCTTCTGCTAGAGTCTCCTCAAGCCAACCTTTGCCAGGACCAGAAACAGACAACAAGCTTTCCAAGGAGAAGCTTCTAGTCAACCTCCACCAACCAATGATCATGCAGTTGTCAATGATCATTCCAGAACTACAGTGGAGGATGGATACATTAGCCCAAAGAGAAGAAAAATATTGAACAGGCTATCCATGCTTTGATTTCAGAATTAGAGAAGCACTCTGTCACAACTATGCAGTACTTAGGGTTACTTTTTATATATTTTGTGGATGGGGTGTAATTTTTTGGATGAAATATTATGTATTTATTTTGAAGGGGGGTAATGTTTTGGATTTATGAACATGGTTAATTATGTTACAGTTTAAATTTTTAGGGTGTCAAACAATGCTGAAACTCAGCCCACCTGATCTTATCTTATGGTTAATTATGTACTCCTTCATCTCATGTATATCTTTTGGTTTAATGGAAAAAACTTGATGTATTAAATGGTTCTAATTATGCGCACAGTTTGCAAATCATAGTCAAAGTTAAATTGTTCATAAATAACAAAATTCAACTTCATACATGATAACTTAGAATCTTGCAAATACTAGATAACTTCGAATACTTTTCCCAAATACAAGAACACTTAGACTACTTGATAACATACTTCACCCTATTTTAATCATGATAATCAGAAACAACACGGCATACATGAAAAGGCCTATCTTAACTACATCCCTAATGTAACTTATCAACTCAATTACTTTCTCGTGCACATATGCTACATCACTGCAAACTCTCCAGCCCTTGTATATCATCTTTATCCAACCATTTAAAGAATCCACAGTCATTTCACTTAAAGAAAGTTTTTCCTAGGTTGCGATTGGTTGTTGATAGCTTCATCTTTGCAAGTTTAGGGGGCTTGCACCTGCAACATGGAGGCAAAAACACCAGCGCACAATTGGATTTCTATTGAAAGAACGATCGAGAACTTGACATGGTGAATGATGGAGAGCGAGGTTACTATCTGGAGAATCCAAAAAATGAAATAAACCCTAAGCCAAAAAACAGAGAATAAAAGGGTTATTTATGGAGGAAGGTAGAGTACTATTCTTTTGGGGGGAAATTTTCCCACCAAATATAACCCAACTACAACGTCAAAAGCTAGGAAACATAAAACTAACGGCAATAGCTAACGGCAACTTAACGGCAGGGTTACATCGTACACACTAAAGATACCTTGGGGTTATAGCGTGGAGTTTTGAAATAGGTGGGCACAACTTGGAAAAGTGAATACCTTAGGGGTACTGTATAGAAAAACCCAAAAATAATTTATGAATCGTATATATGAAATTAAATTTATGTAATAACAATTGCTCTATTATTAATACGTTAACACAAACACTATATTATATTGAAGCACAGAAGAAAAAAGTTGTAAAAAAAATAGTGAATAGAAATTGTATTCCTGACAAATTACAATATTTTGCTTCAATAGTTAAGGTTATGTATTTGTATTATTATTGTTAGTTAAAAATAAAATTGATAGGAAATTTTGCGCAAAATTTTAACACGTGATATTATTATTTATAAATTTATAATAATTTAATAAAGACATACTATGTACTTTCTATACATGCAATATAAATTATACGGTTTTTTTCACCATATACCCTTGAGTTTTTTGTTTGTTCACCATGTACCCCTAAAGTTTTTTAAATTCATCATATACCCCCATGTTTTCACAAAAATACACCATATACCCTTAATAACTAATGATTGTTAACTTCGTCAATCATTAGGGTTAATTATGATCCGAAACAACTCTAAATACATTCCCCTACCCCGAAACCACCCACATTCCTTTTTCCCACCCCAAAACCACCCCAAATTTCCTTTTTTCATCTTTAAAATCAATCATATAGACATGGTTATGAAGATTTAGAGTGTTTTGGGCGGTTGGAGAAAGGAGAGAAGTGGTTTCGGGGATGGGGGAGAGAGATCTAGGGTGGCCTGGTTTCGATGTATAATTAACCGAATTCCACTCATCTTGTTTTCATTAGGGGTACATGGTGATTTTTTGTAACAACTCAGGGGTATATGGTGTATAAATACTTCCCATTTTTGGTATACTAAGTTATATTTGGGTGTACCTTAAACGAAGTGGTTTAATTATTTTTTTAAAAAAATACAGAAGTTTAAGGTTATTTCGGATAATCACATTCGTTTTTAGTACTCTTGACTAGATTTATTGTCACACTATCTAACCAAGGACTTATTAGCTTTTCACGACGCTTATAAAAATAGAAAGACCGATTTTAAATGCTGAAAATAGTTGCTCGGCCCAAACATTACCTATTACATAATGATACTTGTTTAGTTTAAGAAACCCCCTTATCTTAAATTTATTTAGGAATCAAGAAAAAATATACTTGAATGTACGTTATATGTAACAATAAGGAACACAACTAGGCAGTCCTAAACAACTACTAGTTAGCCCCAAAATAAAACGCTAAATATCAGTTTGCCTTTAATCGAAGGATGATTATCAAAATTCATACACGTAAGAATCCTAGCAATTTTGTCTATTAGTCCTATTGTTTGCAATGGATTAACCTTACGTAGAACAACTCACAACCCCTAGAGCATGCATAAATTTTGCTTTAAGGTATCCCCAATTTAATTTTGGGTGTACCTAAAATTCGAATCTTATTAGTCAATCCAGACGATTGATAAAGGTAAGACATGGTTAAAACATATACAGTACTTGAATGTACGTTATACGTAACAATGATGAACACAACTAGGCGGTCCCAAACAACTACTTGTTAGTCCCAAAATAAAACGCTAAATATCAGTTTGCTTTTAATCGAAAGATGATTATCAAAATTCATACCCACAAGAATCCTAGCAAATTCGATTATTAGTCTTGTTGCTCTCAACAAAGGATTACTCTTGCGTAGGAAAAAACTCTCAACCCCTATATAGAGCATATATACATAAATTTCGCTTTTAGATATCCCCAATCTAATTTTGAGCGTACCCAAAAGTTGATTTTCTAAGATAGACTTGATTAAAACATAAATCACGGTACGTTGTATATAAAATGTTTCCCAATTTGGGTATACCTAAGTTATATTTGGGCATACCTAAAACAAATAAGTTCAATTTTTTTTTTTTTTTTTTTTTTTTTTTTTTTTTTTTTTTTACTTAATACAAAAGTATAAAGTTATATCAGATAATCACATCCATTTTTAGCATTCTCGAGTTCAAGTCTTGCTATAAGCATTTATAGTTGTCAAATCTAATACATGTTGTGGAGGTAACATGACATCTTAGTGTTTAAAGGTGTGACACATGGCACATACTGCTGACATGTCATGTTTATAATGCTTAAAAAAGTGACACGTGACATATATTCTGTTTTAGGAACACTTTTAATATATAATAAAGTATAGATTAAAATAAATATATTATATAATGTTAAAGTCTTTTTCCAAGTTTTTATGCATCCATAACTTAGAAATTTAAGTAAGATAAAAAATGAAGTGTTTCATTTCCACTTACCATAATAAAATAAAGCTGAACTAACTAGTACAAATTACATAAACATAAGAAGTATAATAAAAAATAGTCTTTTTCATCTCTTAAACTTAAAATGTAACTTCAATTGGCCGGGATTACTTATTCAAAAGTTACTTATTTAGGGGTTACTTAGTCGATCAAGGGTTACTTATTCAGGGAGTAACCCCTGACTGACCAAGTAACCCCTGACCGACCGAGTAACCCCTGAATAAGTAACTCTGGCCACACGGTGTGGCCAGCCATATATGAAATGTGGTGTTAGATACTACCAAAGCTATTTCAAATATCAAAATCAATTTAATTAAAAAATACATCGTATAACTTAAAATGAATAAATGCTTTGTCAACCAGTTTAAAAACGATATATTTCACATTAAACGGATTAGGAAAGCTGAAATAAATATTAGATAGTCCCAAATAAATAAAAGGGTAGCATTCAAATAAATAAATAAATAAAAGGGTATATATATATATATATATATATATATATATATATATATATATATATATATATATATATATGAGAAGATATTTATTAACCTTATTTGATTAAGATAACCCCCAATCCTCCCAAAACTTAAAATTTAGGCCAAATTAGAAAATAACACCTGCTAAATACCCCGATTTTGATAATAACACCTGTTGAAAAAAAAGTTTTATTATAACACCTACAAAAATCCCAAAATTTTGGTTTCACCACCCACTAACGGACTTTTGGATGGAAGCCGTTAGTGGGGCCCGCCATGTACACGTGTCAATAAGGTATTGGTTTAAAAAAAAAGATAAATAAAAAAAAAGTTAAATTTAAAAAAAAACCCCTAAACCCTAACCCAGCCACCAGAGCCACCACCGGCGGTTGTCACTCCACCGCCGGAGACCCCCACTGCCGCTGGAAACCCTTCCTTCACCGGCTGAATCACCGGCCATCACCCCCACCGACATTGCCCCCCCCCCCCCCCCGCAAATCGCCTTCCCCCTTTCCTCTCCCCGAAAAATCACCCCCACCCACCACAAGCCCCCTGCGAAAACCACCTAGCCCCTTTGCCCCCTCGCCAAAAACCACCTAGCCCCTTCGCCCCCTCGCCGAAATCGACCTTAGAAGCCCCAGATCTGTCGATTTCGCGGTGGAGGCTAACAAAATTGGCTGTTTAGGGGAATGCCGGTGTTAGGGGAGGAGGTTTGGGGGTTGTCGGTGTTAGGGGAGGGGGTTTAGGGCGGTGCTGGTGTTAAGGCGGTGCCGACGTTAGGGAAGGGGTTGTTGGTGTTAAGGGAGGAGGTTTCTGGGGCTGGCTGGGTGTTAGGAGGGTTCCGGCAGCTAGCTTGGCTTGGGCAGGTGGTGCCAGTGGTGGGGCTGGCTCGGTTTGGGGGTTAGGTTTTTTTTTTTTTTTAAATTTTCTTTTTTTTTTAAACCAATGCACAGCTGACACATGTACATGGCGGGCCCCACTAACGGTTTCCATCCAAAAGTCCGTTAGTGGGTGGTGAAACCAAAATTTTGGGATTTTTGTAGGTGTTATAATAAAACTTTTTTTTTTCAACAGGTGTTATTATCAAAATCGGGGTCTTTAACAGGTGTTATTTTCTAATTTGGCCTAAAATTTATTAACCAAATATGAATAAAAAAGGATGTTAGTACTAATTTAGGTTTAAGTTTAAGATAATTTTTCATTAAGGTTAGTTCAACTCTTTTCAGGGGTGTTTGGTTCATCAAATTGAAATGGATTGGTATGGAATCTCATACTAGAGAGGTATGGATTCTAAAACTAATACTAATCCAAAGTTGTTTGGTTTGATTGTTGGAATGGATTATATCCTTCATTAATAGAATGGATTGTGAATCTTAGGGGGAGGGGTGTGTATGGGATTCCATGGGTATGGGGGAGAGTTAGAATCCCTTGGGTATGAAATTACATTACTAAAAATCTCAACCAAATAAAAAACTAGATGGAATGGATTCTAACTCCATTCCAGCCCATTCCAAATGATCCAACCAAACGACCTAAATGTTCTCATGTCGTTAAAGTCTTGTACCTTAAAAACATAATATTTTTGTTCAAACAAAAAAAAGATATTCAGTAAAACCCTAATTTCAATTTAGACTAAATAAGTCTCCGTTCACTTCACCTTACAAAAATAATATTTAATAAAAATAGTTTTAGCTCTTAAAAATAAATTTAGTTTAGTAAAAATATTTTTAGTTTAGTAAAAAATCAGTTACTATAAAGAAGAAATATAATAGAGAATTAGTAATAATAAATTTCATCAGTTTCGTAAAAGTAATTTAAGTTCAGCAACAATAATTTCAATTCAATAAAAATAATTTCAGTTTAGCAAAAATAAGGTGAAGTGAACAAGACCTAAGTTTATTTTAGTAAAAATAATTTAGTTCAACAAAATAAGTTTAGTTTGGTAAAAATATTTCCAGTTTGATAAATATTAGTAAATTTAAATAAAAAACGTAATAGAGAATCAGTACGTAGAAAATAATTTTTGTTCAATAAAATTGATTTCGATTCAGTAAAATTAATTTCAATTTAGCAAAATAATTTTAGTTTAGAAAAATTAAATTTAATTAGTTAAATAAAAATAATTTCAATTCAGCAAAAATATATTGAAAGCAAGTATAAATGACCGTATTGCAAAACTACTTACGTAACAAATATGTATGTAATAACTAGGATGTCCCAAAAAATTATTGCTTAATCCCAAATAAAAAGGTATGAAATATATGCCTTCTATTAGAAAAAATATAGCGGAAGATAATAATTTATCTTATTTAATTTACATTCCCTAATGATTTCTATCATCATAATTACCTTTTGACAAAAATATCCTTCACATAAAATAATTATTACAATGTGCAAATTAGCTTAGGTCATTTTTTGGTGACATCCAACGATAATTTCGGTGTTCTGAAAAGTGACATCGTTCTTTTGTTTAGTCGAATTCTGTTTAGGTTTCATCCGCTCCAAATTATATGGATATTTAACTAAGGTTATCTCAAATAAACACATACATTTTGAATAGGAAAAATTGCTTAAAATAATTCCACTTTTGGAGCGTCCGCTAAAAATAATCCTACCTTTGGGTTATTCTTAAATAATTCGACCTTTACACCTAATTCACTCAAAATGGTCCTAACCGGTCATGTAACTTGTTATAACAAGTTACTTGACACGTGGTGGCCTGTGATTGGTAAAAAAGAAAAAAACTAAAATAAAATAAATTTTTAACAAAACATTAATTTTTTTTAAAGAAAAAATAAAAAGTAAATTAATAATATTTAAAAAACCACCTAAGCCGTCGCCGGAGTCCTCTGCTCCTCGACTTCAGCCACCAGAACCCAACCTTAGCACCGACGACCTATTAAGTGGCTCCTGCCGCTCCCGATCCCCCTCCCCTGAATCACCAACCTTCCTCCCTCCCCCACGAAAACCAAGCAGGCAGGGTTTCGGAAAAGCACTGGCGACCCTTCCCCTACCACGTTATCCGCCTCCACCCTTTCTCATGTCCCTTTTCTGGCCCCCTCCCCTTCCCCTCAACCCGATTTCGATCCAATCCCATCCCCCGTTGCATTTCTCGGCCTCCTTCCCTTACCCTTGCCTGATTTCGACCCCCTCCTCTTCACCATCAATTTCGGCCATCACCATTGCTACGGGAATGGGTGCAGTGGTTTAAAGATAACGGACGGGGTGAGCGGCGACCGGCGCGGGTCTGGGAGCGGCGGAAGGTTTGGTCTGGGCCGATGGTGGGAGCGTAGAGGTGGTTGGGGCTAGTGGTGGTTGTTTAAATTTTTATCATTTAAAAAAAAAATTGTTTAAAGTAATTAATGTTAATTAGTAATAATAATTTCTAAAATAAATTAAAACTAAAACTTATTTATTGACCAATCACGTAGTAACACGTGTAAATTAAACTTAATTTAGAAAAAAACCTACTCAACCTGTTATAGGTCACTTGAGACCATTTTGAGCGGATTGAGTATAAAGGTCGGATTATTTAAAAATAACCCAAAGGCGGGATTATTTTTAGCGGACGCTCCAAAAGTGGGATTATTCCGGACAATTTTTCCTTTTGAATATTGTATAAACACTTTCAAGACAAGTACACAAGTCTCTTTCGTAAAACTATGTTCATTTGTTAACAAAATTGTAATTAGGATGACCCAAACTATTAATTTGTAGTCCCAAACAAAAAAAGTATGAAATATTTGCCTTTAATTAAAACAAAGTTTAAAGACATCGATTGATTTTATGTGATTTTCTTTTCCTATAATTTCGATTGTCATACATTTTGACGAAAATACCCTTCACATAAATACTTATCATCATGTGCAAATTAAGCCATTTTTTTGTGACACCCAATTATAATTTTGGTGGTTCCAAGAGTAATATCAGTCTCTTATTTAGTCTTTATGTTTAAGCTTTATCAAAAATGTGGTATATGATGAATACTACCTCCGTTTATTTTTATGTGCAACTTTGAGTGATAATACGGTTCACGAGGCAAAAGATTGAAGAGTAAATATTAGGAGAAGTTAGTGGGTTTAATTAAAAAGCAAGGAGAGAGAAAGTGTGGACCACACTTTTTGTTTGTGGTGGGAAAGTTTGGCAGAAAAAACCAAAGCATAATTTCCCACCCAAAACCCACCGAAAATTTGGGGTGAAATTTTACTTTCCCCCTCCTTTTTTAAAAATTTCATACCAAAGTCAAATTTTCCCAAAAAATTTAGGAGGCTATAAATACAGCCATGCCCCCATTTAATGTCACCATTCATTCAAGCATTTAAGGAGGGAATAAATCATCCTCCATTGTCAGGCATTAATTACAATCAACATTGTTTAAAGGTGGGTGAAACATTCCACCAAAAACACAGTTTCATCCACAAAAGCTTATCAAATCCTAGGTTAGAATAATTACACACTAACTACTCCTTAAAACTTTACAAAAAACAGGGGTGCTCTGTTGTCCTTCATGCACATGTTATTTCAAATAAACACTTACACTTTGACTATAAACACCTTGAAGGCAAAGTACACATGATTATTGTTTAAAACTATATACATATAATAAATGTAATTAGAATTAAATAATTATTACATTGTCTCAAATTTAAACAAAAAAAAAAGGTAAGAAATATTTTGCCTTTAACTATGACAAAGCACAATTGATCGATCTTATTTGATTTATTTACCCCAATAATTTCAATCATCTTACCTTTTGATAAAAATATCTTCCACGTAACATACTTATAATATTGTGCAAATCGGACCATTTTTGGTGACACACATTTATAATATAAGTTGTCCCAAAGGTAACTTAACTCTATTCACTCTTTTATTTTGTCGAATTAAATATTTACGTTTTATTCAAATAATATGGATATTTAACTAAGTTATTTCAAATAAATAAACATATATATTTTTTTTAATATTAACACCTTGATTGAAGAAAGAAGGGTTGTTGGAGTATTAAAAAGTTTGTGGAGTTAATATGTTCATATAAATCAAATAAAGATGCATGTAAGCATGTTATTAGGACCTAGTGGCGTACTCAAATGGGTTCAATCCCTACCTTTTACAAAGTATGGGAAGTCACTTATAAATAGTGTGAGGACAATTATATCCTTAAAAATTTTTGTTTACCTATATGCCCCTATTAATATGATGTTAATTGCCTCTAAGCCTTTCCTTGTATGATTTATTGATTTAACTCTTATGAATAGTGTTTTGGACAATTATACCCTCTACAATCCTTATTTACTTATTTTACCTCATTAACGTTAATATTTTTTTAAAAAAACTTTTAAGAATACTGTATAGATATTTATAACCCTAAAAATATTTATTTACATATTTCGAAGTTTCCAACTACTAAAAGAGCTCTTTTAGTTGCTTCCCATCAAAAAACAACTAAAAGAATTCTCTGAAAATGGCTAGCTATGACGCGCGCATCGCGCGTGTTAGCCACCCTAGTAAATTAAAAGTTAGCATAAAATTTTAAGTATGTATGTTAGACATTATAATTGTTACAATTACTCTATGTAATGTTTAATTATTTAAATAATTAATAATTAATCAATGAAATGCTCCAAATGAATTATATATGTATGTAACATAAGGTGTATGATTAGATGAATAGTAGAATAAGAAATTAGAATTAAAAAAATTGTAAAAATGTATGGGTTTTTTAAAAGACGCTTAATTATTGAAGGACTAGAGTAATACAGAGTAAGTATATTCCTATTTTTCAGAAATTTGCAAGTATTATAACTAACATTTGAAATAATTAAATGAAAGGCTATAGAATTGATGAGAATTTAAAGAACTTTTGTTGTTTAATGCTTTCCTTTTTTTTTTAGTAAGAAGAGTTGAGAATTTGATATTTATGCATGGTTAATTGGTTAGGCTAGATATGTGGGGTCAACTCAACTTATTTTGGAGAAATTTATTATTTTTTTACAGAGTATCAATTTTATATTAGCTTTCAACCCATTTTAAGAAAATTAAAATTTGCACCCCTCACTATGCTATAGGACCCCCCAAGAAATCTTTCAAAAAATAAACACAAGTATAACTAGGGAATATAACTTAATAGTCTAGTTTTTTTTTTTTTTTTTTTTTTTTTTTTTTTTTTTTTTTTTTTTTTATCCGAGTAGTTAATATAATGCCAATAATAATGTGTGTAATATGATTATCAGTGCGTGTGTTAGGAATAATCAAGGTATATTTGGAAGTTATATTTTCATGAGCATCGTTTCTTAATTTTAGAAGATACTTCCTTTGTTTTTTTTAGTTGACACATTTCTTTAGTCACGTTTGCCAATGCACAACTTCAACTATACATATCTTAATTACCGATAAGAAAAAATTATATATATATATACATATATATATACATATATATATATATATATGTATATATATACACATATATATATGTATATATATACACATATATACACATATATATATGTATATATATACACATATATACACACATATATATATATATATATATACATATACATATATATATATATATATCTTACCGTAGTCGACTGTAGTTGTCCGTTATCGTCCGTAATTGACGAATATACTAGAAGCTTCGCTGTAGCCCATAACCCGCTACAACATGACTTAATTATATTTGGTAGCAAAGTCATGTCACAAACATATTGAGTAATTTGGATCTCTATCCCATAACCCGGTACAACATGGCCTAATTGTATTTGGTAGCATTATCATGTCACAAACATTTGGAGTAATTTGGAACTCAAGCCCATAACCCACTACAGCACGACCCTATTATATTTGGTATCAATATCATGTAACAAACATATGGAGTAAATTGGGTCTATAGTCCATAACCCACTATAGCATGACCCAATTATATTTAGTAGCAATATCATGTCATAAATATATGGAGTAAATTGGATCTATAGCCCATAATCCATTACAACATGGCCTAATTATATTTGGTAGGAATATCATGTCACAAACATATATATGAAGTAAATTTGATCTATAGCCCATAACCCACTATAGCATGACCCAATTATATTTGGTAGCAATATCATGTCATAAATATATGGAGTAAATTGGATCTATAGCCCATATTCCATTACAACATGGCCTAATTATATTTGGTAGGAATATCATGTCACAAACATATATATGAAGTAAATTAGATCTATAGTCCATAACCCACTATAGCATGGCCCAATTATATTTAGTAGCAACATCAGCAACATCATGTTAGAAACATATGGAATAATATTTAACTATACCCCAAAACTCACTATTAAATGGCCCAACAAATACAAAGCTTGAAAGAACGTAAAAGCATAAGATTAAGAATTTTACCCGCCCTAGGACACACAACACATCACTAGTTTCGATCCTAATTTATCCAGCAATAACCCATGGTGGAATGTGTTCATTCCTTTTCTAGAGTCTGATCCATCCAGATTTTACATCAAGCCTCGACGAATAATCTTCGTAGATGGCCTCGAAAGACTTGTCACTCCTTATGTCGTACAAAACACCCACGACACCGGCGGTGCAACTCTTAACCATGTTTGGAATCACAATCGCAGCATTATTAACAGTCGGTGGTGCCTAGTTCATGTCCTTATGAGGAGCGATTTTATCATCTTTGCCATTTTTCTTAGCCAGGACATCTTAGCGACGCACCGTAGCGGGTGAGTCTGGTTCAACCTTTAGTGGTAGGACATGATTTCCTACGTTTGCCTTCAAAAAGAGAGTACATGTTGGAGTCATCATACGACGACTAGGTTCTGTATTACTTCATAAGCAACTTTTTAAGGAGTTTTGACAATAAGCAACGACAACGATGCTTGTAATTCTCAGCAACCCTACGGCTGGATGATTTTTCACGCTGGGATGAACTGGAACCCACAAGAACGATGTTCGATGAGCTCTTCATACTTAACGAATATTTTTATTTTTTTAGAATTATTTTTGGTAGGGTTTCATGTAAATGACCTGTTTTTTGTTTATATATTAGGGGACTTCATGATAGAGAAACAAATTGGGTCCCAAAATAATACTATTAATATTATTAAAAAATATTAAAACAATTGATAAGTCGTGCATTGTTTGTGTTTTTAGAGAGCAATTAGGTAGTTTTCGAGTCTAGATTAGTTGTTCATAGCTTATTTTGGCTTGATTTGGTTTGATTGTGATCATATAATGCTTCTGATTAGGGGATTTTGCTCCTCCCAATCGGAATGCGCCACGTGGACCAATCAGGTCCTGCCAAGTGTCCCCTAGTTGGAACTGTCAGGGCTTGCCACGTGGCACGCGCTTATTCGTCCACCTTGGACCTGTTATGTCACGACATGTGGCATACTCCATGCCTAATGGAGAAACCGGCCACCCAGGCCCAGCTTCCGAGGGAAGCCCAATCGGCCCTAGATTTACCTAAACCTAGGATGGGCACGTTTTCCAAGGTTATAAATACCTCCCTTAATCCTCATTAAGGGGAGAACACAAAAACATTACGGGAAAAACACATTAATTACACACAGTAATAACCGGCTGATCTCGCTAACAAAGCAGATTACCTACGTTAATCACTCTCAGCTAGAGAGACCTAATCACTTTAATTTCCGCATTACTCCTTAACCAGGTACTAACTTGACCGTTGGAGGCGGAGCTCACAGGAGTCTCCGTTATTTTGCAGGTACAGGCGTCCGGTTCCAGTCTCGGAATTGTAACTCTCCCGCAGGACATCAGAAAACCCCGAAACATTTGGCGCCGTCTGTGGGGAGAGTACTTCTGAGATGGCATCCAAGTCTGTACCGACTCCTGAAGAGAGGCGTCCCCTAGACGACCCTCAAGTTCAGTCGGACCATGATACCGAAAGTGAATTCGAAGTTGAAGCTCATACAGCTTCAGACGGGACCCTAAGGGCTCAACGTACCCGTCATACCGAAAGGAGGGAACGGGAGCATCTTCAAACAGGAAGCGAGCCAGCAGGCGCACCGCCTGTTCGGCAACAGCCGACTGATGGGTCTGCTCCCATCACAAGGAACGAACTCATGACCTTCATGAGGGACTTCAAGGGAGAGATTCAAGAGTTGATCAACAAGAAGACGCCTGCTCCAGTCAAGGAGCAGTTGGCCAAGAAACCCTCCACTTCACTGAAGAGGAAGCCAGTTCAAGGGCGAGAGGCGACTCCTCATCCTAAATCTAGGAAGCGGGAGCCACCTGCCCTTGATTTCACAAAATTCCGTTATCCTACAGGAAATAGGAAACCTGTTCGTCATATTCAGGCGGACGGGTCGAAGCAAACATTCACAGATGCTCGGCTACTGCTAGAGCAGAAGAAGAGTGACCGATTGTCAGAGTTGGCCTCTACTTCAAACTTTCAACACAGTTTGCGAAATGCTTCGATGAGGCATACTCAGTCGTACCATGAGAGTCAGTCAGGCGGCACCTCCCGTCAGTCCGGCTTTCATAGTGACCAGGCGGTACCAAACTTACCATTTGTGCCGCAACAACAGTATTTTTTGCAGCCACCTCCGTTTGGTGGACCTGCAGCAAAAAACGTCCAACCTATGGACTGGCAGCTACGGTTGCTTAGACTTGGTGAACAGCCGTCGGCCTTCTCCAAGGAAATTACTGAAGCCGCTCAGCCGGCCAAAGTGAAAAATGTACTAGTAGGCGCCTATGACGGCACTACTAACCCAGAAGACCATCTGATGGCATTCACCAACCTGATGTACCTTCAAGGGTTGGATGATCCCACTTGGTGCAAGTGTTTCCCAGCGACTCTCAAAGGAATCGCACAGCAATGGTTCGGCAACCTGCCGACTGGTTGTGTAAATAGCTTCAGGACGCTTGCTTAGTTATTTGCCTCCAACTTTGCCATGAACATCCCTGCGAAGAAAACGACCCTTGATTTGGGAACAATTCAGCAGGGCGAGAAGGAGGGGCTTCGTTCTTACATCAGGCGGTTTAACCTGATGAGAATACAGATTCAAGGGTTACCGGATGAGGTAGCCTATACTGACTTTTTCAGAGGTCTCAAAGACGGGTCTACCTTCAAATTTGATTTGGTTCGAAAGAGGGTGGCGACTCTTCAAGAGGCCTTGATTGAAGCAGAAGCCTATATACAGGCAACTGATCTTTGTACGATAAAACAGTCGGACGGGAAAAGGTTCGACAAAAGAGAAGGACGACAGAAACAGTCGTCAAACAAAGATGAGAAAAGAAAAGAGGTCTGGGCGGCTGATTCCTCTAAACAGCCGGCCCAGAAAAAGAAAAAAGAATTCAAACCATACTCCCCAAAGTATGCTTTTAACAAGGATAACCAGTTTATCCTAAAAGAAATCAAGGGACGGATCTCAATTGAGAAGCCGGTCCCCATGAAGGGTTCTGCAAACAACCAGAACCAAGATAAATTCTGTGCTTATCATGATGATGTTGGTCATCACACCAATGACTGCATCAGTCTCATGCGGTATCTAGACCGCCTGGCTGAGCAAGGTGATCTTGACACTTATGTCAAGAAATCTACGGGGAACACTTCCTCAAAAAAGCAGTCGGCCAAAAAGCATCAGCAGGCCGACAGCTCTGATACAGATGATGCAGTCGTCTACACCATTGCAGGCGGCTTCTCAGGAGGCGGCCCCACTATTAGGGGCAACAAAGACAATATCAGGCGGTTAGATATAAATTCCGTTCACCAAGAACGGTCGTCCAAATATTCATTTCCTGAGATTGTCATCACTGAAGAAGATCTAGGAGGGGTAAGGGGGCCGCATGACGACCCTCTCGTTATTGAATGTAAAGTGGCTAACCAGAGAGTTGGCCGAATCCTCATAGATACCGGAAGCTCCTCAGATCTCATCAGTAGCAAATGTCTGTCGAAACTGAAATATCAGACTGATCGCATACATCCGGCCTCCCACCCTTTAGTAGGGTTTGGAGGAGGAGTCGTCCACCCACTGGGACGAGTAGATTTACCCATCCGCTTGGGAAAAAAAGGGGAAGGACGACACATGGTAGTCCGGTTCCTGGTAGTAGAGGAACTCTCGGCCTACAACATGATTCTGGGTCGACCTACCCTGAATAATTCTAAGGCTGTTATAATCCCATCTCTTATGTTGCTCAAGTTTGAGAGGGATAATAGAACAGTCGGCTCCCTAAGGGGAGATCAGAGGATGGCCCGAGAGTGCTATCTCTCGGATGTCAAGCCCACTGTTATGGCCACTGGGTCAAGTGGTGAAAAAACAGACCTTGACAATGTCAAGGAGAGTGCGCCTGTTCAAGAAGCAGGCGGCAAAAAGAGAAAGGCATCCCAGACAGGGGCCGCAAGAAAAGAAAGAAAATAGCAATCATTGGCAGAGGAGCGGTCGGATGAGTTTCGCCCTCAGCCGGCTAGTGAGCATACGGACCTGATCTTAGACGACTCACGTCCTGACCGAACAGTCAAAGTTGGGACGACTGCTCTGAGAAACCTTGGTGACAACTTTCACAAACTATTGAAAGAATACAAGGACATCTTTGCATTCGAAGTCCATGAAATGCCAGGCATTAGTCATGATCTGGCGGTACATAAACTGGCCGTGGATCCGAAAAAGAAGCCGGTACGGCAAAAGAACCGGAACCATGGCGAAGAAAGAAGTCAGGCGGCAGCCGCCGAAGTTAAAAAATTACTTGATGCAGGGTTCATTCGGCAATGTTACTTCCCAGACTGGGTTGCAAATGTGGTGCTTGTTAAAAAGCCGAATGGCACCTGGCGATGTGTGTAGACTACACAGACTTAAATAAGGCGTGCCCCAAAGACAGTTACCCTCTGCCTAAATTTGATAACCTGGTCGACTCAACAGCCGGCCATGCCTTGATGAGTTTTTATGGACGACTATTCTGGTTTCCATCAAATTCCTTTATGGAAGAAAGATCAGGAGAAGACGGCCTTCGTCACTGATCAGGGGTTATACTGTTACACGGTCATGCCGTTTGGTCTTAAGAATGCCCCGGCTATCTTCCAACGAATGATAAACACTGTGTTCTTTGATCAGATTGGGAGAATTGTCGAGGCATACATTGATGATATGATTGTCAAGACTAAACTTCAGAAAGATCATCTTTCGGACCTCCGAGAAACTTTCGCCACACTCAGGCGGCACCATGTCATGCTCAATCCCAAGAAATGTGTATTTGGAGTTGAGTCTGGGAAATTTCTCGGATTCCTTATCAATCAGAGAGGAATAGAGGCGAACCCTGAGAAGGTGCAGGCGGTCATTGACATGCAGTCGCCTCGTACCATCCGAGAGGTTCAGAAGTTAACAGGTTGTCTGGCAGCCTTGGGAAGATTTCTAAGCCGATCAGGCGACAAATGCCTATACTTTTTCCAGGTAATTAAGAAAAAGGCAAGGTTTGAATGGGGGCCGGATGCTGAGGCCGCCTTCCAGAAATTAAAAGTTCACTTGCATTCCTTGCCGAGGCTGGTCAGCCCTTTGCCCAAAGAGGTTCTCTACATGTACTTGGCCGTCTCTGATCATGCGTTAAGCGCTGTTCTCCTTGCTGAAAGGGACGGCTGTCAGCTCCCAGTCTACTTTGTCAGTCACGTACTGAAAAATGCCGAGTTGAGGTATCCCCTAGTGGAGAAATTTGGTCTTGCACTTTTCATGGCTGTTAAAAAATTGAAGCCCTACTTTTTGGCACATGCAGTCGTCGTGTATACAAACCAACCTATCAAGCGGCCACTGACCATCATGGAGTCGTCAGGCCGAATGATCAAATGGGCCATAGAAATACAAAGCCTCGAAGTTACTTTCGAGCCTAGAAAAGCAGTGAAGGGGCAAGCCTTTGCTGACTTTATTGTAGAGATGACTCGTCCTCCTGAATCTCAAGTTCCAGACCAAGTATGGAAGGTATATGTGGACGGAAGCTCTACTTCAAATGGTTGTGGAGAAGGCGTCATATGTCAGTCGCCAGAGGGCGACAGGTACGAGTATGCTCTACGCTTCAGTTTTCAGGCTTCAAACAATGAGGCAGAATATGAAGCTTTACTAGCCGGGATCCGCATGTGCAAGGCGGCAGGGGCAAGAAAAATAGACGCATGTTCCGATTCACAATTGATAGTGAGTCAGTACAATGGCGAATACGAAGCAACCCATCCGGCCATGATCAAGTATTTACAGGCGGTCCGACAAGCAGTCGGCTCCCTTGAGGATTTCCATCTGATCCAAGTGCCGAGATCAGAAAACAACCAGGCGGATGCACTGTCAAAATTAGCATCATCCGCCTCCTCTGATACTCCTCGAACTGTTTTTTGGGAAGTAATGGAGAAGAGAAGCATCGAGGAAAACCCTATTGGAATCCTAGACAGAACCTCAACCTGGATGGATTCAATCAGGGCATATCTGACAAACGGTACACTGCCGGATGATACTCAACAGGCGGCAGCACTGAAAAAACGAGCCACCTGTTTTGAAATGATAAAGGGAGAACTTCACAAAAAGGGGTACCTTCAACCCTTCTTAAAGTGTGTTACTCCAGAAAAGGGACGAGAGATACTAGACGATCTTCACTCTGGTTACTGTGCTTCTCATATAGGTGGTAGGATGCTTGCTCAAAGGGCAAGGCGGCAGGGCTACTTTTGGCCTACTTTGGAAGCAGATGCAATGAAGATGGTGAAAAAATGTGACAAGTGCCAAAGGTTTGGCAAACTAATTCACCGTCCGGCTACTGACCTCACTACCATTCACAGCCCACTACCGTTTGCTAAGTGGGGCATGGACATTCTGGGTCCATATACGCCTGCTACAGGCGGAAGAAGGTACATACTTGTTGCCGTCGACTACTTCACTAAATGGGTAGAGGCGGAGGCTGTAAAGGGAATCAAGACGAAAGATGTAATTTTATTCATTTGGAGAAATGTCATCACTCGGTTCGGGGTTCCCATATCTATGGTTTTTGATAATGGTCCCCAATTTGAGACGCCTGTTCTCAAAAGCTGGTTGGGTGACCAAGGAATTGCAAACTACTTTGCATCTGTCGGCCGTCCACAAGCAAACGGCCAGGTAGAAGCCTTTAATAAAATCATCTCAGACGGTCTCAAGAAAAAGATTGAACGAGCAGGCGGCCTATGGGCGGATGAACTACCACATGTTCTCTGGGCCATTAGGACGACTGAAAAAGGGGCAACTGGAGAAACTCCATTCCTCCTAACTTACGGTGCGGAAGCTGTTCTTCCAATAGAACACTACGAGCCGACTCTTCGAGTAATGCTATTTGACGAAGAGGCAAACTGGGAAGCCATGCGCCTGGCATTAGACTCACTTCCTGAAAAGAGGGGCAATGCTGTCTTGCGCCATGAGATCTATCGCCTGAGAATGACTAGATCATACAACAAAAAAGTACACAGGCGTCCACTCAAAGTAGGGGACTTTGTACTTAGAAAAATGGAAGCAGTTGGTAGGGCTAATGAGTCTGGCAAACTAACTCCCAACTGGGAAGGACCCTACCGAATCTATGAGGAAGTCAGGGACGGTACCTACCGTCTGGAAACACCAGACGGACAACCGTTGCCTCGAACTTGGAATATAGATAATCTTAAGAAATATTTCTTTTGAATGATGTAAAGTAAAGGGCTACTTAATAAAAGTTTGCACTTACTATTCAATTTTGTACTACGAGGGGCATGCCGTCTGTACCTTTACAGTCGGCTACTCTCCATTGAGTTTTTCACTCTATCTTCAGAGGGGCATGCCGTTTGTACCTTTACAGTCGGCTACTCTCCATTGAGTATTTCACTCACAATAGGGGCATGTCGTCTAGGCATATAGTCGGCTACTCTCCATAAGAAGGTGGCCGACTGGTTCCAAACACATAGCCACCCCCCTAAAACTTAGCTAAAAAGATTAGGGCCTGGCCGACCCTGTGCCTAACAGGCGGCTACCCTCCTTTTACTTAGCACCTACGTTCACCAAGAACATACCAAGGCCACAGGCCGAATGATCAGACCAGGCGCCAAGCCAACTGATCAAATCTACAAAACTAATACGACCTGTCCCAACATCATAGCAGGCGTCCGACGGCATCCCTCCGGATGAAATTCGTCGTAGAGAGCAGCTCCCTTTTGGGTGGAACATTGTTCTATAAACTAATTACACGGCACCTATACGACTGTCCCCAAGGGAAACCACGTAGCCGTTTTTGAGACAAGGATAACTCTATCACTAACCAAACCAGTGGTAGCAGTTGACATCTGAGTCAGATGACCGCCTATATTACTTGGGATAAATGCAGGGGGTACCTATTGAGTTAATAGCCAACAAACATTGGCGAATCAAGGGGTCTAGCCGGCCTACGCCGCCTGGTACCTCTACTTCTCAAACAAAAGTGACGGCGACTGAGTAACTCCAACGTTAACTCATAGTCACTCCCTCAAATTTGGTATGGAACCTAAAAGGTTTGAGTCGTCCGCCTGTTTTTAACAAACAGGGGCACTCAAACCCCTATTCCTACTAGGTAACCTATTGAGTTAATAGCCAACAAACATTGGCAAATCAAGGGGATCAGCCGGCCTCCGCCGCCTGGTACCTCTACTACTTAATCTAGATTGTGACGAAGACTAAGTAACTCCTATGTTAACTTAATAGTCACTCAAACTTAGTATGGAGCCTAAAAGGTATGAGTCGTCCGCCTGTTTTTAACAAACAGGGGCTCTCAATCACTACTCTTGCTAGGTTAAAAAATTATGAGTTAAAAGCCAACAACATTGGCAATAAAGGGAAACAACCGGTACCCGCCGCTTGTTATCTCTACTACTCAATTCCTTGGCGACTAGGTAATACTCTATGTACTTGGTCAGACCACTTTCCTACTTGGTTAAATTTACAAAAGACAGGCCCGCCTGCCTAAAAAGGATCCAGACAAAATAGTTCGAATACCGATTGGATAAATGGCCGACTGATCGTCTATCCTGGAAACAGACAACCAGTCGTCCAGGGGCATAGGCGGCGTACTAACTATCCGTACCTGTCTGCAACGTTCGGCCATGTAAAACAGTCGGTCTAGTAAACAATTGGATATTAGATATGGAATACTTAGACAAATTTGAAGCAAAACAAAAATTCATTAAAAATAAGCCGGTCATTAAAGACCAGCAAAATATTCAAAGCCCCGGCCCCCTGGCCGGGTAAATACAAAGCAAACGGCACGCAGGCCGTGGAAAGAATACATAAAGCTTAAGAAGGGGGCAGTTCAGTATTAGCAGCTGCCTCCTGGTCAGCACTCTTCTTGCTGGACTCGGCTTCAGCTGCATCCTTTTTTGATGCCTTACCCCCAAGCGGCACAAGCGCCACTACCGGCTCCTCCTCCTCCTCCAACGCTTCCCCCAACGCCTCTTCTTCAGCAGCCGCCAGGATCTCTTGATTATATGTTTCCGAACACTGGCGGTACGTTCTTTCCCAAGAGGCAAAGTCGGCACTGGGGAAGAGGCGGCCCCAGGTCATGCGCTGGATTTGAGCCGAGTCTTCCATCATCTCCCGGACCAGCTCTTTTTTCTCTTGCTCGGCCTTTTCCGAGAGCTCTTGGGTAAGACTCTTCTCCTGGGTCACCAGGCGTTCCTTTACGCTGGCCAAGGATTTCTCCATGGCTTCGTAAGAGTACATTTTCAGGCGAAGAGGTTTCAGCTCGGCCTTGAGATTTGTGATGGTCGCCTCCAGCTCGTCATTCTTCTTCTGCGCCGCCTCTAACTGAGCCTGAACAGCGGCGGTAGCCTGCGCCTGATAATAAAGAATATCAATGGTCAGTACTTCATTTTGGGCAATTTGAAACATTGCCTTATCACAGTCAGAGGCGGCCATAGCTTTTGCAGCCTTTACCTCTTTGTTCTTCCGATCAAGCGGCTTGCGAAGGCCGTTAACTCGGAGCAGGGCCTAAGTACAAAAAAACAGGCGTCAGTTTCCAAACAAAAAAGAAAACAGGCGTCCAGAAATTCAAATACTCAAAAATATGCTAAGTATACCTCAGTAAGGACCCCTGCAATCCCGTCAAGGTCAAGGGTGCCGACACCCCTGACCGCCTCCCTTTCAGCTGGAGGAACTGCCCTGATCATAGACTTGGCCATCTCTACCAAGTCAGGCTCCTAGGGGCCGGCTGCATCAAGCATAAACAAACGGATTAGACTTAGTAAAAAAGGAGCAAGTCTAAAATTTACAAGGACAACTTCATACCTCTAGGCGGCCCAGTTGGAGTTTTAGAAGAAGTGGCCGGCTGTTTCTCAGCCGCCACCTGTTTCCTGGCAGAACCAGGAGAACTCCCAACAGTCGTTTTCCGGGCCTTGGGGTCCGGCTGTTGGGAAGATGAAGCTCTTGGAGCACCCGTCTAAAAAAGAAGAAAAAAGTCAGTATATGCATAAACACTCCAAAAAGAGGGTGAAAGGTTCATAGCTCACCAAGGGTGCCCCCTTCTTGGGGGAGTCGGTCGAAGCTTGTTGCATAATAGAGGCCCGCAACATGGCCGCCGCAGTCTTGGAGGCGGTGATTTTGCTCATGGCGTCAGCTGCAAAAACAAACAGCAAAGTTAATAAAAGATAAACAACAAATGTATGGAACAACAGAGTATTCGACAGGCCGACTACCTCTTGAGCACCGACTGCTGAGGCCGCAGGCGGCCAAAAAGTACTCGTCATAGAGCCACTTGAAGCTCGGGACGCAGTGCAGGGGTACTTGCTCTCGTACCCCTGAAGTAGAGTTGACCCTCGACTCTACTTTAAAGAGTCCTCTATCAAGGATCTCTTTCTTAGCCTTGGGGGGAACAGGCGGCATGCTACGGCCGCCTGCAAGAAGGGGCGGATTCCTGTTCCACCTATTGAAGCGCTTGTTCTGCTCAATGTCGGAACTCTCAATGATGAAGAAGGTGCTCCGCCAGTCCTTCCACTTGTTTGCTTTACCTCTTGTCATGAGGTAGCCCCTGTGGCTTGTCAATTGATACCAGCCGGTACCGCCTGTCTTAGGGGTCCGGCTGAGATAGTTCATATGGGCGAAAGCCTCGAAGCTCGGCTCCACCCCGTGCAGTTCGCACCCGGCCACATAGCCGAGTACGTTGACCCAGGAGTTTGGGGCTAACTGCCATAACCCCAACTCATACCCATCCAAAATCCGCTGAACAGCCGGATGTAATGGGAAGCGAAGCCCTGCCTTGATGGCCGCCTCGTAGCAGCCAAAGCAGGAGCTTTCATAACTGGAACCAGCCGGCCAGACGACTGTGTCTTCTGGATCCGACACAAACACTGGAAAGTCGGGGCCCATGGTGTGGTTTGCAATAAAGCTCTCCACTTTCTCTTGCATGGCTGTGATTCGGCCCCGAGGTACCGTGCAGTAGTAGGGGGTATTTAGCTCTCGGTAAGAGGCGGATGGTTCCGCCCAATTGTCCCCCTTCTCAACTGCGTGAGAAATTCTCGCCTCTTGCAGGCGGCTGTTTTTCTCTTCTGTACCCAAAGAAGCATGGCCAGAAGAGCTTGACTCGGAATCGTCCTCCGACGAGTCTGAAGAGGACGACTCCTCCCCTCTCCCGGAGGGGCCCGCCTCCTCTCTTTGAAAAGGAGCAGATTTGTTAACTGTTAAATGGGAAGGGGTCACTATGACTCCCCCCACAGAATTGCCGGCATCCAGGCCGCCTTGTTTCACTTCCACATCTGGCGCCTGGTCAGATGTTTCACTAATCGGCACCCTGTGGGAGGAGCCGTCTGAATTTGAGATCCTAGCTGTCTTTTTCGTTCTGGCCATCCTGCTCTGCATAGACACAGATACAGTCGGACTTTGTATAAAGGGCAAAGATGGGTCCGGAAAAGGGCAGGGCGGCACTCCTAGTCCTAGATTCAGCCGTCCCCGGTGACCGGCTGATCACTAACCTAGGTCGTGTCGTGTGCTTCCGTGGTGCCATTTCAGAAAATAAAAAGAAAATTAAGAGTAAGAGAACTGAGTTACCTGAACGAGTGACGGTTGATGAAGTTCTGGAAATCCGGTGCAGTCGGCTTGTCAGAACAGGCGGTAGGCAGAAAAGGTCCAAAATGTCAGAGCAAGTTCAGGGGTCCGAATGTTCTCAAAGTGTGAAAATGACTCAAGGCAACTCTCCCTTATATAGGCGAAGTGAGAAGGCGAAGGGTCACTTTCAGAATTCAAAATTTGGGCGGGAAAATCTCTCGTCCTTTCGCCGACTGACACCTGTAGCAGGCCGTCGCCCGTTACAGTGCGACACCTGTCACAGGTAACACGTGACCAATAACGTGCCACCTGTGAGGGGCAAATGATTAGGGGATTTTGCTCCTCCCAATCGGAATGCGCCACGTGGACCAATCAGGTCCTGCCAAGTGTCCCCTAGTTGGAACTGTCAGGGCTTGCCACGTGGCACGCGCTTATTCGTCCACCTTGGACCTGTTATGTCACGACATGTGGCATACTCCATGCCTAATGGAGAAACCGGCCACCCAGGCCCAGCTTCCGAGGGAAGCCCAATCGGCCCTAGATTTACCTAAACCTAGGATGGGCACGTTTTCCAAGGTTATAAATACCTCCCTTAATCCTCATTAAGGGGGAGAACACAAAAACATTACGGGAAAAACACATTAATTACACACAGTAATAACCGGCTGATCTCGCTAACAAAGCAGATTACCTACGTTAATCACTCTCACCTAGAGAGACCTAATCACTTTAATTTCCGCATTAATTACTCCTTAACCAGGTACTAACTTGACCGTTGGAGGCGGAGCTCACAGGAGTCTCCGTTATTTTGCAGGTACA
Source organism: Chenopodium quinoa (assembly GCF_001683475.1). Classification (NCBI taxonomy): domain Eukaryota; kingdom Viridiplantae; phylum Streptophyta; class Magnoliopsida; order Caryophyllales; family Amaranthaceae; genus Chenopodium; species Chenopodium quinoa. Next base: position 1,878,106 of record NW_018743783.1, read on the forward strand.
GGCGTCCGGTTCCAGTCTCAGAATTGTAACTCTCCCGCAGGACATCAGAAAACCCCGAAACAGCTTCTATGGTAGATTTGTTGTTTTTCATGTATTTCAGGATTTAACAAGGCTATTTGAAGGTTGTACGAAGTTACGGATCTTTATCAGCTTGCAATTTATTTTGAACGCCAATGTTTGAAGTTGAAGCGAAAAGAAGCTAAGTCCCAGCCAAACACGCCCATGTCACAAAGGGCATGGGTGTGTTAGTGTGTTTTGAGGAGGGAGAGAGTTGGAATTTGAAGTTTTACATGAGGCACGCCCATGTCTAATTGAGGCATGCCCATGCCTCGTTGAGTGGAGTTGGCCTAGCAGGGCATGCCCATGGCAAGATGAGACACGCCTGTGTCTCTATGAGTGACTTAGCTGATGTGAGTGCCATTCCAACGAGACACGCCCAATGGTAGGCGTGTCGCGTACCTATCAAAAATAACCTAACAGACCAATACTAATGTAGACTGGCAAGTAAGGGTCGGATCCCAAGAGACTAAGGTTCAAAAATAATTAAATAGACTCGAATTTCTACTAAGCAAGAATCAATTATAATCAATTATCTACGGAACTAAGTATGAGAAGAATTCGAAAATAAACTAAATAAGATGATTAAATCAAGTACTTAAAACATCCAAGATCTAGTTTCACCACAATTATTATCGATGCAATTGTAATTCTACCCTTAACATACGATTTCAATCGAACGGGGAAAAGTAAACCCTAATAAATACCAAGGATCTCTCTCGAGTATCAATGGCTTCCCTAACATACAATCAATCCTATTCTCATGGTATCTTGCATATTAGAGACATTAAACACATTACTCTCACTTCCCAATTATCAAACCCAACTACTCTCGTGTTGAGAATCAAACCCTAAATTGATTTACTCAAATCCGTTTATACCCAACTCTCGCTGTGATAAAAACAATGGAATAATCGCAATACTATAGTTACGTCTAACCTAGCATTGGCATAATCACAATCAATTTAGCAATTAAATTGTTAAAGTTATTAAAGAATTTAAAGATTTAATTCATGCATCAATAATAATAGGGCTACGCTAGACCTTGAATTAAAGAATCTACTCACACATGATTAAAGAAACAAAAATAATAATAAATAATAAAAACATAATTAAATAAACAAGGATGAAAAATAAATACCAAATCTTGAATAGAATTGAAAGTAGAAAGCTTGAATCTTGAATCTTGAATTACAAAAACTTAGAATAATAATGGAAAACTAGTTCTTAATTATGAAAACATAATTAAATAAACAAGGCTAAAAAGTATTTATATAAGCCTAAAAAGATAAGAAAATCGGCCAAGCCTTGGTGCACAAGAATCCCAAGAGGCACGGACGTGCCTCTCCATAGGCACGGACGTGCCTCTGTACGTAGCATAATTGTTGCAGCTTCTGTCTTCCAGGCACGGACGTGCCTGATGCTGGGCATGGACGTGCCTGGCTGCTCTGATGGGCACGGACGTGCCCTCCTGCTAGGCACGGATGTGCCTAGGGTCGAAACAAAGGGTGCTACATATGGCTTGGAGGCACGGACGTGCCTCAGAGTAGGCACGGCCGTGCCTAGCTCTAAAATTCCCTATTTTGGCCTTGGCTTAACTTCATGGCTTCGTAATGGATCCAAATTAACTTCATTATTCCTGAAAAAACATCAAAAAACAACAAAACTACCTATAAAAGCATCGGATTATCAAAACTAAACCAAAATACGCCAAAACGGACTCAAATACTCAACTAAACTAACAAAACTAACTAAAAATAAGCCAAATAACATACACAAAACACGACATATCACCCATGTCATTTGACACACTCATGTCTCGTTGGAAGTTAAAGTACAATTGTTTCTGACTTTAGGCACGGGTATGTCCTGTGTGACACGCCCATGCCTGGTCGATTTTGAGTCGGTTTAATCTGATTTCTTTCCTTAATTAATCCTATCTTTTAGCTTTGTTATAAATACTCTTTAGCATTATAATTTCATTGTTCATTATCTAAGAACCCTAGTTTTCTCCCTAGACTATATTTTCAATGTAATTTAAGATTATGCACTCAACATTCTTCATTTATATCTCGTAATTCAAGATTTGGTATTTTCTTATTCTTTTTAATTCCTTTGATTGCTAATTATGTTTTCGTTAATTTTTGTTATTATATTGTTGTCATTAATATGTGTGAGTAGTTTCCTTATTCCAAGATCTAGTGGAACCCAAATATGGTTAATGCATGATTTAATTCTTTAAATTCTCTAATGATAATTTCAATTGGTATGCTTAATTGATTATGCTCATGCCAATACTAGATTAGGGATAATTAGTATTGTTATTAATCCATTTTTTTAATCGCAATGGGAGTTGGGTTTTAACGGGTTTGAATAAATCAATTTAGGGTTTGAAGTTCATCAATGGAGTAGTTGAATGGATAATTAGGAAGTTAAGTAATGCGCGCATTGTCTTTAATATTACATGATTCCACGAAAGTAGGCTTGATTGTATTTAAGAAGCCATTGATAACTCGGGAGAGACCATTGGTACTATTTAGGGATTACTTTTCCTCGTGAATCAATTGAATTATATGTTAGGGGTAAAACGACTATTGCATTAATTGTATTCGTGGTGATGCTTGATCTTGGATGTTCTTAGCATTTGATTTATCATATTATTTAGGTTTAGTCGCTTTAATTAGTTCTTTAGTTATTACATCCCAATACTGATTTGATTACTTGCTTAGTATTAATTTGAGTTTGTTTAATTAGTTGTACCGTAGTCTCTTGGGATTTGATCCTTACTTGCCTATCTACATAATAGTGGTTTTGTTTGGTTATTTTTTTTAGGTACGCGACACGCCTGTCAATAATGTGGTCCACTAATTAAAGGGTAAGCTGGAAAAAAAAGAAATAATATCATCTAAGTAAGTAACGGTGATATGATATTTAACTTACTAACTAAATCATAAGTACGGTTTTGAGAAATAAATTTACTAGTATCAACAATGGTTAACTGATAATTAACTTATTTAAAAATGGAAAACAAAGTATTCAGTAATTTATGTTAATAAATTCAATTGTGTCAATATCATCGTTTAGGTACATAGTTGTAAAATGATATGTGACTTTTAAATTAAGTAAAAGAAAATCTTCCTTTGAATAATTTATGATTGTTTTATGATAATTAACTGAATAAAGTAACAATTTTAATTATAAAGTGAGAATGACTATTTAATGTCCACACATTAACCTATGATGATTTCTAATCACACACATATAGAAAATACCAAATAAGTATATACAATACTATTAGATTACTACATAAAGATAAAAAAGTTAATAGACGATGAATTAAGGTGGAATTTGAGGGATGTACATTTGGTTTATTTTAAATATGACTAGCATGATGATCCTAATGTAAAAATTTAATTTAATGGTAAGAAAATTTTGCTTTTAGATTTAATTAATTTTAATATTTACGAGAAGCAAAATTATTAAGAGGTTTGGATATTTTAAGGAGATTAACTTAATTAATGGTTGTTGATGTAATACTTACAAATGTACTGCCATGTTTACCAAAATGAAATTAAATAATTATTGACTTCACAATGCCAACAAACATTCATTTGATTATGGCTAATTATAAACTACGTCACAAATTTTAATTACTACAAATATATAGCTCATTATAAGCTCTATGTCTACTAAAATATACACTTAAAGTAATTAAGATGTAGCAATAATAAAGCAACAAAAACTAATTTAACCTCGGATATTCACTTTTTTTTGGTTTTTTTTTTCGTTGCATAAAAATGCATTGTAAGGGTAGTCATCATGCTTCATCAAACCCACCGATACCCATGTAATTGGCCCATTAGAGAATGTTGTGTTCACCGTACACTGCTATCTTTATTGTTCTCCGGCTGCAATAGTGGTGGTGGTGCAAGAATGTCATTACCGACATTTAACGAACCACCAACGACGGACCCTGTGTTTGTGGCTAGGGTAAGAGTTTGAGACATAATTTGCTGGGATAGACATAAAATTTGTTACGTTTAACCCGTATAACATATCATGGTTGACTCATAATATTTAAGGACAATGAAAGAAGGCGTCAATGGACTTGATGTTGCATGTGGTATGTGAACTTCTATTATTGAGGTAGCGATGTCATTTTGATGTCTAAATTGCCACATGTTCCCATTGTCAAGGAAAACAACATAGGTGGTGGAACAACAACTAATTAACTGAGGCATTGAGAGCGATTACAACAGTAGCGAACTCGGTTGCTGATGAATAGTGTAGAGGCCATGTTTATAGCCGAGATAGTCTCAGACCCCAGCCTAAAGTGTTTGCTCATTTGGCTTTTACCACCCACAGGAACGTTACGCAAGGCTCCACCTTACTTCCAGTATCTTGTAAATCTTATAAAAGAACTGAAGGTGAGACAAGCTGTAGTTAAATTATTAAAACAACAAAACTTGGTGTTGGTTAAATGACATCGAGAACAAGTCATTACAGGAGGGTGGTTGTTGTTATTCTCTCCACCACCCGTCTTCGAAGCCCTTTTCTTATGTCGATCATCCTTTCCATCTTCTCTAGCACCAACACCCCCACAACTACTAACAACAACAACCTGGTATTCCATTTTTTCTTATTATTTTTATTTTTAAATTTTTGTTAGGGTGGTTACTGAAGTGATGTATGTAATATTTATACCTTCGTTTAAAAAAAACTCAACTATACATTTATTAATATGTGTTATATGTCATCCTATGTGTCACATTATTCTAGATATAATTATGCGCCACTAGGGATGGCAATGTTAAATGGATATCCGCTAAGCTAATCCACTTGCTTTAAATAAATGGACGAAAATCCAAATAAATGGATGAATATTTGGGTGATGAATGAAGTGGGTAATGGATCGGATCGGATGTCGATGGTACTCTATTTACCCGCTGATCATCCACCCACCTGTTTAACACATATTTAATTTTTAATTTAAGAATTAATAAAATAAATCACTTTTTTTTTGTTGCAAAATAATTTTTTCAAACAATATGTTATTATCGTTTCTTTTTATTAATTAAATAAAAAAAATTGTATAAATAATCGAAAACTAGAGTTTATGTAGACTTTTTCACTTTAAATTATCATCCATTAGTCACCGAATCCACCCGTTTCTTCTGCGGTTGATGGATGGATGGATACAAGTGATGGATGAAGCGGGTGATGGATGGATAATATGGATGGAGTGATTGGAATAATGGATGGAAACGGGTGAATCTCCATTCGATCCGAACCTGAACCATTGCCATCTCTAGGCGCTACATGAGTGTTATGTCTTAGCATCCTTCCCCTATAAGAATTGGCCCTACATGGTCTAATACATGGTTTTTTAAGCCACATAAAACAAATTACACACTCTTTTATGGGGTGGATATAGTACCAAAAAAATAAAAAAAAACCTCTCCACCTAGAATTTGATGCAAAATAAGAAATTATGTACTAATAAGTAGAAATTACACATAATTAAGAAAAAACTACAAAAAAAAAGTAAATAAGCAGAAACTACAAAATAAATAAATAAATAAATAAGACATAAATAAAGAGACGACTGAAAAGGAAACTATTTTGAAAGGTGTAATATATTTGAATTGTTTTAAAATTGTGTCTATTCATTATCATTTTGGTAGTTATCTTTAATAATAATAATAATAATAATAATAATAATAATAATAATAATAATAATAATAATAATAATAATAATAATAATAATAATAATAATAATAATAATACAGTTTTATGCTTCTCTACATTTTCTCTTCCTTCTCTCTATTTTCATAATACGTTATCAGCACCATTGTTAAGAAATATTATTATCATTGGAAATCAAAGTCAAATCGCAAGGGAACCACATCAAAAAGGAAAAGTAACAAAGAGAATTTATATCACTGCTATTATCATGCAAGTTTACTTTGTAATATTTGGTTATTTTTATTAAAGTACTCCATATAAATATATTTACTTTTACTAATTTTGGAGAATTAGTATGTTTATATTGTAATTTGTAATACTCTACTAATTAATTGGCATAATTCCATGATGTATGTTTTGGTATGGATTTTGCCGACTATAAGTTTTCTATGCAGTGATTAATTTTATCATGCATGTTGCTAATTTGGTTGCCGATCAAAATTTCATGATGGGATTACAAATATTAGTTATTGACTAGTTGATTCTTTGTACTTCGTATTTTATATTAAAAGATTAAACCTAGATTTTGTTGTTGTTGTTGCTGACATCTGTAACTCATACTATTAAAAAACATATCACGATAATTAATGGAATATACCAATTTATGATGAAAGTTACGTTATACTACAGCAATTCGAGCCATTTTAATTATTACTCCTCCATGTTTTCTTTCATCTAGTGCGTGCCCTATTTTGATATTTATGCGTACATACACCACTCCCATTCATAGTTAGTTTTCTTAATACATGTTGATATTTTGAGCACCAAAAATTATGATTTTATAAGCTCTTATATGAATATTATCTTTTATAATGAATAATGCCTAACCTTGCCAAATTTGAATTTGTGGCCCTTGATATTACCAAAATAATTATGTGTCATGGGTGTTAGATGCTGAAATACACCTAGATGCTAAAGGGCTTGGTGAAACAATCAAAAAAGCTAATAAAGCTACATAGCAAGACAAAGCTAAAGTCGTGATATTTCTTCGCCATCACCTCCATGAAGGGCTAAAAAAATGAATATCTTACTATTAAAGACCCAGAAATTCTTTGGAATTGTCTAAAGGAAAGGTATGACCACCAAAAAACTGTTATACTTCCTAAACCTCGTTATGATTGGTTAAATTTGAGATTACAAGATTTTAAATCTTTTAGTGAATATAATTAAGCCATGTTTAGAATAACTTCTAAATTGAAATTATGTGGGGAGAAGATTACTGATGCAGAGATGTTAGGAAAAACATACTCCACTTTCTATGCAAATAATATTGTCCTACATACACAATATCGAGAGAAAGGTTTTATGAAATATTCTGAATTGATATCTTGTTTGCTTTTGGCTGTAGACTCCTAAAAATGTCTCCACGAACAAAGCTCGATGACAAAACAACCTTCATTGCCTAATTTGGTGCAGTTTGCATGATGGATCTAAGAATTACTTGAATAGACCTTTTGTTTTATCCAACAATTATTTTCTAAGCCATTTTAACAAGATCTGAAGGTTGTACCTTTTTGGATAAGGCGTGAAGGTATAATCCCGTGGGTGATATCATTTTCCATATCCTTTTAATTAATTGTTTAATTTGATGTTTTTATTGAAGTTACTAACAATTTATTCATGATGTAGCAATTTAAAGGAACGCGCGCAATGTGAGTAATTAATTAATTAATTACATGTTTTTTATATTTTATATTGCTATTATCATGATGGGATTGATATGTATGATTTGATTAATATTATGATGTTGCTTCCTGTAGGAAATTTTTATCTCACCCTAATGTGTGTCATGTTTTTAGGCTTGCCGGCGATCCTAGGAAAAGAAGCTAAAGAAGGAGAGTCGCCAACAAGTTTTAGGAACTTGTAAACCGTTCACGATTGTGAAGGTTACATCCCAATCACAATCACAGAGATTGCTAACTCCATAGTGGTCTGGAACCATGACTGGATATTCGGGGATGATGTTACGAACTTGACTTTCAAATAGGTCAAATCCGCCCTAAAATAGACCTCTACTTAATTTTTATTTACGTTCATGCGCGCTTTTCGATCGACATACATACATCAAATTTATCCTAAACCTGTTTAATTTATGTTGGTTGATTATTAATGCACAATTAAATCTAATACTTGTGATCACTTGAATTAAAATTATGTTAAACCTAAATCTAATTATTAATTATCTTATTAGGCGTGATTTCAATTACGAAGTCCCTTTAAAGCTGCAAAAAGGGGCATGATCAAGGAATAACAATAAATCATTGACAATTAAACAACATATAATTATCATAATAATCATCATCACCATTAAAACATCGTTAGTTGTTCCTAGGCATGATATTAAACAGATTAATAACAATCTTAGCATATTATAAATTTGACCCTAAACATGATGCTAGTAATCAAAGAAATAAAAATAATTAGATTAAGTAAAACAAAGAATTAAATACTCACTCTGAATGTGCAACTTTGAATACTACATCATGAATAAATTGTTAGTAACTTCAATAAAATAGTCATTCACAAGAATTAAATTCAAGAGTTAGAGAAATTAATATCACCCTCGGAATTATACCTTCACACCTTGGTAAAAAAGGTAGAACCTTTGAATCTTGTTTTTGATTTTGAATTACTTGAATAAGATTAGAAATAAAGCTAAGAACAATAGAAATTATACGTCGAAGGTTTAAGTCTAAGCCTTTTGGGATTGATAAAATATTTGAATGGTTTTCAAATTCTCCTCTAAAAATCAGAAATTATGGTGGTATTCATAGGGTTAAAATCGGGTGATGATAGATTTTTGAAAGAAGATATATATTATCGAAAACACGTAGCGAGGGATAGCAGTTTGTCGGTTTTTGTTTTTATCATAACTTTTGATCCAGAAATGAAAGTAAGATGAATAATATTTCGTTAGAAATATTTGGATGTCTACTTACCAACCCAATTAGAATCAGATTAATATCTTATGTAGAATTTGAGATATGATCAAAATAATGGAACAGTGTTAGTTTTGGGTAGAGTTTGGTATTTTAATCATATGTTTTTTGTTTTTAATCGGAATTGGGCTTATGATATATCATTGGAAAGCTTATTTCAAGGGCTATCCAACCATCTAGGACTTGGATAAAAATTATGCGGCAATAAATTCAGTTGTTAAAAGGGAAAAAGGGCTAAGTTTGGGACTTTAGTTGTTAAAAGGGAAAAAGGGCTAAGTTTGGGACATGATTTGGGACTTTAGTTGTTAAAAGGGAAAAAGGGCTAAGTTTGGGCTAACTAAATGGATAAAATGGCTTTAAAAATAATTTTGGGCTAGAAAAAAATGAATATTCAAGTAATTCTTGATCTATTAACGAATCGGACCAAATTAGGCAATTAGAGGTTGTTTCGTCATTGGGCTTTGGTCGGGGAGACATTTTTAGGCGTCTATAGAAGCCCCTAGTTTGACTGAGTTTGTTGAAACGAATGATAGTCAAAGTAAGTCGTTAGCGACGGAGAATGATTTAAGACGTTTTGCGATCCTAAATCATTCTTTTAACACCGATACCTACAAAAAACTTCAGTTCCACAAATAAAGGAGTAATAGAGAAAGAAACGCGTATCTGACACTTCCACGTCCTTGGGTGACATCTTGTCGACTCGAACTCATTTTGACGACCTCCTCATTCTTAGGGAGCATCGTTGACTCTTTGTCTTAAATTCAAACGATAAACTCCTCATTCGGAGCACTATTGGTGACAACCTCCACATTCTCAGGGAGCTCTGTTGATCTAAAATGTGTCCACGTGTCTCTGAACAAAGGAGTTTAAAAAGAAATGTCCATGAGTCCCTGAACCAAAGAGCTTTGAAAGGAATGTCCACGTGTCTCTGAACAAAAGAGCTTTTAAAGGAATGTTTACGCGTCTCTGAACAAAAGAGCTTTAAAAGGAATGTCCACGCGTCTCTGAACAAAAGAGCTTTGAAAGGAATGTCCACGCGTCTCTGAACAAAAGAGCTTTAAAAGGAATGTCCACGCGTCTCTGAACAAAAGGAGCTTTGGAGAGGCGTCCACGCGTCTCTGGACAAAAGAGCTTTTGAAAATATGAATGGTGAGAGTGTTCGATTGACTGCGAATAGAAGCTTTGATGAATTGGTGTATCCTGTAAAATCAAATTTTGCCAAAGGACTTTGCTGGTGCTTTTCTTGAGGTTGACCTAAGACTTGGTGTACTTGACTCATTTTGTATGAATCAATGTACTCAACTCGACTCGATATGTATGTCACGTGTGTGTGTTATGTTCACGACTCGTGTGTGATGTGTTTTGATTGTGCTCGTATGATTCGAAAATGCAGAAAAGCGAAAATTTTCTCGTCATTTTTGTCATTTTGTGGAGTGTACTAACTTTCTCCTGAAAAGAAAGGCGTGAAAAAGGATGAAGCGTAGGTGAAGGCAAAAATGGGTGAAAAACGAAGTTTTCCAACATCCCTAGAAGAAAAAATGATAATAAAAGGAAGAGTGATGATGGGAATAATGAATCGAGTAATGATGCATGTTGAATAAGTCAAATAATGTGTATGTAATGGTTAAGGAATTCTTATTATGTAGGGATTGTAGTATCCAGGACTATTCAATTGATGAACAAAGTATTTGGGTAACTTACGCGCAGAAGCTAAGTACTGTACACTTTGTGATGCAATGATGACTATGATAATGAGTGATTCGAAGATGACAAGGCATGACAAGGCATGCTTGGGGTTATATCAAGATTTCATGAGAAAGGGTCCTAAGGAAAGGGTTATTTGGCCATGTAGGTGTGACATGTGTGAAAGTGACACTAAAGTTAGGCTGTAAAACTGGGGTGTGGAAAAACGATTTTGAGAAGAGCCAAGGAATAAAGACTCTTAGGTTGGGTAGCCTAATGAAGTAGGGATCAAGCCCCCAAGTCTAGCTCTAAATGGATAGGGATGAGCATTGGAGATCCCTTGATATGATCATGCATGAATATGTGATGAATAATTATTACGGTCGCACCCCAATGTGAGGTTGCCTATGTATCCGTTAGGAATCGGGTTAAACGTAGACTTACCGAACCTCGCACAAGTGTATGTACACCTCAAGGAGGTCTTTTAAGGGTTGAAACAAGGTTAGACTATAGGTTGAAGAAGAAAGGGATAAAGGCACAAGTCCTAAAATAAGCCTCCAAGGTCTGCAACCTTGCATTTAAACATGTATTTTTGCAAGCTCGAGATTTCTTACTTTTATTTTGGATTTATTTCTTTTGAATTTGTATTGGAGATTTGAATTTGAATTTGCTTTGGATATTTTTGTGGATTAGTATGGGCAATCCCGATTATGCAGACTATCACTCACTTGGCATTCATGTTTCTCAGGCACGGTGCCGAGCTCTCGATAAGAGATGCAATGTGAGACGTGTTCATATCAAGGGCATTGGAACACTTGCCCTTTGCACACTTTTATTTCCATTTGCTTTAGGAATTACTCAGGCTTTTTGTATTTGTTTTTGAATCACTCTGTAATACTCCATATTTTTATAATATTTTATAAATATCAATTATTCATTTTATTTTAAAAAGAATTAATTATTTTAAATACAAAATAAGTGTGTATAAAATAATATGAGCTAGTAATTGGGGCAATAAAATGTTTTAAATTGGGTCAACATCAATAAAAGTGTTGGACGAACTTGTTGGATATAAAAGAGTTTTAAGGGTCCAACATGTTAGCCTCAAAGGAGAATTCAGGATTAGTAATGACAGTTTTGTAAATAAGTGTTTTTATTTTTACAAAGAGGATATAAATACCCCAAAAATTCAAGAACTTCACACTCAAGAATCAAATTGTTAGATTTTAAAAAAACCCCAAACTTTTCCTTTTATTTTCACTCTCCTTTTTCCTCCCTTTTTCTCCTTTCTTTCCCACACCTCTCTTTCTCCCTCTCCACGCACCACCGATGACCATCGGTACCACCATCGACCACCGGCGAACACCGGCGGCCAGCAGCAGCACCGGCCACCCTCGTCTTCTCTCTCCTCTTTTGTGGTTTGGTATTAAAGAAAAAAAAAGCTCACTTTCTCCTAATTTAATTTCTAAGCTTGTTTTAATTAATTCAAGGCATGAATTTAATTATATATATTTTGATGTTGGTTTTGGATAGTGTATGTGGTTAATTTATTCTTATAATTTTTAGATTTTAATTTGATTAAAAACCCCAATTTACAAACCCTAGAATTTAGGAATTTAATGTTTATAATTAGGGTTTAATTCTAGGTTGTTGTGGTTGTTAAATTAATGATTAGAACATGTTTTTAATGAGTTTTAAGCCCTCAATTAATGCTAGAATTTGATTATACACACTATTTTTTAATTATTATGTTAGGGTTTGATTACCCATAAAAAGAAAAAGGTTCTTGATGATTTAAATATGATTTCGTAGTTTATTAATGATATTTAATATTAATTAAGTATGCGTGAATTTTATTAAAGTCATGAACACTAAGTCTTTTTTGAAGGATTTTATATACCCACTTAAAGAAAAGGTTTTAAGGCTTTTAAACCATTAAATTGGATTAATTAATGAGGTTTAAAGTAAGTTATAGTTGCTGGAAATTTGTGAGAATGGTGGATTAATTATGATTATGTATTTTTATTTATAGGAAGCTTTGAGCTAGGTGATTTCTAACGAGTGTGGTCGAGTTTAGGCATTATTCAAGGTACGTATGCGCATAGAAATATTTATGTATGCGTAGTATCATGCTAGGAATGTAAAGTATGTTTCAAGTGATGGATTAGTAGCATGTTTGGTTGATTAAATGCTTGAATTGGATGTTGGTTGATTATAAATTATTATGCAAGCATGCGAACATATTATTTGAGGCATGATACCAGTTGAACATGTATAAATCATGAAAGTATGTTTTATTTTCAAGTAATAAGGAAGCATGAATTTAACAAGCCTTGCTTATATTTATTGAAAAGAACTAAAGATAGAATTATTGAGCATGATTTATGAATTTATTTCTCACCCATATATTATTGGATTTGAGTCAAGAAGCTAGTTTATTTTATTTACACACTCATATAAGTTGAGATTGAATAAAGGAAGTTTATTAGTGCATCTTATGCACCAAGGTAGTAATAGTGCAATTTTGTGCACAAAATTAGGCAAGGAACCTTAATTAAAATAAATTGTATGTGCTCACTAATTATTTCAAGAATGAAATGAAAGTGTGTGTTGTTTATTGTTATGTTTATTCTTGATTGATTGGTTGGAGTCATCACAAGTTAAATTGGTAAATCACGTAAAGTGTAAGAGGATATGCACCAAAACTTTTGGACTTATACACTTAGAGTATGAACATATGGGGGAGTTATGGGGTTTTATATTTAACCATAGTTTCTACAGGGGTACATCCCTACAGGATGCTGTACTTTCTTTTATTATTAATACGCTTGAATTCCGTCACAAGGTGACATAGTAGGTGCCAATTGGGGTAGCTCCCTAATTGGAAGCTCAATATTTTAATGGCTATTTTTAAGGAAGGAAACCCGTTTGATGCCTAATCCAAAGCTATTAATTAATTATTAATATTATTAGTTATGAGTCAAAGGTAAGTTGACTTGTGAGTTGTATGGCGAACATGTTTTATTTATTGTTGCTAGGATATTCATTTCAATGTGGTGCATATGTACTCAGCTTTTGTTGATTCGTACTTTTGTGTTTGTGTTTGGCTTTCCTGTGGATTGGCCTACTATGACCCATTTATATGGTAAGTAGAGGGGTTGAAATAAAGAGAAAGTGACAGGTACTTGAAGCATGAACAACATGAAGGGAATGAGTGCAGAGAGTTACATGTTATGCTTTCTAAGTTCTATATTTATGAATTATTGATTTTATTTATGGACTAACATTGTTATGTTTTATTTTAAGTTGGTTTTTAAAAGTGTCATGTTTATATTGGTTCCAACTTGCAGATATTTTATTTTATTTATAATATTTTGAGATTGTGAACTCAAGTTATTTATTATGAAAAGTTAGATTTTAGTTTTAGACTTCCGCTGTGTGACTTTGAAAATAGCCTTAATCGTTATCACGGTGGCGGTAATATTTTAGTTATTTCCTCAAATGAGTTTTATTAGAGTAAAAAAAGTATTTTAAAAGGAGGAAATTTCTAGAGTATTACACACTCAGCCTGTTTGTTTACACATTGCATAAGTTGCACACCATCCCATCCCGAGTTTAGGTAGATGTGGGTTGAAAAAATGAAGGGTTATCGTTAGACGAGGCTCAAGGTGGTTTATCAAGAAAAGATCATGTCATTGAAAGGGTGAAGGTGATATAATATGGCTACAAGGGGTGCCTCAAAAATCATTGGCATACATTGTGCTTAGTTCCGGCAAAAAGAAATGCAATGCATTGATCATATGCAAGAAAGTAAATATTCATGTTATTACATGGAAAAGGTAATGTAAACACATAGGGAAAAATGTTTTGGGGATGCCTATGCTAGACTTATTGAGAAAGGGGAAAACAAGAAAAAGAAAAGAATCATGAAATCTTGTCATTGGAGCCTACCTCATGCTTTGTGCTTATCATCACTTAGCCTTCTTGTTGTTTGGAGGAATATGAAGCCAATTCGAATCAATGAGGTCCTAAATACGATCCTTAAGGGTGGATTTCAATTAGGAGATTGTCTCTCTAGTACTGGATCTTGGAGTAAACCAATGGGATGAATAAAGCCTTGGTCATGGAGGCAGTCGAAAGCTTCATTATAAGTCATTCCTATTGGTGTATATTCATCTATGGTTCGTTTTACCCGTGGCTTAGGTGCATTGAGTTTTTTCTTTAATCTTTGATGGGAAGAAGAAGAAGAAGAAGAAGGAGGATGGTCGTTCTTTTCATTCTTCTAATCATGGCAATAAGTGTTTTGTTCAATGATTGATATCCGATTTACAAGGTCTTCCACCATACTCATAAGCTTGGCAATGGAATCTCGGAGCTTATCAACGTCTTCTTTTAGATTTGCTGAGTTTTCCTTAGTATCATGGCCTCTTCCTTGGTGGTACTTACAATGTTTATTAGGATCCCACTTAGGTGGTTTGGCCTCTGGGACTGGATCTTTGATGGGTCCTATGGGCATGACCATTCCTTTGTGGTGTAGTCGATCGAAGGCTATTTTGTAGCTCATGCCAAGAGGGCTAAACACCCTTTTCGACCTTTGGATTCATCGTTTAGGAGTGTCTGTAGCAAGTACTTCATTAATGGGAGAGGAAAAAGAAGGATAGTCGTTCTTCTTTCCTTTCGCATTATTATTGTTGTTGTTGCTAGCCAATTCATCCTCGATCTCAATACCTATGTCACAGACTGTCTTGAAAGTAGTTAAACTCAAGAATCTCAAGTGTTACTTGTATTTGGGTTGGAGATTTTTTATGAACATTTGAACAACATCATGTTCATTTGGAGCTTTAATCATCTTAGCAGAAGTTTCCTTCCACCTAGTATAGAATTCGGTGAAGCCTTCAATGTCCTTTTGTATCAAGATTTCTAACTTTGATCGGTTTCGATTTGGATATTACTTTTGTATCTGTCTATGAAGGCATGCATACCCCAAGTGGAAGTCTTCTTGAAGTCTACGAAAAAGAACCACTGTTGACACAGTGGTTCTAACGAAAGTGAGAAGATCGAAGGGAAGAGTTGCTTGTCAATCCCCTTGATTTCTATGACTGTTTCGAAAGCTCTCAAGTGAAATTAAGGGTTATATCTATGTGATTGAACTTAGGAATGTCAGTAGTAGAGAAGTTGTTTGGAAGAAGTTCCTTATCCAGTGAGATTCCCTTGGTACTCATATCAAGTTATAATCTTTGGAAACTTGGCTTAGCTTCTCTTAGATGCGCTTGATAGTCTCAGGCGAAACTTGTTCATCGGTATTTTCAATTTTCTCCACTCAAGTAGAGACTCTCTTGACAAGATCAGCAAGAGTATCCATGGATTTTTGGAGAGCTTCGATGTCTTCCTTAGTGGCCGCCATTGGTTTTTTCTTCTTATGAACTGTGTTTTCGAAGAAGATCTCACGTATGTAGGAGTTATCTCAAACTAATCGTCCTTATTTCCTTAACCAAAGGCTGTAGAAAAGGAAACCATGGACATTTCTTGTCAATCCTATGACTCAAACTCAATTCAACATACATAGATAAGGAAATTCCCGAAAGGGAATAGTGTATGAAGGAGAATGGTAGGTATGGGGAAAGCACGTAGGAGGAAAGTATGCAAGAAGGTATATATGTATGGGGAAAGTATGTGAATGTGGAAGGTGTATTTATGGTAAGGTATGTAATGTATGGAAAGTTATGTAAAGGGAAAGGATGTATTTGTTGAAAGACATGGAAATTTTCGGGAATAAGACAGACCCTCAACTCAAATGACAGAAAATAGATGACTCGTGCATGGATCTAAGACACTGTCATGGTAGACAATATGTATAAGGCGTGTGTGAGGACTTATGGGTGTAAGTGATATTTACAAGACTCGTGTCATGACCAAGTGACTAGACATGTGGTAAGACACATACAAGACCAAGAAAATACCGCATACTGACATAAAACTGGTTAACCATAGTAGTGGGACTCGATTTGAAGACTGTGAAAGAAAGACGGAACCATCACGTGGCGATGGGACTGCTGCGTGACGATGGTTCCATCGTGGAGCGACAAGCTTGTCACGATGCGATGATTATCATCGCCATGCGCCACAAATCTGGAGGGATGCACCAATATAGGAGCATCACATCGATCTGTTTTCAGTCGTTCTTTCAAAGGTTTAGGCCTAAAGTCTTCTAGGTCGAGCATATTCATACTTTTTGGGTTCATTTTAATCAACCAATAATTAAGTAAAGTTGTTTTTAGTCTTTGGGTTAGTATGTATAGTCATATCTACAAGAAATTAAACAAGTCAAAGCAAGTCGGTTAGTTTAATCACAAACAAGGTATGTACAATTAGTCAAGTAGTCACAACATGATGCAATGAGTTTGCAACCTAAACATGGCTCTAGTTCTCTTAGGTCAAGGATTTTGGTGTCCCAGAAGGCCCATGGTTAAGAGTTCGGATGCGCCGCACAAAAGCCTTACCTTAGAAGGGTTGGTAAGTTAGACGGGACCTCGAGAGGTAAACTCAACTGCATGGTTTGGTGAATTCAACAAACTCGGATGAACCCTTTATTGCACGGAGCGTTTATTAGGGTTGACAGTCAAGGGCTAAAACTACATGTAAAACATATACGGGTTCAAAAAGGTCGGAATTAACTTAATCAGGAAGTAAAATCGTCGAGACAGTACTAAAATCAGGCAAAACACGAAGATAGAAGACTGGTGCTGATTTTGTCACTAGATAGTAGGAACCATCGTCCGGCAACAACTCTGTCGCGAAGTGACAAAGCAGTCGTCCGGTGTTGGTCACTGTCGCCATGCGACAGATTTGGCGCTCTGCGGCAGGCTTAATCTTTGATATTTTTTTTTAATTTTCGTAGCGTCTTTCTAATTTTAGTTGTGAAAAATATTTTTGGCTTTCCTACGTGTATTCCTATGTTTTGACGCATTACGGATGGTCTTTCCATTGCGTACCTTTTTATGCTTATGCCACAATGTTAATCAAAATTACACGCATGAATATCAAGAATCTTTCAAGTCTCGTCCACTCATTCTTATTAATTGCCAAACAAATTAGGAATTAATTAGAAATCCTCCCTAGTGTAGTCACTAAAAATTATAGGGAATTTTAATCTCACCCTACTGTGGGTCATGTTTTTAGGCATGCCGGCTATCCTAGGAAAAGAAGCTAGAGAAAGAGAGTCGCTAACAAGTTTTAGGAACTTGTGAATCGTTCAAGATTGTGAAGGTTACACCCTAATCACAATCACATAGATTGCTAAATCCATAGAGGTCTGGAACCATGACTGGATATTCGGGGATGATGGTACGAACTTGAGTTTCAAAGAGGTCAAACCTGCCCTCCAAAATAGGCCTTTACTTAATTCTTATTGACGTTCATGCGCGCTTTTCGATCAACATACATACCTCAAATTTATCCTAAACCTGTTTAATTTATGTTGGTTGATTATTAATGCACAATTAATCTAATACTTGTAATCACTTGAATTAAAATCATGTTAAACCTTAATCAAATTATTAATTATCTTATTAGGCGTGATTACAGTTACAAATTCCCTTTAAACTTGTAAAAGGGCGCGTGATCAAGCAATAGAAATAAATCATTGATAATCAAGCAAGATATAGTTATCATAATAATCATCATCATAAAAACATCGTTAGTAGTAAGGTCCTAGGCATGATATGAAACAGAGTAATAACAATCTTAGCATATTACTTAATAATTAAAAATACGATCCTAAACATGATGCTAATAATCAAAGTAATAAAAATAATTAGAGTAAATAAAACAAACAATTAAATACTCACTTCGAATGTGCAACTTTGAATACTACATCATGAGCAAATTTTTAGTAACTTCAATAAAAATAGTAATTCACAAGAATTAAATTAAAGAGTTAGAGAAATAAATATCACCCTCGGGATTATACCTTCACCCCTTGGTAAAAAAGGTAGAACCTTTGGATTTTATTTTGGACTTTGAATTATTTGAATAAGATTAGAAATAAAGTTAAGAACAATAGAAATTATACGTCGAAGCTTTAAGTCTAAGCCTTTTGGGGTGATTTGGGATTGATAAAATATATGGTTGTCAAATTCTCTTCTAAAAATCAGAAATAATGGTGGTATTTATAGGCTAAAATCGGGTGCAGATAGATTTTTGAAAGAATATACTTTTTCGAAAACGTGTAGCGAGGGACAATAGTTTTGCGGTTTTTGTTTTTATCATAATTTTTGATCCAGAAATAGGAATTAGATAAATAATATATCATTGGAAATCTCTGAAAGTCTAGTTTCCATCCCAATTAGAATCAGATTGATATTTTTTTAGAATCTGAGATATGATAGAATTAGTAGAACGGTGTCAGTTTTGGGTAGAGTATGGTATTTTAATCATATCTTTTTCGTTTCTAATCGAAATTTGGTTTATGATATATCATTGGAAAATTTATTTCAAGGGATATCCAACCATCTAAGATTTGGATAAAAATTATGAGGCACGACATTCACTTTTGACCAGTTTTGGGACTGGAGTTGTGAAAAGGGAAAATGGGCTAAGTTTGGGCAGTATTTGAGGTCGTTACAAAGATACCTCTATCAAATGATATTTATAGTCCTAAACATGCAACTAAATGAGTATAGAGGCAAGTCAAGGGTCGAACACAGGGAAACGATTAGACACCGCTATTTATCTCCTAATGTCAATCTAGTTCGGTCAAGAAATATGGTGGGTAACTTAAAGACTAAAGGGGATAGAATAACAATTAAAACAAGCATTAGGGGGAAGGATCAAACATTCTATGAATTCAACAAAGTTAGGCATCGAAAAATAGGTTTACATGTAACCCAAGCAACTCATACAAGGCAATATCAAGAATACCCTTTAATCACTTGTCGGGATTAAGAGCTATCCTAGCTAGCATACACTTACACTATCGTCATAAGGCACACAAACTAAGGTCATGCAATTATCAATCACCTAATGACTATTCCTAAATCACACTATCGTCGTGATTTAGTTCAAGTCACCCAACCACAACATGCATATGGCCATAAACATGGAGTAGCCAATAAGTATAAGCACAAGGATGGTTTAATCGCAAATATTCCAAATTAACCTAGCCTAACATACATCAAACTCAAAGCATGCCTTCACCAAACCCCTAGCAACAAGAGAACTACTCACAATCCATAACCCTAACTACAATTATACTAATCAACATAGTAACTAAGGAATTAATGAGAAAGATGATAACTTTATCAACTAAACCAACAAAGATAGGAACTTTAAGCATAAAAACAAGAAAAACCCATTCAAGTTCCAAAAAGCTTCTTCAAAAATACCCAAAAATAACTAAGGTTTTGGGAAATAGAAAATTACACTAAGATCTATTGAGGATTTTCAATACCCATTGGCTAAAAAACTAGATCTAAGAGTTTTTACCCTAAAAACTTCTATTACAAGCCTTCCTTTCTCTTCTTAAGTGCTGAATTTTTAAAATAAAAATTGCTGCTTTTCTCTCTTTTCTTTGTTGTTTTAATCTGATTTCGGGTTTCGGATTGTCACAAAAAGGCGCGGCCGCTCCTAAAAGTAGCGCGGCCGCTCCAAATATGGGTATAATGAGATTAGGCCAGCTCAGCACGCGCCCGCGCCCAACGGCGCACCCGCGCCAAAACGTTGGTGCAATGTCCCTTGCTCTAGTTCCTTCCCAATCCGAATTACCGGCAATAATCTGCAATTACAAAATAGGAAGGCAAAGCATAATACAACGAAGGGGAAAGGGAGTAAAGACTACCTAAACCATATAAAAACACAATGCGCAACACATAGATAGACTACTCAAATTAGGCAAAACATAACAAAAGCACACTAGAATGAACCAAATTATTACTAAAACTACCCTAGGAGTGATGTAAATGTCACTCATCAAATTCCCCCAAGCTAAACCCTCGCTCGTCCTCGAGCAAAGCTTAAGACAAAGAAGAATAAGACACAATGATTCAAACATAAGAAAATAGAAAAGAAGGGGAAAATGGTATACACTAACTCACTTTCGTAGGAATTACGGTTGTTTTTAGCGTAAACAACAAGCCATTTAAACCTCAAAGCCGCCAATGAGGACGAGTATGCTCTCGTGGGGGTTTCCAAAGAGTTTAACCCACAACTCTTGGCAACATGCTCAAAATAAACCCAAACAAAGGAGAAAATAAAGAAGAAAATCAACTACAAACACGGAACAAAACATGGAAATGAAGAGCATATTGAAAAGACAAGCATGGATGGATGACAATCTTTCTAAGCAATGAGAGTAAACACACTAGCTATATTATATGCCAATGGTTGATTGAAAGATAAGCTATGCTAAGCATAGAGAACTCTAACATGCTCCACTCCCCCCGCATTTCAAACATTCTTACCGCGTTCCCTCATCTAGATTCAAATCCACCCTACTAGGTAGCATCTCATGACTCCACGAAGGAGTCGAAATAAAGATAAGACAATAAAATCAAGGGGAACCCGACATCTTACCAAGTCATGCTCTCTCCATATGCTTGAAATCTAGCCCCCTCCACCGACTAGTGACTCAACTAATCCAAGTCAAATGGACTTTAAAAGGGGTTGTAATGTAGGCTAGGAGATAATGGTGAGGAAAAATATGAAAATTTGGTGGTAAATCCTAATTGTGAAGCAAAGAATGGCGCCAATTCTCAAAAACAACGTAGAATATCACCAATTTCCAAACAAAAATACATCTCCCCCAAGCTTATTCAACACAAACTCACAAAACTATAAATAAAATGCGTAGAACCTCTCCCCCAAGCTTAATTGAGCATTGTCCTCAATGCGCAAACTAGGGAGAACACTACATCAAAATCTTTTTGCAAATTTTCAATTTTTTTTTTTGAGCTAATGCTTTTGTCAACTTTTATTACGCTGTCCTTGCCTTTTATAACTATTGACGAATTTTTCTTAAATTCACATTTGCTTTTATTAAACACTAAAAATATCGAAAACACAACCTTACTTTCCATATCAAACCATCACCTTCCAACTTATCACACCAAAATCACAACAAACTTTCTTGGCTCAAACTTCACAATTCTGCGGGTGAAAAATGAAATAGAAGGGCCATAGGGTTTGTAATATGCTACAAACAAGGAGGTGTAGGCTCAACATGGCTAGCAAGGGGGATATGCAAATGAAATTACAAAGAAGCAACAAAAGAAAAGCTAACCTAGAAAAGCAAAATAGTCACCGAAGAAAATGCCTTTGTCCTCCCTAGATTTAGTTCGGTCGCGATCTCGAGTAGCTAGACATCAAGTTCTCGATCTAATCATGCCTTGGTAAGGATCCTATGCCGCTCATACAAGAAGTGTTGGAGGCTTGAACAATAGAGCTCACATCAGAGTACAAAAACTACCTTGAGGGCTTCAAATCCCCTAATGAGAGCAACACCTTCTTACCACAAACAAGTGAATTTGGGTTCGATGGGCTTTACGAGTTCTAGCACAACTACCTTAGCATAAAAATATCCTAGAGTCAACCAATGAATATCCAAGAACACGGAAACTCTTAATCCTTAGTAAGAAAGACATTCAAGAATGCAAATAATTAAGCATAACTTTTTTTTTTTTTTTTGGAACAAGGAAAGGAAGTGGAATAAAAGAGAAAGCGGAAATAGAAGAGGAAGCAAGCATAATCAAATATATCCCAATCGACAAACAAGTGGCCGTTAGATATCAACATCAACGGCCCCAAACACACTAGGTGTTAATAGCAAACATCCTCGAACCATTCAACTTCCATTATACTACAACTATCCTGAAGTACACCAAAAGAAATAGAAAAAAAGAAAAAAAAAAGGGAAAGATCTCACCAAAAAGACGCCTTGCAAGCATATCCAAGTGATAGCACGCTTCCCAAAAGAGGTGAGTATCTAAAGAAAGAAAGAAAAAGACAACCTATATGCACAAAGGGTTAGCACAAATGAGAACAAGATAAAATGCAACCCTCACTGGTTTTTTTTTTTTTAGTTTTTATGGCTTGTAATTTTTGCTTCACTCCAAACTAATCTACCACTGAAAAAACTTTCTTAATCTCCTCAGAAAATCAACATCATCATAAAAAATCATTGAACAATATATATACACATCCTGTACTGGTCAATTGCCACTCCGGCGAAAACCAGTATTCATCATCATCATAAGCAGGAAAAACAGGGCGGACTCACCAGTATCCAGCAAACCGAGAGAAGCGTCCCCAAAGCATCATCATCATCAAAATCACATCAAAAACTCATCAACAATATCAGTAAGCAGGGGAAAAATTAACCAAAGAAAGCAGTCATAGGCAACTGAGCAGAATAAGCAGCATAAAGGTGCAGGTAAAACAATGAAAGATCAGCATGCAAGCAAGTGAGAATCCCAGCCAAGTCATACCCTACCAAGAGTATATCTCCTACTCATCAAAATAAGCATGTAAGAGCAGGGGAGAGAGATATACTCAAGGGACGTAGCCTACTGGCCACGAGGGCCAGGCTCACTAGGTGAGCCAGGCTGATGTGGCGGCACGTCATATGCGAAGCCACTAGGGGGGCCGAAAAGGCCCCAACCACCGTCAAAGCCCGGCGGCCAACCATAGTGACCCCTGTAAAGATCCTCTTGCCAACTGGGCAAAGGATCAGAGGGAGTGTCCTCAGACTGGGAATACAGAGGAGCGAGGTGATCATGATGCACGTAGGGTAAGCAGGGTCTCCTCTAAAGTCACACTCGCCGGGCACACGATAATCGTACTGCCCGTACTCTGGGAAGCTGCGGAGCTCCCTACCTGGCTCGGAAGGACCTTGCCAGTAGGGGTAAGTGGGGAGATTTCCCCCCCCCCCCCCAAGAAGGAACAGGGTCGTGCTGAGGCGGCTAATTAAGGTAGTTCACAAGGGGAGCAATCTCTCCTCTATCCACAACTGAGTCATAGAGGGCCTGCTGCTGCAGATGGTGGCCCTGCTGTGACTCAAAAATTACTTGCAACTGCCTAGCTATATCAGATAGCTCAAATGTACCTATGGGTTGCTGTGCACCCGCCTACTGCTGCTGCTGCCCACTACTAAGCCTCTCCTCCAACTCCTCCTG
This sequence comes from Chenopodium quinoa, assembly GCF_001683475.1. Taxonomy (NCBI): domain Eukaryota; kingdom Viridiplantae; phylum Streptophyta; class Magnoliopsida; order Caryophyllales; family Amaranthaceae; genus Chenopodium; species Chenopodium quinoa. The sequence continues at coordinate 1,901,696 of NW_018743783.1, forward strand.
TACTTCATCCTCTCCCTCTATATCGGGCACTCGCCCATTGTCTCTTAGGACTCTCCACACATAATCGGTGTCACGGGTGATGGAGGTAAGGTGGGGTTTGGGAATAAAGCAGTGGTGTTCCCCTCTCACAAGCCAACTATAATAGGTAGGGTTAGTGGTCGACAGGATAAAGTCGGACCTACGAAGCTATTCTAGGTCAAGGTAAATTTCACCGCTACTCCCTACAGGTGTGCAAAGAGGTAGCGTATCGGTGTGCCCCAATATAATGGCCATCCTAGTGACCATTGCCCCGCAATGTATGTCTCCCGACCTCTTACTCTTAGAGATGGCTACACAAGTGGTTATGAAAAGAAAGCCCAAGTTAAGCCTACGGGGTTGCTCTCTCCTAGAAGCGATCCACAAAATACACACCTCCTCTTTAGATAACTTCCCTAGATCTTGCTTGCTAATAACTGAGTATCCTAATAAACGGTGCAAGATCCTAAGGGTTGGGTGGTACATCTCATTGGCAATGGATTTCCTTGTAGTGAATTCACTCCTACCAGAAACGTGACGCCACCAACTAGTCTCATTGTAATCTCTAAAGTTTTCATAAAGAGGGCGGTAGATGTCTGCTTCAGGGTGGAAATCTAGGGCTTGGTTGAATTGCTCTAAAGTCATCTCATGTGGAGTGTTAAAAAGTTGGAATTTAATCTTATAAACATCGTTATCCAGATCCAAGGTATCTACAGAAAAGGAGGAGAAGAACTCTAAACATGGCTCTAAATAAGTCATGAAGGAGGAGTTAACAAAAGATCCTATCCTCAAATTCTCAAAAAGAAACCATAGGTCATCATTTATTCCCAATTTCGTTATATCCCCTCTATGGTAGTGCCTTGAAGGTCTGAATTTCCGCTTTTTCATATCATTGTAAATAGAGTTATGGCTTTTGTTGATGAATTTTAGGGCAGGAAGAGTGTTTGAAGTGTTGGAATCAGGGTTTTGGGACGATTGTCCCTAATTTGTGGTTTTCCTCTTTTTCCCAATCCTCAAAGAACTAATGACTACTCTCTCATTTTTTTTTCAATACAAGCCAACTCCGGCTAATTCCAACCATAACCTCCATAAACTACAATATACCTGTTTTACAGCAATAATAACCCAACAACAACCAAATATGTCCACAAATCTAACAACAATTTTCAATTATAATCAACAATATCCGGCAATAATCAATAATAAACAACAAAACTCCACAAATAATTAGCAGTATCTCAATACTAACCAAAGGTAATCAAAATCTTTGCTTCAAAATAAATCAAAAGATATAAAGAGAACAATGAATTCGAATACCTAACCCTTTTGTGCAAAAATTTGTTGTTTTTATGGACTTGAAGAACCGGATTGGAGGGATGTTGCTGCAATGTTCTTTTCGTTGAACCTTTAGGATGAAATTGATTTGATGCTCGTGATTTGATGATGGCGCGGTGGTGAGATGGTGAAGGCGCGGCCGCGGTGATGATGATGGTGAAGGAATGACCTTGAAGCTTGTTTGATGATGGTGGAGATGGATTTAAGAGGTGCAGAAGTTAGGGTTTGTTTGAGTTTTAGAGAGAGAGAGAGAGAGTGTAAAGGAGAGTTTTTTGAGAGTGAGAGGGGAGATAAGGGGTTTCACGGTTTAGGGTGTTTTTTTTCCCTTTTTTTTTATTTTTTTTACGGAATTTAACCGGCCACGCCCGCTCCCGATACAGGCGCGCCCGCGTCCAGTACAGGCGCGCCCGCGTCCAGTACAGGCGCGCCCGCGTTAATGATCACGCGCCCGCGCAGTTAAGATCGAGGGTTTTGTAAACATTCTTCAGATGTGACGCCCGCACTTATAGAGGCGCGACCGCACCACTTGCAGACGCGCGGTATCTCCTCAGACGCGCACAAACCGCGCACCCTTCTGTTTTTTTTTCAAGTTTCAAGCACCAGAAATGGCGCGCCCGCGCCATTTTAAGCGTGGCCGCTTCTTCAACAGACGCACGGTATCTCCTTAAACGCGCACAAACCGCGTACCCTTCGGTTTTTTCCTTCAATTTCAGACCCCAGATGAGGCGTGCCCTCTCCGTATTTCGCGCGCCCGCGCCATCAGAAGATCTTGGACCGCTCCTTTGTCGCGCACAAACCGCGACCCTCACTGTCTTTTTTTTCAATTTACAGAACTGGGATTAGACGCGCCCGCGCCAAAACGTGCGCGCCCGCTCTTAATATCTTTCGCAGGTCTTTCATTAATCGCGCACAAACCGCGACCCCTATTACCTTTGCTCCGAATTGGATCTCTAACTCTCAAAATATTTCAATTTTGCTTCAACTCTTTTTTTTCTCTAAAACACATTTGACAACACCTACATCACATTAGATCAAGAAAAGTGTTAGAGAGATTAATTTAAGCGGTTAAAAAAAAATAGAATCAAAAAGTTTAGAAACCGGGTTGCCTCCCGTAAGCGCTTCTTTAACGTCACTAGCTTGACATCCTTCACACGAAATCATGGTGACTTGAAAACATCAATGAGTGATATATTTTTCGGCTTCTTAATTGGTTGACCCTCGTAGTACAGCTTGAGACGGTGCCCATTCACTTTGAATGGAGGGTATTCGTCATTGAATATCTCGACTGAGCCATATGGAAAGACTTTAGATACTTTGAATGGACCGCTCCATCTAGACCTCAATTTTCCGAGGAAGAGCTTGAGTCTTGAATTGTAGAGTAGGACCTTTTGCCCTTCCACAAACTCCTTCTTGGAAATTTGAGCGTCATGCCATGCCTTGGTTCTTTCTTTGTAGAGGCTTGCACTATCATAGGCATTCATTCGGAGCTCTTCTAGCTCATGAAGATCTAGCATCCTTTGTTCACCCGCGGCATGGAGATCAAAATTGATTTGCTTAATGGCCCAATTTGCTTTATGCTCCATTTCAACCGGGAGATGGCAATTCTTCCCATACACAAGCTTATAGGGCGTTGTCCCAATTGGAGTCTTAAAGGCAGTCCTGTAAGCCCATAATGAGTCAACGAGATAACTAGACCAATCCTTCCTTGTTCTAGCAACGGTCTACTCGAATATGACTTTCAACTCCCTATTTGTGACCTCCGCTTGACTACTTGTTTGGGAGTGGTAAGCAAGGCCTTGCTTGTGTGATACACCATACTTTGAAAGAAGCTTGTGGAATGTATGGTGCTTGAAGTGTGAACCTCCATCACTTATGATTGCCTTAGGAACACCGAATCTTAGGAAGATGACTTTCTTGAACAAATTGACAACCACCTTTGAGTCATTGGTGGGAGATGCCACGGCTTCCGCCCATTTGGAAACATAGTCAACGGCAACAAGAATGTGTCGGTTCCCTTGAGATGAGATGAAAGGGCCCATGAAGTCAATTGCCCAAACATCAAAGATTTTGAGCCCAAGGATCGGATTTTGAGGCATCTCGACACGCCTTGAGATGTTTCCCGTCCTTTGGCACCTATCACATGTCTTCACAAAGGACCAAGCAACCTTGAACAAATTCGGTCAAAAGAGCATCGATTGCAAGACTTTAGAGGCGGTATTTTGGGCACTCATGTGTCCACCACAAGGGGATGAGTGGCACATTGAGAGCACACTTTGGAATTCTTCATCGGGAACACACCTCCTCAAAAGCCCATCCACCCCTCTTTTCAACAACGTTGGATCATCCCATATGTATTTCTTGGCTTCATACTTAAGCCTTCGTTGTTGTTGAGAAGTGAAAGTTGGTGGTATATCACTACATGCAAGGTAATTGACGATGTCGGCAAACCAAGGGGTTTCCTTGGCATCAAGAGCATATAGCACATTGTCCCTTAAAGCATCTTCAATCGGAAGGTCGTCTTCAATCATTCTTGTGCTTCCCAATCTTAAAAGATGATCGGCTACCACATTCTTGGCTCCCTTCTTATCTCTTAATTCCAAATCGAAGTCTTGAAGGAGCAAAACCCATCTCAACAACCTTGGCTTTGCCTCCTTCTTGCTCATCAAGTACTTAAGAGCCGAATGATCGGTGTACACTATTGTCCTAGACCCAATGAGATAGGGCTTAAACTTCTCAAAATCATGAACAACCGCTAGGAACTCCTTCTCGGTTGTGGTGTAGTTCCTTTGCGCAATGTTGAGAGTCTTGGACAAATAGGAAATCACATGTAGCCTACCCTCTTTTCGTTTCCCTAGAACCGACCCAATGGCCTCATCACTTGCATCACACATTAATTCGAATGGTAGTGACCAATCGGGTCCTTGGACAATCGGAGCGGAATACAAGGCTTCTTTCAACCTAAGAAAAGCACTCAAACAAGATTCATCAAATACAAAATCTTCATCTTGTTGTAGAAGAGATGTGAGGGGCTTAGCAATTAAAGAAAAGTCCTTGATGAAGCGGCGATAAAAGCTGGCATGACCAAGGAAAGACCTCATTTCTCTCACATTTGTGGGAGGAGGAAGCTTCTCAATCACATCAACTTTTGCACAATCAACTTCGATGCCCGATTGGGAGACCTTATGGCCAAGCACAATACCATTCTCCACCATGAAGTGGCATTTCCCAATTGAGCACCAAGTTGGCATTCTCACATCTTTCTAGACAACGAGATAAATTCAAGAGGCACATCTCATATGTACCTCCGCCCACAGAAAAATCATCCATAAAAACCTCCATCTCTTCCTCAATCATGTCACTAAAAATTGACATCATGCATCTTTGGAAGGTAGCCAGAGCACTACAAAGACCAAATGGCATCCTACGGTAGGCAAAGGTACCGTAGAGGCAAGTGAAAGTGGTCTTTTCTTGATCCTTTGGGTCTATTGGGATTTGGAAGAATCCCGAATAACCATCAAGAAAGCAATAGAATGCATGCTTTGTAAGCTGCTCAAGCATTTGATCAATAAATGGTAATGGAAAATGGTCTTTGGAAGTATTAGCATTCAATGGCGATAGTGAATACACATACGCCAACCCGCCACAAGGCGGGTTGGGACCAATTGTTGCTTGTCATTGACCATTACCGTCATCCCTCCCTTTTTAGGCACTACTTGAACCGGGGACATCCAATCACTACGAGCGATTGGATAGATGATCCCCGCTTCAAGCAACTTAGAAACTTCCTTCCTTACAACCTCTTGCATGGAAGGATTAAGTTTCCTTTGCCTTTGCCTACACGGCTTAGCACCCTCCTCCAAATCAATTTTATGCATGCATAGAGAGGGGCTTATACCCTTGAGGTCCTCAAGGGTATAACCCAAAATCTTTCTATGCTTTTTCAAAACATTGAGCAATAGGGAGGTTTGCTCATCCGTGAGGCTTGCATTGACATTGACAGGGAAAGATTCATTTGCATCTAGGAAAGCATACCTCGTAGAGGTTTCAAGTCTACCTTCGGTGCTCCCTACCATTGGAGACCTCTCCCTCTTCCGCTTGGAAGACTTCATAAGTTGGGAGTATCTCTTGGTCGGTAAATGCTTCCACTTTGTCATCAAGCATCTCCTCATATACTTGCATCTCCTCCTTTTGATCACCTATCTCATTATCACTCAACAAAACATTCTCAAGTGGATTGTTAGAGGCATGCACATGAGGGTATCGAAATTCATTCATCAAATTTTCAAAAGTATCTACCCTAAAGCATTCATTACTTGCAGAAGGTTGTTTCATGACGTTGTTCAAATCAAATTCAATAGAGTCATTATCAACCTTCAAAGTCATTTTACCTTCTTTAACGTTAATGATTGTTTTAGAGGTAGCTAGAAATGGTCTACCCAAAATTATAGGAATCCTCTCATACTCATCATTCTCTAGAACATAAAAGTCCACCGGAAATGTGAACTTACCAACTCTAAGGGGAATGTCCTCAACTTTCCCTATGGGCAATTTAGTGGACCTATCCGCTAGTTGGAGGGTGATGTTGGTAGGTGAAAGGCTTCCTACATTGAGCTTTTGGTAGACCGAGAAGGGAATAAGACTTACACTAACGCCCAGATTGCACAATGCCATTCCTAAGTGAATCTCATTGATGGAACAAGGAATGGAAAAACTACCGGGATCTTGCAATTTTGTTGGAAGCTTGCTAGAGAGAATGGCACTACAATTTGCGATCAAGTTTACGGTTTCAACTTCTCTCTTCCCATTCAATAGGTCTTTTAGGAACTTAGACTAGTGGGGTATCTCCTTCATGGCATCCACAAAAGGTATCGAAACATGCAAACCTTTGACTACTTCTAAGAACTTTCCAAATTAGGCATCAAGCCTAGACCTAGCAAACCTTTGGGGATATGGCAATTTCTCATTCCTAGGTTGTCGATTTAGGGGCAAAAGTGTTTGATCTTTGTTACTCTCTTTTGTTGGCTCCTTCTCTTTTTGCTTCTCACCCCTCTCATTTTCTTTTTCTAGGACCTCACTCTCTTTAGGTGGCTCATCCTCATCTTCTAGTTCTACCCTCACATTGGAACTCTTCTCATCATTTGACTCACTCTCAAGGACTTTCCCGCTCCTAGTAGTGATAGAATACATAGGTTTGAGGTTGAAACCTTGACTAGGAAAAGAGGAAGAGGAAGATGGGGAGGATGAAGAACTAGGTTGGGCTATTTGAGAGATTTGGGTCTCTAGCATTTTCATATGTGCCTTGATTTGCTTCTTTTCCTCCTCTTGGCTTCTGTTAAAGCTCTCTTGATTCTTGATGAATGCTTGAAGCACGCCCATCATAGAATCCGGAGCGGCTTCCATTTGAGGAGGAGGTTAGTTCGAATTTTGGGCTTGCGGTCTCACTTGCTCAAAACCGGGAGGTCTATTTTGAGGCCTTCCATTTCCGGAACCCTGATTGGAATTAAAACGTTGTTGGTTGTTGGAATAGTGTTGTTGGTTTTGATTCTAATAGGGCCCTTGGTTTGAGTAACTTCTTCCATTGTAATAGGAAGAGTTTCCCCTACCTTGGCCTTGGTTATCATAACCACCACCACTTTGATTCCATTGATTTTGATTCCAACTTTGGTTTTGATTCCAACCACGGTTTTGGTTTTGATTCCAATTTGGCAGCATTCCAACATTTCCCTCACGGGGCACAAAATTCATGGCATTAACATCTTCAACATTATCATTATTTTCATGGGGAGGGGGACCTTCACTTATGGACATACATTGTTGAGAATTATGATCATAGTTTCCACATATATCACAAAACATACAACCGGGAGGCATAGCATTGTAATTAGAAGGAGAAGAAGTACATGGCCTCCCTTGGTAGAAGGGGAGGAACTTTGAGAATTTGTCTTCATAAACTCTTCCATTTGCTTAGCCATTTTGGCCATTTGGTTCGAAAGGTTGGTGATTGCATTTGTTTGCTGTATGGATTGCACCGTACCTTTGCTAGAAGTGGCTTCCCTCTCACCTTCCTACCAATCCTCATAATTGCGCACAACATCTTCTATGATACTCTCCACTTCATCTTCCCTTTTGTTCATGATTGGGCCTCCGGCTCCGGCATCAAAGATACTCTTGCTTTGAGGGGAGAGTCCTCCATAGAATGTTTGGGGAACTTGCCAATTAGGAATCCCATGGTGTGGGCATTGCCTTTGTTACTCTTTGAATCTCTCCCATGCCTCACAAAGAGACTCTCTTGAAAGGAATGGTGTCCTTCCAACAAGTGTATTATTCTGATAGAGGGTTCAGAATTATATAGAGCTAATTCTTCAGTAAGGTCAAGTGACCGGAATGCCTAGGTGGAGGTTGCTTTCGATTAGTAATATTAAGGAATAATTAATATTACAGCTTAATCTTAACTGAACCCTTCGGGTCGAACCCAATCGAATAACCGATCCGAGACGACGAATTAATCCGAAAGGATTTAATGAGTCGACAGAGTTTTACAAATACAGACGTCGAATATCGAGCCTAGGGCGTCGAGGCCGAGCGTCGCAAAATCACAAGTGACAAGTACGAGCGTAGCCGTGGCATCACAATGGTCTAACCATGTGGATGCTAGGCTAGTTCGAGCTAGCATGCACCTAGCATGGCTAGGCGCAAGCCTAAGCACACTAGGTGTAATAGGCGCACCATCGCTGGCACTAGGTGCTGGCGTGCGTGCGTGCCTAGCATGGCAGCACCATCGCTAGCACAAAGTACTAGCATGGGTGCTTGCCTCGCATCACAGCACGCTGGGCGTGTGCGAGTGCCTAGGCACCATCGCAGGCCACACGCACCAAGCCCAGCCATTGCAATGCTGAGCCTATGCGTATGTGCGTGTGCTTGTGCCTAGGCCTATCGAACCATCGTAGCACGCAGCCCAGGCACCATCGCAAGCCTAGCACCACGCACAGCACCATCCCAATGCCAAGGGCTTGCGTGCGTGCGTGTGCATGTGCACCATCGCCCAGCACGCACGTTAGGGCCTTGCATGCTTAGGCACGCTGTCTGGGCTGGCTGTGCGTAGGGTGTGAGTGACTATGCGTATAGCGTGTGCGAGGGATTGCGTGGGAGTGCTGGGGGCCAGTGCCAACATTGCGTGTACCAGCGCCCAGCACTAGCACGCAGCACTAGCGCCAAGCATCACCCAGCACCAGCACGCACTGCCTGGCTGGGGATGTTAGGCAGCTGGGCAGTGCTAGCTGGCTGCCAGCCAAGCAGCCATGTGCCGGTTTTGTGCTTGCTTGTGGGGACCAATCAAGGGGGCTTGGGGGGCAAGGCAAATGGTCCCCCCCACCATATTTTGGCCATCACTCATTAGCATGTGATTGTGCCACTTGTCGCAATGTGATTAACTTATTATTTATTTAATTTGGAATTAAATAAATTATTGATTTTACCAACTCTCCCATATTGGTGGGAGATTGGAAATCAAGGGTGCATTTCCCTATAAATACCAAAGACTTGGGTATTTGGGAATACACAACCTTGAGTGGAATTAAAAGACAACTCTTGATTTGAGTAAACCTTGATTCGTAAAACTCATAGTTTTATTTGTCCGGGTCTCGACTAACCTTCGAGACTTAGGAAGCTCGGGTCGGGTTCGAGGGTACGATCCCGTTGGAGACCTCGTGTTTTCGTGGTTCAAGTAAGAGCTCATAGTAGAGCGAAGCACGCGTCAAAGGTATAATCTTTTATCCTTAATTATGTTTTAATTATGTTTTACTTATTAATTGCATTTATTATGGGGGCGGGTCTTGGCGGGTTTCTTTCCGCGTAGTGAGGGTCACTACGAAACCCAACATCGGTATCGGAGCCACGCTCCTTTTAATTTTTGCAATTATTGATTAATTAAGGTGTTTTAAAGTAAGATTTAAATTCTGGTTTTGTTTTTCTAATTAGATTAGAAGCTCGTTTTAATTAATTTTAAAACTCGTATTTTTATCGATTTGGCTGTCGAACCCAGATTTTGGCTCAAAAATAGTGATTTTTGGGTGGAATCGACATTCTGAAACAGATTCATCCCTCTTCGAAAACTGTCCAGCAGCCAAATTCGAACCAGAAACCCAAGTTTTTGGGGTTTTTTCGTTTTTCAACGAAAATTTTAAATCTTTTCAAGCCTTGATTAAATGCATTATTGCATCCCTAATCTAATGCTATTTTAAATATCCTTAAGCATAATTATGGAGTTTTAATTAGTGCTTTGGTTGATATGCCTTTTTCACATAAACTTGTTTTTTCACAAATTTTGCAAATTAATTGCAAGAATGTGTGAATGTTTGATGTCAATGTGTAATTTTAAGTTCCTAATATGTTAAAGTTCTAATATTTAAAGGTTTAAATGATTGTAACTCTAACCCTAAATTCCATATTGAAAAAAGTTTGGATTTTTCATGTTTGGTTGATTAAAATCCATGAAGTTCAAATACTTGTGAGTAAAAGTTGGAGAATTTTATCATTGTATGGTTAATTTTTCAAACTCCCATTTGTCAAATCCATTATTAATTTGCATATTGGAAAAATGAATTATGGACATAGCTCATTTAATTTTAAGCATAAAGAAAGACCTAAATTTGTTCAAAAATAAATTTTTGGATGATTTAGGCTTGTGCACCATTTAAAATTAAATTCATTTAAGTTAGACTTATTTTATTTTATTTTTCCTCAAATTGATTCTAAAATGTAATTTAGAATTAATTTTTGTCACACACAAATCGGAATTAAAATTCCGAGTGAAATGCACGCAAATCGATGCAAAACCGCAAGCGTCAGCAAGGCTAGTCGGGCTGCCCATCAGCCCACATGTAGGCTGCCCATGATGCACGCAAGGGCCATGCATCGATGCGTATGGCTATGTGGCAGGGAGGTTGCTGGGCGCAGCATTGCGTGGGGTTGTGGCTGGGCAAGGGCTGCCTGTGGATGCTGGCTGGCAACATGCTAGCAGGAGCCAGCCCAGCGCGCCATATGCTAGCAGGCAGCTGATACTAAGCAGCAAGGATTGCTGGGCACAGCAGAGCAGCACCACGCACCATGGCGCAAGGCGATGGGCTGCCTAGCAGCCATGGTGCCACCCTCTAAGGGTTTCAGTGGGACGTTCTTGCTTAATGTTTGAGCTATGATTTTGCAATTTTTCCAATTTTAATAATTTTAAGTAATTATTTTAACGAGGTTAAAACCTCGATTTTTCGGTTTACAAAATTTGACAAATTATGGGTTATGCCGACTTAATTAATCGGATTAATTAAGTATGGATGCGGAATTTAGTGGGAGCTTAGTTAATTACGTGAGCAATTTGCTTTTAGAAATAATGAATGGATTAACCACCTAAGTTAGTTACTAGTTTTGCGTGTTTAATTTTGTATTTTGTAATTTGCATGGGCCATTCACAAATAGTGAATGGGTGAATGGAAGATTATTTTCAAAACAGGTTATTCAAAATGGCAACTAGTGGGGCCCGACTAGGATAGAAAATACGGACTGCGTTCCGTTATGTATTTTTGTAAATCTAAATACAGTCTGCGAACCGTTAAGTATTTTTGTACTTTAGATTAATCTTAGTCGTACTAGCTAGTTATTTTATTTTGGCCAAGATGTCTCAAGACGGCGTTTCGATGAAGACAAGCCAAGATGAAGACCCATGGAAATTGAAGATTTCAAGGGGTCATGCTAGTTGCCAAATGCATCAATTTATGCTTTATATATTATTGTTATATATGAATGTTAGATGCATGTCTACGATTTCTACATGTTGCGACGATTAGTTAAGTTTACTTAAATCAAACCAACATAGAAACCCTAGGTCCCTTAATAATATTGAGCTAAAAATTTGTCGTTCCAAGAACAACACTTACCGAACTACTGCACGTATGTGATGGGCTACGCCAAAGCGAGGCATCGCTACTTCCCTAGGAACGTAAGGTATACCAGGTATACAAGTTGTCTTGGTTAAGCTCAACGATATCAGTAAGGAGTCCTTAGATGTCGTGGCAAAAGAGATAAAATGTCTAGGATGCATTAGATGCGACATTTTATCAAACCGAGAGTAGCTTGGAGCTATTAGCAATTGGATTGCTTACCTTAAGATATTTAATGATTAAGACAAGCCAAAGCATGCTTAACCATTTCTTGATCTTTGGGATCTCGGAATCATTTTATTCTCTCCCAAAAGGGACAATTTAATAATGCGTGGATAAAATGCTCAATAAGATTGAAAATATGCATGAACGCTTTTAAATTTCAACTTATTGATTTATGAATGGTTTTTCATTTAAAATTCTTTCAATTGTAGAACAATGTCTGCAAGTAACTCAAAAAACAACCAAATGTGCCCGGAACTCCCAGAAAAGTTGGCCTTTTCTTTAAACTTGGTCAACTTCAAGGAATGGGAGGAGGAACTCAGGAGAACTCTCCGAAATTGTTCCTTGGAGTACACTCTTGATACTCCCATTCCAAGCTTCTTTGCCAAAGGGATCATGACCGATGAGGCTCATCAAGAATGGTCTTCTAGCTAATTGCAAAAAGGTCTCATGACTTATGGCAAATTCCATCCCGGAAGATTGGAAGGAAACCCTTTCCTCCCACCTTCCGGACATGTTCCTCAAAGCACTTGAGGACGTTGTCAATGTAAGAGTCACCAAGAGTGACAATGGCAACTTTGATGGACTCGTGTTTGCCTTGACTAGGTCACTCTCAAACATGAGGATAAAGCCACCAAACGCGGGATGTCTTGCTAAGGAAAGGCGTCAGCTTTGGACCAAGGTCTACAATGCCAAATTGAGACCCGGCATGCCCCTCCGACCTCATGTGCTTGGAATGACTAGGCTCTTCAAACACATGCAGCTTCTCGGAATCTCATTGGAGGATGAGATGGAGGGGCATATCTTGCTTGCTTCGCTCCACTCGGGCTATGATGCACTTAGAGTGCATATAGCTGCAGGAAAGGAGACACGCTCCTTAATGGAGGGGGTGCAACTACTCAGCCGAGCCACCGCATGTGGAATGACCGAGAGGCCCTTAAGAGCAAGGAGAAGGGAGTTCAAGAAGGTCAAGGAGAAGATGCGTTGCTTCTATTGTGATGGGCAAGGCCACTTCAAGAGAGAATGCAAGCTCTTTAAGGAAGAAGAGGAGAGGAATGGAGCATCTGCCTCAGGTATCTTCCTAAACACTTGTGAATTAAGCTTATCATAGGTATTGGATACCAAGTATGTCTCACTTTATGTTGCCTTTTTAGGGACCAAGTGAGAAGCTTATCAGGTGTTGGTGCATGGACAAGTAGACGGCGAAGATGGTTTTCGGTCGTGCTTGCATGCACTATTTTGTCTATGACATGTAATTAAACTAATCCTAGTTTTCATCATACTTTTGAACATACTATGATCTATGGTGTTGGACACCTAAGTATTTTTGTAAGACTTTGACAATAGTTGTTTCAAAATTGTCTTGCAAATATATGTTCAATGGAAATTGCATGTTTTTACATATGATTAGACAAAAGTTGATACCGATAACTAAGACATCTAAGAATTCAACTTCGTTAACAAACATTAGTAGATATGGTTATATCTACTTAATACATCTGAATCCTTTGACAAAGTCAAAGAATTTCAGAAAGAAGTTGAAATCAACTTGACAAGAAAATTAAAGCACTTCGATCGGATCGAGGTGGCGAATATTTGAGCCATGAATTCGACGATCACTTGAAAGAAAATGGTATTCTTTCAGAGTTGAAACCTCCCGGAACTCCTCAATGGAACGGAGTGTCCGGACGGAGGAATCGAACCTTGTTAGACATGGTTCGATCAATGATGGGTCTTAGTGAACTTCCTATCCCTTTCTGGGGACATGCGCTACAAACCGCGACACTAACACTGAACCGCGCTCCGTCAAAAGCTGTTGAAAAGACTCCATATGAATTATGGACTAAGAAACCTCCTAGGTTGTCTTTTCTCAAGATTTGGGGATGCGAAGCATATGTCAAGCGATTAATTTCGGACAAACTTCACCCCAAATCGGATAAGTGCTTCTTTGTGGGATATCCAAAAGAAACCAAAGGGTATTACTTCTACAATAAATCCGACAACAAAGTGTTTGTTGCTCGTGATGGTGTCTTTTTGGAGAAGGAACACCTTTCCAAAATGACAAGTGGGAGGAAAATCGAACTCGACGAAGTTCGAGAGGACGAGCAACAATGTCAACCTGATAAAACTGACAATCTAAGTGCTTTAGAAGCAGCTGATAAGATTGGTCAGAATCAGAGAGACAATGTAAATGTTCAACCTATTACCCTTCGTAGGTCGCAACGACAAAGATCTCAACCAGACAGATACCTTGGTATTGTCTTAACCGATGATCAAGACATCCTAGTTATGGATGGAGATGAGCCAGCGACATACAAACTAGCTATGACGAGCCCCGACTCTGCTAAATGGAAAGAGGCCATGAAATCTGAGATGGACTCCATGTCTTAAAATCAAGTCTGGGACTTGGTGAATTTGCCCAAGGGTTACACACCTATTGGTTGCAAATGGATCTTCAAATTGAAGACAGACAAGGATGGAAATGTATTGATATACAAGGCTAGACCGGTGGCAAAATGTTATAGACAAGTCCACAGGATTGACTATGATGAAACTTTTTCACCGGTTGCAATGCTAAAGTCTGTCCGGATTATTCTAGCGATTGCTGCATTATTACGATTATGAAATATGGAAGATGGATGTCAAAACCGCCTTCCTAAATGGGATTTTGGAAGAAACTGTGTACATGACACAGCCAGAAGGTTTTGTCGATCCGAGCAATGCTGGAAAGGTTTGCAAGCTCAAGAAGTCCATTTATGGACTAAAGCAAGCTAGCAGGAGTTGGAATCTGCGATTTGATGAAGCCATCAGTAAGTTTGGTTTCATCAAGAATCCAGATGAATTTTATGTATACAAGATAGTCAGTGGAAGTGACATCGCATTCCTAGTCCTATATGTCGATGACATACTGCTCATTGGAAACAGCACAAAATTACTGGAGTCCGTAAAGGGCTGGTTGGGAAAGTGCTTTTCAATGAAGGACTTAGGAGAGGCACTGTACATATTGGGCATCAAGATCTACAGGGATAGATCTAAGAGGATGATTGGATTGAGCCAGAGTACTTACATTGATAAAGTACTGGCACAATTCAACATGGAGAATGCCAAGAGAGGGCATCTACCCATGTCCCATGGCGTAACTCTCAGCAAGAAACAGTGTCCACAGACACCTGTTGAGCGAGAGAGAATGGATCAGATTCCATATGCTTTGCTAATTGGGTCGATCATGTATGCCATGATATGTACCAGGCCAGATGTCTCGTATGCCTTGAGTGCTACGAGCCGATACCAATCAAACCCAAGAGAGGCGCATTGGACTGCAGCCAAGAATATCCTGTAGTACCTGAAAAGGAACAAGGATAAATTCCTGGTTTATGGTGGCCATAAAGACCTGGTTGTTTAAGGTTACACCGACGCTAGCTTCCAGACTGACAGAGACGACTTCAAGTCACAGTCAGGTTACATATTCTGTCTGAATGGAGGAGCGTTTAGCTGGAAGAGTGCCAAGCAGAGCACAAATGCAGACTCTACAACTGAAGCCGAATACTTGGTTGCTTCAGAAGCTGCTAAGGAGGTTGTTTGGATTCGCAAGTTTGTCAGTGAACTTGGTGTTGTACCCTCCATCAAGGGTCCGATAGATCTCTACTCTGACAAAAATGGAGCTATCACTCAGGCTAGAGAGCCGAGAGAGCACCAGAAGGTCAAACATGTCCAAAGGCGATTTCACATGATAAGGGAATGGAAATCCAAAGGTGAAATCAGAATTTGCAAGATCGACACTCATGATAATGTGGCCGATCCTTTGACTAAACCTTTGCCTCAAGTGAAACACAACAAGCACATTGAGGCAATGGGAATCAAGCACATCGGAGACTGGCTTTGAAATTCCCTGTACATGTGCTTTACTTAAACTGGTTGTTTTAATGTAAGACACTGTATCGAAACCATTCATTAATGGAGTAATTAATTTTTGTGCAAAATTATTTTTCACTCCATTGCTATTTAATTGTGGTTTAGAATTAAATAATGAGTCCATTCGATTTATGGAAATATTCAAAACAGGGTATCAAGACCATGTCTTGGATAAAGAAACACCTGTTAAGTAAGCATTGAATATTTAAATCGACAATTATCCCTAATCGAGGTCATCTAACTGATGGACGATTGATGACCACCACAGATTAATGTGTAGTATGATTTACAGCACCGTTTCTTGTGCTGCAAGGACATGATGGTCATAAATCATTTGCACAGGTGCCAGTTTGGAACTGCACTGGATCGACCTATGAGAGTACTTTAAGAGATTCAAAATTGTCATAAGTACATTTCTCATTATAGCTATCGGAACTCGTTTCCTCGACCATGAGCATTGTGAAGTTTTCTTGTTTGAGAACTAGTCTCTTTGATGTTGCCAAATGTCTGCCGTAACTGGGGATCATAACGGGAACACTCGAGAGATTAGGTCCTCTTAGTAAGAGAAACTTACAATGAAAGACTGAGAATGTCCCCTACCAAAAATAGGGAATATGTCTTTGTTGTTTACAAGGTCGCTCGATGAGCGAGACTGTGAAAATGCATGGCCGTGCTCAGATGGATTTTAGAAATCATCTGCTTATTGACAGTCGAACTCGGAGATCGAGAAACACTTTTGAACGTAATAAGGATGACCATGAATCTTACCTTATAGTTCACGAAGAGACATTAAGCGACATAGGAAATGGGCTATACACTATATGCACACTTGTCCGGAAGGACAAGTGGGAGCACTACACGAAACCAGCAAATTGGCAACGGTTCAAACCCCCCCAAAGGCAACGGTTTTGAACCGTTGAGTATTTGAGGGTTGCCAAATTCCAAAAAAATTGGCAACGGTTCAAAACCGTTGCCAACTCAAGCAATTGGCAATGGTTAACCGTTGCCATTGACCATGGCGACTTTTTTTTTGTTTTTAAAAGTAATTGGAAACGGTTAACCGTTGCCAATTGCTTGAGTTGGCAACGATTAACCGTTGCCAAAGACAATGGCACGCCTTTTTTTTTTTTTTTAAATATTGGCAACGGTTAACCGTTGCCATTGACCTGTATTTTTTTTTTTTTTTTTTTTTTTGCTGCACTAATATTGACCTATATTTTTTTTGGTTGCAATATTGTTATTAATAATAATAATAATAATAATTATTATTATTATTATTATAATATTAAAAATAATAATAATTATTATTATTATTATAATATTTATAATAATAATAATTATTAATATTATAATAGTAATAATAATAATAATAATTATTATTATTATTATTATATATGATAATAGTAACAATAATTAGTATTATTAATAACAAAACATAAATAATTAATAATAACAATCGCAAGAGATGATATAAATTAGAAAAATGTTTCATGTATAGTACATAATTAACAAGCTAAGGCTAGGATTGATGAAGAGATGATATAGTACAAAAATGTATGACGATATTGACAAATTAAATGTGATGTAGGTCGCCAACATCTCCTGAATTACATGGAGTTCCTCGCTCGTGTATGGAAGTCCCGTTTGCCCCTTGCAAAACTTAGAATACACAAAACGTGAGTTAGTAGAAGTGAATTAATAATAATTGGGGTTAGTTATAGGTGCCTAATGCTTGAGACTACAAGAAAAGAGCAAGTAAAAGGTTTTGGGACGCAATTTCAACCAAAATGGCTCAAGTTAGGCCATTTTGGCTACTATGATGCCTATTTTCTATATTTCTTATCTATTGAACTCATAACTAGTTAAAAAATGTCGTTATCACTTAGTTATAGGTGACTAATGCTTGAGATTACAAGAAAAGAGCAAGTAAGAGGTTTTGGGACGCAATTTCAACCAAAATGGCTCAAGTTAGGCCATTTTGGCTACTATGATGCCTATTTTCTATATTTCTTGTCTATTGAACTCATAACTAGTTAAAAAATGTCACTATCACTTAGTTATAGGTGACTAATGCTTGAGATTACAAGAAAAGAGCAAGTAAGAGGTTTTGGGACGCAATTTCAACCAAAATGGCTCAAGTTAGGCCATTTTGGCTACTATGATGCCTATTTTCTATATTTCTTGTCTATTGAACTCATAACTAGTTAAAACATGTCATTATCACTTATTTATAGGTGACTAATGCTTGAGATTACAAGAAAAGAGCAAGTAAGAGGTTTTGGGACTCAATTTCAACCAAAATGGCTCAAGTAAGGCCATTTTGGCTACTAGGATGCCTATTTTCTATATTTCTTGTCAATTGAACTCATAACTAGTTAAAACATGTCATTATCACTTAGTTATATGTCCCTAATGCTTGAGATTACAAGAAAAGAGCAAGTAAGAGGTTTTGGGACGCAATTTCAACCAAAATGGCTCAAGTAAGGCCATTTTGGCTACTAGGATGCCTATTTTCTATATTTCTTGTCTATTGAACTCATAACTAGTTAAAACATGTCATTATCACTTAGTTAAATGTGAATAATGCTTGAGATTACATGAAAAGAGCAAGTAAGTGGTTTTGGGACGCATACCTCTTCAAGCTGACGTGTGTCTGTACAATGACTCATCACTATGTCATACATGAATCTCATCACGTATAGGCCACAGTCAACTCCGTTTTCCTGTTGTGCGCACTAGCATGAGGAACAAAGCACATGAATCAAAATGCATAGCAAATAAGCAACATCTTAAGCATTGTTAAGTAAGAAAATCACAACATCATGGGTGAATTACCTTGGGTGCTTTCCATGTAGGACCTCGAGGAGATCGAGGATTTATCTTCTTCATGGTACTACAAAAAATCAAAGTAATAAGTTCAAATTTGACTAGTATAATCAATACATATGAGTTAAGATATGAAAATGAATAACAAGAAGTGAAACAAACTAGATGCTTACTTTTGCAGTATGGACCTTACGAGGCGCTTTCTTACTTGAGGTAACCGAGCAGAATCAAAGTAGAAGATTGTGTTACTGGAAACACAAATCACAAGTAGGGTCCAATGATAACTACACACGAGACAAACAAATCAATAGTTAGCCTATTACAACAAATAAACTGGGAAAACAAATGAACTTGACTAGCATAATTCAGACGTACTCCTCATAGTATGGGACGAATATGAACTTGTCTCCCGCACTCACTGATTGCCTGATACCCCGTTCAGCATAGTACAACACGTCAGCGGAGTTGCCTAAGATTCTAGCAGTGGACATCTGCTCAGGGCACAACCACCCAACTTGACAAGGAGATTCAAGCTCCCATATTTGCTCCTGGAGTTCTCTGCATGCATGATAATACAATGTTAATCGAAAACCAAACGACAAACACCACTAAACTGAATAATATAAATTGAGTACCAGTTGAATTACCTCATGGATATTTGAATGAGGGAAATGTTAAGCATTGCACCACTTAGAAATTCCTTCACATATTCTTTGAATAGCCATGCCGTTGCATCATCATCGTAGTGGAACATTTCCTTAGGAAGTTGGATTTGGATGGGGCTGTCATTAGGCAACACACAAACACGGTTGTGCAAATAAGCTAACTCCTGAGATAGCGATTGAAGCACCGTGTCTTCAACTAATGGAGTAGCTTGCGTAGCTGAACATCGTGAAGGGCTCTTCATCGACGCTTTTCCACTCACCGAGCCATATTCACTCATGTTCTTTAGCCCCTCCACCCTCTTCTTTGGAGTTTGGCTTTTCTTCGATGGCTAATAAGACAAATCATATAAATAGTTAGAAAATATTTCCATCCAACTCTTGGGAAGAAAAGATTAAATCGTGAAATCTAAATCTTAATTACCTGGTTCATCAACTATATCCAAGCAGATCGCCATTGCACAAAACTACCTTTTGCTGCCCAGAGTGTAGTGAACTCATCCTCCTCCACGAGCACAGGTATTAAGAACTCCTCAAACCCGGGAACCACAGAATGGATCCCGACAGAATAATGCTCAGGCAGAAGAGGTGGAATATGGACCGTACCTTGTTCGGCCGGTTGTGCACTACCATAGGCAACAACTTTCAAAGGTCCATCATATGATTCGCCCGGGTGAAGAAGTTCACAACGGGTCTCTTCCTGCACCAATTAGGAAGATACTTCATTTAAATATTCATAACTAAGTATCTTAGGTGTAATATAGGAGTTAAATCAAGCATTGAGCTAAAATCATGAAAAATGGGCAAGTTAGAACTCATTTAGGCCATTTCGAAACGTAAATACTCTAAATGAACCTAAAACTTGTGAAATTGCTTTTTTAGGTTGTTTCAAGCCATAAATATTCATAACTAAGTATCTTAGGTGTAATATAGGAGTTAAGTCAAGCATTGAGCTAAAATCATGAAAAATGGGCAAGTTAGAACTCATTTAGGCCCTGCCAGGAAGCTGCACGGCCGTGCTAGGAAGCTGCACGGCCGTGCCACTTCTGCACAGCTACTGGCAGGCTGCGCAGCTGCTGCACAGCTTCTGCGAGGAGGCTGCACAGCTGCTGCAGTGCTGCACAGCTGCTCCACAACTGCTACACAGCTGCACAGCTGCAGCCTCCTCGCTGTGTTGCAGCCTCCTTGAGAAGAAAGAGAAGGAGGAGGAGGAGAAGGAGAAGGAGAAGGAGAAGGAGGAGGAGGAGAAGGAGAAGGAGAAGGAGAAAGAGAAGGAGAAGGAGAAAGGAAGGAGAAGGAGAAGAAAGAGAAGGAGGAGGAGGAGGAGGAGGAGGAGGAGGAGGAGGAGGAGGAGGAGGAGGAGGAGGAGGAGGAGGAGGAGGAGGAGAAAGAGAAGGAGGAGGAGAAGAAAGAGAAGGAGAAGGAGAAGGAGAAAGAGGAGGAGGGGAAGGAGAAGGAGGAGAAGGAGGAGGAGAATGAGGAGAAGGAGAAGCAGACAACAACAACACATCACATCAACAAATTAAAGCAACACCAACAACACAACACAGCGAAGAAACACCATTTCACAGCGAACTTAACCATTTCACAACACAATCCAAAAACCAATATCATTATCCAAACAAGTAAGTAAAAAATCACCTGTAGAATAGGAAAGTCATGAGGTGTCAGAGTATCAAGCCCCCTTGAGTTCGCATGTGAAGGAGTACCAATCTGCAATAGTTTATTGATAGTGAAACATTAATTAGAACCGTACCCACGTAACTCAACATATCAAAACTTATAGAGTTGAATTCTAATCACGTACCTCCTCGCGTGCATTTATCTCCTGTTCTCCTTCTCTTCGTGGGTGGCTACTTGAGTTGGCCGGTGTTGTTGAGGAAAAGGGCAAGGTCGGCAAATTCATTTGCTTCGCCCATGCATTGAACTCTTCGCGCATCTCATTACACACTTGTTCTTTAATTGATGCCACTGTGGCATCGAAGTTCTGTGGCGAGTTCACACTTGCTCGGGATCTTCCAGATTTTGTATATTCGGGACCCATTACCTTCTCCCATCCTAGCAAGCTCCCCCCAGCACCTAATACCCGTCCTGGATGGTAGGGCTTTCCCATAGCCAAGGTGAAGGGATCCTTCTCTACCGTCGGGACGAGCTTGCCTTCAACAAGCTCTCCAGTGTACTCAAGATGTAGCAAAAACAAAATGGCAACATGAAGTAAGTGTTTATATAAAGTGATATACATGCAAATGAATAAAGTAGTTCACTAGTTCATAGTTGCTTACTAGCTTATTTGTCATTTCTTTGGTTTCCGGAGCCTTGATGGACCATTTTCCGGTCTTCTTGTCCCGCGAATGCATAGAGCAAAAGAAATCCCTAGCACGACTCACCAAAGTACTGGTCGTGGAGTCAGACGACGCTGTGGAGGACCCTAGAAGCGCAGTGGGGTATACTCCTTTACTCACCCACGTATCCCTCCATTCATCATACGTCATTGCTCCCATATGATGGTGGTATTGCTTTTGCAATGCATTCCTGGAATTCTGCTCCCTCATTTCCTACATAAAAAGATATATATGTTAGTTTCATTACTAATAAAAAAGACGATAAATTACAACACAATTTTCATCAGAGTTCTTTAAACTTACAATTTCTTCTTTTTTTACATTTTTGATGAACGAAAGCCTCCCAATCATCCTTCGATATGCTAGGCCATATTTGCCAAGGGAGTTTCTCTTCATCGATGACATGATCATCACTTCCACCTCCTTTCTTGTTCTTTTGTTTCCTCACAAGTTTCTTTGTGATAAACTGACGAACTAAGTTACACTTGAAGCTTCTGAATCTTGCCGCAAGTAAGGATTCAAACACCCTTCGCTTGGCGTACTCATTTGGAATGTTAAATAGACTCTGCAAGCACAAATAACAAACATTATTAGTTTGCCAATAACATAACAATAAATTGAAATTGTTTATAAATAATCACATCAAATCAAACTTACCCTGGTATCATTCCAAAACGTGTCAATCAAGCCTGTAGGTACATCGCTCATACGAAGCGTAATGGGGATTTTGCGCGCATAAATCCCAACTTGACCAGCATACTGACGACGCCATTTACCTGAGGGTTGCCCTACCCTGTCATACTCCAAGACCATAGGACCGACAGGTTTCTTGAAAGCTGTCGTCGGACCCCTCTGCTTTTTCTTCGCTGGTGCCTGCACCCCCCCTCCACTTTGATCCTCACAAAACGGCTCCATAATGGCATTATCGATTGGAGGCGCTTGCTCAGCTGCAATTTCAAAGTCATCTATCATCCTCTCCAATACATCTTGCGCCTGATCTTCTGGCTCACCCAAATCAGTTTCCTTGTTCACATCATGCGGCTGGTCCCCATCATTAGATGAATCATCTGAGTTAGATTCAACATCCTCAACTCGACCACGGAATCGATCGTCCGCCATTAGATGTTAAAACCTGTCATTACAAACATAACACGTTATTAGCTGCTGAATTGTAAGGTAAACTTATAATCACATATAAATTGCTGAATTATAATACAAATAAACATAGAAAATGGTGAAGCGAGTTACTTTATGTCATTTAAAAGAATATAAGAAAAATGGGAAAGTAATTCAACAATTTCATTCAGTTTCACCTAAAATGTGAATTTTTAATTCTTTCTACGCCTGCAATTCAAACTAACAGAAAATATACAGTACCTCAATCTAATATTCCTTCATCGTGGTCTGACCTCATGTAATTGGCTTGGTCGTCTATCTCATTTGGCACAACAGGTCTAGGAACAGCGAAAGGTGTCGAGTCATCAAAGGCATCATATTCTTCCTCATCCTCGACATCTCCAACGCCAAGGATTCTTCTTTTGCCGGCTAGCACAATAGACCATTTTGAGTCGGCAGGGTCAGATACGTAAAACACCTGCTTAGCTTGAGATGCAAGGATGAATGGTTCCGCACTATCATTCAGGTTGCCAAGATCTACAAGAGTAAAGTCATCAAATTTGACGTTACGCCTGATATTATCAACCCACTTACACCGGAAAAGAGCAATCGTGAAGTCACAATAATCAAGCTCCCATATTTCTTGAATTCGACCGTAGTATGATAACTCTGCATCAACGGGTGATTTATCCTTAGCACTTGCAAACTCCCTTGACGATGCCACAACCGTTACACCACTGTTTTGGGTCGAGGACGATTTCAAATCTTGACGCTCAATCCAAAATGTGTACCCATTTATGTCATATCCCTCAAATGAGCGAACATCATCCCTAGGACCATAAGCAAGCCACCTTACTGTAGCTGTGACACTCTCATCCATTCCACCCATCACTCGATCACGAAACCAACTCACAAACTTCTTATTGTGCAACTGCATCAGTGCCCTTTCACCTTTTGACGGAAACTCATCACGCAAACTAGCCATGTGCTCGTCTAAATATGGGTGAACATCTGCAACATGGTGCAACACATATAGGTGTGCTTGTAAGAACTTCTCTCGATCAGGTGACATTCGTTTCGACCCGATTGTGCCATGACCATCAAGTCTACCTTCATGTCGAGAAGTAGGAATACCAATAGGTTCAGCAACGGCTACATAGTCGGCCACAAAATTACCAATCTCCTCGGCCACGGTCCCTTGAATCATATATACTTCCTTCCGGGTGAGCCCGATTCCTAACTTTATCTTGCAATGTACCCATGTGTCTTTCAAAAGGATAGCACCACCTCAAGAACACTGGACCGCACAACTTAATCTCACGCACCAAATGAAGAATAAAATGCACCATTATGTCGAAAAACGAGGGCGGGAAGTACATCTCAAATTTGCACAAAGTCACAACCACATCCGCCTGTAAAGCATCAAGGGTACAAGGATCAAGCACTTTTCTACATATTGTATTGAAAAACGAACAGAGACTTGTAATAGCTTCCCTCACGTGCTTTGGCAAAATACCACGTATTGCAATTGGTAGAAAAACTTGCATCAGAACATGACAATCATGGGATTTCATACTTGTCATCTTAATTCTCCATTTAAGGATACAAATCTTTTCATGTTAGATGCGTACCCTGATGGAACCTTAATGCCATACAGACATTCACAAAACCTCCGTTTTCCTACCCTTGACAATGTGTAGCAAGCCAGAGGTAAATAGGCCTTCCCCTCTTTGGCTTTTCCCTCATTTTTCTTCTTCGACGCATCCGCGGCCTTTCCTTTTTCCTTGCTCTTCCCCTTTCCCTTTTTCGAACCCATTTCTTTTTCCTTTCCCTATTCCTTTCCCTTACTAACCCTTTGTTGAACCCACAATTCTGGACGCACCCCCATCTTTTCCAAATCTAAACGTGCACCCTTTCCGTCCTTTGTCTTGTTTTGAATATTCATCAGCGTTCCCACAAGAGCGTCACACACATTCTTCTCTATATGCATTACATCAAGACAGTGTCTAACGTCATGTTCTTTCCAGTACGGGAGCAACCAAAAGATTGATTCTTTTTTAAAGAGAGCCACTGATTCCCCTGCTTTTTCAGATTTCCCAAATACTGTTCGTACACCCTTAACCCGAGCGTAAACCTCCTCACCAGTTAGTGGCCTAGGAGCAGTCCCCTCTTCCACCGTCCCATCGAAAGCCTTTTTCTGCCGACGGTACGGGTGATCGCGCCTGAGCAGCCTTCTTGTCCTCAAATACACCTGTTTGAAAGAATGATCAAGGCGTCTGCTTGGCGTATCATCAATACAAATGGGACATGCTTTTTTCCCTTTATTCTTATACCCAGAAAAGTTGCCATATGCAGGAAAATCATTAACGGTCCACATAAGAGCTGCACGCAATGTGAACATCTCATTCTTATGAGCATCAAACACGGAAACCCCTTCGTCCCACATCTTTCTCAAATCATCAACCAATGGCGCAAGATACATATCTATGTCGTTTCCAGGTTGCCTTGGCCCCGATATCAAGAGTGAAAGCATTACATATTTCCGTTTCATGCACAACCAAGAAGGCAAATTGTAGATCACTAAAAGTACCGGCCATGTGTTGTACTGGGTACTAAGAGTGCCAAATGGATTCATCCCGTCCGTGCACAAACCAAGCCTTAAATTTCTGACTTCATCACCAAATTCCCCAAACTTCATATCAAGGTTCTTCCATTGCGGGGAGTCGGCTGGGTGCTTCAGCATTCTGTTTTTCTTTCTTCCCTCTGCATGCCACCTCAAGTTTTTAGCGTCTTTTGGTAAAGAGAACAGACGCTTAAACCTTGGAATTATGGGAAGATACCACAACACCTTAGCAGGAGGTCCCTTCATACCAGCATTGCAACTCTTGCGCTTGTAGCGCGACTTCTTGCATCTTGGACACTCCTCCAATTGTTCATATTCATTTCGGTAAAGAATACAATCATTAGGACATGCATGTATCTTCTTATACTCCAAACCAAATGGACACATGAGCTTCTTATCGTAATAGTAAGACTTAGGAATTTCATTCCCATCGGGCAACATCTCACTTAACACGCTCAACAAGGAAGTAAAACTACTGTCCGTCCACCCATGCTTCGACTTAATGTTAAAAAGAGTTAGCACGGCTGATAGTTTGGAGTATTTTTTGCACCCAGGATACAAAGGCTTTTTAGAAGCCTCCGATAATGACTCAAACACGTCACCTTCAAAACCACGCATCATCTCATCCACACATTCATCCTCAACCTCATCCACATGATCATCCTCAAATCCCTCCTCAGCACCATCATCAACAATATGTTCATCATTCTTGTATTCCTCGTCCACACGGATATCATTGCTTCTATCATCATGCACATCATACACAATAACATCCCCACTGTACTCTCCTTCTTCACCATGCCAAATCCATACATGATATTTAACCCTAAACCCACGGCAAACTACATGATCTCTAATGATATCAACACTATTGACCACCTTCACATTATTACAATCAACACAAGGACAATAGAGGCACTTGAAACCCATTCTGCGCTGATAAGATGAAGCCGTCTCGCAAAACTCTTGAACCCCATGAAAGAATTCCAATGTATCACGTTTACCATACATCCATCCACGATCCTTCTCCATTAAGTAAATTGTCTCTAAACATGGCAACATATTATGAATAATAATGTATAATTGCTACATCTACTATATATATAAATTAAATTCAAACACACACCATGCATATAACTTTCATATACATACACAAATGAATATATGCTTCCAAAGGGTCCTTATCACTCCAACCTAACCCATCCTTGAACGTTTACTCTCACTAGTGAATGTATGTCAACTTTCCGATTTTAAGGAAAATCCGGCAGCATTTCCCCCCAGTTCTCCAAGTACACGACGTAGGTAATTACTTACCCACATATGTACCCAGAGAACATGGTGATCGAGGAAATGGTAAGCCAAGATGTTCCTTAAAATCGAAAAAAAAGACATACATTCACCACCTAAGTGAGAGTAAACGTTCAAGAATAGTCCCAACCGGGGACTATTCAAGACTTTCTCCTAATGAGAAAGCCTTGAACGGGTATCTAGGCATATGATGATGCAAACATTTCATATATTTATTGTTGTATTTAGTTTGTCATTATATAATACACAAATCTAATAGCTAGCATGAAAAAACGTTTATTAAAACAATAATAGAGAGAAAGAAATATTTATAGCTTAGAGAAGTTTATAATTCATACCAACACAATGGATTTATTTTTTCTAACTTCCCACTTGAGCTAAAATTAATGTGTAGTCTTCAAACTTAACTATCTAGCTTCAACTTCAATTCACATATGAACCTATAAAACGCAAAAAGAAAAAACAAAACAAAAAACAAATTAAAAGTTAGTAAGTATGTATGAGAAAAGGATAATAAATACAAATAGGGACATATGATTAAAGAGAACGAGAAAATGGAGATAATCTAAAGTTAGCAAGCAAATGTGAAACTATGTATGCCCCCCCCCCTAAATGGTTCATTCTAACACCCCCCCCCCCTAAGGCAATAACAATACTCTTATTATTATATATGCATCAATATAAAATTAAGGGCAAAGTCCATTAAATCAAACAATTAAATTAGACAAATTTAATTTAGACTTAACTATAACATATTTTAATTCACAACTATAAATCTACCACAACTATAAATCTACCATACCATTAAATCAATAATGCTTAATATAAAGAGTACTTTGTATAATTGTATGTCATGAATAATGGGTTTTGAAATTATACCTGAAATGGCGCCTTAGACCAACCGTGAGAGCAAGCAAGAAGGTTGTTGTACGTGGAGGGGAGGCAATGCGCGTCTGTATTGACAAACCCTAGATTACAGGAACTTATAATTACTACATTTTAAAGCAAATCCACCAAAAAGTCGAAGGAATTCATCAATGGAGGGATATAAGTAAAACCTAATTGCTACTTACCTTAGGTTGAAGACAATGGAGGGAGTTATTGCCGGAGTACGACGCGAGTACGGTCTTCAATGGAGGTGAGAAAGCTCGCAACACTTAGCTTCAATGGAGGAACGACGAAGAGGGGAGCTGTGTTGAATGAAGCAGCGTGCTTAGGAGAAGAGAGGAGGGGAAATTGTCTTCAATGGAGGTGAAAAACCTCGCACCAGGCCACTTCAATGGAGGAATAAAGAGGGGAGGGAGTTGAATGAAGAAGGAGGAGGGAAAACGCAGTGAATGAATGAAGACGTTGATGAACAGTGAGAGTAGGGAACAAAACCCGCAATTTTTTTTTAAATTTAGCAACGGTTAACCGTTGCCAAAACTTTACGTTTTATTTATTTATTTATTTTTAAAAAAAAAACGCAATTGGCAACGGTTAACCATTGCCAATGTTAATCAATTTTTTTAAAAAAAAAAAAAAAAAAAATTGGCAACGGTTAACCGTTGCCAACTCTGATATTTAAAATGGCGCTCACTTAAGTTGGCAACGGTTTTCATGAACCGTTGTCACTCTCAAACATGAGGATAAAGCCACCAAACGCGGGATGTCTTGCTAAGGAAAGGCGTCGGCTTTGGACCAAGGTCTACAATGCCAAATTGAGACCCGGCATGCCCCTCCGACCTCATGTGCTTGGAATGACTAAGCTCTTCAAACACATGCAGCTTCTTGGAATCTCATTGGAGGATGAGATGGAGGGGCATATCTTGCTTGCTTCGCTCCACTCGGGCTATGATGCACTTAGAGTGCATATAGCTGCAGGAAAGGAGACACGCTCCTTAATGGAGGGGGTGCAACTACTCAGCCGAGCCACCGCATGTGGAATGACCGAGAGGCCCTTAAGAGCAAGGAGAAGGGAGTTCAAGAAGGTCAAGGAGAAGATGCGTTGCTTCTATTGTGATGGGCAAGGCCACTTCAAGAGAGAATGCAAGCTCTTTAAGGAAGAAGAGGAGAGGAATGGAGCATCTGCCAAAGGTATCTTCCTAAACACTTGTGAATTAAGCTTATCATAGGTATTGGATACCAAGTATGACTCACTTTATGTTGCCGTTTTAGGGACCAAGTGAGAAGCTTATCAGGTGTTGGTGCATGGACAAGTAGACGACGAAGATGGTTTTTCGGTCGTGCTTACATGCACTATTTTGTCTATGACATGTAATTAAAATAATCCTTTTTTTCATCATGCTTTTGAACATACTATGATCTATGGTGTTGGACACCTAAGTATTTTTGTAAGACTTTGACAATAGTTGTTTCAAAATTGTCTTGCAAATATATGTTCAATGGAAATTGCATGTTTTTACATATGATTAGACAAAAGTTGATACCGATAACTAAGACACCTAAGAATTCAACTTCGTTAACAAACATTAGTAGATATGGTTATATCTACTTAATACATCTGAATCCTTTGACAAAGTCAAAGAATTTCAGAAAGAAGTTGAAAATCAACTTGACAAGAAAATTAAAGCACTTCGATCGGATCGAGGTGGCGAATATTTGAGCCATGAATTCGACGATCACTTGAAAGAAAATGGTATTCTTTCAGAGTTGACACCTCCGGAACTCCTCAATGGAACGGAGTGTCCGGACGGAGGAATCGAACCTTGTTAGACATGGTTCGATCAATGATGGGTCTTAGTGAACTTCCTATCCCTTTCTGGGGTCATGCGCTACAAACCGCGGCACTAACACTGAACCGCGCTCCGTCAAAAGCTGTTGAAAAGACTCCATATGAATTATGGACTAAGAAACCTCTTCTCAAGATTTGGGGATGCGAAGCGTATGTCAAGCGATTAATTTCGGAAAAACTTCACCCCAAATCGGATAAGTGCTTCTTTGTGGGATATCCAAAAGAAACCAAAGGGTATTACTTCTACAATAAATCCGACAACAAAGTGTTTGTTGCTCGTGACGGTGTCTTTTTGGAGAAGGAATACCTTTCCAAAATGACAAGTGGGAGGAAAATCGAACTCGACGAAGTTCGAGAGGACGAGCAACAATGTCAACCTGATAAAACTGACAATCTAAGTGCTTTGGAAGCAGCTGATAAGATTGGTCAGAATCAAAGAGACAATATAAATGCTCAACCTATTACCCTTCGTAGGTCGCAACGGCAAAGATCTCAACCAGACAGATACCTTGGTATTGTCTTAACCGATGATCAAGACATCCTAGTTATGGATGGAGATAAGCCAGCAACATACAAGCAAGCTATGACGAGCCCCGACTCTGCTAAATGGCAAGACGCCATGAAATCTGAGATGGACTCCATGTCTGAAAATCAAGTCTGGGACTTGGTGAATTCGCCCGAGGGTTACACACCTATTGGTTGCAAATGGATCTTCAAATTGAAGACAGACAAGGATGGAAATGTATCGATATACAAGGCTAGACTGGTGGCAAAAGGTTATAGACAAGTCCACGGGATTGACTATGATGAAACTTTTTCACCGGTTGCAATGCTAAAGTCTGTCCGGATTATTCTAGCGATTACTGCATATTACGATTATGAAATATGGAAGATGGATGTCAAAACCGCCTTCCTAAATGGGATTTTGGAAGAAACTGTGTACATGACACAGCAAGAAGGTTTTGTCGATCCGAGCAACGCTGGAAAGGTTTGCAAGCTCAAGAAGTCCATTTATGGACTAAAGCAAGCTAGCAGGAGTTGGAATCTGCGATTTGATGAAGCCATCAGTAAGTTTGGTTTCATCAAGAATACAGATGAATCTTGTGTATACAAGAAGGTCAGTGGGAGTGACATCGCATTCCTAGTCCTATATGTCGATGACATACTGCTCATTGGAAACAACACAAAATTACTGGAGTCCGTAAAGGGCTGGTTGGGAAAGTGCTTTTCAATGAAGGACTTAGGAGAGGCACTGTACATATTGGGCATCAAGATCTACAGGGATAGATCTAAGAGGATGATTGGATTGAGCCAGAGTACTTACATTGATAAAGTACTGGCACGATTCAACATGGAGAATGCCAAGAGAGGGCATCTACCCATGTCCCATGGCGTAACTCTCAGCAAGAAACAGTGTCCACAGACACCTGTTGAGCGAGAGAGAATGGATCAGATTCCATATGCTTCGCTAATTGGATCGATCATGTATGCCATGATATGTACCAGGCCAGATGTCTCGTATGCCTTGAGTGCTACGAGCCGATACCAATCAAACCTAGGAGAGGCACATTGGACTGCAACCAAGAATATCCTGAAGTACCTGAAAAGGAACAAGGATAAATTTCTGGTTTATGGTGGCCATAAAGACCTGGTTGTTTAAGGTTACACCGACGCTAGCTTCCAGACTGACAGAGACGACTTCAAGTCACAGTCAGGTTACATATTTTTGTCTGAATGGAGGGGCGTTTAGCTGGAAGAGTGCCAAGCAGAGCACAAATGCAGACTCTAAAACTGAAGCCGAATACTTGGTTGCTTCAGAAGCTGCTAAGGAGTCTGTTTGGATTCGCAAGTTCGTCAGTGAACTTGGTGTTGTACCCTCCATCAAGGGTCCGATAGATCTCTACTGTGACAACAATGGAGCTATTACTCAGGCTAGAGAGCCGAGAGAGCACTAGAAGGTCAAACATGTCCAAAGGCGATTTCACATGATAAGGGAATGGAAATCAAAAGGTGAAATCAGAATTTGCAAGATCGACACTCATGATAATGTGGCCGATCCTTTGACTAAACCTTTGCCTCAAGTGAAACACAATAAGCACATTGAGGCAATGGGAATCAAGCACATCGGAGACTGGCTTTGAAATTCCCTGTACATGTGTTTTACTTAAACTGGTTGTTTTAATGTAAGACACTGTATCGAAACCATTCATTAATGGAGTAATTAATTTTTGTGCAAAATTATTTTTCACTCCATTGCTATTTAATTGTGGTTTAGAATTAAATAATGAGTCCATTCGATTTATGGAAATATTCAAAACAGGGTATCAAGACCATGTCTTGGATAAAGAAACACCTGTTAAGTGAGCATTGAATATTTAAATCGAAAATTATCCCTAATTGAGGTCATCTAACTGATGGACGATTGATGACCACCACAGATTAATGTGTAGTATGATTTACAGCACCGTTTCTTGTGCTGCAAGGACATGATGGTCATAAATCATTTGCACAGGTGCCAGTTTGGAACTGCATTGGATTGACCTATGAGAGTACTTTAAGAGATTCAAAATTGTCATAAGTACATTTCTCATTATAGCTATCGGAACTCGTTTCCTCGACCATGAGCATTGTGAAGTTTTCTTGTTTGAGAACTAGTCTCTTTGATGTTGCCAAATGTCTGCCGTAACTGGGGATCATAACGGGAACACTCGAGAGATTAGGTCCTCTTAGTAAGAGAAACTTACAATGCAAGACTGGGAATGTCCCCCCTACCAAAGATAGGGAATATGTCTTTGTTGTTTACAAGGCCGCTCGATGAGCGAGACTGTGAAAATGCATGGCCGTGCTCAGATGGATTTTAGAAATCATCTGCTTATTGACAGTCGAACTCGGAAATCGAGAAACACTTTTGAACGTAATAAGGATGACCATGAATCTTACCTTATAGTTCACGAAGAGACATTAAGCGACATAGGAAATGGTCTATACACTATATGCACACTTGTCCGGAAGGACAAGTGGGAGATTGAAAGGAATGGTGTCCTTCCAACAAGTGTATTATTCTGATAGAGGGTTCAGAATTATTACAGAGCTAATTCTTCAGTAAGGTCAAGTGATCGGAATGCCTAGGTGGAGGCCGCTTCCGATCAGTAATATTAAGGAATAATTAATATTACAGCTTAATCTTAACTGAACCTTTCAGGTCGAACCCAATCGAATAACCGATCCGAGACGACGAATTAATCCGAAAGGATTTAATGAGTCGACAGAGTTTTACGAATGCAAACGTCGGATATCGAGCCTAGGGCGTCGAGGTCGAGCGTCGCAAAATCAGAAGCGACAAGTACGAGCGTAGCCGTGGCATCACAATTGTCTAACCATGTGGATGCTAGGCTAGTTCGAGCTAGCATGCACCTAGCATGGCTAGGCGCACCATCGCTGGCACTAGGTGTTGGCGTGCGTGTGTGCCTGGCATGGCAGCACCATCGCTAGCACCAAGTACTAGCATGGGCGCTTGCCTCGCATCACAGCACGCTGGTCGTGTGCGAGTGCCTAGGCACCATCGCAGGCCACACGCACCAAGCCCAGCCATTGCAATGCTGAGCCTATGCGTATGTGCGTGTGCTTGTGCCTAGGCCTATCGAACCATCGCAGCACGCAGCCCAGGCACCATCGCAGGCCTAGCACCACGCACAACACCATCGCAATGCCAAGGGCTTGCGTGCGTGCATGTGCACCATCGCCAAGCACGCAGGCTAGGGCCTTGCATGCTTAGGCACGCTACCTGGGCTGGCCGTGCGTAGGATGCGAGTGACTATGCGTTTAGCGTGTGTGAGGGCTGCTAGTGTGTGCGAGGGATTACGTGGGAGTGCTGGGGGCTAGTGCCAAAATTGCGTGTATCAGCGCCCAGCACTAGCACACAGCACCAGCGCCAAGCATCACCCATCACCAGCACGCACTGCCTGGCTTGGGATGCTAGGTAGCTGGGCAGTGCTAGCTGGCTGCCAGCCCACCAGCCATGTGCCGGTTTTGTGCTTGCTTGTGGGGACCAATCAAGGGGGCTTGGGGGGCAAGGCAAATGGTCCCCCCCACCTAACCTTGGCCATCACTCATTAGCATGTGATTGTGCCACTTGTCGCAATGTGATTAACTTAATTATTTATTTAATTTGGAATTAAATAAATTATTGATTTTACCAACTCTCCCACATTGGTGGGAGATTGGAAATCAAGGATGCAATTCCCTATATATACCAAAGGCTTGGGTATTTGGGAATACACAACCTTGAGTGGAATTAAAAGGCAACTCTTGATTTGAGTAAACCTTGATTCGTAAAACTCACAGTTTTATTTGTCCGGGTCTCGACTAACCTTTGAGACTTAGGACGCTTGGGTCGGGTTCCAGGGTACAATCCCGTTGGAGACCTCGTGTTTTCGAGGTTCAAGTAAGAGCTCATAGTAGAGCGAAGCACGCGTCAAAGGTATAATCTTTTATCCTTAATTATGTTTTAATTATGTTTTGCTTGTTAATTGCATTTATTATGGGGGCGGGTCTTGGCGGGCTTCTTTCCACGTAGTGAGGGTCACTATGAAACCCAACATCTCCACCTCTTTGGCGGAAACTTTGAATCTTTGAGCGAGCCTCGGCGGTTTTCTTGTGATTGTAAAACCTTCCTAGGAACGCCGTAGTTACCTCATTCCATGTTGTGAGGGAACTTGGGGGAACATCCTTGTTCAACCAATGTTCCGCCGCTCCCATGAGTGAGAACGGGAACATCTTTAATCTTATGTACTCTTGGGAGACTCCGTTGATCTTGATAGTGACACAATACTTGAGAAACTCTTTAAAATTCTCATGGGGATTCTCAAATTTCCCACCGGTAAATTGCCTCTTCTCTATCATTGAAATGAAATTAGGCTTTATCTCGAAATTATTTGCTTGAGTGGTGGGGGCTAAGATCCCACTTTGAGAGGCATATGGTTCGGGTGCTCCAAGTTTCTTTAGTGACCTTTAATCACCCATGTTTCCTTGATCACCCAATGCTTTGTTGATTATGGTTATTGGCAAATGGGTTGGGAATTGAGCCTGTGGATAGTTCACCCTCCTCGCTTGAAGTGGGTGAAGATGGGGTAGGGGAACTTCTCACTTCCTCTTGAAGTGGGTCTTCACCTCTCTCCCTTGCTTGTCTCCTCAATTGGGCCAGAGTACGCTCTAGCTCGAGGTCTATGGACACCAAAGGCTTAGAGCAATTAAGCCTCCTGTGCATATACAAAGCTAAGCAGAAAGTGAGCACTGACAAGATACGTAAAAACCAAAGAACGGAAAAGAACTAGTCTCAACATGAAAATAAACACACAATGGAAACCGTTTCCCCGGCAACGGCGCCAATTTGACAGGCAGTATTTTAGGTCGTTACTAAGATACCTCTATCAAATGATATTTGTAGTCCAAAACATGCAACTAAACGAGTAGAGAGGCAAGTCAAGGGTCGAACCCAGGGAAACGATTAAGCACCGTTATTTATCTCCTAATGTCAATCTAGTTCGGTCAAGAAATATGGTGGGTAAAGTAATGACTAAAGGGGATAGAATAACAATTAAAACAAGCACTAGGGGGAAGGATTAAACATGCTATGAATTCAACAAAGTTAGGCATCGGAAAATAGGTTTACATGTAACCCAAGTAACTCATACAAGGCAATATCAAGAATACCCTCTAATCACCTGTCGGGATTAAGAGCTATCCTAGCTAGCATACACTTACACTACCATCATAAGGCACACAAACTAAGGTCATGCAATAATCAATCGCCTAATGACTATTCCTAAATCACACTATCGTCGTGATTTAGTTCAAGTCACTCAACCACAACATGCATATGGCCATAAATATGGAGTAGCCAATAAGTATAAGCACAAGGAAGGTTTAATCGCAAATATGCTAAAAATCGCAAATCGCAAATAAGTATTACACTAAGATCTATTGAGGATTTTAAATACCCATTTTCTAAAAAACTAGATCTAAGAGTTTTTACCCTAAAAACTTATATTACTAGCCTTCCTTTCTCTTCTAAAGTATGCTAAAAATTGCTGCTTTTCTCTCTCTTCTTTGCTGTTTTAATCTGATTTCGGGTTTCAGATTTTCGCAGAAAGGGGCGGCCGCGCCTAATAGTAACTCGCCCGCTCTAAATATGGGTATAAAGGGATTGGGCCAGCTCAGCACGCGCCCGCGCCCAACGGCGCGCCCGCGCCTCGGGTTGTGCGCTCGCGCCAAAACGTTGGTGCAATGTCTTCAATCCTTGCTCTAGTTCTTTCCCAATCCGAATCACCGGCAATAATCTGCAATTACAAAATAGGAAGGGGGAGGGGAGTAAAGACTACCTAAACCATATAAAAACACAATACGCAACACATAGGTAGACTACTCAAATTAGGCAAAACATAACAAAATCACACTAGAATGAACCAAATTATTACTAAAACTACTAGAAAAGACTACCCTAGGAGTGACGTAAATGGCACTCATCAGTGGTCGAGGTCGAGGTCAAGATCAGTGGCATGACCGTGGTCACGAACGTGGATATGGTAGAGGTCGTGAGGTAACTCTAAGAGTTCCCATTCCTATTGGAAGTGGGAACATAAAAATGATAAAGTTGATAAAGACAAAAATGAGCCTAGTATTTGTGATCATTGCAAAGTAAAAGGCTATTGGTCTCGTGTGTGTCAAACTCCAAAACACCTTGTTGAGCTTTACCAAGAATCACTTAATAAAGGAAAGAAGGTTGTAACAAAGCTTGTACTTGAAGATTGTGATGGTGACCTTGATTCTAGCAATAGTGCAACTCATCTCGAAAGGAAATAATTAAAGTTGTATTGGTTATGTTGTTTGATTTTAGCAATAGAACTTTAATTTTTAATTATGTTGGTTATGTATATATTTTATGGATTTTATGATTGTTATATGATTTTATACGTTTCATGAGATATTTTAATATTTTAAATGTTTTATTTTATTTCATTTTATTTACATTTTTTTTATTATTATTTTGGACATGTTTAATTTTTGTGACCACTGGCGGGCCCACCTTTAGTCATGGTGGGTCCCGTGACACAGTATTAATTTTTAAGAAAATTAAAAACTAAAAAAATAATAAATTTGCTAAAGGTAAGTGGTGACAATGTCTGACAAAAGTGAGAATTGTCCTTACTACTCCCAAAGTCATGTGAAACCCAACCAAAAATCAAGTTAAGTTAAAAAAAATTGTCAGTTATTTTCTCTCTTCCTAAAAAATATAAACGTTTTGAATAACAAAATTTAGCACCCACTCTTACACACGGACGAAACGACGCAACCACCGAGCGCTAACTGTTGATTGACCGAGACACCAGACCACCCACCGCCGGCCGACAACCTCTGCGGCTCCACCGACTCTTGTCCTCTGTCCGACTGTCCACTCTATAAACTAATAAACCAGGTAATTTACTAACCTTAAATCCCTAATTTTTAAAATTCATATTTGGGTATTTTGGTGATTGTTCTTGACTTCTTGCTTTTTGCTAAGTAATTCTTTATGGTAATTGTTTAAAAGCTTTATATTGTTGTACTTATTTAGTTTATAAATGATTATTTGAAGGTTTTGCTTTAGTCTTTAGAAGTTTGGATTGATTATTTGTTCTAGGGTTTTTAATTGATTGTTTACTATTTTAATTGTATAGTTGTTATTCGTGAAATGGGAATTAAAGTTGCAATTTTCATTCGAATTTATTTATGAATTGAGATTTGTGAATTTGTGAATTGTAGTTTATTTATTTTATTTATATGGTCCTATACTTTAATAATTATATGTCTTAGTAGCAAACTAGCAAGAATTATTTAGATTGATTTATCTAATTTAACATTTAACTTCAATTTCAGAATGAAAAGAAAAACAACTCGAGATATTTAAAAAAGTGCCTACTCTAAATCCTCCTCTTCCACAAAATAATGCATCTCCTCTACAAAATGATACTCCTCCTCCACTAAATGATCTACCTTCTCAAGAAAGTGAACCAAATCCTCCTTCACTACAAGAAATGAACCAAACTCCCAAGAAAGTTAACCAAATCCTCCTTCACAACAAGAAAATGAACAAAATTCCCAAGAAAGTGATATATATTATATGTGGTCGATGGACGACAGGATAACCTATTAACCAAATCCTGGATGTGCCACTGTTTGTGACATATATTTTATTTCTTTGACATATAGTATGAATACCGCTCAAGTTCAATTTGTAACAAATGATGAAGAATTGTGTCTTGCTGATAGTGCAACTACTCATACTATACTTAAAATTGAGAATTATTTCTGTGAATTGATTTTGAAAAAGATTAGTGTTAGTACTATATGGTAGTGCAAAATATAATTGAACGCTCAGGAAGAGCTAACATAATATTTCCTTGGGGAACAAAAATTGAAATACTTGATGCATTATACTCCCACTATCTCATAGAAACTTGCTAAGCTTTAAAAATATTCGTAATAAATGCTATCATATTGAGAAAATAAGTAAAGGAAACGATGTATTCCTTCAAATCACTAATATAATCCAAGACACAAAAATGTATCTTAGAGAAATTGCCCGCATTTTCTATTAGTTTGTACTACACAACAATCAATGCAGTTGAGACACATGCATATTATTGTAAACCAAAAGTTTATTGATGAATTCGTTGTTTGGCATGACAGGTTAGGTCATCTCGGTTCAATAATGATGCGAAAAATAATTGAGAATTTTTACGGTTATTCATTGAAGAGCCGACAGATTCTTCATAATAATTTTTCATGTGTTGCTTGCTCTGATTGCAAGTTGATACTTCGTCCATCACCAGCTAAGATAAAATTTGAATCAATCAATTTTCTGGAATGTATATAGGGGGGGTATATGTGGGCCCATACACCCCCCCCCCCCCCCCGTGTGGACCATTTAGGTAGTTCATGGTTTTGATCGTGCATCGAATAGATGGTCACATGTATCTTTGTTATCAACTCGTAACCTGGCATTTGCGACATTACTAGCTCGGTTATCCCAATGAACATGCAATAACTAGCATGTTACGAGATGTTCAACATTTATCCCAATGAACATGCTCAGTTATCATGTAGCTTTTAATGATAACTGAGCATGTTCAATGAGATTAAAAGCTACAAGATGTTGAACATGTATCTTTGTATCTTTGTTATCAATAACTCAAGCTTTTAATGATTATTGCATGTTCATTGGGATAAATGTTGAACATCTTGTAGCACATGTTCATACAAAATGGTTTGGCAGAGTCATTGTTTGAACGT
Source organism: Chenopodium quinoa (assembly GCF_001683475.1). NCBI lineage: Eukaryota > Viridiplantae > Streptophyta > Magnoliopsida > Caryophyllales > Amaranthaceae > Chenopodium > Chenopodium quinoa. Next base: position 1,940,050 of record NW_018743783.1, read on the forward strand.
CTCCACTTAATTGCTAGACCGTTGCTTATGAAAACTAAACTCCCAATTTCTACTTGAGGACATGCATGTAGCATCACTAATTCGCATTAGGCCAACAAGTTATCAAAAGTTCTCCCCATCATAATTGGTTTTTGGTCAGTAACCAAATGTCTCCCACTTGAGACTTTTTGGATGTGCAATTTATGTTCCAATAGCTCCACCACAACGCTCTAAGATTGATTCTCAAAGGATGTTAGGAATATATGTTTGACTTGAATCCCCATCTATAATTAAATATCCCGAGCCTACCACAGGAGATCTATTTACTACTAGATTTGCGGACTGTCATTTTAATGAAGCAGCTTTTCCAACTTTAAGGGGACAAAACAACGTTTGGAAAAAGTAATTAGCTGGAATGAATTATCATTATCACATCTTGATCCTTGAACAAAGGAATGTGAATTGGAATTTGAAAGAATAATTCATTTACAAAGTTTAGCAAATTAGTTGTCAGACTCGTTTTTAACCCAAAAAGAGTGACTAATTGTAGGGAATTTTTCCATCGCCCTACATGTGGGTCATGTTTTTAGGCATGGCAGCGCTCCAAGGAAAAGAAGCTAGAGAAAAAGAGTTGTTAATAAGTTTTAGAAACTTGTAAACCGTTCACGATTGTGAAGGTTACACCTAATTTACAATCACAGAGATTGCTAACTTCATAGTGGTCTGGAACCATGACTGGATTTTCGGGGATGATGGTACAAATTCAACCTTCAAAGAGATCAAACCCGCCCTAAATAGGCCTCTACTTGATTCTTATTGATATTTATGCGCGCTTTTCGATTAACATACATACATCAAATCAGCTCTAAACCTGTTTAATCCATACTAGTTGATTATTAATGCACAATTAAACCAATCACTTGAATTAAAATCATGTTAAACCTAAATCAGATTATTAATTACCTTATTAGGCATGATTTTCAATTACAAATTCCCTTTAAAAGCTGCAAAAAAGGCGTGATCAAGCGATAGCAATAAATTATGAATAATCAAGCAACACATAATTAGAATCAAAATCATCATCATGATAAAATCGTTAGTAGTAAGATCCTAGGCATGATACTAAACAAATTAATAACAAAAACTAACATGTTACTAATAACAAAATCAAAGCGTTATCCTAAACATGATACTAGAGATCAAAATAACACTTAAACATGATACTAGAAATCAAAATAACATCTTAAACATGACAATCAAAATAATGATTAAGTAATTAAATTACTTACTTCGATGCTTCGACCTTCATGCTTTTAAAACAATACACACGTTAATAAACTTCAAGAAAGCGAAATCAATAAAGTAACTAATAATATAAGTTAATTAAGAATTGAAATATAGATTTGGGACCAAACCCTCAGAACTATCAACCTTTCACGTCGAGGTCAAAGGAAACGTCGAGTATGGTTTTGAGTATTCGAATCACGCAAAGGGATTATGGTTTTTGATTGGGATTATGGTGTTTGATTGGGATATATCAAGGATGTGTTTAAGATGATTGTGCTGAGATGTGTTTAGGCTAAGAACATGGGTTATTGATGAAAGATTATAAAAGATTGTTGATGATTGTTGATGATCTCAATCGAGGCAAACGACCTCTATTTATCTGGAAAAAGAGAGTCGAAACGATAAGAAAAAGATCAGAATTAAAGACAAAGACAAAACTCTTTTGTCGCATTGCGACAAGGCTTGATGCGTCGCGACGACGCAAAAAATAGAAGTTATCCTAAAATTTCATCGCACCGCGACATGCTTGTCGTTTCGCGACAGGGTCTGTCGTGCTTGCGATGAACCCATCACTGTGCAATGGTTCATAAGATATAATTTGTACGGAGTTTAGTTTCTAATGGTCTGTCGTGTTTGCAGAAGATATCCGAAAGTGTTTGTATTCGAATAGAACAAGGATTATTTTATGAGAAGTTTTATTCAGTCTCGAATTTCTTTGGTCTTTATCTCTTCGGAAAGGATAGATTAGAACCTTCTAGAGAATTCTAGAAGTTCCTATCTGATTTAGGATTGGGAATATGATCATATAGGGCCTAAATAAAATATTTGGACTCCATAGAACCATTAGGTCATAGCTACGGTGGACTTAGGCTCGATTTGGGCTTGGTTTAGTACTTTGTAGTTATTGAGCCCTACACCCTAGTGTAGGATCTTCTACCTACACCCCCATGCAAAACGGTACCGTTTAGCCAAGCTCCCACTAACTCCTCACTTCCCATATACCCACTAACTCCTCACTTCCCAATAATAATCCTTACCCCACGTACTACATTAAAAAAAAAATAATAATCTGAACCACCTTTCGAATCCTCTCTCTTCATCCTTTTCATTTTATTTCCCCATTCTCTCTCATCAAAATCTTCAATATTTACAAATAAATTCAAGTAAAAGTTAAAATTCTCTACAATAATCAAGCACAATGTCTAATATGAGAAAAAATTGCACAATCGCCGGAAAAATCACCAAATTAAAGCCAAAAAAAGAATTTGTTAGTGCTTTTTGTTGATTTTCGAAATGAAAAACAAGTATAATCCTAGTTTTTTACTTTTTCTTGCAATTGTGTTTTCATGAAAATAAAAAAAACACCAAGATTGGAAAATGTATCAACATAAGTATGATGATATAATTTTACTAATTTTTGTTTAAAAAAAAAACTAGTAAATTTGTGGTGTGTTATTACTTACAATATTGTTGGACACAAAAAACTAAAAACAGAGTTTAATTGTCACAATTTTCTGGATAGTTTAATCTATTTCGTATGAATATATATTTGTATATTTAGTTCGTAGTGGAAAGTTCTATTTTATAAATGTTCATTTTCAATTTGGTAAATGTTCATTTAAAGATTAGTATGATGTTATTCACATGTTCTTCTTCTTCTTTTTCTTTTTTATTTTTTATTTTTTATTTTTTATTTTTTATTTTTTATTTTTTATTTTTTATTTTTTATTTTTTATTTTTTATTTTTTATTTTTTATTTTTTATTTTTTATTTTTTATTTTTTATTTTTTATTTTTTATTTTTTATATAGGAAGCACATAACCATATTATTAAGTAATAAGAGCTAAACAATCAGCTACTAATAGATTATTAACATAAATGTTCATTTATATATTAGTATAAGATCATTCACATATTAATGTTCGTTCTTTTTTATATTTGGAAAAATTGTCCAGAATAATCCCACCTATAGGCTGTCCGCAAAAAATAATTTCACCTTTAGTATCAATCCGCTTTAAATGGTCCCAACCGGTCATGTAACTTGTTATAACAAGTTACATGACACATGTCGACCTGTGATTTATCAAAAAAATAAAATAAAAAATAAATTTAAAAAAAAGTTAAATTTATTTAAAGAAAAAATTAAAAAAAAAAATTATTACAAAACCACCCACCAGCCCAAGCCACCACCTTTCCCAGCCGCCTAACTCCCCTGCCCCGTGGCTCTGGCCACCCAGACCCCTAACCCCAACGCTTTCTCCAGCGCCAGTATCGCGGCTGATCCCCCTCCCCTGAACCACCATTCATCCTCCCTCCCACACAAAAACCCGTGCCTGTTTTCTTTTCCATTTCCAAACGAAAACCCACCGATATTCCGTCGTCGGTCCACAAAATCGCCATTAATGGAGGGCGTCGGAACTCGTGTAGGCCAATCTTCTAGTCCTTATGGCACAACTACCAGCATCTCTCCCCTTCCCGTCCATATTCCGGCCTCACTCCCCTTCCCCGGGCTCTTATTCGACCTTCCTCACTGTCCCCCGCCTCGATTTTGGCCTCCTCACCTTCTTTCATCCCGATTTCGACCGCCCAGATCACTTATAATTGCTCTCGTGACGACGACACTTCTTGATAGCTCCCGCCCCACTCTTCTTCCCCCATCCCGATCTGATGGTTGCGATCCTGGCCTCCCTCCCCTTTCCCCGGCTCGAGTTCGGCCTCCGTGTTGGTTACTGCAATTCGGAAAGCTCCGACCTAATGGTTGTTGCGAGCTCCGATCGAGTGCGGTGGTTAGGGCTGGTGGAGAGGGTGGCTGGCTGACTCCCTTTTTAAAAAAAAAAATCAATTTTTTAATTTAAAATTTTAGACAAATTGTATAGTAACACGTGTACATCAAACCCAAAAAAAAAATTACCTTATTAACTGGTAACCGGTCACCTGGGACCATTGAGAGCAGATTAGGGGTAAAGATGGGATTATTTAAAAATATCCCAAAGAAGGGATTATTTTTTGCGGACACCCCAAAGGTGGGATTTTTCCGGGCAATTTTTCCTTTATATTTTGATTCTTTTGATAAATGTTTATTTTTATATTGATAAATGTTCAATCATGTAATAGTATATGCATATACATATTAAGATTTAGTTATTAGAATTTTTATATGATAAACATATTTTTGTATCGTTTTAAAATATTTTTTACAATTTTAATAAGGAATTTCAATAAGAGTGTGTGATTTCTTGTAGTTGTCTGGAAGTGATTCTTAAAATTACAATTGATTTATATGAATTTGTGGTGTGCTCTTATATTATTAAAATGTTCTAGATTTTGAAATGTAAATGGTAAATTATTAAATACATATTTATTCTCATTTAGAAAAATGTTCATCATTTTAATATTGGTATATGTTCTGTTTGTTCATCTAATGTACATTATCATTTAGTTAGATGATCATTACAATATTAACATATATTAATTAACATATTAATAAATGATTATTCAAATTTTAATATATGTTCATTCAGATTTTAAATAATATTCATTCACACATTGAATTACACTTATTGGTTTTTTCACTTACACATTAAAAAAAAATCATTTTAGTTTTGAATTTCAATTCAATATCTTTCTTTTCTCATATGGATATATGATCAATCACATACATATTGATAGCTTTAAAAGTTTATTCACGTATATATTTCATGTTCGCCGATTAATATCTTTCATGGTAATATGCAATATAATATATGTTCATTTATATACATTAATAGATAGTCATTTCTACATTGAATTACTTTAATCATCATGTCGATTGTCATACTCATCCGTGTTTATTTTACACATGAAAATTGGTTCATTTCAACACTAATTCTTGTTTAAGTCCAATAGCTTATATATGTTATCTATTAGCTAAGAAATAATCGTGGATATAATGAGTTAGACCACACGATAGTAAGAAAAAACTGAAGATAACAAAAAGAGGGAAATCAAGGACGCATGGAGTCACCAAGCAACATGAACCAATGACACACATGAGCTTGAATTTTTCGAATTTGGATCAAGAAGCTTATTGTGTTTGATATTATGTGTGGAGTTATATTGTATATTTTGATATTCAATATTTCAATTTTTGATGGTATACAAATTTGCATTGATTTTATTAAGAAGGAAACAATTCTTTTTCTTTTTCCTTGAGCACTACATACTATAACCAAATCCTTCAAAAATAAATATCAAGTGATCTAGCAAGTACCTATTATATATACAATGGTCATACCAAAAATGCATTTTGTTCAATAACAAAAAGCTAAATGTTCATAGTAACTTAAATATATGATTGAGCATTTCCAGTTTAAAATAATTGTCGATTTTAAATCTTTAGCTGATTAGAAAAGAAATCACAATTAAGCTCTCATCATCCTTAAATAATTCTTACATGTGACATTTTCTATATTAATAAAAAGCAATTTTTTCATTGTTATTTTGATACATGTTCATTTTTAATATAGATAAATATTTATTCATAAATAGTAACACATATGTATGTTTAAGGACTAATGATTCCTAAAAAAAATGATTGTTCAAGCATTGATGAACCCTCGTCTTTATAACCCTCATAAGAACAAACAAATCTTTTCACCTGTAATGTATACTCACTTCGTCTCTTAATCTTCCCAACTCTAATTCCAAATCCTTTTCTGAATACATATTAATTATACATGTCATAAGTTTTTTATTCAAATTTAAACTATTTTTCCACTAACTCAAACTAACTTGCTTCTTCAAAAGCAATATCATCCTTTTTTCCCATTGCATAAAATACAAATAAACGATGTTATAAATGAACAAAAACAGTAACAAAAATGTTCAATTACAAAAATACATTTGATCAACAAAAATATGTTAAAAACACAATTATATATAAGTGATTATTTATCATTACATTAGTATATAATAAAATATGTTCACTAATAAAAATGTATATGTGTAACTACAAAACAATGCAACTCATTAAAATGCAAATGTACAACATATATATTAGAATACAACAAAAATAAACATGTAATGTACCTCATAGAATACACATTTAAAAGATTAATGATCATTTACTATTATAATATTGAGCATAATAATAATAATAATAATAATAATAATAATAATAATAATAATAATAATAATAATAATATCTTCAACAGGATCGGGTTCGCTATAACTAGAGGGGTGGGGGCCCAGATTGTATCTCGGCTCCCCACTAATTTCTTGTAAATCAATTGACTTTGTAGGTTTTTGTTATAATAATAATAATATTAATAATAATAATAATAATAATAATAATAATAATAATAATAATGATAAATAATAATAATAATAATAATAATAATAATAATAATAAATGAGAGGTCATAGGTTTAGCAATCTTTGAGAAATCTTTCACAAAACGCCTATAACACCCTGCTAAACCTAAGAAACTCCTAAAGTCAGACACTGTTTTTGGCGTAGGCCAACCTTTCACTGCCTCAATCTTTGATGGATCTACTTCTACTCCATCTTTGGACACAAAATGACCTATAAACGCCACTTTCTCCAACCAAAACTCACACATAGAGAACTTTTCGTAAAGCTTGTTTTCCCTTAGTGTTTGCAGAATTGCCCTCAGATGTTCTACATGTTCTTCTTTACTCTTCGAATACACCAGTATATTATCTATGAACATTGCCACAAATTTGTCCATAAATGGATGAAACACCCTATTCATCAAGTCCATAAAGATTGCTGGAGCATTCGTCAATCCAAATGGCATTACTATGAACTCATAATGTCCATACCTTGTTCTAAATGCAGTCTTGGGAATATCTTCATCTGCAATCCTAAGTTGATGGTAACCAGACCTTAAATCAATCTTAGAAAACATAGTTGCGCCTCTCAACTGGTCAAATAGGTCATCAATCCTTGGTAGTGGGTACTTGTTCTTTATGGTGACCTTATTTAACTCCATATAGTCAATACATAACCTCATACTTCCATCTTTCTTCTTCACAAATAACGATAGGGCTCCCCAAGGTAATGCACTTGGTCTTATGTATCCCTTTTCTAACAAATCCTGCAATTGTTCCTTTAACTCACTCATCTCTGCAGGTGCCATTCGATATGGTGCCTTTAAAATTGGTGTTGTTCTTGGAACTAGCTCTATTGTGAAATCAATTGCTCTTTTGGGTGGAATTCCAGGAATCTCTTCTGGAAACACATCTAGAAACTCATTTACCACTTCTATATCTTTAGGCTTAGTTGTCTCTTCATGTTCCATATTCCTCACACTACAAATATACGCTGGATGTCCCTTCTTAATATACTTTGCCAATTTTAACACAGATATGATCCTTGGGCACTTGGTTTCACCATGCATCCAATGTGTCACCAACTCATTATTAGCTGTAGCATTTTTACTTTCTGTGATCGAGAACTAATCTCTGCACTGAACTTGCTCAACCAATCCATTCCCAAAACGACATCAAAGTCACTCAACCCAAACTCGATGAGATATGATAGAAACACTTTTCCTTCGATTTCTAAAGGTACATCTTTAAAAGTCTTGTTGCACTTTACTACCCCACCCGTAGGAATAAAAATAGGCAAATCTACCTCATCTACGGTTTTCAAACAGTTTCTCAAACTCCCTCAACCAGTTTTCCAGTACAGTTGGATCAAGCTCTCCTTGATAGGTTGGTGGTTTGCTCTACGCCACCTTCTTAAATAGCTCTCCCTGAGCATCTACATTATTGGTTGAGTTCCTTGCTAATTGTTGGGCAACAGCTACCAAATGCCTCACAACTTCACTCAGCTCCCCTCCATCGTTGTTGTTACCACTCCCTCCTGCCATCTTTCTTCGCCTGAATTAACACAAAGGGTCTTTATTAAATACGATCTTGGCTAGCTCTCAAGTTAGACATTCATCTAACTAGTTAATACCCTTGAAGCATACACATAAAATTTTAAGCTAGCAAATTGGGATTACAAAAGTTGAAATTCCAAAAATTTGCAGCTTTGTCAACCAAATATTGATTGCTAACCAACCACACATTTAATAAAGCATCACATTAATAAATAAAAAAAATTCCCATGGATTCGCAGAGTGTAAAAATGCATTATAGGAATATTTGAGAGTAAGAAATGGATTCTTGGAGTAGTGATACGAAATGAATGATTTGGGAACGAAATGAATGATTTGTCAATAATATGAATTAATTGAAGAGGAAATAAATAAAATTTTATTGCTGAGTAATAAAATGAATGGAATACTGAAATAAAATGAGTTTAGCTAACTTATGAAACTACATAAGTTTACTAACTCACTGTGGACATGCCACTTATTGCTTCACCGAAGCTGAAATAATTAAAATGCGGAAACGTCTAACAATCCTAAAGGAATTTAAACTACAAAAATCTAGTCATTTCGAACATTATCCTTCTTGTAGTTAGATTGTTTGTAGCTTCCAAGATCGAATTCAGGGTCATCTTCTTCCTCCATTGGTTTAGGTGACTCTAGTTCTTGCTCTACTTGGACAAAATCTTCATCTTCCTCATCATTAGATGAAATATCAATTATAATTGGAGTTAGAGGTGTATTTAGATTTGGAATCTCCATAATGGAACTATCAACAGTATGGTCACCTTCATCCATCATGTCTTCTTCTTCCTGCCCTCTATCTGGCCCTGCTTGATTACCCTGAGTGGGAGAAGAACTTCTTGACTGATGACTAGTGAAAGGGGAATTATTCCCTACAAGATTATTATAGTAGTAGTTGGGATATGGAATGTTTAAGTGATGACAATGATCTTTCTCAACTCTAACGAGGTAAGAAATCAAGTACCTGTAGTCAGGGTACCACTGTCGTTAGAAATTTTTATATTTAGAGCAGTTTGGGATGTCCCCTGGTAAATAGAAATCAGAGAACTTTGATTTAACAGCAAGATATGGGGGTTCATCTGGAAGACAGTGAATAATCATAGCAGAAACACGATCAGGAAGATCATAGTGCTTGTCTCCTAAGACATCTCTCATTTGGGAACAATAGAATTGGATTTTCTTGACATAATCAAACGGATGTTCATTGTTTTTCTTAACTAGAGTACCAATTTGGGAAAGTTTGCTAGGAAGAATCGACATCCTGTAAAGGAAAAGGCTTAGAAAAGAATTCCCTTCCCAAAGAAAATAAAAACAATACAGTTCTTGCATGAAACAGGTTCAATGTTCAATCAAACAATTTCAATTATTCTTAATCACATAATCACATGCTTTCAATTAATCAATCCACATGATCAAACATCACAACCTAAAATATTAATGCATATAAGAACATGAATATTTCTAACTTATATGCCCAAATTCTTTCTTACCCAAGCTCACCAACATTCTTTTAAAAGCTTTTAACACATAATACTTACGTCAATCCTTGCTTTCATGCAAAATGAACAAACTAAAAATATTTTTGACTCCTCTTTTAAAATAATTTTTGAAAATAAGCCCCAAAAAAGACCAAAATATTCGGCCAATCATAAAAAAAATTCGGACACCCAAAATAATAAAAAAAAATTTGGAGTCCCTTTAAAAAAAAAATTTTGAATTTTTTAAAATGAAAAAAATTTTTTTTTGGACCTTTTATAAAAAAATTAAATAAATAAATTTTCCAATTTCCAAAAAAAAAATTAAAATAAGTGAAAATAACCCTCTTTTAAAATAATTTAATTAAATAAGCACTTGGCCAGCCCAAGTATAAAACAAAACAGTTTAAAACACGTTTTTGGCTTTAGTGGTAATAAAATCTTAACCAAAGCTCCCAGATATCACTTTGTAACACCCTAGAAATTTCCTTCCTTTAAAATACTTATTTTTCCCTTTTATAATACGAAATAGGAAAATCTAAAACATTACCGCCACCGTCAAAACGGCTAAGGCAAATATCAAAGACACACAGCGGAAGACTATCTTTAAAACCATTCAAAAAAAGCCAACTCAAAAGTCAAACCAAATGAAAGTAAAGTCAAACAAAGTTAAAGAAAGTCAACCTACAACTTGGAACCATTGTAGGCCCTTAAAACCAAATGATACTGAAAACCTTTACGTTAGTCTCATGAGCATAATAAAATAAATAATTTTCAAAGCAATTAAAACACATCATATTCCTATAAAAACTAAGCATGATTCGCTCATCACTCATGCCCTTCATGAATATGCTTCATCACCTGAAAAGCTTCTATTCACTTGTCCCCACTACTCACCATTAGAAATGGGTCGTCGTAGGGCCAAGGTAAAGATAAGGCCAAACAAACATACAACACACAATCAGCAATGCTGAGTACATAAGCGTAATAAAACACACTAACATGCTTTCATCCTATCATCACACAACTTACCTTGTTGCACCTGTTTATATTACAAGCAAACAACATTCCAAAGAACCAACCAATAAATAAATAAATTGCTTATTTAATTTGATTACGCATCGAACGGGTTTCCCACCAAATCCTTGCCCCAAATAAATTGAGGTAAACTACACCAGGAGCTAACCGGGTAGGCAAATGTCACATAAGTGACTGGACGTCCTGGCGCATAAAATAAATAAAAAGGAAAATACAGCGTCCTGTACTCCCAGTAGAAGTCATGGTTAAATATAAAACCCCATAACTCTCCCCATATGTTCATACTCAAGGTATATACGTTCCAAGAGTTTTGGTGCGTAATCTCTTTCACTTTACGTTGTTTACATATTATTATACTTGGTGATGACTCTCAAACCATAACAAAATAAAACATTATACCTCATTCAAGAAATCAAACATGCATACCAATTTAATTCTTGAATAATTAGTGACCACACAAATTTAATTGTTGAACCTTTTTTAATCTACCTCAATGTCAAAGACACCTTAAACGCATAATGCGCCGCAAATCCTACCCTCGGTGTTAGAAACACCTTAAGTGCACATAAGCACCGCAATATTATATACTCCTGTGCACTAAGACACTTAAATAGCTCCTTCCACATGCTTTTAGCATCAATAAAAATTATATGAACCATAATAAAATTTCCTTTTTCAATTCCAAACCAAATTATACATTTAGTTTAATTAATCATACTCTCTATCATGCCAATAATAAAAGTGTGGTTCATAATCAACATGCCAACATAATTAATTCCAATCACCAATTCATCACAAATAATTCATACATCACAAATCATTTACCAACATCAATCCAATCAACAAATTCCAACCAACACTTATCACGATACTACTTGGAATTAATTAAACAAAGCCTAGCATGCTTCTACATATTCAAATAATTACCAAGTACGCGAACGTATCTTTAATATGATCTCAAAATCGCCACGACTAAATAAAATCACTCACTTGGAAGTCTCCTACAAACCAAAATTACAAAGAGGCATTAATACCTATTCCACATTCCAGCAATATATACCTTCTTTAAATCACTTATAAACCCTCTAAAACAGGCTGAAATTTAATTCAAAACCCTTACTTTTATTCCCAATTAATGGGTAATTGAAAATCCTTTCAAGAAACATAATTATAGCTTATATATTAAAATTTCAACTTTATTAAATCATTTAAAATTGTTGTAATTTATTTTAAAACAATCAAATTCCATCAATATACATTAATTTAAAAACATAGCATTTTCAATTTTTGGGCTTTTTAATTCAAAAACCAAATCTGAAAATTTATATACAAAATACTTATCATCAAACATCATAAAATCATCACAAAACCCAAAAACAATAATTAGATTAAGGGTAGATTTAATAAAAATCAATAAGAATATTTGTTTTTTTCTTTGTTCGAAGGGTGCGCACGATCACCAAGGTTGGGCAGCTGCCGCGGGCCCGCCTGATGGTCGCTGCTGCCAGCCTAAGCTAGTGGTGGTGGCAGCCGACCAGTGGCTAGCCGTGGTGGTTGACGGCTGTGGTGGTGGTGTGTGTGGGTGGTGATTGAAACAATTAAAATAAAGGGGAAGGGGAAAAATTAAGAGAAAAAGACAGAAAATAAGAGGAGAGAGAAAGAGAGTTACCTTTGGATATTCTCCATTGGGCAAAGTTTAATTTGCCCATGTGATGGGTATTTATACTCTCTTTCCTAAAATCCTCCTAAACTTAAATTCCTTTTTCACCATTAATGATCCCTTTTCCTAGGTAAACTAGTATTTTGACTTTCTTTAAAAAGTCATTGACTTTAAAATTTCCTTTTTTAAAATAATATGCCCCAATATTTCCAAATCATGAAATAAAATATTTTCAAGATTATTAAAAATAAACTTTTGATTAAAATAATCCTTTTTAAATTAATGAAAAACCATAAATAATTCATTTCGAACTATTAATACTTTAAAAAATACTCATTTAAATTAAAATACGTATAAAAATACGGGGTATTACAATTTTTACCTAAATCACTGAGTATTATCAAGCGACAAATTATTATTGAACCATGAAAACTATTGCGCCTTATGAAAGGAATGAGAGAAATTCGTATACTTTTTTATAATATGGAGTGTAGTTGTGTAAAGGCGTAGCAATTAACAATAGGGAATAATGTTGGCAAAATAAAATTAAATAAGTACATAGATCTAAGTATCTAACGGTCTAAATAAACAAGCTAAGATGGATAATAATATAATTTGGCTTATGCAAGAAATATGTAATGGAAGCATACATTAACTAGTAGGGAAGTAATTATTCATCATTTACTATATCATCTTCATTCATTAGAGGTATAATAAAGTACAAAGAAAACTGCTACATAGGATATTATTGGAATCAAATAAAAGTTAAATTCAACATATTTATTGATCAATCATACGAATAACTTTGGCTGTTCATTCTTAATCTAGTTGATCAATTGACCTAAAATAATAGGTTATTAAATCAAATTAAAAAATTTACACACCGTGACGATGACTAAGCTAATTAAATTTACATACCATATATGAAAATCTTAAAAATTAAAAAGGGTTTAAGAGATGGCATAAATAATAGTTGTGTAATAATTTATCTATTTTATTAGAGATTTATACTATAATTTAATTTTAAAACAATATAAGTCTTACCAAGCAGAAAATATGATAAACAGAAAATTACTTGTAAATTTTACTAGCTTTACATCACATTTAACAAAACAAGTGTATAAAATTCATATATATGTAATCTAATAAGTAAATCAAATATTATAATCATTGGATTAAAAAAATATTAAACATTGCCAAACAACAAAACAATCAACAAATTTAAACATGAAAACCAATAGAGTACTGAGTAGGGGGTTAGGGGCTAGTAAGCACTAGCTGGGCACTTTATGATTCTCCCTACTACAACATTATATTTGTCCAAAACAAAAGATTTGCATGAAAATAGGATGAACACTTGTCTGTCTAATAGTCTGATACATACTGTAGCACTCATGAAATGCTCCTTTTTGACCCCACTTGATTTTTCCTTAGAGTTAAATATATATATATATATATATATATATATATATATATATATATATATATATATATATATATATATATATATAACAATGTTAAAGAGTTGTTGATTACATGCAGAAAGTTGACTAAGATAACCACAGTTAAACCCAGTCCTTTTGTAAATTAATCAAAGCCTCATATAATTGTATTTACTGTTAGATAGGCTTTTATGAAGTATTTCCTACGAGGTATATACTTGTGAATGTTGTGAACTTGTGAGTTGTGATTATGGTGAAAGATTACTTGGTCTATTAATTAGAAGGATTGAAAATTGCTAATAGGATGTATATAGTGTCACCTAACCAAAAGAAACTTGAACATGATTAATTAAGTCTATTTTGATCAATGTTTATGATTAAAATATCAGTCTCATTCTATCAGAAGGATCGATATGACGATCCCCAAGAAGTTGATAATTGTTGTACGAGTTAGTGAATCACAAGGGTCCTTCGCTAACTTTTTTTCTCAAATTTTAATTTTATTTTTCATTGCACGATTGATGTATTGCGTAAAAAAAAAAATTATAATAAGGTACTCATTCAATAAGAATTAAAATCCCGAATAAGACTTAAATAGTACCCGACCTTCAAATTAGGGCTATCAAACAGGTCGTGTCGTGTCAACTGCATGTTTGTGTCAATATTAAACGGGTTGATAAACCCTTAATACAAACCTAACCCATTTATTAAACGGATTAAAAATCTTTAAGCCAAACCTAACCCACCTATTAAACGGGTTATCCGAGTAGCCTTTTACCCACTTACTTTATTAATTCATACAAGAGATATGGAAGACTTTAAAAAAGTGAAATAGTAGTAAAATTTGTCCTAAACCAAAAATTTTGCCCACTAAAAGTTTTACTAAATATTTATATTACCAAATTATGTAGTTAGGAGGGTTAGTAATTAAGATTGGCATAAAAAATTAAAATCAGTTATCTTAACTACTTCGATAGACAAGTTAATCATGTCAGATTGAGGCTAATGGGTTAAAGTTCAATCCATTTATATATATATGTGTGTTGGTTTTGGGTTGAAAATTTTAACCCAAACCCAACCTTTTAATTAATTTCGTGTTGGGCTCGTGTCAACCCAATTACTTAAACGGGGTGAGAATTCTTGATCCAATTCCGCTTATTTCGTGTCGAATAATCTTGTCATATCAGCTTTTTACAACCTACTTCAAATCAATTATGGAGTTATAATTACTATTCCCCATATATATACACAAGTATCTAATTATATTAATTTTTTTTAGCTAAAAAAAAAAAGTATCTAATGTTTAACATATATCAAAATTTTAACATTACCTACCCGCTAAACATTGGAGTAAAAAGTCTCTAAACTAATTTAAACATAGTAAGGCTAATAAGCACACAATTATAATTTCTCCAAAAAAAAAAAAAAAAAAAAAAAAAACCTTTCCCCCACATGGCCACATCCATCCAAAAGAAAGGGTTTACACCAAAAAAAAGGCGGAGTATTAACTTTATCGCTGGACTCCGTACATTATATCCCTCTGCAAATCCTATATAGTACTGCTACATATTAAAACAATAGTACTAAACCCTCGTCAAATTTCATACTGTAAGTTTCAAATTGGAGAAAAGGAAGCTGTAATTTGCATAGCTGTAAGCCTGTAATATGCATATTCTTGTATACGTACACCTCCATTCTTTTATTGGTTTTTTTCTTTTTTAATATTTTAGCTATTAGTACTGTAGTGTTTACAATGTACTATACCCTAGGGATTTCCATTCCATTTCATTTTGACATAAAATGATACACCGCCTTTAATCTATTCCTCCTCACCTAGTTATAGCTACAGAAAAACCAATTTCTAAAGCGTTCTCCATCATCTTCTTTCTTACTTCTTCTTTCTTAAACTCTACAAAAATGTCCGACCATCTATCACCAAACCAAGCTTAACAAATTTGGACCGAGGAGTTTTTTTCAAGGTTCGCCGTTAGAGAAATCATGGAAGTTAGTGCAAGAATTCGTTTGCGGAGTGGGTGTTAAGAAATTTAACCAAGTTTTTTTGAGGGATTACGTGCCTGGAGCCGTGCATGGTATTTTTTTTTGTTGAAGATTTGGAAACAGTTAAAGTTTTTATATTTGAATCTTTGAATGATTTAAAAAAAGATCTTACTCATACTAAACCTTCAAAAGAGTGTTTATTTTGGTTGGTTATTTTGTTGATTATATATGTTAACTTTTCAAAAGAGTATAATATTTTTTAACAACCCTCAAGTTTTAGAAGCAATTAATCTCTCTATTTATTTTTCAAAAGGAGATTTCAAAAAAATTGCTTACTTTTCTTCCGAAATTTCCAATATGTTATACAGAAATTTAAAGTGATTGTTTCGAAAATAAAACTCATCTTTATCTACCCTACATGCAACTAAAATAGGAGAGAGAAAAGCTAAATTTGTTTTGTGTTAAGTCGGAGAAATTCTGGAGGACTTTCGAGAAAAAATCAAATCCGAAATTATCCGCGACGAAGGCTTTCATATATCAGTTATGGGGTTCATGTTTATGATTGTGTTATTACCCCTGACTTTTTTAGTTTTATAGGTAATATGGTGCCAAACAATGCATAAAGGATTTTCTTAGGAATGGGATTTGTACCACTTTTTTTTGTAATTATGATTGTTACATTTTTATGGATTTATTATTTTGTGGTGTCGTACAAAAAACGTGAAAAGGTGAAGGAAGTGTCGGGAATAGAATCATGTTAGATTGTTACATTAAAATTTTGTAATGAAATTATATTAAAAAAAAATTTGTATTGTCTTTTAATTTTATAAAATTATGTGAAAGAAGACTTTGTGATGAAATGTTTTTTATTTTCTTTTAATTATCCAAATTTTAAGAAAATGCATGCTGTTATAAGTTAATTTATGTGTAAGGTATTTAAGTGGCCTTTATACAAGAAGCCGACTATATCAAACAAAGTGAGATAAGGACTAAGTTATAACTAATCTAAAAATAAAGAAAGCAATCACATCAACATTGACTAGGTAAATAAAAGATATTTACATAATAACAGAAAGAATAATTTGATGCTTTAATTATTCCTTAATACACCCCGGCAAGATGAATGGCCTTTGGAAAGACTAATCTTGGAAAATGGATTGAGGGATACATGGGAGTGATTTGGTAAGAGCATGAGCAACTTGATCTTAGCCAAAAATACGTAATACTCTTAGTACTCCAAGTTCTACTTTTTCAAGCACAAAGTGAAAGACCAACGTTAGATGCTTCATACGAGAGTGAAATATCGGGTTTTTCGAGTAATGTGTGGCACTCAAATTATCACAATCGGTTACTTGGTATCTGATTTAGCTTGACATTAAGCTCGGAGAGTAGTGAATGAAGCCATAACAAGTTAACAACTCGGCACTGGTAGATGCCACAGCACGAAACTCAGCCAATTCAATAAAATTCTTTTTGGAGGTTTTATCACTTTTATGAATGTATTGTAAAGATCATTTTTTTTTTTTTTTTTACAATAACAGATTAACAATTTTAGTTGGTAGGATTTTTTAAAAATAAAACAGAAACACAATCTAGAAGTATATAGTACATCAAAATTATAATATAACTCCAATCTTCAAGATATCCAAATCCATAAGTTAAACTAATCAGATAGATTAAGCTAGCAAAGTTACAAAATAGAATTTGATCAGATCAGATGAAGCTATTAAAATTAGTTCTAGTTGAGTTTTAATAGATACTTACTTATAATCACATTAGCTTATATTCCTTCCAACGCATAGTCTTTGACATATGGATTGCAATCTTTAGTTTGTTTACATTATTTATTTTATTTTTTTTCTCAAAAAAACGAGTCGTATTTTTATATAAAAATAAATTAACTTGGATTTTAAACCTAAGTTATGACAAAAACTTTAATGTTGGTCCTATGCAATACTATCTCCATCTAGTCGATATACTTTCATATGCACAAGGTTTAGGTAATAATAATAAATCTTATACTATTTTATATAATTTTTGGTGAGTATTAGAAAATTTATTGTTTTTTTGATATTACAATTAATGGATATATACTTTATATAGCTAATATCCCTAAGCTAAAATATGAAACATAAAAATTTATTAAATGTTATGAAATATATTTGTGGATGCACATTCTACCCCTGTATTATTCTAAAACTTTTAGTTTTGAAATATATTAATCTCCAAGCAAACCCTACCCATTGCATTGTACATACATGTATACCCAATCATATGAAATATATAGATACACATTTATTATCTCCCGATCTCTCGTATTTCTCCTTATTTTACAACATCAATTACTTTTTATAGTAATTATGCCTTTTTATTAATTATGCTTTTTTTATTGAAGATAGGAAAATGTCTACATCAACTTTTTTTTTTTAGGAAATCACATCACTTAGCTTGTAAATAATAACTAGGTTAACATCCATACGGTGCAACAAATATAATTGTGAATAAGATTTTTTATATAACTTGATGCATAAGGTAAGTAATTTCTAAAATATAACATATAAAGAATACCTTTGAACATAAAAATGTTAAACGTAATAGTAAAGGATTAAATATAGTACCTCGTATAATCTAAATGATATAAATTGGTCATCCATATATAGCTATTTTGTAAAAATTCGTATTAGTGTTTTTTTATTTTTTTGTATAAAAAAAAACAAAAACGTATAATTTTGGAGGGAAAATTCCCTCCAAAAAAGGCTTTACTTTAATACTCATATAGAGTAATAGATAGATATTAGACTCAGTAGTATCACAATAATATCTCATAACAAATTAGTCGAGGGTTCGATCTCATAACCTTTGTGAATGTAAAGAAACTCTTGGCTAGTCATTCACCTTTAAGGCTTTACGTGGAGCACTTGAGGAGTTGAGGTGAGAGGAGTAGTCATTATGTCGTACAATACAATCAATGCTAGTATTTCAAATAAAAAAAGAAAAAAGGGGGGGGGGGGTTAGAGAGGAAACAAAAACATAGACACTGTATAGTTGCTTGAGTTGAGGAGGCCATGATTTTGTATTCTTGTTAAAAATAATAATTAGGAATGAATGAATGAAGTATTCTTGTTACTAGTAAATTATCAGATACGGAGAACATACAAACTCTTTTGAGAACACTTGTTTGTTTTTTTTTGAAAGAGAACACTTATTTTATGTCGAAGTATATATAGTTTATCCAAAAATATAAATAATATTAAAAAAATGGATAGATTTCTATTGAACAACTTCGAAAAAACATGAATAATTTTCACAGAGAGGAGATGGCCGTATAAATTTAGTATTGTTTTCCTTCTCAAATAAAGAAAATTATACATAATGTTTAAGGCTTATGAATCTTCTTTTACACAGATGACCTTAAATAAATAAATATAAAAGTTGGATAAACCTTTTAATTAGCTAAAAGTTGGTACCCTTTTATGAAGTTCACCTTCTATAAGTACGAATTGTGAGGCTAAGAGTCTTAAGACACGTTTTGCTCTTTTATCAACATTAGGTGGATATTCCCCTTTGGTGACAAAGTTTAGGATATCTGTGTACCATGGTTCTTCTTTATCCTCTTGGATTTCTTCTTCATCCTATCCTCTTGGATTTCTTCTTCATCCTCGATGGCTTGAACATAAGCAGGCTTATGCCTTTTCTCTATGGTTAGAGGCATTTTCTCAATTTCCTTGAGAATTCTAACCATGAAGGCTAGTCTTTCCAAGGCATCAGCAAATTGGTTTTACTCTATGGGTAGGTATAAATATACTCTACCTTTTCGAGTTGATTAGTGAGGATTTCCAAGTAAGATTGATATGGAGCGAGACTTTCACTCCTCACTTTCCACCTTTTGGAAATTTGGTTGATGATAAGGGATGAATCTCCAAATATGCGAAATTTCTTAACTCCTAGTGCTAACGCTGATTCGAGGCCTACCACACATGCTTCATATTTCACAGCATTGTTGGTAACATCGAAGTCGAGCTTTATGGAAATTGGAACATGCTCTTCCTTGGGTGACACTAATAGGACTCCTACGCCACATCCTTTTTGGTTAGATGCAACGTCAAAGTATAATGTCCAAGTGTCATCCTCAGTGACCATTAACTCTTCGTCAGGAAAATTATTTTATTGCATTGGTGTTGAGTCTTTAATTGGAAAGTCTTCCAAGAAATCAGAGACGACGACTACTTTGATGGACTTTTGAGGCATGAACCTTAGATCAAATTTAGCTAAGTTGACTATCCATCTTGATATTCTTCCATTAAGCGTGGATTTCTCGAAGAGATACTTGAGAGGATCCATTCGGGACACCACATGGACTGTGTGAATGAGCATGTAATGTCTTAATTTCGTTGTGGCCCACACAAGTGCGAGGCACAATTTCTCAAGTGATGTGTAGCGGATTTCATATTCAAGCATTTTCTTACCTAGGTATTATATGACATTCTCTTTTCCTTCCACTTCTTGTGTGAGCATTGCCCCCATTGTCTCTTTGGTGACGGTCAAGTATAAACGAAAAGGAATGTTTGGCAATGCTGGCGCTAGTACAGGAGGATTTGCAACGTAGGCTTTGATCTTATCAAAGTCTTCTTGACACTCGTCGTCCCATATCACTGGCACATTATTCTTAAGTTTCTTGAATATTGGTTAGCACACCATGGTGAGTTTTGATATGAACCTACTTATGTATTGCAACCGGCCAATGAATCCTCGAATTTGTTTCTCGGTCTTGGGCGGCGGCATTGACATGATAGCCTTGATTTTAGTGGGGTCTATTAAATTCCTCTAGAGCTAATGACATAGCTTAGAAGTTTCACAAAGGTAACCCTAAATGCACCTTGGCTGGATTTAGTCTCATTTTGTACTTGCTAATCCTTTTGAAGAATTTTCTCAAGGCTATTTGATAACCAGGGCGATCTTTAGATTTACAATCATATCGTCCATATACACCTCGCCTTCCTTATGCATCATGTCATGAAGTAAGACAGTTGCTGCTATTTGGTACATGGCACCCGCGTTTTTCAACCCGAATGACATCATGTATAGCATTAAGTTCCCCATGGTGTTATGAAGGTAGTCTTTTCCATGTCTTCTTCTGCCATGAGAATCTAGTTGTATCCTGCGTACCCATCCATAAACGAGAGAAGTGCATGATTGACTGTATTATCTACTAGAATGTCGATGTGTAGTAGAGGGAAATCGTCCTTTGGGCTAGCCTTGTTGAGATCCCTGTAGTCGACACACATTCTTACCCTACCATCTTTCTTGAGAACTGGTACTACATTAGGGACCCATTCTGGATACTTGGACACCTTGATAAAACCTGCAGTTATTTGTTTTTGTATTTCTTCTTTTATTTTAAGTGCTACGTCGGGTTTCATTTGACGTAACTTTTGCTTTACAGGTTTCATTCCTGGAATTAGTGGTATGGTATATTAAGCAATTTCTCTGCTTATACTTGGCATATCTTCATAAGACCAAGAAAAGACATCGATAAACTCAACACGTAGATTTATTAATTCAGCTCTCTCTTCTTTATTAAAAGTTAAGCCAATTTTAACTTCCCTTTTAATAGTGGGATCGTTTGAGATGTTAACAGTTTCGGTTTCTTCGATTTTTGTCGTTTTATTCTCAAGTGCTTCCATTGCTTTAATTATTTCTTTGTCATTTTCATTATTAGCAAAGCAATACTCGTTGATTAGGGGATTTTGCTCCCACCAATCGGAATGCGCCACGTGGACCAATCAGGTCCTGCCAAGTGTCCCTCAGTTGGAACAGTCAGGGCTTCCCACGTGGCACGCGCTTATTCGTCCACCTTGGACCTGTTATGTCAAGACATGTGGCATACTCCATGCCTAATGGAGAAGCCGGCCACCCAGGCCCAACTTCCGAGGGAAGCCCAATCGGCCCTAGGTTTACCTAAACCTAGGATGGGCACGTTTTCCAAGGTTATAAATACCTCCCTTAATCCTCATTAAGGGGGAGAACAGAAACATTACGGAAAAAACACATTAATTACACACAGTAATAACCGGCTGATCTCGCTAACAAAGCAGATTACCTACATTAAACACTCTCACCTAGAGAGACCAAATCACTTTAATTTCCGCATTAATTACTCCTTAATCAGGTACTAACTTGACCGTTGGAAGCGGAGCTCCCAGGAGTCTCCGTTATTTTGCAGGTACAGGCGTCCGGTTCCAGTCTCGGAA
Source organism: Chenopodium quinoa (assembly GCF_001683475.1). Taxonomy (NCBI): domain Eukaryota; kingdom Viridiplantae; phylum Streptophyta; class Magnoliopsida; order Caryophyllales; family Amaranthaceae; genus Chenopodium; species Chenopodium quinoa. Next base: position 1,962,081 of record NW_018743783.1, read on the forward strand.
TTGTAACTCTCCCGCGGGACATCAGAAAACCCCGAAACATTTGGCGCCGTCTGTGGGGAGAGTACTTCTAAGATGGCATCCAAGTCTGTACCGACTCCTGAAGAGAGGCGTCCCCTAGACGACCCTCAAGTTCAGTCGGACCATGATACCGAAAGTGAATTTGAAGTTGAAGCTCATACAGCTTTAGACGGGACCCTAAGGGCCCGACGTACCCGTCATACCGAAAGGAGGGAACGGGAGCATCTTCAAACAGGAAGCGAGCCAGCAGGCGCACCGCCTGTTCGGCAACAGCCGACTGATGGGTCTGCTCCCATCACAAGGAACGAACTCATGACCTTCATGAGGGACTTCAAGGGAGAGATTCAAGAGTTGATCAACAAGAAGTCGCCTGCTCCAGTCAAGGAGCAGTCGGCCAAGAAACCCTCCACTTCACTGAAGAGGAAGCCAGTTCAAGGGCGAGAGGCGACTCCTCATCCTAAATCTAGGAAGCGGGAGCCACCTGCCCTTGATTTCACAAAATTTCGTTATCCTACAGGAAATAGGAAACCTGTTCGTCATATTCAGGCGGACGGGTCGAAGCAAACATTCACAAATGCTCGGCTACTGCTAGAGCAGAAGAAGAGTGACCGATTGTCAGAGTCGGCCTCTACTTCAAACTTTCAAGACAGTTTGCGAAATGCCTCGATGAGGCATACTCAGTCGTACCATGAGAGTCAGTCAGGCGGCACCTCCCGTCAGTCCGGCTTTCATAGTGACCAGGCGGTACCAAACTTACCATTTGTGCCGCAACAACAGTATTTTTTGCAGCCACCTCCGTTTGGTTGACCTGCAGCAAAAAACGTCCAACCTATGGACTGGCAGCTACGGTTGCTTAGACTTGGTGAACAGTCGTCGGCCTTCTCCAAGGAAATTACTGAAGCCGCTCAGCCGGCCAAAGTGAAAAATGTACTAGTAGGCGCCTATGACGGCACTACTAACCCAGAAGACCATCTGATGACATTCACCAACCTGATGTACCTTCAAGGGTTGGATGATCCCACTTGGTGCAAGTGTTTCCCAGCGACTCTCAAAGGAATCGCACAGCAATGGTTCGGCAACCTGCCGACTGGTTGTGTAAATAGCTTCAGGACGCTTGCTTACTTATTTGCCTCCAACTTCGCCATGAACATCCCTGCGAAGAAAACGACCCTTGATTTGGGAACAATTCAGCAGGGCGAGAAGGAGGGGCTTCGTTCTTACATCAGGCGATTTAACCTGATGAGAATACAGATTCAAGGGTTACCGGATGAGGTAGCTTATACTGACTTTTTCAGAGGTCTCAAAGACGGGTCTACCTTCAAATTTGATTTGGTTCGAAAAAGGGTGGCGAATCTTCAAGAGGCCTTGATTGAAGCAGAAGCCTATATACAGGCGACTGATCTTTGTACGATAAAACAGTCGGACGGGAAAAGGTTCGACAAAAGAGAAGGACGACAGAAACAGTCGTCTAACAAAGATGAGAAAAGAAAAGAGGTCTGGGCGGCTGATTCCTCTAAACAGCCGGCCCAGAAAAAGAAAAAAGAATTCAAACCATACTCCCCAAAGTATGCGTTTAACAAGGATAACCAGTTTATCCTAAAAGAAATCAAGGGACGGATCTCAATTGAGAAGCCGGTCCCCATGAAGGGTTCTGCATACAACCGGAACCAAGATAAATTCTGTGCTTATCATGATGATGTTGGTCATCACACCAATGACTGCATCAGTCTCATGCGGTACCTAGACCGCCTGGCTGAGCAAGGTGATCTTGACACTTATGTCAAGAAATCTACGGGGAACACTTCCTCAAAAAAGCAGTTGGCCAAAAAGAATCAGCAGGCCGACAACTCTGATACAGATGATGCAGTCGTCTACACCATTGCAGGCGGCTTCTCAGGAGGCGGCCCCACTATTAGGGGCAACAAAGACAATATCAGGCGGTTAGATGTAAATTCCGTTCACCAAGAACGGTCGTCCAAATATTCATTTCTTGAGATTGTCATCACTGAAGAAGATCTAGGAGGGGTAAGGGGGCCGCATGACGACCCTCTCGTTATTGAATGTAAAGTGGCCAACCAGAGAGTTGGCCGAATCCTCATAGATACCGGAAGCTCCTCAGATCTCATCAGTAGCAAATGTCTGTCGAAACTAAAATATCAGACTGATTGCATACATCCGGCCTCCCACCCTTTAGTAGGGTTTGGAGGAGGAGGAGTCCACCCACTGGGACGAGTAGATTTACCCATCCGCCTGGGCGAAAAAGGGGAAGGACGACACATGGTAGTCCGGTTCCTGGTAGTAGAGGAACTCTCGGCCTACAACATGATTCTGGGTCGACCTACCCTGAATAATTCCAAGGCTGTTATAATCCCATCTCTTATGTTGCTCAAGTTTGAGAGGGATAATGGAACAGTCGGCTCCCTAAGGGGAGATCAGAGGATGGCCCGAGAGTGCTATCTCTCGGATGTCAAGCCCACTGTTATGGCTACTGGGTCAAGCGGTGAAAAAACAGACCTTGACAAGGAGAGTGCGCCTGTTCAAGAAGCAGGCGGCAAAAAGAGAAAGGCATCCCAGACAGGGGCCGCAAGAAAAGCAAGAAAATAGCAATCATTGGCAGAGGAGCGACCGGATGAGTTCCGCCCTCAGCCGGCTGGTGAGCATGCGGACCTGATCTTAGACGACTCACGTCCTGACCGAACAATCAAAGTTGGGACGACTGCTCTGAGAAACCTTGGTGACAACTTTCACAAACTATTGAAAGAATACAAGGACATCTTTGCATTCGAAGTCCATGAAATGCCAGGCATTAGTCCTGATCTGGCGGTACATAAACTGGCCGTGGATCCGAAAAAGAAGCCGGTACGGCAAAAGAAGCGGAACCATGGCGAAGAAAGAAGTCAGGTGGCAGCCGCCGAAGTTAAAAAATTACTTGATGCAGGGTTCATTCGGCAATGTTACTTCCCAGACTGGGTTGCAAATGTGGTGCTTGTTAAAAAGCCGAATGGAACCTGGCGAATGTGTGTAGACTACACAGACTTAAACAAGGCGTGCCCCAAAGACAGTTACCCTCTGCCTAAAATTGATAACCTGGTCGACTCAACAGCCGGCCATGCCTTGATGAGTTTTATGGACGCCTATTCTGGTTTCCATCAAATTCCTTTATGGAAGAAAGATCAGGAGAAGACGGCCTTCGTCACTGATCAGGGGTTATACTGTTACACGATCATGCCGTTTGGTCTTAAGAATGCCCCGGCTACCTTCCAACGAATGATAAACACTGTGTTCTTTGATCAGATTGGGAGAAACGTCGAGGCATACATTGATGATATGATTGTCAAGACTAAACTTCAGAAAGATCATCTGTCGGACCTCCGAGAAACTTTCGCCACACTCAGGCGGCACCATGTCATGCTCAATCCCAAGAAATGTGTATTTGGAGTTGAGTCTGGGAAATTTCTCGGATTCCTTATCAATCAGAGAGGAATAGAGGCGAATCCTGAGAAGGTGCAGGCGGTCACTGACATGTAGTCGCCTCGTACCATCCGAGAGGTTCAGAAGTTAACAGGTTGTCTGGCGGCCTTGGGAAGATTTCTAAGCCGATCAGGCGACAAATGCCTATACTTTTTCCAGGCAATTAAGAAAAAGGCAAGGTTTGAATGGGGGCCGGATGCTGAGGCCGCCTTCCAGAAATTAAAAGTTCACTTGCATTCCTTGCCGAGGCTGGTCAGCCCTTTGCCCAAAGAGGTTCTCTACATGTACCTGGCCGTCTCTGATCACGCGTTAAGCGCTGTTCTCCTTGCTGAAAGGGACGGCTGTCAGCTCCCGGTCTACTTTGTCAGTCACGTACTGAAAAATGCCGAGTTGAGGTATCCCCTAGTGGAGAAATTTGGTCTTGCACTCTTCATGGCTGTTAAAAAATTGAAGCCCTACTTTTTGGCACATACAGTCGTCGTGTATACAGACCAACCTATCAAGCGGCTACTTACCATCATGGAGTCGTCAGGCCGAATGATCAAATGGGCCATAGAAATACAGAGCCTCGAAGTTACATTCGAGCCTAGAAAAGCAGTGAAGGGGCAAGCCTTTGCTGATTTTATTGTAGAGATGACTCGTCCTCCTGACTCTCAAGTTCCAGACCAAGTATGGAAGGTATATGTGGACGGAAGCTCTACTTCAAATGGTTGTGGAGCAGGCGTCATATGTCAGTCGCCAGAGGGCGACAGGTACGAGTATGCTCTACGCTTCAGTTTTCAGGCTTCAAACAATGAGGCAGAATATGAAGCTTTACTAGCCGGGATCCGCATGTGCAAGGCGGCAGGGGCAAGAAAAATAGACGCCTGTTCCGATTCACAATTGATAGTGAGTCAGTACAATGGCGAATACGAAGCAACCCATCCGGCCATGATCAAGTATTTACAGGCGGTCCGACAAGCAGTCGGCTCCCTTGAGGATTTCCATCTGATCCAAGTGCCGAGATCAGAAAACAAGCAGGCGGATGCACTGTCAAAATTAGCATCATCCGCCTCCTCTGATACTCCTCGAACTGTTTTTTGGGAAGTAATGGAGAAGAGAAGCATCGAGGAAAACCCTATTGGAATCCTAGACAGAAGCTCAACCTGGATGGATTCAATCAGGGCATATCTGACAAACGGTACACTGCCGGATGATACTCAACAGGCGGCAGCACTGAAAAAACGAGCCACCTGTTTTGAAATGATAAAGGGAGAACTTCACAAAAAGGGGTACCTTCAACCCTTCTTAAAGTGTGTTACTCCAGAAAAGGGACGAGAGATACTAGACGATCTTCACTCAGGTTACTGTGCTTCTCATATAGGTGGTAGGATGCTTTCTCAAAGGGCAAGGCGGCAGGGCTACTTTTGGCCTACTTTGGAAGCAGATGCAATGGAGATGGTGAAAAAATGTGACAAGTGCCAAAGGTTTGGCAAACTAATTCACCGTCCGGCTACTGACCTCACTACCATTCACAGCCCACTACCGTTTGCTAAGTGGGGCATGGACATTCTGGGTCCATATACGCCTGCTACAGGCGGAAGGAGGTACATACTTGTTGCCGTCGACTAATTCACTAAATGGGTAGAGGCGGAGGCTGTAAAGGGAATCAAGACGAAAGATGTAATTTCATTCATTTGGAAAAATGTCATCACTCGGTTCGGGGTTCCCATGTCTATGGTTTTTGATAATGGTCCCCAATTTGAGACGCCTGTTCTCAAAAGCTGGTTGGGTGACCAAGGAATTGCAAACTACTTTGCATCTGTCGGCCGTCCACAAGCAAACGGCCAGGTAGAAGCCTTTAATAAAATCATCTCAGACGGTCTCAAGAAAAAGATTGAACGAGCAGGCGGCCTATGGGCGGATGAACTACCACATGTTCTCTGGGCCATTAGGACGACTGAAAAAGGGGCGACTGGAGAAACTCCATTCCTCCTAACTTACGGTGCGGAAGCTGTTCTTCCAATAGAACACTACGAGCCGAGTCTTCGAGTAATGCTATATGACGAAGAGGCAAACTGGGAAGCCATGCGCCTGGCATTAGACTCACTTCCTGAAAAGAGGGGCAATGCTGTCTTGCGCCATGAGATCTATCGCTTGAGAATGACTAGATCATACAACAAAAAAGTACAAAGGCGTCCACTCAAAGTAGGGGACTTTGTACTTAGAAAAATGGAAGCAGTTGGTAGGGCTAATGAGTCTGGCAAACTAACTCCCAACTGGGAAGGACCCTACCGAATCTATGAGGAAGTCAGGGACGGTACCTACCGTCTGGAAACACCAGACGGACAACCGTTGCCTCGAACTTGGAATGTAGATAATCTTAAGAAATATTTCTTTTGAATGATGTAAAGTCAAGAGCTACTTAATAAAAGTTTGCACTTACTATTCAATTTTGTACTAAGAGGGGCACGCCTACTAACAAATAGTCGGCTACTCTCCATGTTTAATTTTTATTCTTACTTAAGAGGGGCATGCCGTCTTTACCTTTACAGTCGGCTACTCTCCATTGAGTATTTTACTCACAATAGGGGCATGTCGTCTGGACATATAGTCGGCTACTCTCCATAAGAAGATGGCCTACTGGTTCCAAACACATAGCCACCCCACTAATACTTAGCTAAAAAAAAAAAAAAAAAAAAAAGATTAGGGCCTGGCCGACCCTGTGCCTATCAGGCGGCTACCCTTCTTTTAGCATCTACGTTCACCAAGAACTTACCAAGGCCACAGGCCGAATGATCAGACCAGGCGCCAAGCCAACTGATCAAATCTACAAAACTAATACGACCTGTCCCAACATCATAGCAGGCGTCCAGCGGCATCCCTCCGGATGAAATTCGTCGCAGAGAGCAGCTCCCTTTTGGGTGGAACATTGCTCTATAAACTAATTACACGGCACCTATACGACTGTCCCCAAGGGCAACCACGTAGCCGTTTTTGAGACAAGGGTAACTCTATCACTAACCAAACCAGTGGTAGCAGTTGACATCTGAGTCAGATGACCGCCTGTATTACTTGGGATAAATGCAGGGGGTACCTCTTGAGTTATTAGCCAACAAACATTGGCGAATTAAGGGGTCTAGCCGTCCTCCGCCGCCTGGTACCTCTACTTCTCAAGCAAGAGTGACGGCGATTGAGTAACTCCAATGTTAACTCATAGTCACTCCCTCAAATTTGGTATGGAACCTAAAAGGTTTGAGTAGACCGCCTGTTTTTTGGCAAACAGGGCAACTCAAACCCCTATTCCTACTAGGTAACCTATTGAGTTAATATCCAACAAACATTGGCGAATCAAGGGGATCAGCCGGCCTCCGCCGCCTGGAACCTCTACTACTCAATCAAGTGTGACGGAGACTAAGTAACTCCTATGTTAACTTATAGTCACTCCCTCAAACTTAGTATGGAGCCTAAAAGGTATGAGTCGTCCGCTTGTTTTTATCAAACAGGGGCTCTCAACCACTACTCCTGCTAAGTTAACAAATTACGAGTTAAAAGGCAACAAATATTGAATAGGGGGAAACAACCGGTACCCGCCGCTTGTTATCTCAACTACTCAGTTCCTTGGCGACTAGGTAACACTCATGTTTACTTGGTCAGACCACTTTCCTACTTGGTTAAATTTACAAAAGACAGGACCGCCTGCCTAAAAAAAAGGATCCAGTCTTTAAAATAGTTCGAATACTGATTGGATAAATGGCCGACTGATCGTCTATCCTGGAAACAGACAACCAGTCGTCCAGGGGCATAGGCGGCGTGACTAACTTTCCGTACCTATCTGCAACTGTCGGCCATGTAAAACAGTCGGTCTAGTGAACAATTGGATATTGGAATATTCAATACTTAGACAAATTTGAGGCAAAACAAAAATTCATTAAAAATAAGTCGGTCATTAAAGACCAGCAAAATATTCAAAGCCCCGGCCCCCTGGCCGGGTAAATACAAAGCAAACGGCACGCAGGCCGTGGAAAGAATACATAAAGCTTAAGAAGGGGGCAGTTCAGTATTAGCAGCTGCCGCCTGGTCAGCACTCTTCTTGCTGGACTCGGCTTCAGCTGCATCCTTTTTTGATGCCTTACCCCCAAGCGGCACAAGCGCCACTACCGGCTCCTCCTCCTCCAAAGCTTCCTCCAACGCCTCTTCTTCAGCAGCCGCCAGGATCTCTTGATTATATGTATCCGAACACTGGCGGTACGTTCTTTCCCAAGAGGCAAAGACGACACTGGGGAAGAGGCGGCCCCAGGTCATGCGCTGGATTTGAGCGGAGTCTTCCATCATCTCCCGGACCAGCTCTTTCTTCTCTTGCTCGGCCTTTTCCGAGAGCTCTTGGGTAAGACTCTTCTCCTGGGTCACCAGGCGTTCCTTTACGCTGGCCAAGGATTTCTCCATGGCTTCGTAAGAGTACATTTTCAGGCGAAGAGGTTTCAACTCGGCCTTGAGATTTGTGATGGTCGCCTCCAGCTCGTCATTCTTCTTCTGGGCCGCCTCTAACTGAGCCCGAACAGCGGCGGTAGCCTGCGCCTGATAATAAAGAATATCAATGGTCAGTACTTCATTTTGGGCAATTTGAAACATTGCCTTATCACAGTCAGAGGCGGCCATAGCTTTTGCAGCCTTTACCTCTTTGTTCTTCCGATCAAGCGGCTTGCGAAGGCCGTTAACTCGGAGCAAGGCCTAAGTACAAAAAAACAGGCGTCAGTTTCCAAACAAAAAATAAAACAGGCGTCCAGAAATTCAAATACTCAAAAATATGCTAAGTATACCTCAGCAAGGACCCCTGCAATCCCGTCAAGGTCAAGGGTGCCGACACCCCTGACCGCCTCCCTTTCAGCTGGAGGAACTGCCCTGATTATAGACTTGGCCATCTCTACCAAGTCAGGCTTCTGGGGGCCGGCTGCATCAAGCATAAACAAACGGATTAGACTTAGTAAAAAAGGGAGCAAGTCTAAAATTTACAAGGACAACTTCATACCTCTAGGCGGCCTAGTTGGAGTTTTAGAAGAAGTGGCCGGCTGTTTCTCAGCCGCCACCTGTTTCCTGGCAGAACCAGGAGAGCTCCCAACAGTCGTCTTCCGGGCCTTGGGGTCCGGCTGTTGGGAAGATGAAGCTCTTGGAGCACCCGTCTAAAACAGAAGAAAAAAGTCAGTATATGCATAAACACTCCAAAAAGAGGGTGAAAGGTTCGGAGCTCTCGGTAAGAGGCGGATGGTTCCGCCCAATTGTCCCCCTTCTCAACTGCGTGAGAAAGTCTTGCCTCTTGCAGGCGGCTGTTTTTCTCTTCTGTACCCAAAGAAGCATGGCCAGAAGAGCTTGACTCGGAATTTTCCTCCGACGAGTCCGAAGAGGACGACTCCTCCCCTCTCCCGGAGGGGCCCGCCTCCTCTCTTTGAAAAGGAGCAGATTTGTTAACTGTTAAATAGGAAGGGGTCACTATGACTCCCCCCACAGAATTGCCGGCATCCAGGCCGCCTTGTTTCACTTCCACATCTGGCGCCTGGTCAGATGTTTTACTAAGCGGCACCCTGTGGGAGGAGCCGTCTGAATTTGAGATCCTAGCTGTCTTTTTCGTTCTGGCCATCCTGCTCTGCATAGACACAGATACAGTCGGACTTTGTATAAAGGGCAAAGATGGGTCCGGAAAAGGGCAGGCGGCACTCCTAGTCCTAGATTCAGCCGTCCCCGGTGACCGGCTGATCACTAACCTAGGTCGTGTCGTGTGCTTCCGTGGTGCCATTTAAAAAAATAAAAAGAAAATTAAGAGTAAGAGAACTGAGTTACCTGAACGAGTGACGGTTGATGAAGTTCTGGGAATCCTGTGCAGTCGGCTTGTCAGAACAGGCGGTAGGCAGAAAAGGTCCAAAATGTCAGAGCAAGTTCAGGGGTCCGAATGTTCTCAAAAAGTTCTCAAAGTGTGAAAATGACTCAAGACAACTCTCCCTTATATAGGCGAAGTGAGAAGGCGAAGGGTCACTTTCAGAATTCAAAATTTGGGCGGGAAAATCTCTCGTCCTTTCGCCGACTGACACCTGTAGCAGGCCGTCGCCTGTTACAGTGCGACACCTGTCACAGGTAACACGTGACCAATCACGTGCCACCTGTGAGGGGCAAATGATTAGGGGATTTTGCTCCCACCAATCGGAATGCGCCACGTGGACCAATCAGGTCCTGCCAAGTGTCCCCCAGTTGGAACAGTCAGGGCTTCCCACGTGGCACGCGCTTATTCGTCCACCTTGGACCTGTTATGTCAAGACATGTGGCATACTCCATGCCTAATGGAGAAGCCGGCCACCCAGGCCCAACTTCCGAGGGAAGCCCAATCGGCCCTAGGTTTACCTAAACCTAGGATGGGCACGTTTTCCAAGGTTATAGATACCTCCCTTAATCCTCATTAAGGGGGAGAACAAAAACATTACGGAAAAAACACATTAATTACACACAGTAATAACCGGCTGATCTCGCTAACAAAGCAGATTACCTACATTAAACACTCTCACCTAGAGAGACCAAATCACTTTAATTTCCGCATTAATTACTCCTTAATCAGGTACTAACTTGACCGTTGGAGGCGGAGCTCCCAGGAGTCTCCGTTATTTTGCAGGTACAGGCGTCCGGTTCCAGTCTCGGAATTGTAACTCTCCCGCGGGACATCAGAAAACCCCGAAACACTCGTCATCTTGGGTGAGGGAATAACACGAGGAGTAAGCGAAAGAAGTCATATTATTATATTCTTGAATCATTCCATCAAAATGAGAAAGGTCTGTAGAGAACTGGCTACTAACTATTCTAGGGGTAGACGCTAAGCTAGGCTTAATAACTGGGGGTGCAACTACAAGAGACTTGGAAGACTCAACGATAGAAGACTCAAACTGAGGCTCAGACTTAGATGACTTAGACTCATCAAACATGGGGCCTTCTCTCGTAGTTATAGATATTTTCCTTCCACTTGGCGCAGTCACTTTCACGGTCTTGCACTATCCCTTAAGTAGTCCTTCCGCTGGAGTGATAAGCTTAGAGGGGTCAAAGTGTTCGTTTTGTAAGGCAGTCTGTATGAGTTTAGAGTTGTCATTGATGCACTAAGGCTCGTTTTTCTCGTATGCAAAGAGGAGACCCATGACATTAAAGTCAAAGCATGGGGGTGCTCGTTCCTTATAGGTAGGAGCAGGAATCTCATCTAGAAAGTTACAATACAAGAAGATTTCAAACCCAGGCTGGCGTACCCCATCCCCGACAAGTGGTTCAGGGAATTGGTAGCATGGGTAGTCTTCTCTCTCATTTATAAATTGTCCATTCAAAGTGAGAGGGTATGGATCTATTGGTATTGTATCTTTATGGGCACGAGTCTTCTCCGCGTATTGGATTTTTCCAGGCTCACTTAAGGTCCTCTGGAGTTGGGTTGAATCCAAGTCCAAAAGTGTTCCTCTTACGGAGGCTAGGTAGTCCCATGCGCTTAGCTATTTCTTTCTTCTTTACCAAAGTCATTCCAAGAAAGTGTCCTTGTCTTTTAAGAATAGCATTGACAACAAGATTCCAGTGGGGGTTATAGTTAAGAGGGGTCTTTTCATCTTCTTCGATAAAAGAGACTTCTTCGGCATTGAAGCCCCATAAAGCTTTATGTTTATCACCTTCTGACAGTAAGTCTTTATTAGAAAAGGTGATTAAATTGTTGGGACTAGAGAGGTCACTTGTGAGGAAGTTGGCCAACCCTTCTGGAGTAATCTCGAAATCTATTTCTACCTTTGCTAGAGCATCCATTACTACAACCCTATGCTCATAAGACGAAGCTAGAAGCTTCCAAACATTCATCTCCACCTTAGTATTTTTGAGTTGTTTGATAATGTCTTTGTCTTCAATAATGGGTGTTAGAGCTTGTTGAGTTATAGGTATAGGCATAGTTGTGACCGGTTGTTGTACTCTCCCAGACCTTGTAAGCACAATGATCGAGGAGTCCTCATGCCAAATGTCATCATTGTCTTCAAGTGGGTAGAGTGCAGCAAGTGGTGATTCCACCATATCTTTTAGGTATACGTCCTCATCATCATTGTCCCAAATTCCATTGATGTTGGCATCATTGTCCCATATTCTATTGGCATCCATTCTTGGGATGTTGATGAAAAGTTTCCTATCATCTATAAGTCCTTGGACATATTCCTTGAACTTTAAGCACTTTTCAGTTGTATGACCTCCGGATCGACGATACTTACAATAGAATTTGTCCATTCTTTTCAGGGACTCGAGTGGTTTGGGTTCAAGAGGCTTGACCATACCCCTGCCGAGGAGCATGTCAAAGGCTCTTTTATAACTAGTGCCTATAGGTGTGTAAGCTCTCTTGTTCCTTTTTTCTTGTGGGTCAACAACGTTGAAGATAAATAGCTTTCTTCCAACGATGTTTGGCTTATAAGAGGAAGAAGAGGCGTCACACTTTCTTTTAAGGATAGGCTTGTTTTTCAGCTTGTTTACCATCCTATAAAGGACTTGAAGTTCAAGGCTTAATTCTAGAAGAGCGTCACAAAGGTTATTCAAATTCACATTGATGGAATTTTGGGAGGAACTAGCAATGTCCTTATTGGTAGTCTCATCTTGGAACTCAGTCAAGGCGTCGAAGAAAATTTTCGCTTCTTCTTTAACGACATGAATCTCTTCCATTGAAGTATTTTCAACCGGCTTAATAAGGAGTGATGGATCTAATGGATCTTGATCATCAGAAATTGCCAAGGAATCTGAAAGTGGAGAATTATTGATGATTGGCTTATTATTAGTAGGAGGCATTGGAAGTTTGTTGTGATCAATCAAGTACTAAATATCTTCTTTTAATTTCCAACAACTTTTAGTAGAGTGGCCCCTACCTTGATGATATTTGTAGTGTGCATTTGGATTCCAATTGGATGTTCTCCTTTCAGGTGGAGGATTAATCTTGCATTGGTCCAATGGGAATAATAAGTCCTTTGGCATGGAGTCAATCAAAGGCGGTATCATAGCTCATCCCATGGCTAGGACATCATTAAGATTAAAGGTACTAACATTGTTACTAGAGTGGGTATTCTTGGAAGAAGAAGGATTGTCGTTCTTCTTTCCTTTCCAGCTACCATTGTTACTATTGTTAGCAGCTTTCTGTTTCACAAGGTCATCTTCTATTTCAATGCCTATATTATAGACAACTTTGAAGGTATTCAAGTTGCATTAATATTTCAAGTGTTTTTGGTATTTTTCTTGAAGATTCTAAATAAACATTCTTAAGGATTCCTTTTCACTCGGAACTTCAATCATTCTAGCGGAAGTTTCCTTCCATCTATTATAAAATGCTGTAAAACCTTCATTATTTTTTTTTGAGAATTTGAAGCTCCCTATGATAGGTTTCTACTTGAATTTACATTTGTATCTATCAATTAAAACATGCGTAATTGTCTCCTAAGTAGCAATTTTCTCGGCACCCATAGAGAAGAACCACTATTAGCATACTGGTTCCAGGAAGAGAGAGAAGAGCGAGGGGAAAACCTTTTGGTCAATCCCCTTGATCTCCATGATTGTCTCAAAAGCCCTCAAATGAAAGTAAGGGTTGTCAGTAGGTTTGAACTTAGGGATGTCATTGGCAAAGAACTTCTGTGGAAGAAGATCTTTGGCTATTGAGATCCCCTTAGAGCTTATACCAAAGTACTTGTAATCTATGGAAATTTAACTTAGACTGTCTTCGATGCACTTGATCGTCTTCGTTGGTACTTGCATGGTAGGGTCCCCAACCCTTTTCATTCGAGTGCTAAGTCCCTTGAGCATTTCAGCAAGGCCATTCACAGTTTCTTGGAGTTTATCAAAATCTTCTTGACTGGATGCCATTCTTATCTTTCTTCTTTTTCGAGTCGGTCTATTAAAGAGGAGTACGTGTATAAAGGTGTTGTCTTTAATTAAACTTCCTTCTCTCCTTGACCAAAAGCTTTAAAATTAAACCATTGACTCTTTTAATAATTTGACTCAAATTGACTCGTACTTTTATTGGGTTGAAAAAGCAAAAAAAATGGGTGCATATTTTTGGAATCAAATATGGGGAACAATTCAGGTTTTTAAACAACATGGTTCATGTTGGGAGGATAATATCCAACTTACCTCCCTAAAAAATGATAGAAAACGCACACAAGACTCTAGACATGGTCATGGTGAAAAGACATGTACAAAAGTGTGTGCAATGACTCGTGAGTGAAAGTGATATGTTCAAGACTCGTGTGATGACCATGTGACTAAATATGTGATTAGACTCAACAAAAACCAAGTTAGGACCTCGTATATTCATTAAACCGAACCGGAAAGAACGAACCGAACCATCACGTGGCGATGGAACTGTCGCAAAACGTTGGTTCCATCGCGCGGCGATGATGCTGATGTTTCGCGGCACAAACCATTTTTTTGCGCCATTAATGGAACGTTAATCTAATATGTTTTTGGTGATTCTTTAGAGGGTGTAGACCTGTAACACCCCGTATTTTCGAACCACTATTTTATGTGCATTTCAACTTATTCAACCTAATTTCTAATTTAATTTAAATCCCAATTTCTAAATTTAAATGTTAATTCAATTATTATTTTGATTTAAGGGTCATCCCAAGCTTTCGAAACCCTAACTATAATATTTTAACAAAACGATTGAAAGTTATTATTTAAAAGGCTTTATATTTGAGTTTTAATCATTTCAACTATATTTGACTTGTCTTAATTGATATTAGCCTTAAAGGGTGATTCCTTAAGCTTAAGCGTCAATTCAGTAAGTGATAATAAATTATATGTAAATTTGGTATTATTTAACCTATTAAGATTTCTACCGGTCATCATGGATGATTCCTTGACTAAAGTGTCAATTTAATAGGTGTAAAATGATTTTTGAGTTTTTAAGACGATTTACATTTAATCGTATCAATATTGATAAATAAAGTTGTATTGGGTGATTCCGTCAACTCGTTTATCAAATTGATATTATTTATAAACTATTATTTTACTTTATATTTATAAAACTCAATAATGTCCTTTTTATTAATTAGGTCATTATAAGTAAATAATGTTAATGATTTGCATTTCGTCTTTTTATGTCGCTTTTCTATAAATATGAACCTTATATACATTTTTGTATTGTGATTTAAATTATTGCTTTTATTATTATTATTGTAATTATTATTGATATTATTGTTTAAGTTTCAATAATGAAAATTCTTATATCATTTTATAAAACGCGTTTTCAACTCGCTTTTCGTTGCTTTCCTTTCCTAGTCTAGTTTCGGGCCAATTACATTTTTGTTTATGGATCGGGTTTATACTACCTTACCATTAGCCACTTGAGTAATTAGATGATTAGTAAGCCAATCCTTAATTAGATGGCTAAAGTAATCACCTAATTAGCCTATTATGCAAACCTATCTAGTGTTGCATGGAGGCCTCTTTGAGCCCAACTTCCACTCTCTTCACACGGCCACGTGGAAGGAAACCCGCCCAAAATCCGCACACATATTAAATTAACTAAGCATGTATTAAAACCATAATCACATAATTAACAAGAAGAGAGAGAAAGAATCATTACCCTTGAAGTGTGCGTCGCTGTCACTTGAGCTCGGACTTGGAAGCGTAGAGTCCCGCAAATGCGCAAACGTCCGACGGCTAACACCCTCACTCCTTGAACCGACCCGGCCCTTACCCCGAAGGCTTAGTCGGGGCTAGGCCAAAAATAACTTAGAGTATTAGATTGAAGGTTTTCTCTTCTTGGAGATCCCTTCAAGTTCACAACTCAAGTGCTCCTTCCCAATGCCAAATGATTGGTATTTATAGGGGAAGGAGCCCTTGAAATCTCATCTCCCATGATAAGTTGGAAAAAAAATGCAAAATGGATTTTAATTTAAGTATAAGTTAAATTAAATATCCAAATGAATCAGCAAATGACAAGTGGCAAGGGGAGAGCAAGTGGTTAGGTGAGGACCACATGGGAAGGGGGGGGGGGGGACCATCCACCCCTTGCTTCCCAAGCAAACTCTCAACAAACCAAGCCAACAAGCATGTGCTAGCTGGCGGTCTGCCTTGGCAGCCAAGGCAGCCTTGCTGGTGCTTAGCGCCATGGCTGGGCCTGCCAACCAGCCCGCATACACGCACGCACAGCCATCAGGCCATGCACGCAATGCGGGCCGCTGCTACTGCCGCGTTGCTCGTGCTAGGCTGCGCCCTACTAGCTGTTGTGTTACTATCGCTAGCCTAGCTAGCTGTTGCTATCACTCGCAAGGCCTAGCAAGTATGTGCGTGCTGCTAGCCTTGTTAGTGATGGTGCGGCTGGTGCTAGCACGCTAGCATGCACGGCAGCTATGGTGTGCCAGCTAGCTAGTGATGCTACCATGCTAGCTAGCTCGGCATTCTCTAGCCTTGCTAGCCATATTGCTCTAGCAATGACTTGCCTTTGGTCGATTTTTCCGTCTCGTCGATTCCTAAATTCGACTGGACTTACGACGCTTTAAGCTCGTAATCCGACGTCTTTGTTCGTAAATACTCTATTGACTCATTTAATCCTTCGGATTAATTCGTCGATTCGGTTCAATTACATGATTGGGTGTGACTCGAAGGGTTCAATCAAGATTAAGCTGTAATATTAATTATGCGTTAATATTACTGATCGGAAGCGGCCCTATGTTGTAATATTAACCCTTCGAGGCATTCCGATCACTGGACCTCATTGAATAATTAACTTTCTAATTAATTCCGACCCCTCTATCGGAATTTACACTTGTTCGAAGGACACCATTCCTTTCAATCTCCTACTTGTCCTTCCGGACAAGTTTGCAAATTGTGTATAGCATATTTCCTATGTCACTTAATGTCTCTTCATGAACTATAAGGTAAGATTCTTTGTCATCCTTATTACGTCCAGAAGTGTTTCTCGATTTCTAAGTTCGACTGCCAATAAGTAGTCGCCCAACTGTTGCTTTTATAAACCCCTATTACGGCAAACGTTTAACAACATCAAAGCGGACTAGTACTCAAACAAGAGAACTAACAACACTCATGGTCGAGGAAAGAGGTTCCGATAGCTATAATGAGCGATATACGTATGACGATTGTCAAAAATCTTAAAGTATTCTCATAGGTAGATCCAGTATAGTTCCAAACTAATACCTGTGCAAATGATTTATGACAATCATGTCCTTGTAGTACAAGAAACGGTGCTATAAATCATATTACACACTAATCTCACGCGGTCATTAGTCGTCCAACTTTCAAATGACCTCGATTAGGGATAATTTCGATATGATATTCAATGTTCACTTAATAGGTGTTTCTTTATCCAAGACATGGCCTTGATACCCTATTTTGAATGTTCAAATCGAATGGACTCATTATTTTATTCTAAACCACAATTAAATAGCAATGGAATAATAATTTACAGAAAAATTAAATTACTCCATAAATGAATGGTTTAACATGGTGTTTTATATTAAGATCTCCACAACTTAATTAAAACACACAAATAGGGAAATCAAAGCAAATTTCCAATGTTCCTAATTCCCATTGCCTCAACGTGCTTGTTGTGTTTCACTTGAGGCAAAAATTTAGTGAGTGGATCGGCTACATTGTCGTCCGTTCCAATCTTGCTAATTCTGATTTCACCCTCGGACTTCTATTCCCTTATCATGTGAAATCGCCTCATGACATGTTTGACTTTCTGATGCTCCCTTGGCTCTCTTGCCTGAGCAATAGCATCACTATTATCACAGTAGAGGTCTATTGGTGCCTTTATTGAGGGGACAACACCAAGTTCACCAACGAACTTACGAATCCAAACTGCCTCCTTAGCTGCTTCCAAAGCTGCCAAGTATTCGGCTTTAATTGTAAAGTCTGTAGTCGTGCTTTACTTAGCACTCTTCCAACTAAATGCTCCTCCATTAAGACAGAACATGTATCCTGATTGTGACTTGATGTCGTCTCTGTCAGTCTGGAAGCTTGCTTTGGTATAACCTTCAACAACCAAATCCTTACTCCCACCATAGATCAGAAATTTATCCTCGTTCCTTTTTAGGTACTTTAGGATATACTTGGTCGCAGTCCAATGCGCCTCACCTGGGTCAGATTGGTATCGGCTCGTAGCACTCAAGCCATACGATACATCCAGCCTAGTACATATCGTGGCATACATTATCAATCCAATATGCGAAGTATATGGAATCAGACTCATCCTCTCTCGCTCATCAGGTGTCTTCGGACACTGTTTCTTGCTGAGAGTTATGCCATGTGACATGGGTAGGTGGCTTTTCTTGGGTTCCTCCATATTGAATCGTGCCAGTACCTTACCGATATAACTTTGGCTCAATACAATCATCCTTTTAGATCTATCCCAATACGTCTTGATGCCCAATATTACCGTGCCTCTCCTAAGTACTTCATTGAGAAACACTTTCCAAGCGAAGTCTTTACAGACTCCATTATTGGAATGTTGTTTCCAATGAGCAATATGTCATCGACAAATAAGACGAGGAATGAGATGTCACTCCCACTGACCTTCTTGTAAACACAAGACTCATCTGGATTCATGATAAAACCAAACTCACTAATGGCTTCATCGAATCGTTGATTCTAACTTCTGCTTGCCTGCTTTAATCCATAAATGAATTTCTTAAGCTTGCATACCTTTGATAAGTGTCATTTATGATACATATTAGGGCGTTTTTCTCCCTTAGTTTTAGGTTTATTTCGGTGTTTCTTTGTTATTTCTATTCCTCTTAGTCTTGTTTTAGTTATATTTTTCCTAGTTTATGGTTTTAGTTCTTAGTTGTGAATAATATGCTTTTTTGCTCGGTTTCTAGCTTGATTTGCATGTTTTTCTATGTGTTCTTTCACTCTTTTCTCTCTTGGTCTATTTGTGTAGGTCCTTGACGCTTTCTTCGATGCTTATGACCCGAGAAAAGGCAAGAAATTTCAATAGAAGAAGCTTGAAGCTAAGAAAGAAGCTAAGAAACTTGAGACAAGAAAGCTTGAAGATCGTAGAAGGCCTTAAACCGAGTCTTGTTCACTCTTTCAGCCATAACTTTTGATCTACATATCGGATTGAGGAGATTCAAATTGAGTTGGAAACTATACATGAAGAACTTTCCAACGGTAGGTCGCACACCCGAAGAGGCTTCCTAGAACAGAAGTTATGGCCGTTTGAATCTGCAAGACGCTGCCAGGCTCCGCGGGCGCGGCCCATGGTGCCGCGGGCGCGGCCCTCTGCTTTCCCCAACTTTGCAATTTTCTGGAGATGCCTTGCCGCGGGCGCGGCTCTGGGTACCACGGGCGCGGGGTTCTGGATCTTTTACGAGCTTAATTTTTGGATTTCTTTCTTTCTCTTCTTGAAATATAAATAGAGCACTTCTTAGACTCTATTTGGGGGGGTTTTTGGGGTCTTCTCTCCTCCTTGAGGGGATGAAACCCCTTTGCTTTCTCCATAATTTCAACACTTAGATTAGGGCTTAGATTTAGTTTTAAACTTTGTTTTGTAATTTAGTTTAAGAGTAGTTTAGAGAGGGAAAGTGAAGAGTTTCAATGGTGGATTGAAGAGGTTGAAGATGCAAAATGTGACATAGTTTTGGATTTCTTTTCAATACTTCAATGAGCATTCTAAACTCTATCTCATTTATTGTTTTCTTTAATTATTGCTTTGATTAAGTTGCTCTTGTTATTGATTTTGTTCTTAGTTTAATGTTTTCCCTAATTTCTTGTTTACTTAGTTTAATTGTTTAGGTTTAATTGTTCTTGTTAGTTTGGTTTAATTGTTTTCTTGATTGTTCTTCTTTATTCTTGTTAGTTTAGATGGATTTAGTTTCTTTATTTTTTTTTATCTAGTCATGTTAGTTTAGTTTCCTAGCTAGGGTTAGGGATGATTGTTGATTAATGTGCAAAATGAACACTTTATTGATGGTTTGATGGGGATTGTTGGTGTATTGAACTAAGAATGAAGGGCTTAATGCTTGGTGTCTTTTTAGCCAATCTATATCATGATTTAATTGCTATTATGCTAGTTGTGCGAGAGTGAGCTAGTTTAATAGAAGAATTTCGTTGCTTGGTTGACCACGACCTCATAGGCGGGGTTGAGAGTCTAATGGCCTAGTGTGTGCGAGAGTGACCTAGGTTGTTAGGCAATTCTCCAATTTCATCTACTTGACCGATTAGATAATCAATAGTGTTTGTTTGCGTTTGATTAGTGCTAGTATATCGGTGTGTATGGTTATTTCTTGATGATTTGGAAGTGCTCATTGAGGTGTGTTAATGCTTGCTTTCACTTTGGCTAATTGAATGCATGATTTAATTTCTACCCTATTTAGTTGCTTAGAAAAGAGCTATTTAGGTAGAAGAGAACCCCTTGAGTTGATCACGAGCCTTTGGCCGGGATTGGGTGTTTAATTGTATAGCGTGCTCGGGAGAGACCTAGATGATTAAGAGCTGCCTCTTGCATTTTATTGCAAATGTCCATGCCTATTGCTATGCTTGTGCTCGTCACATTAATTATGCTTGATTCCCCTTTCCTAGTGACTTTATTTCTTAGGTTCTTATTCCGTAGTTAGTTAGGTATCATCTTTTGTTTTAATCCACCCCTCATATCTCCTTTGACCTAGCTTAGTTAGTGGTAGTGTTGACGATAGTTTAGCCGTCTCTGCGGATCGACCCTTTACTTACCATTAGACTTGTCTAGTGTAGGTTTAGGTATAAAAATATTGTTTGGTAGAGGGACAGTTAGTCCAACGACCTAACCAGTTCCGCTCTCACCAACCTTCCCATCATTGATTGGATCAACAAAACCTTTCGGCTGTGTCATGTACACAGTTTCTTCCAAAATCCCATTAAGGAAGGCAATTTTGACGTCCATTTTCCATATCTCATAATCATAATATGTGGCAATTGCTAGGATGATCCGGAGGGGACTTAAGCATGGCGACTGGTGAAAAGGTTTCATCATAATCAATGTCGTGAATTTGACTGTAACCTTTTGCCACCAATCTAGCTTTGTTATATATACAATTCCATCTTTGTCGGTTTTCAACTTGAAACTCCATTTGCAACCGATAGGTGTGTAACCTTCGAGCAAATCAACCAAGTCCCAGACTTGATTTTCAAACGTGGAGTCCATCTCGGATTTCATGCTTCTTTCCGTTTTGTAGAGTCGGTGCTCGTCATAGCTTGTTTGTATGTCGTTGGCTCATCTCCATCCACAACTAGGATGTCTTGATCTTTGGTTAAGACAACACCGAGGTATCTATCTGGTTGAGATCTTGGCCTTTGCGACCTACGCATGGTAATAGGTTGAGCATTTACTTTGTCATTTTGTCTTTGCACATTGTCGGTTTGACTCTGACCAATGTCAACAGCTGCTTCTAAGGCACTTTCATTGTTAGTTTTGTCAGGTTGACTTTGTTGCTCATCCTCTCGAACTTCATCAAGTTCAATTTTCCTCCCACTTGTCATTTTGGAAAGATACCCCTTTTCCAAAAAGACACCGTCTCGAGCAACAAATATTTTGTTCTCATACTGGTTGTAGAAGTAATACCCCTTTGTTTATTTTGGATAGCCTATAAAGAAACACATATGAGATTTTGTGTGAAGTTTGTCGGAAATTATTCTTTAGACATATGCTTCGTAACCCCAAATCGTAAGAAAAGACAACCGTGGAGGTTTCTTCATCCATAATTCATATGGAGTCTTTTCGACAGCTTTTGACGGAGCGCGGTTCAGAGTGAGTGCCGCGGTTAAAAGTGTGTGTCCCCAGAAAGAGATAGGAAGATTGCTAAGACCCATCATTGATCGAACCATGTCTAACAAAGTTCGATTTCTCCTTTCGGACACTCTATTCCATTTAGAGTTCTAAGAGGATTCAATTCTAAGAGATTACCATGTTCTTTCAGATGATCGTTGAATTCGTGTCTCAAATATTCGCCACCTCGATCCGATCAAAGTGCTTTGATTTTCTTACGAAGCTGATTTTTCACTTCACTTCGAACTCTTTGAATTTCTCAAAAGATTCAGATTTGTGCGACATAAGGTAGACATATCCATATCTACTAAAGTCGTCCGTGAAAGTGATCAAATAGCGATAACCATTTCTTGCGGTTGTGCTCATTGGTCCACATACATCCGTGTGTATAAGACCTAATAAGTCACTAGCCCTTTCTCCAAACTTGGAGATTGGTTGCTTTATCATATTGCCTAGTAAGCATCCTTCGTAGTTTTCAAACGACTCTAAGTCAAATGAATCAAGAATCCCATCATGAAGAAGTTTCTTGATGCGTTTGATGTTAATGTGGCCAAGACGACAATGCAACAAGTAGGTTTGATTCAACTCAATGGTCTTAGCTTTTTTTTGGTGGTATCAATAACAATATTAACCTGTTTTTCTAGAGAAAGCACATAAAGACCATATTCTGAATGTGTCGTACCATATAAAACATTATCGAGATAAAATGAACAAGTATTGTCTTTTATCTGAAATTCAAATCCCTTAGCGTTCAACGCCGAAATTGAAATAATGTTTTTGGTAAAGTTTTGAACATGATAACATTGTTCAAGTTCTAAAATAAGCCAAGAGTGAAAAGACAAACTAAGTGTCCCAACGGATACGGCCGCAATCCTTGCTCCATTGCCGACCCGGAGTTCCACTTCTCCCTTCACTAGCCTTCTACTTTTCCTTAGTCCCTGAGCATTGGAACAAAGGTGTGAGCCACATCCGGTATCTAATGCCCATGAAGCTTTGCTAGTAAAGTTAAGGTCTGTAACATATATACCTGATCCAGAAGCAACGGTGCCGTTCGTCTTATCCTCTTTGAATTTGAGGCAATCCCGTTTCCAATGCCCCTTCTTCTTGCAATAGAAACATTCGGAATCGGATTGAGAAGAGGCTACCTTCTTATCCTAGTTTCCCTTGGTAGCTCTTGACTTAGGCGGAAAGGTCTTCTCACCCTTCCCCTTATAGCCTTTCTTCTTGCCCGAGTGCTTAAATGGCTTGCCCTTCTTGACCATAAGCACATCATGTTTCTCCTCATCCTTGAGCGTTTTCTCGGCTTGCTTCAACATTCCATGAAGCTCGGTCAGGGTTTTCTCCATGCTGTGCATATTATAGTTCATCTTGAACTGGTCATAGCCTTTATGCAGCGAGTGGAGAATAATGTCAATTTCCATCTCGGTTGAGTACCCAGCATCAAGCCTTTCCATGTTCTCAAATAGTCCAATCATTTTAAGTACAAGTGGGCTGACTGGCTCTCCTTTCTTGAGCTTTCTCTCAAGGATCTGCTTATGGGTCTCAAACCGCTCAGTTCGGGCCTGCTCTTGGAACATATTCTGAAGTTTAGAAATGGTCTCAAAAGCCGTCTCCTTTCCAAAGAAGGTCTTTTGGAGATCCGGAGACATTGTGGCCAACATAATGCATTTGACATCCTGATTGGTAGCGTGCCATCGGTTTAGGGTAGCCTGAGTGACCTCCTCATTGGGAGCGTCGGGCATTTCCTCATCAAGGACATATTCCTTTTGTTCTTGCATGAGAACTATACGCAAGTTCCTTTGCGAATCAAGGAGTTTGTCCCATTCAACTTCTCCTTATCGAGAATAGAACGGAGTGAAATTTGGTTGTTGTTGGTATTAGTTGCAGACATGATTCTACAATTGAAAGAATTTGCAATGAAAAACCATTCATAAAACCAATAAGTTTGAAATTAAAAGTGTACATGCAAACTTTCTTGACGTTTTATCTCCATTGCCACGACATCTAAGGACTCCTTATTGATATCAATGAGTCTAAACAAAATTAACGTGTATGCGATACCTTGCTTTGGCAAGCGCACCAACATACCTTACTTCCCTAGGAAAGTAGTAATGATGTACTTTGGCACAACCCATAAATATTCTCATTAGTTCCGTAAGTGTCATTTTGTAATGGAAAATTTAACTCAAATTTCTATGGGACTTAGGGTTTCTATGTTGGTTGATTTAAGTGAACTAAACTAATCATCACAACATTTGAAATCCTAAACATGAATCTATCATCGCAATTATATAAGCAAAATATATAAAGCATAATAAAGATGCCTTTGGAAACTAGCATGACCCCTTGAACTTGAGTCTTCAATTATTCAAGGGCCTTCGTTGCATCCTCTTGGCTCGTCTTCTTAGAAACGCTGTCTTCGAGACATCTCCACCAATTATGCAACTACTAATAAGACTAGGACTAATCTAAATATTAAGGTACAAAAATACGCAACGGTACTTAGACCATATTTAAATTTACAAAAATACAAAATGGAACGCAATCCGTATTTACTATCCTAGTCGGGCCCCACTAGTTGCCATTTTGTAAAACCTGCATTAGAATATCTATTCCATTCATCCATTTATTAACGTGAATGATCCATGCATTTTACAAAGCAAAACAAGCAATAAAGCAAAACACGCGCAAACTAGTAATCAACTTAGGTGGTTAATCCAATTAACGCGCCTACTTAAAACTAGTCAAAGTTATTAACCAAATATGTGATTAAACGTAATAATTTGGTCAAATAATTAATGAAGCTCCCACTAAATTCTGCATCCAACTTAATTAAAATTAGTCCAATTAATTTAATTAAGCCGGTTTACCAAAAGTTTGCCAAAATTATTTTGCAAGTGCCAGGAAAAACCGAGGCCTAGCCTCGTTTTAATAATAAAATAAAATAATTAAAACGGCAAAATCGCAAAAAATTGCATTTCCCCACGAAGCTTGAGTGCTTAGCACCAAGCAACGAGGCTTGGTTTACTAGGCCCGAGCCTCGGCTGCCTTGCGTGGCTGCTTCCCCTACACAGCCACTTGCTGCGCCAAGCAGCCTGCTTATGGCTGATAGCATCACACTATGTGCGTTATGCTGGCCACAGTAGCGCGCTTGCAACGCCAGCAAGCGAGGGCCTCAAAGGCCTGCTGGTGTGCGAGCTAGTGCTGGCCCCAGCTACACATCGCAGCCCACACATGCACCAATGCAGCACCAAGTAGTGCACCAAGCTCGCACACATGCACACTCACGCACATCTCGATGCACCAGCAGCTCGCACAACCTGGGCAGCCACATGCGGGCTGCACAAGCAGCCCTGCTGGCAGAGAGATGTGCTCGGGGCTTCGTGCCTCGAGATTTTATCTCGGTTTTTTGTGTGACATAAAACTAATTCTAAATTACTTTTAGAAACAATATTGAGCAAAATGAAAATAAAACAAGTCCAACTTAAATAAATTCAATTTTAGTACACAAACAAAAATTAAATCAAGAACCGTTCTTTAAATTATTTTTGGCTCAACTTGATGCTACAAAATTTGAGGGCTATTCTCACAATTAATTTAACCAAATATAAATTAACAATGAGATTTGAAAAAATAAAAGGAGTTGGAAAAATAAAAACAATCATCCAATGAAAAATTTTCCAACACTAACTTCTGTAAACTTGAAAAAATAACATCCTTCCAATATGAAGAGTAATCAAATTTCAATCATAAGTTTGAACTTTTAAAACTTTAATCAACTCAAAAATTGATTAAAATAAAAAATTTAGTTCAACATGGAATTTAGAAAGTTAAGTTCTAACCAAATAAACAATTAAAGATTGGATCTTTAACATTTTAGGGGCTTCAAAAATACAAATTCACTATAAACATTCACACTTGAAGCAATTAATTTGCAAAAATGTATAATTGCAAGTTTATGTGAAAAATGAACTCACCAAATTAAGCACCAATTATGACATCATAAATATGCTTAATAAGGATTATTATTGCAGTAGATTAATGGTGTAACCATACACATAATCTAACATTAACATGCCATAATTAATCAAGGTTTAAAGATTTAAAATTTTTCGTCAAAAACGAAAAAGCCCTCGAAAACAATGTTTCTAGGTTGATTTTGGCTTTTGGAGCTCCCACAAAATGTTTCAAAAACAATTTAGAACATCGAGTCCACCCAACCACTAGTCTTAGGTCGAAATCTGGGTTCTTTAACCAAAAATAGTATAAATACGAGATTAAAACTAATTAAAACGAGCTTCTCAATTAAAAAGCAAAACCAGAAATTTAATTCCATTTAAATTTCCTTAATTAATTATTAGTTACAAAAACTTAAATGCACGCGGCTCAAATATCGCTGTTGGGTTTCGTGATTTCCAACATCACGCATAAGGAAACCCGCCCAAAATCTGCACACAATTAAAGTAACTAAGCATGTATTAAAACCATAATTGTTTCGGGGTTTTCTGTGTCACTCGGGAGGTTATATTACTAAGCCTGGATTCTTGGCGCCTGTACCTGCAAGATAACGGAGACCTTGGCAGTCGGAGCTCCGCCTCCAACGATCAGTTAGAACCGGTCGAATAATGTAAAATGGTGCGGAAAGTAAAGTGAGATCTTCTCGGATTTCGAGATCAGGTGTTTTTCTCTGATGTGAGAGAATTGATTGTGTTGTAATAATTGAATGTCCCCCTGAAATGGGGAAAATCTCCCTATTTATAGGGTCATTAGAAAAGGTGCCCTCTCTTAGGTCATCTTGACCTAGATTTGGTGGGCTCCGTCGTTTTACGGCTTTCTCGGGAATTGGGCCTTGAAGGCTGCCTTATTCCTTTGCTGATTGGGGATGCCACGTGTCAGATGGTGAGTGGCCCTTATTGTGTCCTGTCCTAGGGTGACACGTGTCCCCTTCAGATTAGGCCACGTAGCATGGGTATATTTACCCAAATCATTTTCCCCTCACAGGGGTGACGTGGCGTGCCACGTGGCACCTGTGACGCTTGTCACCCTGGAAGTGGTGAACAGTTTATAACTGTTCACTTTCTGAGGGGATTACGGGGATGCCCCTGTTTTTACCCCTCTATAAATAAGCATTTACCCCCCTTTTCCCCCTCATCTTTGACATTTAAAAAAGTCTAGAGAGAGAAAAAGAGAGAATTCTAGATAGAGACTCTGGTTGCCGCCTGCTGTCACTTCTACAAAAATTTTCGTTTGCTATTTTCGTCACGGCCGGTCAACGCTTGAGACTCGTTTCAGCAAGCTACATTAAGGTAACCGTCACTCCCCTTCTCAGTTGTTTCAAGCTTTACCGTTTGTATATATATATATATATAGCTCTAAAATAAATAGATTCCCCAACAGCACACACGACACAACCTAGGTCAATAACCAGTCGGTCTCCTAGTACAGTTGAGCCTAGGACAGAGGGTGCCGTCTTAGGGTGTTTGGATCTACCTAGCTCATCCCCGAATCCGACCGCCTCCGCGTCTGTACAGGACATAATGGCGAGGGTGCCGCTGAGCCTAGGACAGAGGGTGCCGTCTTTGGGTGTTTGGATCTACCTTGCTCATCCCCGAATCCGACCGCCTCCGCGTCTGTACAGGACATAATGGCGAGGATCAAACAGACGGCTACAAGGCCAAGACATAGAAGGCACACTTTAGAAGTGCCGGCTGATGAGGTTACGCCGTCTGAAGAATATGATAGGATGGATGAGCAAAAGGCAGATTTTCCTCCGAGTGCCCCCACCACTCCCAGTGATGGGATTAAATGAGACAGACGGTGAGGGATCCGTCTCTGCCCCTAGTGCACAAAACGAATCCGAACAGGAAGATGGGGAAGAGTTCGTCCAACGATATGATTCTGAGGCATCAAGCTCCCTACAAGCAGATGCTGACTGCTAGGAGGGTGAGTCATCGAAGGGGCTGTCTATGACCAACCTGACTGAGACACACATGTCCGCCAGGGATAAAATTACCCTAGAAGCTAGCTTTGAAGCTTTTAGGGACAAGTGCCGAATAGGTAAAGGTTGGGAAATAATTGTGCCGCCTGTAGAGGCGGCTGTCGTCTAGGAGGACGATATAAACCATGCCGACAACTATTTCGACTGCTATGAGGTGGCATTTAAAGCCGGTCTACGCTTCCCCCTTCAAAAGGAATTAGAGCCATCTTGAGGGGTTATGAGTTAGGCGTATGGCAACACACACCCAACTTATGGGTGAACATTCTGAGCTATATCGCCGCCTGCGAGATGCAAAATCTTACGCCCAGCTTTGAGGCGTTCGCTCAATAGCATTACATGAGCCGGGCCCCAGGCGGCTGGGGGGCGTGGTATACTTTGACCACACTCTCAGAATACATGATGACTCTGGACAAGCCGTCCAAGTGGACCAACTGGAAGAGCATGTTTTATTTAGTCTCTTCCTCGCCTCTGCGACACAACCGCTTCCTCCGCTAGTACAACAAGGAGCCGGCTCTCTTAGGGAAGAAGTGTGCCCTTCCACACGTTCCTAAGAAGGCCTAGGCTGATATAATGGAGTCGGAATTTATCAAAACCACAACTACACCCCTAGACGATGGCTCGGAAATAATAGTACCCAAGAGACGCCTGCTAAGTCTGCGGCCTCAAGGATGAGGCGTTCTCCTCCGCTTGTGGTCTTAGTACCATGTTTTAGAGACTTACATGGTCTAATTAACTGGTTTCTTTTTGCAGTAAAAGGTGTAAAAATGGTGGATGCTAAAGAGACGCCTGCCAAGTCTGCGGCCTAAATCCGAAAGCATAAGCTTAAGAAGAAGAGGGCCCAATTGGCGGCCAAGAATGCTGGGGTAAGTTTTGCCTACATCCCTTGTGTGAAATTTTATAAACATCAGACGGTTGTTACGCGGCTTTAACTCATTTGTTTCAATTTCAAGAGAGGAGCAAATAGGTTCCACGATCCATCTCCAAAATGCTCAAGCGGAATGCTGATAAGCTTGGCAAAACCCCTTCCAAAGTGAGGAAGGTGAATCTAACTCAGACGGCTTCATCCCTGTCGCCTGTACAAAACAGACCAACAACTTGAGGCAAAGGTCCGAAAGGTCTGAAAACGCTCAGTCTTAGCGCTGAGCTGGCTGGCAATGAGTCGGACGTCCCCAGGACGTCGAAGAGTGGCAAGCCACTCGGTGCTGCAACCGGTTCTATAGCGGCTGTGGGTAGAGAGACCCCTCTGTTCGAAAACCAAGGTATGGACGACTGTTTCGAACTCCCATGGCCGCTTGAGCATATGCGAGTCAAATCTCAAGTAACCCAATCGGGAGATTCATCTGGCAGCCGGCACAATATAAGTGTCGCTTATGCGCTTTCTCACCACATCCTTCTTCTGGTGCAGATCTCTCTCAAAGGTGGCCAGACCTCCAGTAGTACTCCAAACGGATGTTGAGGACCCTAACCCGGTCGGAGAAAGACCAGGTTCTCGGGCTACAGTAGGTAAACTTTGACCGCTCCCTTGCGTTGCTGGCTGTGGTAACTTTGCTTCCTTTCAAATGCCTGATTTTAACAGTATTATTTACCCCTCTTTTAACCGGTTGTTTTCTGCAGGCGATGCTGAGGGTGGATAGGCTCAAAGTCCCGTTTAGAGATAAGCAAGAGGAGGTAAGAGACGCCTGTGCCAGGGCGACCCATACCATAAACGCAGCTCAATATAGAAACACTTCGAATGATATAAAGTCTAAAGCCCGAGAGATGAAACAAGAGGAATTGATTAAGGAGCTCACGGCTGCTGTTGAGAAGGCTAATAACAAGGCGTTTGGATTTGAACTTGAGCTTAAGAATGCCAAGTCAAACCTCAAGGCATTGGAGGGGGTTGAACAAGAGAATACCAAGCTTAGGGAAGATGTCAGTTGACTCCAACTTGAGATGGTGCAAATGCAAACAGACCACAAGGCTGAGCTTGTAAAGGAGCAGGACCGGCTGGTTGCGAAAAATGAGAGAGACTGTGAGGAGCACATGAAAATGGCATGGCAGCTCATTCATCCGAACCCCGACTGAGAGTTCTTCAACTTGAGATATCAGTATGCCACTGAGGTATATGATGCCCACACCTTAGGTCTGGCGGCGCCGGCTCCGTTCAAGGAGTGGGCTGGCATCTTCTATGATGAAGAGGAAGAGGATCTCGAGGAGCAGCAGGATGAACAGGTCCCGGTTGACTCTAACCAAGTTCATGAAAGGAATGGTGTCCTTCCAACAAGTGTATTATTCTGATAGAGGGTTCAGAATTATTAGGAAGTTAATTCTTCAGTAGATCAAGTGATCGGAATTCCTAGGTGGAGGCCGCTTCCAATCAGTAATATTAGTGAACAATTAATATTACAGCTTTGTCTTGACTGAACCCTTCGAGTCGAACCCAAACGAACTGCCGATCCGAACCGACGAGTCAATCCGAAGGATTTGATGAGTCACTAGAGTATTACGAACACATACGTCGGATATCAAGCCTAGGGCGTCGAGACTAAGTGTCGCAAAATCAACAAGCAACAAGTTCGAGCAAAGTCGTAGCATCATACTGGCCTAGCCTTGTGGTTGCTAGGCTAGCTCGAGCTGGCATGCACCTCGCATTGCTAGGCGCAAGCCTAGCATGACATGCGTGCTAGGCGCTAGTGCCCAGCTGCTGTCGCAAGGCTAGGCCTTGCAAGTACTGGCGCACAGCAAGGCCTGCTGCTATCGCAAGGCTAGGCCTTGCTAGCATTGGCGCGCAGCATGCCTCGCATTGCTAGGCGCTTGCGTGTGGCAGCATAGCACATCACTACGCACCAGCTAACAAGCACGCTGGGCTCTGTGTGCGTGTATGTGCCTAGGCCTAGAGCTAACAGCCCAGCAATGCACAACACTATGCACCAGCCAGCAAGCACGCTGCTGGGCTGTGGGCATGTGCGTGTGCCTTCACATAGCAGCACCAAGCAGCAGCGAGCTAGGAGCCTCGCCTAGCAACAGCGAGATAGGGGCCTCTCCTAGCAGCAGCGAGCTAGAGGCCTCGCCCAGCAGTAGCAGCAACATGCGTGGCTCGCTAGCAGCACGCATGCGATGGGCTAGCTATGCTGGCTGCCCAGCCTTGGTGCCAGGCGGCAGCTTGCAGCCTTGGCAGCCAAGGCAGGCTGCCAGCTTGCCAAGGTCTTGATGCCGGTTTGGAGATGTCGGGACCAAGGCTTGGAGCCAACCCTTGGGGAGCAAGGCAATGGTCCCCCCTGGTTATGGTCCTCACCTAACCTCTCCTCTCCATATGCCACTTGTTGATTGTTGATTGTTGATTGCATTGTCTTTTAATTTATTTTTGATTTAAATAAATTAGTTGAAAATGCAAGCTATCCACATTGATCATGAATGGGAGTGCAAGTTGCATTTCCCTATAAATACCCCATGATTGGGAATTTGGAAATCAGCTTGAGTGGGACGAAAAAAGGCACCTCTATTTATTGAGAAAACTTTTAAGTTTGTAAAACTCTAGTTTTATCTTTGGTCAAGTCTTTACTAACCCTCGAGACGAAGATCGTTTGGGTCGGGTCGTGGGTACGAGCCGTTGGAGGCCGTCATGCTTGTGAGGCTTTAAGCTTAGAAGTAAGAGCTCGGTTCACTACTAGAAAACAACCAATCAATGACGGAAAAAATCCAACGGAAAACCCTGAAATTCTGTCGGAAAGCACCGTCGCATTACATGTTGTAGGAATTTTGCGATATTCCGAGGAAATTCCGTTGGAAAGGTCCATTTCGACGGAATTTCCGACTGATTATGTTTTGTCGGAGTCAAGTTTGACTTAATTGGGAAGTCCGTCGCAAGTTTTTGACAGAAAATTCCGTCGCAACAAGCCAAGCTTCCGACGGAATCTACTACCTTCCGACGGAAATTTCCGTCAGAAAATTTAATAGCAAAAAAAAAAAAAAGCCCCACCCACCACCCCCACCACCAGCCCACCCTTTGCCACCCTACCCCACCATATCCCAGACCCACCCTTAACCTAGACTCTTAACACCACCGACACCACCACATTCCCACTCCAATACCAAACCAAACCGACACCACCACAACC
Source organism: Chenopodium quinoa (assembly GCF_001683475.1). Lineage (NCBI taxonomy): Eukaryota > Viridiplantae > Streptophyta > Magnoliopsida > Caryophyllales > Amaranthaceae > Chenopodium > Chenopodium quinoa. The sequence continues at coordinate 1,993,435 of NW_018743783.1, forward strand.
CCATCCCAACATCATCGACACCACCACAACAGCCTACCCACACAAAACCAAACCGGCACCACCACAACCCCACCCCATAACCACCGACACCACCACAACAGCCCACCCCACCACCACCGACACCACCACACCACCACCATTAACCCTAAAAAACCCGAAATAACCCTTGATACCTCAGCACAAAAAAAAATCAAAACATAAAATAAAAAACCGAAGCAATTATTCAAAATTAAATAAACAGATCTAAAATCAACACAAAATTCGAAATTAACAAAAAAAAATTATATTATACAATTATATCAAATATTTTGACCTAAATATACAATTTTTTTTTTAAAAAAAAGTTATTCATTGAAAATTTGAACAAAATAAAACTAGATCTAATTCTAACCAAAATTAAATGTAGATCTAGAATGATATGTAGACGGTGCGGCTGAATGTGACGCAGCGGCGCTGGAGGTGACGCGACGGTTGTACGGTGTTGTTAATGTTGTTCTTGCGCGGCCTTGGTGTTGTCGGTGGTTGTTGCGGTGGTGGTGTTATTGATGATGTTAGTGGTTGTGTTATTGATGATGTTGGTGTTATTGATGATGTTGGCTGGCTGGAAGCGAAGTGGAGAAGGGAAAGAAGAACACAGAAGGGGAAAGAGAGAAAGAGAAGAGGAAAGAAGAGAGGAGAGAGAATGAGAAGAAGAAAGAGGAGAGGGGAGAGGAAAGAGAAACGAGAGAAAGAGGGGAAAGAGTGGCGGAAAGAGAGGAGAGTGAAATGAGAAATGAAAGGGGGGAGGGGGGTAGCTCCGTGTTTTATGGTTAGATTTTTTTTTTTAAAAAAAATAAAAAATAAAAATTCCGTCGGAAATGGTTCAAAATCCGTCGGAAGCTTTCCGACGGAATTTAATTCCGTCGGAAAGTATTTATTTTCCCACGGACACAAAAATCCGTCGGAAACTAAATATTTTCCGATGGAATTAAATTCCGTCGGAAACCCCATATCCGTTGGAAATTTCCGACGGAATATAAATCCATCGGAAATTTCGTTTTTTCCGACGGATTTTTGTGTCCGTCGGAACAAATCCTTCGGAAATGGACCTTTTTCTAGTAGTGGTTTACGAGCAAAGCTCGCTTCAAGGGTATAACTTCTTTCTCCCTTCTCTTAATTATTGTTTCATTATGTTTATGCATGCTTTATTGCTTTAATTATTGGGGCGAGTCTTGGGGGGTTTCTATTCCGTGTAGAGACGGTCTCTGCGAAACCCTACAGCGGTATCGGAGCTGCGCTCTTTTTAATTATTACAATTAGCAATTAATAAAGGTGATTTAAAATGGATTTAAATTTCTAGTTGTGCTTTCTAATTGGATTAGAAGCTCGTTTTAATTAATTTTAAACTCGTATTTTTTTTTAATTTTGGCTGACGAACCCAGATTTCGACTAAAAAATTGTGATTTTTGGGTGGAATCGATGTTCTAAATCGTTTTTGACCCTTTAGCAATGTCGAGAAGCAAAAATCCACCCAGAAATATGTTTTTCGAGGGGATTTTTTTTTTTTTGATGAAATTTTTTTTAATCTTTATGCCTTGATTAATTTAAGCATGTCAAGGGTAGATTAAATGCATTGTTTCATCCCTAATCTACAGCAATTTTAAACCCTTTTAAGCATGGTTATGAAGTCATAATGTGTGCTTAAGTTGGTATGTTTAATTTCTCACATAAACTTGGTATTTCACAATCATGCAAATCAATTGCATTACAGTGTGAATGTTTATTGTGAATGTGAAATTTTAAAGTTCCTAGTATATTAAAGATCCAATCTTTAAGTGTTTAAATGGTTGGAACTTTGATTCAATTCCATGCTGAACTAATATAGGATTTAGTCATTTTTTAGTTGATTAAAATCCTTAAAGTACAAGTACTTGTGATTAAATCATGATTAATCTTCATATTGGAAGATGTAATTTTGTTATTTTACACAAGTTAAAAGTTGGAATTTTTTTTTTTCTTTCATTGGATGATTGGTTTTATTTTCCAACTCCCTTCCTTGTCAAAACTCATTATTAATTTCATGTTGGTTAAATTAATTATGGGTATAGCCCTTTTTCAATTTTAAGCATCAAGAAAGACCTAAATTATTCAAAGGAATTTTGGATGATTTAGGCTTGTGCACCATTAAAATTGAATTTAATTAAGTTAGACTTGATTTATTTTCAATTTTGCCTTAAGTTAATTCTAAAATAAATTTAGAATTAATTTTATGTCACACATAAATCGGGATTAAAATCCCGAGAAATGGCACGCAAATCGAGACAAGAACACCCAAGCGTCACCAAAGGCTAGCCGGGCTGCCCACGCAGCCCACATGTGGCTGCCTTAGGTGCGCACAAGGGTGCTTACGCCTTGAGGTGTTGTTGCTGTGTGGTGAGGCCTGCTTTGTTGCGCGCTATTGCTATGTGCGTGGTAGGCTGCTAGAGTTGCTTGGGCATGATGCTGGCAGCATGGCAGCAAGCCCCAGCCAGCCTGCCATACGCTGCTAGGCGCCAGCAAGCAAGCTAGCATGCGCAGCATGTGTAGCAAGCTGCTGGTGCTGGCTAGCGTAGCGTGCTATGCTGGGCGAGCATGCTAGCACCCAGCATAGCAGGCGCAACACCAAGGGCTGCATAGCAGCCTTAGTGCGCAGCCCATAAATTTTTTAGTGGGTCGTTTTTTGCTTAATTTTGGGCTATGACTTTTGCAAAAATTTTGCCGTTTTTATTATTTAATTAGTTAAATTTAAACGAGGCTAGGCCTCGGTAGCTCCGGCACTTGCAAAATATTTTTGACAAAATTATGGGTTAAACCAGCTTAATTAATTAGATTGATTAAGTTGGATGCGGAATTTAGTGGGAGCTTAGGAATTTTCGTGAACGAATTGCACCTTAAAATACATAATACGTTAAACAACTTTGACTAGTTTTAATTAGGCGTGTTAATCGGATTAACAACCTAAGTTAGTTACTAGTTTTCGCGTGTTGTGCATTGTTACTTGTTTTTCGTCGTAAAATGCATGGGCCATTCACATATAGTGAATAGGTGAATGAAAGCTTATTATGTAACAGGGTTTTGAGAAAATGGCAACTAGTGGGACCCGACTAGGATAGAAAATACGGATTGCGTTCCGTTGCGTATTTTTGTAAATCTAAATACGGTATGCGTACCGTTGAGTATTTTTGTACCTTAATATTTAGATTAATCTTAGTCGTAGAAACTAGATATTGCATGCTTGGCGGAGACGTCTCAAGACGGTGTTTTTCCATGAGGTCGAGTCAAGATAATGCTTTGAAGACCCTTGAAGACTTGAAGATTCAAGGGGTCATGCTAGTTGCCAAATGCATCTATTTTATGCTTTATATATATATATATATATTATTGTGCTTATATATATATATATATGATTGCTAGATGCATGTCTAGGATTTCAAAATGTTGCGATGATTAGTTAAGTTCACTTAAATCAACCAACATAGAAACCCTAGGTCCCTATAATATTGAGCTTAAAATTTGTCGTTCCAAGAACAACACTTACCGAACTAATGCGCGTACGTGATGGGCTACGCCAAAGCGAGACGTCACTACCTCCCTAGGAACGTAAGGTATATTAGGTATACGAGTTGATCTTGGTTAAGCTCAACGATATTAGTAAGGAGTCCTTAGATGTTGTGGAAAAAGAGATAAGACCGTCAAGGATGCATTAGATGCGACGTTTTATCAAACCGAGAGTAGCTTAGAGCTATTAGAAATTGGATTGCTTACCATAAAATATTAAGTGTTAAAACAAGCCAAAGCATGCTTAATTACCTTTTGATTTTTGGGATCTTGGAATCATTTTATTCTCGCCTAAAAGGGAAAAATTATTAATACGTGGATAAAATGCTCAATAAGATTGAAAATTTGCATGAACGCTTTAGATTTCAAACTTATTGGTTTATGAATGGTTTTTCATTTCAAATTCTTTCAATTGTAGAAACATGTCTGCAAGTAACTCAAACAACAACTCTATGTGCCCGGAACTCCCCGACAAGTTGGCTTTTAGCCTTAACTTGGTCAACTTCAAGGAGTAGGAGGAGGAACTCAGGAAATTAAAACTCTTCAGAATTGTTCCTTGGATTACACTCTTGACACTCCCATTCCAAGCTTCTTCTCTAAGGGGATCATGAGTGATGAGGCTCATGAAGAATGGTCTTCCAATTGCAATAAAGTCTCACGACTTATGGCTAATTCCATCCCAGAACATTGGAAGGAAAGGCTTTCCTCCTACCTTCCGGACATGTTCCTCAAAGCCCTTGAGGACGTTGTCAATGTGAGAGTCACCAAGAGTCTCAATGGCAACTATGATGGACTCGTGTTTGATTTGACTAGGTCACTCTTGAACATGAGGATAAAGCCCCCTCAAAAGGGTTGTCCTGCTAAGGAAAGATGACAACTTTGGTCAAGGGTCTACAATACCAAGCTAAGACCCGGTATGCCCCTCCGACCTCATGTGTTTAGAATGACTAATGTCACGTGCTGACTACTTTACCCTAGTCACGCACCGTGCGCCACTTGCTTACAGTCTGTCGTAAGACAAGTTAGGCTTTCTCCCTCGTCGCTATTCTTTGTGCCCAGGTAGCACAACCCCTTGTGCTGCTAGAAAATATTTGCTAGCACGTCCCCTTGGTACTAACAAGACCCCTTGGTTGAACTACGCACTCACCCTTAGTGCCTTAGTCCGAATTTACGACTAAGTGTCGTAGACAATTGAGCACACAAGCTATCACTCTTGCTAGTATGCCCGAACACTCACTTGGCACTCTCGTGCCTTGGTTTTCCTCACACTCTCTAAGTGTTTGAAGGAAAGAGATTGAGTTGCAAGAGAACACAAGTGCTTCTGGAATGCCTTTTGTATTACTCTCAACTTATAGCTCTTAACTTGTTGATCTCTCAACTTAAATGTACAAATGAGCCTTGGAGCCTATTTATAGTGCTCCATCCTACTTACATGCTTCTCTAGAAAATTCCTAACCTCCTCAAATGGAGGGTTCTAGACTACAACAATCTAGAGAGTTCCCACCTCCAAAGGAACATACATACAAGGAGGTTTCTACATACTTCCTACCTAGAATGTTAAGGACTACCCTAGAACATTCTAGAACTTTACAAGAGTTATGTACATATGTAGAGAGACCTAGAAGACTCCTAATACGTACCAGACCTTCCTTGATTATTCTAGAGTCATCCACTCTAGAATAGTCTTCAAAAGAACCTCGTAGATAGCTCCGGAACCTTCTAGAAGCATCTCGCGTTTTCTGGACTACCTGCTGCCAAAACTCATATTTTGGGACCTCATCTTGAAAAACCGACACCACCATGGTCTTCCTTGGCCCAAAATACGGTGGACCCCCTAATTTGGGCCCATTTGGACTTCGTTTGGGCCCCCAAATGGCCCATTATTGTGTTACTGTCATTTGGGTGTTCACTAGGTAAAATGCTAACTTGCTAAATAAAGCTCTATAGGGGGAGGTGCTCAGCTGGGCACCAAGGGCAAGTCCCCTAGCAACGATTATGCCCTGTTGCCTAGTGACCCCAATGACGCCCATGGTTGGCAAGGGAGATGATCCGTGACATTCTCCCCCACCCAAATTCTTGCCGACCTCGGCAAGATCGCCCGATGGAGTACGTGCCCGCGACCCGGTCTAGCGCACCTCTCGACCCTTGGATGCTTCCGTGCGCCGCTGCCCCGTCCCTCCAATTGACTCCACACTTGGGCCCCATTATTCCACCATGATGCCTTGTCCCTAGCATCTTTGTTGCCTTGGTCCACCCATGGACCGTATCTTGACGCCTATGCCTCGGCGCCCACCAAGCTTTCAAGGACGAGACCCTTACGTCCCGCTCCTTGAGTTGAGCGAGCTTGATCCCTATCTCGCTCCCCTTTGATGTGATGGTTATCATGCCATCACTCACCCGAAATGGCTGGACTTTGTGCAGGAAATCCATGCTTAGCACCACGTCCTCATCATCAATGTCGACCACCAGGAAGTCGATTTTGCCCTTCCACTTCCCCAAGCGGACATGAACATTCCACGCTCTTCCATACACCGGCGTGGCCCTTGAATTGATGGCCTTCATCTCGCCATCCACTTTAGTGAACTTCACCCCTAAGGCCTTGGCTTCCTCCTTAGCCAAGAAATTGTGCGACGCTCCCATGTCCACCAGTAGCCTTGTCGGTACCTCGTTCACTTCCCCGTTTACGATCATCAATCTTCCTCCTTGCTTGATGTCCGTACTGCTGCTTGTCGAAGATGCCCTTCCCTTTGGGTCATCATCTTCGACCCTTGAAGTGTTGAGGAGACTCATATTGGCGAGTTGGGTATCCTCGTTCATGACCATTGCCCCCATCCTCATCGTGGGTGCGGACTCCTCCTCTGTTGCGATCATGGCATTCAACTTTTGCCATACCGGGAAATTTCTCGCTAGGTGAGGACCCTCACAAAGGAAACATTTGAAAGGCTTTGAGGGCTTACCTCCATCTCGGTCGTCCCCCTTGGACTCCCATTTGGATTTGGCCTTGTCCTTGCCATGATCTGCATGCTTGGCCTTTGGATGTGATGCTTCTTCGTCATCTTGGTCGCCTTCCTCGACCCTTTTGCCCTTGTCCCTTCTCGATTCCCTCGGGATCTCGATCAAGGACTCCGCCAATGCTATAGCCTCGGCAAGTGTTTTCACGTTCCTTCGTTCCACCTCTTGCTAAGCCCATCGTTGTAGTCCTCCGATGAAATAAATGAGTTGGTTCCCTTCCGACAGATCATCGATTTCAAGCATGAGGGATGTGAATTGCTTAATGTACTCCTTGATTGTGCTAGTGTATTTCAAGTCACGTAGCTTCATCATGGAGACCTTTTTAGCATTCTCTGGATAGAACTGACGCTTGAAATCCTTCTTGAACTCGTCCCATGTGCTGATGGAACAAGTCCCCTTCTTAATGTCCAACTCTCGACGCCTCCACCAAAGGACAACATCTTCGCCCAAATACATTGTGGCGGTGTTGATCTTCGATGCATCGCTATCCAACCTCATCGCGTCGAAGTACCGTTCGATGCCCCATAGGAAGTTATCAATTTCTCGAGCATCACGCTTCCCATGGTACTTCTGTGGCTGGGGAACCTCCACCTTTGGTCCCGCTTGAATCGTGACTCCCCCAGTCACGGCGGCCTTCTTGCACAAAATTACATCCTCCTTCACCGACTCTACTTCGGCATGGATGTCTGTTAGTTGCCCAAGCAACTCTTCCCTTATTTTCGCGATCTCCTCGCGAACCGTTGCCAGTGCACTATTGACCAACCCAAGAGTCTCCTCCCTTAGATCTTGGGTGTCATGGCATGCAGTCTGCACCCTTGTTTCGAGCCCCTCCATGGAGTTCGAAAGATGCCCAATATCGTCGCTCATTTCCCCGATAGCAAGTTCCATCTTTGCTAGGCGGGGTTCCAAGGATACCAAGCTCCTTGACACTGATGGATCCCTCGTCGATCCACTTGCACCGCTCTTTTTCTTGGACCTCCTTGGTTCTTCCTCTTCCTCTTGTACAATTTGACTCGCTTGAGTCTCCTTGTCACCAGCCATACTGATATGGACAATAAGGATGAAGCGACGTACCTTTGTTGCCTAGCTACCGTCCCTTCGTAGCTCCTAACAACAACGCCTCAAGTTTACGCCGTCGATCCACACGATGATCGTAACCCGCTCTGATACCACCTGTCACGTGCTGACTACTTTACCCTAGTCACGCACCGTGCGCCACTTGCTTACAGTCCGTCGTAAGACAAGTCAGGCTTTCTCCCTCGTCGCTATTCTTTGTGCCCACGTAGCACAACCCCTTGTGCTGCTAGAAAATATTTACTAGCACGTCCCCTTGGTACTAACAAGACCCCTTGGTTGAACTAAGCACTCACCCTTAGTGCCTTAGTCCGAATTTACGACTAAGTGTCGTAAACAATTGAGCACACAAGCTATCACTCTTGCTAGTATGCCCGAACACTCACTTGGCACCCTCGTGCCTTGATTTTCCTCACACTCTCTAAGTGTTTGAAGGAAAGAGATTGAGTTGCAAGAGAACACAAGTGCTTCTGGAATGTCTTTTGTATTACTCTCAACTTATAGCTCTTAACTTGTTGATCTCTCAACTTAAATGTACAAATGAGCCTTGGAGCCTATTTATAGTGCTCCATCCTACTTACATGCTTCTCTAGAAAATTCCTAACCTCCTCAAATGGAGGGTTCTAGACTACAACAATCTAGAGAGTTCCCACCTCCAAAGGAACATACATACAAGGAGGTTTCTACATACTTCCTACCTAGAATGTTAAGGACTACCCTAGAACATTCTAGAACTTTACAAGAGTTATGTACATATGTAGAGAGACCTAGAAGACTCCTAATACGTACCAGACCTTCCTTGATTATTCTAGAGTCATCCACTCTAGAATAGTCTTCAAAAGAACCTCGTAGATAGCTCCGGAACCTTCTAGAAGCATCTCGCGTTTTCTGGACTACCTGCTGCCAAAACTCATATTTTGGGACCTCATCTTGAAAAACCGACACCACCATGGTCTTCCTTGGCCCAAAATACGGTGGACCCCCTAATTTGGGCCCATTTGGACTTCGTTTGGGCCCCCAAATGGCCCATTATTGTGTTACTGTCAATTGGGGGTTCACTAGGTAAAATGCTAACTTGCTAAATAAAGCTCTATAGGGGAGGTGCTCAGCTCGACACCAAGGGCAAGTCCCCTAGCAACGATTATCCCTGTTTCCTAGTGACCCCAATGATGCCCATGGTTGGCAAGGGAGATGATCCGTGACACTAGGCTCTTCAAACACATGGAGCTTCTAGGGATCCCAATGGAAACTATGATGGCTGGTGACATTTTGCTTGCTTCACTCCACTTGGGCTATGATGCACTCAGAGTGCATATAACTACGGGTAAGGAGACACGCTCCTTTAGATAGGTGGTCCAACTTCTTAACCGAGCTACTTCATATGGAGCAACCGAAAGGCCCCTAAGACCAAGAAGGAGGGAGTTCAAGAAAAAGGCAAAGATTCCTTGCTTCTATTGTGGTGGGGAAGACCACTACAAATGAGAATGCAAGATCTTCCGCAAGGATGAGGAGGAGAGGAATGTTCCGACTAGCTCAGGTATCTTCCTTCGACACTTGTGTATTAATCAAATCATAGGTATTAGATACCAAATATGACTCACTTTATGTTGCCTTTTTAGGAACCAAGTGAGAAGCTTATCAAGTGTACGTGCAAAACGAGCAAACGACGAAGATGGTTTTTCGATCGTGCTTGCATGCACTATCTTGTCTAAGACTTGTAATTAAACTAATCTTAGTTTCATCATGCTTTTGAACATACTATGATCTATGGTGTTGGACACCAAGTTATTTTGATCGTAAGACTTTGACAATAGTTGTTTCAAAATGTCTTGTTTATATATGTTCAATTGAAATTGCATGTTTTTACATATGATTAGACAAATGTTGATACCACTGACAAAACTAAGACAAAACATTACCTTCACCGACAAGAAGATTAAAGCACTTCGATCGGATCGAGGTGGCGAATATTTGAGCCATGAATTCGACGATCACTTGAAAGAAAATGGTATTCTTTCAGAGCTGACACCTCCTGGAATTCCTTAATGGAACGGAGTATCCGAAAGGAGAAATCGAACCATGTTAGACATGGTTCAATCAATGATGGGTCTTAGTGAACTTCCTATCTCTTTCTGGGGACATGCGCTACTAACTGCGGCACTAACACTGAATCGTGCTCCGTCAAAAGCTGTCAAAAAGACTCCAAATGAATTATGGACTAAGAAACCTCCAAGGTTGTTTTTTCTTAAGATTTGGGGTTGCGAAGCATATGTCAAGCGATTAATTTCTGACAAGCTTCACTCGAAATCAGACAAGTGTTTCTTTTGTAGGCTACCCAAAAGAAACCAAGGGGTATTACTTCTACAATATATCCGAGAACAAAGTGTTTTTTGCTGGTGATGGTGTCTTTTTAGAGAAGGAACACCTTTCCAAAATGACAAGTGGGTGGATAATCAAACTCGACGAAGTTCGAGAGGACGAGCAACAATGTCAACCTGATAAAACTGACAATTAAAATGCTTTAGAAGCAGTTGATAAGATTGGTCAGAATCAAACAGACAATGTAAATGCTCAACCTATTAACCTTCGTAGGTTGCAACGGCCAAGATCTCAACCAGACAGATACCTTGGTATTGTCTTAACCGAAGATCAGGACATCCTAGTCATGGATGGAGATGAGCAAGCGACATACAAACAAGCTATGACAAGCCCCGACCCTGCTAAATGGCAAGAGGCCATGAAATTTGAGATGGTTTCTATGTCTAAAAATCAAGTCTGGGACTTGGTAAATTTGCCTGAAGGTTACACACCTATCGGTTGCAAATGGATTTTCAAATTGAAAACAGACAAAGATGGAAATGTATCAATATACAAAGCTAGACTGGTGGAAAAAGGTTACAGGCAAATCCACGGGATTGATTATGATGAAACCTTTTTGCCAGTCGCAATGCTTAAGTCCGTCCGGATCATACTAGCGATTGCTGCATATTATGATTACGAAATATGGCAAATGGATGTCAAAACCGCCTTCCTTAATGGGATTTTGGATGACACTATGTATATGACACAACCGGAAGGTTTTGTTGATCCAAGCAATGCAGGAAAAGTATGCAAGCTTAAGAAGTCCATTTATGGACTGAAGCAGGCAAGCAGAAGTTGGAATCTGCGATTTGATGAAGCCATCAGTAAGTTTGGTTTTATCAAGAATCCAGACGAGTCTTGTGTTTACAAGAAGGTCTATGGGAGTGACATCGCATTCCTAGTCCTATATGTCGATAACATATTGCTCATTGGAAACAGCACAAAATTATTAGAGTCCGTAAAGGGCTGGCTGGGAAAACACTTTTCAATGAAGGACTTAGGAGAGGCACAGTACATATAGGGCATCAGGATCTATAGGGATAGATCTAAGAGCATGATTGGATTGAGCCAGAGTACTTACATTGATAAAGTACTGGCACGATTCAGCATGGAGAATGCCAAGAGAGGGCACCTACCCATGTCCCATGGCATAACTCTCAGCAAGAAACAGTGTCCACAGACACTTGTTGAGCGGGAGAGAATGAATCAGATTCCATATGCTTCGCTAATTGGATCGATCATGTATGCCATGATATGTACTAGGCCTGATGTATCGTACGCCTTAAGTGCTACGAGCCGATACCAATCAGACCCAGGAGAGGCGCATTGGACTGCAGCCAAGAATATCCTAAAGTACCTAAAAAGGAACAAGGATAAATTCCTGGTCTATGGTGGCCATGAAGACTTGATTGTTGAAGGTTACACCGACGCTAGCTTCCAGACTGACAGAGACGAATTCAAGTCACAGTCAGGGTACATATTTTACCTAAATGGAGGAGCGTTTAGTTGGAAGAGTTCCAAGCAAAGCACCAATGCAGATTCTACAACTGAAGCCGAATATTTAGCAGCTTCGGAAGCCGCTAAGGAGGCAGTTTGGATTCGTAAGTTCGTTAGCAAACTTGGTGTTGTACCCTCCATCAAGGGTCCAATAGATCTCTACTGTGACAACATTGGAGCTATTGCTCAGGGTAGAGAGCCAAGAGAGCACTAGAAGGTCAAACATGTCCAAAGGCGATTTCACATGATAAGGGAATGGAAATCCAAAGGTGAAATAAGAATTTGTATGATCGGGACGAATGATAATGTGGTCGATCCTTTGACTAAACCTCTTCCTCAAGTGAAGCACAACAAGCACGTCGAGGCAATGGAAATCAAGCACGTTGGAGATTGGCTTTGAATTCCCTATACATGTGTTTTAATTAAACTAGATGTTTTAATGTAAAACACTATGTTGAAACCATTCATTTATGGAGTAATCTATTTTATGCAAAATTACTATTCACTCCATTTCTATTTAATTGTGGTTTAGAATTAAATAATGAGTCCATTCGATTTATGAGAATATTCAAAACAGGGTATCAAGACCATGTCTTGGATAAAGAAACACATGTTAAGTGAACATTGAATATCTAAATCAAAAATTATCCCTAATCGAGGTCATTTAACTGATGGGCGATCAATGACCACTGGAGATTAGTGTGTATTATGATTTAAAGCACCGTTTCTTGTTCGCAAGGCCATAGTATTCATAAATCATTTGCATAAGTGCTAGTTTGGAACTACACCGGATTGACCTATGAGAGTACTTTAAGAGATTCAAAATCGTCATAAGTACATTTCTCATTAAAACTATCGGAACCTATTTCCTTGACCATGAGTATTGTGAAGTTCTCTTGTTTGAGTACTAGTCTCTTTGATGTTGTCAAACGTCTGCCGTAACTGGGGATTATAACGGGAAAACTCGGGAGATTAAGTCCTCTTAGTAAGAGAAGCTTACAGTACAAGACTGGGAATGTCCCCCTATTAACAATAGGGAATATGTCTTTGTTGTTTACAAGGCCGCTCGAAGAGCGAGATTGTGAAAATGCATGGCCATGCTCAGATGGATTTTAGAAATCATCTGCTTATTGACAGTCGAACTCGGAGATCGAGAAACACTTCTGAATGTAATAAGGATGACGAAGATTCTTACCTTATAATTCATGAAGAGACATTAAGCGACATAGGAAATGGGCTATACACTATATGCACACTTGTCTAGAAGGACAAGTGGGAGATTGAAAGGAATGATGTCCTTCCAACAAGTGTATTATTCTAATAGAGGGTTCAGAATTATCAGGAACCTAATTCTTCAGTGAGATCAAGTGATCGGAATGCCTGGGTGGAGGCCGCTTCCAATCAGTAATATTAGTGAACAATTAATATTACAGCTTTGTCTTGACTTAACCCTTCAGGTCGAACCCAAACGAACTGCCGATCCAAATCGACGAATCAATCCGAAGGATTTGATAAGACACTAAAGTATTACAAACACAGACGTCGGATATGGAGCCTAGGGCGTCGAGAACGAGCGTCGCAAAATCAACAAGCAACAAGTTCGAGCAAAGCTGTAGCATCACATTGGCCTAGCCATGTGGTTGCTAGACTAGCTCGAGTTGGCATGCACCTCGCATTACTAGGCGCAAGCCTAGCATGCCATGCGTGCTAAAGGCGCTAGTGCCCAGCTGTTGTCGCAAGGCTAGGCCTTGTTAGCACTGACACACAGCAAGCCCAGCTGCTATCGCAAGGCTAGGTCTTGCTAGCACTGGCGCAGCATGTCTTGCATTGCTAGACGCTTGCGTGTGGCGGCATAGCACATCGCTACGCACCACCCAGCAAGCACGCTGGGCTGTGTGTGCGTACATATGCCTAGGCCTAAAGGCCTCGCCCAGCAACAGCAGCAGCATGTGTGGTTTGCTACCAGCACGCATGCGATGGGCTAGCTGTTGTGCCTTGCTGGCAAGGCAGGCTGCCTTGCCTTGGTGCCAGGTGCCAGCTGGCAGCCTTGGCAGCCAAGGCAGGCTGCCAGCTTGCCAAGGCCTTGATGCCGGTTTGGAGATGTTGGGACTAAGGCTTGGAGCCAACCCTTGGGGAGCAAGGCTATGGTTCCCCCGTTGGTGATGGTCCTTACCTAACCTCTCCTCTCCATATGCCACTTGTTGATTGTTGATTGCATTATCTTTTAATTTATTTTTGATCCTCACCTAACCCTCGAGACGAAGATCGTTCGGGTCAGGTCGTGGGTATGAGCCGTTGGAGGCCGTCACGCTTGTGAGGCTTTAAGCCTAGGAGTAAGAGCTCGGTTTACGAGCAAAGCACGCTTCAAGGGTATAACTTCTTTCTCCCTTCTCTTAATTATTGTTTAATTATGTTTATGCATGCTTTATTGCTTTAATTATTGGGGCGGGTCTTGGGGAGTTTCTATTCTGCGTAGAGACGGTCTCTACAAAATCGTACAGTTCAACCAAGTCAAACTGAAGGCGAGCTCCCCTCCGGCCAAGCCCAGCCGGTGCCCCCGCAGCAGCAGACTCGGAAGGATTAGATTTCTCTCTCGGCCAAGAGCCGTTTGTATTTTCGGCCTGTGAGCCGAGTATTTGAATGTAATTTCAACAATCTTTATTTCCCAGATGTGGATCTGGTTTGACAATCACTCTCCCGGCCCTTTGGTCGGGCTTTATTTTATAAAATTGCCGACTGAGTCGGTTTTGTTAAATTTGCTTTAATTTTTGCAATTTTTGATTTTCTTAGATTTGTTATATATATATATATGCTTGAATTTTGCCCAACTTGTTAATTGCATGTGGCAACTAAACAACCGGCTGGCTCTTTTTCCCTAAGGCGGCTGTGCGGATGGTTTCAAAACTTGATTGATTGACTTGGGGATTCTTGGTACTTTTAGGAGTATGATGAGTTCCCAAGTTAATCATTCACAAACGTGATTTCCCCAGACCAAGTATATAGCCGTCCAGGATTCGGGAAGTTTGAGCTTGGAACCCAGGCGGTCTTTGGAGGTTGCTTATTCTATTGGACTAGGATCGTTTTAACCGTGTGGGGGTATTTGTAAACCATTCATATACTTAGGCGCCCTTCTGCCACATTGGGAGGACTATAAGTATATGATTCTTAATGCAATCTAAGTTGGAATAACGATAGGTTACCGGTTGAGTCTATGGACACGCGGTGTTAATAGACCGTCTAGGTTTCTTTTAGATTGCTTATGTGGAACGGCTATGAGTGCGCCTCATTGGGCTAATCAATCTTTTCCGTTTGCAATAAGTTTATAGAGCAATGTACCACCCGGATGGGAGATGCTCTCTGCGACGAATTCACCCGAATGGGCGTCGCCGGATGTCTACTCATCTTGGAGCAGACGATTGGTTTTAATAAGCTCGTCTGCACATTGGACAGACGGTATTCCCATTGGGAGATGTATATAATTAAATCAATAGATAAACAGAGTTGAAAATAAAAAGCAACTTTTTCATTGATAGGCTTTTTATTTATAAAAATTTACAAGTCTTAGAAGTAGTACTTTTTTTAGTTATCTACATTCCAAGTTCTGGCTAGCTGCCTGCCGTTTGAAGTTTCTAGGCGGTAGGTACCGCCTCTCACTTCTTCATAGATCTAGTAGGGGCCTTCCCAATAGGGAGTCAACTTTCCTTGCTCATTGGCCCTGCCGGTTACCTCCATTTTCCGTAACACAAAGTCCCCTACTTTCAAGGGCCGCTTGTGTACTCTTTTGTTACAGGCTCTTTTCATTCTCAGACGGTAAATCTCATGATGCAAGGCGACATTACCCTTGCGCTCCGCGAGTGTGTCCAATGCTAGCCGCATGGCCTCCCAGTTTGCCTCTTCATCATACAACATGATTCGAAGAGTTGGCTTATAAAGCTTAATGGGTAAAACGGCTTCAGCACCGTATACCATAAGGAATGGGGTTTTGCCAATTGCCCTTTTTGCTGTTGTTCTGATGGCCCATAGGACATGAGTTAACTCTTCTTCCCATAGATCGTCAGCCCTTTCAATTTTCTTTTTTATGCCGTTTGAGATAAGCTTGTTAAAGGCTTCAACCTGGCCGTTTGCTTGAGGACGACCGACTGATGCAAAATAGTGAGTGATCCCTTGGTCTCCCAACCAATTCTTGAGGGTAGGCGTCTCAAACTGAGGGCCATTGTCAAAGACCATAAATATAGGTACCCCAAACCGGGTGATGATATTCTTCCAGATTAAGGAGATGACATCCTTGTCTTAATACCTTCGACCGCCTCTACTTCTACCCATTTGGTGAAATAGTCAATGGCGACTAGGATATACCGCTGTCCACATGGAGGCAGGCATATACGGACCCAGAATGTCCATGCCCTATTTGGCGAACGGTACTGGGCTATGAATGGCCGTCAGATCAGTGGCGGGACGGTGTAAGAGTCTGCCGAAAGAGTGGGCTAGAACTAGCCTTGCCGCCTAGCCCTTTCTACTAGAGACTTGTCGCCTGTGTGCGAGGCACAAAAGCTCGAGTGTAGATCTTCCAGAATCTCTTGCCCCGTTTTCTAGGGTGATACATTTCAAAAGAGGTTGCAGAAAACCCTTCTTGAAAAGCTCTCCATTATGAATCTCAAAGTTGGTCGCACGTATTTTCATCGCAGCCATTTCTAGATATGTATTCCGCAAAGTGCCTTCTAGCAGATAAGCCCGGATACCATCCATCCAGGTTGAGACTTAGTCAAGGACTCCAATGGGATCTTCCTCAATACTTTGTTTTTCCATTACCTCCTAGAAGACTGACCGAGCCGTATCACAAGAGGCGAATGATGCCAACTTAGAAAGAGCATCCGCCTGATTGTTCTCTGACCGAGGCACTTGACTTAAATGGAATTAATCAAGTGTCTAGGCTTCTAACCCGACCGTCTGCAAGATTTGATCATAGCCGGATGGGTGGCCTCATAGCCACCAAGATATTGGCTAACAACTAACTGAAAATCAGAGCAGGCGTCAATTTTTCTTGCTCCTGCCGCCTTAGAGATGCATATACCGGCTAGCAGAGCTTCATACTCTACATCATTATTCAAGGCCTAAAACATGAACTGCAGTGCATATTCGTACTTGTCCCACTCAAGGGACTAACATATAATCCCTGCACCACAGGTGTTCATAGTAGAGCTCTCGTCTACATACACTTTCAAAACCTGGTCAAGATTCTCCGACTCAGCTGGCCTTATCATTTTGACAATGAAGTCGGCAAACGCCTGACCCTTCACTGCCTTCCTTGGTTCGAAAGAGATTTCAAGACTTTGCATTTTAATAGCCCATTTGAGAATCCTACCGAATGACTCCAAGGTTGTCATTGGCCGCTTGAGGGGTTGGTCTGTATAGACCACAACCGGATGTGCCAAGAAGTAAGGCTTCAACTTCTTGACTGCCATGAAAAGAGCTTGGCCAAATTTTTCAACCATTGGGTACCGTAGTTCAACATTTCGAAGAACATGGCTAATAAAATAGATCGGCAATTTGATGACGTCTCTTTCAGCAAGGAGAACGGCGCTGAGAGCATGGTCTGAAACAGCTAAGTACATGTAAAGTGTCTCCTTTGGCAGAGGGCTAACAAGCCTCGGCAAAGAGTGTAATTGTTCATTCAATTTCTAAAAGGCCGCCTTAGCATCATCCCCCCATTCAAACCTAGTCTTCTTTCTGATAGCTTGGAAAAAAAAGAGGGACTTGTCACCTGACCGACTACGGAACGAGTCTCCCCAATGCCGCCAGACAACCTGTTAACTTTTAAACTTCTTTGACAGTGCAGGGTGACTTCATGTCAATGGCCGCCTGTATCTTCTCTAGGTTGGCCTCTATTCCCCTTTGATCAATCAAACATCCGAGAAACTTCCCAGACTCAACACCAAAGACACACTTCTTGGGATTGAGCATGACCTGGTGCCGCCTAAGTGTGGTAAATGTTTCTCGGAGATCAACAAGATGATCCGTCTGTAGCTTAGATTAGACTATCATGTCATCAATGTATGCCTCTACATTCCTCCTAATTTGATTAATGAGGATTGTATTAATCATTCGTAGAAAAGTAGCAAGCGCATTTTTCAAGCCAAACGACATTACAGTATAGTAGAATAACCCTTGATCAGTGACGAATACCGTCTTCTCTTGATCTTTTTTCCACAACGGTATCTGGTGAAATCCCTAATAGGTGTCCATAAAGCTCATCAAAGCATGTCCAGCTATAGAGTCGACCAGACTGTCGATCTTTGGAAGTGGATAACTATCCTTTGGACATGCCTTGTTCAAGTTAATGTAATAAATACACATGCGGCAGGTACCATTCGGCTTCTTTACAAGCACAACATTAGCACCCAATCTGGGAAGTGACATTTCCGAATGAACCCGACGTCTAACAGCTTTTTCTCTTCGGCGGTCGCTGCCTGACTTCTCTCCTCGCCGTGGTTTCTTTTCTTTTGCTTAACCGGCTTCTTTTTGGGATCCAGGGTGAGCTTGTGGACAGCTAGATCCGGGCTGATGCCTGGCATCTCTTCCACTTCAAAGGCAAAGACGTCATTGAATTCCTTCAACAAATTGTGCAAGTCTACACCTAGCTTGGCAAGCGCAGCCGTCCCAACCTTAACAGTACGCTCCTAATGGCTGTCGTCCAGAGCAATATCCACATGTTCACCAGCCGGCTGGGGACGGAGTTCATCTGACCGTTCACCGATCAGTGATTGCTATTGTTTCTCTTTTTTCACGGCCACCAACTGGTCGGCCTTTCTTTTCTTACCGACTGCTGTTGGAGCAGGCTCGGCTTCCTTGACATCGTCAAGATCTATAAGCTCCTCACCCCGGCCGGCTGCGACCACTATAGGCTTGACGTCTCAGAGGTAGCACTCTCTAGCCGTCTTCTGGTCCCCGTTCAGGGAGCCAACAGACCCATCATCTTTCTCAAATTTCAGCAGCATGAGAGATGAAATAATGATGGTCTTGGATTCGTTCAGAGTCAGACGGCCCAATATCAGATTATAGGCGGTTAGCTCCTCTACGACCAAGAACAGGACTAACATGTGACGTCCCTCTCCTTTCTCCCCCAGCCGGATGGGTAGGTCGATTCGTCCGACTGGGTGCACAACTTCACCCCCAAAACCAACCAAGGGGTGAGAAACCTTGTGCATGCTGCCAGCCATGTACTTCAGCCATGAGGATCTGGCCGATTTTCTGGTTAGCCACTTTGCACTCAATGACAATAGGGTTCATCATGCGGTCGGCGAACATTGCCCCTGTCCTTTTCAGTGATGATGACCTCAGGGAAGGTGTCAATAGACGCCTGACCCTCATCACCTGAACAAACATCTAGTCGTCTGACATGGTCCTTGGTGCCCCTGATGGTGGGGCCCCCTCCAGTAAAGCCGCCTGCTATTGGGTAGATTGGCTCTTTGTCAATGTCCAAACTACTAGCACGTTAGGCATACTTTTTGTATGACTGCCCGGGGTTTGTCTTCAGGGTCACCTTAGACTTCAGGATGTAAGACTTCAATACCCCCTTATCATCTAGACGGTCCTACAACCGCTTGAGACTATAGTAGTCGTTGGTGTTGTGGCCAATATCCTCATGGAAATGGCAGTACTTGTTTTTGTTCCAATTTTTGGTGGAACCTTTCATAGCAGTGGGCTTTCCTATGGTCACCCGGTCCTTTATCTCCGTGAGGATGGAGTGGCAGTCTTTGTTAAACTCGTTCTTTGGGACGTATGGTTTAAACTCATTCTTTTTCTTCAGGGACGGCTAATCAGGTTCGTCAACCACCCAGATCTCTTTTCTCTTCTTACTCTCTTCAGCTTTCTTAGCCGGCTGAGCTTGCGGACTCTGTTTTTTGTCAGACTTCTTGGAGTCCGACGGCTAAATGATGGAGCAGAGCTCGGTCGCCTGTGTATAGGCTTCCACCTCCATCAGCGCTTTTTGGAGGGTGGTAACCCTCTTTCTGACGTGGTCGAACTTAAAAGTCGACTCGTCCTTTAGACCCTTGAAGAAGTCTATATAAGCCACATCGTCAGACAACCCTTGAATCTAGATTCTCACCAGATTGAACCGCCTGACGTTTGACCGTAGCCCTTCTCTATCCCCCTGCTACCCTGCACCCAAGTCAAGACTTGTTTTTTTGGAAGGGATATTCATAGAGAAGTTAGAAACAAACAAGAACACAAGCGTCTTGAAGCTATTGATGCAGCCGGCTGGCAAGTTGCCGAACCATTGTTGGGCGATGCCCTTCATTGTAGCTGGGTAGCATCGGCACCAGGTGGCGTCATCCAACCCCTGCAAGTACATGAGGTTGGTGTAGGCCATGAGGTGGTCTTCAAGGTTGGTGGTACCATCATAAGTACCAACCATTACATTCTTAACCTTGGCCAGTTATGCCGCCTCGGTTATTACCTTGGAGAACTCAGAAGGTTGTTCCCCAAGTTTTAGCAGATGGAGCTGCTAGTCCAAAGGTTGAACGTTTTGTGCCGCTTGACCCCCAAAGAGTGTCAGTTGCATGTAAGGTTGTCCATACGGCATGTATGGCTGCTGAGGCACATACGGGGCCGAATGGATCATTTGAGGGCCAGTGTAAACGGACGGGCC
The DNA here is from genome assembly GCF_001683475.1 of Chenopodium quinoa. Classification (NCBI taxonomy): domain Eukaryota; kingdom Viridiplantae; phylum Streptophyta; class Magnoliopsida; order Caryophyllales; family Amaranthaceae; genus Chenopodium; species Chenopodium quinoa. Next base: position 2,013,605 of record NW_018743783.1, read on the forward strand.
GCCTAACTGACTCTCTCGTACAGATTTAAAATACCTCATTGAGGTATCCTAGAAGCTATCTAGGTAACTCGACGTTGAAGCCGACTCAGGCAGTTACTGGTTTCTCTTCTGCTCGATTAGGAACCAAGCATCAGAGTATGTCTTCTTTCACCCATCCGGCTGGACATGCCGGATGGCCTTCTTCTTCTCTGCATTAGGGAATCGGATCTTGGAAAGATCAATCAAGGGTTGTTTCCCCTCCTTTGATTTAGGATGTGGAGTGGGCTCTCGGTCCGTGACTAGCTTTTTCTTCTCAGAGTAAAAGGGCTTCTTTGCCGACCGAACCTTGCTTGGACTAGCCATCCTTTTGGTGATTAAATCCTTGATCTCTCCTTTAAAACTTGCCATGAGTTTCAACAGCTCATTTCGGGTAACAGGGGTAGTCTCCTCTGCCGCCTGTGGCTAACCAAATGGCTGGCTGGATGACCAGTCTGGACCTGGTTGATCATTGCCCCGTTCCTTTATATCTTTGGGACGGATGCGTCTGGTTTTGAGTGACCCATCTGCGGCCACATAAGTTTGTACTTCAAAGTCATCAGTATCATGGTCCGAATGGACCCCAGCTTCGGCCGTAGACCGTTTCTCATTAGGAGGCGGTACAGACTGTTCTAAAGCCATCTTAGAGGTACTCTCCCCACAGACGTCGCCAAAATGTTTCGAAGTTTTCTATGTCCCTTGGGAGAGTTACGTCACTAAGCCTGGATTCTGGGCGCCTGTACCTATAAGACAACAGAGACCTTGGGCAATCGGAGCTCCGCCTCCGATGATCAAGTTAGAACCGGTCGAAGAATGTAAAAAGGTGCGTAAAGTAAAGTGAGATCTTCTCGGATTCCGAGATTAGGTGTTTTTCTCTGATGTGAGAGAATTGATTGTGTTTTAATAATTGAATGTCCTCCTGAAACGGGGAAAATATCCCTATTTATAGGGTCATTGGAAAAGGTGCCCTCTCTTAGGTCATCTTGACCTAGATTTGGTGGGCTGCGCCGTTTTACGGCTTTCTCGGGAATTGGGGCTTGAAGGCTGCCTTTTTCCTTTGCTGATTGAGGATGTCACGTGTCCGCTGATGAGTGGCCCTTGTTAGACCTGCCCTGGGGTGACACGTGTCCCCTTTTGATTGGGCCATGTAGCATGCGTATTTTTACCCAAATCAAAAATCACACAATTAGCAAGAGGAGAAAGAAAGAATCATTAACCTTGAAGCGTGCTTCGCTCTCACTTGAGCTCGGACTTGAAACCGTAGAGTCCCGCAGATGCGCGAACCTCCGACGGCTAACACCCTCGCTCCCTGAACCAACCCGACCCTTACCCCGAAGTTTGGTCAGGGCTAGGCCAAAAATAACTTAGAGTATTAGAACGAAGGTTTTTTCTTCTTGGAGATCCTTTCAAGTTCACAACTCAAGTGCTCCTTCCCAATGCCAAATAATTAGTATTTATAGGAAAGGATCCCTTGACATCTCATCTCCCATCAATGTGGGAGAGTTGGAAAAAATGCAAAATGGATTTTAATTTAATTCTAAATTAAATTAAATATCCAAATGAATCACCAAATGACAAGTGGCAAGGGGAGAGCAAGTGGTTAGGTGAGGACCACATGGGGGGGACCATCCACCCCTTGCTCCCAAAGTAAACTCTCAACAAACCAAGCCAACAAGCATGTGCTAGTTGGCGGCCTGCCTTGGCAGCCAAGGCAGACTTGCTAGCGCCTAGCGCCATGACTGAGCCTGCTAGCCAGCCCGTATACACGCACGCACAGCCAGCAGGCCACACACGCAATGTGGACTGTTGTTGTTGCGTTGCTCGTGCTAGGCAACACCCAACTAGCTGTTGTGTTGCTATCGCTAGCCTAGCTAGCTGCTGCTATCACTCGCAAGGCCCAGCAAGCATGTTCGTGTTGCTGGCCTTGTTACCATGGTGCGCTTAGTGCTATCACGCTAGCATGCACGCTAGCCATGCTGCTCCCCCTTGTTGTGCCAGCTAGTTAGCGATGCTAGCATGCGATGCTAACACGCTAGCTAGCTCGGCATTCCCTAGCCTTGCTAGCCATATTGCTCTAGCAATGACTTGTTGTTTAGTCGATTTTTCCGTCTCGTCGATTCCTAAATTCGAATCGACCTACGACGATCGGTTACGACGCTTTAAGCTCGTAACGTCTTTGTTCGGAAATACTCTATTAACTTATTTAATCCTTCAGATTAATTTGTCAATTCGGTTCAGTTACACGATTGGGTGTGACCCGAAGGGTTCAGTCAAGATTAAGCTATATTATTAATTATGCATTAATATTACTGATCGGAAGTGACTTCGCTGAATAACTAGCTTTCTAATTAATTTTGAACCCTTTATCGGAATAATACACTTGTTTGAAGGACACCATTCCTTTCAGATTATTGCTGCACTTCTTTGCCCTAGTAAACCTCGTATTCATACCTCTATCATTATCATTCAATCACCAACTAATGCTACACAAAACCTTTCACTTCCCCTTCTCCTTTCACGTACAATAAGGCTAAAAGTCATTAGTTTTTCTCCACCAAAAGATGCAGCAACTCACTCCTCTTTTCCCCATCTTTTTCGTTGGAATAAAAGTGGAGAAGAAAGTTAAATCAAAGCCTAATTGGCTGTCATAATCTCTTAAAAAATTGTGCTCCATCTTTCCTCTAAAACAACATAAAAACGAAGCAAGAACAAAGCTACTTGGGTGGACGTTTGTGCGTCTTGTTGCTACTGTTTGTGCGTGGTGTTGCTCTCCTTTTCTTCTGATTTTGGTGGCCTATACATCAAGGTAACTAGGTTTACTCCCTTGGGTTAGAACTATTGGGTTTTAGGGTTGAATTGATAGGTAGAAACATGGCTAGGATTAGGTTTATTTTCTGATTTTCGTTCACTTTGTGGCACCTGTAATTTGTGTAGTGTTGAGCTTGAATTGGTGATTTTAATCCATGTTTTGTTTCCCAAACTTGATTGATATCAAATCTTTGATGTTGTATGATCTTTGAATGATGTTTTTAATGAGTTTATACATGGCTTTAAGGCTCACAATGCACCATATGTACTGCTGAAATGTTACATACCTGTTGTTTAGGGTAAAAAATACCTCAGCCACGTGGCCCTATGGCTAAGCGACACGTGGCACCCAGCCATTGGTCAGCAGGGCTCCTATCCCCTGCTGACACGTGTCCTATGAACCCTAAATGGGGAACCAAGACTCCCCACTATAGATAATGGAAGGATCCTCATTTATGGGCATTCATAAATACATACACCAACCTTGAGCAATATTAATTGCAGAATTCTCCCATTACGTGAGAAGTAATTTCACTATTTACTCACACTGTTCCTCCTGTACGTAACTGACTTGATCGTCGGAGGCGGAGCTCCAACCAACCGGAGACTTCGTGGTTTTGCAGGTACAAGCGGTGAAGGGCATTCTCGAAATTGTAACTCTCCCGTAGGACACATCAAAAAACCCCGAAACATTTGGCGCCGTCTGTGGGGAGAGTACTTCTGAGATGACTTCTAACCCTATACCACCGGATAAGGACAAGCGGCCGTCGGCCGAGCCTAAGGTCCAGACGGACCATGAAAGTGGTGATGACTATGAAGTCAACACCTATGTGGCCCCAGACGGGTCTTTCAGAACAAAATACACCCGTTCCAGGGATAAGAAGGAACGGGATAACAACCAAGCTGCTCCAGGAAACCCAGCCGGCAACCCGGTTGGAGCTGCCCAGGCGGCAGAAGGCTCTGCTCCCGTCACTAGGAACGAACTCATGACCTTCATGAATAGTTTCAAGGGCAAGATCTAGAACCTTATTCGGTCAGCTACTCCCAAAAAGAGTCAGCCGGCCAAGAAGCCTTCCTCTGGGAAGAAGACGATCAAAGACTGGGTCCCTACCCCTCACCAAAAGCCGAAGGAGGGGGAGGGCCTCAGGTTCGATCAAAACAGGCTCCGCTTCCCTCAAGCGGAACTCAGGAAACCCATCCGGCACTTACAGCCGGATGGTTCCAAGAAGACTTTCTTTGATGCCCGGACTTTCCTCCATGAAAAGAGAAGTCAAGCGTATGCGTCGGCTTCGACGTCGACCTTCCCAGACAGTTTCTGTAACACCTCTAACAGGCGTACGGGAACAAGCCTAGGGAGTCAGACGGGCGAACCCTCCGCCCGGTCTGGACCCCAAGTGATCCAGCCTGGTCTATTTGGTTCGCCAAATGGGCAGGGTGGATCCCCTTTTACCCAGCCGGGTCTCTTTAGCGGGCATGTGCAGCCGCAGTACCAGCCCATGGACTGGCAGCTGCGCCTGCTAAATTTGGGAGAACAGCCCACAGCGTTCTCCCCCGAGATAACCCAGGCGGCACAGCCGGCTATGGTTAAAAACGTGTTGGTAGGGGCCTACGATGGTACCTCCAACCCAGAAGACCACCTAATGGCCTACTCTAACCTCATGTACCTACAGGGGTTGGACGATGCCGTCTGGTGTCGATGCTTCCTGGCTACCTTGAAGGGCATTGCCCAACGATGGTTTGGTAATCTACCAGCCGGCTGCATCAACAGCTTCAAAACTTTGGCGTACTTATTTACGTCCAATTTTTCAATGAATATCCCTCCAAAAAGACTAGCCTTGATCTAGGGGCAATACAGCAGGGTGACAGAGAAGAGCTCTGGTCCTACGTCAGACGGTTCAACCTGATGAGAATTCAGATTCAAGGACTGCCTGACGAAGTTACTTACACAGATTTCTTTAAGGGTCTGAAGGATGGGTCGACCTTTAAGTTCGACCTCGTCCAGAAAAGGGTAGCCACCCTTCAAGAGGCGTTAATGGAAGCTGAAGCCTATATACAAGCGACGGAGCTTTGCGCTGTAAAGCAACCGTCGGATTCCAAAAAATCAGACAGGAAAGATAGCCGGCAACAGCAACAGCCGGCAAAAAAAGGAAGAAAAGAAGAGAAAAGAGGTCTGGGCGGCAGACCGACCTGGTCAGCCGGCTTAGAAGCTCAGACGGAAATCAGAACCGTACATTCCCAAGTACGAGTTCACGAAGGACTGCTCCTCCATCCTTATGGAGATCAAAGACCGGATGTCTCTCGACAAGCCGGCTGCGATGAAAAGTCCCGTAAGCAACTGGGGCAAGAGCAAATACTGCCAGTATCATGAGGACGTTGGCCATGACACTAATGGTTGCTATAACCTCAGGCGGCTATTAGACCGTTTGGCTGATGAGGGGGCTCTGAAGTCCTATATGCCCAAAGCCAAGAGTAACACCCTGGCCAAGAAGGGGCAGACGGCAAAAACTGTGCTCGCCAACTCTGAGACGGATGAAGAGACAATCTTCACCATAGCAGGCGGTTTTGCCGGAGGGGGTCCCACCATTAGGGGCACCAAAGATAACATCAGGAAGCTGGTCAACTCAGTGGATGAGAGCCAGGCGTCGAAAGACACCTTTCCTGAGGTCCTTATTTCTGAAAAGGACTGAGGCAAGGTCAGGCGGCCTCACGACGATCCCATAGTTGTCGAGTGTAAAGTTGCCAATCAGAGGGTTGGCCGGATCCTAATAGATACCGGGAGGTCGTCTGACCTGATCAGCTATCAGTGCTTGACCAAACTCAAGTACAAACCCAGTAACATGCACCAGGCGCCTCACCCACTAGTTGGTTTTGGGGGAGGGGTAGTGCATCCGGTAGGGAGCATAGATCTTCCCATCCGGCTGGGTGAGAAGGGGGAAGGACGCCATATGGTCGTAAAATTTCTAGTTGTAGAAGAGTTGGCCGCCTACAACATGATCTTTGGCCGTCCGACCCTCAACGAATCCAAGGCTGTCATCGTCCCCTCGCTCATGCTCGTTAAATTTGAAAAGGATGATGGTACAGTCGGTTCCCTGAAAGGGGACTAGAGGACGGCTAGGGAGTGCTATCTCTGTGACGTCAAACCAACTATGGGGCAGCCGATGACGGCAAGCCCATAGACATTGATAATTGCGATACAGCAGTCCCGGCTCCAAGGGCAGCCGGTAGGAAAAGGAAGGCGGACCAAACGGAACCCGTCAAACAAGAAAAATAGCAATCACTAGCCGGGGAAAGGTCAGATGCCCAACAACCTCAGCCGGCTTGTGACTGCCTTGATGTCGTCCTAGACGACTGCCGCCCTGACAGAACCGTCAAGATTGTGACGCTTGCTTTTGAACGGTTGGGAGCAGACCTGCTCCATCAAATACCCCTATGGAAAAAAGATCAAGAAAAGACGACCTTCGTCACTGATCAGGGGTTATTTTGTTACAAGGGGATGCCGTTTGGGTTAAAGAATGCACCGGCTACATTCCAGCGCATGATAAACACAGTTTTCATCAACCAGATTGGCAGGAATGTAGAGGCGTACATCGATGACATGATAGTCAAATCCAAGCTACAGACGGATCACCTACTAGACCTCCGAGAATAATTCACCACACTCAGGCGGCACCGGGTCATGCTTAACCCAAAGAAGTGTGTATTTGGTGTTGAGTCTGGGAAGTTCCTCGGATTTTTGATCGACCAAAGGGGCATAGAGGCTAATCCGGAAAAAGTACAGGCGGTCATAGACATGCGGTCTCCCCGCACCGTAAAAGAAGTCCAGAAATTGACCGGTTGCCTGGGGCGGCGTTGGGGAAATTCCTCAGCCGGTCAGACGACAAGTGCCTCTATTTCTTCCAGGCCATCCGGAAGAGGTCCAGATTTGAGTGGGGTGAAGAGGCGGAAGTGGCATTCCAGAAGCTAAAGCAACACTTGCACTCTTTGCCAAGGCTGGTGAGCCCCCTACCCCAAGATGTCCTCTACATGTACGTAGCCGTCTCTGATCACTCCCTCAGTGCCGTCCTCCTAGCTGAGGGAGACGGTAACCAGCTCCCGGTGTATTTCATCAGCCATGTTCTTAAAAAGGCTGAGCTCTGGTACCTTATGATCGAAAAATTTAGGTTGGCCCTGTTCGTAGCAGTCAAGCGGTTAAAGCCTTACTTTTTGGCTCACCCAGTGATTGATATACAGACCAACCGCTCAAACGCCCAATGACCACCATCGAGTCATCTGGCAAAATGATCAAGTGGGCTGTTGAAATACAAATCCTTGAGAAAACTTTTGAACCCAGGCGGGCAGTGAAAGGTCAGGCGTTTGCCGACTTCATTGTCAAAATGACTAGACCGGTGCAACCGGAAAATCCTGATCAGGTTAGGAAGTTATTTGTGGACGGTAGTTCTACAATGAACGGCTGTGGTGCAGGCGTTATATGCCATTCTCCGGAAGGGGATAAGTTTGAATATGCACTACGGTTCAAGTTCCAAGCCTCAAATAATGAGGCAGAGTATGAAGCTCTGCTAGCCGGGATACGCATGTGTAAGGAGGCAGGGGCAAGAAAAGTTAGCGCCTGCTCAAACTCTCAGTTGATCGTTAGCCAGTACCATGGTGACTACGAGGCCACCCATCCGGCTATGATCAAATATCTGCAGGCGGTCAGAGAGGAGGCCATGTCACTTGATGAATTTCATCTAAGTCAGGTGCCCCGGTCCAAGAAAAATCAGGCAGATGCCCTCTCCAAATTGGCATCATCCGCCTCCTGTGATGCACCTAAGAGAGTCTTTTGGGAAGTTATTGACAAAAGAAGCATTGATCATGACCCCATTGGAATTCTAGACTGAAGTGCCACCTCGATGGACCCCATCCGGGCTTACTTGACAGACGGTACTCTAACGGATGTCCCTTCTGAAGCAGTAACACTCAAGAAGCGTGCTCTAAGTTTTGTTATGCACCAAGGGGAGCTCCTGCGGAAGGGGTACCTACAGCCGTTTCTGAAGTGTGTAACCCCGGAAAGGGGAAGAGAAGTCCTAGTGGACCTGCACGCGGGTTTTTGTGCCTCACACATAGGCGGCAGGACCCTAGCTAGAAGAACCAGACGGCAAGGGTACTTTTGGCCCACTCTTGAGGCAGATGCCATGGATTTGGTGAAACGGTGTGACAAATGCCAAAATTTTGCCCGATTGATACATCGACCAGCAACTGACTTGACAGCCATCCACAGTCCGGTTCCATTCGCAAAGTGGGGCATGGACATTCTGGGTCCTTATGCGCCTGCATCAGGCGGTCGCCGCTACATTTTGGTGGCAGTGGACTACTTCACCAAATGGGTCGAAGCAGAGGCGGTTAAAGACATAAAAACAAAAGATGTGATCTCCTTCATCTGGAGAAACGTCATCACCCGGTTTGGGGTTCCAGTGTCTATGGTTTTTGACAACGGACCACAATTTGAAACGCCTGTCCTCAAGAGCTGGTTGGGGGACCAAGGAATCTCCCATTGTTTTGCATCCGTTGGCCGTCCTCAGGCAAACGGGGAAGTTGAGGCTTTCAACAAGCTGATCTTAGACGGTATAAAGAAGAAGGTGGAAAGAGCCGGTGGACTATGGGCAGAGGAATTACCTCATGTCCTTTGGGCCATCAGGACAACTGAAAAAGGGGCAACCGGTGAAACCCCATTTCTTATGACATACGGCACCGAGGCGGTACTCCCCATTGAGCATTATGAGCCAACCCTCCGCATCATGATGTATGATGAGGAGGCCAACTGGGAAGCCATGCGGCTTGCACTGGATGCTCTCCCAGAGCGAAGGGGCAACGCAGCCTTGCGTCATGAGATTTACCGCCTAAGAATGACAAGAGCCTGCAACAAGCAGGTTCATAAACGGCCCTTGAAAGTAGGAGATTTTTTGCTTCGCAAAATGGAAGCAACCGGTAGGGCCAATGAACAAGGCAAATTAACCCCAAATTGGGAGGCACCCTACCGGATCTTTGAAGAAGTACGAGACGGAACATACCGCCTGGAAACCCCAGACGGTAGAAAGCTGCCTAGAACCTGGAATGTAGACAATCTCAAAAAGTACTACTTCTAGAAATTGTATAGCTTTTGTAAACTTCTGCATGATTAATGAGAAAAAATTTACTATATATGCTTACATGCGCCATGTCTTGTGCTTACCACAAGCGGCTCTTATTATAAAATTTCCATGCGCCATGTCTTGTGCTCAACACAAGCGGCCCTGAGAACTAACGAATCATCCGGTGACACCCACACGAGTGAATTCATCAAAGAAAACATCTCCCATTTGGGTGGAAAATTGTTCTAGTGATCAAACTTCAGGCGACCCTACCCGCCTGAATGATCCATTGCACCAAAGAAACGTGGGCTAGCACTCCCAAACATGCAGCCGGTTCACTCTTTGGGAAAAGTACCACCAAAGGCTGGTCTCAAAACAGACAGCCGGTACCCAATGTCGCCGCCTGATCCACTAAGAGAAGGCAGGCCTCAAGCATTTGGTTTAGGCCATAACCTATGCAAGGGTGTCCTTGCAAAAGCCCAACCAGCTAATGGACACCCTAAACCTACGAAAAGGCCATTACAAAAACACCAGCCGGCAAATCAGTAGAAATCGGCTGGCATTCATTCTAACGTTAGCACTTAGCTAAATTATTAACATTCGTATTATGGCATATGAATAGCCGCCTGGCACCATGTCACTTCTGCCAGCCTCCTAACCAGGGGCAATTACCCTAACCCATGCGGAAACATACTTGCAAAAAGTAAGCAGCAAAATTTTTAATTTTTTGCAAAAAAGTGCAGAAGAATTTGCAAGGAAATTCATTCAAAATCCGGGTCAGCCGGTGGAAATGTTTACAGAGAAAACCGGCACAGTCGGTAATGTATATCAATATTCAAAATTAAAAACAATAGTTGAATAAGCCGGGAGGTCGTTGCTATTCCAGCTGCACTGTCACCCGGTCAGCTTGAGCCTGGTTCCCTTCCAGATGAGATGGGTCGGTGGTGGGATCGGAGCCGGGAACAACATCCTCGACTGCCTCCTCGTTGCCAGCCGCCTCCTCCTGCATCCGCTTGAACTCGGTCTCAACCCACTCTTCATAGGATTCAGGCCCCGGCTTGCCCTCCTCCTCAGCCAGAATGGCAAGATCTGCGTATTTGTAGGCGAGCTCCCAGACGTTGTAGTCTGTACCCGGATGGATAATGGAGAACGCCCTCTTCATCCGGTTTTCGCAGTCCTGCTCATTCTCCTTAATGAGCCGGCTCTGTTCAGCTTCAAGGGTGGCCTGGAAGTTGCCCTGTGCAGCAGCCGCCTCTTTGACCAGGCGGTCATTTTCCTTTTGCAAGCGTACATTGGTCTTCTTTTCCTGGTCCAGCCGTTTGAGGGGCTCCTCATGCTTCTTGAGCTCATATTCGACATTGTCCAAGGCCACCTTGAGGTTGTCCGCCTTGGTCTTGGACTCAGTGAGGGCCTTTTGGAGGGCCTTGACCTGATCCGCCTGTCGCATGATTATAGATTTAGTTTATAAGTCATGCACAATCTTGAATAGTGGGCAATTCTATGTGCGTCATCCGCAGGACGTTTGGCTCTTCTTACCTCCTCTTGTTTGTGGATGTAGGCCTTCTTGAGCCCCTCCACGTGGAGCAGTGCCTGCAACAACACAGCCCGTATTAGTAAAAAAACCGGATGTGCATACTACAAATAAAATGCCAGGTGGGTACTCATCAACTTACATCAGCCAGCTCGACCATTACACGGTCGGCATTGAAGGTGTTGATTCCAGGGATCGCCTCCTTCTCGTCCCGGGGGACGGCTTTCAGCATGGCCCGGGCATACTGAGTAGCATCCGGCCAGCTTGGAGAATTATCTGCACCAGAAACAGACGGTGAGAAAGCTGCATATGCTCCGCCTACGGACAGCCGGCTAATCGGAGAATCTCCCAGCTGAGACTGAGAATATGACTTAACCCGCATGGGTAGGTCAAGCAACGTGAGGTTGAAAGGGTTTGTACCTTGTTGGGAAGCTCTCTGGCCCTCGGCAGAAGATGGACCGGTTGTGGTCCTTATTGGGGTGACCTCTTTCGAGGCCAGTTCAGCATTAAACCCGCCTGGGGTCTTTATTATTTTACCGCCGGGCGGTGGAAGCAGTTTTCTGCATCTTATGTGCAGGCTCCTCTACAGTCGGCCGTGGCCGGATCTGTTTTTGCAGGGAGCGAGGGGTTTCGCCCCCATCCTGAAACGCAGTCAAAACGGTCAAGTGAAGGAATAATCAAAACGGAAGAGCAAACGGAGTCAAGAAAGAGTCAGGCGGTCTAACCTTTTTAGCCGCAATTTTCTGAAGCTTTTTTAGCGGGTGTTTTGGCGGTGGGCAACATGTTCTTTGCTTCTTCTGCAAAACACAAATCAAATAAGTCCGGTCAAGATCATAATAATATCGCAAACATTGCAATCAAAAGAAAATTGTTAGCCGGCATAAAATTAACCGGCTGAGGCTCGTAACCTACGTCTTTCGAACATGCTGCTAAGCCCGCAGGCGGACAAGAAGCACTCGTCCCTAAAGAATTCATGTTTAGGCACCCAGTTTTTGGGCACCCTTATTATCTCTCCGGTTGAGAGAGTGGAAGAGACTAGCTCAAAAAATCCGGAGTCCAATATGGCCTCCCTATCATTATCCGGCACTGGGGGCAGTCGGCACTTCTGCCCCAAAAGTTCTGGCTTCCGGTTGTAGGTCCGGAACTCCCTATTCTCCTCTTTAGTCGGAGCTTTGACCAGATAAAACCGGTTCTTCCAGTCCGACCATTTAGACGGCTTATCCAGCATCATCAAGTATTGGGGATAAGTCGTCAAAGTGTACCAGGCTCTCCAGCCGCCTGGGCTTCTACTTAAATAGTGCATGTGGGCAAACGCCTCCCATCCGGGGTTGAGATCCTGCATCTCACAGGCGGCGATATACCCGAGTATGTTCACCCAGGAATTAGGGGTGAGTTGCCAGACGCCTAGGCCATATCCCCTAAGTATGGCTTTTATTGTGTTGTAAAGAGGGAAGCGGAGCCCGGCCAGGAAAGCCGCTTCATAGCACCCAAACCAGCTGTCCGCATTAGGTTGATCGTCCTCCCATACAACCGTTCCATACTCCCCTGGTACTGACAACTTGTAACCTCCTCCTAGCGGTCGCTTGGTGACGAAGTCCATTAGGGAGGACCGCATGAGAGCCCTGTCCTTAGTAGACACGTCAATCATGAGAGGGTCATTTCTACTTTGCCAAGTAGGCCTCTTCGCCTCCTCGCTATCTTCGGACGAGGTCAGGTAGCTAGTGCTACTGCTTTCGATACGACCGGCATCAGAGCCGGATGGGGAGTTGGGATCCTCGTCGACGGATCCTGGCAGCTCAGCCTCCTGAGCAGGGGAAGTCTCCTCGTTATAGGAGCCTAGGATGCTATCGCTTGGGGTGGCGGGGATGCCCCCGGGTGATTCTCTAGCCACCTCGTCCAGGGCTTGTCTCTCAGGCGACAACTCGTCTGAGTTCCCGCCTCTATAATTGGGGTCCATAGCTGTTCCCCTAATCCAGGCCATCGTGTCCTACACAAACACGGAGTCGGTCGATATAGGCGTTGAAAAGGGGAAACTCCAAAGATCAGAGGCGGCAGATCCAGTTCTAGACTCAGTCGTACTAATTGACCGGCTGAGTTCACAACTATGTTCCGGGTATGGGTATAAAGGGTCCATCTACTTATGGAACTAATAAATAAAAACACAAGTAAAAGACGCAAACGGAAATACATGGAAAAGCGAGAAGGAATAGAGACGGTACCTAGAGAAAGGGAGAATTTGTTGAAACCTCAAGAAATTTCTTGGGGATGCTTGCAAAGACACAGACGGTCTGAAAACCGGCTGAGTTCCCTTGGGTACCCTCACGAAAGTCCTTTGCTTTCTCGCTACAACGCAGGCGGTCTGAAAACCGGCTGCTCTCAACTATCAAATTTTCGTCTGCTCTCAACTCTAAAAAACCGGATGCTCTCAAATTCAAGAAATTTTGCGAAGTTTGTGAATGAGAGCTCGCGGGTGCCTCCTCCTACTTATAGGAGTTGTCCCAGAAGGCGAAGAGTCACGACCCTTCCCCTTCTGCTTTTCCCTCCTCTTCAGTTAGAATCTGAAGAGATTTCAAAAAATAAATAAATAAATAAATAAATGTGCACGTCAGCATTCTTCTCAGGCGCCACGTGGCACCTTGCCACGTCAGCACCTGAGATGGGCAAATGTTTGGGGTAAAAAATACCCCAGCCACGTGGCCCTATGGCTAAGCGACACGTGGCACCCAGCCATTGGTCAGCAGGGCTCCTATCCCCTACTGACACGTGTCCAATGAATCCTAAATGGGGAACCAAGACTTCCCACTATAAATAGTGGAAGGATCCTCATTTATGGGCATTCATAAATACATACACCAACCTTGAGCAATATTAATTGCAGAATTCTCCCATTACGTGAGAAGTAATTTCACTATCTACGCACACTTTTCCTCCTGTACGTAACTGACTTGATCGTCGGAGGTGGAGCTCCAACAAACCGGAGACTTCGTGGTTTTGCAGGTACAAGCGGTGAAGGGCATTCTCGGAATTGTAACTCTCTCGTAGGACACATCAAAAAACCCCGAAACACTTGTCATAAGTTTTGTTGTGGTTGTGAGGCATCTTTAACGTATTTTCTTAGGCTTATTCTTTCTGGTTAATGTGTAGTAGCATATTAGAGATTGTTAGGTGTAAGTTTCATGTGTTAAACCTTGATAATGGACATGTTTTAGACTTGTTATTGAGCATGGGAAACCGAAATCCGCGACTGAAGTTACAGCATTTTATGCATGCGTTTGAGGTCATAAATCTGATTATTTTGACTGGTTTTCTTGCCTAAAATATCTTAGAATCATGTTAGGATATCACCTAATTAATTTGGCATGATTCCAAGCAAGTTTGATTAGTTTTAATGTCATAATACTAAGAAGAGGTGTTGCTGCCAGGTCAGTTGTAACCGTGTGAAATGACCTATTATGTTTTTGGAGTGTATACCATGTTAGGCTAAGCGTAGTTTCATGTTTAAGGTGGGTTTTGCGGGTGATTTGTGTGAATGGTGCTGCTGTGTTTGTGTTTTTTTTAGCACGTTAAGTAATGAATTTTAACCTCGAAATGGTTTTATATGATGCCTATTGAGTATATGTATGTGCCCTAATTTTTTTTTTGCATTTGAAGCATGTTTGGTTGGATTTTCGGACTTATATGTTGTTGTCCAATTTTGGTTGTTTTGTGAAATGGTAGTTTGGATTTTTGGTTTAATTGAATGAATATATGGAATTTTTATTTTAATTATTATATACTAGTTGAAATTATATTTTAAATAAGTGATGTGTGAATTTTTGGGTATTATAAACCCCTAAAGTAAAATATTTTGATGTGCGATTGAATATGTGTGAGTTGTAATTGTATTGTCGACGTCGTAATGCTTTAGAGAAGAATACTACTGTCTTTAGCATTACTTACCCAAGAGTTGTGAATTCAGTTAATTGTTGATTCCGATAATTAATTATATTACCGAACTCAGACAATACCTTTTGTGATTTATTAAGTTAAAATGTGTTTCGAAATGGAGTTTCAATTGAATTTAAGAAATATGATTTTCTTATGATGTTTGAATTGAGTTTAAGACCATTTGGGGCTTCTCTGCAGATTTTTGAGTGAAATATAATATACTAAGTATTTTAAGTGATTTTTGAATTGTTTGTGGGGCCATAGTCGGGTGTGAGGCCGAGTTGCTTCCCAATGGTTAATGAACATGCTAACTACCTTGATTGCGAGTCTTAGGTAGCTCAACCTGGGTTAATTGTTATCGTCTGGGGGTAGTGTGAGGCCGATTGGTTTCTACTAATAGCTGGGAGTTTGGCCAATCTTAGACACGGTCTCTGCGAGATGACCAAGGGTTTGTCCTAACAAACCTTAGGAAGTGGATTGCGAGGCCACTAGCGTTCCCTCCATGTCAGTTCTACTGTTTTGAATGTTTTCAGTTTGAAATATTGAAATTACGAAATTATTATTTATTTTGATGTTTATATAAATTATGATTAAAATTAAGTGATTTAATATCGATTTCTCATTTTTAAGCTTATTGTGAAATATTTCATAGTTTTATGGTTTGATGGTTTTAAGTGATATCATTTGAGTTTGCAAGTGGTTTTTGATTGTGGATTCTTTCTATTAATTTAAGTCTAAAATCTTCTATTTCTAATTTGAGGGAGAACTGCTAGTTGCTCCCCACTGATTGTGGAACGTTGTCGTAATTTGCAGGTTCTATTTGTTTATTTGATCTATGTGACGTGGGTTGGGAATTGAGAGTTTAGAAACCTAACTTAACATAACTTTTAGACCTAGGTTAAGCTTGACTTTGTCAATTGAGGTTAAGTAGACTCCTATTCAGGCGTAATTTCGCTAACGGTTCCGATCCAGTTCTAAAAGGACAGGGTGTTACAACACCTATAGACGGCTAAGTCAAGTACGTTTAGACTTTATAGGTTCAAATTAAATAACCAATTTAATGAGAAAAGTCTTTTTTTTTCTAGTCATTAGTTAGTTTGTTAGACTTTATTTACAAGAAACAAATCAACATAAAGGGTTAGTTCAGTCACAAGTAAGGATATGCACAACTAAGGGATGCACAAGTATTCAAATAGTCACAACATGATGCAATGAGTTTGCAACCTAACCATGGCTCTAGTTCTCTAAGGTCAAGGATTATGGTATCAAAAAGAGTCCATGCAATGAGTCTGGATGCATCGCGCGGATGCCTTACCTTAGAAGGGTTGGCACGATGGATGGGACCCCGCAAGTTAAACTCGCTTCCATGGTTTGGTGAATTCACAATCTCAGATGCACCCATTGTTCCATGGAGCGTTCATTAGGGTGGATGGAGTGTGAATTCCCAAGGGCTAAAACCATATGTAGAACACATATAGGTTAAGAAAAGTCGAAAAAACTCAATCAGGAGGTAAAATCGGCAAAACAGTAAGAATTAGTCAAAACACGAAAGCAGAAAATTGGCACAATGTCGCGAGAAGTCGGCGCGAGAAAACAAGGTCTATCGTGCAACGACAACTCTATCGCGTCGCGATAAAGCTGTCGTTTGGCAATGGTCTCTGTCGTCTCGCGACAGTTCCAGCGCGTCACGGCAATTCTGGAATTCGATGTGTTTTCCAATTTTTCGTAGTGTTTATTCGATTTTTGTTGTGAAATATACTTCCGGCTTTTGCTACGTGTAAATTCTTATGTTTTTTATGCATTACAGATGGTCTTTCCAATGCAAACCTTTTTATGCTTATGCCACAATGTTAATCAAAATTACGCACAATGAATATCTAGAATCTTTCAAGTCTCATCCACTCATTCTAAATCGATTGCCAAAATAAATTTTAGGAATCTAAATTAGAAATCCTCCCTAGTGGAGTTAGTAAAAAACTGTAGGGAATTTTTCAAAACTCAACTTTGAGCCCCACTGTGATCATGTTTTTATTCATGTTGGCGTCCAAAGGGAAGGAAGCTAGAGATAAAAAAGTCGCCAACAAGTTTTAGGAACTTGTAAACCGTTCACGGGTGTGAAGGTTACACCCCATTCACGGTCACGGAGATCGCTAACTCCATAGTGGTCTGGAACCATGACCGGATATTCGGGGATAATGGTACGAATCCAACTTAATAAAGATTGAACCCGCCCTAAATCGGCCTCTACTTAATTCTTATGATATTCATGTGCGCTTTTCGATCGACATACATACATCAAGTTAGCTCTAAACCTATTTAATCTACGTTGGTTGATTATTAATGCACAATCATATCTATTATTGGTGATCACTTGAATTAAAATCATATTAGCCTAAATCAAATTATTAATTATCTTATTAGGCGTGATTTCAAGTACAAATTCCTTTTAAACCTGCAAAAAGGGCGTTATCAAGCAATAATAATCAATCATGAATAATCAAGACATGTATAATTAATTGACACAACAATTATCATCATAATACTACCATCAAAACATGATTAGCAAGATCCTAGGCATGATATTAAACGGTTTGATAACAAACCCTAGCATGTCACTAATAATCATAATCAAAGCGTTAACCTAAACATGATACTAGAAATCATAATCAACATCCAAAACATGATACTAGGAATCATAGAGACATCCTAAACATGATTTATACTCCAAAATCAAGGAATAAGGATATTAGATCTACTCACTTTGATGTTCCTCCCTTCTTGCTATCAAAACAAAATAAACACATTAGTAACTTCAAGAAAGATTAAATCAACAAAGTAAATAAATCAAATAATAATTGAAATAGAGATTTAGGACCAAACCCTCTGAACTATCAACCTTCCACGTCAAGGCCGAAGGCAACGTCGAGAATGGCTAGTAGTATTCAAATCTCATGAAGGAAGTATGGTGTTTTGTTGAAGAGAGTATCAAGGATGTGTGTTTAGGCTAGGCTAAAAACATGAAGAATTAAGAGAGAGAGAGAGAGAGAGAATATTAGAGAGGATATTGATTATGATTGTTAGTGAATGAAAACGGGGTCATACGACCTCTATTTATAGGGAAAAAAGAGAGTCGAAACAATAAAAAAAGAGTCAGAATTCAAATCAAAGTAAAACAGGTTTCATCGCGTCGCGACAGCCTTATCGCGGCGCGACAGGTCCATTGCGGCGTAATAAGCCTATTGCGGTGCGATGGTGCTGTCGCTCAGCAATGGT
Organism: Chenopodium quinoa; assembly: GCF_001683475.1. Lineage (NCBI taxonomy): Eukaryota > Viridiplantae > Streptophyta > Magnoliopsida > Caryophyllales > Amaranthaceae > Chenopodium > Chenopodium quinoa. The sequence goes on from NW_018743783.1 coordinate 2,031,266, forward strand.
TTTAAAATAGATAGAGTTCGTACGGAGTTCAATTCCCAATCAGATTGGGTTAACCAATTATCTGTACACATCTATTTTGACCGGGATTGAGATCATTAAAAAAACAGATGTTTTATCCGATGTAAAATTCTTAAATCTTTTTCATTTCAAAAACGGGATAAATTAGAACCTTCTAGAGGAATCTACAAGCTCACAATAAATCCTAATGGTTTTAGGAATGTGATTAAGGTAAATGGATCCTCCACATGATCATAGGGTCGTAGGCTAGGCTTGGTTCGAGCTCGGTTTAGTATTTTGGCCATAACTTATTCGTTATAAGTCAGATTCAGGTTTATAATATGTTGTTGAAAAGCTCTTTTCAAACCCCATCCAACTAAATAATAATAGGACCAGGTTTTTGGACCAAAATAAACAAGTCTGGACGTTTTTATAAATTGGACACGAAATAAATGATTTTAAAAGACTAGAAATGAATGATTTTAGGTTTAAAGGCACGAAATGAATTATTTGGGATTAAAACATTTTAGGTAAGGTTATAAATGGTTAAGGCTTAAGGGAAATTTATGAGACTCTTCAACCCTTCACCTAACTCGATAATCAAAGACGTGAAAGGTACTCATCACTGGGTTTGGTTTTTGGGGAGACACAATCAAGTGTCTACACTTGGCTATGCATTTCTTTATCTTTGGTTTGTCTTCTAGCTCCCGAGATCGTGACCGAGCCACTATAGGGGAAGAAAAAGGCTCTTTTCATTTTCTTTAGTGTTCCTGTTATTTTGTTACTTTCTTGTTTTCTTTAGCATTCACCCTCTTGCTACCCCTTAGAGATTATTTCCATTTTATTGGTTACTAGCCACATTACAAGCCCTAAGACTTTAACCCTTAGCTTTGTGAAGCTATTTTTTGTTGGATGCCTATTTTGACAATCAAGTGAATTTGTGAAGGTTTAAGTTCAATGTGTATGGCAAGTTTGGGATTTGAAATTGAAGTTGTTATCTTATGCAAGGAAAAAAGGAAAGAATGGTAAGAGGAGCAAGGAAAAAGCAAAAAAATTTACAAAAAAAAATAAATAAATAAAATAAAATAAAAAAGTTCAAAATAAAAGAAATAGCAATAAAGCTGTGAATAATGATAGAAAAGCAACAAATATATTTTAGTTGTGATTGTTTTCCTAGTTAACGCATTGAGGACAATGCTTTGTTTAAGTTTGGTTGAGCATTCCTACGCTTTGTGTATTTGTTTGTGTGTTTGTTGAATAAGGTTAGGGGAGATGGCATTTTTGTTTGAGAATTTGTGATTTCTTAAGTTGGTGTTTGGAGATGGCCACTCTTTTGCTTCACTTAGGAAATACCACCAAATTTTTCAAATTTTTACCCCAACTATAACCTAAGCCATGACATTACAACCCAATAAAGTAATGTAGACTCTAGAGTGTTGAGTCTACAACTGGTGGAGGGAGATGGTTTTCAAGCCTATAAAGAGGGATCTGCATAGATAAGACTTCGGGATAACCTTCTCATGTTTTTAATTTCTTTAATTATTCCGGTTCTGTCGAGGGATCATGAGGAGCTAACTCGAGGGTTCATTTGAAGCTAGTAGAGAGTGCGCGATAAGATTGGTTGGGACAAGGGTGGATTGAGTTTCCTAGAGTTCTCTATGCTTAGTATATTCTATGTTTCAATCAACCTTGGACATCTTGAAACGTGCATCCCCTTGCTTGTTTAGAGTGTTTAGCATGCTTTTGTGCTTGATCATTTGTAAAAGTCCATTCATGAGCATTTGTTTGAATTTCTTTTCCTTTTTGATTTCGTTTTCATGCTTTGCCTAATTTTATCAAGAGAGTTATGGGTTAAGCTCTTTTGGAAACCCTTACGAGATCAGTACTCGTCCTCATTGGCAACCTTGAGGTTTAAATGGCTTGTCAGTAGCTAAAAGGTGACCTTGATTCCTACGTTTGTGAGTTAGTGTATATTCTCAATCCCCTCTCTTTCATCTTTATTTGAATAAGCTATCATGTGAGTGACATTCGCGTTGACTTGCTAAATTTCACAAAAGATTTTGTTGAAATTTAATTTTTGCCCCGAAATATCCCCAAACCTGTTAAAAATGTCAACCAAATTTTTACACGTTATCGTTGTAGCTTGGAAGAAAATCAATACATTATCTGCAAAAAATAAGTGAGAAATCGAAGGCGACCTCCGAGAGATACATAAACCACGAATTTGACCAATATTCTCAGCCATCATGAACCTCCTTGAAAGCACATCCATACAAAAAAAGAATAGATACGGGGAAAGTGGATCCCCTTGGCGTAAATCACAACCTGGTTTAAAGGATTCCAACACTTGCCCATTCACTAGTGTTTTATAAGAGACCGTTGAAACACATTGAGAGATTCATTATACCCATTTTGTCAGGAAACCATAAGTCTTAAGAACAGTAAAAAGGAAAGTCCAATTTACTCTATCATATGCCTTAGACATATCCACTTTGATACCCCTTTATTTAAAACATCATTGCCAATATTTAGTAGGTGTATCAATTCGTGACTTAGTTGTATATTATCCTCAATATACCTTCCCGGGATGAAAGCATGTTGATATTCAGTAATATGACCAGGAAGTAAGCCCTTCATTCGATTAACAAGACATTTAGCTATGCACTTATAAATGGTGTTACATAAGCTTATCGGACGGAATTGAGAAGCTACCTCCGGAATGTCTACTTTTGGTATCATTACCAATAAGGACTCATTAAGCTCCTTTAGCAAGTAACCTGTAGAAAAAAAGGATTGTACCAAATCCACTATAGTATGACCGATGTATTCCCAATTCTGGTGAAAGAACTCCACTATAAAACCATCCGGCCCCGGTGATTTCAAGTTATGAATTAAAAAAAAATTGCCTTTTGAATTTCCTGGTGTGAGAACGGTTGGATAAGATCTTGCTTATAAATATCCGAAATAGCAGGCAGCTCTAATTCACGCAAAACTAGCTCAACCTTTTCCACCTGATTATCATGAGTTATTATAGGTGGATTATAAACCTCCTTCAAAGTATCATGGATTAAAAGTTCCAGATTCTTTTGTCCTACAATCCACTCATCCGCTTCATTATTATTACATAAGGTAACAATCTCTCTCCTTTTTTGCCTTAGTTTAACTCTACTATACATCAAAGTCGATGGACAATCTCCTTCCTTAATCCATCTATCCTTCATCCGTTGTTGCCAATACTTAAAATCCACCGAACATTGAGCAACACTCTCATTTATAGCTACCACATAAACACCCCCCACTTGTAAGGAGTTAACATTGGATCCTTGAAGTCGTAGTTCTGTCAAACACTTTCTCCAGTTAATACCCCAAACCTTTTTGTTATGTAAACACCACCTTTGGATTTTATGTCTCAACCACTTGAAACATTGAGTTTGATCAAACATTGCCGATCCACTACACTCCAACTCCCAAGTCTACTCTATAAAACTTTTGAAATCTGGAAATACTAAACACCAGGCTTTAATTTGAAATGGTCTGTTAGATGTGGCCGATGAAGAGTTAGTATCATAAATAATCGCCGCATGATCCGAAACAATAATGGGTTCATGAGTAATTCTCCCATCCAAAAAATCATCGAACCACAATTGGGAAGAGTAAGCTTTATCTAATCGCTCTATAATTAGATTAGTGGCTAATCTCTTATTTGACCAAGTGAATCTAGGGCCCGAGAAAGGCACCTCTTGTAATCCACTTTGCAACCGCCAATCTAAAAAGCTATCAAGCCCTTTGATTAAAGGCGCCCCACCCAGTTTATCACTATAAAATTCTACTTTGTTTATATCACCAATAACTAAACAATTTGGAGCATTTTGAGTAAGACTTAACACCTCATCCCAGACTCTAGGACGATCCTCAACTATACGCGCTCCGTACAAAAATAAAACATGTCTACTACTTCCGTTAACATTAGTTATCTTACAAAAGATAAAGTTTTTTTAAAGAGGCAATGCAAAAGGCATCTCCCAAAAACCAACAAAACAAAGCAAGGCCTCTCTTGTACCTTCCGAGTCCACCCCACAAGAAAAACTTGGGGAAAACTTTACAACTAAATCATGCACATTACTAAAGGGCATTTTAGTTTCCGAAATAAACATAAAAGTAGGAACATTAGTAGCTAATAACCACACTAAGTATGGATGAGTAGAGGATTGTGTGTGATTTAGTACCATTCCATGAAATTATTTTCATAATTCCATAGGTGGCAGAATCGGCGCAGCCGCCTCACCAGATTGAGCTTCAAAAGATCCCAACATTACTTGTTGCACTTCAAAATCCATGTCAATGTCCTCCATTGCAAACTTCGAAGTTACTTCCTCACTCTTTTGTTTTTTTGACGGCCTCGAAGAAGAAGAAGGAATGTGATTGCTGCCTCTTCTTCCCACAATTTCCAAACAAAGAACTTTTAACTTTCACCCCCCCATTGACGCGCCATGTCGACATCCGAAATCGCCTTTTAAGAAAACTTAAAAATGCCATTCTTTTACGATGCCAAATATTAACCCCCCCCCCCCCCCCCTTTGATCCCACCGATTTAAGGTCTTCAGGCGCTTCTTCTCGCCCCACCCTAAATCATTGAGCAAGCACGAACACTTTCATCATCACAAGATTTAAGAGGCACCCTTTCAATACTCCTTGGCCTCTTATTTGCCCAATTCCGCCCCTCGACTCGAAAAAGATCATTCACATCAAGGGAACCAATCGGTGAAACCGGTGAGTTTGGAGGATCAAACTCCGTCATTGGAAAATTTACAAGATTCCCACCAAAAGTTTTTGGTGAATCGGGCAAGAACGAAGATCTTACATACTCCGGACTCTTCTTGATCTTATCTTGCAAATTGACAAAGATTGTATAAGCTGCCTTCCTGCTTTCACAAAATTCAGGTGATTAGAGTCCAAAAAATTAGCATATTCATTCGTGCTTGTTACCCTTTCAATTGTTACTGCTGCTTTTGGTTGTTGAAAGAGTAAATGCTTCTTCTTATAGTTGTTGAACTGAAGTTTAAAACCTTTCCCATATGCATGTACAATAGGTGGCAAACAAAGAGTAACAGCAGCGTTTACTTCTTTAAGTAAACTAATGATGTTGAGTGAAGGGCTTAAGAAAAAGGAGTGCAATTAGTGCTTTCCTCCGATTGGGTATTCAAAAGTTGTGGGATTTGAATGGTTTTGTGAGGATTCTTGCAAAGATTTGGGCAAGAGAGTGCTGCATGCTACTGTAACCAAGAGAAATAGAAAGGCAATTGGCTTTTGAAAAACAGCAAAGTTTAGACTAGGGTTTTGGAAAAGAGGAAAAATTCACTTGTAGTGGGAGAGACTCATTTTAGAGAGAGAAAGTATACATAATACAAGAAAACTTAATTCTAAAGCACATCTGCTGCTAATCACACATTTAGGATTTAATGGTTCACTTTCATGTCTATGAAACAATAACCCCTTTTTTTTTTTTTTTTTTTTAAGGAATGAAACAATTACATGTAATAGTATAGAAATGTGTTTTTATTGTAACCAAATTAAATTTATTTTATACTGGAATTTATTTTTTAACAACGTTTTATTTAAATAAATAAAATTCTAAGACATATGTATTTGCATACATCTTACTGTATTACTTACACATAGCTCTTGAAATGAACTTTGATGATGCAATATTTCTTATAATAAATATGATTTGAATGCAATGATCCTTATAAATAAATTTGCTCTCATTTTTATATATAGAAAATTCTAAAAGAATAATTTAGAAAATATATTATTTTGAACAAAAAACTCCTTGTTATAAAAATGAACATCTAATGATACAAAAATGAACATTTACTAATGTAGAAATGAACATGTTATATAAAAATTTACAAGAAATTCATAATTGAAAAGGGGAGGGAGCGGGGCACGCGCAGAAGGTGAGGGGAGGGGGCGCAGGTTGTGTTTTTTGTGATGGGGTGTAGGTAAAAGTTTGTATATTATTATTGTAGATATGTATGGTTATTTATTAATGATAATATTTTTGTTCATGTTAAAAAAAAAATAATAAAATAAAAATTTGTATGTTATGGGGTGTAGGTAAAAATTTGTATCTTAACCCTGGAGTACCATGTGTTTCGGGGTTTTTTGGATGTCCTGCGGGAGAGTTACAACACCAAGACTGACCTCTGGACGCCTGTACCTGCAAAACGAAGACTTCTGTGGGTGGGAGTTCCGCCTCCGACGATCAAGTTAGAACGTGTTCGGAAGTAAAGTTGCGGAAGTAAAGAGGATCAGGCTCCTCTCGGAAAGGGAGTGATTATCCGATTGTCTGAGACAGTCTCAATATCAGAGCCTTAGCTCTCAAAGAGTGCAATTAATGCTGGGGTTAATGCACAGTGATCAATGTACACGTGTGTTTGGGAATTTCTAAATGATGTTCTCAGAGGGAACATCTCCCTTTTATAGGGTCTTAAAATGTGTGCCCAATACTAGGTTTTCAGAAACCTAGGACTGACTAGGCTTGCCTAGGTATTGGGGCCATTAAAGACCACTTTCCTAGTTGGCAATCTGCCTGCCACGTGTCGTGGCCTGAGAGGTCCACCTTGGATCTCTCACGAGGTGACACGTGGCGGGCTCTGGTTGGTCCACATGGATCACACGTGGTAGAGTTTAATTGATCCACGTGGCGGGAGAAATCCCCTAATCATTTGCCCCTCACAGGGTGACGTGGCATGCCACGTAGCGCTTGTGACAGGTGTCACGCTCTGATTGGCTAATAGTTTTTTACCGTTTTTTTTTTTTTACTAACCCTTGAAATTCTCCCCCTATAAATAGGGGGTGTCTAAATCATTTGGACATTCTAGAACTTTTTTCAGATAAGTTTTTACTCGGAAGCTCTGACATTTTGGACGACTGCCGCTTGCTTTTGGACCGCCGGCTCAAACAGCCGCCCGTTTCAGAACTTCCAGTCTTCTTTTCTTAAAGGTAACCGCCTGCTTTCTTTTGCATTTTCTCTTTGTTTCTCTTTTTCTTTTTGAAAATGGCTTCCCAAAAGCATACGGCACGGCCTAGGTTAGTGATCAGCCGGTCACCGGGGACGGCTGAATCTAGAACTAGGCCTGCCGACTGCCCCTTGCTGAATCACCCTTTGCGAAATGCCCCAAGTCCGACTGTCTATGTGTCTGTGCAGGACACCATGGCCAGAATAAAGAGAACCGCAAGGGTGACAAATTCTGACGGCTCTTCCTTCTATGCGCCTGTCAGTGAATTTTCTGACGTGCTGCCTGGTGCCCCAAGCACTCCCAGTGATTCCATTTTAGAAGAATCAGGGGAGGAGGTTCAAAATGAGATGCCGGGCTTTGTTGACCTAGCCCACCAGGCGGACTCCTCATCCGAGAGCTTAACAACGACTCTGAGCCAAGTACTTCAAGCAAATTCTCGGATGAGTCTGAAGAGAGGCACTCTCGGCTAGAGACTGCGCGAAAGTCCCTCTCATAGAATTGGGAGCAGACTGGGCGGAGCCGTCTGCCACCAACCGAGAGCAATATGCCGCCTACTATCATCATGTTCCCGCAGGCAGGCGGAAAATGATGGCAGAAAAAATTAGGAGCTTCAGAGCTAACCATGTCATAGGGCATGGTTATGTCCTATGCACGCCGGATGCCGAGGAAACTGTAGTCTGGCCCGAGTAGTCCAGCTACGGGGACACATGCTTTGGCTGCTATGAGACGGCTATTAAAGCTGGCATGAGATTTCCTCTACATCCGGCTGTACAGAATATTTTGGATGGATACCTGCTAGGTGTCTGGCAACTAGCCCTAAACTCTTGGTTCAACATCTTGGGCTTTGTTGCCAGCTGCGAAATGCATGAGGTAGATCCAAGCTTTGAAGCATTCGCTCATATGCATTACCTCAACCGGACCCCGAAGACAAGCGGGACCGGCTGATATCAGTTGTCTAGCCACAAGGGTTATATGATGAATGTGGGGAAGGAGAACAAGTGGAAAGATTAGAGGAACACTTTCTACATTGTCTCTAGCCCTAACACAATCAGGAACAAAAAATTTAACAGGTGGAACAGGAACCCACCTTTCCTAATAGGCGTTCTAAGCTGCCGCCTGTTCCCCGTAAAGAAAAAGAGGAGATCCTTGACAGAGGGCTCTTTAAAGTAAACATCCAGGCGAACCCCGAGACTGGGGCGAGGGAGTTCATTCCTCAAAATTATATTCCCAAGTATAACTGGTTATACGATGGGACATATCTGGCCGCCTGTGGCCTTAGTGAAGAGATGTCGAGTGGTGGCTGACCGCCTATTCAATTGTCTTGTAAAATTGATTAACTTTTGTGCCAAACTAACTCCTTGATTCATCTTTTGCATAAAAAGCCATGGAAAAAATCTCGGCTTCAAAGAAAGATGCTGCTCAGTACCGCTCGGCCATCTTGGGCAAGCGGTCAACTGAAGAGTCGCCTGTTGTGCAAGCGCCTAAGGTGAACTTTCAACTGAACAAATCTCATTTAACTTTTCTACCGCCTGCTTCTTACTTATTGTGGTTATTTTGCAGGGCAACTTAGCAAGCCTTCCTCCTCCTCCCAGCCGGATCCTAAAGTTAGGAAACAGATGGCTGGTGACATAACAACCCCTGGGAGAGCTAGGAAACATGTGGCCTCAAGGCCAGGGAGCAACCCACCTCCAAAATCTCCAGCCGTCCCTACTGGTAGCCGGCCTGGGAAGGAGAAGGAGAAGCAGGCGGCTGCTGAAGGTATCAAAGACTTGTTTCCTTTCCCTTACCCTTTGAGGGTCAAATTCAATCAGCAGTCGTCTAGCACCTCTGAGGGCAGTCGGTCTATTGGCCGAATTTACACCAAGTACTTACAGGGTATTGGTTGTGCATATGTCTCCCAAAGGCCGAATTTGGTTCAGATGGGTAGGTCCATGCTGAGGGTCATCCCCGTTGAGGACAGGGAGACTGTTAAGGGAGTCGGCACCCTTAACCTAAAAGCCATCCTAGCTCTCCTGGTTGAGGTATACTTAGTGAAAAATTCTCTTTTGTTGTATATAACTGCCTGGTCGCCAATAACTGACGACTGTTTTTTGGCCGAGTGCAGTCTATGCTGGGAGTGTATGGTCTCCGCAAGCCCCTAAACAAAAAGAACAAAGAGGTAAAGGCTGCGAAGGCCCGAGCCGCCTCTGATTCTGACAAAGCTATGTTCCAGATTGCTCAAAATGAACTTCTGACTACTAACATACTGTATTATTAGGCGGCTGCCAAGAAGAGGATCTCTGAGCTGGAGTCGTTTGTTAAAGACCTCAAGGCTGAGCTCGGGCCTCTTAGGGAGGCGGACCAAGAAGCAGTCGGCCTTCGCAGTAGGGTGGACAAGCTGAAGCTCCGCCTGCAAAACCAGGAGACCCAGCTTGCCAAGAAGTACCTCTCAAGGGCTGATGCAGAAAAGGAGGCCCTGGTTAAGGAAATGATGGATGATAACAGCGCCATCATGAAGATGACATGGGAGGCTCTCTTCCCAAAGACCAGCTATGGGAACTGGGAGAATCAGTTTTCCGCCTCCTCCAAGGAACCTAATGAAAAAATCCTGAACCAAGCCCAAGAGGACGAGGGAAAGGAGGAGGAGTTGTCTGATTCTGCTTCAGGGGAGTCGGACCAAGGAGAGGAGGAGGAGGAGGAGGTTAATGAAACAGAACAGCGGCCGACTGAGGACCAGAAGGATGCGGCTGCTGATGCTGATGTACCCCCTCCGGCTGGTTAAGCTTCTCTTTATTAAATTAACTTTTCTTCGGCCTGCGTGCCGCATGCTTTGTATCATTACCCGACCAAAGGGTCAGGGTTTGTTGACAATTTTAACATTCTTGTCGATCTCTTGGCCGACTGTTTATATTAAACATCAGGCTGTTTTGTCGGATTTTCCAATTTGTACTTTGTTTTGAATTTTTGCATTTCATAGATTTTGCTAAGTCTAACTTGACTTTTCGTATGAATGCTTTCTAGCTTTACTTTTCGTATGAATGCTTTGAATACTTTCCATATGCCGACTTTCTTAGGTAATCCGACTGTTTTTGCCCCTGGGCGGCTGTGCGCCTGGTTTTCAAAGGCTAATGGATTGACTTGGAAAACTTTGATACTGATTTCTAAGTCAATCAATCACTATGGTGATTGCCCCAAACCAAGCGGACAGACGGCCATTTGACAGACGGCCATACACTCAGCATGATCCGGCTCTAGGCCCCAATATAGTTCTTTAGGCGAACCACACTTATCCACTAAGTTTTGTACTTAGTTTACTTTATTGATTGTGATTTTTCCGTTTGTTTGGTACCTATACAGAAACAGGCGTCAAACAGAACGTTTAACTAAAGCAGCAACCGCTTGTTAAGCTACAGGCGGTAGCTTAAATTGCTTGGCTAACCTAAAATAGGAAGAGTGGTCGAATGTCGTCTGTTTATCAAAATTATAGGTGGCTCCGTTCGTACCGTTTAGGTTCCATTTTAGGTTGGCTAGGTCAAGCAACTATGAGTTAACCTCTGGGGTTAAATTAGCCACTTAAACTTGAGTAAATAGAATAAACAGTCGGTTGTGGCCGCTTGTTGTTTCTTCATTTGCTAAGTTAGACTTAGCTTATTACCCAAATAGTTGCCAAGTTAAGAACTCAGCTTATGCCAACAGTATTGTCCAAGGCAATAGTAGACGGTTTCTGACTTAGATTTTAACTGTCTACCGCTTGTTTGAAGTAAGTTGCATGTTTATCTTCGCCTCATGTCAAACGACTGCGAGGTTGTCTTAGAGACATTCAGTAAGGCCGTTTGTTTTAGGTTTATAGAGCAATGCGCCACCCAAATGGGAGATGCTCTCTGCGACGAATTCACCCGGATGGATGTCGCCAGACGCCTGCTCAAGTTTGGGACAGACGTATTAGTTTAATTTAGTAGGATCAACCGGCCATGGGCCTTAAGTTGATCTTCTGGTCATGGGCCTCAAGTTGATTATTCGGCCATAGGCCTCAATAAGTTGTTCAGAAAAGAACATAGTTGCTAAGTTGTCTAGACTTAGCATTTTTACTCATGTTAGAGTAGGTGACTAAAAGAAATAAGGCCGACTGTGTATTGCACAGGCTTGCCCCACTGAGTAAAGACTTACAAAATACTGAAGTATATTGCAAATTTTATTGATATGCTTTCTTGTACAAATAATCTACAAAATCTCAGAAGTAGTACTTTTTCAAATTGTCTACGTTCCAAGTTCTGGCTAGCTACCTGCCGTCTGGTGTTTCCAGGCGGTAGGTGCCGCCTCTAACTTCTTCATAAATTCGGGAGGGGCCATCCTAATTAGGAGTCAGCTTTCCTTGCTCGTTGGCCCTACCGACTGCTTCCATTTTTCGTAACACAAAGTCCCCTACTTTCAGGGGGCGCTTGTGCACTCTTTTGTTATAAGCTCTCGTCATTCTCAGACGGTAGATCTCATGACGCAAAGCCGCATTGCCCCTGCGTTCTAGAAGTGAGTCCAATGTTAGCGGCATGACCTCCCAGTTAGGCTCTTCGTCATAAAGCATGACTCAAAGATTCGGATCATAGTGCTCAATAGGCAAAACAACTTCTGCCCCATAAACCATGAGAAATGGGGTTTCACCAGTCGCACCTTTTTCAGTCGTCCTAATGGCCCACAGAACATGTGGTAGCTCATCAGCCCATAGGCCACCGGCTCTTTCAATTTTCTTTTTGATGCCATTAGATATTAATTTGTTGAAGGCTTTAACCTGACCATTTGCTTGGGGACGGCCAATTGATGCAAAATAGTGAGAGATCCCTTGGTCCCCCAACCAGTTCTTGGGAGCAGGCGTCTCAAATTGAGGACCATTGTCAAAGACCATAGACATGGGTACCCCATACCGAGTAATGACATTTCTCCAGATGAAGGAGATAACATCTTTTGTTTTAACGCCTTTGACTGCCTCCCTTCTACCCACTTGGTGAAGTAGTCAACAACAACCAGAATGTATCTCCGTCCGCCTGTAGCAGGCGTATATATACGGACCAAAGAATGTCCATGCCCCCATTTGGCAAATGGTTCTGGGCTATGGATAGCCGTTAGGTCGGTGGCCGGACGATGGATGAGTTTGCCAAACCTTTGACACTTGTCACATTTTTTCACCATCTCCATGGCGTCTGCTTCTAGGGTTGGCCAGAAGTAGCCTTGCCGTCTGGCTCTCTTTGCTAGGGTCCTATCGCCTATGTGGGAGGCACAGAAGACCGAGTGCAAGTCTTCTAGGACCTCTCGTCCCTTCTCTGGTGTAACACATTTCAAAAAAGGTTGGAGAAAGCCTTTCTTAAAAAGCTCTCCATTGTGAATTTCAAAATTGACCGCACGTTTTTTCATTGCGACCATCTCTAGGTAGGTATCCGGCAAGGTGCCATCTGTTAAGTAAGCTCGGATGTCATCCATCCAGGTTGAGCTTTGATCTAGGATCCCAATGGGTTCCTCTTCGATGCTCCTTTTTTCCATCACTTCCCAAAAAACTAATCTAGGTGTGTCACAAGAGGCGGATGATGCCAATTTGGAGAGAGCATCTGCCTAGTTATTCTCAGACCTGGGCACCTGACTTAGATGAAATTCCTAAAGCGTCCCAACCTCTTCTTTGACCGCCTGTAAATACTTGATCATAGCCGGATGTGTGGCTTCATAGTCATCATGGTATTGGCTAACAATCAATTGTGAATCAGAACAGGCGTCAACTTTCTTTGCCCCAGCCGCCTTACACATGCGGATGCCGGCTAGTAGGGCTTCATACTCTGTCTCGTTGTTCGAGGCCTGGAAATTAAACCGTAGTGCATATTCGTACTTGTCTCCTTCAGGAGACTGACATATGACGCCTACACCACAACGTTCATTGTGGAGCTCCCATCCACATATACCTTCCAGACTTGTTCAAAGTTTTCTAGATCAGCCGGCCTAGTCATTTCAACAATGAAGTCAGCAAACGTTTGCCCCTTCACTGCTTTCCTTGGCTCAAAAGTTATTTCAAGGCTTTGAATCTCAATCGCCCATTTGATCATTCAACCAGACGATTCCATGGTTGTCAGTGGCCGCTTGATTAGCTGGTAAGTGTAGACCACGACCGGATGCGCCAAGAAGTAAGGTTTCAACTTCTTAACTACCATGAAGAGAGCAATTCCAAAATTTTCAACCATGGGGTATCTCAGCTCTGCATTCCGTAGAACATGACTGATGAAGTAGACCGGAAGCTGGGTGCCGCCTCTTTCAGCAAGGAGAACAGCGCTAAGCGCATGTTCAAAGATGGCTAGGTACATGTACAACACTTCTTTTAGCAAAGGACTAACCAGCCTTGGTAAAGAGTGCAAGCGTTCCTTCAACTTTTGGAAGGCCGCCTCTGCATCCTCCCCCCATACAAACATAGCCTTTTTCTTAATTGCTTGGAAGAAATAGAGGCACTTGTCGCCTGACCGACTGAGGAATCTTCCTAATGCCGCCAGACAGCCTGTTAATTTTTTATCTTCTTTTATAGTGCAGGGCGACTGCATGTCTATGACCGCCTGTATTTTTTCTGGGTTGGCCTCTATCCCCCTTTGATCAATCAAAAATCCGAGGAACTTCCCAAACTTAACACCAAAGACACACTTATTGGAATTGAGCATGACCTGGTGCCGCCTGAGTGTGGCGAATGTTTCTCGGAGGTCTGTAAGATGGTTCGTTTGTAATTTGGATTTGACTATCAACTCATCAATGTACGCCTCCACATTCCTTCCAATTTGATTAATGAAGACTGTATTAATTATTCTCTGGAAGGTAGCAGGCGCATTCTTCAATCCAAACGGCATCACAGTGTAACAGTATAACCCCTGATCAGTGACGAATGCTATTTTTTCTTGATCTTTCTTCCATAGAGGTATCTGGTGAAAATCTGAATAGGCGTCCATAAAGCTCATCAAGGCATGGCCGGCTGTAGAGTCGACTAGATTGTCGATCTTTGGGAGAGGATAGCTATCCTTCGGACATGCCTTATTCAAGTATGTGTAGTCTACAAACACGCACCGGGTTCCATTCGGCTTCTTAATAAGCACAATATTGGAAACCCAATCAGGAAAATAGCATTGCCCAATCAACCCAGCATCTAATAATTTTTTCACCTCGGCGGCGGCCGCCTGGCTTCGTTCTTCCCCATGGTTCCTTTTCTTTTGCCTGACCGGCTTCTTTTTAGGATCCACAACAAGCTTGTGGACGGCTAGATCCGGGCTAATGCCTGGCATCTCGTCCACCTCAAAGGCAAAGATGTCTTTGAATTCTTTTAACAAGTTGTGCAAGTCTGCAGCAAGTTTAGCAAAAGCAGTCGTCCCCAGCTTGACAGTTCGTTCAGGACGAGAGTCATCCAGAACGATGTCCATGTGCTCACCAGCCGGCTGGGGACGTAGTTCATCTGGCCTTTCACCGAACAATGATTGCTATTGCTTGTCATTTTTCTCGGCCTCCATTTGGCTGGCCTTTCTCTTCTTGCCAGCTGCTGTGGCAGCAGGTGCGGCTTCCTTGACTTGGTCAAGGTCAGTAATTTCTCCACTGGGGTCACAATGGGTTTGACATCAGAGAGATAACACTCCCTGGCCATCTTTTGGTCTCCCCGTAGGGAGCCGACTGTTCAATCATCCCTCTCAAACTTGAGGAGCATAAGAGAAGGAATGATAATAGCCTTGGATTCATTCAGGGTGGGTCGCCCCAAAATCATGTTATAGGCCGTCAGCTCTTCAACAACTAAGAACTGGACCACCATGTGGCGTCCCTCCCGTTTTTCGCCTAGACGAATGGGTAGGTCTATTCGTCCTATCGGATGTACCACACCACCTCCAAATTCCACTAAGGAATGAGAGACCTGGTGCATGCTCCCGGGCGTGTACCTGAGCTTGACCAGGCACTTATGACTGATAAGATCAGACGAACTCCCAGTATCAATGAGGATTCGGCCAACTCTTTGGTTGGCCACTTTGCATTCGATGACAATAGGGTCATCATGCGGCCTCCTGACTTTACCCCTATTATCCTTAGTAATTACAACTTCGGGAAAGGAGTCCTTGGACGCCTGACCCTCGTCGACTGAATTGACGTCGAGCCGTCTGATGTAGTCCTTGTTACCCCGGATCGTTGGGCCGCCTCCAGCAAAGTCACCTGCTATTGTATAGATCGGAGTTTCTTCAGTGTCCGAACTATTAGCAGAGTGTGGCTTCTTCTTAGACGACTGCCCAAGGTTAGTTTGCAGGGTAACCTTGGACCTCAAAATATAAGACTTGAGAACTCCTTTATCACCCAGACGGTCCAACAGCCGCTTGAGACTAAAGCATTCATTGGTGTCATGGCCAATATCCTCATGCCAGTGGCAATATTTGTTTTTGTTCCGATTTTTGGCGGAACCTTTCATAGCAGCTGGCTTGTCAATGGACACTCGATCCTTAATCTCCATGAGGATGGACTGGCAGTCTTTATTGAATTTGTACTTTGGGGAGTACGTTTTCGTTTCTCTTTTTTTTCTTCTGGGCGGCTATTCAGAAGTATCAGCCACCCAGACTTCTTTTCTTTTCTTTTCTTTCTTAGCCGGCTGTAATGGTCGACTCATTTTTTTGTCAGACCTCTTTGAGTCCGACTATTTACTGATGTTGCAGAGCTCGGTCGCCAGTATATAGGCGTCCGCCTCCATCAATGCTTCTTGGAGGGTAACAACCATCTTCCTTACAAGGTCGAACTTGAAAGTCGACTCGTCTTTCAGACCTTTGAAAAAGTCTATATAGGCCACCTCATCAGACAGTCCTTGAATCTGAATTTTCATCAGATTGAACCGCCTGATGTATAATCATAGGCCTTCCTTCTCTCCCTGCTGTATAGCTCCCAAGTCAAGACTTGTTTTCTTCGCAGGGATGTTCATTGAGAAGTTGGACGCAAACAAGTATGCAAGCGTCCTAAAATTATTGATGCATCCGGCTGGCAGGTTGTCGAACCATTGCTGGGCGATGCCCTTCAATGTGGCCGGGAAGCATCTACACCATGCGCCATCATCCAGCCCTTGAAGATACATAAGGTTGGTGTATGCCATCAGGTGGTCTTCTGGGTTGGTGGTACCGTCATAGGCACCTACCAGCACATTTTTCACCTTGGCTGGCTGTGTAGCTTCAGTTATTTCCTTGGAGAACGCAGAGGGTTTTTCTCCAAGTCTTAGCAGTCGAAGCTGCCAGCCCAAGGGTTGGACATTGTGTGCCGCCTGCCCCCGAAGAGGGTCGGCTGCATGTAAGGCTGTCCATACGACATGTACGGCTGTTGAGGCGCATACGGGGCCGCATGGAGCGTCTGAGGACTAGAGTGGGAGGATATGCCGCCTGTCTGGTTCTCTCGGTTTGATTGTGAATACCTCATTAAGGTATTATGAAAGCTGTCTTGTAAGTTCGACGTTGAAGCCGACTCCGACAGTTGTATGTTCTTCTTTTGCTAGATTAAAATCTGGGCATCATAATAAGTTTTCTTTGATCCATCCGGCTATACATGCCGGATGGCCTTCCTCTACCCTGGCTCAGGGAACCGAAGTCTGGCTAAATTTATCAAGGGCTTTTGTCCCTCCCTTGATTTAGGGTAAGGAATGGCCTCTCGGTCTTTGACCGGCTTATTCCTCCCAAAATGGGAGGGCTTTTTGGCCGACTGTTCCTTGGTAGGGACATCCATCCGTTTATCGACCAGGTCCTTAATTTCCTCTTTGAAACTTGTCATGAGGGTCATGAGCTCGTTTCTGGTGATGGGGACGGAGCCTTCGACCGCCTGGGGTTGACCAGTTGAATGACTGACTGGTTCACTATGGCCCGCTTGTTCGCCATTTCGTTCCCTCCTTTCGATGGGACGGATGCGCCTAGTTCTCAGGGACCCGTCAGGGGCCGTGTGTGTCGACTTCACAGTCGTCATCTGTATCCTGGTCTGTATAGACCTGGACATCGGCCATAGGCCGCTTCTCATTAAGAGGCGGTACAGGTTCTTGTGAAGTCATCTTAGAAGTACTCTCCCCACAGACGGCGCCAAATGTTTCAGGGTTTTTTGGATATCCTGCGAGAGAGTTACAACACCAAGACTGACCTCTGGACGCTTGTACCTGCAAAACAACGGAGACTCCTATGGGTGGGAGTTCCGCCTCCGACGATCAAGTTAGAACGTGTTCGGATGTAAAGATGCGAAAAGTAAAGGGGATCAGGCTCCTCTCGGAAGGGGAGTGATCATCCAACTGCCTGAGACAGTCTCGATATCCGAGCCTTAACTCTCGAAGAGTGCAATTAATGCTGGGTTTAATGTGCAACAATTAATGTACACGTGTGTTTGGGAATCTCTTAATGATGTTCCTCAGAGGGAACATCTCCCTTTTATAGGGTCTTAAAATGTGTGCCCTGTACTAGGTTTTCATAAACCTAGGACTGACTAGGCTTAACTAGGTTTTTGGGCCCTTAAAGGCCACTTTTCTAGTTGGCAATCTACCTGCCACGTGTCGCGGCCTGATTGCTCCACCTTAGTCCTCTCACGAGGTGACATGTGGCGGACTCTGGTTGGTCCACGTGGATCACACGTGGCAGAGTTTAATTGGTCCATGTACAAGGTATTTTAGGTTTATAAATTTATGTTATTTTGATGTTTACTTCTTATTATTTTAATTTTTATATACGTTATTTTGAAATAAATACATGTTTATTTATACTTGCATGCTGTTTATATATATATATATATTCAACATTGATCATTTCAATGTACTCCAACTTTATAAAATTCATGTTATTTTGATATGAATTTTTTATTATTTCAATTTATATATATGTTATTTTTAACTAAGTACATATTATTTCATTCTTGCATGCTTTTTTTTTTTTTTTTTTTTTTTTTTTTTTTTTTTTTTAATTTTTACATGCTGTTGAAATAAATAAGTAAATAACATACTGTTTTAGCAAAATAACACAAGATTTAAGCAAAATAACATAAGGTTTAGGCAAAATAACTCAATCATAATTGATATAAAATACATGATCTAGAGTATGTACAGGTTGTTTGTTTGCAGGGATAAATGGTGGTATAGAGATGAATAATCTCTTGTATCTCATAATCCCTTGTTTGTTTAATGGGAATTGTTCTATCCCATATAAAAGGGATAGGGATAAAAAAATAGAGTTATCCTTCTATTCTTATAACAAGGTGGCAGGTGTAAGGTTTGGGATTAAAATTGAAAATAAAAGACAATTTTACCCTTAATGAAAGGGAAGGAAGAGGAGAGAGGAGAAATATTAGTAAGGATAGGTAAGTAATTTTACTACTTATCTTAATTTAATTCCCAAATCATACCAAACAATGAATAACATAATTTTTATCCTTATCCACCTACTAATTCCCTATCTTTATCCTACTTTCTTATTCTCATTATTCCCATTTCTGTTGTCAAATGCCCCGATAATCCTAACTCCTTATTTCTCCCCAAGTGCAAAAAAAAAAAAAAAAAAAAAAACACACCATTAACATTTAACAATGCTCTGAGTCATTAATCTCGGTAGATAAAAAACCTCTGATGATTTTTTTTTTTTTTTTTTTTTTTTTTTTTTTTTTTTTTTTTTTTTTTGTTATTTCGCACTTTTTTTCCCAAACGTAGTCTCACCTTCAAATTCCCTCCACTTCACTCCCTCCTCTCTCTCTCTCTCTCAGTCTTCCATGGATCCTTTGTCAGCGCTGCGAGACTACACCATTCGAGGAGACTTAGACAAAATCCACCGAGTCGGAGACGAATTCCGATTCTCAACTCACTACTCTTTCCCCTGTAAATCCGAAACTGCTTATCGTTCTAAGCAAGGTAATCTCTACACTCTCGAAACCCTAGTTTTCTTCATAAAAAATCGCCATATCAAGCAACCTGAGTACATAAAAAATTCCACCAATCAAGGGATTCCTCCTGTCACCTACGTCGATCGGAAACCTCTGCTTGATTATCTTGAAGGCCGGGTTTCGTCGTCTGAAGCTATTGAATTTGTTCTTCCGACTGCTACCGATGTCGAGGAGTATCGGCCCGATGATCCCCAGTTCTTTTCCTCGCTTCCGAACAATAATGGGGTGAGTAATTTGGGAATTGAGGATGATTCTGAAATTAGGGTTTCGGAGGAAGGGGGTGGGGGTGGTGGTGAGGGTGTTGATTTGATGGGGTTGATTAGGGCGAGTGAGAAGCCGCTTCGGGATCGAAACGCTGTGTTGCAGGTTCGTAACCGCGATTTTTATGGAATTTATGTTGGGGCGTTGAGGAGGGAGCAGGAAAAGCCACAGCAGAGGAAGGAGGCGAATGTGGGTGGGAATAAAGGGCGGCCTTTAGGTGGGGAGAAGGATGAAGGGTTTCATTCGGGGCCGAAAGCGAAGATGCTTAAAGGTGGGGGTAAGATTGGAGAAGGGGTGCCAATTATTTTGGTGCCTAGTGCTTCTACTACTTTGATTACTATTTATAATGTGAAGGAGTTTTTGGAGGATGGTGTTTTTATACCTACTGATGTTAAGTTGAAGCAGATGAAGGGGCCGAAGCCTGAATGTGTGACGGTTCAGAAGAAGTTTAGTAGGGATAAGGATAAGGTCATGACTGCTTATGAGGTTAGGGATAAACCCTCAACTTTGAAGGCCGATGATTGGGACCGTGTTGTGGCAGTTTTTGTGCTTGGGAAAGAATGGCAGTTCAAAGATTGGCCCTTCAAAGACCATGTTGAGATATTTAATAAGAGTAAGCTGCCAAAACTTTGATCTGGTTATCTGATGATCACGTTGTTTTCTGAAGTGTTGTGGATTGACTTCTGTAGCTGTTTTAGCTTGTTTCATATGGTTATTTGATGCTGATATCTGTGTCATGCAATTGTTTGTTATATTTGTATTACTTTGTTTTGTAAGTAGAAAAAAAGAAAAAAAAGCTCTTAAAAAACTCTAGAATAGAAACCTTGTACTTCGGTTTCCTCTTGGAATCGTTTGATTAAATACTGTGGTATGTACTGAGACACATGTGGGATTTATTGTGTCGGACAGTAGGATATAAGTTTATGTCGAATGTATAGAATAGAGAATTAAGCTATTAGAAAGTTGGTAACAGATTTTAACTTCTAAGGGGAAGAATTTCAAACTAATTCCTTGTCAATTCGGTGTGATTGCTCAGTGATATTTCTTGTAAGAGTTGAGAATAATTATGATGATATCTGAGAGAAATGGGATTGGGTAAGCTGTAGTAATGCAACCCTTGGTAATGCTTTGGTTGTTACACCCAGTGAGATTCTATCTTTCCATGAGTACTACGAGCTCGTCTTCAGCTACACTTGTATGTATTGAGACACACCTGGGACTTATTGTGTAGGATCCAAGTTGTTTATGTTGAAAGTGTAGGTTTAGTAAATTAAGCTATATGTATTGAGGATTTGAGGAGAAGAACGTTGGCCAAATTCCTTGCCATTTTGGTGTAATTGCTCAGTGATATTTTCCTTAAGTGTTTAGGATAATATCATAAAAATGATGATTCCTGAGAGAAATCAGGTTGGGAAAGCTGTAGTACTTCAGCCCTTGGTAATGTTGATGAATTTGAAAGTTTTCTAAGAAGGTTACTTCTTGCTTTCTTAGTGATACTCTTCATATCTAAAATGTTGTTTTTTCTTGTTTAATCTTCAACTTAGAGATGCAACTGAATTGTTAAAAGAGTTAAAATTTGATTTCAAGGTTTGAGAACAAATCATGGAATTTGTACCATGTTTAAAACTAAAGCATTAAAGTTTGACATCTTCCACTGTTTGGTTTGGAGTAGCAAGTTAGAGTTGGTTAGCTGTAGTTATTTTGATATTATTGTTTGGGCATTGGATCTGTTTTATTTCTGGGCTAATTTTGACTGTGTATTTGACAGTCATTGGTTTCTACATGCGATTTGAGGATGATAGTATAGAATCTGCAAAGGTTGTGAAACAATGGAATGTAAAAATAATCTCGGTAAGTTGGACCTTGCCTTTGGTTCCTTCCATATGCACATGTTTTTGTTCAAATTCCTATTGGTGGGTTAATAGACTCAATACTAGTGTATCATTTCTAATATCACAAAGATTTAAATGTATTGATACAGATCAGCAAAAACAAACGACATCAGGATAGGGCAGCAGCTCTTGAAGTATGGGGCAAGTTAGAAGAATTTGTAGCACGATCACGCTCTTGAGGCTATCTTATATGAAAATTCTTGTAAGCTCTTTTGGCAACTTTTTTGGCCACCTTATTTTTTTAGAGTTAAATTTTAAATGACAGGAATTGAGATCCTTGGATTGCACTTATTGATATTACAAGTCTTTTAATTGAATCTGTATGATTGCTTAAAAAAAAAAAAATTTAATCTGTATGACTGTACATAATGATTTAAGTTTTATTTTAGAATTTTTTGAGCTCTTTAGTATATTTTCCCTTTTGTGCGAGCTATGTTTAGTGGTTCTTTAAGTAGCGATTTTTTCTATGTTCATAGGATAGGATATTTTACCTTGTATGTCAAATTTAAACGAGCCTTGTAAATTTTTACTATTACAATTGTCTCTTGCTATATGCAATTTAATTTTTATTTAAATAAGAGAAATTTATAGGAATAATCTCCACTATGGGAGGTCTTCTCATTCAATTATTGTTTAACCTTACTGTCCCCTCCATTGTCACCGACAACTCACTTACTCACTATCACCCTACAATTCTCTCTTAGATCTGGGAGTTGGGTGGATTTTGGTCATGTGGGGTGGACTAGGTGATTTATTAGGTGGGCAAGGTAGTTTTATGGCGTGAGTGATTGCTAAATGAGTGTTTGATGTTGGGGTGGGTAGGCTGGTTTCAAGGTAGTTGTGGTGGCTTTTGGGGGAATCCTGATGGGGCTTTTTAGGGTGGTGTTGGTTGGATGACGACTTTGATGGTGGTTGGGAGGTTGATTATTATTGAGGTGTCTTGGGTGTGAGGTATGGATGTGGACAGGGTGGGCTGGTTTTGGTTAGTTTGGTGGTCAGTTGGTGCAGTGGGCTGGTGCAGAGAGAGAGAGAGAGAGAGATGGGGGGGGGGGGGGAGAGG
Source organism: Chenopodium quinoa (assembly GCF_001683475.1). Taxonomy (NCBI): domain Eukaryota; kingdom Viridiplantae; phylum Streptophyta; class Magnoliopsida; order Caryophyllales; family Amaranthaceae; genus Chenopodium; species Chenopodium quinoa. The sequence continues at coordinate 2,053,393 of NW_018743783.1, forward strand.
ATGTGCAGTGGGTTAGTGGGGCGGGGAAAGAAGGAGAGGAAGAGGATTAAAATTTTTAGAAAATTACCAGTTCTATAGGTCACATATAATGCTGAATGCTTTGGGAAGGATTCTCCCAAAACTGGTACTTAGTCTTATTTAGGGTTGAACAATAGATGGGATTCAAATGAGAAGACCACTCATGATTATACCTGTTAATCATTACTTAAAATTATACAAATGGATGTAGATTTTATGATTATGCTTTCAAACAGGATATAAATATTTGTATTAGGATTTAGGAAATTAACATGATCTTTTCTAGTAAGACCTATATTTTAATGGAGTTGTGTAAACTACTTTCTGAATAGATTTTCTGTAGTAAAACAAGTGTATTGTAAGAAGAGTGGCTATGTAAAGCTGAGATGTTTTATTGACTCAATTTCCATCCTTAGTCTGGAAGAAGTGTTGATATTCTGAGATGTCAAGTTGCAGTTCTTACTTCAAGGGGTTAATTCAGTATATTGTTCTCTGGATGAATTTCTAAAATTCTAGTACGAGTGCCAATTGGTTGGAACTGTTTGGTGCTTTTATTGTGTCACATCAATATGCAATTTGATTTTTCAAATTAGACAACGTATGCTTGCCATCAAGTTTCTTACGTAATAATACAGCTCATGAGCAGATATATAGATAAATCCAAAGTGTGTCTGAATTGGTGATGACATCAAAATGTAGTTTTTCATAAGCCACAAAGAAATTTGTAGCACATGAAAGTGTAGTTACAGATGGGAATGTAAGGTTCAAGGTAGTTTCTCTACCACATCCGTAAGATTCATTCTGATGACCACCCTCCCCCCCCCTCCTCCCCCCTCCCAAAAAAAAAAAAAAAAAAAAAAGAATAATGGGAAAGAAGAGAAAAAATGAATATATTGTGCCAATGCCTCTCTCATTTCCAAAGTAGTGGAATATGGAAAATTTGTTAACAACTAACTGACATAGTTGCCTTATTATTTATTTTTGGGTCCTGGCCCTACCAAATCACGGTTACTGTCCAATTATTTGTCTACGGGTCCACTTCTAACATTTGACTTTTTCTTTAATTTGGTTTATACGACAACGAATGAATTTTGATAATATGTCTTCTCATGCTCATACTCATACTCATCACGTGCTTAATTACAAGGGTAAAGGAAGGTTATAAAGTGCATCTTCAAAGAAGGCCAAAACACCTCATCCCGCAAAAGAAAATGATTAAATTCACACTTACAGTTTTCAATTTAAGGGATTAGAATTAACATTGGGGTTTGTCAATTGGATGTGATTGGGGGCGAAATGTGTGTACTTAGGGGGGATTTTGAAGAGATTCTGTCTTTTCTATTGCCAAAGAACTAATAAAAAGTTCATATTAGGTAGTTTGTTTATAAAAACCAACATATATGGTAGTTGCTTCAATAAATAGTGTTCGGTAGCTCACAAAAAATTTCCGATTTTATTTTTTCTTTTGTTGGAGTCTATCAACTTTTAGTGGCTGGATTTATTTTCTCGCCACACCTGTATCCTATAGTCATAATCATGTTTAAGGCTTTTTATTCCTTTGTGAATTGTGACTAATGGTGTTAACTGGTTATACTTGAGGACTTGGAGGATAACTTCTGCCTCTAGATGGTAGATCCTATTACCTTAAAAGAATTGGCATCTCATAAACTTTGAGCATTACTTCCAGTTGCTTCTTAATTTTAAGGCAAATTTTGCTCTCTATTCCATTGTAGGAGGCTGCTTGACAGCATTTGTTAGATCCTTGTGGTTAGAGAGGATGGCATTTGGAGATTGGTGGGAATGGTGGATCAGAGGTTACTTGCCTCAGGCTTTCTTTTTAGGGTAGGTGAGTGGTGCACCTGTGCGGTGATTTCCTCATGACAGGGGTTGCGGCAGGGGAACTTTCTGTCTTTTTCTTTTTGCCATTGTAGCTGAAGTGCTGGATAAATTGTTTTAAGCGGGGAGTGTCTTGAGGACTAATGGAAGATTTTAGGTGGGAAGAAGAAAGTCCAGGTGTCCCATTTTCAGTGGTAATGTTTTGTTTTAGCTGCAGATATAGAAAGTTTATGAAGAGGGTGCTCACAATTTTGCAGATCATCAAGTTGATTTCAGGGTTAAAGATAAACTATTCTTAGTTTGTCCTAGCTATTCTGGAGTTTGCTGCTTTACTGTGGTGTGAAATCCAGACTTAATCAGTTATTTGGTGTGCCTCTTGGAAGCAATCCTTTTTTGAAGGCTTTCGGGAACCTTTGGATACAAAAATTATAATAGTATTGGATGTTTTTAAAGGTTTTCGGAGAGAGACCTTCCTTGAGGAAATAGCCTGCTTTGCATTTCTCTTTACTAGCTCTCACCTTTTAAGAATTCAGTTGAGGTTATGAATAGTATCGAGAAACTTTTAAAGTGGTGAGCAAAGAGACAATCTTGTGCTGTTTTGGTGTGTCTTACCTCTGAAGGAGGAGGTTTAGGTTCTAAAAATATAGCTCTTGAAGGCAAGTGGTTGTGATATCGTGTTATCAAGAGCAAGTATTTGTTACTTTATAATGGGTGAGATCTCCTCGGGCTGATCATATCTTCTCATTTGTCAGATTTAAAATTGGGATTGTCCTGATTATACGCTATTGGGAAGGTGTTTGGAGTGCGGAGCAACTATTTTGTGTATGTTCTTGATTATATAATTTTGTGCACACTATATGTTGGCAGTGTTTGGAATTTCACTTACAAGGGCATCTTAATTAGAGAGCAATTGATGATCGCACTGTAATTGTATTGTAACCAATTGATCATAAAATTAAGCTGGAACGTTTGGAATAATAGTGTGAAGATTATGTGCTGCTGCAGCCTACCTTTGCTCTTCTTGATGGTTGAAGTCTGACTTATGCAGGAATCCGGCTAATAATAGCTTTTGTTTGGTTGATGTTGAGAACCAATGAAGAACCTCAACTGTACAGATTATGTGACACACCAGCATTTGCTAGTTGATTGTAGCACTCAGATGACTATGATGAGTTTTGAGAAATGTATGAAGGCATGGTATCGACAACAGTGGGTTGGTGAAACAATACCTATTGTTATTCTTGGTGGTCCTATCTATTGAGTTTACCTTGAAATGTGTATGTGTATTTTGGCCCAAGGAATTGTACTGGGTTATCTAGAGCTCTCCATGTTCAATGTCAGTCCGACATTGGTGAGTGAATGATTTGGGATTCACTGTTGAATTATCAATTCATCTGTTAGTTTAGGAACAATTTTGCATGATAATAACAACAGTTCTCTCTCCAAATTCTCTCATCCAAGGACGCTATATAAAAAAGTGTCAGGAAGGGCCATTCTCATGCGATCACACTGCAGTACTGTGAAATTTTGTAATTTTGTTATTTTTTGGAGCAATTTGTTTTCCATTGTCTTCTCTAGGCACTGTTGCATTTTGGAATCATCAGAGCAACCTTTATGAGTTCTGTTTCCGCCCTTCATATAGAACCTGTTTTCTCACATAATTCTGGATATCTAGATAAAGCAGGGCAGGCCTCATTTTTTCTTGACTATGGTAACCATTTCAAACCTCTTCTGGTAGGACACTGGTTTGATGTTTGTCATTGTAGATTTTCAGGTAGAGCAGGAATGGTGGACAACTGATATCTTTTGTGTTATTTATTGTAATTCAAACGTGAATATAGTTGAAGCAAGTAAACAACAAATGCAGGCTATAATCATAGTTAATAAAGGGAGAAATACCAGGAGAGAACACCAGGAAGAGGAATGCAAGGGTATTAGGATCTTTATTTCTGGGGAAATGATATCTGCACCAAGTTTGATATACGCATGACACACCCCAACTCCTCTAATTTATGAGGAGTCTTTTTGCGTAAAAGTGGAGCACAGAAATTTGATATGGTGTGTGGAAATCACCAGCCTTGTTTCTGCTGCTTCTTCTACCTGATGTCGGCAATGAAGTCATACGCAGACAGAAATTGGAGAACCTGTAATATTTACAGCAAAGTATAGTTATTTTTATCACCCCTGCTCTGAGTTGAAAGAAGCTACATCTCAAAACACCCAAAGAGGCAAAGCCTTCGACACCGAATATGCACCTGTACGTGACGCTGAAAATCAACTTACCTATTAAATTGAAAATGTCACACCTTTTAACAGGAAACTCGGTATATTTGTAGGACGCTTCTGGTGATGCAAATTTTCACAATATTTTTAAATTGAATACGAAAATACCCTTGTTGTACAAGCAGCATTATAATCCTATAAAAAAAATATCTAGTAGTGTAACGTACTAACGTCCTTATTGTTAGAAAATTTTGCCAATCAAAATCCTCATCACTTTCATTATATTAAATATAGTGTAAGAAACTGTTTTAAGGGGTGCCCGACGTCATAATGGTTGTAAGTATTATTGCGATGCCAAGACATGGCCATGTAGGTGGTGTTTTGGAAAGTTTGGTTAACAGTATGGGTGTTCAATAGCCGGCTCGAATTAGAAAACTGAACTAGAATGGACCAAAAGAATCATATTGGTTCCAAACCTTGTTAAAACCTGTCTTGGACTGAATTGGTATTTTGCTAACAATTATGCATAAAAACCTCTAACATGTTGAAATGAATTTAGTAAATGATCACTTCTATATTAGGCTTTTGGAAAAGACAAGTAAACAGTTAAATTTCTTTTATGGTTTTAGTTTTCTCCATAGAGTTGGTTCAAATCGATCCGATCTGAATTTTTAGAGGTCAGATCAGGTCTGGTCCTATTATAACCGGTCTGGCCTCCAGGTTTTGAATTTCAATATTTTAGTAATTGACTTGGTCCAGCTTTGGATTGTTCAACAACCGTTACTAAGAGGGCGATTTTTGAAAGTTTCAACTCCAAAATCTTACTTAAATCCTTGCATTTTACATCTACTCTTTGTTGTTTAGTGACTGCTAACAATTCAACTGTCTAAATAAGAGAACATTAGTACAAACCATCTCTAAGATAAGTCAACATCAGACAATAAATATAAACACCAAGAAGTACAAAACAGAAAGTAGCGTTTACTAATATTGTAGAAATTTCAAAGGGTCAATTGTGTATTACCCTATAGTACACGTTAATGTTGTTATGTAATTGAAATGAAGACATCATGCTTACTAAATATGCGAGTACTATTTAAAGGAGTCCGGTACTAGGCGTCTGATCTTGGTTAAGGAAGATAAAGATGGCTGGAGGAGGAGGAGGAGGGCTGGACTTTAAGTCTACACCATCATGGGTGATAGGATCAGTAGTTTTTGTGATTGTTGTTATTTCTTTGGTCATCGAAAAATTTCTGAGTTACCTTGGCAAGGCAAGTCTTGTTTCTTCTCTTCAACTAATCGACGTTGTTTCAGAGCTGATAAATTACTAAAATAGCGTGCTATGTTTCATGTTTGTAGTTATTGAAGAGAAAGGAGAAGAAACCTCTTAGTCTGGCCTTGAAGAAGATTAAGGAAGGTGGTTTTCGTGATAAAATTTTTGCCTTTGTTTGATTGTTGTAGCATGCTGATAGCTGATTGCTGTCCTGTACAACTTTTTGATCTTGTAGAGTTGATGTTATTGGGCTTTATATCTCTGCTGCTTACTGTTTTTGGAGATAAGATTCATACGAAGTGTATACCAGAAAATCTTGCTCGAGTGGCTCCCATGTCATGATGATTCGGTCCCTTCCGGTCTTATCACAGGAGGAAAACGCCGCCTTTTAGCTGGCAGTAGTGAGCCTAACTGCGACCAGGTATGACACTCTCCTATCCGGCAAGTACTGTCTGAAAATTGTCAGCGGATTACTACCATGAATCTGTAGAAATCATGAGAAGGCAAGCGGCTAAGTAGTGTATTGACATGATTCTCTACTGACTACTGCAAAGTATATATGCTCTTAGATACTGTAATTGACAGCTTTTAAGATTCATGACCTTACCGATAAACATTACAAAATAGAATAAGAGAATGAGATCAAGGGAGAAATTAATTACTGATTTAGGGCCTAATTCGTTGTCTTTACATTTGCAGGGAAAGGTACCTTTCATATCGAGTGATGTCCTTCATGACGTTCATTACCTCATCTTTATATTAGCAGTTGTCCACGTACTGAGCTGTATCCTGATAGTTCTTCTTGGAGAGATGAAGGTAATTTCTTATGCATTATATCATCTCTGAGTGCAGGAGAGCCGTCTGTAGCTTAGGTGTATGAACTTATGCCAATAAACATTGTTCCCAATTTAATACTAATTGATGTTCTATTTTGTCACCACAATTCACAAGCTGCAGATATTGCAGTGGCGGAAGTGGGAAGATGCTATTAGAATGCAGATTGATGCAGATTATGGTAATAACTTAAAAACCTATTATTTTATTAGATTCTGATCAAAATTATGAATGTTCCCAGCTTTGTGTTGTGGATCTAAATTTTTTTTTTCTTTATTTTTTTTATTTTATTTTTTTTGGCATCGTTGTTGATACAGGTAACAATGATAGAGTACTGGATGTTAAAAGCCTCTCATTTATCAAGGACCGATTCGATGGTAATGATGCCAAGTACCGTAATTATGTGGTATGTAGAGTTTGTTATTATCACTTATTCTCAACAATCCAGTATGGATATAAGTATATGTTCCCTATACCGGAATTGGTACAATTTAAGTGAACGAAGACAACTTATCTACAGCTTTGCCTCTTTGGAGTCGGGATTGCTACTTGAGATCAGCTCGATAAGTGTAATATTATCAATAAAAGAAACGGTGCTAATGGAAATATCGGAAATTTCAAATGCCCTATCAATTTAGATTTAGAAGTTCTATTTTAATTGTTATCCAGGAAGGTGTAGTTTTAGTACCATTTACATTCACATTCTGCTTTCAGATTTCATTCTTCAAGCACCTTGCTGGGATTGTAACAAAAGCTGACTACACAGCTATGAGAACAGGCTTCATTTTGGTAATTGTTATCCAATCTTTACAAATAGAGCGAATAATTGGTTTTAACTACACTTCATATCATAGAAAATATACACAAAATATTTTTATCACATTTTTAAGAATGGATGTATAGTTTCCTTTCACTGCTCTTTTTCTCATTCGATTTTTACACAGTAAAATATTAAAATCGCGGCTTCATGAGCTCATCTTTATTTCTTTTGCAGACACATTGTGATGGAAATCTAAGGTTCAACTTTCACAAATACATCGTATATGCATACGAAGCAGACTTCAATAAAATTGTGTCTATAAGGTAAATCACTTTCTAAGTAATTCATGAGGTCCTCAATTATTCTTTCTTATGTGTATCTGCATTATTTCTGGCTGCAGTTGGTTCATGTGGCTGTTTGTGGTTATTTCATTGACACTGAATGTTGCTGGTATGTTATCTAACATAATAGACTATTTTGATGAAGAAATTTATTTGGAATTAATCTTGTTTTCTTTTTTTCAACAAATGATAGATATATACTCCCTATCTTTTTCAAATGTATGGTGCAGTGGATTGTCTTAACTTCATTTGTTCGATGTGCAGGTTGGAATATATATTTAGCGATTGCATGTATCCCCTTTATTGTAAGTATTAATAGATAAAGCAATCAGTATTAGTCAATCATTACCCAATCATTTATGTGTTTTGTAAGCTTTGATCCCGAAGTTTACATCATACTTCCTCCGTTCTTTTTTGTTTGCCCCATATTCCTCTTTGTTTTTCTCTGTAATGAAGTAGATTCTCTTGATATGTTTTTACTACTCTGTATTAACACAAAGAGTTGTATCTCCACTCTCCAGCTCTTACTAGTAGTTGGCACCAAACTGGAACAAGTGATCACAGATCTAGCTATCTATATAGCTCAGAGGCATACTGTCGTTTTCGGAGAACTAAGAATTCAACCATCAGATGACTACTTTTGGTGGAAAAAACCCAGGATTGTCCTGTTGTTGATCCACACCATACTTTTCATTAATTCATTTGGGTCTGCAATCTACTTCTGGACATGGGTTAGATCTTACCACCTTGAAACTAAAATGCTATTTCGAAACTAAAAACAGTATCTCAAGTTCTTAACTTGATCTTGACACATGATCTGCAACAGTATAAATTCGGTTTACACTCTTGCGAAATGGGCAAAACAATATTTGCGCTCTCAAGAATCATACTAATGTATCATTACTTTCATACCTTGTTTCTTTATCTCAATTTATTAGTCTTTGCACTTCTATAGACTAATTAACCTCGTTTTGTACTTCCTTGCTTTAGGTTGTTGGTTCAAACCATTTGCAGTTACAGCACTTTACCGCTCTTTGCTGTTGTCACACAGGTATATCATCCTTCTAACTATTTATCGTTTTACATTGCATTATAGAAATAGTAGTGATTAATGTTGTGTATTATTGGGAGCGGACAACAGCTAAACACAATTGAGAGAAAATAAACTACAAAGTGAAATAAAATAACACACAAGATTCTTACTTGGAGAACCCCTCCTGAGTAAGGAGGAAATCCACAGTCCCGATGTTCAGATCAGTATTTTTAAAAGATTAATGACAATCACTATAATTATGTTCATCTTAAGTAGAAAAAAGCTGTCAAAGTAGACAAAGTACAACTTAAGGTCTTCCTCGTTTAAAGCTGCTACTTCCTTTAAAAAAAAAAAAAAAAAAATGAATTTGGGATTCGGGGAGATCATCCTAACATGTATTAATTGTGTTGTTTCGTTAATAAAGATGGGAAGCTCATACAATAAGGAGGCTATGGAAAGATATGGCACTGGGTTTAACAGACCTAATGCCACTGCTGCAGACCGGACTGCAGAAGGAGCTGATGCAGCATCATCAATTGAGATGGCCAATCACCAGGAACAACATTGAATTCTTTCAAACTGCAATCATTATGTGTGACTAATTGTAAGCCACCTATAAATACGACTCTTAAGAATGTCATTGCGTGAAAATGTTTAGATTAACACCATTGTAGTGTTACAAGGTCTTGCAGATTGGAAATATAGTACGTAGTACATGTTTATAGAAGTACTAAGATTTTTATTTTTCCTAGAGGTTACAATCAACCCCTTAAATTGTTAAATATTTTGCTCCATGAGTTTACTATAGCTGTAATAACATTCTGTGCAACATGGTGCTTTCAGATGGTATTATTGAACTGCAGTTTGCTTTGCATTCACATAGATAGTCAAAACCTGCATCTCGCATCTAATTACTTGATTGACAAACGCAGAAGAAGGAAAATGTATGACACATGACAAAGTAAACATCGTAACACATAAACACATAAGCAAGCTGGCACTTTTATTAATTCTTTAATTGCAGACATGATAGAGCGGCATATAGAGCTTATAATTATGGTCAATCATATATGGAGAAAAAGCAATTTGAAAGACTTTTGAAACCAGAGAACAAGGTACAGAAATGAATAATGTACAATGGTCAATGGCTATGCATGAGTGTAAGCTATGAGATAGCAATAGATCAAGATGCACTAAGCAGCCAGGCAATCTAGCTAATGGTTGCTTGTTTTGGCTTTTATAGTTTACGAGTCAAGGGTTAGACAACATGACTATGCTTATTTTAGACCATATCTATGTCCACACAAGCTAACATAGATACAGAGCTTTTGAACCAGACTTTCAATCACGAACAGAAATCTCTGTGTATGATTGGGTAGTGCTGAACTACTTGAATATGGATTCCATACACCTTAAATAATGAGAAAAACTTCAATATATTTCTTAAATGTTAATATCTGTGGCGCAGACACAAAAATCATCATGGTTTATATTATTAAACTAACAAGTTATATTAAACAAAAATATCTATGTTGAAATCAAATGAATAATCTTCAAATGTTTTTCAACTGCAACTTAAATAGCAGTATCTTAGCAATTAAAAGTAAGTACCCATGACTCATGAGAACGAAACTGGGATTGACTTTGAAACATGGAAGACAACTTTTAAATCTTCATAATATAAGCTAGTTAATGCATAGTTGGTAAGTCAAGGCATTACCATTTCTCCTGAACAAAGATGTGCAAGCACATTCATCACGAAAATTTTTATCATTATGTTAGGATACTAATCACAGAGACAATTAGGAAAGGGTGATACCGAAAACCAGATAGATGGCAGGAGGAGAAGGAGGGCCATCGTTTGAGTCTACACCATCATGGATCATTGGAGCAGTGGTGTTTCTGATGGTTGCTGTTTCTTGGTTCACCGAAAAACTTCTTAGTTTCCTCGGTCAGGCAAGTCTCTTCCTACCCCTCCCATAGGCCTCAGACCTTATTCTCTGTATGTATCTCACTTTTCGAAGCTAAAACCATATAAACGCTTGCAGATGTTGAAAAGAAAGGAAAAGAAGCCCCTTTATGATGCCTTACAGAAGATCAAAGAAGGTTATATACCAACTTCTAGCTCCGCGTCTTCTTTTGCATCTTTTTTCTCACAACATTCTCTTGCAGAGTTGATGCTGTTGGGGTTTGTATCGCTGCTTCTGGCTGTTTTCCAAGATGAGATTGCAAGTACATGCATATCAGAAAAATTAGCCAAGAAGTGGATCCCTTGTCATGTTGAAAAGTCAACCAGTAATGATATCTCCCATTTTCAGATCTCTCTCCTTCCCAGTGGAGGACGCCGCCTTCTAGCTGAGGAGACCACCTTTTCTTGCCCAAAGGTATTCTTTTGTGTCTTAAATCTGTCTTGCTAACATTGTTTGCCTAAAACACAAGTGGAATCCTTCATTTTTTACCCTTTTAATATCGGCAGAAATTAATTGCCTTTTTTTTAGTCTTCAGTTTGCCACATTCAGATATTGAAATGTCAACTTTCTACTGTGTAATCTTGCTCAGTAAAACAGTAGGAATACATTGCATGAAAACAGAAGAAAATGCTTAATGCACGACAAGCTTTCTATGATTCCATAAGAAATTAGCAGTAAACTATTCTGTTCTATATTACAAAGTAATGGATGAACAACAAAGCATATTAAAGCACAACTTCCACATGCCATTAGCCTCATCACAAGCTCGCTCATTCCCATCTGTTGCTGTGCAGGGAAAGGCGCCTTTTGTATCTGTTGGTGTACTTCATCAGCTACATTACCTTATATTTATATTAGCAATTGTCCATCTGGTTAGCTGCACAGTAACAGTTCTTCTGGGAGAAGTGAAGGTGAATTTTTGTGCAATGCAAATCTGAGTGGTTTCGAGACATCATACAGTATGAAAAGCTTCCGATCTAATGATTCTCTTCTTGTGTGCATTGCAAGCTGTAGATTAGTCAGTGGTGGAAGTGGGAGGAATCTATAAGAAGGCAGATTGATGTTAACAACGGTAATCTTTTTTGAGCCATTCATGTTTCTTTCCATAGGATAGCTAGCTGTATGCTAAGAGTTGATTCCAATAAATTTCCAAGCATTTTAATATAAGATTATAATGATCATGTTCATACAGATACAGACAGAGTCATTGATATCAGAAGCCTTACATTTATTAAGGAGCGGTTTGAAGGTGTTGATGCTAAGAAACGTAATTATGCGGTGAGTAAATTTAAGTCACTTGAGGTTGATCTTAAACTAAGCTTGTCATCATTTGCAACTGTCAGTTCACTATTTGATGTTTCTATACGAAAATTATGCTCGGAGTTACTGTAATGCAATGATACTTAATGACATATCCTTTACTGGAAACCTACTGAGAGAGAAATGACCAATGTCAGGATTGTACAAAGACAAGAATCATGTCAGTCATTCAAAGCAGAGCGAAATTTATAAACTTGCACATCCCATAACTAAGCATAGGGTTTAAGTTCAAACCTGTATGGTGGTATGAGAAACTTAACCCTGAAGAAAATTCACTCATTATAGCTTAAAAAACACAATGCACTTAATTTCTTGGAGCACAAATTCCAGAAGTGAAACTCTGAAGCAACTTAGACAATTCCAAAGAAAAAGAATCATGAAACTGAATAGAAAAGAAATAAACAATCTTTAGCATAAGAGGAATGGAGGAACTGAGGAATTACCAAGTTGATCATGGCTTGGCTCAACATTTTTTTTTTGTTGAAGAAACTGTTTCTTATTAAGTACATGACAAATTGACATTATTAATTGAAACTATTTCTTGAAACTATCCTTATTAATTGCTCACATATATATTATAAACCATAGAGGAAGTCTCAGTATAACTTTCACATTTTTCCTTCAGATCTCATTCTTCAAGCACCTAGCCGGGATAGTGACAAAAGCAGATTACACAGCAATGAGATTGGGCTTCATTTTGGTAATAGTGCCATGTAAAATGACATGAAGGCTTGAATGGATTTTATTTCACAGCATTCTCTGTTTGATGTTTTGTAACACCGAGATCCTTTTGTCTTCTACAGACTCACTGCAACGCAAATCAGACATTTAACTTTCACAAGTACATGGTGTATGCCTATGAAGCTGATTTTCAGAAGGTTGTCTCAATCAGGTAACTACATTCCATACAAGTAAAATAATCTACATAATGTCTGACCTCAACCCTCTTTACCTTATGTTAACAATTTTTTTTGGCTGCAGTTGGTTCCTTTGGATATTGGTTGTTTCTTCCTTGACATTCAATGTAGCAAGTAAGGAGGGAATATATATATTTTAACACACGCACACGTATATATGGCTTTATGCATTTTTGATTGATTAACATTCATTGCAGGTTGGAACATATATCTTTGGTTATCATTCATCCCCCTGATTGTAAGTAGCACAAAATAAAGTAAACACAATGTTTATGAACACATTGCAGATCAAATAAAAAAAAAAAAAGTATATTAGAACATCTTCATTAGTTACTAGACAAATACATATAACTAACTGTTACCTGATTTGTATCTACAGCTCCTACTTCTCGTTGGCACCAAACTGGAACAAGTGATCACAGAGTTGGCTATCTATGTTGCTCAAAGACATTCCGTGCTTGTCGGAGAAGTAAGAATTCAACCATCAGATGAATACTTTTGGTTCAGCAAACCTAAATTTGTCCTATGCTTGATCCATGTCATCCTATTCCTGAATTCGTTTGGGTTCGCAATTTTTTTCTGGACACTGGTTAGACCCTCAATCCTTGTTAACTACAAGTCAATCTGGACTAAAAATTTCTTAATACTGACAACATCATGGTTTTTGATCTGTATGTAACAGCTTAAATTCGGCTTCCACTCGTGTGTCATGGGTGAAGCAAAATATGTATATGGTAGAATAAGTATAATGTAATACAAATCAATTTGCTTGTTTACCTTATTCTTAATGAATCAGATGAAATATAAATATACTAATGTAATTCTCATCTCTCATTTTCTTGTGTTAAAGGGTGGTTGTTCAAACTATTTGCAGTTATAGTACTCTACCACTCTATGCAATAGTGACACAGGTATAACAAAACAAATCAGTTACTCCATATTACTCGATATCAAGATGTTTTAACTTCTAGTGTGTTACTGTTAATTAATTAATATGTTTTTTCTGCTAAAGATGGGAAGTTCTTACAATGAGGCAGCAATGAAAAGGCATGGATTTCTGAGGAACGAAACGCAACAACTTGAACTGAGATGACAATCAGCTGGGTGAACGATAACAGGTCTGAAAGGAAAAGAAAATAACTAAACATCAACTGGACTTGCTATGCTTTTTTCCTTAGCAGTGTCATCACTGTTGTCATAAAATCTAAAAGCAAGTAGGCACCTTTTCAGTATAAGTGTGTGAACCAAGCATTGTCCCAGGTTGTTACTAATCAAAATACAAATGATGCTAGCAGTAAATTCATCAATCAATAAGGATTGTATAGTTGACAGCACGTACATTGTATAATAATTTGGAACAAAATGTTGAATATAGATCGAAAAAAGAATTAAGAAGTGTGATTTTCATTCAACGAGGTTTGGTGTTTGAAACATCTATCTACAATGGTAAATAGTTTCAAAGAAGTTTCTGAACTGTGCCTGTGCTAGCTGAAGTAGCCCAAGTAGAATTTAGGAATTTATCAAAAAATCTAATTATGGTCAATCATACATGGACAAAAAACAATTACAAAGAAAGGTCTTCATTATTCTTCAGGTTTCAAACTATATTTTAAACCACGATATGAGGCACCTACCTGCTATGATAAATTTCCGGTATAGAATAATGAATGATGAATTGTGGTATAGGGCTGTCAATATACTTGTATATAGCAGACAAATTTGACTGTACTAAGCAGCCAGATAATCTGATGGTATCCTTAATTAGTTGGCCTTAATTATTTCAGTAATATTCTAATTTACATTTGACAATCTTTAAGAGAAACTCATGAACTAAGTCAAGGACATGGCAAGGTAATCACACGTTTATTTTAAAATCATATCTATGTCAACACTTCCGAAAATATAGGAATAGACTATTACACGTAGTGTTCATTACAGGCTTTCAATCGCGTAAATAATTTCTGTGCATGATTGAACAATTCTAATGCATTCCACCATGAATAACATGTAGTACAAATGTACAATATTACCTTAGTGTTAAGCTTGAATGTAAAAACAATAGTACGATTAGTACCTGCACTGCAGAGTGCAGACATCAATTGTGAAACATAACCATGCAAAGCCATTAAAATAGATTGAACTAACCTTCTAAATGATTTTCGATTCCATCTTACATAGTAAATATACTAGGAACGTTGGTTGCCTTTTCAATAATGCTAAAAAACGTTTGACTCTTCTTAGGCTAGCTAATCCCATTATTAATTAATTACGAACAGAGATGTGCAAGCACATTATTTGTGACAAGGATAGTATTCAACCATTATGGTTATCATAGTATAAGTAACCGAGAAAGTTGGAAGAGTGAGTACGCAATAGGTAGGAAAGGATGGCAGGAGGAGGAGGACTACCCTACGAGTAGACCTGTTCAATGGACATGGGCTCCATTTAAGGCCCTGTGCCGGCCCTATTTTAAACGGGCCAGGCCCGTTTACTCTTGTAAAAGGGCTGTGCTTTTAACGGGCCTTCATTATACGGGCTAGTAATGGGTTGTGGCGGGCTCTTAAAGGGTCACCATTAATGTTTCACAACCCTTTAAATGCTGGAACCCTTCCTCTCATCCTCTCTTATTATTCATCCACCACAATCAAAATATCAAGTGAAAACAATTAAAAAAAATAAAAATAGTAGAGAAAACTCTAAAAACTTACAGATCTAAGCAATTACTTTGCCAATTTTTAAAATATCTCTATTTTTTAAAAATCTCTAGATGAATAAGTTGAAGACTTAAAATTCATCTTTGAATAAGAGAATTGAGAAATACAAAAAATTACTAAGAGAGAGAAAAATAACAAGAAAAGAGTATGAAGGAGGGAGAATTTAGAACCCAAAAATCATCATCGTCATTGTCACCTCTTCAACCATGTTCCTAGCAGAGGTTTTTTTTTTTTTTTTTTTTCCTTTTTTTTTGAAAGATGTTTTCTCTCTCCTATGGTTTGGTAAGATTAATTTGTCACAATTTTACTGAAAATTTCTGACTAAGGCCCATTTAATTGACAAGAATTTTTAAAATAAAAAATTTAAAAGACCCATATAAGTGACAACATTTTTTAACAATTTAAAACCATTTAATTTTATAAAAGTTTGAAAGGGCCGGGGTGGGCTGGACCCAGGGGTCCATGGACCAAACCAGCCCGTTTCAGATTTGTCTCAACCCTAGCCAGGCCCGGCCCATTTAATTAAAGCCCAGCCCGGCAAACAGGTCTACCTACGAGTCTACACCGTCGTGAGTGATTGGCATAGTGGTGTTAGTTATTGTTGGCATTTCTTGGGTCATTAATAATATCCTTTGTTACCTTGCACAGGCAAGTCTTTTCCCTCCTGTCCCTAAACTATTTTTGTTTTTTTGAGCCGTAAAGGCAGTGATGTATAGTATAAGGGATTCGATCCCAGCTTGGTTTAGGATAACACCCCTAAGTCTTTAACCAACTAAGTTAGTTGGCATCCATGCATACATATCCCTAAACTATATATAGTTAGTCCCTCGAATTTGTATCTCTCGAAACTAAAAACAGTATGTATGTAATATGTTGCAGATGCTGAAAAGCAAGAAAAGAAAATCTCTCTATTAAGGCCTTGCAAAAGATCAAAGAAGGTGATCAGATATTATAACCTGTATCTGTCATGCCTTCTGTTACTTATTTTTCAGCTTGTGTCATAACGAAACTTCTCTTGCAGAGTTGATATTGTTCGGCTTCGTATCTCTGCTGCTTGCTGTTTTCCAAGATGACATTGCAAATAAGTGCATATCAGATAATTTGACCAAAAGTGGATCCCTTGTCGCGATGACAAGTCAACCAGTAAAGCTACCTCTCATCTTCAGATTTCCAATGGAGGACGTCGCCTCCTAGCTGAGGATACCTCCTCCTGCCCATCGGTACTCTTTCGTGTCTTATAGTTGTCTAGCTAAAAATAGATGCATGAAACATAATCAAATTAAAACTACATAGAAAAATAATAATTGTAGAAACAAGGCTTTTGATTATCAATTTTACCATCTTTTCTGCAAAATTCATTGCATGTTTTCATTTTGTTTCAACATTTATTCTATTAGTGTCTTTACCATGAACATAAGGAACTTCTCATTTCATTCTTTACTCGAGTAATCTTCATATTACCCATGTAACCCTGCGCGGTAGTAATGTTTAGCATGAAACAATATAAAGTGATTAGTTGTCTTAGAATCTTAATTATATTAACAAACTTATGACTGCAACATTAAATAATTAAGATCAAATGTCAAACTTAATAAAAAATATTTTGGTAGACGCGGTTGGATCCCCTGCAATCTAATCATCCACATTTTGTTATTATGTAGGGCAAGGTTTCTTTTGTATCTATTGGTGTACTTCATGAACTCCATATCCTTATCTTTATATTAGCAATTGTTCCTGTGGCGTGCTGTACATTGACGGTTCTCCTAGGAGAAGTGAAAGTAATTTCTATAACTTTAGATAACTTTGAGAGCTCTAACAACTCCGGCGAACTGATAGATCACTTGTGCTGAATGCTCCTCACACGGTACAGATAAGTCATTGGAAGAAGTGGGAGGGATCTATAAGGAAGCAGAATAAGAATGATGTCAATAATGGTAATCCCGAAAAAACCTATAGTATCTCTTTCTATTTTAAGAAAATCAACCTTGAGAATACACTTGAGGTTTTCGAACAATTTTATCTTTTGAACTTCTAACAGTCTATGATCATTTAATTGCATATTCATTAGATAACAACAAAGTCATCCATGTCAGAAGCCTTACATTTATTAAGGAGCGGTACAAAGGTGATGATGCTAACAAACGACATTATGTGGTAAGTATTTACAGGTTGGAGTGCTGTTAATTTAGTTATAATTTCATGAATTTGTTGTTGAAGATTTACATGTCTCATTAAATCATCCTACACTTATATGGTGCAAAGCAATAGAAATTTATGGTTTTGTATGACCAATGAAACAACCTCTTAGCATGCTACTTCGAAGCAAGTTGCCTAGCAGCTTAAGTATGGTACTCAAAGCTTAACAAAAGCGACTTGGCCTTTGTAAACATCATTAAAAAGACTAGACAATTGCTCTACCAATCATACGCAGCCGTGATATCTATGAACATTACATACCATGAACATAGGCTTAACCACATTAAAGATCCGAACTCACTTACTATAAGCTTTGGAATTATAACGAACCTGAAATATTCCAATATTCGATTTAATACATTGGAGACTGAGATAACACTAATGTCATGACTTTTGGCTCAACTTAATCTCTCATCAGTCGTCAAGTACTTGAAATATACACTAGTCATTTCTTGAAACTAGTTTTTGTTAAAATAAAGTATAACCTGCTAAGGAAGATTTAGTATACTTTTCAGATTTCATTCTTCAAGCACCTAGCTGGGATATTAACAAAAGCAGATTACGCAGCAATGAGATTGGGCTTTACATTGGTAATTTATGTCTTTGCGCGATTAGTATCATATTCTAATGATATGTTCATCACAATAACGTGATTTATTTTGCCTGCTGCAGACACATTGTAACACGGATCAAAGGTTTAACTTTTAAAAATACATGGTGTATGCTTACGAACATGATTTTCAGAAAGTTGTCTCAATTAGGTAAATCTCATTTCACATGGACTCCTATAACATCTAACGGATATTGTCCACAATTATCACTGTCTCTAACATTTGCGGAAAAATTTATTGTAGTTGGATCCTTTGGATATTTGTTGTTATTTCCTTTACACTCGATGTGGCAGGTAAACTGTGTCCAAAATAATACAAATCCAACTAATAACAAATCCACAGAGAGAGAAGACTATTTAATAAGCTCTAAGAATTTTGGAGAAACTAAATTATGTCACGAAATTAGGATAGAAAGTCTAAACTAATGAAAATATGAACAAAAATCAATAAAAGAAAACACCTAGGGTTATGGTTCACCATCTTATAGTTCTAAATCTATCAAAATTAATAACAATTCAATCAATCAGGTATCTAGACGGTCGGGTCTTAACGCTCTCAATTCAACCTATGCAGTTCGGTCGCTAACATAATCAGAATTGCCAATGGTAGGTAAGCCTCTAAAACTAAGATCTTTCGATTCAAACTCTTATTAAAAATAAATAATTAAAAATAAATCTAATAACGAAAGCATAATTAAATGAAAGAAATAAAATTATCTTTATAAATCAAAGTAACAAACTCAAGGGCAATCCATGGAGGAATCCATGGAATTGCTCAAGAGAAACTATGGCTAGAGAGATAAGTCAACGAACGTATAAAAATAATAAAAAAGCGTAAGGAGAAAATAAATTTCCTTGAATATTTATAAATCTTAAAATTCTACTCTAAAAATAAATAAAGAAAAGAAATAAGAAAATATAAATTACACAAGCTGTTAATGTTGGGTTTCGTAGAGTCCGACTCTACGCGAAAGAGAAACCCGCCCACTAATTAAGGCAATTAAGCATGTAATCACAAATTAAACAACAATTAAGATAAGAAGGAAAAGACATTCTTACCCTTGGCACGTGCTTTGCTCGAACCTGAGCTCTTACTTCAAAACTTGAATCCCGCAAATGCGTAGGTCTCCGACGGCTCGTACCCACGAACTCGACCCAAACGGTCCAAGTCCCGAAGGTTAGTCGGGACTCGACCAATAAAAACTAGAGTTTTACGAACTTAAGGTTTTCTCACTTTTCTAAGGAGATGCCTTTTTAGTTCCACTCAAGTGTTCTTCCCAAATCCCAAAACCTTGGTATTTATAGGAAAATGAACCTTGATTTCCCATTCACCATCAATGTGGGAGATTTGCAATTTTCCCATTTTATTTTAATCAAAACAAAAATAAAATTGCAATTCAATCAATAAGTTACAAGTGGCACAAGGAGGATGAGAGATTAGGTGAGGACCATTTCCAAGGGGGAGGGGGACCATAGCCTTGCTCCCCAAGGCAAAGCTCCAACCCTTGGTCCCCACAAGCAAAACCGGCCCTCCCCTCCAAGTGGCTGGCTGGCAGCCTGCCTTGGTTGCCAAGGCTGCCAGCTGGCGCCTAGCACCATGGCTGGGCAGCCTGGCCAGCCAACCAGCACACACGCACAGCCAGCCGCAAGCATACGCAGCCAGCCAGTGCATGCGAGCTGCTAGCGAGCCACGCATGTTGGGCGCTGCTGCTAGGCGAGGCATAGTATGCTGCTTGGTGCGTCAATGCTGGGCGCTACTATGCAAAGCACACGCACAGCCCAGCATGCCCAGCACGCTGCTGGCTGGTGCGAGTTGATATGTTATGCTGCTGTTGCCAGCGCCTAGAATGCTAGCAAGGCCTAGCCTTGCGATGCTTGCTGGGCTAGCTGTGCGCTAGCACCTAGTATGCTAGCAAGGCCTAGCCTTGCGATGGCTGCTAGGCTAGCTGTGCGCCAGCATCTAGCATGCTAGCAAGGCCTAGCCTTGCGATTGCTGGGCGCATGGCATGCTAGCACACACGCAAGGCTACGATGCTTGCGGTGGCTAGCTAGCATGCATGGGCCTAGCACGCCTAACATGCTAGGCTTGCGGCTAGCATTGCAATGCACATGCTAGCTCGAGATAGCCTAGCCCTCGCATGGCTGGGCCAATGCGAGGCTACGGCCTAACTCGAACTTGTAACTTGATTGATTTCACGTCTCGTTGAATTCTAAATTCGACTCGACTTGCGACGCTCGGTCTCGACGCTCTAAGCTCGATATCCGACGTCTTTGTTCGTAAAACTCTGACGACTCATCAAATCCTTCGGATTAATTCGTCGTCTCGGGTCGGTTGTTCGATTTGGTTCGACCAGAAGGGTTCAGTCAAGATTAATCTTTAATATTAATTGTACATTAATATTACTGATCGAAAGCGGCCTCCACCTAGGCATTCTGATCACTTGACCTTACTGAAGAATTAGCTTTCTGATAATTCTGAACCCTCTATAGGAATAATACACTTGTTGGAAGGACACCATTCCTTTCAATCTCCCACTTGTCCTTCCGGACAAGTGTGCAATTTGTGTATAGCCCTTTTCCTATGTAGCTTAATGTCTCTGCATTAACTATAAGGTAAGATTCTTCGTCATCCTTATTACGTCAAGAAGTGTTTCTCGATTCCGGAGTTTGACTGTCAATAAACAGATGATTTCTAAAATCCATCTGAGCACGACCATGCATTTTCACAGTCTCGCTCTTCGAGAGGCCTTGTAAACAACAAAGACATGTTCCCTATTGTTAATAGGGGGACATTCCTAGTCTTGTACTGTAAGCTTCCCTTACTAAGAGGACCTAGTCGCCTGAGTGTTGCCGTTATAATCCCCATTTATGGCAGACGTTTGACAACATCAAAACGACTAGTACTCAAACAAGAGAACTTGCAATACTCATGGTCGAGGAAAAAGGTTCCGACAGCTATAATGAGAAATATACTTATGACGATTTGATATCTCTTAAAGTATTCTCATAGGTCTATCCGGTATAGTTCCAAACTAGTACTTGTGCAAATGATTTATGACTATCATGTCTTTGTAGCACAAGAAACGGTGCTATAAATCATACTACACACTAATCTCAAGTGGTCATTAATCGTCTATCGTTTAAATGACCTCGAATAGGGATAATTTTCAATTAAAATATTCAATGTTCACTTAAAAAGTGTTTCTTTATCCAAGACATGGTCTTGATACCCTGTTTTGAATATTCTCAAAATCGAATGGACTCATTATTTAATTCTAAACCAAAATTAAATAGATATGGAGTAATCATAAATTTGCAGAAAATTTAATTGCTCCAAAATTGAATGGTTCAACATAGTGTTTTACATTAACACATTGAGTTTAATTAAAACATCTATACAGGGAAATGAAAGCTGTTTCGGGGTTTTTTGATGTGTCCTGCGGGAGAGTTACCCAATTCCAAGAATGCCCTTCGACCGCCTGTACCTGCAAAACCAAGAAGACTCCGGTTGGGTGGAGCTCCGCCTCCAACGATTAAGTCAGTGATGTACGGGAGGAAGAAAGTGCGTAAAAGAGTAATTACTTCTCGCGTAATGGGATAATTCCGCAATTAAGATTGCTCGGTTTTTGGTGTAAGTGTACTTATGATTGTATTGAATGCCAAGTGAATATTTTTTGAATACCCCATTAATAAGGATTCCCCCACTATTTATAGTGGGGAGCATTGGTTCCCCATTTAGGGTTCCTAGGATACGTGTCAACAGGGGATTGGAGCCCTGCTGACCAATGGTAAGGTGCCACGTGTCGCTCAGCCATTGGGCCACGTGGCTGGGGTAATTTTACCACAAACATTTGCCCCTCTCAGGTGCTGACGCGGCAAGGTGCCACGTGGCACCTGAGAAGAGAGCTGACGGAGGTTTTTTTTTTTTTGTTTTTTTTTTTGCGAAACCCCTTCAAATTCTAACTGAAGGAAGAGGGAAAAGCAGAAGGGGAAGGGTCGCGCCTCTTCACCTTCCGGGACAACCCCTATAAATAGGGGAGGAAGCACACGAGAGCTCATTTACAAACTTCGTGAAATTTCTTGAATTTTGAGAGCATCCGGCATTTGAGAGCATCCGGTACTTGAAATTCAGAGCACACGGAGATTTGATAGTTGTAAGAGCAGCCGGTTTCCAGATCGCCTGTGCAGTTGCAAGCAAGCAAAAGTTTTTCGAGAGGGTACCTCAGAGAACCCAGCCGGTATTCAAACCGCCTGTGTCTTCGCAAGCATCCCCAAGAAATTTCTTGAGGTTTTCAACCCTTTACTCTAGGTACCGTCTCTATTCTTTCTCGCTTTTCCATGTATTTTCGTTTGCGTCTTTTGCTTGCAGTTTTGTTTATAAGTCCCATAGGTAGATGGACCCTTTATACCCATACCCGGACCATAGTTGTGAACTCAGCCGGTCAATTAGTACGGCTGAGTCTAGAACTGGATCTGCCGCCTCTGATCTTTGGAATTTCCCCTTTTCAACGCCTGTATCGACCGACTCCGTGTCTGTGCAGGACGCCATGGCCAGAATTAGGGGAACAACTATGGACCCCAATTACAGAGGCGGGGACTCGAACGAGTTATCGCCTGAAACTCGAGGCCCAGACGGGGAGGTTAGAGAACCATCCGGCGGTACCCCCGCCACCCCAAGCGATAGCATTCTAGGCTCCTACAACGAGGAGACCTCTCCGGCTGAGGAGGCTGAGCAGCCAGAAGCTGCCAATATGCTCCCAACCCCCCATCCGACTCCGATGACGGTCGGGTTGAAAGTAGTAGCTCCAGCTACTTAATCGTATCAGAAGATAGCGAGGAGGCGGAGAGGCCTTCGTGGCAAAGCAGAAACGACCCTCTCATGATCTCCGTCTCCTTGAAGGACCGCGCCCTCATGCGGTCTTCTCTACAAGACTTTATCACCAGGCGGCCGCTGGCGAAGGATACAAGATGACCGTACCGGGGGAGTTCGGGACGGTTGTATGGGAAGATGATTAACCCAACGCTAACAGTTGGTTTGGATGCTACGAGGCGGCTTTCCTAGCCGGTGTCCGCTTCCCCCTTCACAACACAATCAGGGCCATACTTAGGGGGTATGGCCTTGGCGTTTGGCAGCTCACCCCAAATTCTTGGATGAATATTTTAGGGTACATCGCCGCCTGCGAGATGCAGGGTCTCAACCCCGGCTGGGAGGCGTTTGCCCATATGCACTACCTGAGCCGGAGCCCAGGCGGCTGGAGGGCCTGGTACACCCTGACCACTCATCCCCAATACATGATGACCTTGGACAAGCCCTCTAAATGGTCGGACTGGAAGAACCGGTTCTACCTGGTCAAGGCCCCGTCTGAGGAGGAAAACAGGGAGTACCGGACCTACAACCGAAAACCAGAGCTTATGGGGCAGAAGTGCCGGCTACCCCTAGTTCCTGATAATGATAGGAGGGCCATTCTGGACTCCGGATTTTTTGAATTGACCTCTACCTCTCTCTCAACCGGAGAGATAATAAGGGTACCCAAGAACTGGGTGCCCAAACACGAATTTTTCAAAGACGAGTGCTTCTTGTCCGCCTGTGGGCTCAGCTGAATGTTTAAGACCAAAGGTTACAAACCCTAGCCGGTTAATTTGATACCAACTGACCTTTCTCTCTTGATTGCAATGTAAAAATTCATATTTCTGACCGGATGTACTTTCGTTTTGCAGAAGAAGCTAAGAAGATGCTGCCCACCGCCAAGACACCCGCAAAAAAGGCTTCAGATATCCGAAAGGAGAATCTGGAGAAGAAACTTGCCGCTCAGGCGGCTAAGAAGGTTAGCCCGCCTGCCTTCTCTATGTGTTTGGCTTAGATGTTGTTTTAGTTGTTTTATTCATCTAACCGTTTGTGGTCCTGTTTCAGGATGGGGGTGTTATTCCCTGTCCTTGCAAAAACAGATCCGGCAAAGGTCGTTTGTTGAAGAACCGGCACTCAAGGTGCCGAGAACTGCTTCTACCGACCGGGCTACTACCGACAGTAAATCAATAGAGACCCCAGGCGGGTCTAACACTGAGAAGGCCTTAGAGGCCACTCCAATAAGGACCGCAACCGGTCCATCTGCTTCTGGAAGCCAAAAGGCTTCCCAAAAAGGTATAAACCCTTTCAACCTCACATTGCTCGACATACCCATGTGGGTAAAATCGTACTCCTCTTCGCAGCCGGGAGATTCTCCGATCAGCCGGCTGTCCGTTGGTGGAGCGTACGCAGCATTCTCATCGTCTGTTTCTGGTGCAAATAACTCACCACGCTGGCCGGACGCTGCTCAATACGCCAGGGCCATGCTGAAAGCCGTCCCCCGGGACGAGAAGGAGGCGATTCCTGGAATCAATACCTTCAATGTCGACCGGGTTATGGTCGACCTGGCCGATGTAAGTCACTGAGTACCCACCCAGCATTTTATTTGTAGTAAACCCATCCGGTCTTTCAACTAATACCGGTTGCATTTTTGTTGCAGGCACTGCTCCGCGTGGAGGGGCTTAAGAAGGCCTACATCCGCAAACAGGAAGAGGTAAGAAGAGCCAAACGTTCTGCGGATGACGCACATAGCGTTGCTTACTATTCCATGATTGTGCATGACTTAGAAACTAAAGCTATAATCATGCAACAGGCGGATCAGGTCAAGTCCCTCCAACGGGCCCTCTCGGAGCAAAAGCTCAAAATGGACAACCTCCAAGCGGCCCTGGATAACGCTGAAGAGGAGCTGAAAAAGCATGAAGAGCCCCTCAAGCGGCTCGACCAGGCGGAGAAGAGCAGCAAACAGCTGCAATTAGAGAATGACCGCCTGGTCAAGGAGGCTGCCGAAGCTCAGCGCAATTTCCAGTCCACCCTAGAGGCTGATCAGAGCCGGCTCATAGAGGAGAATGAGCAGGACTGCCAAAACAGAATGAAGAGGGCGTTCTCCATCATCCACTCGGGTGCAGACTACAACGTCTGGGAGCTCGCCTACAAATATGCAGACCTGGCCATTCTGGCTGAAGAGGAGGGCCAGCCGGGGCCTGAACCGTATGAGCAATGGGTGGAAGCCGAGTTCCAGCGAATGCAAGCGGAAGCGGCTGCTTTGGAGATGACAGTCGAGGATGAGGTTGCTCCTGGCTCCGTCCCCAACACCAACCCAGCTCATCCGGAAGGGAGCCAAGCTCAGGGCGACCGGGTTACAGTGGAAGTAGAGTAGCAACGACCTCCTGGCCTGCGCGCCGTGCATTATCTTGTAATAGCGCCGGAAGGGTCGGATTACTCTGCTATTGTTTTTTTATTTTGAGCACTGATATTTTCACCGGCTGTGCCGGTTTATCTTGTAAACAATTTAACATTTTCACCGGCTATGCCGGTTATTTCTGCTATATTTCTACCGGTTGGTCCGGTTTTGAATGAATTTGCTTCTTTTCCTTTTTGCTGTTTTGAATGTCTTGAATGTCGCATCTTTCTTGCTTTGATAATTTTGCAAGGATAGCCATGAAAACCCAGCCGGCATCACCGCCGTCTGAGTCTTCGCAAACTAGGCAAAGAAATTTGTGAAGCTAGGCAAAGGAATTTGCGAGGGTAGACAAGAGAACCCAGGCGGTACCATTACCGTCTGAGTCTTCGCAAGCAACTCTATTTTTTGCCTTGTGTAAACCATGAATGTTTTCCCGTATGCTTTTTGAATGAATGTGTTTCCGCATGACTTGTTGGGGTTAAGGTAGGTAATTGCCCCTGGATAGGAGGCTGGCATAGATGGAATGGTGCCAGGCGGCTATCCATATGCTATAGCGCAAATGCTAACAACTTTAGCTAAGTGCTAAGTGTCAACCGTTTTTACCGATTTGTCGGCTGGGATTTTGGGAGAGACTTTTTCGAAGGATTTAGGGTGTCAATTCGCCGGTTTGGCTTTTGCAAGAACACCCTTCATAAATTATTGGCCTATCCCAAATTTTTGAGGCATGCCTTCTCTTAGTCGATTAGGCGGTATGTTGAGTACCGGCTGTCTGTTTTGAGATCAGCCTTGAATGGTACTTGATCCAAAGAGGGGGCCGGTTGCATGTTTGGGAATGCTAACCCACAATTCTTTGGTGCCATGGATCATTTAGGCGGGTAGGACCGCCTGAATTTTGATCACTAGCTAGAACAATTTTCCACCCAAATGGGATATGTTCTCTTCGATGAATTCACCCGAATGGGCGTCACCGGCTGATTTATTAAATTTCCGGCCTGCTTGTGTTGGGCACAAGACAGGGCGCATGGGAAATAGGTAAAGGGGGCCGCTTGTGTTAAGCACAAGACATGGCGCATGTAAGCACTATATGTAGTAAATCTTTCTCATTAACTATACAGAAATATACAAAAACTACAATTTCTAGAAGTAGTACTTTTTGAGATTATCTACATTCCAAGTCCTAGGCAGCTTTCTACCGTCCGGAGTTTCCAGGCGGTATGTGCCGTCTCGTACTTCTTCAAAGATCCGGTAGGGTCCCTCCCAATTTGGAGTTAGTTTGCCTTGCTCATTGGTCCTACCTGTTGCTTCCATCTTGCGAAGCACAAAATCTCCTACTTTCAAGGGCCGCTTGTGAACCCGCTTGTTGTAGGCTCTTGTCATTCTCAGGCGGTAAGTCTCATGACGCAAGGCTGCGTTGCCCCTTCGCTCTGGGAGAGCATCTAGTGCAAGCCGCATGGCTTCCCAGTTGGCCGCCTCATCATATAGCATGATGCGAAGCGTTGGCTCATAATGTTCAATGGGGAGCACCGCCTCAGTGCCGTATGTCATAAGAAAGGGGGTTTCACCGGTTGCCCCTTTTTCAGTGGTCCTGATGGCCCAAAGGACATGAGGTAGCTCTTCTGCCCATAGTCCACCGGCTCTTTCCACCTTCTTTTTTATACCGTCTGAGATCAATTTATTGAAGGCCTCAACTTGACCGTTTGCCTGAGGACGGCCAACGGATGCAAAACAATGGGAGATTCCTTGGTCTCCCAACCAGCTCTTGAGGACAGGCGTTTCGAATTGAGGTCCATTATCAAAGACTATAGACATTGGAACCCCAAACCGGGTGATGACATTTCTCCAAATGAAGGAGATCACGTCTTTTGTTTTTATGCCTTTGACCGCCTCTGCTTCAACCCATTTGGTGAAGTAATCTACTGCCACCAAAATATATCGACGACCGCCTAAGGCAGGCGTATACGGACCCAAGATGTCCATGCCCCATTTTGCGAACGGAACCGGACTATGGATGGCTGTCAAGTCAGTTGCCGGTCGATGTATCAGCCGGACGAACTTTTGGCATTTATCACACCGTTTCACCAAGTCCATGGCGTCTGCCTCAAGAGTTGGCCAAAAGTAACCCTGTCGTCTGGTTCTTCTTGCCAAGGACCTGCCGCCTATGTGTGAAGCACAAAAACCCACGTGCAGATCCTCTAGAACCTCTCTTCCCCTTTCAGGGGTTACACACTTTAGATATGGCTGTAGATAACCCTTTCGGAGAAGTTCTCCATGGTGCATGACGAAGCTCAGAGCACGCTTCTTGAGTGCCATTGCTTCAGAAGGCTCATCCAGTAAAGAACCGTCTGCCAAGTAATCCCGGATAGGGTCCATCCAGGTGGCACTTCCGTCCAGGATACCTATGGGGTCATGATCAAGACTTCGTTTCTCAATGACTTCCCAAAAATCCATCCTAGGTGCATCACAGGAGGCGGATGACGCCAATTTGGAAAGAGCATCCGCTTGATTATTCTCTGACCGAGGCACCTGACTCAGATGAAATTCATCAAGTGACACGGCTTCTTCTCTGACCGCTTGCAGATATTTGATCATAGCCAGATGGGTGGCCTCGTAGTCACCATTGTACTGGCTAACAATCAATTGAGAGTCTGAGCAGGCGGCGATCTTTGTTGCCCCTGCTGCCTTACACATGCGAATACCGGCTAACAGGGCTTTACATTATTAGAGGCTTGGAACCGGAACCGTAGTGCATACTCAAACTTATCCCCTTCTGGAGAATGACATATAACGCCTGCACCACAGCCGTTCACTGTAGAGCTACCGTCTATGAATAACTTCCAAACCTGATCAGGATTTTCCGGTTGCACTGGCCTAGTCATCTCGACAATGAAGTCGGCAAACACCTGACCTTTCACTGCCCGCCTGGGTTCAAAAGTTATCTCAAGGCTCTATATTTCAACAGCCCACTTGATCATTCTGCCGGATGACTCGATGGTGGTCAATGGGCGCTTGAGCGGCTGGTCTGTATATACAATCACTGGGTGAGCCAAAAAGTAAGGTTTCAACCGTTTGACTGCAACGAACAGGGCCAACCCAAATTTTTCGATCATGGGGTACCGAAGCTCAGCATTCTTGAGAACATGGCTGATGAAATACACCGGGAGCTGATTACCGTCTCTTTCAACGAGGAGAACGACACTAAGGGCATGATCAGAGACGGCTAGATACATATAGAGGACCTCCCGGGGCAGGGGGCTCACTAGCCTTGGCAACGAATGCAAATGTTGCTTTAGCTTCTGGAATGCCATTTCCGCCTCTTCACCCCACTCAAATCTGGACCTCATCCGGATGGCCTGGAAGAAATAGAGGCACTTGTCACCTGACCGGCTGAGAAACTTCTCAATGCCGCCAGGCAACCGGTCAATTTCTGGGCTTCCTTTACAGTGCGGGGAGAACGCATGTTAATGACCGCCTGTACTTTTTCCGGATTATCCTCTATGCCCCTTTGATCGATCAAAAATCCGAGAAACTTCCCAGACTCAACACCAAACACACATTTCTTTGGGTTAAGCATGACCCGGTGGCCCCTGAGTGTGGTGAATGTTTCTCGGAGGTCCAGTAGGTGATCCGCCTGTAGCTTGGATTTGACTATCATGTCATCAATGTACGCCTCTACATTCTTGCCAATCTGATTAATGAAGACGGTGTTTATCATGCGCTGGAATGTAGCCGGTGCATTTTTTGACCCAAACGGCATCACCTTGTAACAAAATAACCCCTGATCAGTGACGAAGGCCGTCTTCTCTTGATCTTTTTTCCAAAGGGGTATTTGGTGGAAACCTGAGTAGGCATTCATGAAACTCATCAGAACATGACCGGCTGTAGAGTCGACCAGGTTGTCGATCTTTGGAAGCGGGTAACTGTCCTTTGGGCATGCTCTGTTCAGATCTGTGTAGTCTACACACATCCGCCAGGTACCATTTGGCTTTCTTACGAGGATAACGTTTTCTACCCAATCTGGGTAGTAGCATTGCCGGATGAACCCAGCATCTAACAATTTTTTGACCTCAGCTGCTGCCGCCTGAGATCTCTCTTCACCGTGATCCCTCTTTTTCTGCCTGACCGACTTCTTTTTAGGATCTACGGCAAGCTTGTGGACAGCTAGATCCGGGCTGACGCCTGACATCTCTTCCACTTCAAAGGCAAAGATGTCTTTGAACTCTCTTAGAAGTTGGAGCAAGTCTGCTCCCAACCGTTCATAAGAAACCGTCCCAACCTTGACAGCTCTGTCAGGACGGCTGTCGTCGAGGACGACATCAATGCAGTCACCAGCCGGCTGAGGTCGTTGATCATCTGACCTTTCCCCGGCTAGTGATTGCTATTTTTCTTGTTTGACGGGATCCGTCTGGCCCGCCTTTATTTTCTTACCGGCTGCCCTTGGAGCCGGGACTGCTGTATCGCAGTTATCAAGGTCTATGGGGTTACCGTCTCCGGCTGCCCCATAGTAGGTCTGACGCCAGAGAGATAGCACTCCCTAGCCGTCCTCTGGTCCCCTTTAAGGGAACCGACTGTACCATCGTCCTTTTCAAATTTTACAAGCATGAGAGAAGGAACGATGACAGCTTTGGACTTATTGAGGGTCGGGCCAAAAATCATGTTGTAGGCGGCAAGCTCTTCTACAACCAGGAATTTAATCACCATGTGGCGTCCTTCCCCCTTTTCACCCAGCCGGATGGGAAGATCTATGCTCCCTACCGGATGCACTACACCTCCCCCAAAACCAACAAGCGGGTGGGGCGCCTAGTGCATGCTACTGGATTTGTACTTGAGCTTGGTCAAGCACTGATAACTGATTAGGTCAGAAGAGCTCCCAGTATCTATTAAGATCCGGTCGACTCTCTGATTGGAAACCTTGCATTCGATGACTATGGGGTCATCGTGAGGCCGTCTGACCTTGCCCCGGTCCTTTTTAGAAATAAGGACCTCAGGAAAGATGTCTTTCGACGCCTGGGTCTCCTCAACTGAGTTAACCAGCTTCCTGATGTTATCTTTGGTGCCCCGGATAGTGGGACCCCCACCGGCAAAGCCGCCTGCGATTGTGAAGATTGTCTCTTCATCCGTTTCTGAATTGGCAAGAACAGCTTTTGCCGCCTGCCCTTTCTTGGCCTGGGTGTTGCCCTTGGCTTTGGGAAGATAAGACTTTAGAGCCCCTTCATCAGCCAGACGGTCTAATAGCCGCCTGAGGCTATAGCAACCATTAGTGTCATGGCCAACATCCTCATGATACTGGCAGTATTTGCTTTTGTCCCGGCTGCCTACGGGGCTTTTCATAACAGCCGGCTTGTCGAGAGACATTCGGTCCTTGATCTCCATGAGGATGGAGGAGCAGTCCTTTGTGAACTCGTACTTGGGGACATACGGTTCAGATTTTCGTCTGAGCTTCTGAGCCGGCTGACCAGATCGGTCAGCCGCCCAGACCTCTTTTCTCTTCTTTTCTTCCTTTTTAGCCGGCTGTTGTTGTTGTTGCCGGATGTCTCTTTTGTCAGATTTTTTGAAATCCGACGGCTGCTTTACAACACAAAGCTCCGTCGCCTATATGTAGGCTTCAGCTTCCATTAACGCCTCTTGGAGGGTGGCTACCCTCTTCCGGACGAGGTCAAACTTGAAGGTTGACCCATCCTTCAGACCCTTAAAGAAGTCTGTGTAAGCAACTTCGTCAGACAGCCCTTGAATCTGAATTCTCATCAGATTGAACCGCCTGACATACGACCGGAGTCCTTCTCTGTCACCCTGCTGTATTGCCCCCAGATCAAGGCTTGTCTTTTTAGCCGGGATGTTCAATGAGAAGTTTGACGTAAATAAGTACGCTAAGGTCTTGAAGCTGTTGATGCAGCCGGCTGGTAAGTTACCAAACCACCGTTGGGCAATGCCCTTCAGGGTAGCCGGGAAGCATCGACACCAGACGGCATCATCCAACTCCTGTAGGTACATGAGGTTGGAATAAGCCATTAAATGATCTTCTGGGTTGGAGGTACCATCATAGGCCCCTACCAACACGTTTTTGATCTTGGGCGGCTGTGCCGCCTGGGTTATCTCAGGGGAGAAGGCCGAGGGCTGTTCTCCAAAATTCAGCAGGCGCTGCTGCCAGTCCATGAGCTGGAACGGCTGCTGCATATTTCTGCCAAACGGACCCGTTTGGGTAAAAGGGGATCCACCCAGCCTATTCGGCGAACCGAACAGACCAGGTTGGATCACTTTGGGTCCAGACCGGGCGGATGGTTCGCCCGTCTGACTCCCTAGACTTGTTCCCGTACGCCTGTTAGAGGTGTCACGAAAACTGTCTGGAAAGGTCGACGTTGAAGCCGACGCAGTCGCCAGACTTCTCTTTTCTTGGAGAAACGTCCGGGCGTCTGAGAATATCTTTTTTGAACCATCCGGCTGCAAGTGCCGGATGGGTTTTCTGAGCTCCGCTTGTGGGAAGCAGAGCCGGTTTTGATTGAACTTGAGGCCCTCCCCTTCCTTCGGCTTTGGATGAGGGGTAGGGACCCGGTCTTTAATAGCCTTCTTGCTAGAAGAAGGCTTCTTGGCCGGCTGACTCTTCTTGGGAGTAGCTGACCGAATGAGGTTCTAGATCTCGCCCTTGAAACTATTCGTGAAGGTCATGAGTTCGTTCCTAGTAACGAGAGCAGAATCCTCTGCCGCCTGGGCAGCCCCAACCGTGTTGCCGGCTGGGTTGCTTGGAGCAACTTGGGTATTATCCCGCTCCTTCTTATCCCTGGAACGGGTGTGCTTTGTTCTGAAGGACCCGTCTGGGGCCACATAAGTGTCAATTCCGTAATCATCACCGCTTTCATGGTCCGTCTGGACCTCAGGCTCGGCTGACGGCCGCCTGTCCTGATCCGGGGGTACAGGGTTAGAAGCCATCTCAGAAGTACTCTCCCCACAGACGGCGCCAGATGTTTCGGGGTTTTTTGATGTGTCTTTCGGGAGAGTTACAATTCCAAGAATGCCCTTCGACCGCCTGTACCTGCAAAACCACGAAGACTCCGGTTGGGTGGGGCTCCGCCTCTGACGATCAAGTCAGTGATGTACAGGAGGAAGAAAGTGCGTAAAAGAGTAATTACCTCTCGCGTAATGGGAGAATTCCGCAATTAAGATTGCTTGGTTTTTGGTGTAAGTGTACTTATGGTTGTATTGAATGCCAAGTGAATATTTTTTTAATACCCCATTAATGAGGATTCCCCCACTATTTATAGTGGGGAGCATTGGTTCCCCATTTAGGGTTCCTAGGACACGTGTCAGCAGGGGATTGGAGCCCTGCTGACCAATGGCAAGGTGCCACGTGTCGCTCAGCCATTGGGCCACGTGGCTGGGGTAATTTTACCCCAAACAAAAGCCAATCTCCAATATGCTTGATTCCCATTGCCTCAACGTGCTTGTTGTGCTTCACTTGAGACAAAGGTTTAGTCAAAGGATCGGCTACATTGTCGTCCGTTCTAATCTTACAAATTCTGATTTCACCCTCGGATTTCCATTCCCTTATCATGTGAAATCGCCGCTTGACATGTTTGACCTTCTGGTGTTCCCTTGGCACCCTAGCCTGATCAATAGCTCCATTGTTATCACAATAGAGGTCTATTGGACCCTTAATTGAGGGTACATCACCAAGTTCACCAATGAACTTACGAATCCAAACTGCCTCCTTAGCTGCTTCTAAAGATGCCAAGTATTCGGCTTCAGTTGCAGAATCTGTAGTGGTGCTCTGCTTAGCACTCTTCCAATTAAACACTCCTCCATTAAGGCAAAATATGTACCCCGACTGCGACTTGGAGTCGACTCTGTCAGTCTGGAAGCTCGCGTTAGTATAACCTTCAACAACCAAGTCGTTACAGCCACCATAGACCAGGAATTTATCCTTGTTCCTTTTTAGGTACTTTAGGATATTCTTGGCTGCAGTCCAATGCGCCTCTCCTGGGTCTGATTGGTATCGGCTCGTAGCACTCAAGGCATACGATACATCCGGCCTAGTACGTATCATGGCATACATGATCGATCAATAAGTGAAGCATATGGAATCTGATTCATTCTCTCTTGCTCATCAGGTGTCTGTGGACACTGTTTCTTGCTGAGAGTTATGCCATGGGACATGGGTAGGTGCCCTGTCTTGGCCCCTTCCATGTTAAATCGTGCCATACCTTATCTATATAAGTACTTTGGCTCAATCCAATCATCCTCTTAGATCTATCCCTATAGATCTTGATGCCCAATATGTACTGTGCCTCTCCTAAGTCCTTCATTGAAAATCACTTTCCCAGCCAGCCCTTTACGGACTCTAACAGTTTAGTGTTGTTTCCAATGAGTAATATGTCATCGACATATAAGACCAGGAATGCGATGTCACTCCCACTGAACTTCTTGTAGACACAAGACTCATCTCGATTCTTGATAAAACCAAACTTGCTAATGGCTTCATCGAATCACAGATTCCAACTTCTGCTGGCCTGCTTTAGTCCATAAATGGACTTCTTAAGCTTGCATACCTTTCCGGCATTGCTTTGATCAACAAAACTTTCCGGCTATTTCATATACACAGTTTCTTCCAAAATCCCATTAAGGAAGGCAGTTTTGACATCCATTTGCCATATTTCATAATCGTAATATGCAGCAATCGCTTGGATGATCTGAACGGACTTAAGCATTGCAACTGGTGAAAAGGTTTCATCATAATCAACTGCGTGAATTTGCCAATAACCTTTTGCCACCAGTCTAGCTTTGTATATAGATACATTTCCATCTTTGTCTGTTTTCAATTTGAAAATCCATTTGCAACCGATAGGTGTGTAACCTTCGGGCAAATTAACCAAGTCCTAGACTTGATTTTCAGACATGGAGTCCATCTCGGATTTCATGGCCTCTTGCCATTTAGCAGAGTCGGGGCTCGTCATAACTTGTTTGTATGTCGCTGGCTCATCTCCATCCATAACTAGGATGTCTTGATCTTCGGTTAAGACAATACCAAGGTATCTGTCTGGTTGAGATCTTGGCCGTTGCGACCTACGCAGGGTAATAGGTTGAGCATTTGCATTGTCGGTTTGACTCTGACCAATGTCAACAACTGCTTCTAAAGCACTTTGATTGTCAGTTTTGTTATGTTGACTTTATTGCTCTACCTCTCGAACTTTGTCGAGTTCGATTTTCCTCCCACTTGTCAATTTGGAAATGTGTTCCTTCTCCAAAAAGACACCATCTCGAGCAACAAACACTTTTTTCTCGGATTTATTGTAGAAGTAATACCCCTTGGTTTCTTTTGGGTAGCCCACAAAGAAACACTTGTCTGATTTTGGGTGAAGTTTGTCAGAAATTAATCTCTTGAGATATGCTTCGCAACCCCAAATCTTAAGAAAATACAACCTCGGAGGTTTCTTCGTCCATAATTCATATGGAGTCTTTTCGACAGCTTTTGACAGAGCACGGTTCAGTGTTAGTGCCGTAATTAGAAGTGCGTGTCCCTAGAAAGAGATAGGAAGTTCACTAAGACCCATCATTGATCGAACCATGTCTAACAAGGTTTTATTCCTCCGTTCGGATACTCCGTTCCATTGTGGAGTTCCGGGAGGTGTCAACTCTGAAAGAATACCATTTTCTTTCAAGAGATCGTCGAATCATGGCTTAAATACTCGCCACCTCGATTCGATCGAAGTGCTTTTATTTTCTTGCCAAGTTGATTTTCAACTTCACTCTGAAATTCTTTGAATTTCTCAAAAGATTCAGATTTGTTCAACATAAGGTAGACATAACCATATCTACTATAGTCGTCGGTGAAGGTAATGAAATATCAATAACCTTGCCTTGCGGGTGTACTCATTGGTCCACATAAATCCGTATGTATTAGACCTAATAAGTCACTTTCCCTTTCTCCCAACTTGGAGAATGACTGCTTTATCATCTTGCCTAATAGACATCCTTCGCAATTTTCAAACGACTCCAAGTCGAATGAGTCAAGAACACCTTCTTGTAGAAGTTTCTTGATGCGTTTGACGTTAATATGGCCAAGACGACAATGCCACAAGTAGGTTTGATTCGACTCGATGGTCTTAGCCCTTTTGGCGGTGTCATAAATTTGTCTAAACATATGCAATTCTATAGAACACATAAACAAGACATTTTAACAAACCAACCATTGATTAAGTATTGTGATCAAAATAACTTGGTGTCCAACACCATACATCAAAAGTATGTTCAAAAGCATAAGAAACAATCATTGTTTAAATACATGTCATAGACAAAATAAATGTGCCTACAAGCACGATCAAAAGACCATCTTTTTTGTCCTCTTGTCGATGCACATGGTATCCAATACCCTCTCACTTGGTTCCTAAAAAGGAAACATAAAGTGAGTTACACATGGTATCCAATACCTATGAATAGCTTTAAACACAAGTGTTAATGAAGATACCTGAGGCAGATGCCACATTCCTCTCCTCCTCCTTTCGGAAGAGCTTGCATTCCCTCTTGTAGTGGCCTTTCCCACCACAATAGAAGCACTGCATCCTTGCCTTGTTTTTGAACTCCCTCTTCCTTGCTCTCAAGGGCCTCTCGGTCACTCCATAGGCGGTGGCTCGGCTAAGTGGTTGCACCACCTCTTTTAAAGAGTGTGTCTCCTTTCCCGCAGCTATATGCACTCTAAGTGCATCATAGCCCGAGTGGAGTGAAGCAAGCAAGATATGCCCCGCCATCTCATCCTCCAATGGGATTCCGAGAAGCTACATGTGTTTGAAGAGCCTAGTCATTTCAAGCACATGAGGTCGGAGGGGCATGTCGGGTCTCAATTTGGTATTGTAGATCCTTGACCAAAGCCGGCGCCTTTCCTTAGCAAGACAACCCACATCCGGTGGATTTATCTTCATGTTTGAGAGTGACCTAGTCAAATCAAACACGATTCCATCATAGTTGCCATTGTCACTCTTGGTGATTCTTACATTGACAACATCCTCTAATGATTTGAGGAAAATATCCGAAAAATAGAAGGAGAGCTTTTCCTTCCAATCTTCCGGGATGGAATTAGCCATTAGATGTGTGACTTTCTTGCAATCGGAAGACCATTTATCATGAGCCTCATCGCTCATGATTCCCTTAGAGAAGAAGCTTGGAATGGGAATATCAAGAGTGTACTCCAAGGAACAATTCTGAAGAGTTTTCCTGAGTTCCTCCTCCCATTCCTTGAAGTTGACCAAGTTAAGGCTAATAGCCAACTTGTAGGGGAGTTCCGGGCATATAGAGTTGTTGTTTGAGTTACTTGCAGACATGTTTCTAAAATTGAAAGAATTTGAAATGAAAAACCATTCATAAACCAATAAGTTTGAAATTGAAAGCGTTCATGCAAATTTTCAATCTTATTGAGCATTTTATCCACCCATTAACATTAGTCCCTTTTAGGCAAGAATAAAATGATTCTAAGATCCCAAAAATCAAAAAGTGATTAAGCATGCTTTGGCTTGTCTTAACACTTAATATTTTAGGGTAAGCAATCCAATTGCTAATATATAGCTCCAAGCTACTCTTGGTTCGATAAAACGTCGCATATAATGCTTCCTTGACATTTTATCTCCATTGCCACGACATCTAAGGACTCCTTACCGATATCGTTGAGCTTAACCAAGACAACTTGTATACGTAGTATACCTTACGTTCCTAGGGAAGTAGTGATGCCTTGCTTTGGCGTAGCCCATTGACGGGCGTTAGAACGGTCGCACATTCCACACTCAATCAAATAAATTTATAAATCCTAAAACTAACCCCTAAACAAGTCTAGTGGTAAGTTCGGAGTCGAACCACAAGGAACGGTAATGCTAGATTGTTCTTAATCTAATGCCTAAGCTATGCCGAAGTCGATTTACGGATAAAGGACACTACAACTACACTAAAACACATATAAAGAACAAGGTATGATAAAGTCTACTAGGGGAAAAGATCCACTTTGAACAATTAACAAGTTAACGGGAATCGATTTGATAATCAATCATGCAAAGAAAGAATTAAAATGGGAATTAATTACCATCAAGAGCAATCTCTCAAATTCATATCCTAGATCCCTCATTGACTAGGTGCATAGAAGAAATTTACCCAAAATGCAATCAAATATATAAATTCTAATTCACAATCCCTTGTCAAACTAGAACTAACATGCAATTAAGTTTGCTATCTTGGGAGATCAATCCAATCTAAAACAAACAACATGCCATCATCAATTCAATCAATTTAATCACACAATTATCATCAAATTTATCTCAAATAACTCAATTAACCATAACAAAGCTTCACTCAACACCTAGTAGAAGGAAATCTACTCAAACATGATTAACAAAGCAATTAATAAAGCATAAAGAGAGAAGAGAGTAAGAAATGCTCATTGATATAAATGGAGATCTTCAAATCATCAAATTCCTCCTTTGATTATCCAAAATCCATGAAAACCATTGTGCTCCTCACTTCCTCTCTCCAAAATTTGAGAGTTTCTCTCTCTAAAAACCTAAAACTAACCTAAAAATCTCTTCTAAACTAAAAAAATCTGTTTTTTTTTTTTAATGAGCAAAAAAAAACTATTTATACCCCTTACAAAATTGCTTAGGAAGCTCCGCAAAAAGTCAGCTGAAACGGGAAAAGGTCCGACCGAACTCTGGGTAGGTTCGGTCGGACTTAGGGTAGGTTCGGCCGAACTCAGGGTAGGTTCGGTCGAACCTCCCTGATCCTTGTTTGGTCGAACTTTCCTGGTTCGACCCCTCCTGTAAACATGCTGAAAACTTGGTTGAAACTGCCTTGGAGGTTCGGTCGAACTTTTCAAAAGTTTGACCACACCTTGGTTCGACCGAACCTCTTAGAGGTTCGGCCACACCTCCTCTTGAACTTCCTCTTCTTGCTTCCTCTTCTTCCCTTTTGCTCCCCTTGTCTTTGTCCATGCCTCCATACTTGGCCAAGGGGCCTCCTACCGTGCTTAGGACCGTCGTGGAACCTGCAAAAGATAGCAAAGATCACGAGAGCATGGGGATGATAAAATTATGCATAAAGATTATCAAAACAAGCGCAAATAAGCATACTTTTCATCCATAAAAGAAAAGGAATCCATAAGAGGAGAAAAGAGGTAGAAAACCTAAGAAAAACAGGAGAAAAGAGACCAATACACTACCCCTAAGGGTAACATAAATGTCACTCATCAAACACCGCCAAGCTTAACTTTTGCTCATCCTCGAGCAAAACAAAACAAACACAACGGAAAACGATGTAAAATTTTATTTTTTTTTTAAAAAAAAACAATAAAATAAAATAAAACTAGAAGAGAAAGAATATACACTAACTCACTTTCGTAGGAATCACGAATGCATTTAGCGCATGCATCAAGCACTTTAAACCCCATAGATCGCTCTAGAGGACGAGTAAGCTCTCGTAAGGGTGTCCTAAGAGTTTAACCCATAACTCTTGACAAAAATCAAGGCAGGCAATAAATAAATAAAATAAAATAAATCGAAGTAAGAGAAAAGTTACAAGCGTTCTAGAGTGGACTTTTATGATGGAACAAACACTAATGAATGTCAATCTTTCTAAATTAATAAAGGTATGCACGTTCTAAGATGTCCAAGGTTGATTGAAACATAACATATGCTAAGCATAGAGAACTAAAGGAAACACATTCCACCTTTTGTTTCAACCAATCAAACCACGTTCTCTCTACTAGATTCAAATCCACTTTCAAGTTAGCTTCTCATGATTCCACGAAGAAACCGGAAAATAAATAAGAAATTAAAAACATTGAGAAGGTTACCCGACATCTTGGCTATGCAAACTCGCTCTATAGACTTGATTCCTATTTCCCGCCATCATTGAATGACTTAACCCTCTAGGATCAAAAGGACTTTCAAGGTATTAACATATAAGCTAGGAGAGTAAAGGTGTGGAGAACTCTTGAAATTGGTGGTAAACCTATGTGAAGCACGGGTGGAACTTCTTCCACAAGATCCAAACGATTCCAAAACAAAAGTGCCAAGTATGCTTATTAAATAACTTTCCCCCAAGCTTATTTAACACAAAATAAAAAAAACAGGGAGAACAACAATAACAAAACCCTTTTTTTTTTGTGTGCTTTACATTCTTCTTTACTTTTTTTTTTTTAATAATTCCTTTTTCCAAGCTTTTTTTTTTTTTTTTTTAAATGTCCTTGCCTCTTTTAACTTTGGACAGCTTTTTCTCAAAATGTATTTGGTTTTATGCAAAAAATTGTATACAACACATACTTGCTTTGCAAATGAACTTATAATTCTAAACTTGCACCATAAACAATAAAACAAGCTCCAAAACAAAATTGCTTCACAAACTAAAGGTAGGATTTAAAGTGAAACTAAGGCTGGAAGGCTTGTATTAAGGTTAGAGAAAAGAATGTATATGGCTCAAATGGGCTAGTAATAGGGGCAATTGCAAACCAAATCCAAAATTGAAAATTAATCCTATAAAAAGAGAAATGTCTTTGTCATCCCCTAAAGTGGCTCAGTCGCGATCATGGGAGCTAAAAGTCAAGTTCTAGATACGAGAATGCAATAGCCAAGGATCCAAATATGCCGCTCAACAAAGTATGATGAAGGCTTGAACAATTTACCTCACTAGGGATAGCAATAACTAACTCTTGATTTCATATCCACCATAGAGAGCAACTCCATCTTACCACAAGCAAGTGAACTAGAGCTTCATGGTCCCAAAGTTCTTAGCCAACTACCTTAGCATACCATATCCTAGAGTCAACCTAACACATTCTCAAACCGTGCACACCTTTATAATTTAGGAATAAAGACATTCAAGAATACAAGTCCAAGCGTATTATGTCAAAAGTAAGAACAAAACAAAACACATTGCAAATTTTCCTTGATAGAAACAAAATCTTTTTGGAATTTTCAAAATAAAGAAAATGGAAATGCATATACAAATGTGCATGGCATATATGAATCAAAATTCCACCAAACATGATAGAATACCCTCCCCCAAGCTTGAATGAGGCAACATGCTCAAACTTTAAACCAAAGAATCCATGGGAGGAGAAAAGAAAGAAAGTCATCCAACCAACCAACATATGTCTAACAAGTCACAAATCATTAGAGGAAGAGCAAGGAAGGATATTACCGGATATTAGGTGGGTATAGTACCCGCAAATGACCCAATTAAACCTTCTTGAAGCCGACTACCTCTAAAATTGAATCTTGTTTTCCATGTGCTAGCAAAAGTGGAGTCAAACTTCCTTGATTCTTGATCCAAATCAATGCACCAAAGTATATCAAGTTATGTACCTAGAAAAAGGCACACAAACATTTCCATGAGAGAAAATCTATTCTAAAAAGAAAAGAAAATGAAAGCAATAAAACACGGGTTACTTTCCGAGAAAGGCTTGCTTAAGGTCCAAGCTTGACCGCTCTAGTAAATAATATTGCAACGATCGCAAGAGCTTGTCAAATGCACTACTACACATCTCATAAGATAACAAGTAAGCAAATGATATAAGAAGGGCATGCACCAAGATTAGTGCACGCAAAAGAAGGTGAAGAGGGAGTTTCCAAGAAGAACAAGAATCAAAAGAAAATTCAAGAAAATAAGAAGAAGAATAGAAAGGCAAACTCTCTTCACAAAAATCTTTTTGGGTGGCAAAATCACCCTTTTCCTCAATTGAAGACGAATGAGGGACATAAAAATCTTCATAGGCAAGGGGGTCCCCAATAGGCTCATTAAAAAAGGAAGGAAGGGATATAGGAGTGTAGGGGATATGGTTGAAATTCCTTGAAAAAGGGACATGAGAGAAGGGGATAGGAGCAATGGTCTTACAAATGGTCTCTTCTTCACCACCATTCCTCAAATCACCAATTTGAGCATGAAAATCAATCATAGAATCCTCAAAAGAAGAACACTCATGATCATGATCTCCCTCAAACATCCAACTTCCAAGAGGAACTACATAATCCCCTTCACTACAATCATGAACAACAACTCCCTTAACTTCCTTAAAGCCTAAAATCTCAAAGCCATGCATGAATGGATGCAAATTCATTTCAAAATGGTCTCTCTCCCATGAAGCATTCTTAATGAACTCACTCAAAAGGCTATGGGTTTTCATTTGACACTCAATAAACACATTAGACATAACCTTAAATGAATCCAAATTCTCATGGATAAAAGGATCACAATCATGCACTTGAGACTCATCAAGATGGGAAAAAGGGTTAGAATTTTCAAAATCAACACTCTCTTCATTCTCAACTCCTTCACCATCACTCATATGCTCACCAATGGGATCCTCACACTCTCTTGGTTGCTCAAAATCATCATCATCATCCTCAACACACACATTAAATTGGGATTTTTCACAAACAAGCATCAAGGGTGACAATTGGCTTTCTAACTCTTCTTTTCTTCTCCTTCCCTCCTCAAGACGCTCCTCATTCTTTTTCATTATCTCTAATTGACCTCTCATAGAATTAAGAATCATTTCCTTACTAGGCCCAAGCTCATTATCAAGCTCAATGCACCTAATTTGAGATTCAAAAGTAGCAATAAGGGATTCAAAAGGTGTTGAAGGTTGAGGCTCAACAAGAGAAGAAGAAGTACAACCAAGATTGGAAAAATCAACATTAAGATCATGAGCATATACATCACATTGGGGAGTGGAGGCACAATCAAACACATGAGATTCATCATTAAGGGAACGAAGCACATCACAAGAAGGCATGGTAAATAATGAAGAATATTGAAACACACCATTAGCATCAACTTGAGCATGTACCTCATCATCATGAACAAAAGAGGAAATAGAGTTGAAATCATGTGTTTTAGGTTCACTTAATGGATCATGTAACAAATCATGGGAATTCATGCTAATATTAGAAGT
Source organism: Chenopodium quinoa (assembly GCF_001683475.1). Lineage (NCBI taxonomy): Eukaryota > Viridiplantae > Streptophyta > Magnoliopsida > Caryophyllales > Amaranthaceae > Chenopodium > Chenopodium quinoa. The sequence goes on from NW_018743783.1 coordinate 2,095,594, forward strand.
ATCAACACATTGCATATCAATAATAGAATCATGATTACCCTTATTATAGACATCCCAAGCAAACCAAACATAAAAATCCCAAGCATCATCAATTGATAATACTCTAAATTCACCATTATGCATGCATTCAACTTCATCCCTAGTTTTCTCATTCAAACCAAAATAACAAATCTCACAAGCCTCCCAAAGACTACAACAATCAAAATCCAAATATCCCACAAGTCTATTGAAATATTCACAAAAAGGCTCATTGTCATATTGAGGAAACGAGTTACTTGCAATTTTTTTTTACAAAAACAAGCAAAAATTAAAAAAAAATAAAATAAAAAGAAAAGTATACACAAAGACCTAGACTCAAGCAATCAAAAACAATCAAGCATTGACACCGTTCCCCGGCAACGGCGCCATTTTGACGGGCGTTAGAACGGTCGCACATTCCACACTCAATCAAATAAATTTATAAATCCTAAAAATAACCCCTAAACAAGTCTAGTGGTAAGTTCGGAGTCGAACCACAAGGAACGGTAATCCTAGATTGTTCTTAATCTAATGCCTAAGCTATGCCGAAGTCGATTTACGGATAAAGGACACTACAACTACACTAAAACACATATAAAGAACAAGGTATGATAAAGTCTACTAGGGGAAAAGATCCACTTTGAACAATTAACAAGTTAACGGGAATCGATTTGATAATCAATCATGCAAAGAAAGAATTAAAATGGGAATTAATTACCATCAAGAGCAATCTCTCAAATTCCTAGCCTAGATCCCTCATTGACTAGGTGCATAGAAGAAATTTACCCAAAATGCAATCAAATATATAAATTCTAATTCACAATCCCTTGTCAAACTAGAACTAACATGCAATTAAGTTTGCTATCTTGGGAGATCAATCCAATCTTAAACAAACAACATGCCATCATCAATTCAATCAATTTAATCACACAATTATCATCAAATTTATCTCAAATAACTCAATTAACCATAACAAAGCTTCACTCAACACCTAGTAGAAGGAAATCTACTCAAACATGATTAACAAAGCAATTAATAAAGCATAAAGAGAGAAGAGAGTAAGAAATGCTCATTGATATAAAATAGAGATCTTCAAATCATCAAATTCCTCCTTTGATTATCCAAAATCCATGAAAACCATTGTGCTCCTCACTTTCTCTCTCCAAAATTTGAGAGTTTCTCTCTCTAAAAACCTAAAACTAACCTAAAAATCTCTTCTAAACTGAAAAAAATCTGTTTTTTTTTTAATGAGCAAAAAAAAAACTATTTATACCCCTTACAAAATTGCTTAGGAAGCTCCGCAAAAAGTCAGCTGAAACGGGAAAAGGTCCGACCGAACTCTGGGTAGGTTCGGTCGGACTCAGGGTAGGTTCGGCCGAACTCAGGGTAGGTTCGGTCGAACCTCCCTGATCCTTGTTTGGTCGAACTTTCCTGGTTCGACCCCTCCTGTAAACATGCTGAAAACTTGGTTGAAACTGCCTTGGAGGTTCGGTCGAACTTTTCAAAAGTTTGACCACACCTTGGTTCGACCGAACCTCTTAGAGGTTCGGCCACACCTCCTCTTGAACTTCCTCTTCTTGCTTCCTCTTCTTCCCTTTTGCTCCTCTTGTCTTTGTCCATGCCTCCATACTTGGCCAAGGGGCCTCCTACCGTGCTTAGGACCGTCATGGAACCTGCAAAAGATAGCAAAGATCACGAGAGCATGGGGATGATAAAATTATGCATAAAGATTATCAAAACAAGCGCAAATAAGCATACTTTTCATCCATAAAAGAAAAGGAATCCATAAGAGGAGAAAAGAGGTAGAAAACCTAAGAAAAACATGAGAAAAGAGACCAATACACTACCCCTAAGGGTAACATAAATGTCACTCATCACCCATCACATACGCGCATTAGTTTGGTAAGTGTTGTTCTTGGAATGGCATATTTTAGCTCAATATTTTAGGGACCTAGGGTTTCTATGTTGGTTGATTTAAGTGAACTCAATTAATCATCGCAACATTTGAAATCCTAAACATGCACCTAACATATCATTCACATATATAAGAACAATTATATATAGAAAACATGAAATAAGATGCATTTGGCAACTAGCATGACCCCTTGAAATCTTCAAATCTTCAAGAGTCTTCATCTTGGCTCGTCTTCATAGAAACGTCGTCTTGAGACATCTTCGCCAAAATAAAATTACTAGCTACTACGACTAGGATTAATCTAAATATTAAAGTACAAAAATACGCAACGGTACGCAGACCGTACTTAGATTTACAAAAAATACATAACGGATCGCAGTCCGTATTTACTATCTTAATCGGGCCCCACTAGTTGCCATTTTCACGAAACCTGTGAAACAATATATCTTCCATCATCCATTCACTATATGTGAATGGCCCATGCATTTTACAACGAAAATCAAGTAACAATGCATAACGCGCGCGAACTAGTAACTAACTTAGGTGGTTAATCCAATTAACGAGCCTAATTAAAACTAGTCAAAGTTGTTTAAAATTTTATGTGATTAAGATGCAATTAGTTCATGCAATTAACGAATTGAAGCTCCCACTAAATTCCGCATCTACCTTAATTAATCCAATTAATTAAGCCGGTTAAACCCAAATTTTGTCAAAATTAAAATTTTGCAAAAGCTGGAAAAACCAAGGCCTAGCCTCATAAAATAATTAAATTAATTAAAACGACAAAATTTTACAAAACACATAGCCCACGCATCGAAAAAATCAGCCTACTCTAAACCGAGTTCCTAGCATCCTAGCCATGGGGCTAGGCTTGCTAGGCACCAAAGCTACGGTTGGGGGTTGCTTGGGCGCAGGCAGCATGCCTGGCAAGGCATTGCTGCGCCTGCTAGCACCAGCATGCTGCGCATGCTAGCATGCGTGCTGGCAGGTGTGGCTGGGCCTGCTTGGGGCTTGCTGCCTTGCTGCCCAGCAGCATTGCGAGCATCCTAGCAGCCACGCACCACAAGACACAAGCATGTCCCTTGTGCACTCCTAGCCCTGCCACACAGACGCAACGCTTCGAGGTGGGAGCACCACCATGCGCACCAAGACAGCCACATGTGGGTTGCGTGAGCAGCCCGACTAGCCTTGGTGCCGTTTGGGTGATTTTACCTCGATTTGCGTGCTATTATTTCGGGATTTTAATCCCGATATACGTGTGACATAAAATTAATTCTAAATTTATTTTAGAATCAATTTAGAGCAAAATGAAAAATTAAAATAAGTCCAACTTAATTAAATTCAATTTAAATAGTGCACAAGCGTAAATTATTCAAGAACCATTCGTTAAATCAATTTAGGTCTATCTTGATGCTTCAAAATTGAAGGGCTACTCTCATAATTAATTTAATCAAATGTAAATTAATAATGAGATTTGACAAAAATAAAGTGGTTGGAAAATTAAACCCTTTCATGCAATGAAAGATTTCCCAACAATAACTTGTGTAAAATTGAAAAATTACATCTTCTAATATGAAGATTAATCAAAATTCTATCACAAGTTTTGAACTTTAAGGACTTTAATCAACACAAAAATGATTAAATCCAAAATTAGTTCAACATGGAATTTAGCAGTCAAAGTTCCAACCAAATAAACAATCAAAGATTGGATCTTTGAAATTTTAGGGGCTTCAAAGTTACAAGTTCACCATAAACATTCACACTTAAAGCAATTTATTTGCAACAATGTGAAAAATTCAAGTTTATGTGAAAAATGAACACACCAAATTAAGCACCAATTATGACTTCATAAACATGCTTAATGAGGTTTATAATTGCAGTAGATTAGGGATGCAACCATACATTTAATCTACCTTCAACATGCAATAATTAATCAAGGTTAAAAGATTTAAAAATTTTAGTCAAAAATGAAAAAACCCTCAAAAAATATATTTCTGGGTGGATTTTGACTTCTAGACAATCTTAAAAGGGTCAGAAACAATTTAGAACATCGATTCCACCCAAAAATCACTATTTTTGAGTCGAAATCTGGGTTCGTCAGCCAAAATAAGAAAAAAATACGAGATTAAAATTAATTAAAACGACCTTCTAATCTAATAAGAAAGCACAACCGGAAATTTAAATCCATTTTAAATCACCTTAATTAATTATTAGTCACAATAATTAAAGCGAGCGCGGCCCTGATACCGCTCTGAGTCCGACTCTACGCGGAAGAGAAACCCGCCCACTAATTAAGGCAACTAAGCATGTAATCACAAATTGAACAACAATCAAGAGAGAGAAGGAAAAGACATTCTTACCCTTGGCCTTGCTTCGCTCAAACCCGAGCTCTTACTTCAAAACTCGAACCCCGTAAATGCGAAGGACTCTGACGGCTCGTACCCACGAACCCGACCCGAACGGTCCAAGTCCCAAAGGTTAGTTGGGACTTGACCAATAAAAATTAGAGTTTTACGAACTTAAGGTTTTCTCACTTTTCTAAGGAGATGCCTTTTTAGATCCACTCAAGTGTTCTTCCCAAATCCCAAAACCTTGGTATTTATAGGGAAATGAACCTTGATTTCCCATTCACCATCAACGTGGGAGATTTGCAATTTTCCCATTTTATTTTAATCAAAATAAAAATAAAATTGCAATTCAATCAATAAGTTACAAGTGGCACAAGGAGGATGAGAGATTAGGTCAGGACCATTTCCAAGGGGTGGGGGACCATAGCCTTACTCCCCAAGGCAAAGCTCCAACCCTTGGTCCCCACAAGTAAAACCGGGCTTCCCCTCCAGGTGGCTGGCTGGCAGCCTGCCTTGGCTGCAAAGGCTGTCAGCTGGCGCCTAGAACCAAGGTTGGGCAGCCTGGCCAGCCAACTAGCACACACGCACAGCCAGCCGCAAGCATACGCAGCTAGCTAGTGCATGTGTGCTGCTAGCGAGCCACGCATGCTGGTGGCTGCTGCTAGGTGAGGCATAGCGTGCTGCTTGGTGCGTTAATGCTGGGCGCTGTTATGTAAAGCACACGCACAGCCCAGCACGCTGCTGGCTGGTGCAAGGTGCTATGCTATGCTTCTACTGCCAGCGCCTAACATGCTAGCAAGGCCTAGCCTTGCGATGCTTGCTGGGCTAGCTGTGCGTTAGTGCCTAGCCTTGCGATACTTGCTGGGCTAGCTGTGCGCCAGCGCCTAGCATGCTAGCAAGGACTAGCCTTGCGATGCTTGCTGGGCTAGCTGCCAGCGCCTAGCATGCTAGCAAGGCCTAACCTTACGATGGCTGCTGGGCTAGCTGTGCGTCAACACCTAGCATGCTAGCAAGGCCTAGCCTTGCGATGGCTAGGCGCATGGCATGCTAGCACACACGCAAGGCTGCGATGCTTGCGGTGGCTAGCTAGCATGCATGGGCCTAGCACGCTTAGCATGCTAGGCTTGTGGCTAGCATTACGATGCACATGCTAGCTCGAGATAGCCTGGCCCTCGCGTGGCTAGGCCAATGCGAGGCTACGGCCTAACTCGAACTTGTAACTTGATTGATTTCACGTCTCGTTGAATTCTAAATTCGACTCAACTTGCGACGCTCGGTCTCGACGCTCTAAGCTCGATATCCGACGTCTTTGTTCATAAAACTCTGACGACTCATTAAATCCTTCGGATTGATTCGTCGTCTCGGGTCGGTTGTTCGATTGGGTTCAACCCGAAGGGTTCAGTCAAGATTAAGCTTTATTATTAATTGTACATTAATATTACTGATCGAAAGCTGCCTCCACCTAGGCATTCTGATCACTTGACCTTACTGAAGAATTAGCTTTCTGATAATTCTGAACCCTCTATCGGAATAATACACTTGTTGGAAGGACACCATTCCTTTCAGTTAAACGATTGCGTGATATATAAGATGACGTGGCACTAAGATGCTCGATGAAGACGGCCAAGCGAAGGATGTGTTGTGATACCCCTAGCTTTCTGATGTCGTGGTTAATTGGAGCTATAGCTCCCTGGTCGAGTGAGCTATCGCTCACTGCTGCTGGGCTTGCGGCCTATGCGAGCTAGCTTGCAAGCTCCGCTCATTCGCACTGCAGGCACTACGTCGACTTCACAGGATTGTAAATTCTGATGCATAAGTTATATATAGGCATGTGACCTACCGTTGGAAAGTTCTTCAAGTCTAGTTTCCAATGCAACTTGAATCAATTCAATCAATTCTGTAGAACTCAAGTTATGATCAAAAGAATGAACAAAGGTCAGTTTTGATATATCGTTCATCATCGTTTAACTTCGTTTTCAACTCAAGTTCAATTTGGAAAGGCACATACTGACCCTTGTGAATGCTATGTTCATTTTCCATGCACACAATAATTAAAATCAACATCCACGAACACGGGATCTTCAATTAATAAACTCAATTCATTGGCTTCCATCCAAATATCATCCGAATCAACTCCAAATACTTCGAAATCGTCCAAATGACTGTGAAATCACCTGAAACATTAAGAAATACACAAACGAAGCGTAAAACAGTACAAAGCAAGCAACTTATGCATTTGCGACCTAAAAAGCAACAAAAGATCTAAAAAGCAACTATAAAAGTGTATAAACGTGCCTATAAATCCTATATAACTATGACTTATCAGTACTTCGTTTTACTTAACTTAAAAATGGTGAAAAATGGTGGCAACTAATTTATTACTTAAACACACATAACACGTTAACATTCGTTGAAGGTTGGAACATATATTTTTGGATATCATTCGTGCCCTTGGTTGTAAGTACCTCAAAACATAGTCATAGTTTTTATATTACAAACAAGCTGACTAGCAGTACATAACAGGTAACACTATCAGATGAATTGATTCAAAATATTTGGGATATCGAAATTCATGTTTTTCTTATAGGTCTTACTTATTGTTGGGACCAAACTAGAACAAGTGATCACAGAGTTAGCAATCTATGTTGCTCAAAGACATACCATGCTTGTCGGATGAGTACAAATTCAAACTTCAGATTCATTCTTTTGGTTCAGCCAATCTAAATATGTCCTCTTATTGATCCATATCATCCTTTTCGTTAATTCATTCGGGATTGCAATATTCTTCATGACATGGGTTAGATCCTCCTACCCTTTACCTACAGTTCTAAGTCTCAATTCTCAAATTACTAATTTTATAACTCATAAAGACTAACAATATCTTGGTTTGTTGTTGATATGTATGTTACAGCTAAAGTTCGGTTTCCACTCGTGTTTCACGGGTGAAACTGAATTTGTGTATGCAAGAATTGTTATAATGTACATTACTTTAAACTTTCTTATTACTTGATTTAGGTGTAACATAGTTGATCTTATGTATCTTGTTTCTCATTTGTTGAAGGGTGGTTATATAAACCATATGCAGTTATAGCACTCTATCACTTTATGCAATTGTGACACAGGTAATTATTTTATGATCTTGCTCATTTTTTAAGAACAGAAAAAAGAATGCAATATAAACTATGTAATTTGAAAGAAATGTCATAATGTGTATGTTCTATTGTTCTATTGATGATGGGAAATTCTTATAATAAAGAGGCAATGGAAAGGCTTAGCATTGAGTCTAGCAACCGCATTACAGAAGGCAGCAGTCTTGAAAGATCTGAAACAATTGTATCAGTTGAGATGGCAAAGCAACTGGAAGGACAAGGAAGTATTCAGAGTGTTAAAGGAACAAAATACATAAGTCATAATTTAGCAAACCACTAATGTTCTGGATAACTAGAGAACATTTGGCAATTTCTAAGATAACAACTGTCAGATATTCAAAATCTTATTTGATAACCGATTGCGTATGATGTATCACAGTTTTAATTTCAGTTGACATGTTTTGACTTTGAGCACTTTTTCACAAATTCTACTTAAACTATCTTTCGTGATTTACTCCCATCAAATGTAATTGTGTAATACGTTTTCAAATTAATCTCAAGGTTAATTTTCTTGTATTATATTTTCAAAATTTTTAATAATATATAATTATTTGTATTTATGGTCAAACTTTTACAATGACACTTGGTGCTAGTCAAACTATTCTAAGTATTCAAGATTGGTGGGACTATATTTATGATAAAACATAGTCGCATAGGATCTTGTAAGTTAATTATCTAATTGTATATTTTCAAATCATCAACTTTTTATAAAGTTTTCATTCGAATATATAGAATATAATATTTGGAAGTTAAATAATCTTATATAATAGCTTCCTTCAAATTAAAAAAAGGTAAAGTAGTTGGTAGGCAATTGTAGTTTTCATTAAGAGAAAAAAAAATGCATAGAAATTAAGTATTGAAGATTTGGAGTACTACGATAAAAGAACACAAAATTTTTATTACGTAAAATAATTAAAGATATTTAACCTTGGAGGAAACATGCATGTGCAAAGTAAGGCCCTATTGATTCAACTTATTTTTGTTGAACTGAAACTATTTTTACTGAGCAAGCTCTAGTTTATAACCTAGATAAACAAAATATGTTTATCAAATGGCATTTTAGTAAATAAGTTGCATTGAAATTTGTGTTTTTTCATTAAAAAAATATATATATTTTTACTATTTGTGGGCCATTGTGACAAGTTGGACAACACTTTGGGAGTTAACACCGGTAACTCCCATTCATCTTCTTCTTCCTCCCACCTTCTTCATCATGTTCATCTCCTTCTTCTAATCATATTTTTTCTACAATGGGTCACCGTGTTATTAGCAAAAATCAAACTAGAAATCACACTAATTTATCATCCCACCCACCTTACCGTGTTTTTAGCAAGTGATTGTTTAAAAAGTGGAGCCATTAGAATGCACCTACCTGTAATGGGTCATCGTGTTTTTGCAAAAATCAAACCAGAAATCGCACTAATTTTTCTTCCCACCCACCTTATTCTTCTTCCTTCAATCTCTACCCACTTTCATCTTCTTTTTCAACTCAGTTCCACAACACTAGCACCACCATTTTCGCCGGCTTCGCCGATGAAATTAAACGAAAACCCTAGAAACAAACAGAGAAATTAATGGCATGGTTAACCCTAAAGGGTAGCTCAGTTTTCCTTCCTCCATAGAATTCGTCTTAGCACCACCATTTTCGATAGCTTCACCGCCGAAATTAAACGAAAACCCAAATAAAACCGCCGAAATTAAACGAAAACCCAAATAACAAAGTGAAAATAAAGGGCATGGTTAACCCTAAAAGGTAAGTAAGTTTTTCTTCCTCCATTGATTTTGTAATACCCTTGAAATTTCCTTCCTTTAAAATACTTCTTTTACTTTAAATAAAACCATTTTAAGGAAATAACCAAAATATTACCGCCATCATGATAACGACTAAGGCTAGTTTTCAAAGTCTCACAACGGAAGTCTAAAACATAAAAACCAACTGTCGAAATAAAACTTAAAACTTGAGTTCACAACCTCAAAACAAAAGTAAAATAAAACATCCACAAGTTGGAGCCAATTCAAACATATGACCCTTCTTAAAACCAAATAAACAAACATAATAATTTAGTCCATAACAAATCAGTAATTCAAAAATATCAAAACTAAGAAACATAACAAGTAACTATCATACTTTTCGTGCTTCAAATACCTGTTATTTCCTCTTTATTTCAATTTTCTACTCACCATAAAAATGGGTCATAGTAGGGCTAATCCAAAGGAAAGCCAAACACACACACAAAACTACGAATCAGCAAAACTGAGTACATATGCACCACACTAACATGAATATCCTAGCTTCAAAATAAAAATAATAATAAAAACATGCTCGCCACACAATCACAAGTCAACTTACCTTTGACTCATAACTAGCAATATTAATTATTAATAATAATTTTGGATTATGCATTGAACGGGTTTCCTTCCTTTAAAATAGCATATTTAAATATTAAGCTTCCAATTAGGGAGCTACCCCAATTGGCACCTACTATGTCACACTTGGTGACGGAATCCTAGCGCATAAATAATAAAAGAAAGTATAGCCTCCTGTACCCCTGTAGAAGCTATGGTTAAATATAAAACCCCATAACTCCCCCCATATGTTCATACTCAAGGTATATACCTTCCAAGAGTATTGGTGCGTATCCTCTTACACTTTACGTGATTTACCAATTTAACTTGTGATGACTCAAACCAATCAACAAGAACAAACATAATAACAATCAATACATAATTCCAATTCATTCTTGAATTAATTAGTGAGCACATACTATTTATTTTAATTAAGGTTTCTTGCCTAGTTTAGTGCACAAAATTGCACGATTACTACCTTGGTGCATAAGATGTACTACTAAACTTCCTTGACTTCAAACTCAACTTATTTGAGTGAGTAAATAAATAAACTAACTTCTTGACTCAACACCAATAATAAATGGGTGAGAAATAAATTCATGAATTATGATCGATAATTCTAACTTTAGCCACTAGGCAAAAATACAAAATCCCCACCGGTTCAAACCCCCCATTTCGCACCGGTTTTAAACCGGTCCGGATTTGGGGGGTGCTAAAACCCCATAGATTTCGCACCGGTTCAAAATCGGTGGGAAAAATGACTTTTTGCACCTAGGAGAGAACCGATGCCAAAAACTAAACTTTTCGCACCGCTTTTTATTTAGAACCGGTGCCAAAAGTCTCCAAAAATATTTTAAAAAAACTTTTAGCACCGGTTCTTTTCCAAAACTGGTGCCAAAAGTGCCCCAAAAAAATAATTTTTTATTTTTTATTTTTTATTTTTTTGCATTTTTTTCACTTAAATTGTACAAATACTTATGTATAATCATAATATACATAAAACACATATTTTCTTCAATATTTGTGTCATACATCTGATAAAGAGCACTACATCTTTGATAAATAGAATAAAAACTAACACAAAAAAAAAACAGCAAACTGCAGCAGCTCCCACTGACCCCAAGCCTGCAACAGAGAATGAGACAGCACAGCCACACCACGACCAGCAACCCCAGGAGCAGCTACAAGCAAAACAACAACCAGAAGCTACACCACGGCTAGGCAGCCAGCACCAGACCCAGCACGAGCTGTCAAAACCAGCAGACCAACAGCACAACAGTGCAACAGCAGCACAAACATACAACAACTTGTCAGCAAAGCAGCACTGAACACAGCAGCGCAACCACAACATCAGATAGTAGGCAGAACAGCAGACCAGCAGGCAGCAAACAGCAGACAGCAAATAGAAAGCCAAAAGCTTAGACCAGGCATCCTAACAGCCTGAACAAGATAGAAACACACACCACCAACAAGAAACATAGCAACACAGCACCAGCAAGTCAGGCACTAGCATAGAACAGGGCAAACAAGTTGAAACCCTGACCAGAAAACCATGACAGCAGCAAAAAACAGACAAAACAACAGCCTAACATACAAAAAACAAAACAGAAGCTAAAACAGAATGCTACTCTTGAGTTCCTGCAGCCACTTGCAATGTTGTCTCGACCATTTCTTACCAATCACTTGTTGTCCTCTCTCGACCACACTTCTACAGATGTCAGTACACACCCTTGGGGTTTTGGTTGCTGTTTTGTGTTGCTCTTGTGCTAGTCCTTGTAAAGTTACCCTTCATAGAAGGTGCCTCTTTACTTGAGTCTAGCTGTATGGTCCCTCTCTGTTTTAGGATCCCTTCCTAGAAGGTGGCCTTTTTACAGTTTGGGATTGTGTTTTTGATGGTTGGTTGCCTTCGGGCTTGTGTAGCTTAGGGGTTGCAGTTTCCCATTCTTGTAAGGTGTAACTGTTATTCTTTGGTAATAAAATTTCTTATTTACCAAAAAAAAAAAAATAGAATAAAAACTAAACAATAGGCAAAAGTTACACACCTTAAAATGGATTTTAACCAAAATAAATAAATTAAAGTCCACTCATGCTCCTACCAAAATGAAAAAACACGTCACTAAGGTAGTTTTGGAACTTTTACAATTCTTGTGGAACGCAAGAGGAATAAGATCCGCAAGCTTAAGTGGAGCTCCAGTTTTTCCCATACTTTCTAATATATGGGATTATATGCCTATCACCCAATAAAATCAAACCAATTAAACCATTTATAAGTCATAGATAATTTGGAAAAGAAATCTGGAAATATAATCTGCAGTCGAGAAGGCAGATTTAAGAGGAAGGAAGCTCAGAGTTGCTTCACTGGAATTCTTTATGTTATTTAGCAGCAGAGGAACAAGGCTATTTAGGATCCTTGCTTACAGAGTCATCAAAGGGTGGTAAAGAATTTCTTATGTGATATTTACCAGAGATTGACACACATTATGCCTCAAAAACAAGCAGGAAGAATAGAGATTGGATCAAGTGCCTCATTGCATGATCTCAGTTTCGTTTTGTTTGTCTTGCTGCTAGGCTGTACTGTGCTGTTGTTTTTGTTTTGTTCTAAGGGATTTGAAGATGCTTTTTTGTGCCCTGTTAATATTGGGGCTATTGTATTGTGTTCCTCGTTTTTGGTGATTAATAAAATTTTACCTTATTTCAAAAAAGAAAAACAACGGCTGTAAATTAAATATTGTCTAGCCAAACGAGCAAATTATAAGTATTAAGCCTTTATAACAGGTCATGATCCTGCTACATTATAAACTGTGAGTTTATTTATGTAAAAAGGTCTAGAATGGGTAGGAAACAATTCCCAAGTAACTTGAATAAAATCCTAGTCATCTAACAATACTAGTTCAGTTTATTATGGATAAGATTAATTAATGATTTGTTGTTATCCTACATCTTACAGCTGATATTTTTTTTTTTTTTTTGGCAATTAAAATTACTGGCTTTATTACCATAAAGGTTTTTGATAAATTGAGAGTTTGCACAAGGAGCACCAAAAAAATAGAATCAATGCAATGGCTATTAATAATACTATCAGTTCATCCATGAACTACAAAAAAACAGCACAACAGACTGCAACTGGTAAACTAGTCTGACCAAAGATTGATCTCAGTGATAACATCAGTAATCTAACCTCCACCCATTTTCTGGAAAGGTTCAGAAAAACACAATTCTACATTGTAGGATAACCCATAAAACACAACAAAATTTGCACAAACCACAGCAAAGATCCTGATTTCAAAACTGACTAACAAACCAGCTTAAACAACACATTATAAGAGAAGGTAAGGAGATGTTTACTTGTATCAGCCACGAAAATGCCATCGACCTGAACTAGTGGCCTAGTGGGGCTGTGGTTTAGATTTTTAATACTTCTTCCCAAAAAATCTGTTATAAATCAAACTTAACAGCAATATAGTACAATTTCATCCAGACTATATACAAAAATGTATCAGGATATTATATTCAATGTTTCACAGTAAAAGAAAAATGAGTATCCGACGAATCAACAATGCTCAAAATCTATGGCAGAGTCATAATTCATTACGATTTCCCATTTTTTTCAAGAGCTTTGCTAAAATACTGAGGTAAGTTGTAACAAACTAGTATTAACATCAAAATTGCACTTCCAAGGACGAAGTATGAGCCCAAGCTTGAACTTTTTAGGAGATATGGCAATGGGAGGGAAGAATATAAATGGAAATTGGCACTGCAAATTAAGATAAAAAAAAATAAAAAAATAACCACTTAAAAAATGTAAAGTATGAAGTATAAAATCAAAGAATCGAATTTGTGGAGGGAGAAAAGAAGCACTTGAGAGTGACAAGACAACCTGATACCATGGTAACAAGTGAAGACACAGCGACACTTGAAATTTTTAGTAGATCGAGGACTGATATGTTGAATGCTATGTTGCTGACCATATACAGAAGGGGTAGCAGCGGAGCTCCATCACATCCTGAAAGAAACATCCATAGCATTCTAAATTATTTCAAATAAATTAAACACTGTATTGGCTATATTAGGTTCTGAATTCGACCTTCCCCCCTCCCCCTTTACTAAAATTATGCTGGTGTTTGTGCCTTGACAGACCTCCTCTCAGTCTTTCATTAATCCAAAATGTAAGCATTTGTTGATTGTGAGCACAAAATTAAATTACAAGATCAGTCAGTCATAAAACAAAGATTATTCTACAACTGATAAGTACACTAACATGAAAAATGGAATACAAACATAAGACTAGTCAGTTGAATCCTTGAAAACTTTTTTAAGGTCATTTATTCGTCTCTTTCATAAATTGGGGTCAGAGCAGTTTTCTCACAGCCTAGTAGATTTACCCCAAAATGGGCGTTCCTCCAAGTCTAATTGCTTTACCTTCTCCTTACCCCATCATCCAATGGTCGGAGTTTGCAATTTTGAATTGGGAAAAATAGCCACTAACCTTTGAATTTGAACTCTCTTTTGAGGAGCAAACAAACTAAATCTTCAATTCCTACAAATGATTGAATAAAAAATATTAAAATTAAAAAACTTAGGGTTTATGGTTAATTAATTGAAACTAAATTTTAAAAAAATAGGTCGGCGGGTGGTCTAAGTCGTTGGGTGGCCGGCGGCTGGGTTGGTGTGAGGCGGTGGATCTAGGCGGCTGAGCAATTAAGGGTTAGGGATAGCAATGTTTTTTTAAAAACGAAAGAAAAAAGGAAAAACCATTACCTGGTGGTCGATAGCCGACGCACGAAGGACGACTAAGGGGAACGGAGGGTGGCCGGCGAAGGGTGAGTGGCGGTGGGTAGTACCTACTCTCTCCTTCTACGTATTTTGTTCGACAAAAAATAGAAATAAAACCAGAACCCTAAAATTACGAAATTGAAAACCAAATCAACGACAAACCCTAGATTGCGAAGGAATTCGGTAGATTAAGAAGACTACATTACCTCGAAGATGCTTCAATGGAGGTGAGAAAGCTCATAATCGGCTTCAATGGAGAATATAGAGCACGAGTTAAATTGAGGCCAGAGATATAGAGAGAGAAGGAGCTGCTGCTCAATGGACTAAGAAAGCTCGTAAACCACTTCAATGGAGAGAGAGCGAGCTGCTTCAATGGAGTGGAGTTCGGGAAGAGAAGGAGATGCGAAAATGAGAGGGAAAGAGAAGAGCAGAACGAAGAGGGAAAGCAGGGGGGAAAAAAGAAAGAAGAAGAAAGAAAGCCATAAACCGGTTTTTTTAAAAACATTTCGCACCGGTTTGGTTAGAACCGAAGCGATATCCTTTTCTTCTGGTTTTTTTCTAAACATTTCGCACCGGTTTAATAGGAATCGGTGCGAAAAGTCATTTCCCAAATCCCGCCCATTTCTTTTACCACCGGTTTTCAAGAACCGGTGCGAAATGTGCGGTGCCTAATTCATTTTTTCTACTAGTGAGATCTTTAACTCATATATAGGCCTTGCTTATTAAATACATGTTTCTTGATATTTGAAAATAATACGTACTTCCACATACATATTCAACTTGTATCATGCCTCAAATATAATATTCACATGCTTTTATAACAATTGATGCTCAACCAACATCAATTCCAAGCATATAATCAACCAAACGTGCTACTAATTCATCACTTAAATCATACTTCACAAATCCTAGCATGATACTACGCAATACACAAATATTCTTGTGCACATACGTACCTTGAATAATGCCTAAACTCGGCCACACTCGTTAGAAATCACCTAGCTCAAAGCTTCCTACAAATAAGAATACATAACTATAATTAATCAACTATTCTAACAAATTTCCAGCAACTATAATACTCTTTAAACCTTACTAATTAACCCAATTTAATGACATAAAAGCCATAAAACCTTTTCTTTAAGTGAATACTTCAAATCCTTTAAAAAAGACTTAATTTTTATCACTTAAATAAAATTCCAGCATACTTATTTAATATAAAACATCACTAATAGACTAGAAAATCATATTTAAACCTTTTTTCCTTTTATGGGTAATCAAAACCTAACTCAATAATTAAAAAGTAGTGTGCATAGATAAACTTCAACATTAATTGGAGGGCTTTAAACTCATTAAAACAATGTTTAAACCATTAAATAAACAATAACATCAATCTAGGATCAAACCTTAACCATAAACATTAAATTCCCAAATTCTAGGGTTTATAAATTGGGGTTTTTGTTTGAATAAAAATTTGAAAATTATATAAATAATTGAACAGCATCAAATACCCAAATTCAATACCAAAACATAATCAAAATTATGCTTTAAAATATTAAAAACAATAGAATTAAATTAGGAAGAGAAAAAGAGTTTTTTTTTTAATAATACCAAAACACCAAAAACAAAAAGGAGAGAGAAGGAGGGGTGGCCGGCGGGGCTATCGGCTATAGCTGCTGCCGCCGGTGGTGGTGGTGGTGCCGGTGGTTGCCGGCGTGAGGGGAGAAGAAGAAGGAGAGAGAGAGGCGTGAGGAAGGAGAGGAAAAAGAAGAGGAAAAAGAGAGGAATATAAGGGGAAAGAGGAGAGGGAAAATAAAGAGAAAACCTTGGAATTTCTTTTGTGAGACAATTATGATTTTAGAATGAAAAATCTTGAGGCTTTGAAGTATTTATACTCCCCTTTTAAAACAAAAACTCATAATTACAAAACTGCCTTTACTAAATCCTACTATCCCTTGACTTCTTTCTTTGGGGCTACCTTGTTGGGCTCTTAAGTGTCCTCAATCTCGCAACAAGTTGATCCAACTATTGAAATAAAGATGACCCAATTCAAAACACTTTTATTTCCTCAATTAAAGACCCATTTTATTTTATGCACACTAACATAATATTTAAATAATTAATTTCTTTTAAAAAATTAAATGAATCATTTTAATTTATAAAATAAATAATTTATATAAATAAAAATATTATAAAAATACGAAGTATCACAGTCTACCCCCTTAAAAGAAGTTGCGTCCTCGAAACTTGAGCACGAAAATCTTAAAACTTTGTTAAAAACTTATTTAAAACTGTACTTTTTCACCGACTTAGTAAAAACTTTTCTTAATACTCATAATTGTTGTACTTTTTGTACCCTTTCTTGTTCTCTTTCTTTCTAATCTTCTATAAAATTGTGCAAAATATACTAAAAATGAACAAAAATATTTGAAAATAAGGTAAAAAGCGCGAAATTCTACCGCATTCTACCTTCTTGAAGAAAACGAGTTACGTCCCCGTAACTCAACTAACCTCAAACAATTCAGGGTACTTCTTTCTCATTTCATCCTCAGCTTCCCATGTCGCTTCCTTAGTCTCTTGATTCGACCACAAAACCTTTACTATCTTGACATCCTTCTTGCGTGTTGATGGGCGTTAGAACGGTCGTACATTCCACACTCAATCAAACACATTTATTAACAAACACCTTACAAACCAAGCATAATGACAAGTAAGAGTTCGGTCCACAAGGAACGGGATATGATTGCCAAAGATCTTTACACTTAAGCTAACTCGAAGTCAATTGGTGAATTGGGGTTCGTCAAGAAGACAAACAAACTATGGTTCTAAATCAATGAATTAAAGATACTAGGGAATGAGATCCACTCAACCAAGGCAAATAGGCAAACGGGGAGTAAAATAGACAAGATATAGCAAGGACTATATGTAAAATCAACCTCATGCAATTAGAAAACAACTCACACTACTAAACTTAGATTCCTCATTAGTTTAGCAATAGATGATACATAATCAAATTACAATAAGTAATGACGTACTCAATTTACACTTCCATGTCAAATTAGGCATATCATACTATCAAGCTCCTTAGTCAAGGGTAGCTAAACCTATCATGAGGAACTAACAAGCAATCTCATATAATCAATTTAATTGCAATACAAACATCAATGCTTCTCCCACATTTGCATAGTTAACCCAAAAGGTCGAGCTTCACCCAACCCCTAGCAAGAAGACTACTCACAACTCATGTTTATCAACATGCAATCAAGAATTAGGGTTCTAAATACTTCAATAATTGGGGAAAAGTGGTTAACAATTGAAATAACTATCATCCAATAACAAATTACCAAGAACTAAGAAGATTTAAATAACATGCAAATACCAAATAAAATCTGAAATTAAAAGGAAGAAGGTTGGAGAAATTACTAATTGAAGCTTCAAATGTTGAATACAAATTGCCAAACTTTGAGAATAATTCTTGAATTTCACTAATACAATGATTTGATTTGATGAAAACTAAGCTAAATTAATCCTAAGGAATGTTTCAAACTAAGAGAGCTTTCTGAAAACTAGGCTACTGTCTTTCTTCTCTCCCGAAAAACAATCTCAAAAGGACCTTAAATAGTCCGTACAAAATTGGCTGAGATCGGGAAAAGGTCCGACCAAACTCTTGGTAGGTTCGGTCGGACTAAGGGTAGGTTCGGTCGAACCCTGTGTAGGTTCGGTCGAACCTCCCTGATCCTTGTTTAGTCGAACTTTTGAGGTTCAACCTCTCCTGCAAATTTGCTGAAAACTGGTTTGACACTGCCTTCACTGCACCCTGGAGGTTCGGTCAAACTTTTCAAAAGTTTGACCACACCTAGGTTCGACCGGACCTTTCAGAGGTTCGGCCACACCTCCTCTTGCACTTCCTTTTCTTGCTTCCTCTCCTTCCCTTTTGCTCCTCTTGCCTTTGTCCATGGCTTCCATACTTGGCCAAGGGGCCTCCCACCGTGCATAGGACCGTCATGGAACCTGCAGAAGATACCAAAGTTCACGAGAGCATGGGGATGATAAAATAATGCATAAAGATTATCAAAATAAGCGCAAATAAGCATTACTTTTCATCAACACATAAAGAAGCCATAAGAGGATAAATGAGGTGGAAAAACCTAAGAAAAATAAGAGGAAAAAGACCTAAATACTACCCCTAAGAGTGACATAAATGTCACTCATCAAACTCCCCCACGCTAAGCCTTTGCTCGCCCTCGAGCAAAGCAAAGGAAAATGAACAAGGGAGAAAGAATTAGTTATTCAAACATGAAAGGAACAAAAAAAAAACCGAAATTGCTTTTAGCAAAAGCAACAAGCCATTTAAACCCCAAGGTCGTCGATGAGGACGAGTTGTGATCTCGTGAGGGTTTCCAGAGAGCATACCCCACAACTCTTACAAAATTGTGTTCAAGACAAACCATAAACAAGGGAAAGAGAAACAACAAATCCAACACAAATCATAGCCAAATCGAGCTTTTGGAGATAACAAACATGAATGCGTGTCAAACTTTCTGAGTAGTAGAAGTGAGCATGCAAGGGGATGCCGAAAGTTGATTGAAGGATAAGTTATGCTAAGCATAGAGAACTCAAACATGCACCACTCCCCCCCCGCATTCCATACAATCTTACCGCGTTCCCTCATCTAGATTCAAATCCGCCCTTGGAGATAGCATCAAGTGACTCCTCGAAGGAGCCGGAACAAAGATAAAACACTGCAAAATAGAGGAACCCGACATCTCACCAAGTCATGCCTTCTCCATATGCTTGAGTTCCAGCTCCCTCCACCGACTAGTGACTCAACCAACCTAGGTCAACAGGGCATTGAAAGGGTTGTAACGTTGGCTAGGGGGTAAGGGTGTGGAGGAATTTGGAAATTGGTGCTTAGCCTAACCGTGAAGCAAAGGGTGATCAAGCCTCTTTTTCAAAATCAATCATCAACCAATTTTCAAACTACGTTGCCACAATCTTGAACTATAATGCCAAACACTTTTGAGCTTTCTCTTTCCTCTTACATCTTCATTCATCAACTCTTCGTTTGTCACATTCTCTCTGTTTTTTTTATTTTATTTTATTTTATTTATTTATTTATTTAATTTTTTTTTTAGCTTCAAAGGCTTTTCTAGGATTTACATTTGCTTTTCTTGAACACATATTCACAAAAACACTGCTTCACTTTTCAAGTAGAACCATTCCCTTCCAAATTTCAAATCAAAACTACAATAAGCCCTCATGGCTTGAGCTTCACGATTCTAAGGGTGAAAGTAAAACAAAAGGGCCATGGGCTTGCAATGTGCTATAATCAAGGAGGGGAAGACTCAACATGGTAAGGGCAAATGCAACCCAAAAATACAAAAGATAAAAAAAAAAACTAATACTAGAAAACAAAAATAGTCACCGAATGAAGAATGCCTTTGTCATTCGTAGGTTAGTTCGGTCTCGATCTCGGGAGTCAGACACCAAGTTCTAGATCTAAGCATGCCTTGGTGAGGATCCTACACCGCTCATACAAGTAATGTTGGAGGCTTGAACAATAAAGCTCACATCGGGTTACAAAAACCATCTCTAGGGCTTCAAATCCCCTAATGAGAGCAACACCTTCTTACCATAAACAACTGAATTTTGTTCGATGGGCCTAACGAGTTCTAGAACAACTACCTTAGCATGAACATGTCCCAGAGTCAACCAATGGCAATCCTGAAGCATGCAAACTTATAACACTCAAGAAGCAAAGCATTCAAACACACGAGTCAACATTATTATGCTCGAAATATAAATGAAACAACTAAGCTTTTCGTGGTTTGCCATGAATAAAAAGGAAAATCTTTTTCATTTTTTCACATTTTTCGAATTTTTTTTATTATTTTTTTTTAATGCAAGGAGTACAAGAGAGATAAGAGGCTAGTAAACATATAATTCTCAATCGACAAACAAAGATCGTTCGGCATCAATACCAACGATCACCAGATTCCGTGGAATCAAATGCAAACAACCTCGAACAATCAACTCCATTCTAGTCTAAACTAACTATGCACACAAAGAAAAATAAAGGAAAGTAGGGAAAGATCTCACCAAATGCTGCTTGAAATAGAACACAAAGCAAAATTGCGATCTCACCAAGGTTTCCGGAGCTTGAGTTGCTCCTTATTCCATCATTTTGTGCTTCCGTTTTCAAGCTACAAGGAAAGTGAGCCAAAAGAAAAGAAACACTACAACTATACAAAGAAAAGTTAGTGAACAAAAGGAAAAGACTAGAATTATAAACAAAAGAAAATGATTGACAAAAAGCTATCTACAAAATTTGGATTAAGGGATTTGGATTTTGGGATTTGGATTATGGGATCAAGAGAGAAGAGGGAAAAACAACTTCAAAAATATATATATATATATATATTTGTTTTTTTTTTTTTTTTAGAAATGAAGCTTCATAACATCATCATCATAAGAATATTACCAACCAAAAATCATTTCTAACTACAATAAATTCATTATCCCTGATGGTTCTCCATATGCACAAGCTACCATCCTACCACACTACCCTCCACTTCAACCAAAAGGAACATCCTCCCCCACGCTAGTCTTTTGCACGTCTCGAGCAAAAGGAATAGGCATGAAAGTCCGGGGGGAAAAGGGAAGGAGAGAAACCTCATTGGGGGTTTCTATCCTCCCGTTCCTTAGGAGGGTTCATGAAATCAAACCCCGGGCGATCCATGAATGGATGGAAAGGTTGGTTAAAGTGCTCATAGGGCCACCCTTGTGTACCCCAACCACCATCAAAAGGATTCGGGGTTGATGGACTTGCCGGATCATAGGCGTAGTCACACCCACCCGGCCGATAAGGGTTGTATGGTGGGGTACCAACACGTTGGGATGGGTCGATAGGACCTTCCCAATAAGCATAGGTGTTGGGGGAGGGGTTGTTAGGGTCATAGGGGTCCCAATGTGGAACTGGACCCTCTTGAGGCGGGTGGTAGGGATAGTTAACATAGGGCGTTTGAACGCCCGCTTGCACAAGACTATCATAGTTCATCCTTGCGTAGTACCCCCATTGTTTAATAGAAGCCTGATTATCATAACGAATACCATCGAGGGTACTACACAGGGCACTCATATCAAAAGGAGAAGAGGAAGAAGAAGAAGATGTCTCACCTCCCCCACTAGGGGGGGGGGAAAGGGATGCTCCACTTGGTAGACCGGTTGAGGGTGAGGGATTGCACCGCGGACTTGATTTTTCCTTAATTCATCGGGGATGAATTTTCGCGCAATCTTCCACCTTAGCGGGTTGGAAGGGTCTACCGAAGTGTGAGGAGGATCCGGGAGGACACACCATTCTTCTC
The DNA here is from genome assembly GCF_001683475.1 of Chenopodium quinoa. Lineage (NCBI taxonomy): Eukaryota > Viridiplantae > Streptophyta > Magnoliopsida > Caryophyllales > Amaranthaceae > Chenopodium > Chenopodium quinoa. Next base: position 2,117,504 of record NW_018743783.1, read on the forward strand.
CATTATCAACCAAGAGGATAAATTTGCGATTCTGGGTGGTGTAGTTGATGAAGCGTTGGTTGCGGAGAGCAACAATAGAAAGAGCATAAGGAGGGTAGCCGACGACCTCTTCTTCTTTGTTTTGGAGCACATGGGGGAGCAAATCAATTTGGTCCTTGTAAGCTCCACCATTCAAAGAAAGGGCAATGAGGGTGATCATGCCCCCCATGTGTATCTCATCACCAAGCCGCCCATCTTGAGTGTCCAACAATCTCGAGATAAAAGTGGTGGAGCATTTGAACTTTAAACGCGGAGGATTGTCGGCCAAGTAAAGGCAAGCTACCTTATCTTTCACCGTAGAGCCGAGGTTTGCCTTGAAGAATACGGCATACTGAAGGAGCCGGGCAAAGTATCTCAAAGCAATATGGATGATGTTGTTGACCTTTGCGGTGTTAGTGCGAAAGACGGGCTTGGTGGAGATGCTCTGCCACCATTCTTGTTCATTATAGGGAATGCGACACATTGAGGTCATATCAAAAGGTCGATGCATCCCGGTTGCTTGCCAATGGAAGATCTCATTGAGCTCACTCTCGGTTAGGGAATGGTCTTCGTTGAACATACGAAAGTGAAGAATAATTTGAGATTCATTCCCTTCATCATCTTCTTCAATGACTTCCTTGCGGAGGGAATCAAGGAACTCCAATGTGACGCGCTCATAGGTGTGAGCATGGAGGTCAATGAACTCGCCCCAACCAAAGTTTTGTGCGAGCCGGACTACTTCATCCATGATGCCAAGATTTCTTAAGGTGTTCCCGCAGAAGAACCTTGTAGATCGTATGGGACGGTCTATGAGGGTTTTATAGACATCCCAAAAGTGTTTGTTTGGAGCGATGATGCCATGATCATAGATGCCGGGTGGAGGTGGAAAATTTGACGATGAAGATTCACCCGTCCTCTTCCTCTTGGACTTGCTTTTGCCAAAAAGATGCATTGTGAATCTACAAAAATCGCCAAGAATTAACATTAGGAAGATTCAAGCCAAAAGGAGGCACAAGAAGCTCGTCGAGATAAAAAGTGTGTGCAATGAGAGTAAAAGCCATGAGTTGTGAAATAGATGTAGACGGTAGCAACAATACAATTCAAGGCATTAATGGACACTTATAAACCAGGGCATGAGCTAAAAATCATATGGCAATCGAATGCAAATCCTAAGAAAACCTAGGCGAAATTGGGCATGATGTCCCCTAAAATTCATGAAATCCACTCAAAACTCATCTAAATCAAACCGAGAACAATGAGTAATAGTCACAAAATTCCATCCAACTCAAGAATTTCTCAATAAAAATGTAGCATGAACAACCTAGTGAAAGATTAACACATTCAAGCAAACAAATTGAAATCATGAAAACCCAAGTCATACATGCATATTCATCATGAAACAAGTTCTACTAACAACAACCAACCAATTACAACAAGGAAATCCCAATAACCACTTAAATCAAACAAGCCATGACTAACAATATCAATTATACCACATATCATACTTGAACATGTAAAACATGGTAAAACAAAGAGAAATTGAAGAAATGAGCTTGCAAAAGCTAGAATAACCATACCACAATTGATTGGAAGTAAGTAGAAATCAAGAAGTTTCAAGTCACTCAAACCCTAGAAATTGGGGAAAATTTAAGGAGATTGTAGGAATTGAGTAGTGGATGTTAATGAAGTGAGGAGGGAAAAAGATAGGAGTGATTTTTATGGAGATTTGAGGTTGAAGGAGGGGTGACAATGGAGTATTAGGGTGAGAAGGAGAAGAGAAGGGAGAGAGAGAGAGCCGAATGTATGAAGTAAGAGCGAGAAAGCAGCGGCTCAAGCCTATTAATTCTGGGCAAGCTCGAAAAAGGTTCGGTCGGACCTTATGAGGTTCGGTCGGACCATAATAAGTTCCACCAAACTTTTGAAAAGTTCGGTCGAACTTTTGGATTTTCCAGAAACTGCCAGAATTCAGCCTAATTTGATTTCCAGAACAGGAGCAGCCGAACTTTCTAGGGGTTCGGTCGGACCAGCATAGGTTCGACCAAACTTTTGAAAAGTTCGGTCGAACTTTTTGATTTTCCAGAATCCGACAGTTTTTAGCCCATTTTGAGTTCTAGGGGAGGAGCGACCGAACTCTTGGGTGGTTCGGTCAAACTTTTGCAAAGTTCGGCCGAACCTTGTTGCAGTTTGGTCGAACACCCCTAAATCCCTCTATTTGAAAATTTGCACAAAACTTCCCCTCAAGACACACTAAAATACAACACGATCATGCCTAAGGTATATGGAAAATGCATTCCTTTTTAAGGAAAGACAAACAAGAATACCAACACAAACCAAATACAAGCAAAACCATCAATCCAAAGTTGTGAAATAAGAAAAGAAAACATCAAGCAAATAGAATAGAGGAGGTTTAGAAACTCGGGTTGCCTCCCGGAAGCGCTTCTTTAACGTCACTAGCTTGACGTACTTCACACACTCAAAAGATGAGATTGCATTGCATTGACTCAATCAAACCAACATGAGCATCCTCATAATAAAGCTTGAGGCGATTCCCATTTACCTTGAATGACCTCGATCCATCCAAATCATTTAGCTCAACGGCTCCATGGGGGAACACCTCCTTAACGGTGAATGGACCACTCCACCTTGACATGAGTTTTCCGGGAAATAGTTTCATCCTTGAATTGTAAAGCAACACCTTATCTCCAACATTGAAGGTCTTCTTTTCAATTTGCCGGTCATGCCACTCCTTTGACCGAGTTTTGTACAAGCTTGCACAATCATAAGCATCCATCCGTAGTTCCTCTAACTCATGCAAGTCTAGCCACCTTTATTCACACGCACTCGCCAAATCAAAGTTGATCTTTTTGATAGCCCATTGAGCACGGTGTTCAAGTTCAACCGGAAGGTGACAAGACTTACCATATACAAGCCGGTAGGGGGTAGTGCCGATGGTGGTTTTGAAAGCGGTTCTATAGGCCCAAAGGGCATCATCTAGCTTGTCCGACCAATCTTTCCTATTCTTAGCCACTGTTTTCTCAAGAATTACCTTGATTTGGCGATTGGAAACCTCCGCTTGCCCACTTGTTTGCGGGTGATAAGTCGTGCCAAAGCGTTGATGGACCCCATTCTTTCTCAGCATCTTTTGAAACACATTATGAATAAAATGAGAACCATTATCGCTAACCACTGCTCTAGGGATCCCAAATCTTGGAAATATCACCTTTTTGAACATCTTCATCACTACCTTGTGGTCATTAGTTGGGGAGGCAATGGCTTCAACCCATTTAGAAACATAATCAACCGCCACAAGGATGTATTGATTTCTATTAGATGAGGGAAAAGGTCCTATGAAATCAATGCCCCACACATCAAACACCTCAAGTTCAAGAATCGGTTGTTGAGGCATTTCATTTGTCTTCGAAACATTACCGGTTCTTTGGCAAGAGTCACATGTTTTCACAAAACCCCATGAATCTTTGAAGATATGAGGCCACCATACCCCGCTTTGTAGTACTTTCAAGGCTGTTTTGTTGGCACCCATGTGCCCTCCACAAGGATCGGAGTAGCACATCTTCAAAACACTCTTCACTTCATCATTTGGCACACATCTACGGAGTAAACCATCTACTCCTCTTTTGAAAAAGATCGGATCATCCCATATGTAATGCCTTGCTTCCTTTTTCAACTTCTTCTTCTGGTTCCTTGAAGCATTTGGAGGAAACTCCCCACAAGCCAAATAGTTCACCAAATCCGCAAACCAAGGAAGATCTTTCTCGGCCAACAAGTAAAGCACATCATATTTTAACTCATCACAAATTGGGACCCCATCGTCATTATCTTGCACGTTCTCTAACCGGGATAGATGATCCGCAACCACATTTTCGGCCCCCTTTTTGTCCCGAATCTCTACATCGAATTGTTGAAGTGATAGCACCCAACGAAGAAGACGAGGCTTGGACTCTTTCTTTGCCACAAGGTACCTAATAGCCGCATGATCAGTGTAGACAATAGTTTTGGAACCAATGAGGTAGTTCCAAAACTTCTCAAAAGCATGAACCACGACAAGAAACTCTTTCTCCGTTGTGGCGTAGTTCCGTTGAGCTTCATTCAAGGTCTTAGGCATGTAGTAAATCACGTGAAGCCTCTTCTCTACCCTTTGCCCCAATACTCCTCCAATCGCAACATCACTTGCATCGCACATAAGTTCAAATGGCAAATCCCATCTTGGCCCTTGCACAATTGGAGTTGAGATTAAAACCTCCTTTAATTTGTTGAAAGCTTGGAGACACTCTTCATCAAAAATAAAGATGGCATCTTTTTGAAGAAGAGCATTTAGGGGTCTAGCAATTTGTGAGAAATCCTTGATGAATCTCCTATAGAACCCGGCATGCCCCAAAAATGACCTTACTCCTCTCACATTGATTGGTGGCGGAAGCTTTTCTATCACTTCAACTTTGGCCTTGTCAACCTCAATCCCTTTAATTGAAATCTTGTGACCAAGGACAATTCCCTCTTCCACCATAATGTGGCATTTCTCCCAATTCAAAACCAAATTGACCTTCTCACATCTTGTCAAGCACTTGCCCAAGTTGGACAAACAATCCTCGAACGAAAGGCCCCCTACCGAGAAATCATCCATGAAAACTTCTATTTCGGCTTCAAGCATGTCCCCAAAAATACTCATCATGCATCTTTGGAAGGTTGCCGGTGCGTTGCAAAGCTCGAAGGGCATCCTCCTATATGCATAAGTTCCATAGGGACAAGTAAAAGTTGTTTTCTCTTTGTCATCCGGGTTTATAGGGATTTGAAAGAAACCCGAATAACCATCAAGAAAGCAATAATACTTGTGCTTGGTTAGTCTTTCAAGCATTTGGTCGATAAAAGGGAGAGGAAAATGATCATTGTTGGTGGATGCATTTAGACGTCTATAGTCTATGCACATCCTCCAACCAGTCACCGTTCTAGTTGAAATGAGATTACCATTCTCATTTTCAACTACGGTCATTCCTCCCTTTTTAGGGACCACATGAACGGGGGAAACCCATCTAGAACTTGAAATGGGGAAGATGATGCCGGCATCAAGGAGTTTGGTGATTTCTTTCTTCACCACCTCCCCCATTTGAGGATTGAGTTTCCTTTGCCTCTCAATGGAAGGCTTAGCACCCTCCTCAAGTGTTATGTGGTGCATACATAAAGCGGGGCTAATACCTTTGAGGTTATCTATGGTATAGCCTAAAGCATCTTGGTGATCTCTCAAAACACCACATAACATTTGAGTTTGGCACTCGTTCAAAGAAGAATTCACAATAACCGGAAAAGTTGAATTGGGGCCCAAAAACTCATACCTTAGGTGTGATGGTAGAGGTTTCAACTCTACCATTGGAACACCCTTACCTTCTCTTGAGGTAGCTACTTCTAATGCATCATGTGTTGTGATTCCCATGCACACTTGCTCATTGCTTGATTCCGTACTTCCTTCAAGCATCTCTTCATACAATGCCATCTCTTTGCTTTGGTCACCTATATTTTCCTTGTTCAAAAGGACATTCTCAAGGGCATCGTTAGTAGTGAGCAAGTGCTCATGCATAGAAGTTACAATAGAATCAATAGTATCAATCATCATGCAATTATCAAGACTAGAGCTTGGATATTTCATGCTCTCATTCAAATCAAATTCTATCACCTCATCTCCTACTTTTAGTGAAAATTTAGCACTTTGAACATCTATTAAAGCACCCGAAGTAGCAAGAAAAGGTCTTCCTAGAATTATTGGAATGTTAACATCTTCATCCATCTCTAACACAACAAAATCCACCGGGATTACAAACTTCCCCACCATTAGAGGAACATCCTCTACCTTACCCTTTGGGAATTTAATAGAGCGATCGACCAATTGTAGGGTGATGTTGGTGGGTAGAAGTTCCCCTATCCCAAGTCTTTGGTATACCGAGTATGGAATTAGGCTAACACTAGCCCCTAGGTCACACAAAGCATTATCAATTTGCATCTTGTATATTGCACATGGGATAGAAAAGTTACCGGGGTCTTTTAATTTGGGTGGCATCTTGTTCATGATAATTGCACTACAATTCTCGGTGAGACTCACCGTTTCAACCAATTCACACTTTCTCCTTCCACTCAAAATATCTTTCAAAAACCTAGCATAGTTAGGCATTTGCTTGATAGCATCGGTAAAAGGAATTGAAAGGTGAATTTGTTTCAATGTTTCAAGAAATTTTCCAAATTGCACATCTAATTTGTTTCTAACAAATTTGTGAGGATATGGTAGTTTTTGCAATTGTTTTGTTTCTCTCTCTTTTTCTCTTCTCTCTTCACTCTCTTTTTCAAAATCTTTCTCTTTCTCAAATTCTTTTTCTTTCTCACATTCTTTCTCCTTTTCATTCTCATGGTTTTGCTCTCTCTCTTGTTCAAAATCACTTTTAAAGGGAGGCTCACTCATGTTCATTCTCTCATTGCTTTTTTTAGGAACACTTTCTTCCAAAACTTTACCACTCCTTGTTGATATAACATTTACGGGCCTCTTAGGATCTAGTCCATGGGGTGGTAGTTTAGAAGTGCTAGTCCCTTCCTTCAAAGCATTGGCCAATTGTGAAATTTGTGTCTCTAGCATTTTATTATGGGTCATCACTTCACTAAATTTCTTTTCACTTGAGGCCATGAAAGAATTGAACATTTTAGTTTGATTTTCCATCATTTCCTCCAAGCTAGACCTACTATGTGGTGCTTGTGCATAGTGGTTGTCTTGGGAAGCCCTATTACCTCTAACATTCGAATTGGACGTATTTTGATTAGAAGAACCTCTATTATTATTGTTGTTCCAATTGTTCCGATTATTAGAGTTTCCCCCTTGGTGAAATTGCCCTTGATTCCCATAGTTTCCTTGATTATTATGATTATGGTTACCATAACCACCTTGTTGGTTGTAGTTACCTTGGGGATTTTGGTCCCTTTGGTTCCTACTTCCCCATTGATTTTGATTATGGTAATCGTAATCATTTCCTCTTTGGTTATAGGAATTCCCCCCTTGTTCTCTTCTATTTGGTGGTAAGTATCTTTGATTGTCATTCCTATGTCTATTATCATAAGACAAGGCATTGACTTGTTCATTTTCATTTTCATTACCATCTTCGTATTGGGGTTGGGGTTGGAAATCATAATTACAAGAAGAGGTATCATGGTCATAAGACCCACAATTTTCACAAAACAAACATCCATGAGGCATGTTATTAGAAGTAGAGGGAGAAGAGTTAGAATTCATACCTCTCCCCTTAGATTGGGAGGGATGCTCTTGTGTTGAACTAGAGGTCTCTAGTTTTGCCTTAATGGACGTCATCTCCTTTCCAAGGTTGGCGATTTGGGAGGTCAAATTTTTGATGGCATTAAGGTGATCAACGGAGTAAACCGCATTTCCTCCCTTGTTTAGAGAATCTCTCTCTCCTTCTTGCCAATCCATGTGGTGCCTCACCACATCCTTAATTATCTCTATGACTTGCTCCTCCGTCTTGTTCATAATCGGGCCACCCGCTCCTGCATCCAAGCTAGTCTTTCCTTGTGGGCTCAAGCCCCCATAGAAAATTTGAAGCACTTGATATGACGGAATGCCATGATGAGGGCACTCCCTTTGATATTCCTTGTATCGTTCCCATGCTTCATAAATGGTTTCACTAGCTTTTTGACGGAAACCTTAGATCAAAGCTCTTGCCTCGGCCGTCTTCTTTTGGGAATAGAATCTTCCTAAGAAAGCCGTGGTGACCTCGTCCCAAGTTCTCAAGGAGTTAGGCCTCACCTCCTTCTCAAGCCATTCAAGAGCTCTTCCTATCAAAGAAAAAGGAAACAACTTTAGTCTCACAAACTCTTGAGTTACCCCATTTACCTTGATCGTGTTACAATATTTTTCGAACTCGTTCAAGTGTGCAAGAGGGCTCTCATGTTTTGCTCCACTATATTGCCTCCTTTCAATCAAATTAATCATTGCGGGCCGAATCTCGAAGTCATTGGCTTGAGTAACGGGTGGAGCAATGCCGCTTGAAGCTCTATAAGCTCCCGGAGTTCCCAACTCCTTTAAAGGTCTTTGAGGTGGTGGTTCCGCGTCACCCATTTGATCTCGACCCTCCTCGAAATTGGTCTCCCTAGCTACATTGTAGGATAACCCATAAAACACAACAAAATTTGCACAAACCACAGCAAAGATCCTGATTTAAAAATTCACTAACAAACCAGCTTAAACAACACATTATAAGAGAAGGTAAGGAGATGTTTACTTGTATCAGCCACGAAAATTCCATCGACCTGAACTAGTGGCCTAGTGGGGCTGTGGTTTAGATTTTTAATACTTCTTCCCAAAAAATCTGTTATAAATCAAACTTAACAGCAATATAGTACAATTTCATCCAGACTATATACAAAAATGTATCAGGATATTATATTCAATGTTTCACAGTAAAAGAAAAATAAGTATCCGACGAATCAACAATGCTTTAAATCTATGGCAGAGTCATAATTCATTACGATTTCCCATTTTTTTCAAGAGCTTTGCTAAAATACTGAGGTAAGTTGTAACAAACTAGTATTAACATCAAAATTGCACTTCCAAGGACGAAGTATGAGCCCAAGCTTGAACTTTTTAGGAGATATGACAATGGGAGGGAAGAATATAAATGGAAATTGGCACTGCAAATTAAGATAAAAAAAAATAAAACAATAACCACTTAAAAAATGTAAAGTATGAAGTATAAAATCAAAGAATCGAATTTGTGGAGGGAGAAAAGAAGCACTTGAGAGTGACAAGACAACCTGATACCATGGTAACAAGTGAAGACACATCGACACTTGAAATTTTTAGTAGATCGAGGACTGATATGTTGAATGCTATGTTGCTGACCATATACAGAAGGGGTAGCAGCGGAGCTCCATCACATCCTGAAAGAAACATCCATAGCATTCTAAATTATTTCAAATAAATTAAACACTGTATTGGCTATATTAGGTTCTGAATTCGACCTTCCCCCCTCCCCCTTTACTAAAATTATGCTGGTTTTTGTGCCTTGACAGACCTCCTCTCAGTCTTTCATTAATCCAAAATGTAAGCATTTGTTGATTGTGAGCACAAAATTAAATTACAAGATCAGTCAGTCATAAAACAAAGATTATTCTACAACTGATAAGTACACTAACTTGAAAAATGGAATACAAACATAAGACTAGTCAGTTGAATCCTTGAAAACTTTTTTAAGGTCATTTATTCGTCTCTTTCATAAATTGGGGTCAGAGCAGTTTTCTCACAGCCTAGTAGATTTACCCCAAAATGGGCGTTCCTCCAAGTCTAATTGCTTTACCTTCTCCTTACCCCATCATCCAATGGTCGGAGTTTGCAATTTTGAATTGGGAAAAATAGCCACTAACCTTTGAATTTGAACTCTCTTTTGAGGAGCAAACAAACTAAATCTACAATTCCTACAAATGATTGAATAAAAAATATTAAAATTAAAAAACTTAGGGTTTATGGTTAATTAATTGAAACTAAATTTTAAAAAAATAGGTCGGCGGGTGGTCTAAGTCGTTGGGTGGCCGGCAGCTGGGTTGGTGTGAGGCGGTGGATCTAGGCGGCTGAGCAATTAAGGGTTAGGGATAGCAATGTTTTTTTAAAAACGAAAGAAAAAAGGAAAAACCATTACCTGGTGGTCGATAGCCGACGCACGAAGGACGACTAAGGGGAACGGAGGGTGGCCGGCGAAGGGTGAGTGGCGGTGGGTAGTACCTACTCTCTCCTTCTACGTATTTTGTTCGACAAAAAATAGAAATAAAACCAGAACCCTAAAATTACGAAATTGAAAACCAAATCAAAGACAAACCCTAGATTGCGAAGGAATTCGGTAGATTAAGAAGACTACATTACCTCGAAGATGCTTCAATGGAGGTGAGAAAGCTCATAATCGGCTTCAATGGAGAATATAGAGCACGAGTTAAATTGAGGCCAGAGATATAGAGAGAGAAGGAGCTGCTGCTCAATGGACTAAGAAAGCTCGTAAACAACTTCAATGGAGAGAGAGCGAGCTGCTTCAATGGAGTGGAGTTCGGGAAGCGAAGGAGATGCGAAAATGAGAGGGAAAGAGAAGAGCAGAACGAAGAGGGAAAGCAGGGGGGAAAAAAGAAAGAAGAAGAAAGAAAGCCATAAACCGGTTTTTTTAAAAACATTTCGCACCGGTTTGGTTAGAACCGAAGAGAAATCCTTTTCTTCTGGTTTTTTTCTAAACATTTCGCACCGGTTTAATAGGAATCGGTGCGAAAAGTCATTTCCCCAATCCCGCCTATTTCTTTTACCACCGGTTTTCAAGAACGGGTGCGAAATGTGCGGTGCCTAATTCATTTTTTCTACTAGTGAGCTCTTTAACTCATATATAGGCCTTGCTTATTAAATACATGTTTCTTGATATTTGAAAATAATACGTACTTCCATGATTCATACATATTCAACTTGTATCATGCCTCAAATATAATATTCACATGCTTTTATAACAATTGATGCTCAACCAACATCAATTCCAAGCATATAATCAACCAAATGTGCTACTAATTCATCACTTAAATCATACTTCACAAATCCTAGCATGATACTACGCAATACACAAATATTCTTGTGCACATACGTACCTTGAATAATGCCTAAACTCGGCCACACTCGTTAGAAATCACCTAGCTCAAAGCTTCCTACAAATAAGAATACATAACTATAATTAATCAACTATTCTAACAAATTTCCAGCAACTATAATACTCTTTAAACCTTACTAATTAACCCAATTTAATGACATAAAAGCCATAAAACCTTTTCTTTAAGTGAATACTTCAAATCCTTTAAAAAAGACTTAATTTTTATGACTTAAATAAAATTCCAGCATACTTATTTAATATAAAACATCACTAATAGACTAGAAAATCATATTTAAACCTTTTTTCCTTTTATGGGTAATCAAAACCTAACTCAATAATTAAAAAGTAGTGTGCATAGATAAACTTCAACATTAATTGGAGGGCTTTAAACTCATTAAAAACATGTTTAAACCATTAAATAAACAATAACATCAATCTAGGATCAAACCTTAACCATAAACATTAAATTCCCAAATTCTAGGGTTTATAAATTGGGGTTTTTGATTGAATAAAAATCTGAAAATTATATAAATAATTGAACAGCATCAAATACCCAAATTCAATACCAAAACATAATCAAAATCATGCTTTAAAATATTAAAAACAATAGAATTAAATTAGGAAGAGAAAAAGAGTTTTTTTTTTTAATAATACCAAAACACCAAAAACAAAAAGGAGAGAGAAGGAGGGGTGGCCGGCGGGGCTATCGGCTACAGCTGCTGCCGCCGGTGGTGGTGGTGGTGCCGGTGGTTGCCGGCGTGAGGGGAGAAGAAGAAGGAGAGAGAGAGGCGTGAGGAAGGAGAGGAAAAAGAAGAGGAAAAAGAGAGGAATATAAGGGGAAAGAGGAGAGGGAAAATAAAGAGAAAACCTTGGAATTTCTTTTGTGAAATCTGACAATTATGATTTTAGAATGAAAAATCTTGAGGCTTTGAAGTATTTATACTCCCCTTTTAAAACAAAAACTCATAATTACAAAACTGCCTTTACTAAATCCTACTCTCCCTTGACTTCTTTCTTTGGGGCTACCTTGTTGGGCTCTTAAGTGTCCTCAATCTCGCAACAAGTTGATCCAACTATTGAAATAAAGATGACCCAATTCAAAACACTTTTATTGCCTCAATTAAAGACCCATATTATTTTATGCACACTAACATAATATTTAAATAATTAATTTCTTTTAAAAAATTAAATGAATCATTTTAATTTATAAAATAAATAATTTATATAAATAAAAATATTATAAAAATACGAAGTATCACAGTCTACCCCCCTTAAAAGAAGTTGCGTCCTCGAAACTTGAGCACGAAAATCTTAAAACTTTGTTAAAAACTTATTTAAAACTGTACTTTTTCACCGACTTAGTAAAAACTTTTCTTAATACTCATAATTGTTGTACTTTTTGTACCCTTTCTTGTTCTCTTTCTTTCTAATCTTCTATAAAATTGCGCAAAATATACTAAAAATGAACAAAAATATTTGAAAATAAGGTAAAAAGCGCGAAATTCTACCGCATTCTACCTTCTTGAAGAAAACGAGTTACGTCCCCGTAACTCAACTAACCTCAAACAATTCAGGGTACTTCTTTCTCATTTCATCCTCAGCTTCCCATGTCGCTTCTTTAGTCTCTTGATTCGACCACAAAACCTTTACTATCTTGACATCCTTCTTGCGTGTTGATGGGCGTTAGAACGGTCGTACATTCCACACTCAATCAAACACATTTATTAATAAACACCTTACAAACCAAGCATAATGACAAGTAAGAGTTCGGTCCACAAGGAACGGGATATGATTGCCAAAGATCTTTACACTTAAGCTAACTCGAAGTCAATTGGTGAATTGGGGTTCGTCAAGAAGACAAACAAACTATGGTTCTAAATCAATGAATTAAAGATACTAGGGAATGAGATCGACTCAACCAAGGCAAATAGGCAAACGGGGAGTAAAATAGACAAGATATAGCAAGGACTATATGTAAAATCAACCTCATGCAATTAGAAAACAACTCACACTACTAAACTTAGATTCCTCATTAGTTTAGCAATAGATGATACATAATCAAATTACAATAAGTAATGACGTACTCAATTTACACTTCCATGTCAAATTAGGCATATCATACTATCAAGCTCCTTAGTCAAGGGTAGCTAAACCTATCATGAGGAACTAACAAGCAATCTCATATAATCAATTTAATTGCAATACAAACATCAATTCTTCTCCCACATTTGCATAGTTAACCCAAAAGGTCGAGCTTCACCCAACCCCTAGCAAGAAGACTACTCACAACTCATGTTTATCAACATGCAATCAAGAATTAGGGTTCTAAATACTTCAATAATTGGGGAAAAGTGGTTAACAATTGAAATAACTATCATCCAATAACAAATTACCAAGAACTAAGAAGATTTAAATAACATGCAAATACCAAATAAAATCTGAAACTAAAAGGAAGAAGGTTGGAGAAATTACTAATTGAAGCTTCAAATGTTGAATACAAATTGCCAAACTTTGAGAATAATTCTTGAATTTCACTAATACAATGATTAGATTTGATGAAAACTAAGCTAAATTAATCCTAAGGAATGTTTCAAACTAAGAGAGGTTTCTGAAAACTAGGCTACTTTCTTTCTTCTCTCCCGAAAAACAATCTCAAAAGGACCTTAAATAGTCCGTACAAAATTGGCTAAGATCGGGAAAAGGTCCGACCGAACTCTGGGTAGGTTCGGTCGAACTCAAGGTAGGTTCGGTCGAACCTCCCTGATTCTTGTTTGGTCGAACTTTTGAGGTTCGACCTCTCCTGCAAAATTGCTGAAAACTGGTTTGCACTGCCTTCACTGCACCCTGGAGGTTCGGTCAAAATTTTCAAAAGTTTGACCACACCTAGGTTCGACCGGACCTTTCAGAGGTTCGGCCACACCTCCTCTTGCACTTCCTTTTCTTGCTTCCTCTCCTTCCCTTTTGCTCCTCTTGCCTTTGTCCATGGCTTCCATACTTGGCCAAGGGGCCTCCCACCGTGCATAGGACCGTCATGGAACCTGCAGAAGATACCAAAGTTCACGAGAGCATGGGGATGATAAAATAATGCATAAAGATTATCAAAATAAGCGCAAATAAGCATTACTTTTCATCAACACATAAAGAAGCCATAAGAGGATAAATGAGGTGGAAAAACCTAAGAAAAATAAGAGGAAAAAGACCTAAATACTACCCCTAAGAGTGACATAAATGTCACTCATCAAACTCCCCCACGCTAAGCCTTTGCTCGCCCTCGAGCAAAGCAAAGGAAAATGAACAAGGGAGAAAGAATTAGTTATTCAAACATGCAAGGAACAAAAAAAAAAACCGAAATTGCTTTTAGCAAAAGCAACAAGCCATTTAAACACCAAGGTCGTCGATGAGGACGAGTTGTGATCTCGTGAGGGTTTCCAGAGAGCATACCCCACAACTCTTACAAAATTGTGTTCAAGACAAACCATAAACAAGGGAAAGAGAAACAACAAATCCAACACAAATCATAGCCAAATCGAGCTTTTGGAGATAACAAACATGAATGAGTGTCAAACTTTCTGAGTAGTAGAAGTGAGCATGCAAGGGGATGCCGAAAGTTGATTGAAGGATAAGTTATGCTAAGCATAGAGAACTCAAACATGCACCACCCCCCCCCCCCCCCCGCATTCCATACAATCTTACCGCGTTCCCTCATCTAGATTCAAATCCGCCCTTGGAGATAGCATCAAGTGACTCCTCGAAGGAGCCGGAACAAAGATAAAACACTGCAAAATAGAGGAACCCGACATCTCACCAAGTCATGCCTTCTCCATATGCTTGAGTTCCAGCTCCCTCCACCGACTAGTGACTCAACCAACCTAGGTCAACAAGGCATTGAAAGGGTTGTAACGTTGGCTAGGGGGTAAGGGTGTGGAGGAATTTGGAAATTGGTGCTTAGCCTAACCGTGAAGCAAAGGGTGATCAAGCCTCTTTTTCAAAATCAATCATCAACCAATTTTAAAACTACGTTGCCACAATCTTGAACTATAATGCCAAACACTTTTGAGCTTTCTCTTTCCTCTTACATCTTCATTCATCAACTCTTCGTTTGTCACATTCTCTCTGTTTTTTTTATTTTATTTTATTTTATTTTATTTATTTATTTATTTAATTTTTTTTTTAGCTTCAAAGGCTTTTTCTAGGATTTACATTTGCTTTTCTTGAACACATATTCACAAAAACACTGCTTCACTTTTCAAGTAGAATCATTCCCTTCCAAATTTCAAATCAAAACTACAATAATCCCTCATGGCTTGAGCTTCACGATTCTAAGGGTGAAAGTAAAACAAAAGGGCCATGGGCTTGCAATGTGCTATAATCAAGGAGGGGAAGACTCAACATGGTAAGGGCAAATGCAACCCAAAAATACAAAAGATAAAAAAAAAAAACTAATACTAGAAAACAAAAATAGTCACCGAATGAAGAATGCCTTTGTCATTCGTAGGTTAGTTCGGTCTCGATCTCGGGAGTCAGACACCAAGTTCTAGATCTAAGCATGCCTTGGTGAGGATCCTACACCGCTCATACAAGTAATGTTGGAGGCTTGAACAATAAAGCTCACATCGGGTTACAAAAACCATCTCTAGGGCTTCAAATCCCCTAATGAGAGCAACACCTTCTTACCACAAACAAGTGAATTTGGGTTCGATGGGCCTAACGAGTTCTAGAACAACTACCTTAGCATGAACATGTCCCAGAGTCAACCAATGGCAATCCTGAAGCATGCAAACTTATAACACTCAAGAAGCAAAGCATTCAAACACACGAGTCAACATTATTATGCTCGAAATGAAAATGAAACAACTAAGCTTTTCGTGGTTTTCCATGAATAAAAAGGAAAATCTTTTTCATTTTTTCACATTTTTCGAATTTTTTTTATTATTTTTTTTTAATGCAAGGAGTACAAGAGAGATAAGAGGCTAGTAAACATATAATTCTCAATCGACAAACAAAGATCGTTTGGCATCAATACCAACGATCACCAGATTCCGTGGAATCAAATGCAAACAACCTCGAACAATCAACTCCATTCTAGTCTAAACTAACTATGCACACAAAGAAAAATAAAGGAAAGTAGGGAAAGATCTCACCAAATGCTGCTTGAAATAGAACACAAGGCAAAATTGCGATCTCACCAAGGTTTCCGGAGCTTGAGTTGCTCCTTATTCCATCATTTTGTGCTTCCGTTTTCAAGCTACAAGGAAAGTGAGCCAAAAGAAAAGAAACACTACAACTATACAAAGAAAAGTTAGTGAACAAAAGGAAAAGACTAGAATTATAAACAAAAGAAAATGATTGACAAAAAGCTATCTACAAAATTTGGATTAAGGGATTTGGATTTTGGGATTTGGATTATGGGATCAAGAGAGAAGAGGGAAAAACAACTTCAAAAATATATATATATATATATATATATATATATTATTATTTTATTTTTTTTTTTTTTATTTTTTTTTTGAAATGAAGCTTCATAACATCATCATCATAAGAATATTACCAACCAAAAATCATTTCTAACTACAATAAATTCATTATCCCTGATGGTTCTCCATATGCACAAGCTACCATCCTACCACACTACCCTCCACTTCAACCAAAAGGAACATCCTCCCCCACGCTAGTCTTTTGCACGTCTCGAGCAAAAGGAATAGGCATGAAAGTCCGGGGGGAAAAGGGAAGGAGAGAACCCTCATTGGGGGTTTCTATCCTCCCGTTCCTTAGGAGGGTTCATGAAATCAAACCTCGGGCGATCCATGAATGGATGGAAAGGTTGGTTAAAGTGCTCATAGGGCCACCCTTGTGTACCCCAACCACCATCAAAAGGATTCGGGGTTGATGAACTTGCGGGATCATAGGCGTAGTCACACCCACCCGGCCGATAAGGGTTGTATGGTGGGGTACCAACACGTTGGGATGGGTCGATAGGACCTTCCCAATAAGCATAGGTGTTGGGGGAGGGGTTGTTAGGGTCATAGGGGTCCCAATGTGGAACTGGACCCTCTTGAGGCGGGTGGTAGGGATAGTTAACATAGGGCGTTTGAACGCCCGCTTGCACAAGACTATCATAGTTCATCCTTGCGTAGTACCCCCATTGTTCAATAGAAGCTTGATTATCATAACGAATACCATCGAGGGTACTACGCAGGGCACTCATATCAAAAGGAGAAGAGGAAGAAGAAGAAGATGTCTCACCTCCCCCACTAGGGGGGGAAAGGGATGCTCCACTTGGTAGACCGGTTGAGGGTGAGGGATTGCACCGCGGACTTGATTTTTCCTTAATTCATCGGGGATGAATTTTCGCGCAATCTTCCACCTTAGCGGGTTGGAAGGGTCTACCGAAGTGTGAGGAGGATCCGGGAGGACACACCATTCTTCTCCATTATCAACCAAGAGGATAAATTTGCGATTCTGGGTGGTGTAGTTGATGAAGCGGTTGTTGCGGAGAGCAACAATAGAAAGAGCATAAGGAGGGTAGCCGACGGCCTCTTCTTCTTTGTTTTGGAGCACATGGGGAGCAAATCAATTTGGTCCTTGTAAGCTCCACCATTCAAAGAAAGGGCAATGAGGGTGATCATGCCCCCCATGTTTATCTCATAACCAAGCCGCCCATCTTGAGTGTCCAACAATCTCGAGATAAAAGTGGTGAGCATTTGAACTTTAAACGCTGAGGATTGTCGGCCAAGTAAAGGCAAGCTACCTCATCTTTCACCATAGAGCCGAGGTTTGCCTTGAAGAATACGGCATACTGAAGGAGCCGGGCAAAGTATCTCAAAGCAATATGGATGATGTTGTTGACCTTTGCGGTGTTAGTGCGAAAGACGGGCTTGGTGGAGATGCTCTGCCACCATTCTTGTTCATTATAGGGAATGCGACACATTGAGGTCATATCGAAAGGTCGATGCATCCCGGTTGCTTGCCAATGGAAGATCTCATTGAGCTCACTCTCGGTTAGGGAATGGTCTTCGTTGAACATACAAAAGTGAAGAATAATTTGAGATTCATTCCCTTCATCATCTTCTTCAATGACTTCCTTGCGGAGGGAAGCAAGGAACTCCAATGTGACGCGCTCATAGGTGTGAGCATGGAGGTCAATGAACTCGCCCCAACCAAAGTTTTGTGCGAGCCGGACTACTTCATCCATGATGCCAAGATTTCTTAAGGTGTTCCCGCAGAAGAACCTTGTAGATCGTATGGGACGGTCTATGAGGGTTTTATAGACATCCCAAAAGTGTTTGTTTGGAGCGATGATGCCATGATCATAGATGCCGGGTGGAGGTGGAAAATTTGACGATGAAGATTCACCCGTCCTCTTCCTCTTGGACTTGCTTTTGCCAAAAAGATGCATTGTGAATCTACAAAAATCGCCAAGAATTAACATTAGGAAGATTCAAGCCAAAAGGAGGCACAAGAAGCTCGTCGAGATAAAAAGTGTGTGCAATGAGAGTAAAAGCCATGAGTTGTGAAATAGATGTAGACGGTAGCAACAATACAATTCAAGGCATTAATGGACACTTATAAACCAGGGCATGAGCTAAAAATCCTATGGCAATCGAATGCAAATCCTAAGAAAACCTAGGCAAAATTGGGCATGATGTCCCCTAAAATTCATGAAATCCACTCAAAACTCATCGAAATCAAACCGAGAACAATGAGTAATAGTCACAAAATTCCATCCAACTCAAGAATTTCTCAATCAAAATGTAGCATGAACAACCTAGTGAAAGATTAACACATTCAAGCAAACAAATTGAAATCATGAAAACCCAAGTCATACATGCATATTCATCATGAAACAAGTTCTACTAACAACAACCAACCAATTACAACAAGGAAATCCCAATAACCACTTAAATCAAACAAGCCATGACTAACAATATCAATTATACCACATATCATACTTGAACATGTAAAACATGGTAAAACAAAGAGAAATTGAAGAAATGAGCTTGCAAAAGCTAGAATAACCATACCACAATTGATTGGAAGTAAGTAGAAATCAAGAAGTTTCAAGTCACTCAAACCCTAGAAATTGGGGAAAATTTAAGGAGATTGTAGGAATTGAGTAGTGGATGTTAATGAAGTGAGGAGGGAAAAAGATAGGAGTGATTTTTATGGAGATTTGAGGTTGAAGGAGGGGTGACAATGGAGTATTAGGGTGAGAAGGAGAAGAGAAGGGAGAGAGAGAGAGCCGAATGTATGAAGTAAGAGCGAGAAAGCAGCGGCTTAAGCCTATTAATTATGGGCAAGCTCGAAAAAGGTTCGGTCGGACCTTATGAGGTTCGGTCGGACCATAATAAGTTCGACCAAACTTTTGAAAAGTTCGGTCGAACTTTTGGATTTTCCAGAAACTTCCAGAATTCAGCCTAATTTGATTTCCAGAACAGGAGCGGCCGAACTTTCTAGGGGTTCGGTCGGACCAGCATAGGTTCGACCAAACTTTTGAAAAGTTCGGTCGAACTTTTTGATTTTCCAGAATCCGACAGTTTTTAGCCCATTTTGAGTTCTAGGGGAGGAGCGGCCGAACTCTTGGGTGGTTCGGTCAAACTTTTGCAAAGTTCGGTCGAACCTTGTTGCAGTTTGGTCGAACACCCCTAAATCCCTCTATCTGAAAATTTGCACAAAACTTCCCATCAAGACACACTAAAATACAACACGATTATGCCTAAGGTATATGGAAAATGCATTCCTTTTTAAGGCAAGACAAACAAGAATACCAACACAAACCAAATACAAGCAAAACCATCAATCCAAAGTTGTGAAAGAAGAAAAGAAAACATCAAGCAAATAGAATAGAGGAGGGTTAGAAACTCGGGTTGCCTCCCGGAAGCGCTTCTTTAACGTCACTAGCTTGACGTACTTCACACACTCAAAAGATGAGATTGCATTGCATTGACTCAATCAAACCAACATGAGCATCCTCATAATAAAGCTTGAGGCGATGCCCATTGACCTTGAATGACCTCGATCCATCCAAATCATTTAGCTCAACGGCTCCATGGGGGAACACCTCCTTAACGGTGAATGGACCACTCCACCTTGACATGAGTTTTCCGGGAAATAGTTTCATCCTTGAATTGTAAAGCAACACCTTATCTCCAACATTGAAGGTCTTCTTTTCAATTTGCCGGTCATGCCACTCCTTTGACCGGGTTTTGTACAAGCTTGCACAATCATAAGCATCCATCCGTAGTTACTCAAACTCATGCAAGTCTAGCCACCTTTATTCACCCGCACTCGCCAAATCAAAGTTGATCTTTTTGATAGCCCATTGAGCACGATGTTCAAGTTCAACCGGAAGGTGACAAGACTTACCATATACAAGCCGGTAGGGGGTAGTGCCGATGGGGGTTTTGAAAGCGGTTCTATAGGCCCAAAGGGAATCATCTAGCTTGTCCGACCAATCTTTCCTATTCCTAGCCACTGTTTTCTCAGGAATTACCTTGATTTGGCGATTGGAAACCTCCGCTTGCCCACTTGTTTGCGGGTGATAAGTCGTGCCAAAGCGTTGATGGACCCCATTCTTTCTCAGCATCTTTTGAAACACATTATGAATAAAATGAGAACCATTATCGCTAACCACTGCTCTAGGGATCCCAAATCTTGGAAATATCACTTTTTTGAACATCTTCATCACTACCTTGTGGTCATTAGTTGGGGAGGCAATGGCTTCAACCCATTTAGAAACATAATCAACCGCCACAAGGATGTATTGATTTCCATTAGATGAGGGAAAAGGTCCCATGAAATCAATGCCCCACACATCAAACACCTCAAGTTCAAGAATCGGTTGTTGAGGCATTTCATTTCTCTTCGAAACATTACCGGTTCTTTGGCAAGAGTCACATGTTTTCACAAAACCCCATGAATCTTTGAAGATATGAGGCCACCATACCCCGCTTTGTAGTACTTTCAAGGCTGTTTTGTTGGCACCCATGTGCCCTCCACAAGGATCGGAGTAGCACATCTTCAAAACACTCTTCACTTCATCATTTGGCACACATCTACGGAGTAAACCATCTACTCCTCTTTTGAAAAAGATCGGATCATCCCATATGTAATGCCTTGCTTCCCTTTTCAACTTCTTCTTCTGGTTCCTTGAAGCATTTGGAGGAAACTCCCCACAAGCCAAATAGTTCACCAAATCCGCAAACCAAGGAAGATCTTTCTCGGCCAACAAGTAAAGCACATCATATTTTAACTCATCACAAATTGGGACCCCATCGTCATTATCTTGCACGTTCTCTAACCGGGATAGATGATCCGCAACCACATTTTCGGCCCCCTTTTTGTCCCGAATCTCTACATCGAATTGTTGAAGTGATAGCACCCAACGAAGAAGACGAGGCTTGGACTCTTTCTTTGCCACAAGGTACCTAATAGCCGCATGATCAGTGTAGACAATAGTTTTGGAACCAATGAGGTAGTTCCAAAACTTCTCAAAAGCATGAACCACGGCAAGAAACTCTTTCTCCGTTGTGGCGTAGTTCCGTTGAGCTTCATTCAAGGTCTTAGGCATGTAGTAAATCACGTGAAGCCTCTTCTCTACCCTTTGCCCCAATACTCCTCCAATCGCAACATCACTTGCATCGCACATAAGTTCAAATGGCAAATCCCATCTTGGCCCTTGCACAATTGGAGTTGAGATTAAAGCCTCCTTTAATTTGTTGAAAGCTTGGAGACACTCTTCATCAAAAATAAAGATGGCATCTTTTTGAAGAAGAGCATTTAGGGGTCTAGCAATTTGTGAGAAATCCTTGATGAATCTCCTATAGAACCCGGCATGCCCCAAAAATGACCTTACTCCTCTCACATTGATTGGTGGCGGAAGCTTTTTTATCACTTCAACTTTGGCCTTGTCAACCTCAATCCCTTTGTTTGAAATTTTGTGACCAAGGACAATTCCCTCTTCCACCATAAAGTGGCATTTCTCCCAATTCAAAACCAAATTGACCTTCTCACATCTTGTCAAGCACTTGCCCAAGTTGGACAAACAATCCTCGAACGAAAGGCCCCCTACCGAGAAATCATCCATGAAAACTTCTATTTCGGCTTCAAGCATGTCCCCAAAAATACTCATCATGCATCTTTGGAAGGTTGCCGGTGCGTTGCAAAGCTCGAAGGGCATCCTCCTATATGCAAAAGTTCCATAGGGACAAGTAAAAGTTGTTTTCTCTTGGTCATCCGGGTTTATAGGGATTTGAAAGAAACCCGAATAACCATCAAGAAAGCAATAATACTTGTGTTGGTTAGTCTTTCAAGCATTTGGTCGATTAAAGGGAGAGGAAAATGATCCTTGTTGGTGGATGCATTTAGACGTCTATAGTCTATGCACATCCTCCAACCAGTCACCGTTCTAGTTGAAATGAGATTACCATTCTCATTTTCAACTACGGTCATTCCTCCCTTTTTAGGGACCACCATGAACGGGGGAAACCCATCTAGAACTCGAAATGGGGAAGATGATGCCGGCATCAAGGAGTTAGGTGATTTCTTTCTTCACCACTTCCCCCATTTGAGGATTGAGTTTCCTTTGCCTCTCAAAGGAAGGCTTAGCACCCTCCTCAAGTGTTATGTGGTGCATACATAAAGCGGGGCTAATACCTTTGAGGTTATCTATGGTATAGCCTAAAGCACCTTGGTGATCTCTCAAAACACCACATAACATTTGAGTTTGGCACTCGTTCAAAGAAGAATTCACAATAACCGGAAAAGTTGAATTGGGGCCCAAAAACTCATACCTTAGGTGTGATGGTAGAGGTTTCAACTCAACCATTGGAACACCCTTACCTTCTCTTGAGGTAGCTACTTCTAATGCATCATGTGTCTTGATTCCCATGCACACTTGCTCATTGCTTGATTCCGTACTTC
This sequence comes from Chenopodium quinoa, assembly GCF_001683475.1. Classification (NCBI taxonomy): domain Eukaryota; kingdom Viridiplantae; phylum Streptophyta; class Magnoliopsida; order Caryophyllales; family Amaranthaceae; genus Chenopodium; species Chenopodium quinoa. Next base: position 2,140,111 of record NW_018743783.1, read on the forward strand.
CTTCAAGCATCTCTTCATACAATGCCATCTCTTTGCTTTGGTCACCTATCTTTTCCTTGTTCAAAAGGACATTCTCAAGGGCATCGTTAGTAGTGAGCAAGTGCTCATGCATAGAAGTTACAATAGAATCAATAGTATCAATCATCATGCAATTATCAAGACTAGAGCTTGGATATTTCATGCTCTCATTCAAATCAAATTCTATCACCTCATCTCCTACTTTTAGTGAAAATTTAGCACTTTGAACATCTATTAAAGCACCCGAAGTAGCAAGAAAAGGTCTTCCTAGAATTATTGGAATGTTAACATCTTCATCCATCTCTAACACAACAAAATCCACCGGGATTACAAACTTCCCCACCATTAGAGGAACATCCTCTACCTTACCCTTTGGGAATTTAATAGAGCGATCGACCAATTGTAGGGTGATGTTGGTGGGTAGAAGTTCCCCTATCCCAAGTCTTTGGTATACCGAGTATGGCATTAGGCTAACACTAGCCCCTAGGTCACACAAAGCATTATCAATTTGCATCTTGTATATTGCACATGGGATAGAAAAGTTACCGGGGTCTTTTAATTTGGGTGGCATCTTGTTCATGATAATTGCACTACAATTCTCGGTGAGACTCACCGTTTCAACCAATTCACACTTTCTCCTTCCACTCAAAATATCTATCAAAAACCTAGCATAGTTAGGCATTTGCTTGATAGCATCGGTAAAAGGAATTGAAAGGTGAATTTGTTTCAATGTTTCAAGAAATTTTCCAAATTGCACATCTAATTTGTTTCTAACAAATTTGTGAGGATATGGTAGTTTTTGCAATTGTTTTGTTTCTCTCTCTTTTTCTCTTCTCTCTTCACTCTCTTTTTCAAAATCTTTCTCTTTCTCAAATTCTTTTTCTTTCTCACATTCTTTCTCCTTTTCATTCTCATGGTTTTGCTCTCTCTCTTGTTCAAAATCACTTTTAAAGGGAGGCTCACTCATGTTCATTCTCTCATTGCTTTTTTTAGGAACACTTTCTTCCAAAACTTTACCACTCCTTTTTGATATAACATTTACGGGCCTCTTAGGATCTAGTCCTTGGGGTGGTAGTTTAGAAGTGCTAGTCCCTTCCTTCAAAGCATTGGCCAATTGTGAAATTTGTGTCTCTAGCATTTTATTATGGGTCATCACTTCACTAAATTTCTTTTCACTTGAGGCCATGAAAGAATTGAACATTTTAGTTTGATTTTCCATCATTTCCTCCAAGCTAGACCTACTATGTGGTGCTTGTGCATAGTGGTTGTCTTGGGAAGCCCTATTACCTCTAACATTCGAATTGGACGTATTTTGATTAGAAGAACCTCTATTATTATTGTTGTTCCAATTGTTCCGATTATTAGAGTTTCCCCCTTGGTGAAATTGCCCTTGATTCCCATAGTTTCCTTGATTATTATGATTATGGTTACCATAACCACCTTGTTGGTTGTAGTTACCTTGGGGATTTTGGTCCCTTTGGTTCCTACTTCCCCATTGATTTTGATTATGGTAATCGTAATCATTTCCTCTTTGGTTATAGGAATTCCCCCTTGTTCTCTTCTATTTGGTGGTAAGTATCTTTGATTGTCATTCCTATGTCTATTATCATAAGACAAGGCATTGACTTGTTCATTTTCATTTTCATTACCATCTTCGTATTGGGGTTGGGGTTGGAAATCATAATTACAAGAAGAGGTATCATGGTCATAAGACCCACAATTTTCACAAAACAAACATCCATGAGGCATGTTATTAGAAGTAGAGGGAGAAGAGTTAGAATTCATACCTCTCCCCTTAGATTGGGAGGGATGCTCTTGTGTTGAACTAGAGGTCTCTAGTTTTGCCTTAATGGACGTCATCTCCTTTCCAAGGTTGGCGATTTGGGAGGTCAAATTGTTGATGGCATTAAGGTGATCAACGGAGTAAACCGCATTTCCTCCCTTGTTTAGAGAATATCTCTCTCCTTCTTGCCAATCCATGTGGTGCCTCACCACATCCTCAATTATCTCTATGACTTGCTCCTCCGTCTTGTTCATAATCGGGCCACCCGCTCCTGCATCCAAGCTAGTCTTTCCTTGTGGGCTCAAGCCCCCATAGAAAATTTGAAGCACTTGATATGACGGAATGCCATGATGAGGGCACTCCCTTTGATATTCCTTGTATCGTTCCCATGCTTCATAAATGGTTTCACTAGCTTTTTGACGGAAACCTTAGATCAAAGCTCTTGCCTCGGCCGTCTTCTTTTGGGAATAGAATCTTCCTAAGAAAGCCGTGGTGACCTCGTCCCAAGTTCTCAAGGAGTTAGGCCTCACCTCCTTCTCAAGCCATTCAAGAGCTCTTCCTATCAAAGAAAAAGGAAACAACTTTAGTCTCACAAACTCTTGAGTTACCCCATTTACCTTGATCGTGTTACAATATTTTTCGAACTCGTTCAAGTGTGCAAGAGGGCTCTCATGTTTTGCTCCACTATATTGCCTCCTTTCAATCAAATTAATCATTGCGGGCCGAATCTCGAAGTCATTGGCTTGAGTAACGGGTGGAGCAATGCCGCTTGAAGCTCTATAAGCTCCCGGAGTTCCCAACTCCTTTAAAGGTCTTTGAGGTGGTGGTTCCGCGTCACCCATTTGATCTCGACCCTCCTCGAAATTGGTCTCCCTAGCTACATTGTAGGATAACCCATAAAACACAACAAAATTTGCACAAACCACAGCAAAGATCCTGATTTAAAAATTGACTAACAAACCAGCTTAAACAACACATTATAAGAGAAGGTAAGGAGATGTTTACTTGTATCAGCCACGAAAATTCCATCGACCTGAACTAGTGGCCTAGTGGGGCTGTGGTTTAGATTTTTAATACTTCTTCCCAAAAAATCTGTTATAAATCAAACTTAACAGCAATATAGTACAATTTCATCCAGACTATATACAAAAATGTATCAGGATATTATATTCAATGTTTCACAGTAAAAGAAAAATGAGTATCCGACGAATCAACAATGCTCAAAATCTATGGCAGAGTCATTATTCATTACGATTTCCCATTTTTTTCAAGAGCTTTGCTAAAATACTGAGGTAAGTTGTAACAAACTAGTATTAACATCAAAATTGCACTTCCAAGGACGAAGTATGAGCCCAAGCTTAAACTTTTTAGGAGATATGGCAATGGGAGGGAAGAATATAAATAGAAATTGGCACTGCAAATTAAGATAAAAAAAATAAAAAAATAACCACTTAAAAAATGTAAAGTATGAAGTATAAAATCAAAGAATCGAATTTGTGGAGGGAGAAAAGAAGCACTTGAGAGTGACAAGACAACCTGATACCATGGTAACAAGTGAAGACACATCGACACTTGAAATTTTTAGTAGATCGAGGTCTGATATGTTGAATGCTATGTTGCTGACCATATACAGAAGGGGTAGCAGCGGAGCTCCATCACATCCTGAAAGAAACATCCATAGCATTCTAAATTATTTCAAATAAATTAAACACTGTATTGGCTATATTAGGTTCTGAATTCGACCTTCCCCCCTCCCCCTTTACTAAAATTATGCTGGTGTTTATGCCTTGACAGACCTCCTCTCAGTCTTTCATTAATCCAAAATGTAAGAATTTGTTGATTGTGAGCACAAAATTAAATTACAAGATCAGTCAGTCATAAAACAAAGATTATTCTACAACTGATAAGTACACTAACTTAAAAAATGGAATACAAACATAAGACTAGTCAGTTGAATCCTTGAAAACTTTTTTAAGGTCATTTATTCGTCTCTTTCATAAATTGGGGTCAGAGCAGTTTTCTCACAGCCTAGTAGATTTACCCCAAAATGGGCGTTCCTCCAAGTCTAATTGCTTTACCTTCTCCTTACCCCATCATCCAATGGTCGGAGTTTGCAATTTTGAATTGGGAAAAATAGCCACTAACCTTTGAATTTGAACTCTATTTTGAGGAGCAAACAAACTAAATCTACAATTCCTACAAATGATTGAATAAAAAATATTAAAATTAAAAAACTTAGGGTTTATGGTTAATTAATTGAAACTAAATTTTAAAAAAAATAGGTCGGCGGGTGGTCTAAGTCGTTGGGTGGCCGGCGGCTGGGTTGGTGTGAGGCGGTGGATCTAGGCGGCTGAGCAATTAAGGGTTAGGGATAGCAATGTTTTTTTAAAAACGAAAGAAAAAAGGAAAAACCATTACCTGGTGGTCGATAGCCGACGCACGAAGGACGACTAAGGGGAACGGAGGGTGGCCGGCGAAGGGTGAGTGGCGGTGGGTAGTACCTACTCTCTCCTTCTACGTATTTTGTTCGACAAAAAATAGAAATAAAACCAGAACCCTAAAATTACGAAATTGAAAACCAAATCAACGACAAACCCTAGATTGCGAAGGAATTCGGTAGATTAAGAAGACTACATTACCTCGAAGATGCTTCAATGGAGGTAAGAAAGCTCATAATCGGCTTCAATGGAGAATATAGAGCACGAGTTAAATTGAGGCCAGAGATATAAAGAGAGAAGGAGCTGCTGCTCAATGGACTAAGAAAGCTCGTAAACCACTTCAATGGAGAGAGAGCGAGCTGCTTCAATGGAGTGGAGTTCGGGAAGAGAAGGAGATGCGAAAATGAGAGGGAAAGAGAAGAGCAGAACGAAGAGGGAAAGCAAGGGGGAAAAAAGAAAGAAGAAGAAAGAAAGCCATAAACCGGTTTTTTTAAAAACATTTAGCACCGGTTTGGTTAGAACCGAAGCGAAATCCTTTTCTTCTGGTTTTTTTCTAAACATTTCGCACCGGTTTAATAGGAATCGGTGCGAAAAGTCATTTCCCCAATCCCGCCTATTTCTTTTACCACCGGTTTTCAAGAACGGGTGCGAAATGTGCGGTGCCTAATTCATTTTTTCTACTAGTGAGCTCTTTAACTCATATATAGGCCTTGCTTATTAAATACATGTTTCTTGATATTTGAAAATAATACGTACTTCCATGATTCATACATATTCAACTTGTATCATGCCTCAAATATAATATTCACATGCTTTTATAACAATTGATGCTCAACCAACATCAATTCCAAGCATATAATCAACCAAACGTGCTACTAATTCATCACTTAAATCATACTTCACAAATCCTAGCATGATACTACGCAATACACAAATATTCTTGTGCACATACGTACCTTGAATAATGCCTAAACTCGGCCACACTCGTTAGAAATCACCTAGCTCAAAGCTTCCTACAAATAAGAATACATAACTATAATTAATCAACTATTCTAACAAATTTCCAGCAACTATAATACTCTTTAAACCTTACTAATTAACCCAATTTAATGACATAAAAGCCATAAAACCTTTTCTTTAAGTGAATACTTCAAATCCTTTAAAAAAGACATAATTTTTATGACTTAAATAAAATTCCAGCATACTTATTTAATATAAAACATCACTAATAGACTAGAAAATCATATTTAAACCTTTTTTTCCTTTTATGGGTAATCAAAACCTAACTCAATAATTAAAAAGTAGTGTGCATAGATAAACTTCAACATTAATTGGAGGGCTTTAAACTCATTAAAAACATGTTTAAACCATTAAATAAACAATAACATCAATCTAGGATCAAACCTTAACCATAAACATTAAATTCCCAAATTCTAGGGTTTATAAATTGGGGTTTTTGATTGAATAAAAATCTGAAAATTATATAAATAATTGAACAGCATCAAATACCCAAATTCAATACCAAAACATAATCAAAATCATGCTTTAAAATATTAAAAACAATAGAATTAAATTAGGAAGAGAAAAAGAGTTTTTTTTTTTAATAATACCAAAACACCAAAAACAAAAAGGAGAGAGAAGGAGGGGTGGCCGGCGGGGCTATCGGCTACAGCTGCTGCCGCCGGTGGTGGTGGTGGTGCCGGTGGTTGCCGGCGTGAGGGGAGAAGAAGAAGGAGAGAGAGAGGCGTGAGGAAGGAGAGGAAAAAGAAGAGGAAAAAGAGAGGAATATAAGGGGAAAGAGGAGAGGGAAAATAAAGAGAAAACCTTGGAATTTCTTTTGTGAAATCTGACAATTATGATTTTAGAATGAAAAATCTTGAGGCTTTGAAGTATTTATACTCCCCTTTTAAAACAAAAACTCATAATTACAAAACTGCCTTGACTAAATCCTACTCTCCCTTGACTTCTTTCTTTGGGGCTACCTTGTTGGGCTCTTAAGTGTCCTCAATCTCGCAACAAGTTGATCCAACTATTGAAATAAAGATGACCCAATTCAAAACACTTTTATTTCCTCAATTAAAGACCCATATTATTTTATGCACACTAACATAATATTTAAATAATTAATTTCTTTTAAAAAATTAAATGAATCATTTTAATTTATAAAATAAATAATTTATATAAATAAAAATATTATAAAAATACGAAGTATCACAGTCTACCCCCTTAAAAGAAGTTGCGTCCTCGAAACTTGAGCACGAAAATCTTAAAACTTTGTTAAAAACTTATTTAAAACTGTACTTTTTCACCGACTTAGTAAAAACTTTTCTTAATACTCATAATTGTTGTACTTTTTGTACCCTTTCTTGTTCTCTTTCTTTCTAATCTTCTATAAAATTGTGCAAAATATACTAAAAATGAACAAAAATATTTGAAAATAAGGTAAAAAGCGCGAAATTCTACCGCATTCTACCTTCTTGAAGAAAACGAGTTACGTCCCCGTAACTCAACTAACCTCAAACAATTCAGGGTACTTCTTTCTCATTTCATCCTCAGCTTCCCATGTCGCTTCCTTAGTCTCTTGATTCGACCACAAAACCTTTACTATCTTGACATCCTTCTTGCGTGTTGATGGGCGTTAGAACGGTCGTACATTCCACACTCAATCAAACACATTTATTAACAAACACCTTACAAACCAAGCATAATGACAAGTAAGAGTTCGGTCCACAAGGAACGGGATATGATTGCCAAAGATCTTTACACTTAAGCTAACTCGAAGTCAATTGGTTAATTGGGGTTCGTCAAGAAGACAAACAAACTATGGTTCTAAATCAATGAATTAAAGATACTAGGGAATGAGATCCACGCAACCAAGGCAAATAGGCAAACGGGGAGTAAAATAGACAAGATATAGCAAGGACTATATGTAAAATCAACCTCATGCAATTAGAAAACAACTCACACTACTAAACTTAGATTCCTCATTAGTTTAGCAATAGATGATACATAATCAAATTACAATAAGTAATGACGTACTCAATTTACACTTCCATGTCGAATTAGGCATATCATACTATCAAGCTCCTTAGTCAAGGGTAGCTAAACCTATCATGAGGAACTAACAAGCAATCTCATATAATCAATTTAATTGCAATACAAACATCAATGCTTCTCCCACATTTGCATAGTTAACCCAAAAGGTCGAGCTTCACCCAACCCCTAGCAAGAAGACTACTCACAACTCATGTTTATAAACATGCAATCAAGAATTAGGGTTCTAAATACTTCAATAATTGGGGAAAAGTGGTTAACAATTGAAATAACTATCATCCAATAACAAATTACCAAGAACTAAGAAGATTTAAATAACATGCAAATACCAAATAAAATCTGAAATTAAAAGGAAGAAGGTTGGAGAAATTACTAATTGAAGCTTCAAATGTTGAATACGAATTGCCAAACTTTGAGAATAATTCTTGAATTTCACTAATACAATGATTTGATTTGATGAAAACTAAGCTAAATTAATCCTAAGGAATGTTTCAAACTAAGAGAGGTTTCTGAAAACTAGGCTACTGTCTTTCTTCTCTCCCGAAAAACAATCTCAAAAGGACCTTAAATAGTCCGTAAAAAATTGGCTGAGATCGGGAAAAGGTCCGACCGAACTCTGGGTAGGTTCGGTCGGACTCAGGGTAGGTTCGGTCGAACCCTGTGTAGGTTCGGTCGAACCTCCCTGATCCTTGTTTGGTCGACTTTTTGAGGTTCGACCTCTCCTGCAAAATTGCTGAAAACTGGTTTGACACTGCCTTCACTGCACCCTGGAGGTTCGGTCAAACTTTTCAAAAGTTTGACCACACCTAGGTTCGACCGGACCTTTCAGAGGTTCGGCCACACCTCCTCTTGCACTTCCTTTTCTTGCTTCCTCTCCTTCCCTTTTGCTCCTCTTGCCTTTGTCCATGGCTTCCATACTTGGCCAAGGGGCCTCCCACCGTGCATAGGACCGTCATGGAACCTGCAGAAGATACCAAAGTTCACGAGAGCATGGGGATGATAAAATATTGCATAAAGATTATCAAATTAAGCGCAAATAAGCATTACTTTTCATCAACACATAAAGAAGCCATAAGAGGATAAATGAGGTGGAAAAACCTAAGAAAAATAAGAGGAAAAAGACCTAAATACTACCCCTAAGAGTGACATAAATGTCACTCATCAAACTCCCCCACGCTAAGCCTTTACTCGCCCTCGAGCAAAGCAAAGGAAAATGAACAAGGGATAAAGAATTAGTTATTCAAACATGCAAGGAACAAAAAAAAAAAAAACCGAAATTGCTTTTAGCAAAAGCAACAAGCCATTTAAACCCCAAGGTCGTCGATGAGGACGAGTTGTGATCTCGTGAGGGTTTCCAGAGAGCATACCCCACAACTCTTACAAAATTGTGTTCAAGACAAACCGTAAACAAGGGAAAGAGAAACAACAAATCCAACACAAATCATAGCCAAATCGAGCTTTTGGAGATAACAAACATGAATGAGTGTCAAACTTTCTGAGTAGTAGAAGTGAGCATGCAAGGGGATGCCAAAAGTTGATTGAAGGATAAGTTATGCTAAGCATAGAGAACTCAAACATGCACCACTCCCCCCCGCATTCCATACAATCTTACCGCGTTCCCTCATCTAGATTCAAATCCGCCCTTGGAGATAGCATCAAGTGACTCCTCGAAGGAGCCGGAACAAAGATAAAACACTGCAAAATAGAGGAACCCGACATCTCACCAAGTCATGCCTTCTCCATATGCTTGAGTTCCAGTTCCCTCCACTGACTAGTGACTCAACCAACCTAGGTCAACAGGGCATTGAAAGGGTTGTAACGTTGGCTAGGGGGTAAGGGTGTGGAGGAATTTGGAAATTGGTGCTTAGCCTAACCGTGAAGCAAAGGGTGATCAAGCCTCTTTTTCAAAATCAATCATCAACCAATTTTCAAACTACGTTGCCACAATCTTGAACTATAATGCCAAACACTTTTGAGCTTTCTCTTTCCTCTTACATCTTCATTCATCAACTCTTCGTTTGTCACATTCTCTCTGTTTTTTTTTTTATTTTATTTTATTTTATTTATTTATTTATTTTGTTTTTAGCTTCAAAGGCTTTTTCTAGGATTTACATTTGCTTTTCTTGAACACATATTCACAAAAACACTGCTTCACTTTTCAAGTAGAACCATTCCCTTCCAAATTTCAAATCAAAACTACAATAAGCCCTCAAGGCTTGAGCTTCACGATTCTAAGGGTGAAAGTAAAACAAAAGGGCCATGGGCTTGCAATGTGCTATAATCAAGGAGGGGAAGAATCAACATGGTAAGGGCAAATGCAACCCAAAAATACAAAAGATAAAAAAAAAAACTAATACTAGAAAACAAAAATAGTCACCGAATGAAGAATGCCTTTGTCATTCGTAGGTTAGTTCGGTCTCGATCTCGGGAGCCAGACACCAAGTTCTAGATTTAAGCATGCCTTGGTGAGGATCCTACACCGCTCATACAAGTAATGTTGGAGGCTTGAACAATAAAGCTCACATCGGGTTACAAAAACCATCTCTAGGGCTTCAAATCCCCTAATGAGAGCAACACCTTCTTACCACAAACAAGTGAATTTGGGTTCGATGGGCCTAACGAGTTCTAGAACAACTACCTTAGCATGAACATGTCCCAGAGTCAACCAATGGCAATCCTGAAGCATGCAAACTTATAACACTCAAGAAGCAAAGCATTCAAACACACGAGTCAACATTATTATGCTCGAAATGAAAATGAAACAACTAAGCTTTTCGTGGTTTTCCATGAATAAAAAGGAAAATCTTTTTCATTTTTTCACATTTTTCGAATTTTTTTTATTTTTTTTTAATGCAAGGAGTACAAGAGAGATAAGAGGCTAGTAAACATATAATTCTCAATCGACAAACAAAGATCGTTCGGCATCAATACCAACGATCACCAGATTCCGTGGAATCAAATGCAAACAACCTCGAACAATCAACTCCATTCTAGTCTAAACTAACTATGCACACAAAGAAAAATAAAGGAAAGTAGGGAAAGATCTCACCAAATGCTGCTTGAAATAGAACACAAGGCAAAATTGCGATCTCACCAAGGTTTCCGGAGCTTGAGTTGCTCCTTATTCCATCATTTTGTGCTTCCGTTTTCAAGCTACAAGGAAAGTGAGACAAAAGAAAAGAAACACTACAACTATACAAAGAAAAGTTAGTGAACAAAAGGAAAAGACTAGAATTATAAACAAAAGAAAATGATTGACAAAAAGCTATCTACAAAATTTGGATTAAGGGATTTGGATTTTGGGATCAAGAGAGAAGAGGGAAAAACAACTTCAAAAAATATATATATATATATATATATATATATATATATATATATTTTATTTTATTTTTTTTTTTTTTTGAAATGAAGCTTCATAACATCATCATCATAAGAATATTACCAACCAAAAATCATTTCTAACTACAATAAATTCATTATCCCTGATGGTTCTCCATATGCACAAGCTACCATCCTACCACACTACCCTCCACTTCAACCAAAAGGAACATCCTCCCCCACGCTAGTCTTTTGCACGTCTCGAGCAAAAGGAATAGGCATGAAAGTCCGGGGGGAAAAGGGAAGGAGAGAACCCTCATTGGGGGTTTCTATCCTCCCGTTCCTTAGGAGGGTTCATGAAATCAAACCCCGGGCGATCCATGAATGGATGGAAAGGTTGGTTAAAGTGCTCATAGGGCCACCCTTGTGTACCCCAACCACCATGAAAAGGATTCGGGGTTGATGGACTTGCCGGATCATAGGCGTAGTCACACCCACCCGGCCGATAAGGGTTGTATGGTGGGGTACCAACACGTTGGGATGGGTCGATAGGACCTTCCCAATAAGCATAGGTGTTGGGGGAGGGGTTGTTAGGGTCATAGGGGTCCCAATGTGGAACTGGACCCTCTTGAGGCGGGTGGTAGGGATAGTTAACATAGGGCGTTTGAACGCCCGCTTGCACAAGACTATCATAGTTCATCCTTGCGTAGTACCCCCATTGTTCAATAGAAGCCTGATTATCATAACGAATACCATCGAGGGTACTACGCAGGGCACTCATATCAAAAGGAGAAGAGGAAGAAGAAGAAGATGTCTCACCTCCCCCACTAGGGGGGGAAAGGGATGCTCCACTTGGTAGACCGGTTGAGGGTGAGGGATTGCACCGCGGACTTGATTTTTCCTTAATTCATCGGGGATGAATTTTCGCGCAATCTTCCACCTTAGCGGGTTGGAAGGGTCTACCGAAGTGTGAGGAGGATCCGGGAGGACACACCATTCTTCTCCATTATCAACCAAGAGGATAAATTTGCGATTCTGGGTGGTGTAGTTGATGAAGCGGTTGTTGCGGAGAGCAACAATAGAAAGAGCATAAGGAGGGTAGCCGACGGCCTCTTCTTCTTTGTTTTGGAGCACATGAGGGAGCAAATCAATTTGGTCCTTGTAAGCTCCACCATTCAAAGAAAGGGCAATGAGGGTGATCATGCCCCCCATGTTTATCTCATCACCAAGCCGCCCATCTTGAGTGTCCAACAATCTCGAGATAAAAGTGGTGAGCATTTGAACTTTAAACGCTGAGGATTGTCGGCCAAGTAAAGGGAAGCTACCTCATCTTTCACCATAGAGCCGAGGTTTGCCTTGAAGAATACGGCATACTGAAGGAGCCGGGCAAAGTATCTCAAAGCAATATGGATGATGTTGTTGACCTTTGCGGTGTTAGTGCGAAAGACGGGCTTGGTGGAGATGCTCTGCCACCATTCTTGTTCATTATAGGGAATGCGACACATTGAGGTCATATCGAAAGGTCGATGCATCCCGGTTGCTTGCCAATGGAAGATCTCATTGAGCTCACTCTCGGTTAGGGAATGGTCTTCGTTGAACATACGAAAGTGAAGAATAATTTGAGATTCATTCCCTTCATCATCTTCTTCAATGACTTCCTTGCGGAGGGAATCAAGGAACTCCAATGTGACGCGCTCATAGGTGTGAGCATGGAGGTCAATGAACTCGCCCCAACCAAAGTTTTGTGCGAGCCGGACTACTTCATCCATGATGCCAAGATTTCTTAAGGTGTTCCCGCAGAAGAACCTTGTAGATCGTATGGGACGGTCTATGAGGGTTTTATAGACATCCCAAAAGTGTTTGTTTGGAGCGATGATGCCATGATCATAGATGCCGGGTGGAGGTGGAAAATTTGACGATGAAGATTCACCCGTCCTCTTCCTCTTGGACTTGCTTTTGCCAAAAAGATGCATTGTGAATCTACAAAAATCGCCAAGAATTAACATTAGGAAGATTCAAGCCAAAAGGAGGCACAAGAAGCTCGTCGAGATAAAAAGTGTGTGCAATGAGAGTAAAAGCCATGAACAACCAACTCAAGAATTTCTCAATCAAAATGTAGCATGAACAACCTAGTGAAAGATTAACACATTCAAGCAAACAAATTGAAATCATGAAAACCCAAGTCATACATGCATATTCATCATGAAACAAGTTCTACTAACAAAAACCAACCAATTACAACAAGGAAATCCCAATAACCACTTAAATCAAACAAGCCATGACTAACAATATCAATTATACCACATATCATACTTGAACATGTAAAACATGGTAAAACAAAGAGAAATTGAAGAAATGAGCTTGCAAAAGCTAGAATAACCATACCACAATTGATTGGAAGTAAGTAGAAATCAAGAAGTTTCAAGTCACTCAAACCCTAGAAATTGGGGAAAATTTAAGGAGATTGTAGGAATTGAGTAGTGGATGTTAATGAAGTGAGGAGGGAAAAAGATAGGAGTGATTTTTATGGAGATTTGAGGTTGAAGGAGGGGTGAAAATGGAGTATTAGGGTGAGAAGGAGAAGAGAAGGGAGAGAGAGAGAGCCGAATGTATGAAGTAAGAGCGAGAAAGCAGCGGCTTAAGCCTATTAATTCTGGGCAAGCTCGAAAAAGGTTCGGTCGGACCTTATGAGGTTCGGTCGGACCATAATAAGTTCGACCAAACTTTTGAAAAGTTCGGTCGAACTTTTGGATTTTCCAGAAACTTCCAGAATTCAGCCTAATTTGATTTCCAGAACAGGAGCGGCCGAACTTTCTAGGGGTTCGGTCGGACCAGCATAGGTTCGACCAAACTTTTGAAAAGTTCGGTCGAACTTTTTGATTTTCCAGAATCCGACAGTTTTTAGCCCATTTTGAGTTCTAGGAGAGGAGCGGCCGAACTCTTGGGTGGTTCGGTCAAACTTTTGCAAAGTTCGGTCGAACCTTGTTGCAGTTTGGTCGAACACCCCTAAATCCCTCTATCTGAAAATTTGCACAAAACTTCCCCTCAAGACACACTAAAATACAACACGATCATGCCTAAGGTATATGGAAAATGCGTTCCTTTTTAAGGCAAGACAAACAAGAATACCAACACAAACCAAATACAAGCAAAACCATCAATCCAAAGTTGTGAAAGAAGAAAAGAAAACATCAAGCAAATAGAATAGAGGAGGGTTAGAAAATCGGGTTGCCTCCCGGAAGCGCTTCTTTAACGTCACTAGCTTGACGTACTTCACACACTCAAAAGATGAGATTGCATTGCATTGACTCAATCAAACCAACATGAGCATCCTCATAATAAAGCTTGAGGCGATGCCCATTGACCTTGAATGACCTCGATCCATCCAAATCATTTAGCTCAACGACTCCATGGGGGAACACCTCCTTAACGGTGAATGGACCACTCCACCTTGACATGAGTTTTCCGGGAAATAGTTTCATCCTTCAATTGTAAAGCAACACCTTATCTCCAACATTGAAGGTCTTCTTTTCAATTTGCCGGTCATGCCACTCCTTTGACCGGGTTTTGTACAAGCTTGCACAATCATAAGCATCCATCCGTAGTTCCTCTAACTCATGCAAGTCTAGCCACCTTTATTCACCCGCACTCGCCAAATCAAAGTTGATCTTTTTGATAGCCCATTGAGCACGATGTTCAAGTTCAACCGGAAGGTGACAAGACTTACCATATACAAGCCGGTAGGGGGTAGTGCCGATGGGGGTTTTGAAAGCGGTTCTATAGGCCCAAAGGGCATCATCTAGCTTGTCCGACCAATCTTTCCTATTCCTAGCCACTGTTTTCTCAGGAATTACCTTGATTTGGCGATTGGAAACATCCGCTTGCCCACTTGTTTGCGGGTGATAAGTCGTGCCAAAGCGTTGATGGACCCCATTCTTTCTCAGCATCTTTTGAAACACATTATGAATAAAATGAGAACCATTATCGCTAACCACTACTCTAGGGATCCCAAATCTTGGAAATATCACCTTTTTGAACATCTTCGTCACTACCTTTTGGTCATTAGTTGGGGAGGCAATGGCTTCAACCCATTTAGAAACATAATCAACCGCCACAAGGATGTATTGATTTCCATTAGATGAGGGAAAAGGTCCCATGAAATCAATGCCCCACACATCAAACACCTCAAGTTCAAGAATCGGTTGTTGAGGCATTTCATTTCTCTTCGAAACATTACCGGTTCTTTGGCAAGAGTCACATGTTTTCACAAAACCCCATGAATCTTTGAAGATATGAGGCCACCATACCCCGCTTTGTAGTACTTTCAAGGCTGTTTTGTTGGCACCCATGTGCCCTCCACAAGGATCGGAGTAGCACATCTTCAAAACACTCTTCACTTCATCATTTGGCACACATCTACGGAGTAAACCATCTACTCCTCTTTTGAAAAAGATCGGATCATCCCATATGTAATGCCTTGCTTCCCTTTTCAACTTCTTCTTCTGGTTCCTTGAAGCATTTGGAGGAAACTCCCCACAAGCCAAATAGTTCACCAAATCCGCAAACCAAGGAAGATCTTTCTCGGCCAACAAGTAAAGCACATCATATTTTAACTCATCACAAATTGGGACCCCATCGTCATTATCTTGCACGTTCTCTAACCGGGATAGATGATCCGCAACCACATTTTCGGCCCCCTTTTTGTCCCGAATCTCTACATCGAATTGTTGAAGTGATAGCACCCAACGAAGAAGACGAGGCTTGGACTCTTTCTTTGCCACAAGGTACCTAATAGCCGCATGATCAGTGTAGACAATAGTTTTGGAACCAATGAGGTAGTTCCAAAACTTCTCAAAAGCATGAACCACGGCAAGAAACTCTTTCTCCGTTGTGGCGTAGTTCCGTTGAGCTTCATTCAAGGTCTTAGGCATGTAGTAAATCACGTGAAGCCTCTTCTCTACCCTTTGCCCCAATACTCCTCCAATCGCAACATCACTTGCATCGCACATAAGTTCAAATGGCAAATCCCATCTTGGCCCTTGCACAATTGGAGTCGAGATTAAAGCCTCCTTTAATTTGTTGAAAGCTTGGAGACACTCTTCATCAAAAATAAAGATGGCATCTTTTTGAAGAAGAGCATTTAGGGGTCTAGCAATTTGTGAGAAATCCTTGATGAATCTCCTATAGAACCCGGCATGCCCCAAAAATGACCTTACTCCTCTCACATTGATTGGTGGCGGAAGCTTTTCTATCACTTTAACTTTGGCCTTGTCAACCTCAATCCCTTTGTTTGAAATCTTGTGACCAAGGACAATTCCCTCTTCCACCATAAAGTGGCATTTCTCCCAATTCAAAACCAAATTGACCTTCTCACATCTTGTCAAGCACTTGCCCAAGTTGGACAAACAATCCTCGAACGAAAGGCCCCCTACCGAGAAATCATCCATGAAAACTTCCATTTCGGCTTCAAGCATGTCCCCAAAAATACTCATCATGCATCTTTGGAAGGTTGTCGGTGCGTTGCAAAGCCCGAAGGGCATCCTCCTAAATGCAAAAGTTCCATAGGGACAAGTAAAAGTTGTTTTCTCTTGGTCATCCGGGTTTATAGGGATTTGAAAGAAACCCGAATAACCATCAAGAAAGCAATAATACTTGTGCTTGGTTAGTCTTTCAAGAATTTGGTCGATAAAAGGGAGAGGAAAATGATCCTTGTTGGTGGATGCATTTAGACGTCTATAGTCTATGCACATCCTCCAACCAGTCACCGTTCTAGTTGAAATGAGATTACCATTCTCATTTTCAACTACGGTCATTCCTCCCTTTTTAGGGACCACATGAACGGGGGAAACCCATCTAGAACTCGAAATGGGGAAGATGATGCCGGCATCAAGGAGTTAGGTGATTTCTTTCTTCACCACCTCCCCCATTTGAGGATTGAGTTTCCTTTGCCTCTCAATGGAAGGCTTAGCACCCTCCTCAAGTGTTATGTGGTGCATACATAAAGCGGGGCTAATACCTTTGAGGTTATCTATGGTATAGCCTAAAGCACCTTGGTGATCTCTCAAAACACCACATAACATTTGAGTTTGGCACTCGTTCAAAGAAGAATTCACAATAACCGGAAAAGTTGAATTGGGGCCCAAAAACTCATACCTTAGGTGTGATGGTAGAGGTTTCAACTCAACCATTGGAACACCCTTACCTTCTCTTGAGGTAGCTACTTCTAATGCATCATGTGTCTTGATTCCCATGCACACTTGCTCATTGCTTGATTCCGTACTTCCTTCAAGCATCTCTTCATACAATGCCATCTCTTTGCTTTGGTCACCTATCTTTTCCTTGTTCAAAAGGACATTCTCAAGGGCATCGTTAGTAGTGAGCAAGTGCTCATGCATAGAAGTTACAATAGAATCAATAGTATCAATCATCATGCAATTATCAAGACTAGAGCTTGGATATTTCATGCTCTCATTCAAATCAAATTCTATCACCTCATCTCCTACTTTTAGTGAAAATTTAGCACTTTGAACATCTATTAAAGCACCCGAAGTAGCAAGAAAAGGTCTTCCTAGAATTATTGGAATGTTAACATCTTCATCCATCTCTAACACAACAAAATCCACCGGGATTACAAACTTCCCCACCATTAGAGGAACATCCTCTACCTTACCCTTTGGGAATTTAATAGAGCGATCGACCAATTGTAGGGTGATGTTGGTGGGTAGAAGTTCCCCTATCCCAAGTCTTTGGTATACCGAGTATGGCATTAGGCTAACACTAGCCCCTAGGTCACACAAAGCATTATCAATTTGCATCTTGTATATTGCACATGGGATAGAAAAGTTACCAGGGTCTTTTAATTTGGGTGGCATCTTGTTCATGATAATTGCACTACAATTCTCGGTGAGACTCACCGTTTCAACCAATTCACACTTTCTCCTTCCACTCAAAATATCTTTCAAAAACCTAGCATAGTTAGGCATTTGCTTGATAGCATCGGTAAAAGGAATTGAAAGGTGAATTTGTTTCAATGTTTCAAGAAATTTTTCAAATTGCACATCTAATTTGTTTCTAACAAATTTGTGAGGATATGGTAGTTTTTGCAATTGTTTTGTTTCTCTCTCTTTTTCTCTTCTCTCTTCACTCTCTTTTTCAAAATCTTTCTCTTTCTCAAATTCTTTCTCTTTCTCACATTCTTTCTCCTTTTCATTCTCATGGTTTTGCTCTCTCTCTTGTTCAAAATCACTTTTAAAGGGAGGCTCACTCATTTTCATTCTCTCATTGTTTTTTTAGGAACACTTTCTTCCAAAACTTTACCACTACTTGTTGATATAACATTTACGGGCCTCTTAGGATCTAGTCCTTGGGGTGGTAGTTTAGAAGTGCTAGTCCCTTCCTTCAAAGCATTGGCCAATTGTGAAATTTGTGTCTCTAGCATTTTATTATGGGTCATCACTTCACTAAATTTCTTTTCACTTGAGGCCATGAAAGAATTGAACATTTTAGTTTGATTTTCCATCATTTCCTCAAAGCTAGACCTACTATGTGGTGCTTGTGCATAGTGGTTGTCTTGGGAAGCCCTATTACCTCTAACATTCGAATTGGACGTATTTTGATTAGAAGAACCTCTATTATTATTGTTGTTCCAATTGTTTCGATTATTAGAGTTTCCCCCTTGGTGAAATTGCCCTTGATTCCCATAGTTTCCTTGATTATTATGATTATGGTTACCATAACCACCTTGTTGGTTGTAGTTACCTTGGGGATTTTGGTCCCTTTGGTTCCTACTTCCCCATTGATTTTGATTATGGTAATCGTAATCATTTCCTCTTTGGTTATAGGAATTCCCCCCTTGTTCTCTTCTATTTGGTGGTAAGTATCTTTGATTGTCATTCCTATGTCTATTATCATAAGACAAGGCATTGACTTGTTCATTTTCATTTTCATTACCATCTTCGTATTGGGGTTGGGGTTGGAAATCATAATTACAAGAAGAGGTATCATGGTCATAAGACCCACAATTTTCACAAAACAAACATCCATGAGGCATGTTATTAGAAGTAGAGGGAGAAGAGTTAGAATTCATACCTCTCCCCTTAGATTGGGAGGGATGCTCTTGTGTTGAACTAGAGGTCTCTAGTTTTGCCTTAATGGACGTCATCTCCTTTCCAAGGTTGGCGATTTGGGAGGTCAAATTGTTGATGGCATTAAGGTGATCAACGGAGTAAACCGCATTTCCTCCCTTGTTTAGAGAATCTCTCTCTCCTTCTTGCCAATCCATGTAGTGCCTCACCACATCCTCAATTATCTCTATGACTTGCTCCTCCGTCTTGTTCATAATCGGGCCACCCGCTCCTGCATCCAAGCTAGTCTTTCCTTGTGGGCTCAAGCCCCCATAGAAAATTTGAAGCACTTGATATGACGGAATGCTATGATGAGGGCACTCCCTTTGATATTCCTTGTATCGTTCCCATGCTTCATAAATGGTTTCACTAGCTTTTTGATGGAAACCTTGGATCAAAGCTCTTGCCTCGGCCGTCTTCTTTTGGGAATAGAATCTTCCTAAGAAAGCCGTGGTGACCTCGTCCCAAGTTCTCAAGGAGTTAGGCCTCACCTCCTTCTCAAGCCATTCAAGAGCTCTTCCTATCAAAGAAAAAGGAAACAACTTTAGTCTCACAAACTCTTGAGTTACCCCATTTACCTTGATCGTGTTACAATAATTTTCGAACTCGTTCAAGTGTGCAAGAGGGCTCTCATGTTATGCTCCACTATATTGCCTCCTTTCAATCAAATTAATCATTGCGGGCCGAATCTCGAAGTCATTGGCTTGAGTAACGGGTGGAGCAATGCCGCTTGAAGCTCTATAAGCTCCCGGAGTTCCCAACTCCTTTAAAGGTCTTTGAGGTGGTGGTTCCGCGTCACCCATTTGATCTCGACCCTCCTCGAAATTGGTCTCCCTAGCTACATTGTAGGATAACCCATAAAACACAACAAAATTTGCACAAACCACAGCAAAGATCCTGATTTCAAAAATGACTAACAAACCAGCTTAAACAACACATTATAAGAGAAGGTAAGGAGATGTTTACTTGTATCAGCCACGAAAATTCCATCGACCTGAACCAGTGGCCTAGTGGGGCTGTGTTTTAGATTTTTAATACTTCTTCCCAAAAAATCTGTTATAAATCAAACTTAACAGCAATATAGTACAATTTCATCCAGACTATATACAAAAATGTATTAGGATATTATATTCAATGTTTCACAGTAAAAGAAAAATGAGTATCCGACGAATCAACAATGCTCAAAATCTGTGGCAGAGTCATAATTCATTACGATTTCCCATTTTTTTCAAGAGCTTTGCTAAAATACTGAGGTAAGTTGTAACAAACTAGTATTAACATCAAAATTGCACTTCCAAGGACGAAGTATGAGCCCAAGCTTGAACTTTTTAGGAGATATGGCAATGGGAGGGAAGAATATAAATGGAAATTGGCACTGCAAAATTAAGATAAAAAAAAATAAAAAAATAACCACTTAAAAAATGTAAAGTATGAAGTATAAAATCAAAGAATCGAATTTGTGGAGGGAGAAAAGAAGCACTTGAGAGTGACAAGACAACCTGATACCATGGTAACAAGTGAAGACACAACGACACTTGAAATTTTTAGTAGATCGAGGACTGATATGTTGAATGCTATGTTGCTGACCATATACAGAAGGGGTAGCAGCGGAGCTCCATCACATCCTAAAAGAAACATCCATAGCATTCTAAATTATTTCAAATAAATTAACCACTGTATTGGCTATATTAGGTTCTGAATTCGACCTTCCCCCCTCCCCCTTTACTAAAATTATGCTGGTGTTTGTGCCTTGACAGACCTCCTCTCAGTCTTTCATTAATCCAAAATGTAAGAATTTGTTGATTGTGAGCACAAAATTAAATTACAAGATCAGTCAGTCATAAAACAAAGATTATTCTACAACTGATAAGTACACTAACTTGAAAAATGGAATACAAACATAAGACTAGTCAGTTGAATCCTTGATAACTTTTTTAAGGTCATTTATTCGTCTCTTTCATAAATTGGGGTCAGAGCAGTTTTCTCACAGCCTAGTAGATTTACCCCAAAATGGGCGTTCCTCCAAGTCTAATTGCTTTACCTTCTCCTTACCCCATCATCCAATGGTCGGAGTTTGCAATTTTGAATTGGGAAAAATAGCCACTAACCTTTGAATTTGAACTCTATTTTGAGGAGCAAACAAACTAAATCTACAATTCCTACAAATGATTGAATAAAAAATATTAAAATTAAAAAACTTAGGGTTTATGGTTAATTAATTGAAACTAAATTTTAAAAAAATAGGTCGGCGGGTGGTCTAAGTCGTTGGGTGGCCGGCGGCTGGGTTGGTGTGAGGCGGTGGATCTAGGCGGCTGAGCAATTAAGGGTTAGGGATAGCAATGTTTTTTTAAAAACGAAAGAAAAAAGGAAAAACCATTACCTGGTGGTCGATAGCCGACGCACGAAGGACGACTAAGGGGAACGGAGGGTGGCCGGCGAAGGGTGAGTGGCGGTGGGTAGTACCTACTCTCTCCTTCTACGTATTTTGTTCGACAAAAAATTAGAAATAAAACCAGAACCCTAAAATTACGAAATTGAAAACCAAATCAACGACAAACCCTAGATTGCGAAGGAATTCGGTAGATTAAGAAGACTACATTACCTCGAAGATGCTTCAATGGAGGTGAGAAAACTCATAATAGGCTTCAATGGAGAATATAGAGCACAAGTTAAATTGAGGCCAGAGATATAGAGAGAGAAGGAGCTGCTGCTCAATGGACTAAGAAAGCTCGTAAACCACTTCAATGGAGAGAGAGCGAGCTGCTTCAATGGAGTGGAGTTCGGGAAGCGAAGGAGATGCGAAAATGAGAGGGAAAGAGAAGAGCAGAACGAAGAGGGAAAGCAGGGGGGAAAAAAGAAAGAAGAAGAAAGAAAGCCATAAACCGGTTTTTTTAAAAACATTTCGCACCGGTTTGGTTAGAATCGAAGCGAAATCCTTTTCTTCTGGTTTTTTTCTAAACATTTCGCACCGGTTTAATAGGAATCGGTGCGAAAAGTCATTTCCCCAATCCCGCCCATTTCTTTTACCACCGGTTTTCAAGAACCGGTGCGAAATGTGCGGTGCCTAATTCATTTTTTCTACTAGTGAGCTCTTTAACTCATATATAGGCCTTGCTTATTAAATACATGTTTCTTGATATTTGAAAATAATACGTACTTCCATGATTCATACATATTCAACTTGTATCATGCCTTAAATATAATATTCACATGCTTTTATAACAATTGATGCTCAACCAACATCAATTCCAAGCATATAATCAACCAAACGTGCTACTAATTCATCACTTAAATCATACTTCACAAATCCTAGCATGATACTACGCAATACACAAATATTCTTGTGCACATACGTACCTTGAATAATGCCTAAACTCGGCCACACTCGTTAGAAATCACCTAGCTCAAAGCTTCCTACAAATAAGAATACATAACTATAATTAATCAACTATTCTAACAAATTTCCAGCAACTATAATACTCTTTAAACCTTACTAATTAACCCAATTTAATGACATAAAAGCCATAAAACCTTTTCTTTAAGTGAATACTTCAAATCCTTTAAAAAAGACTTAATTTTTATGACTTAAATAAAATTCCAGCATACTTATTTAATATAAAACATCACTAATAGACTAGAAAATCATATTTAAACCTTTTTTCCTTTTATGGGTAATCAAAACCTAACTCAATAATTAAAAAATAGTGTGCATAGATAAACTTCAACATTAATTGGAGGGCTTTAAACTCATTAAAAACATGTTTAAACCATTAAATAAACAATAACATCAATCTAGGATCAAACCTTAACCATAAACATTAAATTCCCAAATTCTAGGGTTTATAAATTGGGGTTTTTGATTGAATAAAAATCTGAAAATTATATAAATAATTGAACAGCATCAAATACCCAAATTCAATACCAAAACATAATCAAAATCATGCTTTAAAATATTAAAAACAATAGAATTAAATTAGGAAGAGAAAAAGAGTTTTTTTTTTTTAATAATACCAAAACACCAAAAACAAAAAGGAGAGAGAAGGAGGGGTGGCCGGCGGGGCTATCGGCTACAGCTGCTGCCGCCGGTGGTGGTGGTGGTGCCGGTGGTTGCCGGCGTGAGGGGAGAAGAAGAAGGAGAGAGAGAGGCGTGAGGAAGGAGAGGAAAAAGAAGAGGAAAAAGAGAGGAATATAAGGGGAAAGAGGAGAGGGAAAATAAAGAGAAAACCTTGGAATTTCTTTTGTGAAATCTGACAATTATGATTTTAGAATGAAAAATCTTGAGGCTTTGAAGTATTTATACTCCCCTTTTAAAACAAAAACTCATAATTACAAAACTGCCTTTACTAAATCCTACTCTCCCTTGACTTCTTTCTTTGGGGCTACCTTGTTGGGCTCTTAAGTGTCCTCAATCTCGCAACAAGTTGATCCAACTATTGAAATAAAGATGACCCAATTCAAAACACTTTTATTTCCTCAATTAAAGACCCATATTATTTTATGCACACTAACATAATATTTAAATAATTAATTTCTTTTAAAAAATTAAATGAATCATTTTAATTTATAAAATAAATAATTTATATAAATAAAAATATTATAAAAATACGAAGTATCACAGTCTACCCCCCTTAAAAGAAGTTGCGTCCTCGAAACTTGAGCACGAAAATCTTAAAACTTTGTTAAAAACTTATTTAAAACTGTACTTTTTCACCGACTTAGTAAAAACTTTTCTTAATACTCATAATTGTTGTACTTTTTGTACCCTTTCTTGTTCTCTTTCTTTCTAATCTTCTATAAAATTGTGCAAAATATACTAAAAATGAACAAAAATATTTGAAAATAAGGTAAAAAGCGCGAAATTCTACCGCATTCTACCTTCTTGAAGAAAACGAGTTACGTCCCCGTAACTCAACTAACCTCAAACAATTCAGGGTACTTCTTTCTCATTTCATCCTCAGCTTCCCATGTCGCTTCCTTAGTCTCTTGATTCGACCACAAAACCTTTACTATCTTGACATCCTTCTTGCGTGTTGATGGGCGTTAGAACGGTCGTACATTCCACACTCAATCAAACACATTTATTAACAAACACCTTACAAACCAAGCATAATGACAAGTAAGAGTTCGGTCCACAAGGAACGGGATATGATTGCCAAAGATCTTTACACTTAAGCTAACTCGAAGTCAATTGGTTAATTGGGGTTCGTCAAGAAGACAAACAAACTATGGTTCTAAATCAATGAATTAAAGATACTAGGGAATGAGATCCACGCAACCAAGGCAAATAGGCAAACGGGGAGTAAAATAGACAAGATATAGCAAGGACTATATGTAAAATCAACCTCATGCAATTAGAAAACAACTCACACTACTAAACTTAGATTCCTCATTAGTTTAGCAATAGATGATACATAATCAAATTACAATAAGTAATGACGTACTCAATTTACACTTCCATGTCGAATTAGGCATATCATACTATCAAGCTCCTTAGTCAAGGGTAGCTAAACCTATCATGAGGAACTAACAAGCAATCTCATATAATCAATTTAATTGCAATACAAACATCAATGCTTCTCCCACATTTGCATAGTTAACCCAAAAGGTCGAGCTTCACCCAACCCCTAGCAAGAAGACTACTCACAACTCATGTTTATAAACATGCAATCAAGAATTAGGGTTCTAAATACTTCAATAATTGGGGAAAAGTGGTTAACAATTGAAATAACTATCATCCAATAACAAATTACCAAGAACTAAGAAGATTTAAATAACATGCAAATACCAAATAAAATCTGAAATTAAAAGGAAGAAGGTTGGAGAAATTACTAATTGAAGCTTCAAATGTTGAATACGAATTGCCAAACTTTGAGAATAATTCTTGAATTTCACTAATACAATGATTTGATTTGATGAAAACTAAGCTAAATTAATCCTAAGGAATGTTTCAAACTAAGAGAGGTTTCTGAAAACTAGGCTACTGTCTTTCTTCTCTCCCGAAAAACAATCTCAAAAGGACCTTAAATAGTCCGTAAAAAATTGGCTGAGATCGGGAAAAGGTCCGACCGAACTCTGGGTAGGTTCGGTCGGACTCAGGGTAGGTTCGGTCGAACCCTGTGTAGGTTCGGTCGAACCTCCCTGATCCTTGTTTGGTCGACTTTTTGAGGTTCGACCTCTCCTGCAAAATTGCTGAAAACTGGTTTGACACTGCCTTCACTGCACCCTGGAGGTTCGGTCAAACTTTTCAAAAGTTTGACCACACCTAGGTTCGACCGGACCTTTCAGAGGTTCGGCCACACCTCCTCTTGCACTTCCTTTTCTTGCTTCCTCTCCTTCCCTTTTGCTCCTCTTGCCTTTGTCCATGGCTTCCATACTTGGCCAAGGGGCCTCCCACCGTGCATAGGACCGTCATGGAACCTGCAGAAGATACCAAAGTTCACGAGAGCATGGGGATGATAAAATAATGCATAAAGATTATCAAAATAAGCGCAAATAAGCATTACTTTTCATCAACACATAAAGAAGCCATAAGAGGATAAATGAGGTGGAAAAACCTAAGAAAAATAAGAGGAAAAAGACCTAAATACTACCCCTAAGAGTGACATAAATGTCACTCATCACGTGTACATACTACCATACGCACTTTACTATCAAGAATCCTTACATGTCTTTCCTCATAGGTTAGGCTTTGGTCTAGTTCTATGGTTTCAAGTTGTACGACATGCGACTTGTGTGGGATGTACCTTCTCAATTGAGAAACGTGAAACACATCATGTACTTTACTGAAGTCCATAGGTTATGCCAATCTATAAGCAACTTTTCTTATTCTTTGCAAATCTCATATGGTCCAATGTACTTTGGACTCAACTTCCCTTTTCTTTGCAAATATCATTACTCCTTTCATTGGTGAAACCTTAAGCAAAACCTTATCAACAACTTGAAATTCCTCTTCTCTACGCTTTAAATCTGTGTAGCTCTTTTGTCTATCTTGAGCAACTTTAATCTTAGCTTGGATTTCTCTCACTTGCTTCGTTGTTTATTCTATCAATTGAGGACCTAGAATTATTGTCTCACTAATGTCGTCACTCAAACATAGTGGAGTCCTACACTTTCTTCCATACAAGGCCTCAAATGGTGCCATGCCTATGCTTGCATGGTAACTATTTGTTAGATATTTAGAGTATCGATGGTTGCGTGCTCTCACACCATGAAAAGCGCCCGCGCAAGATAGGTGCGGCCGCGCAGAGAGCGCGCCTAAACCACGTACCTCTCTAGAAATTCTGACGGATTTTGTTGACGCGCCCACTCTTTCGAGTGGCGCGCCCGCGTCTGGATCGCGCTTAAACCGCGGACCAATCTGAAAACATTCAAAATTTTGGGCAAGGAAGGGTGGCGCGCCCGCGCTGCTTGCTGGGTTTGCGGTTTTTGCGTCGGTTGATTCTATTTTATATAGAACTTGTTTTTTCGAAAGAAAAAAGACACAGTAGATTATCTTATCTATCTCTACCCAAGAATTCTCCATAATTTCTCTCAATTTTCTTGCAAACTATTGTGAGAAATACTCTTGATTTTTAGCCTTCTTTGTGAATCATTCATCTTTATTTCGATTCTTTGTGATAAGAACGAAAGGGCTGTCAATTGTATCTCAAAGAGAATTTCCGGAATAACCCAAGCACCGTGTGGGGGAAATTAATCTCTTTAGGAAAGTGTATACACGCCTTTGGCAGTGTATCAAGGTTGTAGTCTCAAGAGACATCGGAAAGTGTATTCATGCGTTGTTTGTACGGCTTGGAGTTAAGGCAAGTTTGACAATTTTCACACTACTGTTGTCTTTAGAAATTTCTGTAATTTCTTAGATATATTAATACTTGATAGAAATACTTGTGTTGTATTTGAATTTTTACTTTACTTTGTTATTGTAATCACATTATTTAGGTTTTGTACCCACACTTTATTTAAGTGATTTCTTGTTTTGAAATCACTGTAAAACCTAAAATCTAAAGAGATTAAGCTTAGAATTTATCCAGTATGTCTAATGTGAAGGAATTAACAACTAATTTTGTCAAACTCAAGAAGTTTGAAGGTGTTGAATTTAGGAGATGGAAGAAGAAAATGTATTTTCTTCTTACATCTCTTAATGTTGCCTATGTTATAAGTACTCCAAGGCCGGGTGAACATGAGAATGAGACCTTGGAGAACGTTCAGGAAAGATCGAAATGGGACAACGACGATTTCATCGTGGTTATATTTTGAATGGGATGGAGGATGATCTCTTTCATGTCTACCAAAATGTAGAGTCGGCTAAGGAGCTTTGGGAGTCCTTAGAAAGCTAATACATGGCGGAAGACGCATCAAGTAAGAAATTCTTAGTTAGCAATTTTAATAATTATAAGTTTGTTGATGGTCGGTCCATAATGGACCAATTTCATGAATTGCTACGTATCTATGGTAGCTTAGAACAACATGGTATATCTATGAATGAGTTGTTTGTTATATCTAGCATCATAGACAAATTACCCCCTAGTTGGAAAAATGTGAAGCATGATTTGAAACATAAAAAAGAGGACATGACATTGTCCGGTTTGGCCACCCATCTTCAAATTGAAGAAGGGATACGTGCCATGGAAGGAGCTAAGGATGGAAATCCTAGCACATCTACTGTGAATATGGTAGATGAAAGGAGAGCTAGTGCATCTACTAGTGGAAAAAGGAAGAATAATAATTCTTCCAAAGGAAAGTCCAAAAGGCAAGCAAACAATAACAAGTTTGCTTGTTGGGAATGCGGTAAGGTTGGTTGCCGCAAGAAGGATTTCTTTTCTTTTAAGAAAAGGATGGAGAAAGTCAAGGAGGGCCGTGCTAACGAAAGCAAGGACCCACCCACCAAAGGTAATCCAATTCATGAGGTTGAATTTAATTACAGTTTGGATTTAAATGCAACGGATCCTAACATTTTAATGGTGTAGGATAATGACTCATGGTGGATTGATTCGGGGGATTCAAGGCATGTATGCAAGAGTAAACACTGTTTCAAAACCTTTCAAAAGGTTGTTGATGGAGAAGACCTCTACATGGGGAACAATTCTACCATCAAGGTCCTTGGCTATAAGCTTGTATTTGAAGCTAATAGATGCATTATTAATAGGGGTGTAACATTTATAGGTCGTTGCTATTTGGAAAATGGTTTGTTTAAACTCTCTTTGAGAGATAAGTATATATTGGATGATATGTGTTTGAATGTTAATGTTAATAAAAATCATGTTAATTTGAGTTTATTTGACTTATGGCATTCTAGATTAGGACATGTGAATTATAATAAAATGATTTTTATGTCCAAACAAGAATTAATACCTTCTTGTGATATTTCTCCTAATAAATGTTCTACTTGCATGTTGAACAAGATCACTAGAACTCCTTTTAAGAGAGTTGAGAGAAGTTCTATTATTTTAGAACTAATCCATAGTGACTTGTGTGATTTTCATAGTACTCCTTCTTTGGGGAACAAAAGATACATGATTACATTTATAGATGATTATTCTAGGTTTTTGTTATGTGTATCTTTTGCATTCCAAAGATGAAGCTTTAATAAAGTTTGATATTTATAAAAGAGAAGTAGAATTGCAAGTAGAATCATTTATTAAGAGAATTAGAATTGATAAGGGAGGGGAATATTATGATCCAGTTTATTTCCAATCTTTGGGTATAATTCATGAGACTAGAGCAGGTTATGCACCACAATCAAATGGTGTAGCTGAAAGGAAAAACAGAACTCTTGAAGAAATGGTTAATTCCATGTTATCTTACTCTGGTTTGAGTGAAGGGTTCTGGGATGAAGCAATGTTAACAGCATGTCACATTCTTAACCGGGTTCCCACAAAAGGAAAAGAATCTACTCCTTATGAACTTTGGTACAAAAGAAAGCAAACTTGAAATATCTCAAGGTTTGGGGTTGT
This sequence comes from Chenopodium quinoa, assembly GCF_001683475.1. NCBI lineage: Eukaryota > Viridiplantae > Streptophyta > Magnoliopsida > Caryophyllales > Amaranthaceae > Chenopodium > Chenopodium quinoa. The sequence continues at coordinate 2,168,795 of NW_018743783.1, forward strand.
AGGGCAGTCGTAAGAGTGCTCGGCAACAAGAAAAGAAATCTCGGTGAAAGGGGGTTGGATTTCATATTTATAGGTTATGCTGAGCATAGCAAATCCTATATGTTCTATGTAATAGAACAAAATGACTATATATCGATTCATTCGGTTATTGAGTCAAGAGATGCAATTTTTGATGAAAATCGATTTTCATCAATGAGTAGACCGAAAGATCTATAAATCAGTACCAATGATAGGGAGATAGTAAAGTTGAATGATCAACTTGAAACTCATGAAAGTACATTCGATAATGAGAATGTTGAAACTCCTCAAGTGAGGAGAAGTACTAGGGAAAGGAAAATTAGGAATCCTCTAGATGACTTCATAATTTATTTGGTTGAAGGATCTAGAGATATCCTTAGTTCTACTACTCCATATTGTTTCAATGTGGATAGTGACCCAAAGATATAGTGAAACAATATCTACCCAAGATAGTGCACTTTGGAAAGAGGCTATAAATGATGAGATGGATTCCATCATGGGAAATAATACTTGGGTCTTAGAGGATTTACCTCCCGGTTGCAAACCTCTTGGTTGCAAGTGGATTTTCACTAGGAAAAGGAGACCGGATGGCTCCATAGTGAAATTTAAAGCCAGATTGGTTATTAAAGGCTTTAGGCAAAAGCATAGTGTTGATTATTTTGACACCTATGCACCGGTTGCAAGAATAACCTCAATAAGGTTATTAATTGCAATGGCTTCGGTATATAATCTAGTGATTCATCAAATTGATGTCAAAACGACATTCCTTTATGGAGATCTAGAGGAAGAAGTGCATATGAAACAACCTGAAGGGTTTGTTTTGGAAGGACAAGAAGAGGAGGTGTGCAAATTGGTTAAGTCATTGTATGGACTTAAACAAGCACTAAAGCAGTGGCATCGAAAATTCGATGACATAATTTTGTCATTTGGATTCAAAGTGAATCAAGCTGATAAGTGTATTTATAGCAAATTTGATGACAAACGTCATGGTGTCATCATTTTCTATATGTTGATGATATTCTTATCTTTGGTACAAGTCTACAACAAGTAGAATTGACCAAGGAATTCTTATCCTCATCTTTTCAAATGAAGGATTTGGGGGAGGCGGATGTCATTTTGGGCATCAAGATTATAAGGGACAATGGAAGACTTATCCTAAGTCAATTTCATTACATTGAGAAGATGATCAAACGGTTTAATATGTTTGATAAGTGTCCCGTGAACACCCCCTGGAACCTAATGTTAAATTGGTTAAGAATTCAGGGAAAATGGTTTCCCAATTGGAATATTCAAGGATAATTGGATCCTTGATGTATGCCATGACTAGTACAAGACCGGATATTGCATTGGTTGTGGGAAAACTTAGTAGATTTACTAGTAACCCGGGTGCACAGCATTGGTTTGCAATAAGAAGGGTCTTGAGGTACCTTAAAGGTACGTTAGATTATGGTCTAACTTATAGTGGATTTCCTTCGGTTTTAGAAGGATTTTCGGATGCTAGTTGGATCACCTACAAAGAGGATGACTCTTCTGTAAGTGGTTGGGTTTTCATGTTTGGGGGAGGTGCCATTTCATTGTCTTCCAAGAAACAAACTTGCATCGCTGATTCCACTATGGCAACAGAGTTTATTGCTCTTGCCTCAGCTAGTAAGGAAGCTGAGTGGTTGAGGAATCTCATGATAGAGTTGCCTTTATTGCCACATCCAGTGCCACCGGTGGCAATCCATTGTGATTCCAATTCGGCGTTGATAAAGGCTTATAGTCAAGTGTACAATGGTAAGTCTCGGCATATTTCACTAAGGCATAGCCTAGTGAAAGAGCTTATCAATGATGGGGTCATAAGTCTTGACTATGTTCCAACAAAGTTGAATTTGGCGGATTGCTTTACGAAGGCAATGCCACGACATTCCATCATATTTGATATGAATGGAATGGGTTTATGTCCAAAAACATGAATTTGTGAAATCCAATCTAACGCTTGAAGAAACATCAAGTCTTAGATTCAATGTGGTTGAATTGCATTTTTGATGTTTGTTAGCAATATTTGATGACCCATATTGCTATGGTACTTGTGATGTGCTAGGTAGCGTCATTTAAAGTTCTCAAAGATTTAGAGCTGAGAAGCTCTAAATGTAAGTGTCTTGTCACAAGGGCACATTCACGTATATGAGAAAATACCTATATAAGTTCGGAGTTTAGCCGCTTCAAGAAGTCTAGATAGACATATATACTTTAATGAACTTATGAAAGATACAGACACATGGTTTTTTAAAGGTGTCAAGTGATGATTAATTCGATTTGTCTTGTGTGTACTTCACCTTCGAATGGTTGGATATATCCGTGTGATTCAATCCATATGGAAATCATGGGATATGATCACCGTTAAGTGTGTTGTACTAGGTGTCAATTCAATTCGAAGGGACATTGACATTGATGCATGAGAAGTGGCTAAATTGATAGAATTGGAGAATGTTTTTAAAGGAACACTCTAAATGGGGAGGATTGTAAGATATTTAGAGTGTTAATGGTTGCACGCTCGCGCAACATGAAGAGCACTCGCGCAAGATAGGCGCGGCCGCGCAAAGAGCGCGCCTAAACCGCGTACCTCTCTGGAAACTCTGACGGATTTTGTTGACGCACCCGCTCTTTCGAGTGGCACGCCCGCGCCACTGTTAGGCGTGCCCGCGTCTGGATCGCGCTTAAACCGCGGACCATTCTGGAAACATTCGAAGTTTTGGGCAAGGAAGGGTGGCGCGCCCGCGCAAGCTGGTGGCGCGCTCGCGCTGCTTCGCTCACGCCCGCGCTTCTTGCCGGTTTTGCGGTTTTTGCGTCGGTTGAGTCTATTTTATATAGAACTTGTTTTTTCGAAAGAAAAAAGACATAGTAGATTATCTTATCTATCTCTCCCCAAGAATTCTCCATAATTTCTCTCAATTTTCTTGCAAACTATTGTGAGAAATACTCTTGATTTTTAGCCTTCTTTGTGAATCATTCATCTTTATTTCGATTCTTTGTGCTAAGAGCGAAAGGGCTGTCAATTGTACCTCAAAGAGAATTTCCGGAATAACCCAAGCACCGTGTGAGGGAAATTAATCTCTTTAGGAAAGTGTATACACGCCTTTGACAGTGTATCAAGGTCGTAGTCTCAAGAGACATCGGAATTCTCATGTTCATGCGGTGTTTGTACGGCTTGGAGTTAAGGCAAGTTTGACAATTTTCACACTAGTGTTGTCTTTAGAAATTTCTGTAATTTCTTAGATATATTAATACTTGATAGAAAAACTTGTGTTGTATTTGAATTGTTACTTTACTTTGTTATTGTAATCACATTATTTAGGTTTTGTACCCACACTTTATTTAAGTGCTTTCTTGTTTTGAAATCACTGTAAAACCTAACACTATAATTGTAAGAGAATTCTACCAAGTCCAAGATATCTTCCCATCCATTTTGGTAATCTAACACACATGATCTTAACATATCCTCTAAGGTTTTGATAGGTCTCTCAGATTTCCCATCTAATGCAGGGTGATATGTTGTACTCATCTTCAATGTCATACTAAAGTTTTCCTAAACACTTTTCCAGAATTTCGAAAGAGACCTAGAATCCCTATCCCTGTCAAAAACGATATCCTTAGGAACTCCATGTAGCCTCACAACATTCTAAATATAAGCCTTCGCAAGTTTTTCCATTCTCCAAGTCTCTTTCATTGGTATAAACACTGCCGATTTGGTAAGTCTATCCACCACAACCCAGATGGTATCATTCCCATTCTTATACTTAGGTAAACTAGTGACAAAATCCATCGAAATTCAATCCCACTTCCAAGCCGGGATCTCGAGTGGTTGTATTGTTCCCTGTGGTCTCTTATGCTCTATCTTCACTTTTTAATAGGTTAGACACTTAGCTACAAACTCTGCTACTTTCTTTTTCATCTTAGGCCACCAATACACCTTTTTCAAGTCTTTGTAAGGCTTATCTCCCCCTGGATGTATTGAACAGGGTGTATTATGCCCTTCTTCCATCAACTTCTTCTTCAACTCCTCACACTTTTGTGGTACACACCACCTCCCCTTAAATCGAATACTCCCATCATCATGGATTCTAAAATCAGTCGCCTTTCCTTGTTTGATCTTTTCCCTTATGCGATCTAATTTCACATCCCCTACGTGGTTATCCTTAATCTCATCAAATACCGTTGGTTGGATACTCAAATTATTAAGCATTCCTTCCAACGTTCCTTGTGGTACTACCTCGAGGTTCAACTTACTCATTTCCCTACAAAATTCATCTGCTACAACCAAGCATTCATTCCATGAATTTCTTTGTGGCTTAAAGCATCTGCGACTACATTCGCTTTACCCTCGTGGTATTGGATATCTATCTCATAGTCATTAAAGAATTCTATCCACCTACGTTGTCTCATGTTCAAGGTTGATTGCGTAAAAAGATACTTCAAACTTTTATGGTATGTGAATATCCTACATTTCACTCCATATAAATAATGTCTCCATATTTTCAACGCAAACACTATCGCTGCTAATTCTAGATCATGAGTAAGGTAGTTAACTTCATGTTTATTCAATCGTCTCAATGGATAAGTAATCACCTTCCCTTTTTGCATCAAAACACATCCAAGTCCATTCTTAGATGCATCACTATATACATCATAAGAACCACTTCCAACAGGTAAAGTCAACACTTGTGATGTAGTCAAACTATTCTTCAAGGTTTGAAACGCTTCTTCACACTGATCGCTCCAAATGAACTTAGATTCTTTCTTCATCAACGAAGTCATAGGTCTAGCTATCTTCGAAAATCCCTTACAATCCGTCTATAATATCCAGCTAGGCCTAAGAAGCTTTGAATATCCGACACGTTCTTAAGGTGTAGGCCACCCTTTCACAGCTTCAATCTTTGCAGGATCTACCTCCACTCCTTTCTTAGATATAAAAGTCCCAAAAATGCTACCTTCTCCAGCAAAAACTCACACTTCAAGAATTTGGCATACAACTGGTTAGTCCTTAAAGTAGCTAATATTGATCTCAAATGCTCAGCATGGTCCTCTTTACCATTGACTTAGTGTCCATATCTCGTTCTAAATGTCGTTTTCGGAATGTCCTCTTCCGCATTCCGTAGTTGATGATATCCAGACCTCAAATCAATCTTAGAAAACACTGCTACACTTTTCAATTGGTCAAACAAGTCATCTATCCTAGGCAAAGGGTATTTGTTCTTTATGGTTACCTTGTTAACTCCCTATAATCGATGCATAGCCTCATACCACCATCTTTTTTCTTCACGAACAATACAAGAGCTCCCCATGGTGATACGCTTAGTTGTATGTATCCAACAAATCATGTAATTGACTTTTTAATTCACTCATCTGAGCAGGTGTCATCCTATATGGTGCTTTAGAGATAGGTGCCGCCCCAGGTACTAAGTCAATGGTAAAGGCTATGGTTCTTTTTGGCGGCATACTTGGAATCTCTTCAAGAAACATATCTAGAAACTCCTTTACTACTTCAATATCCTCTGGTTTAGATGGTTCCTCATACTCCAAGTTTCTCACACTACAGAAATAGATTGGGTTTCCCTTCTTCATATATTTTGCCAATTTCACAACATAAATGATCTTAGTATGCCTTGGTTTCCCATGCGTCCAATGGGTTACGAGCTCTCCCTGAGCCGTTTTCAAAATATCTTCTATGACTGACATCGAATCTCAACATGATAGTGACATAACCAATCCAATCCCGGAATTTATTTCAAGGTCTCCTAGTTCGAATTCAATCAAGTTGGACAGGAATTCCTTTACCTTTAATCTTTATGGGAACATCCTTATAGACCCTAATACATGAAAGGAATGGTTTCCTTCGAACAAGTGTATTATTCTGATAGAGGGTTTGGAATTAATTAGAAAGCTAATTATTCAGTGAAGTCAAGTGATCGGAAGGCCTAGCTGGAGGCCGCTTCTGATCAGTAATATTAATGCATAATTAATATTACAGCTTAATCTTGACTGAACCCTTCGGGTCACACCTAATCGTGTAACCAAACCGAAAGGACGAATTAATCCGAGAGATTAAATGAGTCAATAAAGTATTTACGAACAAAGACGTCGGATTACGAGCTTAGAGTGTTGAAACCAAGCGTCGTAAGTCGAGTCGATTCTAGGAATCGACGAAGACGAGAAATCAACCAAACAACAAGTTAAAATATAGCCCTAGCCTCGTGTTGGCCTAGCCGTGCGAGGGCTAGGCTATAAAGGGCTGCTAGCCATAGCCGCTTGCAAGGCCGCAAGCCCCGCATCCCTACTAGGGTGCTGGCTAGGGCTTGCTGGCCGAGCAAGCATGCTAGCAAGGCCAGCCGCAAGCAGCTGCTATCGTTGGCTACCCAGGCTAGTATGCCTAGGCACACGCAGCACAACAACAATGCCCAGCAGCGAGCAGCTCGCATATGCGTGGCACGCTGCTGTAGGCTTGTGTGAGGAAGCAGCACAACAACATTAGCTATCAAGCCGAGCTTGCGGTAACACTGCCCAGCACGCATGCATGCGAGGCATGCTTGCTGGGCTGCACGCAAAAGCGACCAACCAACAGGCCCAGCGTAGGGACCAGGCCACTAGCGAGGCAGCCTTGGCGCCCTAGGCAGGCCACGCCAACCGGTATGATGCGTGTGGGCGTGTGTATGGAGTGGTTTGTGGGATTGCTTGGGGAGCAAGGGGAGGATGGTCCCCCCTTGTGGTCCTCACCTAACCACTTGCTCTCCTCATGTCACTTGTCGTTTGGTGATTCATTTGGCTATTTAATTTAATTTATAATTAAATTAAATTCCATTTTGCATTTTTTCCAACTCTCCCACATTTAGGGGTGTTCAGATCCGGGTACCTGGATATTCGGGTACCCAAATCCGGATCTTCGGGTAGTTGATAAGTCGGCCCGTGTCCAGTCCCAGATAATTCGGGTACCCGAATTATCCGGGACGGGACACGGGTACTCGAATTTTTTTTTTTTTAGTTTTTTTCTTTAATCTCTCGGTTGTGTTTCATAGTTTCGGGAGAGGAACAGAAAATTTATAGCTAATAGTCCTCAAATATGTGCAAAAACAACATTTTTATACAAATATCCACAATACAACTTATTGTAGCAGCAGAAAATTTCACTTAATTGAAACAAAAAACCTGAACTTGGCGACAAAGTCCAATGCAACCACATTCGGCTAAAAACAATAAGAATTCGCATTCACTTTCAAAGCTTCAACATAAATGTATTTACAGTTTTACACAATCCACCAAAATACAAAATTGAGTAAATTAGCTAGAAACAATTTGAATTAGAATTCGCCTATAATATAATATCTACAAACAACTTAATTATATAAAACTAAGCCCTAAAAATCACAAAATCCTCAAAAACAACTAACCAGACTAACAATTTTGGCAGAAGAAGCATCAATTTCAGCATAACGCTCACATTCAACCTTAGAAGAACCATACAAATCCTTCCTTAACTCTGCCGAAATCTTCGCACACTTCTGCAACGCTCTCCCAACCACATCCTCCTCTTCCTTCTCCAAAACATCATCATCGTCAGAAAAGGCTAGAACGCTTTGGACGAAAAACTCAAGAAAACCATGTCCACCGTCAACAACATCCTCCGTGACGCTGAAAAACAGGAACAAGTATCTTCTTGTTCTGGATGATGTTTGGACTGACAAGCGTGAAGAACGGTGGAAATTGAGAACTTTGTTGGTTGGAGGTAAGACTGATGAGGCGCAAGAGAAAGAGAAGAAGAAGTCTTCTGAGTTCTGACTGCGTTTTTTTTAGAACCCTAGATCTAACTCATCTAAGCATCTAACTGTCTAAGTGAGTAAATGGGTTGGGCCTGAATTAAATCCGGGTAGTTTATTGTTTCATACGATTTTATTTTTTTAACGGGTATTCGGGTACCTGAAATAAGCATAGTTTGTCCCATGTCTCGGCCCACGAAACTACTATTTTAGCGGGACGGGTACCCGGCCCGAAAACAACAGAAAAAATTGTCAATTTCCCATTGGGTTTTTTGCGGGTCATCAGGTAATCGGGACGAGATAATCGGGCTGGGTTTTTTTTTAGCACCCCAACCCACATTGATGGGAGATGGGATTTGAAGGGCTCATTTCCCTATAAATACCAATCATTTGGAATTGGGAAAGAGCACTTGAGTTGGTGAGCTTGAAGGGATCTCCAAAGAGAGAAAACCTTTGTTCTAATACTCTAAGTAATTTTTGGCCTAGCCCCGACTAAGCTTCGGGGTAGGGGTCGGCTTGGTTCGGTAGCGAGGGTGTTAGCCGTCAAAGGTTCGCGCATTTGTGGGACTGTACGCTTTCAAGTTCGAGCTCTAAGTAAGAGCGAAGCACGCTTCGAGAGTAATGATTCTTTCTCTCTCTTCTTGTTAATTATGTGATTCAAGTTTTAATACATGCTTAGTTAGTTTAATTTGTGTGCGGGATTTTGGGCGGGTTTCCTTCCGCATGGTGTTAGACATCACGAAACCCAACAGTACAATGAACCACACCCCCATTTGGAAGTTCTATAGGAATATCTATGTCTTCTACAGTTTTCAGACAATGCGATAGTTTTGGAAGCATAGTTTTAGAAATGAAAGAATATGTTGCACCAGAATCAAACAAAACTTTAACGGGAACTGAGTTCATAGAAAATGTACTAGTAATGACATCCCTAGTTGCGTCAGCTGTAGGGTTTCGTAGTGACCCGACACTACGCGGAAGGAAACCCCCCAAGACCCGCCCCTTAATTAAAGCAATTAACAAGCATAATAAACTTAATCAAGCAAGACTAGGAACAAGAATTATACCTTTGTTGCGTGCTTCGCTCCCGAAGAGCTCTTACTTCAAAATCCCGAAACTACGAGGTCTCCGACGGATCGTACCCTCGACCCGACCCAAGCGTCCCAAGTCTTGAAGGTTAGTCAAGACCCGGACAAAACAAAACTATGAGTTTTACGAATCAAAGGTTTACTCTAATTACAAGATTTGCCTTTTTAATTCCACTCAAGGTTGTGTATTTCCCAACACCATGCCTTTGGTATTGATAGGGAAATGCACCCTTGAACTTCATTTCCCAACTAATGTGGGAGAATGAATGATTTGATAATTAATTTATTTTCAAATAAATTAATAATTAAATTCAATCACAATGCAACAAGTGTCAAGGGGAGAGAGAGGGTTAGGTGAGGACCATGAAGAGGTGGAGGGGACCATTGCCTTGCTCCCCAAGACTTTGCCCAAGCCTTGGTCCCCACCCCTCACAAAACCTCCTTAAGCAAGGGGATGTTGGCCTGCTGCCAGCTAGCACGCCAGCTAGCACCAGCCCAGCCAGCAGCCTCGCATCCCAGCCAGCCAGTGCATGCTTGGTGCTAGGCGATGCTTGGCGCTGGTGCGTGCTAGTGCTAGGCACTGCCAGCACGTTATGCTGGCGCTGGCCCTTAGCACTCCCACGCACTGCCTCGCACACACACTAGCATACTACGCGCAGCCATGCCAGCCAGCCCCTCACGCACGCAAGGGCTAGCATGCGTGCTGCTAGCGAGCCACGCATGCTGGGCTTGGTGCTGCTTGCTAGCTCTTCCTCGCATACACTCGCATAGGCAGCATGCGTGCTGCTAGCGAGCCACGCATGTTGGCCCCTTGCCTTGCCATCCACACGCACTAGCCTCGGCCATGCACCACGCACTATGCGTGCACCAGCCTCGGCCATGCACCACGCATTACGCATGCGCCAATGCCTAGCACTAGTTGTGCTTGGTGCGTGTGGTCCTGCCATGCGCGCCCAGCATTTTGCTAGGGCTGCGACGGCACCCAGCCATCCTAGGGCACGCATGATGCGCCTAGAGATGTTGCCTGGGCTGCGATGGTGCCCAGCCATCCTAGGGCACGCATGGTGCGCCTAGAGATGTTGTTTGGGCTGCGATGGGCTGTGATGGGCTGCTATGGTGCGCCTAGAACACTTAGTGTGCTTAGGCTTGCGCCTAGCCATGCTAGGTGCATGCTAGCTCGAACTAGCCTAACATCCACATGGTTAGGCCAGTGTGGTGCTAGGACTATGTTCATACTTGTCGCTTTGTGATTTTGCGACGCTCGGTCTCGACGCCCTGTATTTGTAAAACTCTGTCGACTCATTAAATCCTTTCGGATTAATTCGTCGTCTCGGATCGGTGATTCGATTGGGTTCAACCCGAAGGGTTTAGTTAAGATTAAGCTGTAATATCAATTGTACCTCGATATTACTGATCGGAAGCGGCCTCCACCTAGGCATTCTGATCACTTGATCTTACTGAAGAATTAACTCTGTCATAATTCTGAACCCTCTATCGGAAGAATACACTTGTTGGAAGGACACCATTCCTTTCATCAGCCTCACATGAACCCATCACATTAAGCTTTCCTGGTGTTCCACCCTTGACTTGTTTGCTACCACCATTGGTATTCTTATTTCCATTTTGAAACTACATCCCCTTTATTCACTTGATTCCCATTGCTCCTTTGACCTCTTTTCTGCTGATTCTAGTTCTGTCCACTACCCTTAAATTGGTTGTTTCCTTGACCCCCTTTATTGTTAGAGAAACACTCATATGCCCTATGCCCTTGCTTGTTGCACGGGTTACAAGTGACTAAATTACCCTCATAGTCTTTCCCTGGGTGATTGTTGGAACATCTCTTACAATATACCCTCTGGTTACGATCTCCAGGCTAGTTCCTATTTCCCTTAGGAAAATGGCGCCCACCTTGGTTGTGCCTATTATTCTAGAAATTATTGCCTTGGTGATGGTTAAACTTTTGCTTCTTAAAGTTATTCTGGTTTCCAGACGGTCCAGAACTAGTCATAGGCTCCTTTTTTTTCTCTCTAGCTTCCAACTCAGCCTTTTCAGCTTTCTCCTTAAACTCTAACGCATGTAAATGCGTTGCTCTACCATACAACTCATCCAAATTGTAAAACACTTGTCCTCACAACTTGCTTTGAAGAGAAAGAGGCAATCCCCTCTCAAACCTTCTAGCTTTCTGCTTATCAGTAGCCACAGTATCTTCAATAAACATAGACAACTCGATAAACTTAGTGTAATACTCAGTCACCGACATACGCCCCATCTTAAGTGCCAAGAACTCATCATCTTTCTGCTTCTGCAAGAATATAAGGTAGAACTTATCCTCACTTGTTCCTTAAACACATTCAACCCAAAATTAGGTAATTCTCTCACAGCTTGTTCATTCTGCTGCCACCACATATTAGCTTAACCCCTTAAGTAATAAGATGCACTACTCACTTTAGACTCATTAGGACATGCTACTGCCGCAAAAAACTTGTCAAATACTCTCAGCTAGTTTTCAAGGATAGTTAGGTCAGATTCTCCCTGGTAAGTAGGAGGTTTGCTTTGGGCTATCTTCTTAAACAACTCCCAAGCAGGGTCAAGATTGTTATTGTTATTCCTTGCAGCTAACTATTGAGCTATAACAGCTAATTGCCTTACTACCTCATTCAGTTCATTGTTATTGTTGTTTCTCCCTGCCATTTTAGTCCTCCTGAATAAAGAGATGACTACTATTAGGTTGGTCACAACTCTCTTATAACTAAACAACAACCAAACTACTTTAATTCAAGCATACAAGCAGTCATTCTGAATTATAGTAGAAGCAACTACTCATTTCTCCTACTAATAATTCAACATATTGTTTTAGTTGTCATGCAACCATTTCTCTTAGGTTAATACATATCAAAAATGTTTTTGAGTCATTTCCCTTGATACCATTTACTTAAAATGAAGGTAATAAATTTCGTTTGATAAGGTTGTTTGAAAATGGGAATAAATATAAAGAATAAAGAATACTTTATTGAAATAATGAAAAGAAATGTTTGGAATATCCTAAATGTAGCTTTTCTACTTATTACTCATGTAGTACTTTATTAAATTGTAATTACAAATTAAAATGAAATAAATACTCAAAACACTAAAGAAAGTTAGTCTAAAATCTTCAAATGTTGACATTGTCAATCTTGTCTTTTATCTCCTTGTACTTCTGTGGATTATACTCAGGATCACTCCCATTATAACCATCATTGCCACCCTCATCATCATCATCATCATCATCATCATCAACCTCATCTTCCTCGGGATCTTCGTCAGACTCATCAGATTCTAAGTTAATGATTACTGGAGGGGTTGGAGGATTTGGATTAGGAATGATTTCACATGAAGAATCTCCAGACTCATTATCTTGCTTCATTGGCTCACCCTGTCTCTCATAAGTTTGTTCAGGTTATGACTCAAACATGGAATGATCGTTTTTTGAAGATTAATAAGGTGCATTTTGTTGTGGAGCTAGATCACCAAAGTTATGGCAAGGAGGAGGATAAGAAGCATACTGAGGGTTAAGGTAAATGATTTCTTTGTAAGCAATGAAACGGTATAAATATCTCCAATTTGCTCCTCACTAACCATTAGAGTCCCTATACTTAGTATAGTTAGCTACACCATTAGGCAAATGAAAATCACGAAAACGACTAATAGCTTCACAGGAAGGTTAGTTAGGCAAACTATGAACAATCATGGTAGAGACATAGTCAGGTTGGTCAAGATGACGCTCTCCAAACACATCAGATCTATAAGTACAATAAAAGCGAATCCTGCGAATATAAACCCACACATGCTCATAGTCCTTCTTTACTAAAGTACCCGTGGTAGTGAATCTACTAGGTAAATCAAACATCCTGCAAGGTATTTCGAGTTATGACTCAATGAGAGAAAATTCCTTTTCAATCCATATACAGTTCCTTCCAAAATTTAAGTTTGGTGCTCAATCATACAAATTAGGTTATTACACATAAACATGCTTTCACATAAATACATATTATCATATAACATACTTGAACACCTTGCATAAAATATGCACATAGGAAGACATATAATTCTAACCTATATGCCATTTCTTTCATACCCAATCTCACCACATGCTTTCAAAAGCAATTAACACATAATTACATACCTTAATTCCTTCGCATACCTACATACAAAAATATATTTTTTTTTATAAAATGAAATTCATTTTTTGAAAATAACTATCCAAAAATAATTATAAAAAAAAAATCGGACCCCTTAATTAAATTTTTTTTTTTAGACTTTATTAAATTAAATATATAAAAAAAATCGGATAATTTTTATTTAAAAAAAAATTCAGCCTTCTTAAAAAAAATCGAACCTCTTAAAAATATTTTCAAACTTAAATTAATAAGCACTTGGCCAAGATTTAAAAAAAAAGTACCCATGAAAAACGTTTTTGGCTTTAGTGGTAATTAAAATCCAACCAAAGCTCCAAGATACCACTTTGTAATAATACCAAAACACCAAAAACAAAAAGGAGAAAGAAAGAGAGGATGGTCGGCGGGCTGCCGGCTGCTGTTGCTGCCGCTGGTGGTGGTGGTGGCACTAGTGGCTGCCGGCGTGTGGGGAGAAGAAGAGGGAGAGAGAGAGGCGTGGGGAAGGAGAGGAAAAAGAAGAGGAAACAGAAAGGGAAAAAATAAGGGGAAAGAGGAGAGAGAAAATAAAGAGAAAACCTTGGATTTTTTTTGTGAAATATGATAATTATGATTTTAGAATTAAAAATCTTAAGGCTTTGAAGTATTTATACTCCCTTTTTAAAACAAAAACTCATAATTACAATACTGTCATTTCTAAATCCTACTCCCCCTTGAGTTCTTCCTTTGGGGCCAACTTGTTTTAAAATACTTTTGAAATACCCGGGAAATTTCCTCCTTTTAAAATACTTTTTTTACTCTAAATAAAACTCAATTTAGGAAATCTCCAAAATATTACCGCCACCGTGATAACGGCTAATGCTAAAGTCACACTACGGAAGACCAACTTTCAAAAACTCAAATAAAATAAATTTTAATAAAACAAATTCAAACTTCAAACCAATAAATTGGAACCATTAAAGGCCCTTTTTAAAACCAAACTAAAAATACCAAAACAATAATTAATGTTATTATCGACAATTACATAAATAATTCAATACAATAAATAATAAACAAAGAAACATGTAACCCTCTTCGCTCAATCCCATCATGCTTGATATGCTCCTTCTTTACCTGTACTTCTCTTTATTTCAACATCACTACTCGCCATATAAAATGGGTCATAGTAGGGCCAATCCAAAGAAAAGCAAAACACAAATAACAAAGTACGAATCAGCAAAACCTGAGTACATATGCACCAATAGGAATAATCACACTAACATGAATATCCTAGAAATAGACAATAAATAAATAAATAAATAATAAAACATGCTCGCCATACAACACAAGTAAACTTACCTTTGACTCGTGACTCTACTTTAATTTATTGATATAAGTTTTGGATAACGCATCGAACGAGTTTCTTTCCTTAAAAATAGCATATTTAAATATTGAGCTTCCAATTAGGGAGCTACCCCAACTGGCACCTACTATGCCACACTTGGTGACGGAATTCCAGCGCATGAATAATAAAAGAAAATACAGCGTCCTGTACCCCTGTAGAAGCTATGGTTAAATATAAAATCCTATACCTCTCCTCATATGTTCATACTCAAGGTATATACGTTCCAAGAGTTTTGGTGCGTATCCTCTTACACTTTACGTGATTTACCAATTTAACTTGTGATGACTCAAACCAATCAATCAAGAACAAACATAATAACAATCAATACATACTTCCAATTCATTCTTGAATTAATTAGTGAGCACATACTATTTATTTTAATTAAGGTTCCTTGCCTAATTTTATGCACAAAATTGCACGATTACTACCTTGGTGCATAAGATGCACTACTAAACTTCCTTGACTCAAACTCAACTTACTTGAGTGAGTAAATAAATTATCTAACTTCTTGACTCAACACCAATAATAAATGGGTGAGAAATAAATTCATGAATCATGATCGATAATTCTAACTTTAGCTCTTTAACTCATATATAAGCCTTGTTTATTAAATACATGCTTTCTTGATACTTGAAAATAATACATACTTCCATGACTTATACATATTCAATTTGTATCATGCCTCAAATAATATTCACATGCTTGCTTACAATTCATGCTCAACCAACATCAATTTCAAGCATATAATCAACCAAACATGCTACTAATTCATCACTTAAATCATACTTCACAAATCCTAGCATGATACTACGCATGTACAAATATTCTTGTGCACATACGTACTTTGAATAATGCCTAAACTTGGCCACACTCGTTAGAAATCACCTAGCTCAAAGCCTCCTACAAATAAGAATACATAACTATAATTAATCGACTATTCTCACAAATTTCCAACAACTATTATACTCTTTAAACCTTACTAATTAACCCAATTTAATGACATAAATCCATAAAACCTTTTCTTTAAGCGGGTGCTTCAAATTAATTTTTATGACTTAAATAAAATTCCAGCATCCTTATTTAATATAAAACATCACTAATAGATTAGAAAATCATATTTAAACCATTAAAACCTTTTTCCTTTTTATGGGTAATCAAACCCTAACTCAATAATTAAAAAATAGTGTGTATAGATAAATTTCAGCATTAATTTGTGGGCTTTAACTCATTAAAAACATGTTTAAAACATTAATTAAACAACAACATCAACCTAGGATCAAACCTTAACCATAAATATTAAATTCCCAAATACTAGGGTTTGTAAATTAGGGTTTTTGATTAAAAATCTGAAAATTATATAAATAATTTAACAACATCAAATACCTAAATTCAATACCAAAACATAATCAAAATCATGCTTTAAATTAATAAAAAAAATAGAATTAAATTAGGAAGAGAAAAGAGGTTTTTTTTTTTAATAATAATACTAAAACACCAAAAACAAAAAGGATAGGGTGGCCGGCGGGCTGTCGGCTGCTGTTGTTGCCGACGGTGGTGCCGGTGGCTGCTGGCATGAGGGGAGGAGAAGAGGGAGAGAGAGGCGTGGGGAAGAGAGAAAAAGAAGAGTTTTTGAAAGTCAGTCTTTCGCTGTGTGACTTTGAAAATAACCTTAACCGTTATCACGGTGGCGGTAATATTTTGGAAATATCCTAAATTGAGTTTTATTTAGAGTTAAAAGAGTATTTTAAAAAGAGGAAATTTCCAGGGTATTACAGATTTCGACTTGTTCAATGTGGTAGTGAAAAGGTCTACTTTCCACCATTGAAATTGAAGGTTGAAGGAGGAGATATAAAACTACAAAAAGGTTAAAGGAGAAGAGAGAAAATCATAAAACAGCAAAATGTTGAAGGAGGAGAGAGAAAACAACAGTTAACCAAAGTTAGATGTAATTTACATATACACCCTTTGATATCAAGGTTATAAACTTGTATTTTCTCATTTTGTTGAACTGAAATTATTTTTACTATTCTCTATTTCATTTCTTCTTTAAAGTTACTAATTTTTATTAAATGGTTTTTACTGATCTGAAATTATTTTTATATTATTTTTTGAAAATTATGACTTTTACTACCAAAAAAATCACGAAATTATTTTTTACCACCAAAACTTTTTAAAGTTTTATTTTACCACAACAAATTCTAAAAATTGTAAAACACATGCATGTTCAAATTGGCCTTCTTGACGGCAGGTTATGAAACACAATCTTTAAGAAATTTTTTGGTGGTAAAATATAACTTTGAAAAGTTTTGGTGGTAAAAACAGTTTCTTGAAATCCTTTTATTTTTTGGTAAAAGTTGTTGATTTATTTACGTTTTTTCCATTTGATAAACTTGTATTTTCTCTTATTTTTACTAAATTGAAATTATTTTTACTGAATATTTTTTTTAAGCTGGAGTGAATAGTACCTAACTATATTAAAAATATTACCCCATTACCAATTTTCACACAATATTAAACTCCATGTTAAATTCAATTGATAAGTCTAAAATTTGACTTTGTCAAATCATATGAACTAAATAGGAATTGAGGAAGTATGTAGGAGTAAAGATAAAATACAGCCCCTAATCTTTTGTATTTGTGCACTTTTAGTCCCTCTTAACTATTTTGTGCACTTTTAGTCCCTCACCCACCATGTTTGGTGTTTGTCCACAAAAAGTTGAGGGACCTTGTTGACTATGCAAAAGATTAGGGACTTCCAGTTAGCAAAAATGTTCAGGGACGTTAAGTAAGCAATTGAGCAAATACTTCAGGGACGATGACTAAGCAAATAGTTTAGGGACTTCAACCATTAATGTATTAACAATTAAACAGCATTTGAGCAATTTTTTTTGCTGTATAAAAAAACTAGCTGTTAACAATTTAAAAAGGCTTTATAAATGGTAGAATTTCTTCACAAATAAATTGTTGATCATAAGAAAAAAATTTGCTTCTCCACAAAAGTGCTTCCATTACATTAGGAACTCAACTCCAGGTACCTGCAAAACAAAATTGTAATTTTGCAATTATTAATCATTGTTATAGCTTTATTTTCAAAATAATAATGTATTTTTTTGTTGTGTTTTACAGGATGTGTTCTTACAGCAGAGGTTCTAGTGGTAGTGGGAGGAGGTGTTATTGTGGTTTACCACTGTCAAGAACAAGAGATTTTTGGCATGCCCAGACTATGATGTTGAGACCAACAGAAGGGGCTGCAAGTTTTTTAAGTGGATTGATGAAGAAGATTAGACTGGGTGGCAGAGGGATGTCATCTTAGGGCTACTTGAAGACAAAAGAATATTGTCTAATGAAGTTAAAGAGCTAAAGATGAGGATTAATGAAGCAAACACATATGCAAGGATAAAGATGACCTCAAAATGTGTTATGTTGAAAATGAAAAAAATCACGGATTTCTTTATTGTTGAAATTGCTACATGTTTAGTTGCTTGGTATGTTATTAGGTAGCAGGACAAATAAATGTAATCTTATTAACTAATGCTGGAATGTAAGAGTTGTTATGATTATTATTAATAAAAGAAATCAGGTTACCTTATTTGCTCTGTTCTCTAACCTGAACTTGCTTTGCCCTAACTAAGTCTTGCAATGCTTGTGTTGATATTGTTTGTGAAGATTGAGATGCTGCTTTTGGTTGTGTTTGTGACAGAGGATACTCCTGAGAGAAGGAATATATGGTCTGCTCTCCTACATAATCAGGGTAAAATGCAGCTCCTCTTGAAGGTCTTGGCATTGGTTGAGTAATTAGCTGAAATCAGTGACCAAAAAATTATATAAGTAAAGTAATGACCATAAAATTATAGCAATTTAAGGCAAGAACAAATACTTACAGTTGCTTATCTTTGATAACCATTAGGGTAGGTGTATACACCCACACCTCTGTTGTGCATTGGGACTGCAGGAGTAGGGTCATTTGGGGTTGCAGTAGTGGTGTTAGGACCACTGGGGCTTTCCCTTAGTGCATTCTTACATGTTGTTTTGTTGTGGCCAGGAACCCAACACAAGCTACATGTTATTTTGAATCCTATCTTCCTTAGCTTCCCATTGTCAGTAACCTCACCAGCTGAAGGCCTTCTCTTTGTTTTAGGTTTGTTATGCACCTTTTTCAACTCAGGAGCAATAACACTGTACTCAGCAGTAGGCCATTCTTGTGGACCATTTAGTGGCTCAAGTAGGTGATCATAAGCCTTTGCATATGTGTGTTTTCTGAAATAATCATTCACATATCTTTGGTTAGTCCAATTATTCCAGATGGCCACCACAGTATGTTTGCATGGTATTCCACTAACTTGCCATGCATTATAGGAACATGTTCTGTCCACCAAATTGACAACATATTTTGTTTGAGTTGCCCCATCCCTCACTCCATAGCAAAGTCCACCATCCCAAAATGCATTCCAACCCTTGGCCCATATTTTATGCTTCTCTAGTTGCTGCTGGATTCTAGGACATAAAGTGAGATCCCTCTCTTTGATCATGTCCTTTTTCTTGTGCAATTTGTCCATTAGGCTCTCCCTGATGTCTTTTAACATGCTGATAATAAGCTTATGTCTCTATTTAAGTATGTATGCATTAAAAACTTCACTCATGTTATTGTCTACACTGTCACAACATGACATAGGTGTGTAGAAAGCCCTGCACTATATTTTATAATTTCTCTTCAACAAATTCTCTGCAGCATCATTAGATAGCTCCCTCATGACTTGTAATTTTCTAGAAAATCATTTTCAGTTGTTGACTTGGCAATTATCCAAAGTTGCTTTCTAAACTCTAAGCTACCCCCAAACACCCCCCTAAAGTTACAGTAGACATGTCTTGCACATGCTTTGCTCTCAGCCTGTGGAAACACCTCTGCAATTGGAACAACCAACCCCTTTTGCTGATCTGACATGAATGTATACCCTGCTCCTTCATCTGTTCCCAAGTCAGCAACAAGTAGGTATAGGAACCAACTCCGACTATCAGTGCTCTCAACACCTACTACAGCCAATGCTAAGGGGAACATTTGGTTGTTCCCATCCCTACCAACTGCAACCAATAATGGCCCCCATAAGGACCCTTCAAAAAGCACTCATCCAATGATATAAAAGGCCTGCATCCACCTAAAAAACCTTTCCTCAAAGCCTCAAAACAAATGTATATCCTATCAAAAACACTCCCATTTAACTTGATCTTGACTGCATTTCCCCTGTTGCTTCTTAATATCTCTGCTGCATACCTAGGAAGCAATGCATACTGCTCCTTGTACTCACCCACAATAAGAGATTGCCCTCTTCTCCTAGCCCTATGAGCCAAGTACCTACTGATCCTAATGCCCTAGGCTAACCAAATTGTCTCCATAAGATCATGTAGCCTCATATAAGGGTTGACTTTGAACTGAGTGTTGTATTGATTTGCGATCCAAGTGGCTGACATTTTTTTTACCTTGCATGATCTGCCATAGGTATGCTCACTAACATGTGATTTCACAAAGAATTTTGTTTTATTATTATCCCATGAAGCCCATATTCTCCATGGATACCCTTTGTCCTTATGTTCACAAACTGCTCCTATCCTCATCTTATCATTCTTAAAAAATGAAAAGTTTCTACCTTGTTCAATCGACAGATTCCTAACATCTTGTTTGAAAATGGATTGGTTCTCAAAGTTCTAACCAGGATTAAATAAGAGCGTTTTCTCACTATTAATGGTCCTCCTATGTCCCTTATCATACTTATTGCTTGGTGGAGCAACTAAATAACCAAAGTCATTGTCATCATCATCTTCAATAGGTCTATCTAGCTCGTCAAACCCCTCAAAGTCACTCCTTATTTCACCCAACCCCTTATCTGCAGCTACCCTCCTTAACATCTGTAACTCATCCTCATAAGAAATCACATTCTCCTTGTCTTTGGCTAATTCACACCTTGCTTGCACAACCTCTTCATCATTACATCAGTCCCTTCAGTGTCATAGTCTATATCAGCTTTGTCATGCCTAGGAATATGGTCATGTGCATCCACTTTTACTCCTTCATTTACTGTCTCAACAGGCTCATATTCTTCCACATTCTCTCTTGTCACTAAAATCATAAAAGAACCCCTTTCCTTATATTCTGAAATAAAAACCTGCTAGGTTCCTCATGCTCTGTATATATATGAAAGAGCTTGTACTATAGAAGTAAAGTCAAGAATGAATCACATATATTTTTCTCAAAACCAAGGTACCTAATCCCAGAGTTAAAATCCTTCCTAGGATCCAAGAAATGGACCTTATTAACAATGTCATTGTACCCTAAACCATTATTAAATTCTTCACATACATAGCATCCACAGTTTCAGGAATGTCCTCAAACACATTTATTTTTCCCCCTAGGTAAAATGAATCACAACTAATTTGCCATTCAGCACCATGGTGTCAACCAAACAAGGTTTTAGTTCCATAATCTGGCAATCATAAAGGATGGACAGTGTTTAACTTTGATAACAAGGCCAAAATCAACTAACTCACCAAAGATTGAATGAACTAATAACATACATGAACATCATCATCATCATATACCAAACATGTATTAATAACTAAATTCAAAATAGATTAAGGAAGACCAATATAAACAGAATAATAACATTCATATTCATTCATATAATCCATAAACTTGTTCATTACAAAAGATCATCATCCTACATTAGGCTTCATTGAATTACATACATTTCCATCAACCTACATTATTAAATGAAGCCTAATCAAACTAAGTTAGATTACATTGTCATAGCAATGGCATACCCACAAAAAAAAAAAAAAAAAAAAAAACATCTTGAATGTCACATTCACCCAACCTACATACATTCTAAGCTATGACAATGGCAAAAGTAAACCTAGACCACCCATAACCAACCTAAAAACCTACTACCACCTACCACCACATATACAACCCACCCCCTAATCTTCCTTGAATAGAAGTGGAAAGCCGTCGAAGTACACAGTCATGTCCTTCTCAATCCACGCAAAGAAGTCCCTCCCAAAATTATAGAGAATGTCATAAAGAGCCCAGACCCTGAGTTCATTCCTATTGTGCACACGGTATGGCAGGTAGGGAGCAATGTGCCTAAGAATCCACCACAGATGCCACTTCCAGCAAATCATCTCGACACTTGGCTGGTCCTCCCAATTGAGTTTGGGGAACACATGCATCACCAGGATATCCTGGGTTCCCATCAGTGGGTGAGCGTCGTCTAAAGCATCCATAACTAGGTTATTAGGTGAACACATCTATTAGAATGGTCATTTTTATTAATCACATTAAAAAAACAAAGCATACAAAACCCTAGTCTTTTCGATTATAAGTGTCAAACCCTAACTCCACAAAAATCACACAAAACAACAACAAATTACATGCGATTGCAGAGAATAACATAGTGAAGCATAATTTAAGTAGATCAACACAAAAAATTTCATATTTTTCAACAATTTCATGAAACCCTTACTCGTTTTCGTTCAACAAAACAGGGTATGATTCAAATTCGAAAATCAAAATGAAATTGGGGATGAACTTACCTTCAACAGATGTTAAAGACTCAATTTTAGCTTTCTTTTGCGCTGATGACTCTCCGAATTCCCACCCAAACATCAATGGAGCTCGATTTTTTGGTTTTGTGTTTGAGATGAAAATGACCCTTGGAGTCTTCTAGAGTATATAAACAAAATTTCATCCCGCTAAATGATCAGTTTGCATAGGGAATAGAAATCGAAACGCTGCGTTTAGATTAAGATGATTTTAATTGGGCCATGTGGCTTCTTCAAGTCCCTAAAATTTACTTCATCATGTCATTTGCCAGCTCAGCTATAAAGATTCTTTTTTAAATACATTTTCTGGCAAAAATATAAAATAAAAAATTGCTAACTCATAGTCCCTAAACTTTTGCTGACTAGGCAAGGTCCCTCAACTTTTGGCTGACAAACACCAAACAAGGTGGCTGAGGGACTAAAAGTGCACAAAATAGTTAAGAGGGACTAAAAGTGTACAAATACAAAAGATTAGGGACTGTATTTTACATTTACTCAAGTATATAGCATTATGTCCTCAATATTAGGGTTGGCTTGTTTTCAAGTTTAATTGTCACATGTTAATTAGGTATTGGATACGGGGATTATACAGGTCAATGTTATTCTGACCTTGTAGTTTCGATTTTGCATTGGTCGAATACTTAAAAAGTTTTATGTACACCCGGGTGTTAATCGGTTTAATTATTTTGGTTTTTTATTCAAAAAGTTTGTATCCAAGCGGTTGGTTCTCCTATTGAATCAAGTTGCTACTTGGTAGCTTGCAGTTTCCTGGGTTGTGTCAAAAGGTGAGAACAATATATTGTTTATAATCAATAAAAATGAGAATAAGAAATTCAACATCACACTGTTACGATTTATAAGTACAACACTTTTTTTTAATCAATAACTATATACTAAAAGCAAAACCATAAATGACATATGTCATCTCCTGATTAAAAATTTTCCCGCCCATTTTACTTTCCGTTTTTACACAGATTTTTAAGAAAATTATTTTATAATAATCTAAAATATCTTTCTTCCAATTAAAATTCTTAACATTAATAATTCTCTATATAAACCCAACTAATATACTTTTACATATACGTAGTATTTTATATTAGGTATTTTTTTTGTACAAAATAAACGTATATTAGGTAAATATTATTAAACAATACTACTCTGTATCATCTTAGTTTTCGATAATACTATTAACTTTTTTTTTCCTTCCAATTTTGTTACTTTTGCAATAATGTTTAATTAAATTAAAAATAAAATCATTTTGTTAACATACACACACATATATACACTTATTTTCTACTCTTAAAAGTCGTATCAATAATAACGCAGCACGAGCCGAGTACTATCCTTAGAATTTTTTTTTTAAAATAAAAACTCATAGACCCCCTTTTATTTTAATTTTTTTTTTTTTAAAAAAAAAAAAAAAAAAAAAAACAAGTCTAAGTGTCACTAGCCTTGACTTTGGTATTCTTTCAAAAAAAAAAAAAATTGACATTGGTATAGCTTGGTTAAAATTAAAGTTAAACTTCCTCTATTCTTTTTTACTTGACCCGCTTTGACTTTTACACTATTCACCACCCTTCCTTTGACCGTCTTTTGTGAATTATATGTAACGAAAAACATATCTCGTGTGGGATCTTTTTAAATTCGTCTCAATAAGTAATATTATAATATATAACTTTTATGATTTTTATTTATGGAGAATTAAAGTTATTGATCGTTAAAGTTTTCCATTGCCAAGCATGATAAAAGAAACAGGTCAAGTAAAAAAGAACGGAAGAAGTATTTATTTTTTGCATTAGTATTATGAGTATAATTTTTTATAAAATTCAATACAATAACTCTTTATAAAATTTAATAACAACCGTGCATTGTACGGGACTTAAACTAGTTTAAGGTTAAATGTAGAAATAATGTTTTTCCAAAAAAAAGAGAAAAAAATAAAAAAAAACAACACTTAGAAATAAATGCATACAAACTTTTACGGGGGACAATTAATTTTCCATAGTACTTCGTTGTACGCACCAATAATTTTTTTTTTTTTTTCTTGAAAGGCTCTAAGAGCATAAATTAGTATTAAAAATCAGCCAACATCAAGCTCAGCAAGGGAGACGACCCCTTGCGGAAAGTTATCAACATATAATTGCTCAAAACCATCAGGTGGGTATTGTCTCGCCATAAGGTAAGCAACACAGTTTCCCACCCTTTTAATATGAACACAATCAAAGCTATCAAACTCCCTACTCATAGAACGGATATCATCAATAACAAGATCCAACAGAGCCATGCCTTCCTTTGACGATCTGATCAGATTAGTCACTATAAGGACATCAGATTCCAACTCCACCCTTCCATACCCAAGCTCACGCGCAACCTGCAAACCTATCCTTGCTGCCATGGCTTCTAACACTTTAACAGGAGGCTTCCCCGCAAGTCGTTGCACCAATAAACTATGGAAACTAAAGTTATCGTTTTCTACGAAAGAACCCATTAATTTTCCATTGTACTCCTAGTCCGTACCAATAATAATGGAAACAAAAATTATATAATAATTCTAAAGTATTTCAATAACAATTGCGGGGATAGCTCAGTTGGGAGAGCGTCAGACTGAAGATCTGAAGGTCGCGTGTTCGATCCACGCTCACCGCATTTTTGCATGCCTTTTTATTAAGGTTTTTCCAACCATATTGCACAGTGAAACTAAATTCGTACTTTGATTCAAATAGAGTTTACAAATAATAACTTGTATTAAAAAAATTGTATAAACTTTATAATGTTCTTTGTAGTTACAAGTTACAACGAGGCTAGCGAGCCAAAACAAAATGAAACAATACTATATATAAACAGGTAAGATGATCAAAATGTGACAAATTAAAGTATACAAAGTATAAGGAATTTCCAGTAAAATCTAAAATGTGACAAAGTCATATTGTATGTTGTATGTACTTAAAAATGCAGTGTATATGATCCTACTATTGTGAAGAAGATAGCAAGCGTCAATGGTATCTTTAGTATGAATCCTCCAGAGTATGCACCATTGCCACTATCACCCATATCTTGAGAGCCCAATCCTGCAAATAATTTATAAACTTTATTTGTGTTTTTTATAATATTATAACCAAGTGTTAATTACATCTACAGATAAACGAAAGGATGTTTTAATTGATCTTGTGGAATTACATACTTGTAACACATATATACCCTGGCCTTAGCTACGGACCTATGGGTTTATGTACTACTCTACTCCAAATATTGAAACGTTTGAGGCCCTAAAAATAGGCTCGAATAGAAAACTATTTTCTCCATTTTTAATTTTTCTGGGCATTTTTTTTAGGAGTTGATTAGTGTAGGTAAACGAGCGACTATATCAACACAATTTTATCACCAAACTTGCATAATTTTTTATTACTTTGTCTATTTACATTACCTGATCTATTCCTCAAAGTGCATGCCATGAAGATGTGCGCAATAAAAGAAAACGAAGGAAGTATAACAAACAATATTAGCTTTAGAGACGTTTCCCCTAAACCAAGGCACACATGTGTCTCCTAAACTCCAAGGCTCCAACTCCCTAAGGCATCCCAATGGTGGATCATTAATTAATCGGATCGTTTGTAAGGGGCATACAGATTGAAGACATACATTACTAATTACTTGTACTTATTATCATCACTTAACTAATATTATTATTACCTTTATTTTAATTTCTTGAATATGGTTTAAATTAAAGATGTGGATTAATTAGAGTGACACATAAAATGATACTCGATCTTATGAGGTAAGTCAATAGACAAAAAAAAAATAAAAAAATTACAGACACAAACTTTGTAGGTGATACTAGATAGCAGTCATAGCACGCATGCATCTCCTCACATAGAATTTCATATTTACATGCAAGCAAAGGAGAAGTTGAGGTGACCAAACTTGTTGTTCATTATAGTGATTACTTACACATTTGAATTGTTCAATTAAATCGAAACACAAATGCAATAGCACTTAGGTCCCGAACTCAAATAAATTTTTGAAAATTTTATAGTGATTAATTCGATTGAAATATAACTATCATAATATTCTAATCAATTAAACTTTTTTTTTTATATAGGAATTGGACTTTTTTTTAATTCAAGTAATAAAGTGTATATATATATATATATAGGTATAAAATAGTATCATCAACATTTTTTTTTATACATCAAAATTTTTATTTTATAAATTCTCAACATATATATATTTTTTTGTTGAATTAAAATATTTAAATTTAAACTTTTATTGTACAGATTAAAAGACTAATTGTGTCCATATTATAATGTGAAAAAGTACGCCCATTATAATATTTTATCATTAAAATAATGTATACAAAATCACGCAGGTAAAAATACAAGTTCATTAATAATTTGTTAATAAAAGAGTAGTACTTACCATCACATTGACTCCTAGATTGAGTTTGCATATTACAAGCACTAGGAAGAGCACTAGCGAGTGTCCGATCAAGGAAACCTTCTAGCAATTCTCCACCAACTCCATTAAGCACGTTACAAAGACACACTGGAGCCGTTTGAAGCATATTAGCAAGCTCCGAGCAACAAGAAGAAGACGGTGTGGACGAATTTCGGACACTAAAGCTCAAACAAGGAGTTAAGGACGTTAACGCCGCAGGGCAACTAGGTTGAGCACTAACCCCTGCCCAAAACATCGATATGATCAACATAATAATAACCATAGTTGTCATCCCCATGTTTCTCAAAGCCATTTTAGTTTTGATATACAAACCTTATTTCGTTTTTTGCAATTTTTTTTTGAAGTATCAAATATAAGAAGTGCATGTTATGTAGTTTTGGGCACGTACTAGGTGAACAAAGTAGGGGTTAATTTTGACTAGCAAGAACAAAAGATTAGAGAGCAGTTAACAACTTCAAAGAAAATTTTACACTTTTGGGTCTTTTTCAGGGGTAGTCCATCCATCTAAATTTGTGGTTTAAAATTGTCGTGTTTTGATTATATGAATTTAATTAATTGTACAACTTTTGTCATATGTACAGTGCAATACTTCGTTTACAAGTATTATTTTTATCATAATATTTTATCACAGTATGGTAGCCGTTATAATACACCTGGCGAAGGATTAGCTGAATGATCATGAGATTCAGGTTACCTAACACAAAACTAATACCATAAGATAAGATTTTGTTCAGGAAATTTTGGCATGGTTGAGTGTAATTTTTGGACACTATTAATTTTCAAATATTAACAACAATAATAACCTTGAAGGTAACAAAAATAATAGTATCATTTAACCAGTGTTATATTCCCTTCATTTTTTTATGCTCTACTCCATAATTGTTTACTATAAGTACGTAGTTTTTGAAAATAGTTGAGTATTTATAGGTGTAATGTAATATTATAAATCTATTAATAATAAAAATTGTACTCATATTCCGTGTAGTGAAAGGGTATAGAGGTGGGTTTGGTAATATTTTAATTTTATTTTAGAGAAGGATAGAGCGGACTTTTATTAAATAAGTTCAATTTTTGCCAAAGCTAAAATAAACAATGCTTTGCAGAAAAGAACTAATTCAAACATACTTCGTGTATATATTAGACTCCCACCTTGCCACCAGATGAGAGACCGTATTACAGGTCCTTCTACCATGCTTTTGTTCCAATTAAAAGTTTCATTTACCTATAAGACCTCAACTAAGCAACTTGATTCTATAGGATATAGTTTCTTAAGATTGAAGTGCAACATTCTTTATTATTGTATCTTTATTGTACGATTCATCTTAATAAATACTTACAAAATATAAACATTTTACAGAGTAATAATTAGAGACATAACAGCACTTATTTTGATATGCAATACAATCCTTTGAATACGACACAAACTTAAACATCCAAAAGAAAAGTTTGCCAAGTATTTTGACCTTTGTTTATCTTTGCTTTCTTTAAACTCTTCTTTTGCTGACTAATTCAATAGTTTAGGTTACTTTTAAAACCAAAAACAGTTATAAGTGTTCCAATTGATAATAACTGTGACTTAAGCTAATAACCAATCATTAAAATTAGTATTATCCTAAGTCAGATGGCTAACCCCAAAAACAGGCCAAACCCACCTAACCTTAGGCCTATTTTAGTATTTATAAATTAGTTAAAAGTAGTTGAGCTCCTAACCCACTTTAAAACTACCAAATATTCCATCTTTCAACTATTATTACCTCAAAATTGTCTATAAATTGTTGCAAAACAATCCTTCTCAAATCACCAATTACACATTCAATTATATTTCATTACTAACTTTAGAGAAAAAAACACTCATTAATCAACAATTTTACTCTTGTTATTTAAACCAAGCACCAAAGTCTGCAAGAAAATTACAATCCTCATGGAAATGATGAAAGGTGTCATAGTATTAGCAGTTTCTTTGATGGTGCTAGATTTAGGAGCTTATGCACAAGTTCCTACTTCCCCTTGCACATCCTCGATGCTTTCGAGCTTTACTCCTTGCGTAAACTACCTTACCAACAGCAGTGGCACCGGATCTTCACCAACAGCCGATTGCTGCAACTCATTAAGGAATCTTATGAGCAATGGCACTGACTGTATTTGCCAAATTGTGACCGGGGGTGTTCCCTTCCGTCTTCCTATCAATCGTACCACGGCTATTTCCCTCCCTAGGGCCTGCAATCAACCTGGTGTTCCACTTCAGTGCAAAGGTGAAATCATATAACCTCCTCTGCTCTATAGTAACTGTCATGTTCTAATTATGGTAAATTTATCACTCTTTGAATTGCCGTCCTTAAATAATAAGCCACTTTCTAAATTTAGTAACATAAACTTCAAACTACTTTATATTATCTGTAATGATACCATTGAATAAAATACAAAAGATTGACCACACTGATAAGGTGGATATAATACTAATGGTATCCTAATTAATATAATTTCTTACAACCATGTATGATCTATGTGGTGTGAAGTAACATTTAAAAATATGATTTATAATTAGTAAATCATATATACAACTTTGTGTCAATATATACTTTGTATTTCATACTGTAACTTATTAATCAAAGCTAGCAAACTTTGACTAAATTCAGAACTAAAAAGAAAGGACTGTTTCAAGTCATATTATCAATTTTATTTTTTTTCCCTATCTTTTGCTTGATACTAAAGTTGCATTGTTCCTCTGATTTCAGCTTCTCCTGGTGCTCCAGTTCCTGCTCCAGGTACATTTATATGCTTTCCTTTATATTTTCCGATGATACAACCTCATTATCAAATCAAATTGATCAGAATTACATTGTATTAGTATCTGTTCTTGACATAGTGTTATTAATTTGCTAATTTTTCTTCATACTTGCAGGTCCGGTTGCCTTCGGCCCATCTGCCTCCCCTACATCATCCATCTCCCCTAGTCCCGTCGGTTAGTAACTTTAATCATGAAATTTTTTTGAAATCCATTACATGAGAAAATTTTATGAAAGTATTAAGACTAATTCTGATGTTATTTAACTATGCAACAGGTACAGTTCCTACATCTGATACACCAGCACTAGCTCCAGTTTCAGACGCGAATCCAACTTTGACTCCACCATCTACAGTAGAAGGTGGTTCTCTGCCACCAACATCGACAAGTACAGGAACGGGGTCTGGTTCTTCTCTCAATCCTTCGGATTCAGCTGCAATGCCTTCTCTGAGCATTTCACCTGCTGTCCTGCTTTCAGCAGTTGCTGTCATGATGATGAAGTACTTCTAGACCATTTCTACTGTTATGTAATATATGGATGAGGATTATTCTTTTGAGAGTTGTGATTATTTGTTTCGGGTGTGTTTCATTTTCTTGTATTGTAAGGTTGATTGTTTATCTGGAAATATTTATGTACATGTTTTGTTAAATAAAATTTTATTTTGTGTCCTTATACTGTGTAGAGTTTGATATCGAAATTTTTTTAATGATCTTGATGAAGAAAATTTACACATATTTTAGGTGTGATCAGAATGCACATGAATGTTTATCAGTTCATAACCTAGTTTTCTTCCCTATTGCTCATACAGTTAATGCTTTGATTGTGGGATAAGTCATTCATCTAAGCATCCCTCATAGTTGGTACCCTTCACATTTACATGACTTCGTTCACCATTCGTGTGACTCGTCCTAAATTACTGATCTGCCCCATCATTTCAATGAAACAATGAAAATGAGCATAACAAATTGATACAGAAAAGGGCAAAAATGGAATCATGAAAACAGAATGAGGAAGTACAAACTGTCCTCCAAAAGCTCTAAGCACATATATAGTTTAGACTGATGAACACTAAGAAACTGCTGAAAACATAATGGTTTTGAGAGTCATGATGCGCGTAAAATTAGCTCTAGTAATAACCTTACTCTTGTGTGTTTTACCTCTTGGGATAGAATCTCAAAGCCTGGGTTGCTCGCTGCAAGGCCTACAACTTGATAAGTGCCTCAACCAAGAGGGACAGTATGTTTTCTTAGAGCCTTGTTGCAGAGCCCTTAACCAAGCTCTTCGAGTTGGGTTCCACTGTTTGTGCTCGGTTTTTATGACTGATGCTCCTCAATTAACCACCATTTTCTCTTTGTCCTTTTCAAGCTGCTACATTACTGTCCCTCCTTTCACCATGTGCCGAGGTAAAAACAGTCAAATCTCATATACATACTTTACATTTTCTTTTTTATCATAATCTTTGCTGAATGTGAATGACTTTCATTTATTGTTGAAGATTTAGGCACAATGCCAATATCTCTTCCAATTCCTCCTAACAGTTCAGCCAAGGATATTCAGACTGCCCAACAAACTCCCCTACTGCGACAATCTCCTCCTCCTCAGGCAATTGACGGTCAATTAGGCCTCAGTACCACAATTGCCAATTCTACTGCGGTGGAGCAGCAGTCGCATCTAACCAAAAATGTTACATCAACGCTACATGTAGTGGAGAATGGAAACAATGTACCTTCATCAGGTAGTAAAGAGGATCATATTTTCTGCTTCAACTGTTGGTTAATTATTATAGCTCTTTATGCCTTGGTTTTTATATAGCCTATATTTTCTATGTGGTATTTTTATACTTCTTATTGTAGATTTGTAGTCAGACCATGAGAAAGTCAATTGAGCATTGAAGGTTGCCTAAGAAGAGAATTTCTTTGATGAATTTGATGTTCATGTGACCAAGAAATTCGTCTTGGCGTCCGAGATTGAATTTAATACTAAGCCTAAAATTTTTAGCCGGAGTTATTTACGGTGGAAGTAAACGTTTTCCTACCTTTTACAAAGTATGAGAAAACACTTATAAATAGTGTGATAGACAATTTTGTCTCTAACATATTAGTTTACCTATATGTCCCTATTTATATAATTTATTTTTTTTGAAAGAAGAAAGGAACTCATATTATTAAATCAATCAAGCAATATCCATCTCAGCAAGGGTGCGAATACCTTGCGAGAATGGATCAAAATATACAATCTCCACCACATTGTGGGGGCACGACCTAGCCACATAATACGCCATAGTGTTCCCTCCCCTCTTAACATGACTAATATGAAAGAAATTAAAACAAGAAATAGAGCTAACGATTCTATCAGTAAACAAGTACATATGACTTTTCCCTTTAATCTTCTGAACTACTCCAAGAGCATTACTCTCAATCCAAATAGTCGTGTAGCCAAACGATGAGCAATCTCGATCCCAAAACACATAGCAGCAGCCTCTGCAATGCTTGGATCCCACCCACCTATGCGGCGTCGAGCTGCAGTTACAAGCAGAGTCCCACCTGAATCTTGCACCACCGCACCTAATCCCACATCCACTCCATTAAAAATAGCAGCATCAACATTGATTTTGATCACACCTTCGGGGGGTTTTTATCCACGATGCAGCAGAACATATCTCACTCCTAGCCACCTTTCCAAAAACTCAACCTGAATACAAATTATAATCATGGACATACCTCACGAACCCTGCAGCCAGCATTCTAGGATTATGCGACTCTTGCTCGTGAATGGACTTGTTCTTGCTAGTCCACGAAGCCCACGCCAACGCAGCAAAAGTAGATAATTCACGCTTTGTTAGTTTCCCAGCCATAGGTTGTAGGGATCGGAAGAGGTCACTACGACACTCACTAAATCACCGACTCAAGACAATCAACCAAATATCCAAACCAATCAACCCAACATATCACACAACAAGAATATGAAATATGGACAGCAATATTTCACTCACACGCATCAATAATAAGCGGAATAAAATGTAAGCAACACACACGAATTATGCGTGAAAAACCCCTTCGATGTGAAGGATAAAAACCACGGGACCTCTTGAGGAGTCCACCCTTAATATTCTCTTATTGATAATAAAATTGAGGGTAAAATGAACCCAATATAACTCACAACAATTCACAACCACCAACAACAATAAACAATAAGAGATTGAAAATTAGAGAGCAAAAAGGTAGAATTCACCAAAAAACGGCAGTTCTGTCCAAAGACAACTGTGACCAAATCATAGCTCAAACTGACGATCCAACCGTCCAAAATGAAGCCCTAGGTGTCAGAAACAAGCTGTCAAAATCTGAGGATGATCAAACGGTGCAATTTCCAGCGACGGACAAATTACAGAAGTCTGCCCTGAAAACTCCGAAAATGAAAACCTCACTTCTCTCTCTATTTTTGTGTGTGTGTTCTCAGCTACTAGCTGCCTCACTTGGTCACTTGTTTACCACAAGATTTTTCATGTAAAGCTTACAAGAGAAGCCACAACTTAAGTCCCTAAATTGGACTTAATTCAAGCTAGTAAAATGTAATAAAAATGGACCAAGTAAATGGACCAAAACAAAATATATTTTACTTCAATTGGGCTGGACCCATAACAATCTCCCCCTCCAGCCCAAAACGGGGAAGACGAACACACTTCAACTATCACTTGAAGCTCATTCCCGCAAGCTTCCTACAAACTTCTAGCTTGCTTCCGGGAACCATCTTAGTCAACATATCTGCACCATTCTTGTCGGTGTGGACTTTCTTCAGTTTCATTTTTTGATCTTCGATCACATCCCGCAACCAATGATATCTAACATCAATATGCTTGGTGCGGGCATGGTACATAGCATTTTTGCTCAAATCCATAGCACTTTGACCACCACAAAGTACTACATACTCACCTTGCTTCAAACCCAACTCTTGAAGAAACCTTTTCAACCAAAGCATTTCCTTACCTGCTTCCACAGCTGCTATATATTCTGCCTCAATAGTCAACAAAGTCACACACTTTTGTAACTTGGATTGCCATGATATGGCTCCTCCTGAAAATGTGAACACATAACCTAAGGTAGACTTTCTACTATCGAGATCACCAGCCATGTCTGCATCTGTATACCCTTCAAGAACAGAATTTACACCTCCATAACACAAACAAAGTTTAGAGGCTACGCAAGTACCTAAAGATCCACTTCACTGCATCCCAGTGAACCTTACCCGGATTGGATAAGTATCTACTCACAACTCCAACAGAATGTGCAATATCTAGTCTAGTACAAACCATAGCATACATCAAAGAACCAACAGCAGAAGAATATGGAATAGAAGACATACTTGCTTTTTCTCCTTCTCTGTTGTAGGACAAGCTCTCTTACTTAGCTTAAAATGAGAAGCTAATGGTGTACTAACCGGCTTGGCATGCTTCATATTGAACCTTTCAAGAACCCGTTCAATATACTTTTCCTGTGATAGCCACAACTTTCCAGTCTTCCTATCACGAGCAATCTCCATGCCTAAGATTTGCTTTGCTGGACCCAAGTCTTTCATGTCAAATGAACTGGACAAATTTTTCTTCAAATTGCTAATCATCTCTTAATCTTGCCCAACTATCAGCATATCATCTACATACAACAGAAGGATAATGAATTTGCCACCAGGGAACCTCTTAAAGTACACACAAGGATCTG
This sequence comes from Chenopodium quinoa, assembly GCF_001683475.1. Lineage (NCBI taxonomy): Eukaryota > Viridiplantae > Streptophyta > Magnoliopsida > Caryophyllales > Amaranthaceae > Chenopodium > Chenopodium quinoa. The sequence goes on from NW_018743783.1 coordinate 2,202,772, forward strand.
CAGAAGTCCGCTTATAACCATTACTTGTCATAAACGAATCAAATTTTCAGTACCATTGCCTTGGTGCCTGTTTAAGCCCATAAAGACTCTTCTTCAACTTGCAAACAAGATTTTCTTTCCCCTTTTCTTCAAAACCCTCAGGTTGCTCCATGTAGATTTCTTCATGCAAGTCACCATGTAAAAAACCAGTTTTAACATCAAGCTGCTCCAACTAAAGATCAAGACTTGCAGCTAATCCTAGCACAGTTCTAATAGAAGTCATTTTGACAACAGGAGAGAAGATCTCATCAAAGTCAATGCCCTTTTTCTGGTTGTATCCCTTTACCACCAATCTAGCTTTGCGCTTCACTATCTTCTCACCATCTTTCTTGTTCTTGAAAATCCACCTGTTTTTCAAGAATTTCTTACCCTTGGGAGGCTTCACCAACTCATAAGTTTCATTCTTTTGTAAGGACTCCATTTCTTCCTTCATTGCATTGAGCCACAGATCTTTCTCTTCAAGAGACAACACTTCTTGATAATTTTCTGCCTCTCCGTCCTCGGTGAGTAGAATGAACTCTGAGCTTGGATACTTAGTTAAAGGCCTGCGTTCTCTAGTTGACCTTCTAACCTGCGTATCCTCAACATGAGCGGTAGGTTGCTCCCCCTGCTCATGAACCTCTTCATCATGTACTTCTTCCTCATCTGATGAAGACTCATCACGATCAACACCATCATCCTCATGAACACCATCATCATCATGAACTGGTACATCACCATCAGGTTGTACCTCACCAACATCTTCATGATTCTCCTCAACATTCTCATTTGCTGGCTGATTTACAGAAGGTGTAGGAGAAGAAAAATCATCAGTAGTATCAAAAGACAATTCTGAAGTAGAAGTATACCTTGTACTCAGAAGATCTGCACCCTTCTCATGCTCAAAGAATACTACATCTCTGCTTCTCACGACCTTCTTTTTTTTCAGGATCATATAGTCTGAAACCATACTCTTCATCACCATAGCCAACAAAAACACATGGGTTAGTCTTGGAATCAAGCTTCAATCTCTGATCTTTCGGCACTTCCATGAATGCCTTGCATCCAAAGACTCTCAAGTGTGAATATGAAGGATCACACCCCTTCCATGCTCTATCAGGAATGTCAAAACCAAGAGGAAATGATGGAGAACGGTTGATCAAATACACGGCACACTGAACTGCTTCAGCCCAGAATATTTTAGGAAGATTAGACATTCTAAGCATACATCTCACTTTCTTCACAATGGTTATGTTCATCCTTTCTGCAACTCCATTGTGTTGTGGTGTACCGGGCTCTGTCTTCTCATGTCTTATGCCATGCTGTGAGCAATAATACTTGAACTCTTTCGAAGTATGCTCACCACCATTATCAGTTTGAAGACGCTTCACCTTTCTTTCTGTCTCCCTTTCTACCATGGAATGAAATTTCTAGAAGACCTCGAACACTTGGCTTTTTGTCATCAACATATACACCCAAGTTCTTCGAGTAGCATCATCGATGAAAGTGACAAAATATCTATTGCCACCAAGAGATTCAACTTCAATGGGACCACAAACATCGGAGTGTACTAACTCCAACTTGGTTTGCTTTCTAGTAGACTTCCTGGAGAAGGAAGCTCTATGCTGCTTTTCTGCCAAACAATGATCACAAGGGTCAAGAGAAACAATTTTATCAACAGGAATCAATGTTTTACCTGCTAAAAGTTTTAATCCCTTGTCACTCATATGTCCCAATCTTCGATGCCACAAATTTGGAGAGTTCTTCTCTTCCACTGCATTAAGCTCACCAGAACATACACTCAAATATGTCTTGTACAAAGAGCAACACAACTCACCCCGTGCAACTGTCATCGAACCCTTAGACAGCTTCCACTTACCATCACCAAAAGTATGTCGGAAACCCTCTAAATCAAGAACATCAGCAGACAACAAATTAAGGCGTAGATCAGGAATATGGCGCACATTCTTCAATGTAAGCATGCACCCAACACTTGTCTTCACACGAATATCACCTAACCCAACAATGCTTGCTGAGCTCTGATTTCCCATCTTCACACTACCAAAGTCACCAGACTTGTAGTTCATGAAATACTCTCTCCTGGGAACACAATGGTATGAAGCACCTGTATCTACTAACCACTCTGTGTCTAACCATCAACATGATGACACTCACTAGTTGCACATATCAAAGTGACCTCATCATCACTTTTAGAAGCAATCGCTGCAGTATTTTTATCATCTCCCTCCTTTTGTGAATTGTCATTCTTTTGTCTTTGTTCCCTTTTGAAGCGGAAACAATAATTCTTGATATGACCAAGTTTCTTGCAATAGTTGCATGTAGTCACATTTCTCCCATCACTGGATTTGGACCTATTCCTTGAGTTATCATGGCCTTTGGGACCCCTACTCTTGTCTCTTCCTCTGTTCTCAACAACAAGAGCATGTGAATTATCAACTCCCATCTCCTTTCTTCTGATTTCTTCATTAAACATGCTATCTTTGATCACATCCAAAGATAACACACCATCCGGAGCAGAGTTACTAATAGTCACAACCAAGGTCTCCCAACTATCTGGCAAAGAACTCAACAAGAACAAAGCTTGCAACTCATCATCAAGAACAACTTTCATAGTAGTCAACTTATTAATAATATCTTGAAAGTCATTAAGATGCTCAGAAACAGACTTTCCACTTTTCAATTTCAAATTAACAAGTCTTTTAATCAATGAAGCTTTATTATGAGCGGTCTTCCTTTCATAAAGACCTTCCAACTTCTTCCACAATTCATAAGGGTCGGACTCTTGTGACACATGGTTGAATATGCTAATATCAACCCATTGCCTAATCGTCCCCAAAGTCTTCCTTTTCAACTTTTCCCAATCTTTAACTTCCATTTTATTCGGTTTAGATGGTTTGGAAACACTACCATCTGGATTAGTGACAGATTCAATTGGGTCAAAAAAATCCTTGCAATATAACAAGTCTTCCATCATAGGTCTCCAAATTGAATAATTAGTTGATGTCAATTTAACCATCGAGCTACTACTACTCGACTCCATAATGTGATTATATTAACCACGGCTCTGATACCAAGTTGTAGGGATCGGAAGAGGTCACTACGACACTCACTAAATCACCAACTCAAGACAATCAACCAAATATCCAAACCAATCATTCCAACATATCACACAACAAGAATATGAAATATGGACAACAATATTTCACTCACAAGCATCAATAATAAGCGGAATAAAATGTAAGCAACACACACGAATTATACGTGGAAAACCCCTTCGATGTGAAGGATAAAAACCACGGGACCTCTTAAGGAGTCCACCCTTAACATTCTCTTATTGATAATAAAATTGAGGGTAAAATGAACCCAATATAGTTCACAACAATTCACAACCCACCAACAACAATAAACAATAAGAGATTGAAAATTAGAGAGCAAAAAGGTAGAATTCACCCAAAAACGGCAGTTCTATCCAAAGACGACTGTGACCAAACCAGAGCTCAAACTGACAATCCAACCGTCCAAAATGACGCCCTAGGTGTCAGAAACAAGCTGTCAAAATCTGAGGATGATCAAACGGTGCAATTTCCGGCAACGGACAAATTACAGAAGTTTGCCTGAAAACTCCGAAAATGAAAACCTCACTTCTCTCTCTATTTTTGTGTGTGTGTTCTCAGCTACTAGCTGCCTCACTTGGTCACTTGTTTACCACAAGATTTTCCATCTAAAGCTTACAAGAGAAGCCACAACTTAAGTCCCTAAATTGGACTTAATTCAAGCTAGTAAAATGTAATAAAAATGGACCAAGTAAATGGACCAAAACAAAATACATTTTACTTCAATTGGGCTGGACCCATAACATATGTTTCAAACAGAATATTTGTAAAGGAGCTCACATTCCAGATCAAGGTTGAGGCTGTGCATTTGAATACATTATGAAGTATTGTTTCCTCCTCACACCCGCAAATAGGACATACCCCACCCCTCGAATATGTCTACGCCTCATCACTTCATTATCACCAATTGCACCACTGAAAACTCTCCAAAGGAAGTGACAAAGTTTTGGTGGTCCATCAATGTTCCACACCAATTTCCAAAAATCCGCATCAACACTATTGGCAACATTTTTCACTCCAAGTATACCTAGCCAATAAGCAGATTTCACAGTAAACACAGCATCAGCAGTGGGTCTCCAATCAATACCTTCGGTCATGCACGAGAGGATAAATAAGAGGGAGGCTAGTCACAATTATAATGTCCTCAGCGTCAAGGTGTAACTCCAATGCATCAGGTTTCCAACACCCCGAGTCTTCATTAATTAATTCACACACCAATATGTCAAGATCATGTAATCTATTTGGTGATGGGGAAAAGTGTTCACAATTACTACGCAAAGGCAGCCATTTATCATCCCATACTCAAACATCTCGTCCATTTCCAACCCTCCAATGTAGCCCTTCAAGGAGCAGTGACTTAGCTCCCCAAAGCCAAGTATAACTTGGATCAAAGCCTCTCCTCGCCTCCAAAAAATCAGAGTGTTTAAAATATTTGGCTTTTAACACTCTGTGAAGGAGTGTATCCCCACATTGCATCAATCTCCACCCTTTTGCTAGTAGTGATTGATTGAAAACTGTAAGATTCCGGAACCCCATTCCCCCTTTTGATTTCGGAAGGCATAGAGTGTCCCAACTCTTCCAATGCATCTTGTTCTCACCACATTGCCCCACCAAAAAACGAGCAAAGATCGAAGGTATCTCATCAATGAGTCCATCGGGAGTTCTGAAAACACTCATAATGTATGTTGGGATAGCTTGAGCAACCGCTTTAATCAATACCTCTTTGCCCGGTTTTGAAAGAAGCTTCTCCTTCCAACCTTAAAGTTTCTTCCATATTCTCTCTTTAAGCCCAGCAAAATTAGCCTTCTTTGATCTGCCAATTATTGTAGGGAGTCTCAAATATTTTTCATGACGAACTACCTCCTTGACTCCAAGAGATTCACATATGCTTTTTCATCTATCCACTGTGACAATCTTACTAAATGTTGCCTCTGATTTGCTAAAATTAATTTTTTGCCCTGAAGCTCTTTCATAAATACGGAGAATCCGCAATTTTTTAACACTCCGTAGGATTTGCTCTAGCAAATAAAATACTATCATCAGCAAAAAATAGATGTGAAATCCGAGGAGCTCTGTGACATACCTTCGCACCATGAATAATGTTTTTCCTAGAAGCCTTCAAAAGTAGTCTTGAAAATGCATCCGCCACTAGAAGGAAGAGATATGGAGATATTGGGTCTCCTTGTCGAAGACCCCTATGCGACACCACCTTCCCAATAATCTCTCGATTGAGCTTGAAAGAGAAAGAAAAGCAAGAGAGGCAGCCCATGATTTTTTGTGTCCACTCATCGCAGAAGCCGAGTTTGTGCATCGCCTTTTCTAAAAATTCCCATTCAACTTGATCGTAGGCTTTCATCATATCTAACTTTAAAGCCACAGTATCGTCTTTCCCTTCACCTCTTCTCTTCATTGAATGGAACACCTCAAAAGCCACAAGTGCATTGTCAGTGATAAGTCGCCCCGGCACAAAAGCACTTTGTTCGGGAGAGGTAATCTGCTTAAGCATCGGCTTCAAACTGTTCGCAAGGGTTTTTGATAATGCCCCTATTTATATGATTTTAATTGTCTCTAAGCTTTATTTTTAATAATTTAACTCTTATGAATATTGAATAGTGGTTGGACAATTATATCCTCTAAAGTGTTTATTTACTTATTTGTTTTCATTAATGTTAATTACTTTTTTTTTTTTTTGAAAACTCTTAAAAATAGTGTATGAATATTTATGTCCCTAAAAATAGCGTTAGCCACCTTAGTCATTTTAAAATTCCAACATTTTGTCTTAAACTAATGTCAATATGCCAATAATGATCCTAAATTAAAGGTTCATGTCTTCATGACAAGATATTGAAAAAATAAAAGTGTTGAAATTAGACCGATAATTAAACCGACTTAAATCAATAATTAAACTAAATTGAATTGAAAACAAAATCACCTTTCAAAAAAAAAAATATTGAAAACAAAATGAAATGAAAATTAAAATATAAATCCAAAAAAACATAGTTTTACTCCGTACCATAAAACTCTTCTCATTACCATTTACGTGAATTTTCAATGCACGGGTCTAGCCATAAGCTCATAATATACACATAGAAGTTTCAAAAATATTGAAAATATAAATTGAGATTATTTCATCAACATGTTACTCATACATAATATCGTTTGATTTTTATATATTAATAAGAAAGTATATATCATATATAAATAATGTTGGTATCAAATTATTCTAATTATTCAACCATCAAGGTGTAGGTAGAGGTGTTAAAAACGGACTACTCGATCAACTTGATTTAAAACTGACGCAAATTCTTAGCTACACCCTTGTGTAGCTAAGCTTGTTGCATCAGCTTCATATATATGAACATATAGTACTTTAAATTTAAACATACGTTTTTTTTTTCTTTTAATTATATCTTAACTTTCTCTCTTTCTCTCTTCTCTTTTCTTACCTCTATTAATTTTCTCTCTCCTCTGTTTTCTTCTTATTTTGAAACTTTCTCTCTCCTTTATTATCTCTATAAAAATGAGCATGTAAATACCTCACTTTCCTTCAATCATTATTCTTCTTTGTCCTACTTCAAGCATTCTCCAATTCGTCACCATTTTAGCATTCTCCATCGTCATCATTTTTTATTTTATTTTTGGTTTTATAAATACGTGAATGTTATTAAATTTTTGGTTTTATCAATTTTTCATTTGTGATTCTTAATCTATCATATTATAGATCGATAATTATTTTCTCTTTGATGAACCTAGATAAGATTTAAGGTGGATATTTACATTTTAGAGTTAAAATAATTACAATCGAACTTATGTATAATTTCCGTAAAAAAAATGAACACGTAGTACTTTAAAAATGAACATATGGTACAAAATGAACTTTTAATACACTAAAAATGAACATTTAGTACAGAAAAAATAAACATATTTTAACGAATTATTTTATCTTTATTTTCGTTAATATATATAAAGAATTTGACATTATATGAATATATGAAAATCATGTTCATTTTAAATATACTAAATGTTCATAACTTTTTTTGACGTGTTCATTTTTTTAAATGTTCATTTTAAATAATAAATGTTTATTTTTTTTTAAAGTGTTCATTTTTATGAAATATTCATTTTATTAGGTATGCTCTAGGTATTCAATGATTGTATGATAAATGTTCATTTGTAATATACCAAATGTTCATGTTTTTTATACGTGTTCATTTTTTATTACTAAATGTTCATTTTTTTTAACGTGTTTGGAATTTTTTTTTTTTTTTTTACTTACTCAATGTTTCATTTTTAAGGCCGTTGTCTAGCAATTCAATGATTATATGATAATCATGTTCATTTTTAATTTACAATATGATCATATTTTTTTCACGTATTCACTTTTTAATACTAAATTTTCATTTTATTTACGTGTTCATTATTACTAAGTGTTCATTTTTTTTACATGTTCATATTTTTATACTACATGTTCATTTTATAGGTCGTGGTGCAGGTGCAGCTAAGACTTAGTGCATGCTTGGATTAGGGGAGATGTATTACTAGGGTAATAAAAGTCAAACTAAGCAAAATGAAAGTGAAAATAGTGAAGAACGAGATAGTGATGATGTGATTGTAAGGAAAATTATGTAGTGATGGTGTGGTATGAGGTGAATAAAGAGGAACTAATACTCTCATTTTGGGGGCAATAGTTGTTTCGGGGTTTTCTGTGTCCCTCGGGAGAGTTACAACACCAAGACTGAATTTCGGGCGCCTGTACCTACTAAACAACAGAGACTCCGGTTGGGTGGAGTTCCGCCTCCAACGATCAAGTTAGAACGTGTTTGAAAGACGTAAAAAGTGTGGAAAGAAAGGTGGGATCCTCTCGGATTCCGAGATCACGTATGTTCTCGGTGGTGAGAATTAATTATCTGCAATCATTGACTGCTCTAGTTTTTTTTTTTTTTGTGAATCCTGAATCCGTCCCCTAGGTGGAATACATCTTCCTTTATAGGGTCTTGGGATTCGTGCCTCCTTCCTTGGTTACGGAAACCTAGGAATGGTGGGCTGTCTAAGGAATTGGGCCTTGAAGGCCGTCTTTTTCTCAATGATTGGAGATGCCACGTGTCAGCTGAGGATTGGTTCATTTTGAACCTCTCATAGGGTGACACGTGTCACCATTTTATTGGGCCACGTGGCCTTAGGTATTTTTACCCAAAACATTTTCCCTTCACAGGTGTGACGTGGTGTGCCACGTGGCGCCTGTGACACTTGTCGTGCAGGCATTGGTGAACAGCTTTAACCGTTTACCTTCTAGAGAAATTACGGGGATGCCCCTTAAATTACCCTTCCTTAAATAGCTTTTTACCCTTCCCATTTTCGGACATTTCCAAAAATTAGAAAGAGAGTCAACCGTTTCTAGAAAGAGAAACTCTGACAACCGCTTGTGTATCTTCAGGTTAATTGTCCTTTTCAATCTAGGTACATCCGGTATAACGGCTGTGCTTTTGACAGGGGACTTTGTGAGAACCGTCTAGGTAGTTTGCAAACAATTCTCCTCTTTCAAGGGGATACATCCGGTTAGTTAACCGTCTGTGCACCCAACAAACGGAACTTCCCAAGACCGTCTGGGTACCTTTCCAGCAAATTCACTTGCTTTCCAAGTGGGTACATCCGGTGAACCGTCTAATTTCCGCCTGCTAGTTACAGCGGGTCAACGCTTGATTATATTTCAGCTCATCCTAGAGGTACCGTCTCTCCTCTTCTCAGCTCTTTCATAGTTTTTCCGTTTATGTACATTTCATTTCATAAATGGATTCCCCAACAGCACACACGGCACAACCTAGTTTAGTAGGCAGCCGGTCCCCTGGTACGGCTGAGTCTAAGACTTGGGTGCCGCCTCTGGGTGCTTGGATCACTCTTGTTCATCTCCAAATCCGACCATCTCCGTGTCTGTGCAGGACACTATGGCTCGGACTAGATGGACGGCTGTAGATCCATAGTATTAGGAAGAGAGCACAAAAGGTGTGCCGCCTGAGATAGAATAGGCTGAAGAGGCAAAAGGATCCCCTCCGGGTGCACCCAGCACTCCTAGTGACGGGATCCTTGAATCTGAGGGTGGAGACAGTGAAGATGTCGTCTCTGTGTCTGGCTCTAAGGAGGCGGATGAGGATGTCCTTGAGAGAAGCGGGGGTAAGTCCGCCTCTAGGTCTAGCTCTGAAGAGAGCATCAGCTCACTATCAGCGATTGAGGATAACGAAGTAGAGGAGAGCTTAAAATGAGGGGGATCCTTTTCGGATCCATGTTTCTGCTAGAGATAGGGCAAACATGGAAAAGAACCTGGAGGATTTTAAGACTAAACGTCCTCTTGGCGAGGGTTATGTCATCCGGGTGCCGCTTGAATTGGGTACCATTGCCTGGAAGGATGACTAGCCAAACGCCAAAAATTTCTTCGGCAACTATGAGGCAGCCTTCCTAGTCGGTCTTCGCTTCCCCCTTCATGATGCCATTAAGGCTATCCTACGAGGATATGGCCTAGGAGTGTGGAAGTTAACCGCAAATTGTTGGGTTAACATTCTAGGCAACATCGCCGCCTGTGAGATGCAAGGCCTCCATCCCGACTGGGAGGCTTTTGCCCACATGCACTATCTCGGCCGTAGCCCAGTCGGCTGGCGGGCGTGGTGCACCTTGATCACATACCCCAACTATTTAATGACCCTAGACAAACCGTGTAAATGGTCTGATTGGAAGAACTGGTTTTATCTGGCTTCTGCCCCCAAGCGGCAAGATAACTTTATATATCGTACTTACAACAAGAAGCCGGATCTATTGGGGCAGAAGTGCAAACTTCCACAGGTCCCGGATGAGGACTATGAAAAAATAATAGAGTTGGGGTTTTTTGAGCTTACAACCACCACTCTTTCATCCGGGGAGTTAATCATGTACCCAAGAACTGGGTACCCAAGCATGAATTTCAAAGAGATGAGGCGTTCTTGTCCGCCTGCGGTTTGAGCACTCGGTTGACGGACGTACGTTGAGCATGCATCCGGCAATATTATGCCGTCTTTAGTGTTTCTAACTTGTGATTTACTTTTGCCTGCTTGATAATCTAACAGTCGGTGATTTTGCAGAAATCGCCAGAAGAATGCTTCCAGAAAACAAAATGCCTGCTCGTCCTGCAGCAGACATCCGCAAAGAAAATGCGGAGTAAAAAAAAGTCGCTCTGGCGGTTAAAGGCTAAGTATAAACCGCCTGCCCCAGCTTCTTCCCCATTGTCTTATTCATGTATACGAACGGTTATGAACCGACTGTATGATTAGTGCCTGGTTTCGGTTGTATTATTAACCTCTGACTTGTTTTTTAGGATGGAGACAAGGGAGCTCCTAGATCCCTTTCCAAGCTTGTCAAGCGGAAGCCGGATGACGAGGTTACCAGCTCTACCAAATCCAGGAAGCTTTCATCAGCTCCTGGGCTTCCGCCTAGGAAGGGCCGTATAACCATTGGGGGAAAGAGTATCCGAAATGTCAGTCTGGGGATAGACCTCTCTTTCCAGCCGGGTGCCTCTAAGGTGCCGAAGGGTGGCCAGCCACCCAAAGTTGCAAGCGGTTTTGCAGCGACTGTAGGCGATTTGAGCCCACAACCTTATCCCCAAGGTACTGGCTTACCCTTCAACTCTCCCTTTAAACTGGGTTGGCCTATGCGGGTCAAATCACATTCACAACTACAATCAGAGGGATCTTCAGGCAGCCGGCAGTCTGTTGGTGGCGCTTATGTAGCTTTCTCACCATATCTACCTTGTGGTGCTGATCAATCCCCCCAGTGGCCGGATGTGCAGCAGTTCTCCAAAGCCATGGTGAGGGCTGTCCCAAATGAGGACAAGGAAGCCATCCCTGGGATACAGGCGTTTACGTTGACCGCATCCTCTCTCACCTGTCTGAGGTATAACAACTTTATTCTCGTTTTACCAAGTGTATTGTCGGTTGCTTTTCTAACACCGTTTACATGTATATAGACGATGCTATGAGTAGAGGGACTGAAAAAGCCGTATGCTCGAAAGCAGGAAGAGGTAAGGCGAGGCAAAGAGAGGCGTCTGAGTCTAGTGATGTAGCTCAATATTCAAAGTTAATACATGACCTTGAGAATAAAGCTGAGCTCCTGTCACAGGCGGATTCTATCAAGCAGCTTACGGCTACCCTTGCTGAGGCTAACCTGAAGGCCTCAAATCTAGAGGCGGATTTCAAAAGTGCTCAGGCGGGCCTCAAATCCCTGGAGGAGACCAACAAGGAGAACGCCAGTCTTAAAGTAAATGTTGACCGTCTGAAGAAGGAGATGGCCGCCTCCCAGGGCAACCCTGGAGGTTGAGCAGAGCCGGCTCATTGAGGAGAATGAAAAAGATTGCGAAGACCGAATGAAGATGGCCTGGGAGCTGGTGTATCCGGATGATGAGTATGACATCTGGACCTGGCCTACAGATACGCAGATCTTGTTCTCTCAGCAATGGCTGAAGGGAAGCCAGAACCTGAGCCGTTTCAGGAGTGGATCAAAATAGAGCTCGGCGAGGAGGTTGCTGATGGTGCAGGGGAGGATAAGGAGGAAGAGCAGCAAGAAGATGAAGCCCACGTGAACTCTTCTCCTGGCCCGCCTACGAAGGATGTGCCCACGGCCCCACCTCAGTAAATATAAGCTTTTGGTGGCCGTTTGTATTTCGGCCTGTGTATCGAGTATTTCTGTTGTATTTGTTTAACAATATTTCTCTGTCCCGGATGTAGATTTGGTTTGACAATTACTCTCCCGGCCTTTTGGTCGGTTTTTATTATATGATTTGCCGACTGAGTCGGTTTTGCCATTTTTTTTTTTTTTGCAATTTTCGATATGCACATATTTTTCCAAGTAGCCTAATACATGCGGTGTATTTTCCCTTGGACGGATGTATGCTTGGTTTTGAAAGTGGGTTGATTTCCCTAAACCAAGCGGACAGCCGTCCATTGAGCACCCGGACTGAATATCAGACGGTCATTGCCCGTATCTGAATCAATTTTCAGAGAGCTTTAATCTAAGTTGGAATGGCAGCTGGATACCAGCTAGTGTCAATAAGGCATGCGGTTTATGCTATACCGTCTAGGTTCCATCTTAGATTATTCAGGTCAACCGGCTGTTAGTTAATCCTCATGGGGTTAATCAGTGTGCCAATTTTCTACGACCAAATCACCCGGATGGGCTTTGCCACATGTCTTGCTCTTGTTGGAGCAGACGAATTGTCGTTTAGTAGCAAACGGCCATTGGCCGTGTGTAGTTGCTTTTAACGAGTAATTTATAACTGCTAAGTTTTTGGCTTAGCTTAGAATCTCAAATTTAACCGTTTGTATTGCCTCTGAGCAATAACAGATATCCAACTAAGATAGCTACCGGTTACTGTTTGATACAGACGGTAACCTAGGTTATCCAGGTCTCACTTGATCATTCAAACGGCTGCGAGTTATCTTAATCCAGACATTCGGTAGGGCCGTTTGTTTTTAAGTTTATAGAGCAATGTGCCACCCGAATGGGAGATTCTCCCAGCGACGAATTCACCCGGATGGGTGTCGCCGGTTGCCTACTCATGTTGGAGCAGACGGTTTTTAATATCATCTGGCCATTGGCCTCATCAGGGTGTTTAATAAGTCCGTTTGTACCTTGCACAGACGGTATTTATGCAGAAAGCAATATGATTGAAAATAAAGAACAACTTTTCATTGATAAACTTTATTTACAAGATTTTTGAAGTCTTAGAAGTAGTACTTTTTTAAATTGTCTATATTTCAAGTTCTGGCCAGTTGTCTACTATCTGGGGTTTTCAGGCGGTAGGTGTCACCTCTTACTTCTTCATAGATCTGGTAGGGGCCTTCCCAATTGGGAGTCAAGTTTCCTTGCTCATTGGTCCTACTGGTCGCCTCCATTTTCTGTAACACAAAGTCCTCTACTTTCAAGGGTCGTTTGTGTACTCTTTTGTTGTAGGCTCTTGTCATTCTCAGATGGTAAATCTCATGACGTAAGGCGGCATTGCCCCTGCGCTCCGAGAGTGAGTCCAATGCTAGTCGCATGGCCTCCAAGTTAGCCTCTTCGTCATAAAGCATGACTCGAAGAGTCGGCTCATAGTGCTCAATAGGCAAGACGACTTTTGCGCCGTATGTCATAAGAAACAGGGTTTCACCGGTTGCCCCTTTTTCAGTTGTTCTGATGGCCCATAGAACATGAAGCAACTCATCTACCCATAGACCGCCAACTCTTTCAATTTTCTTCTTAATGTCGTTTAAGATGAGCTTATTGAAGGCTTTAACTTGGCCGTTTGCTTGTGGTCGGCCGACTAATGCAAAGCAATGTGAGATCCCTTGATCTCCTAACTAATTCTTGAGGGCAGGCGTCTCAAACTGAGGGCCATTGTCAAAGACCATAGACATAGACCCCAAACCGGGTGATAATATTCCTCCAAATGAAGGAGATGACATCCTTTGTCTTTATGCCTTTGACCGCCTCTACTTCTACCTATTCGGTGAAGTAGTCAACAGCAACTAGAACATATCGCCATCCGCCTGTAGCAGGCGTACATTGACCCAGAATGTCCATGCCCCTTTTGGCGAATGGCACTGGGATGTAATAGCCGTCAGATCAGTAGCCGGACGGTGTATGAGTTTACCAAATCTTTGACACTTGTCACATTTCTTCACCATTTCCATGGCGTCTACCTCAAGAGTGGGCCAAAAATAACTTTTCCGCCTGGCCCTTTTTGCTAGAGACTTGCCGCCTATGTGTGATGCACAAAAACCCGAGTGCAGATCATCTAGAACCTCTTTCCTCCTTTCTGGGGTGATACATTTCAATAGCGGCTGCAAATAACCTTCTTGAAATGTTCTACATTATGAATCTCAAAGCTTGCGGCACGTTTTTTCATTGCAACCACTTCTGAGTATACATCCGGCAGAGTGTCGTTAGCTACATCAGCCCAAATGCCATCCATCTAGGTTGAGCTTCGGTCCAGGATTCCAATGGGATCTTTTTCAATACTCCTTTCTTCCATAACTTCCCAAAAGACTGACCTAAGCGTATCACAGGAGGCGGATGATGCCAGTTTAGAGAGAGCATTTGCCTTATTGTTTTCTGAACTAGGAACTTGACTTAGATGAAATTCATTAAGCGTCCCAGCCTCGTTTTTGACCGCCTCCAAGTATGTGATCATAGCCGGATGGGTGGCCTCATAGTCACCATGGTACTGGCTAAGGATCAGTTGTGAATCAGAGCAGGCGTCAACTTTTCTTGCCCCTACCGCGTTACACATGCGGATACCGGCTAGTAGGGCTTCATATTCCGCCTCATTATTTGAGGCTTGAAACTTGAACCGTAGTGCATATTCATACTTGTCCCCTTCAGGAGACTGGCATATAACGCCTGCACCACAACCGTTCATAGTAGAGCTCCCGTCTACGTATACTTTCCCAACCTGGTCAAGATTCTTCGGCTCAACCGGCCTTGTCATTTTGATAATGAAGTCAGCAAACGCCTGACCCTTCACTGCCTTCCTTGGTTCGAAAGAGATCTCAAGACTTTGCATTTCAATAGCCCATTTGAGCATCCTATCGGATGACTCCAAAGTTGGCATTGGCCGCTTGAGGGGTTGATCTGTGTAGATCACAACCGGATGTGCCAAGAAGTAAGGCTTCAACTTCTTGACTGCCATGAAAAGAGCAAGGCCAAATTTTTAAACCATGGAGTACCGTAGTTCAGCATTTCGAAGAACATAGCTAATAAAATAGACCAGGAGCTGAATGTCATCCCTCTCAGGCAGGAGAACAACACTGAGGGCATGGTTTGAGACGGCTAAGTACATGTAAAGCACCTCATGTGGCAGAGGGATAACAAGCCTTGGCAATGAGTGCAAGTGTTCTTTCAATTTCTGAAAGGCCACCTCAGCATCCCCCCCCATTCAAACATAGTCTTCTTCTTGATCGCTTGAAAGAAATAGGAGCACTTGTCACCTGACCGGTTCAAGAATCTCCCCAATGCCGCCAGACAACCGGTTAATTTTTGAACTTCCTTGACGGTGCGGGGTGACTTCATGTCAATGACCGCCTGTAGCTTCTCTAGGTTGGCCTCTATTCCCCTTTGATCAATTAAAAATCCGAGAAACTTCCCATACTCAACACCAAAGACACACTTCTTGGGATTGAGCATGACCTTGTGCCGCCTGAGGGTGGTGAAGGTTTCTCGGAGGTCAGCAAGGTGATCCGTCTGTAGCTTGGATTTGACTATCATATCATCAATGTACGCCTCTACATTCCTCCCAATCTGATTAACGAAGACTGTATTAATCATTCGTTAAAAGGTAGCAAGCGCATTTTTCAACCCAAACGGCATTACCGTATAACAGAATAACCCCTTATCAGTGACGAACGACGTCTTCTCTTGATCTTTTTTCCACAAGGGTATCTGATGGAAGCCTGAGTAAGCATCCATAAAGCTCATCAAGGCATGACCGACTGTAGAGTCGACCAGACTGTCGATCTTTGGAAGAGGATAACTATCCTTCGAACATGCCTTGTTCAGATCTGTGTAGTCAACAGACATCCGCCAGGTGTCATTCGGCTTTTTTACAAGAACAACATTTGCAACCCATTCCGAGAAGTAACATTGCCGAATGAACCCAGCATCCAACAACTTCTTTACTTCGGCAGCTGCCGCCTGACTTCTTTCCTCACCATGGTCCTTTTCTTTTGCCTAACCGGCTTCTTTTTGGGATCCACGACAAGTTTATGAACAGCTAGATCCGGGCTGACGCCTGGCATCTCTTCTACTTCAAAGGCAAAGATGTATTTGAATTCTTTCAGCAGATTGTGCAAGTCTGCACCCAACTTTGCAAATGCAACCGTCCCAACCTTAACAGTTCGATCCGGACGGGTGTCATCCAGAGCAATATCCATGTGTTCACCAGCTGGGTGGGGACGGAGTTCATCTGACCGTTCCTTGGTCAGTGATTGCTATTGCTTCTCTTTTTTTACGGCCACCAACTGGTCGGCCTTTCTCTTTTTGCTGGGGCTTATTGGAGCAGGGGCAACTTCCTTGACCTCATCAAGGTCTATAGGCTCTTCACCTTGGCCGGATGCGGCCGCAGTAGGCTTGACGTCTGAGAGGTAGCACTCTCTTGCCGTCTTCTGATCCCCATTCAAGGAACCTACAGACTCGTCATCTTTTTCAAACTTCAGGAGCATAAGGGATGGAATGATGACGGCCTTGGATTCATTCAGTGTTGGATGGCCCAATATCAGATTATAGGCGGTCAACTCCTCAACGAACAAGAACCGGACTACCATGTGGCGTCTTTCTCCCTTCTCCCTTAACCAGATGGGTAGGTCAATCCTCCCCACCGAATGCACTACTCCACCCCCAAAACCATCTAAGGGGTGAGATACTTTGTGCATACTGTTGGGCTTGTACTTAAGCTTTGTCAAGCACTTATGGCTGATCAGGTTAGACGAGCTCTCGGTGTCAATAAGGATCCGACCTACCTTTCTGATTGGCCACTTTGCATTCAATGACTATGGGGTCATCATGCAGCCGCCTAACCTTGCCCCTGTCCTTCTCAGTGATGATAACCTCAGAAAATGTGTCTTTTGACGCCTGGCCCTCATCAACTGAGTTGACATCCAACCGCCTGATATAGTCTTTGGTGCCCCGGATGGTTGGACCTCCTTCGGCAAAGCCGCCTGCTATTGTATAGATCGACTCTTCATCAGTGTTCGAACTACTAGCAGGTTGGGCCGCCTTTTTGGACGGCTGTCCATTATTTGTTCTCAAGGTCACCTTGGACTTCAGAATGTAGTACTTCAGCACCTCTTTATCAGCCAGACGGTCTAACAACCGTTTGAGGCTATAACAGTCGTTGGTGTCATGGCCTATGTCCTCATGGAAATGACAGTATTTGTTCTTATTCCGATTTTTTACGGAACCTTTCATTGCAACCGGTTTCTCAATAGTCACCAGGTCTTTGATCTCCATGACGATAGAGTAGCAAACCTTGTTAAACTCATACTTGGGAACATACGTTTTAAACTCTCTTTCTTTCTTCTTTTTCTAGGACGGATGTTTAGAGTCATCAGCCACCCAGACTTCTTTTCTCTTCTTGCTCTCTTCTTTTTTTGCCGGCTGACCAGGCCGACTCTCTTTTTTGTCGGACTTCTTAAGGTCCGTCTACTTACTGATGGCGCAAAGTTCAGTCGCCTGTATATAGGCTTCCGCCTCCATCAGAGCTTCTTGGAGGGTAGCTACCCTCTTTCTGAGGAGGTCGAATTTAAAGGTCTACCCATCCTTCAGACCTTTAAAGAAGTCTGTGTAAGCCACTTTGTCAGACAGCCCTTGAATCTAAATTCTCATCAGATTGAACCGCCTGACATAGGACCTAAGCCCTTCTCTATCTCCTTTCTGTATGGCACCCAAGTCAAGACTTGTTTTCTTAGCAGGGATGTTCAAAGAGAAGTTAGAAGCAAACAAGTACGCAAGCGTCTTGAAGCTATTGATGCAGCCAGCTGGCAGGTTGCCAAACCATCGTTGGGCAATGCCCTTTAATGTAGCCGAGAAGCAGCGGCACCAGGTGGCATCATCCAACCCCTGTAAGTACATGAGGTTGGTGTAGGCCATCAGGTGATCTTCAGGGTTGGTGGTACCATCATAAGTACCCACCAACACATTCTTAACCTTGGCCGGCTGTGCCGCCTCGGTTATCTCCTTAGAAAACGCAGAAGGTTGTTCCCCAAGTTTGAGCAGACGAAGCTGTCAGTCCAAAGGTTGGACATTCTGCGCCGCCTGACCCCCAAAGAGAGCCGACTGCATACATGGTTGCCTATACGACATGTATGGCTGCAGAGGCACATACGGAGCCGAATGGATTATCTGAGGGCCAGTGTGAACGGACAAGCCGCCAGACTAACTCTCTCGGTTTGATTGCGAATACCTCACTGAGGTATTCTGAAAGCTGTCTGGGTAAGTCAACGTTGAAGCCGACCCAGACAGTTGTTGACATTTCTTCTGCTGGATTAACATCCGGGAATCAGAATAAGTCCTCTTTGATCCATCCGGCTGAACATGCCGGATGGCCTTCCTTTTCCCTATTTCAGGGAATCGGATCTTGGACAGATCAATCACGGGTCGGTTCCCCTCCTTTGGTTTAGGATACGGAGTAGGCACACGGTCCTTGACCGGTTTTTTCTTCTCTGAGAAAGAAGGTTTTTTGGCCGATTGACCCTTGCTTGAGCCAGCCGTAGGTCTTCTTGTTGATCAAGTCCTTGATTTCCCCTTTAAAACTTGTCATGAATTTCATGAGTTCGTCTCTAGTAACTGGGGTTGCGCCTTCTGCTGCCTGGGGTTGTTTAGACGGCTGTCCGACTGTCTTACTTGGACCAACTTGCTCTTTGCCCCGTTCCCTTGTTTCCATGGGATTGGTGCGCCTGGTTCTAAGTGACCCATCTAGGGCCACATAGGTTTTGACATCAAAGTCGTCACCACTGTCTTTGTCTGAATAGACCTCAACCTCGACCGTAGGCCGTTTCTCGTTAGCAGGCGATACAGACTCATGTGAAGCCATCTTAGAAGTACTCTCCCCACAGACGGCGCCAAATGTTTCGGGGTTTTATGTGTCCCTCGGGAGAGTTCCAACACCAAGACTAAATTCCGGGCGCCTGTACCTGCAAAACAACAGAGACTCCGGTTGGGTGGAGTTCCGCCTCCGACGATCAAGTTAGAACGTGTTCGGAAGACGTAAAAAGTGTGGAAAGAAAGGTGGGATCCTCTCGGATTCCGAGATCAGGTATATTCTCGGTGGTGAGAATTAATTATCTGCAATCATTAACTGCTCTAGTTTTTTTTTTTTTTTTTTTTTTTTTTTGAATCCTGAATCCGTCCCCTAGGTGGAATACATCTTCCTTTAATAGGGTCTTGGGATTTGTGTCTCCTTCCTAGGTTACGAAAACCTAGGAATGGTGGGTTGTCTAAGGAATTGGGCCTTGAAGGCCGTCTTTTTCCCAATGATTGGAGATGCCACGTGTCAGCTGAGGATTGGTTTATTTTGAACCTCTGATAAGGTGACACGTGTCACCATTTTATTGGGCCACGTGGCCTTGGGGTATTTTTACCCAAAATGATAGTTACACTAAGGGGAGAGTGGATAACTATTACCATATTATGAGGGTAATAATTCCTCCATCTTTGTCTTTTCCTCATGGAACAATTATTTTATTTCATTTGTAAACACCATGCCTCCTACAACAACACCTCTAATTACTTATTTTTTCACGTTTGATTTTTATTATTACCTTAATATATTACCCCCAATCCAAGCAAGGCCTATGTAAAACTGATCCCCAAAAAAAAAAAATCAAATTCAGATTTTGACTTAAATAGAGATAATAATATAGCCTTGGCTCAATTTTAAATAGATCCAACCCAACCTAATCTTACAAAATTGGCAAATTCAACCCAAGCACCCGAATTGACACCCACGTTTAACTTAAACGAACTAACGATGTCAATATAAGCAACTCTTTCCCGCCTTAAACAATAGAAGGTGTCACATTCCCCTCTATTTCTCTCTCTGAGCTTAGAGCAACTCAACAATGGCGGTCATCAACACTGCAATTTTCTCTCTCCTAACTCTTCTCCTCTCCACCAACCTCCTTCCTTCCTCCTCAACCTCAACCTCAACAATGGCGTCGGAACACTGCAGCAAAGAACTAGTCTCCTTCTCACCATGTCTTCCATACACTGCATCTCCACCAAGCAACTTCTCCTCCTCTGTTTCCGACGATTGTTGTCACAACTACAACGACATTCTCATTTCTGGGCGTGGATTTTGCTTGTGCTATCTTCTTCTTCAACCTCCCATTTTCGGCGCTCCGCTCGATTCCGATAAGATTCATTCTCTCTCCTCCATTTGTCCTCCTTCTCACCGGAGTAGATTCGGTTCCTTAATTGATTTCTCTCTCAAATCTTTATGCTCAGGTTTAATTTTTATCCTCATTTTGAATTCTTTGGTTTTATGATAATCTTTAATTTGTGTTGTTGCTTTGATTTATTGCTCAATTTTGCGCTTGTTTGATTGCATTTTGCTCAACCCTAATTTGAGGAATTTTGATGAGTTATCAAATTTGTTTTCGTAACCTGAAATGATTTAGTAAAAAATAAATTAAAAGAGGAAACCAAAAATAAAATTACTGTTTGAAATTATGAAATTATCTGATATAATACTTTACTGTATTTTTAATAAACGCTTGGGAAGAACTCTGACCTTATTTTTGAAATTTTAAGGTGCTCGTAATTTCAATATGGTCGATTTGCTCGTATTATTTTTAATTTGATTGATAAGTGTTGAGGTATTCGTGATTTGGTAGTGGCAATTGTTCGGTTGTTGGAACTCCATCTAGACTATGATTCTTCATTTTAAACTAAAATGAAGAATCCGAATAACATAGACTATGTCCCTACTCCCTAAATATGTCTAGTACATTGAAATTCTGGTTTAAGAGTTAAATGAATTGAGTGAGTCTAATTATACACTACAATTTCAACTATTATGAACAATGTATGATGAAATTGAACTCGTTGTGGATAGTATCAACTCAATGGGTTTATATATAGTTATAGCCCTTCTAGGTGTAAATAATTTATGGATATTGTTAACTTCATTTTACGAAAATCTCCATTGTAGTGAGCTTTCACTTCATTTAACACAAAGTAGAGGTGATGGAACAAGTTTTGGTAAGTTAGCAGCTGTAAATCTGTAATTAAGTAAAACCCTTAGTTAGGACAAGTAGCAGAATACAATACTACAACTATCAAATGAAGTAATACTACTAAGTTAAAGTTGGATAATATTCGCCATTACAATTGAGTATTAACTAGGACATCATCAGCTTATACATGTTACTACAATCTCACTTTTAATAATTTTGTCTATTTCTCTGGACTAATAATTCTGTCTTTCTTACTTTTTCCGTTGGCCAGATTCTGAGGCATCACCCCCTCTCCAAAGCACAGGTACTACCTTTGGTGTTGGATTAACTCGCTAATTGAGATTTTAAAGTAATCAACCAAACAACTATCCGTATATATAATTGTAATGCAATTCATGACAGCAGGTCCAGAGTCTGGAATAAATACTACTACTGAGCAATTCTCAGGTATTTTTCTTTCCATTTGTCACAGGAGCATGATGTAATCTCTATTCATGAGATTGGGTACTAAAATAATCTTGGTAATTTATTATAGGTTCTGCAACTCTTCTTTCTCCAACTCCAGATATGGACTTGACACCGACATCAGCTGATAGTCTATCACCACCACCACCAGGATTGCATACTATCTCCTCTAAAGCTTCACCAGCAACAAGGGTCAGCTTGAGTACTCCTTTAACTGTAATTCTCTCCAGGTATTTTCCTTTTTTCACTATGATATGAGACCATATTTGTTGATTATTCTCTTCTGCAATCTGTTTACCATGGGTTTGCAAAACTTTGCAGTTTACATATAATGCTCAACACGGCCAGATGGGGCTAGTGTGATTCTGTGAAAGCTACAGATTCGGAGCTGCTGAAGTTTGTTAACCCTGTTTTTAACTCATTTGTACGTACATACATATGAGTTAGCTGTACGTACAGAATTCAGTGTATTAGCTGTTATAGTACATATCTTCACCTCAGCTGTACGTACAGAATTCAGTGTATTAGCTGTGTATAGTACTGTTTCTAACAAAAAACAGCAGAGGAACTATTTGTAAAGATGTTTAGCATGTCAAGTCATATTCTTGTGAGATAGCTGCTCTATTGAACTTTTAGAGCAATTTTTACTACGGCATTTACATATTGCTCTTAATACCAATAGCACAAGCAATTTGTTGTCTTCTCTGAATGCGATTGGTATCAGATGCACATAATATATCGATTATAACATCAAAACCAAGTCATTTTAGCAATATTAGCTGACCAAAATATTCTGAGGATGTTTGATACAAATTATCCCTTCCAGACATCAGACCATTCATCTTCATATTTGTGTCATTTTCCGAGGATAGCTCTTGACCATACTCTGCTGCAACCTAAAAAAGCATTATTATGCATGATTTCATGTTTTTTTGTATTTTATTTAGCTTTTAGGGGTATTTTAGGATTTTTAGCTAGTTCTAAAGTTGGACACCAACTTTTCTCTCTTTTTATTTAAACAAGAAAGGAACCTATATTATAAATAGATGCTAAAAGCATCAAGGATAATCTAAGTTTGATAGCAAAAGTAGGCAACCATGGTGCTATAGGTACAGAAAATTGCAGCCATGGTTCCTGAACCAATCGAAAATAGCAGAAAATAAAAAGACAGCACATTAACTAAAAGGCTAGATAAATTATAATTAGTAGGGGAGTTGTGAAGCTCATGAAGTGCTGGAGGAACAGCATCAACTGCCACTAACCATAGCAATGGTGTTGGCCAGCTCCTTAGTGTATGTAGCAGTGAGAGCAAGTGGCGAATAGAAATGATACACCAGGTCATCATCTTGAAGTCTGCCAATTTCAGCCATCCCGTGAGCAAGCTTGTTTGCATTTCTCTTCACATGAAGCACTGTGACGATCCATTCCCTCTAAAGAATTTGAGCAACATCGTTAACTATGTTAGAGAGGTGATGGTCCATATAGTAGGTCGGGTTCTGCAGCATGTAAGTAAGCACCTGTGCATCAGTTTCAAGTTCAAGAGCTCGAATTCCTCTTTCCCAAGCAGTGGACAGCCCTTCTCTAATGGCAATGATCTCGGAAGAAGCTGGTCCTAGTGTTTTAATCCTCATTGAGTAGCCTATTTGCCACTTCCCCTTGTGGCAACGGATAAGCCCCCCTGTCCTGCTTCACCTAGGCTCATCCAAGAACCATCTGTATTGAGTTTGTAGTACCCTTGCTGGGGAGGTGACCAAACTTTAGGAGAAATGGTCCTGTTTGAAGAAGCGGCATCCTTTCCAACATGTGACAGCTTTAGGGTAATAGCATAATCCGAGTTGAATTTGTTAAAACAAGTAGTGATGCAATCAGTGTGTTGTTCAAAGACCATTTTATTCCTAATAGACCACACATGCCAAAGAACCACACAAAAAAAGCACTTTCTAGGAACTATCATGATTGTAATTAAGAGAGATCCAATTTTCGAAATCAGAGGTGTAGAATTCAGCATAATTAAAATCAGTTGGGGGAAAATTTTCAAAAATAAGGGCCTAAAAAGCAAGGCTGTTAGGGCAGTCCCTGAAGAGGTGTATGATGTCCTCAATGGGGTGGCTACATCTAGTGCAGCAAGGGTTGAAATTTGGGATCTTAGTGGCTAAAATAGCACCCACGGGCAGAATGTTACGAATTATGTTCCAAAAAAGCATTTTATACTTGAAAGGGGCATGGATTTTCCACATATTTTTCCAAGGGAAATTAGAGAGGAAGGAGTTATTAGAGGTAGTATAAGGAATGGAGGCAAAGTTAGTAAATGAACCATTAGGGTGGAGGGACCATATAAGTCTATCCTTAGGGGAGTGGAATTTAGGAAGAGGGGTAGCTTCAATATTAAGAATTAAGTCAGAGGAGAGGATGTGGGAAATAGGATAAGTGTACCAAGAATTATTCCTAATAATATTAGAGTCTCTCCAATGACCTTTGTTATCAGGGATGTGGATATTGTCATTGAGGTAAAGAGGCTTATCTCCAATCCACTTGTGGAACCAGAGTGAAGTTTCCTCCCCGTTTCCAATGTGAATAGTGATGCCTTGCTTTAGGATTTCCCTTCCTTGAAGGATGTCCCTCCGTATAGGGGAATCCATAGCTCTAGCATTATAATCCAGAAAGTTGGAGTACTTTAAGTATCTTTTGGCGAGGATTTTAGCCCAAAGCTTATGAGGTTAGGTAAGGAGTTTCCACCCAAGTTTTGCCATGAAACAAAGGTTCCAATTTTAAGGTTCCTAATACCTAGGCCACCACAGTTTATAGGATCACAAACTACGTTCCATGAGGTTCTAGGAATGTATCTGTTTTTATTGACTTTATTCCAAAGGAACTTCTTAATGTTTTTTTAAGTTCACTTATGAGGGAGGAGGGGAGGATGTTAGTTTGCATGGCATACATGGGGTAGGAATTCAGCACAGCCTTAATGAGAGTGGTGCGACCCACCATGTTGAGAAGCTTACTTCGCCAGCCTTTTTCCAAAAGGTCGTAATAATCTGAGATTTTAAGCTTATTAGGACTGATAGTGATTCCCAAATACTTCCCAAAAGAGGTTGAGTTCTTAATATTATAAAATTCAAAAATAGACTTTCTTATATTAAAGTCCATTTTCCTAGGGAATATGATGGAAGATTTGTTAATGTTAATGGCTAGGCCAGAGATCTTCCTAAATTCTTCTAGAACATTCATCATAGTGGAGATATTATTTAAAAGGTAATTTCAATTTTGCTACCACCAACAGGCAGGCACTTCAATTTTGCTACCCCTTAAATTTTTTTTTTTTTTATTTTACTACCACCTAAAATCACAGTTTTTAATTTCACTACCACTTAACGGAATCCGTTAGGGTTCTGTTAAGTTTATTCAAAAAAAAAATTAAAATGTTTTAAAAAAAAAAAAAATGTTTTAATTTCACTACCCTCTCCCCTCCCTTTCCTCCACCCCTCCCATCAGCCACCCTCCCCCCTCCCCCTTACCAGCGACCGGCACCCAATGCTTTGGCCGGCGCCGGCGACCCCACCCCAATCCCTTTCCCCCACCAACGCAACCCACCCCCCCTCCCTAATCCCTTTCTCGCTGCCCCAACCGCCACCCGGAACCGGAAAACCCAAAATCTTCATCATCTTCTTCACTCTCGCTGCCCCAACTTGCCTTCATCTCTCCCTCCTCACAACTCAAAAGCCACACTTCCTTTATTTTTACTCTCCTTGATGCCCTCCTGCAAGCTACCACCATTCTCTACCGCTGAATCCACCGCTGTTGCCACAAAGAGCCGACAATCACTCATTCCATCTCCTCTCATATCATAATTGATGTGTTCTTAATCATATACGCATCAAATTCAGCATCACCCACACAAATTTGGCAATGAAAATATACTAATAAATAATTGATTCGTGCTACTGTGATTCGTGTTCTTGAATTTCAACTCTTTCTGGTGTAATTTGCATACTTGTTCATCATTATTATGAATGCTTCATACCAATTCGCGTTTGCGTTGATCAAATTTGTTGCATTATCTAATTTTTCGCGAAGAACCCTAGAAAAATCGAATTGGGGGTTTCTGTTTAACAAATGTATTCGCGCAATTCTTAATCCCAAATGATAGTGTGTTGCATTGTGAGCGTTTTGGTACTAATTTTGTGCGTTTTGGTGAAGAAATGAACATGTTACCCCTTTCCCTTAAGCTTTGTGCGTGAGTATCAATGGAGTTAGGGGTGGTGACTGCGTTGGTGGGGGAAAGGGATTGGGGTGGGGTCGCCGGCACCGGCCAAAGCATTGGGCGCCGGGCACCGGCAGGGGGAGGGGGGATGGTGGCTGACGGGAGGGGCTGGTTGGGCAGTTGAGGGTGGTGGGCTGCAAAGGTGGAGGAAAGGGAAGGGGGAGGGTGGCAGTTAAGGGTGGTGGGTTTTCTTTTTTTTTTTTTTTTTTAATAAACTTAATAGAAATCTAACCCATTTCGTTAAGTGGTAGCAATTTTTAACAACTGTGATTTAGGTGGTAGCAAATAAAATAAAAAAATTAAGGGGTAGCAAAACTAAGATGCATGCCTTTTGGTGGTAGCAAAAGTGAAATTGGCCTTATTTAAATTAGCTTTTCCAAATAGAAAAACATCATTAGCATAGAAAAAGTAGGAAAGCTCTATGTCCTTGGCCATTTCCAACTCTTGTTGTGAACACTGTCTTGAATCATGCAAGAAAGGCGATCAAGACATAAGACGAAAATATAGGGGGGAGGGGGCATCCCTGTCTAACACTACAAGAAATAGGCCGGATTCCGACGGACTTAAATTCCGTCGGAAATTTCAAGATTTCCGACCGAATTTGAGTCTGTCAGAAAATTCCGTCATAAAAGGTAAGTTACGACGGAAAATCCCTCGGATATATTCCGACGGATTTTTTTCCCTCGAAAAAAACAGCTTCGGACGGAATATCCCGTCGGAAACCGTATATTCCAAGGGAAAAATTCCGCCGGAATAACTAAAAAAAAAAAACCAAACCCTAACTATAGTTCCGACGGAATTTTTTTTCCGTCGGAAATTTTCCGACAGATGTTGATCATTTTCCGACGGATTTTTGATATTTAAAAAAAAAAAATTAAAAAAACCCTAAATCAGATTCCCCCCCCACCCCTTCATTTCCACGCCTCTCTTTCCCCTCTCTTTCTCTCTCCTCTCCTCTTTCCCCTTCTCTCTCCTTCCTCTTCTCCTCTCCTTCCTCTTCTCCTCTTCGTCCTCTTCTCCTTCCTCATTGTCTCTTCTTCTTCTCTTCCCTTTTTCCGTCCTCCTTCTTCTCCTTCCTCTCTCTTTCTTCTTCTCTTCTTCCCTTTTCATGGTTTTTTTGGTTTTTCTCTTCTTTCCTCCTTCATTCTTTTAGATTTTTTGGTTTTTCATGGTTTTTTTGGTCAAATTCGACCATGAAACCTCTAGATCTAGAGGTTTCATGGTCGAACTTGGCCATATTAAACCAAATTCGAGGTGACATTCAAGCCAAACTCGATTTAAAGGTATGTTTTTTTTTTTAATTTAAACATTGTTCGTTGCGATTGTGGTTGTGGTTTTGGGCGGTTGTGGGTAGTTTTTGGGGGATTGTGGGTGGTTTTTTGGTGGGTATGATGGGTGGTTTCGGGTTAGGGGTTAGGGTTTGGTGGGTGTGGGTTAAATGGGTCTAGGTGAGGTGCGGTGGTGGTGGTATTTTTGGAAGGTTTCGGGTTGGGGGGTGGTGTGGGTTGGTGGGTGGTCCGGTTTAGGCGCTGGGTGTGGGTGGGGGTAGGGGGGCAGGGGGGTAGGGTGGCTTGGCTGGGTAGGGGGTAGGTGATGGGGTTGTAGGGGGTGGCGATGGGTGTGGGTGTGGGTGTGGGTGGGGGTGTGGGTGTGGGTGGGGGGTGGGCTGGGCTGGTAATGGTGTGGGCAGGGGGCAGGAGATGGGGTTGTAGGGGGTAGCGATGGGTTGTGGGTGTGGGTGTGGGTGGTGGTTGTGGGCAGGGGGCAGGGGATGGGGTTGTAGGGGGGTGGCGATGGGTGTGGGTGTGGGTGGGGGTGGGTCTGCATTTTTTTTTTATTGACTTTTTCGACGGAATTTACCACATCCGACGGAAAATTCCGTCGGAAACCTACCCACATTCGACGGAAATTTCCGTCGGAAATTTGGACGGAATTCCAAATAAAGTCAAAAACAGCACCGACAGAGTTAGATCCGTCGGAAATTCCGTCGGAATAACGCCTTTCGACGGAAAAGGTCGAATTTCCGACAAGGGCTGTTACGACAGACTGTCTCCGACGGAATTCCGTCGGAAAGTTTGATTCCGACGGAATTTCCTATGTTTTCTTGTAGTGTAATTCAGTTGTTTTCTTGTAGTGTAATTCCCCTAGTAGGTTTGAAAGAAGGGGTGGTCTGACCATTCCAAAGAACGGTGATAGAAGGAGTACAAATGCAACTTAGAATAAGGGTAACTAGGCTTTCAGGAAGGTTGATGGATCTTAAAGTATCTTCTATAAAACTCCACTCAATACTATTGAAAGCTTTCGTAACGTCAATCTTAAGAGTCATTATATTAGCTTTTTTAGAAGCCTTATTGAAAAAGTGAGCAACCTCTTTGATGATGATGATGTCTTCGTATATAGACCTATTAGGAATGAAGCTTGATTGGAAGGGGCTAATTAAAGAGTCCATTAGGGTTTAAATCTAGTGGCAATGCTTTCGTGATAAGTTTGTAAATAGTATTACAAAGGCCATGGGTCGGAATTCCGACATGGTAGTAGGGTTGTTGTTTTTAGGAATAAGACAAAGGTAAGAGTTATGGATCTCATTATTAATAAACCATTAGTGAAGCAAGCTCTGATAAATTCAGTTATACTTAGGCCAATTGAATCCCAACTTTTTTGATAAAATATTGCTTGAATCCCATCGGGGTCCGGAGAATTGATGGCATTCATGGCCATAAGGTTAGCGTGAATTTCTTTGGTAGAAGGGGGTTGACCTAGGGTATTAAAAACATCTTGGTCTATAGTTTTTGGATAATTATAAGTGGCCAGAGCATTATGGTCAATGTTCAAGATAGTAGAGGAGAAAATATCAATGAAAAACTCCCTGGCCATATCTTTTAGAATATGTTGGTCATGAATCCAATCATCATTATTATCCTTAAGACAAACGATTTTTTCTCTAGATTTTTTTATTTTAGCCGATAGGTGAAAATACCTAGTATTAAGGTCAGCATTCTTCCTCCAGTCGATTCCTGCTTTTTGGGCCCAAGTGATTCTTTCAGTATTGTAGATGACATTAAGTTGATGAATTAAGTCTTTTCAAGAGAAGTCAAATATTTTGAATAGTTCCTGAAAAGACTCTTTTGAATGCCATCAATCCTTCTAATCCAAATATTACCAGAGATGTTAAAGTTCCATTCTTTGATAGTTTGCAGAAAATTATCTCTGGCTTTAATAAAATCATAGTTGTTCGAAGCCCAATTATTAACAAAATAAGTTTTAAAGCAATCATGCTCTAACCAAGCGTCTTTGCAATGAAAAGGATAATTACCAGGGATATTATTTTTAAACATAGTAATTAAAATAGGATTACGATCAGAAAAAGTTCTAGGTAAGTGAAGTACTTGAGTGTTTGGAAAAGTATTGAGCCAACTTGGGTTTGCCATCCCTCGATCTAGTCTCTCTCTGATCAAGGCAGCACCTTCTCTAGCGTTATGCCAAGTGAAGGGTTGTCGTTAAAACCCAAATCTAGAAGGTACGCCACATCTGCAAGGAGGTTCAGGTCACGGCATTGAGAGGGTTGGAAGCTCCTGCCTCCCACTTTCTCAGAAGGAGAAGTGACTTCGTTGAGATCCCCTAGCAACATCCAAGGGGTTTCATCTGGTGGAAGAGAGTTTTTGAGGGAGTTCGAGTCTATGTCGCTCAGTAGGGCAAGAGGGTGCATGAACACCAGTAAGTAGCACCTCTGAATTGTTAGGTTTGAACTTGAATAGGGCATGAAAATAGTTGGAAGTATTAGCATTATATCTGATTAATTCAGCCCCAAGATTATACAATAACCAGATTCCACCTCTATTCCCAGTAGGTTCGATGAATTGAAGGCCATCGAAACCAAGTAATTTACTTACTTGAAGAGCACGAATCCCATTTCTCTATGCCTCAAGAATAATAAAAATAAAAGGCTTGTGCATAGCAATTATATCCCAAGCATGTGGGATAAAATCGTTCTTAGTGGCACCTCGAACATTCCAAAGGATAATTTTCATATTTAATTCAGGAAAAGTAGAGAGTGAGAGGAAATCAACCTTGAGATCAGCAGGAGGGATTGGTGGGAATAGTGCTTTCCCGTCCTCCCATCTCGGAGCATGATCCGACTGTGCTATGTCCATCATCGACAACGGAGTGAGCATTGCATGTATTTCCTGAATTGTCATTGGTGTTTACCAAAAGTTGAGCTCTAGCCGTAGCCCCACCACCTCCTTTTGAACCATGAACAAAGTCGTAAGGTTTTCCATTAGAGCGGCGTTTTTCTCGATGTGATCGAATAATAGGGGAAGAGTGAGAAGATCTCTTAGTGGAAGCAGCACAGTATGGTGAGATGAGTTGTTGGTTTGAGCTGGTGGTGTTGGTGGAGGGGTTATGTAACACCCCAAAATTACTCTCTAATATTAACAATAATAATATAACCTTAGGGAGTGACTTAGGAGTATTACCGCCACGTGATTACGTAAGACTTAACAAAGACTTGCAGCGGAAGAAAAATACTTATCATTTATTAATAATAATTATAATAATAGTTCAAAACATTTCTGAAGTAACTAAAACATTAATACTATGTTTACTAAATTGTACTATGTGATCACCGCCTATTATCCCTAATGCAGCATTTAATTCACGTCGTCTGATCACTATCACCTATCTACTCATCATTAATGACAAGTAGGGTCAAGCCAAAACAAAAGAGAAATACGTATTAGCCAATATGCTAAGTACATATAAGTGCTAGACATGTAAAATCAATTTAGTTAATTAAACATGCTTTCGAAAATCCAACTTTCATAAATCATAATTTATTCAATATTTCACAAGTAGAATTCCCACTTTCGAAAATATGTTAAAGAATCAACTTTCCAAATATAGTTCCGAATAGAATGGATCAATCCTCATTTTCATAAATCATTTTCCACCTAAGTGTGCACACCCCCCAAACTAGTAACTCCTTACATAGTGCTATCAAGGGGGAAGACAAGGTCATGCATAGCTCATAATCTTCAATTTTATCTCCGCATAGCGGGATTCATAAATCCAAAAGCCGCGTGGCGGTACCCGCCAAAAAAAAAAGGACTGGGAAGAGCAGCCTTCCTGACACAGGCAACAGAATGCGCGCTTGGACGAAGAATCCCTATTCATCCAATAAATAAACCCGATAGATTAATTTTCCAATATCCCATACCCGGGATAATTTAATTTAAACAAAAAAACTTCCTTTTTAAACATCTTGAATACCAATACAAGTTTATAATTAATAACCATATAAAATACTTAAGCATTTAAGATCAAACAATTAAAACATGCTTCACCGAAGTATATTTCATAATCATTCACCCATGGTTCGAAATTGCTTAGCATGTAAATCGCGTTGCATATAAAAGTCACTTTATAAATGTTCTAGCCACGTGTACGTACCTTGATATTTGCACACAAGTACAGAACTCCTACCTATTTACGAACTCCAAATTCCTCCTACCTACTTACGAACTCCAAATTCCTCCTACAATAATCAATAACTCTTATTCAAGAACTCTCCAACATTAAACTCAAGGACATAAAATACCGACTTTAACTAGTTGTGCATGAACAATTGATTATTTTAACCCTTTTATAAATTTAATACTTGTTTTTATAAACTAGTATTTAATAATCCATTAAAGATAAAAGAAGAAGAAGATATAGTAGTAGTAATCATACGTAAGTAGTAAAGTAGGAGTAGTATGTAAGTAGTAATAACAATAATAATCATATTAATGATAATAAAGTAGTAAAAATATAGGAATATGAAGTATTAGGCCATATTAATGAAAAGTTCAGCATAGGCTTTTATTATTACCAAAGAACAAAGACCCACTTGGTCTTTTGATTGAAGCAGGTGCACGAAGAAAGAATAGGGGCGGAAGGAGGAGGGCTGTCGTGGGTGACGACTAGGCAGCAGGCGGCGGAGGGTCGCCGGCCAGGTTATGGGTGGCTGGTGGTGTACAGCCAGGTGGTGCTGGCGGAGGAGAGAGAAGCTATTAGGAGAAGGAAAGTGAGAAGAGGAACTTAGAGAAGGAAATGGATTTTTCTCCAAACTAAGCTTATTTGGCAAAATAATTTGCGAAGAGGTTGCGTGGGAAAACTATTTACCTAACTAAGCTTTTGGGATAAAAAGCTGGACAGCGTTTTATGCCCTGGTTTTTTCTTAAAAAAAAAATTTAAGTATAAAACGCTGTCTCGGACAGCGTTTTTAGTTGTTGAATTTTTTTTTTTTTAAATTTTGTAATTTCTGATTTTTTAAAATTAAAAGAAAAAAAAAATTCAATTGCACATAAAACGCTGACTGAGACAGCGTTTATAGTGTTTTTTTTTTAAATGAAACGCTGCCTCAGTCAGTGTTTCTTGGGTAAGTATGTTCGTTTTTTGTCGTAGGATTTTCACTTCACTCATCCTCAAATTCTCACTCTCACTCTCTCTCACTAACGGACTCATACACTTTCACACTCAACCACCGCCACCGCTGCTGCCGCCAGTCGCTGTTGCTGCTGCCCCTCTTTCTCTCTCTCACTCCCTCAATTTTGTGGTAAACCCTAAATTTAAATTAGTGTAATTTCTCTTAATTGTGGTTAATTAATGTAAATTGTAACAAATTGTTGCTAATTATTAATGAAAATGTGGTAAATTGTTGATAATTATTGATGGTAATGTGGTACATTGTTGATGAAATTGTTCATGAAATTGTTGATGGTAATGTGGTACATATATGTGAAATTGTTGAAATTCTTGATGGTAATATGTGAAATATAATTGTTGATTAGTATAGATTATTGGTAAGAAGACTCTTATTTCATTATTGATAATTTATCTATCAATTCATATTAGTGTAATGTTTATAATATTAGTTTGTTAGTAATCGTTTTGCATAGCAACCTAAACTAAGAGTTTATAAATGGAGTTAGTGCTTAGTTTGTGGGCAACCTTTTTTACCTCGCTCTAGATTTCAATTATCCTAAAATGTGTTTTGGTTATATAGAATATGGCTGCACAAAATGTAGTTTGTTATGCCGGTGGGGAGGTCAAATTCTGTTAGATGGACCCCGTGTCGAGTATAGTGGAGGAAATATGGAACCACTAACACTTGAACCGAACATGACTTTCAATGATTTGATGAACGAGGTTCATAGTAGTATTGGTTCAAACCCAAGGAATGTTGTACTAAACATTAAAATGAGGTTTGAGACTGGCAATGGGGTTCAAGTGTTACCTGTTTCTACGAATAAGTATTTGAAAACTTTAAGGAGCGTTGTTGCAATGAAGGGTGTTCCTACTGAGATATATGTAGAAATGGTGCCTATATGTACCCAACAAAGTACTCGGCCAGAACAACAATCTACATATATTTCCGTTTACAACACAGAGCCCTTCCAAGTGCCCTCACACGACATTCCATCAACTGAATATGGGATGGGTTCTTTCAGTCGAATGCTGCACGACGATCAATTTCACATGCCGTTTAGTTCTCATATAGCTTCACCTGTACATGGGGAGGGCATATGTGGCAATGACCGGCCAACCTGGGCCTTCGACATCAAACACCGTCACACCTTCACCGATGCAATTGCATAGTTATCGCCTATGCAAGATGATGTTCAAGCATCGCAGTCTCAACTTGTGCTAAATCATCTTGAAACTATTGTGAATAACGAATTGTTTGTGTATGATGTGTATACAAATGATGAGGCCGAGAGCGGAGAGGAGGAAGATGGACTTCAGAACATGGATGTTGAACCAGCACACATGGAAGTTGGCGAGCCCCTAGTTAGAACTCCCTTACCTTGGTTTAGTCAGGTAAACGAGAACTATGAAGTTTATCAGTATTGGGCCGAATCGGGTAGCCATACATCGTTTGTTCCCAGGGGAGAATTTGAGAAGGGGATGTATTTTTAAAGTAAGAAAATGCTTCAAGAAATGGTGAAGATGTCTTCCATACAAAGGAAAAAATTCTACCCACAGTGACATCGAATGAGAGTGTCCTTCATTTGCGGTGCAAGAAGAAATGTGGTTGGATGCTACGGGGTACCAAATCAAGTGAGCACTCACGTGGCTTTACCCTAGTCACGTACAAAGGCCCGCACTGGGAGAACTGTGTCACAGAAGTACTATCTACTGATCACCCACACTTGGATTCGTCCATAATATCAGAGTATGTGAAGTCCTTTGTGCGGAAAGATCCGTCCTTGAAAGTTGAATTCATACAGGAACTCATCTCCTAGCAATTTCATTTTGATGTTCCGTATCGAAGAGCATGGTATGCCAAGGAGAAAGCTATAGCTGAAATTTTTGGGGATTGGGAGTGTTCTTATGGCAGACTTCCGCACTTCATGCAAGTACTCCAACAGTCAAACCCGGGAACGTGTGTCGTATGGAAACACAAAGCTCTGGTGGACGGTGTATACTACAGCAACATGGAAGTGTTTGAACGAGTGTTTTGGGCCTTCGGTCCTTGTATCGACGGTTTTAAAAATTGTATGCCTATTATCTGTATCGATGGGACGCACTTGTACGGGAAGTATAAAGGAACACTGTTGGTTGCTACAAGTGTGGATGCAAGCTTCCAAGTATTTCCGCTAGCATTTGCAGTGGTTGAAGGGGAAAACACTTCCAGCTGGTCTTGGTTCCTTGGCTGCATTCGGGTTCATGTCATGCAACGAGATGGCCTCTGTGTTATATCTGATCGGCATCCTGGGATCATTGCAGCAATGAATGATCCTAAAGTTGGCTTCACCGAGCCGCGAGCCTATCACAGGTTTTGTGTTCGCCACATAGCTTCTAATTAATTTGAAGACTCACGTGCGAATCAACGACATGAGAGATATGTTCAAGGCTGCGGCGTACCAAGGGCAAGAAAGAAAACTTCAAGCTGATCTGTGTTTCATCGGTGAGGCATGTACCAAGGCCATGGAGTATATTGTTCAAGTCCCGTTCACTATGTGGTCTCTCTTTAATGTCGCTGGTCGCAGATACGGGATATGTACAACAAACTTCTCTGAAACATTTAACAATGTGTTGAAGGGAGCTCGGTTTCTACCAATCATGTCCCTTGTCGTGTTAACTTTCCACAGAGTTAACAGGTATTTCACTTTGTGAAGGGAGTCTTCTAAGGCTAGGTCTGAACAAGGACTTGCATACCCCCTAAGGTCACTGCCATTCTGGAGAAGAACACCGAAAAAGCCAGATATCACAGAGTGGATGCGTATAACTGCCGATTGCATATTTATCAAGTTACAATAGAAAGGGGAGAGCGACTTGGTAATAAAGGAGGCCATAAACATACTGTTAACTTTCAGTTGAGAACGTATACATGCAACAAACCAAAGATATTCCACCTCCCATGTTCTCATGTTCTAGCAGTTTGTGCGACATATTCATAATCAGAGCGGCCATGGGTGGACCTTGTGCTGCAATCGGAGGCCTACACTAACACCTATGCACCACAATTTTGGCCTATCCCCTACGAGACAACTTGGACGCAGTATGTCGGCCCTAAACTCATCCCGGATGACAGCATGGTACGTGGAAAAGGGCGGCCAAGGTCAAAGCGCATACGCAATGAAATGGATAAGACTAACCGGCCCCCGAGCAAATGCAGCCGCTGTCACCAGCAGGGTCACAACCGGACAACGTGTCCATCTAGACCGACATAGGACCTAAGTTTGTATTTGTTATCTGTTGTAGTAGTAGAAAGTAGAATTATTTTGTATCAGATTTTCTAAAGTTTGTAACATTTGTAACATTTGGATCATTTCTATTTTCTACTTTGGATGTCGTTTGGAATTTTCTGTCTTTGCCTTTAACTCGTCCAGCTTATGTTTAATTTCTAATCCAGTAATTGTGTTGGTATTTGGTATATAACGTTTTCAATGAACAGATATCATGGACGGAGAAGATAGGACACCCAGACCTGTTGACCCTTATGTCCTGACACTATAGAACAAACATCGGAGCGTTGACATATGGGACCAGACGGTAATATTTCATCCGTAATTTCATGTACTTTTTTGTGATACATTGATGTACTATCTATTATTAATTACGGTCGTACAATGATTTTTCAGGTTGATGTAGCGAAGATGCTGGTTTGCAGGCAATACACTACCAGGGTTATGGGCGACTGGGTTGTCGATCCACGCATTATTGCGTACGTCGAGTACGCTGGCTTTGGTGGTATTCATCGGATGGCGTTCAGAGAGATCGATCGAGCGCTTGTCACTACGCTAGTGGAGAGATGGAGACAGGAGTTGCACTCCTTCCATCTACCTATTGGGGAGGCGACCGTTACGTTGCGGGACGTCGCGATACTCACGGGCCTTCCTATACATGGGACTGCGGTGACAGGACATGCGTTAGTCAATCCCGTTGGTTTGGTAGCCCGGGTTCTCGCGGTTCAGCCGGGTCCTAACGAGATCAGGGGCTCCGGGTTGAGGACCGGCTGAATACGTGATACTTTCCATGCGCTGCCTACGGACGCTGATGACGCCACGGTTTAGAGACACGCTCGAGCATACTTGTTCCTGCTCATATCGGGCGTGTTGTTCGGCAACAAGAGCGGGAGCCATATCCAGCTTATTTACCTACAGCTGTTAGACCACGACTGGGGGATCATATCCGTGGATACAGCTGGGGTAGTGCCTGTTTGGCGACGTTGTATCGCCACCTGTGTAGAGCCTCCCACCTTGGTTCAGTCGCGATCGGAGGACCTCTGATTGTGCTTCAGGTAACCCACCTAATTATCCACAAGTTAGTTTGGCAATGACTTACGTTATACTTAACATAGTTTTGTATTTTGGTATTACAGTTATGGGCTTGGGAGCACATCCATGTAGGCAGACCAGGTAGGCCTGCTGTACATCGTCGGGGGCAGCGGGACCGGGACGAGCAGTACCAGGCGTACATCGCTCCACCGCTCCCTACACCTAATGAGGCGTACGGTTGCAGGTTTGTAACATTTATCATTCTTTTTTGCCCCCATACGGTTTCATTTTGTTGGATGACAAACTAAAACAATTTGTTGCCATAGGTGGGTGGTCCCCAGACTCACACATGCGCATGCGGCGAGGGGTCTTCCGTACTACGAGATGCCCTTGACCGACTCACCGAGGATCAGGTGGTAACTTAAAAGATACTTGTAAACATTTATGTACTATGTATACTGTTTGTTGACTAACCTATTCATGATATTACTGTTGTTGTATTATTGTAGATGACATGGGATCCGTATGTACCTGACTTGGTAGATGTCATGCCTGCACATCTGCTAGATCATCAGGCAGAGTGGCGTGTCAGGGTCCCCCTGATCTGTTTCGAGGTTGTGGAGAGTCACCTACCCGACCGAGTCATGCGACAGTTTAGACTACGCCAGCCTATCCCCCAGCAGTCTAACACTAGTGTACGCCTTCACGGCATTGATCGTCGAGGAAAGGGGGAGACAAACTGGTCACTGGAGCATTGGCGTTTCCTTGAGCTATGGAAGCAACGGTTGGAGTTCGTCGTTGGAGGTGATCCGATGCAGGGCGTTATGGATCCTCACGATCCGTACATGGTGTGGTACAGGCGTATTACATGACGTTTCATCAACCCCAGCTACACACCACCATCCACACATTACCATCCAGCATATGACATCATTAGCGGATATGTGAGTTTCTTTTATTCTACTTTTTGTCCTCAATTTTTAAATTTCTATATCATACAATTGACTGATCGATGATTACTGCAGGAGGCGGATATGGTGGCGATGGTTGATGCACTATCAGTCGCCCTTGCAGACGGACCCACTAGAGACCAGGTCGAGAGGGTACGAGATATGGGCGTCGCTACCTTAAAGAGATATGGTCACGGCCATCAGCGGGACGGTCATGATGGCCACTCCGTCCATTCACAGTTCGAGCTCGGCCAGAGGAGCGGTGGAGGTAATCCTACCCAGAGACGCAGAGGATTACATCATCCACAATACTGCGCCCACCGGTACCCAGGAGAACCCATTGTCCAGCTAGCAGACTCCCCCACCTCCCCGAGACCCATTCACCACCATTACTCATTACAGGCAGCGTCGTGTCAAACGGAGGGACGACAGACAGGATACAGAACCGTTACCCCGAATAAATGAGTCGGGATAGTATTATCTGTTTTATTTGCTGTAGCCGGATATTCTAGAATGATGTATATAACACTTATATTATTAATATAATAAATGTTTTTTGAATGAATTTGTGTGTGGTTTGAAGTTTAATTTCCTTATTTGTCCAAATCAGACTTATGTCAGTCAAAATAGATCCTTGTAGGCCGATATATATCAAACAGCAGACATTTGGGCTCCATAATGAGAAACGGGGTAGAAGCGATGACCCGTGGTGGTTAATGTGGTGGTTCATGGTGGTTGTAGTGTTGTTGGTGGTGGTCAACAGTGGTGGTAAGGTTAGAGCTGGTGGTGGAGGTGGTTGTAGTGTTGTTGGGGGTGGTTAGAGTGTTTTGAAGTGCATAAGGGTGGTCGAAAGTGGCGGGAGGTGGTTGTTGGTGGTGGTCGACGGTAGGGTTGGTGGAGGGGGTGGTGGTAGAGGGTGGTGGCTTATTGAAGGCTGGGGGTGGTGTGGTAGGGGTGGTGGTTTATTGAAGGCTGGGGGTGGTGTGTTGGGGGCAGAAATGGGGCAGAAATTAGAGAAGAAAGCCTGCTTGCTGCTGGTATTGCAGTCTAGCAGAAAAACGCTGTCTGAGACAGCGTTTTATGTACAACAAAAAATTTGTACATAAAATGCTGTCATAGACAGCATTTACGTGCAACAAATATTTTGTACATAAAACGCTGTCCCAAACAGCGTCTTATGTGTATTTGATTTTTTTTTTTTTAAAAAAAATTTAGAAAATAAGAAATTCAAAAAAAAAAAGTCAAGAGGTAAAACACTGTCCCACACAACGTTTTACAAATTAATTTTTTTTTAATAAAAAAACCAGGGCATAAAACGCTGTCCGAGCCAGCGTTTTACCCTAGAAACTTAGTTTGGTAAATAGTTTTGCCACGCAACCAATTTGCAAAATACTTTGTGTTTTAAGCTCACTTTGGGGAAAAATCCGAAGAAAATGGAGTGAAGTAGTGCTATGTTCCCATGGCTATTTATAGCAATATTTTGATACTATTTCATCCATAATCTTTAATTGATGAGGCAAGTGGATGGTTAATTCCCTCCTTGCCGACATAGTTTTTTTTTTTTTTTTTTTTTTTTTTTTTTTTTGGTAGTACATACTAATTTGATGAAGCAGGAAGATAGCTAGATTGGAGAATTGGTTTTGTGAAGTACTATTTTTGTGTAGTACTAGTGTACTACAAATATGTATTTGGGCTTAAGGAATGAATTTGATATTTTGTATTTTGACTCGAAAACAAGGTTTCTTGACTCAGGAACAAAATATTATCAATTGAAATCCGATTTTCGGGTAAGACAAATTTAACTTGACTCGTATAATTAAAATCTTTATAAAGAATAATTATAAAATTATCTTTGTAAAATCATATAAATATTTTTGTATAATAAAATATTTAAAATACGGGGTATTACAGGTTAAGGTGGAGCGGTTGTTCAATTGTAGGAGAGAATGGTGCATTAATGCTATTTTCGCCGGGTTCGAGGGGGTGTCGATTGATGCCCATAGAAGAGGTGTTGATGGACGGTAGCGGTTCAGGGTGTTTGGGGTCCTGATTATCGCCCGAATATCTTCCAGTGATTTGGGGGTGGTGAAGGTGGTTGTCGATGGAGTTAATTGTGGTTGGAAGCTGGGTAGAGGGGAGCTCAATTGTCGATTGGATGGAAGAGAGGTTGGTGGAAGGTTGTAGATCGGCCGCTCATGAAGTGGGGTTGAGAGTGTTAGCTCCGTTAACGGAGGAGGAGAGTGGTGGTGTTGGGTTTGGTGAATTTGTGGTGGATTTGGAGGCGGGATGTTTCCCAAGGATGGAAGCGTCGGAGGGTCGTCGGAGTTGCACCACTATGCGCGGTGGTTTCGCCGGAATCCGGCGCGATCTTCGAGGTACTGTTGGTTGTCGCTGTTGAGGTTTGTTCATTGTGAAAGGCAGAGTTGTTTTTTTGTTGTGTTTGGAAATTGAATGGTTGTGTTTAATTCCTTTGGGTGATTTATTCCAGAGTTTTGATTTAAAGAGTGAACATGAACGGGCAGTGGGTGGGAATCTATGTCGCCGATTAGCTCTTCTACCTCCATTGCCAAGTAGCAAAAAGATTTTGTAAGATTAGCTTCATTAATTTGAAGTTGCACGCAAGACTCTTCCCCTTCCTGAAGAATAGAAATCTCCTTACAGGAGGTTTCTTGTAAACTATTTTCTAAAAAAATGTTTTCTTCATTTTTGTTGCTACTATTGGCCAATACATGGAAAGTGCTTTCTTGGGAAAGAGGATTTCTAGTAGTCTTTTGGGTTGAAGTCTCTTTTGGAATAAATAAATTCTAATTGCTAGTGGGTTTTGGATTTTGGTGAGTTGGAGTTTTGTTGTTGGATTTTTTGTAGTTGGTTTTTTTAATAAGTAACAATCATCCAAAGGCCATAATTTTCAAAGGAGTGGGATAACGAATTATCATAAATATTTGACAATGAGGTTGTTTCCATGTGCTGGCTTGGCTACTGGGAATAGGCCCACTTTTGGTATGTGTTTGAACTGGTGGGTAGGAGTAGAGGCCATGTTTGTATGGAGTTGCCGTTGATCAACAATGGCTTTCCCTTTGTTGTTGAGATTGCAATTATGTTTTAAGTGGCCTACAATTCCACAATTAAAACATAGTGAGTGTATGTTTTCATATTCTATTTATTGCCACCCAAACCGAATTAACAATGGAGAAGTTAGGTCAATGTCAATACAGACTCTGGCGTATCTAGCACGAGTGAGGTGATGATCTATAGCATAATCCACCTGAATTGAATTCCCTGCCATTTTTGCAATTTCAAAAAGGGCTATCTTGTCGTAGTAATTCAACAGGTAATTCCAGAAATCTAACCCAAACCGTCATCCTATTAAAGGGATTCATGGACGGATGAATATTAGGTTTCCATTATGTAAGCAGTAAATAATGATCGAGAACGAACCATGGTCCTCCAAGAAGGGCACGCTCATAATCTTCTAAGATTGAAAATCTGAAAAGATAGACATCTTGTCCTAAGTCAATGACTTCTAGGGTGCCTCTAGGTTTCCACATCACCCTAACCCTTTATGTAATAAAAGAAGGTCCAACAGAGATGCCCAAACACTTCCCCATTAGAGTCAGTTTCCAAGGGTGACGAAGTTTGTCAAGGGTTTCTTTGGCAAAGAAGACGGTATTGGTAAGGCTTGGAGGGGTGATCTCCTCTTCCTCCCATTAAAGTGAAGAAACCGCAATTTCACGAGCTTCAGCAAACCATTGAGATGAGCTTTTGATAGCTTCTCTAAATGATAAGGGTGGTTTAGGGTCATTAAAGGGGGTTGTGGGGGCTCATTCGTTGCTACAAGGGTGGTAGCTTCCAATTCATTGTGAACAGGGTTAGTGTTGACGTTTATATTTGGTACTTCTTCCATATTAGTATCCATGATAGGCGAAAGAGCCATTGAGAGAAAAGAGACTAGAGAAATAGAGCAAAACTCGAGAAGACTCCAATACATGCAGAAGAAAGTAAAGAAAGAAAAACAATTTGAGGAGATATAGCTTATTCCTCGCACAAGGAGACTCTCAAAGCCCCCTCGCCAAGGCGAGATGAGAAAACCTCTGATGATGAGAGAAAAAACTAGAGAGAAAGTGGAGAGAAAATATTTTTCCTCCAACTTTTCACTCTTGCCTCCTCCTTAGCTTCCATAATAGAGATCTTACATCCTGATGAAACCTACTTGTTTACGCGGTCGTTTAACAAGTATTAAGTATTTTGGAACACTCTAATGACTCGAATATATTTGTGTTAGAAATTTAATGGATTAGACTTGAAATAATATTAGGAAGGGTTTGAATAAAGGGTGGGCTTAGAATAGAATAAGAAATGGGCTAGGGAAATTGAAATAAGCTAGGGTTTCTAACTAAAACTCGATTAGTTCTTCAATCCAATACACAATCCGGACCAAACGACGGTGAATGGATTATTCATCATTGGGTTTTTTTGGGAAACACATTTAGGTGTCTACAGGCTGTAAATTGTTGAAGTATTGAAACTATATTCATCTACGACCAAGTTGTTGGTAAAGATTAAGGCCATCATTAATTTTCCGATGGCTTTTAAAACCGTTGGTAATTCTAAAATTATTGACAGTTAAAACTGGCTGTCGGTAAAACTACTATTAGCGGTTTAGCAATAGTCAATGCAACATGACTTTAGTAGTAACAGGTGTATTTCCCTCCTCAATGAATGATTTTGAGATTTTTGACTTCGGTAGCAAAAAGTCTCTTTCCTCCAAGTATGGTAAGTGCTTATCAGAATGAGCGTAATTGTAAAAAAAAAAGTTATATTTGCTGACCCTCATGCTAATGTTTAACCGCTAATGTTGTTAGAGGGTTTAATACAAAGCCGCAAATGACATTAGCAATTTATGCCAAACCAAAATAAATTAAATAAAAAACTCCAAAACCAATCCTACATGGACAGTAGATTGAGAATTTGTTTTGAACCCAGTGCACAAGAGGAGTTAATTTTCGTTTCAACAATATTACGGAGTAAGAGAAGTCATACGCAATTAGCTTCCCCAGGTCCAGCTAATAAATTGCGTTATTTTATTATAAGTTAAGTAAAATAAAATAACAATGGGATTATGTATACTATAGGGAAAAAAAAATAATGGTGAGATTAGTAGTTCCGTGGTAACCAATAGGCAGGTAGGTAGAAGTGTTGCTCTGGTACGTGAGCCAAGCCATAAGACGCCTGGCATGTTACAACGATAATGGTTTGTGTTTCGGGGTTTTTTGATGTGTCCTGCGGGAGAGTTACAATTCCGAGAATGCCCTTCGCCGCCTGTACCTGCAAAACCACGAAGACTCCGGTTGGTTGGAGCTCCGCCTTCGACGATCAAGTCAGTTACGTACAGGAGGAAGATAGTGCGTAAAATAGTAAAATTACTTCTCGCGTAATGGGAGAATTGCGCAATTAATATTGCTCGGGTTTTGTGTAAATATTTATGAATATCCATTAATGAGGATCCCCCCACTATTTATAGTGGGGAGACTTGGTTCCCCATCTAGGGTTCATGGGATACGTGTCAGCAGGGGATTGGAGCCCTGCTAACCAATGGCTGGGAGCCACGTGTCGCTTAGCCATAGGGCCACGTGGCTGGGGTATTTTTTACCCCAAACATTTGCCCCTCTCAGGTGCTGACGTGGCAGGGTGCCACGTGGCGCCTAAGAAGAACGCTGACGTATGCGAATTTTATTTTTTTTTTTTTTTTTTTTTTGAAACCTCTTCAGATTCTAACTGAAAGAAGAGGGAAAAGCAGAAGGGGAAAGGTGGCGACCCTTCGCCTTCTAAGGCAACCCCTATAAATAGGGAGAGACGCCCACGAGAGCTCATTTACAAACCGTGAATTTTCTTGAATTTTGAGAGCATCCAGCATTTGAGAGCATCCGGTACTTGAGAATTCAGAGCAGACGGAAATCTGATAATTTAAAGCAGCCGGTTTTCAGACCGCCTGTAAGGTTGCGAGCAAGCAAAGGTTTTTCGTGAGGGTACCCAAGAGAACCCAGCCGGTCTTCAAACCGTCTGTGTCTTTGCAAGCATCCCCAAGAAATTTCTTGAGGTTTCAGCAAATTCTTCGTTACTCTAGGTACCGTCTCTATTCCTTCTCGCTTTTCCATGTATTTCCGTTTGCGTCTTTTGCTTGCACTTTTATTTATCAGTCCCATAGGTAGATGGACCCTTTATACCCATACCCGGAACATAGTAGTGAACTCAGTCGGTCAATTAGTACGGCTGAGTCTAGAATTGGATCTGCCGCCTCTGATATTTGGAATTTCCCCTTTTCAATGCTTGTATCGACCGACTCCGTGTCTGTGCAGGACATAATGGCCAAAATTAGGGGAACGACAATGGACCCCAATTACAGAGGCGGAGA
The DNA here is from genome assembly GCF_001683475.1 of Chenopodium quinoa. NCBI lineage: Eukaryota > Viridiplantae > Streptophyta > Magnoliopsida > Caryophyllales > Amaranthaceae > Chenopodium > Chenopodium quinoa. The sequence continues at coordinate 2,246,501 of NW_018743783.1, forward strand.
CTCAAAGAGTTGTCACCTGAGAGACGAGCCCCGGACGAGGCGGCTAGAGAACCATCCGGTGGCACTCCCGTCACCCCAAGCGATAGTATTTTAGGCTCCTACAATGAGGAGACTTCTCCTGCTTAGGAGGCTGAGCTGCCAGGATCCGTCAATGAGGATCCCAACTCCCCGTCTGGTTCTGATGACGGTCGCATCGAAAGCAGTAGCTCTAGCTACTTGACCATGTCAGAAGATAGCGAGTAGGCGGAGAGGGCTTCGTGGCAAAGTAGAAACGACCCTCTCATAATCGTCGTTTCTCTCAAGGACCGGGCCCTCATGCGGTCTTCTCTAACAGACTTCATCACCAAGCGACCGCTTGGAGGAGGGTACAAGCTGTCCGTACCGGAGGAGTTCGGGACGGTTGTATGGGAAGATGACCAACCCAACGCTAACAGTTGGTTTGGGTGCTATGAGGCGGCTTTCCTAGCCAGTGTCCGCTTCCCCCTTCACAACACGATAAAGGCTATACTTAGGGGATATGGCCTAGGCGTTTGGCAGCTCACCCCTAATTCTTGGGTGAACATTCTAGGGTACATCGCCGTCTGCGAGATGCAGGATCTCAACCCCGGCTGGGAGGCGTTTGCCCAAATGCATTATTTGAGTAGGAGCCCAAGCGGCTGGAGAGCCTGGTACACCTTGACGACTTATCCTCAATATATGATGACACTGGATAAGCCGTCTAAATGGTCGGACTGGAAGAACCGGTTCTACCTGGTCAAAGCTCCGACTGAGGAGGAGAACAGGGAGTTCCGGACCTACAACCGGAAGCCAGAGCTTTTGGGGCAGAAGTGCCGGCTGCCCCCAGTGCCTGATAATGATAGGGAGGCCATATTGGACTCCGGATTTTTTGAGCTGACCTCTTCCACTCTCTCAACCGGAGAGATAATAAGGGTACCCAAGAACTGGGTGCCCAAACACGAATTTTTTAAGGACGAGTGCTTCTTGTCCGCCTGCGGGCTTAGCAGCATGTTTGAAAGACGTAGGTTACGAACCCTAGCCGGTTAATTTTATGCCGGCTAACCTTTTTCTTTTGATTGCAATGTGCGAAATTATCATGATTTTGACCGGATGTATGTGCGTTTTGCAGAAGAAGCTAAAAACATGCTGCCCACCGCCAAGACACCCGCCAAGAAAGCTTCAGATATCCGAAAGGAGAATCTGGAGAAGAAGCTTGCCGCTCAGGCGGCTAAAAAGGATAGCCTGCCTGACCTTCTTTATTTGTTTGCCTTGGTGCTATTTTAGCCATTTCTTCACTTGACCGTTTGTGATCTTGTTTCAGGATGGGGGTGTTATCCCCTGCTCTCTGCAAAAACAGATCCGGCAACGGCCGTCTGTTGAAGAACCTGCACATAAGGTGCATAAAATTGCTTCTACCGCCCGGGCTACTACCGGCGGTAAAACAATAAAGACCCCAGGCGGGTCTAATACCGAAACGACCTCGAAAGAGGTCACCCCAATAAGGACCGCAACCGGTCCATCTGCTGCCGGGGGCCAAAGGGCTTCCCACCAAGGTACAAACCCCTTCAACCTCACGCTACTTGACCTACCCATGCGGGTTAAGTCATATTCTCAATCTCAGCCGGGCGATTCTCCGATCAGCCGGCTGTCCGTAGGCGGAGCATATGCAGCTTTCTCACCATCTGTTTCTGGTGCAGATAATTCTCCACGCTGGCCGGACGCTGCTCAGTACGCCCGGGCCATGCTGAAAGCCGTCCCCTGGGAAGAGAAGGAGGTGATTCCTGGAATCAATACCTTCAATGCCGACCGTGTAATGGTCGACCTGGCCGATGTAAGTTAAAGAGTACCCACCCGGCATTTAATTTGTAGTGTGGGCATCCGGTTTTTCTACTAATACTGGCTGTGTTGTTGCAGGCACTGCTCCGCGTGGAGGGGCTCAAGAAGGCCTACATCCGCAAGCAGGAGGAGGTAAGAAGAGTAAAACGTTCTGCGGATGACGCACATAGCGTTTCCCACTATTCAATGATTGTGCATGACTTAGAAACTAAATCTATAATCATGCAACAGGCGAATCAGGTCAAGTCCCTCCAACATGCCTTCAAGGACTCCAAGACCAAAATAGATAACCTCCAGGCGGCCCTGGACAATGCGGAGGACGAGCTCAAGAAGCATGAGGAGCCCCTCAAGCGGCTTGACCAAGCGGAGAAGAACAGCAAACGGCTGCAACTAGAGAATGACCGCCTGGTCAAGGAGGCTGCTGATGCACAGCGCAACTTCCAGGCCACTCTTGAAGCTGATCAGAGCCGGCTCATTGAGGAGAATGAGCAGGACTGCGAAAACTGAATGAAGAAGGCGTTCTCCATCATCCACCCAGATGCAGACTACAACGTCTGGGAGCTCGCCTACAAATACGCAGATCTTGCCATTCTGGCTGAGGAGGAGGGCAAGCCGGGGCCTGGACCCTATGAGCAATGGGTGGACACCGAGTTCCAGCGAGTGCAGGCGGAGGCGGCGGGCAATGAGACGGTAGTCGAGGATGAGGTTGCTCCCGGCTCCGTTCCCACCACCGACCCAGCTCATCCGGAGGGGAACCAGGCGGAGGCTGACCGGGTGAAGTGCAGCTAGAGTAGCAATGACCTCCCGGCCTTCCTGCCCTGCATTATTTTGTAATAGCACCGGAAGGATCGGCTTACTCTGCTGTTATTTTTTATTTTGAATATTGATACATTTTCGTCAGCTATGCCGGTTCATTCTGTAAACAGTTTATATTTTGACCGGCTGTGCCGGTTTATTCTGCTACATTTCCACCGGCTGAGCCAGTTTTGAATGAATTTTGAATTCTCTTTTTGCTGCTTATTTTTTGCTTTTCTTTTTGCAAGTGTGTTTCCGCATGACTGGTTGGGGTTAGGGTAGGTAATTGCCCCTGGATAGGAGGCTGGCATAGGTGAGATGGTGCCAGACGGCTATCCATATGTCATAGCACAAATGTTAACAATTTAGCTAAGTGCTAATCGTTAGAACGAAAAACAGCCGGTTTTTACTGATTTGCCGGCTGAGTCTTTTGGGAAAGGCCTTTTCGCAGGATTTAGGGTGTCCATTTGCCAGTTGGGCTTTTGCAAGAACACCCCTTCATAGATTATGGCCTAAACCAAATGCTTGAGGCCTGCCTTCTCTTAGTCGATTAGGCGGCGCTTTAAGTACCGGCTGTCTGTTTTGAGATCAACCTTTGATGGTACTTAACCCAAAGAGTGGGCCGGCTGCATGTTTGAGAATGCTAGCCCACGTCTCTTTGATGCAATGGATCATTCAGGCGGGTAGGACCGCCTGACGTTTGATCACTAGAACAATTTTCCACCCGAATGGGAGATGTTCTCTTCGATGAATTCACCCGAATGGGTGTCACCGGATGATTCGTTAGTTCTCAGGGCCTCTTGTGTTGAGCACAAGACATGGCGCATGGAAATTCAATAAAAAGGGCCGCTTGTGGTAAGCACAAGACATGGCGCATGTAAACATAATATGTAGTAAATCTCTCATTAATTATACAGAAGTCTACAAAAGCTATACAATTTCTAGAAGTAGTACTTTTTAAGATTGTCTACATTCCAGGTTCTAGGCAGCTTCCTACTGTCTGGGGTTTCCGGGCGGTATGTGCCATCTCGCACTTCTTCAAAGATCCGGTAGGGTCCCTCCCAATTTGGGGTTTATTTGCCTTGTTCATTGGCCCTATCGGTTGCTTCCATTTTGCGAAGCACAAAATCTCCTACTTTCAAGGGCCGTTTGTGAACCCGCTTGTTGTAGGCTCTTGTCATTCTCAGGCGGTAAATCTCATGACGCAAGGCTGCGCTGCCCCTTCGCTCTGGGAGAGCATCCAGTGCAAGTCGCATGGCTTCCCAGTTGGCCGCCTCATCATATAGTATGATGCGAAGTGTTGGCTCATAATGTTCAATGGGGAGCACCGCCTCAGTGCCGTATGTCATAAGAAATGGGGTTTCACCGGTTGCCCCTTTTTCAGTGGTCCTGATGGCCCAAAGGACATGTGGTAATTCCTCTGCCCACAGTCCACCGGCTCTTTCCACCTTCTTCTTTATACCGTCTGAGATCAGCTTATTGAAAGCCTCAACTTTCCCGTTTGCCTGAGGACGGCCAACGGATGCAAAACAGTGGGAGATTCCTTGGTCTCCCAACCAGCTCTTGAGGACAGGCGTTTCAAATTGGGGTCCGTTGTCAAAAACCATAGACATTGGAACCCCAAACCGGGTGATGACGTTTCTCCAAATGAAGGAGATCACGTCCTTTGTTTTTATGCCTTTGACCGCCTCTGCTTCAACCCATTTGGTGAAGTAATCCACTGCCACCAAAAACATAGCGGCGACCGCCTGATGCAGGCGCATAAGGACCCGGAATGTCCATGCCCCACTTTGCGAACGGAACCGGACTATGGATGGCTGTCAGGTCAGTTGCCGGTCGATGTATCAACCGGGCGTACTTTTGGCATTTGTCACACCGTTTCACCAAATCCATGGCGTCTGCCTCAAGAGTGGGCCAAAAGTAACCCTGCCGTCTGGTTCTTCTAGCCAAGGACTTGCCGCCTATGTGTGAGGCACAGAAACCCGCGTGCAGATCCTCTAGGACTTCTCTTCCCCTTTCAGGGGTTACACACTTTAGAAACGGCAGTAGGTATCCCTTCCGAGGAGTTCTCCATGATCCATAACAAAGCTCAGAGCGCGCTTCTTGAGCGCTACTGCTTCAGAAGGGTCAACCGGTAGCGTACCTTTTGTCAAGTAAGCCCGGATGGGGTCCATCCAGGTGGCACTTCGGTCTAGGATTCCAATGGGGTCATGATCAATGCTTCTTTTCTCAATGACTTCCCAAAAGACCGTCCTAGGGGCATCACAGGAGGTGGAGGATGCCAATTTGGAAAGGGCATCCGCCTGATTATTCTCGGACCGGGGCACCTGACTTAGATGAAATTCGTCAAGTGACACGACCTCTTTTTTGACCGCCTGCAGATATTTGATTATAGCCGGATGGGTGGCCTCGTAGTCACCATTATACTGGCTAACAATCAACTGAGAGTCTGAGCAGGCGCTGACTTTTCGTGCCCCTGCTGCCTTACACATGCGTATACCGGCTAGCAGGGCTTCATACCCTGCCTCATTATTTGAGGCTTGGAACTGGAACCGTAGTGCATATTCAAACTTATCCCCTTCCGGAGAATGGCATATAACGCCTGCACCACAGCCGTTCACTATAGAGCTACCGTCTACAAATAACTTCCAAACCTGATCATGATTTTCCGGTTGCACCAGTCTAGTCATCTCGACAATGAAGTCGGCAAATGCCTGACCTTTCACTGCTCGCCTGGGTTCAAAAGTTATCTCGAGGCTCTGTATTTCAACAGCCCACTTGATCATTCTGCCGGATGACTCGATGGTGGTCATTGGGCGCTTGAGTGGCTGGTCTGTATATACAATCACCGGGTGAGCCAAAAAGTAGGGCTTCAACCGCTTGACTGCGACGAACAGAGCCAACCCAAATTTTTCGATCATAGGGTACCGGAGTTCAGCATTTTTAAGCACGTGGCTGATGAAATACACCGGGAGCTGATTACCGTCTCTCTCAGCGAAGAGAACGACACTAAGGGCATGATCAAAGACGGCTAGATACATATAGAGAACCTCCCGGGGTAGGGGGCTCACTAGCCTTGGCAAGGAATGCAAGTGTTGCTTTAGCTTCAGGAATGCCATTTCCGCCTCTTCACCCCACTCAAATCTGGACTTGTCGCCTGACCGACTGAGAAATCTTCCCAACGCCGCCAGGCAACCGGTCAGCTTCTGGACTTCTATTACAGTGCGGGGAGACCGCATGTCAATGACCGCCTGTACTTTTTCCGGATTAGCCTCTATGCCTCTGTGGTCGATCAAAAATCCGAAGAACTTCCCAGACTCAACACCAAATACACACTTCTTTGGGTTAAGCATGACCCGGTGCCGCCTGAGTGTGGTGAATGTTTCTCGGAGGTCCAGTAGGTGATCCGTCTGTAGCTTGGATTTGACTATCATGTCATCAATGTACGCCTCTACATTCCTGCCAATCTAATTGATGAAAACTGTGTTTATCATGCGCTGGAATGTAGCCAGTGCATTCTTTAACCCAAACGACATCACCTTGTAACAAAATAACCCCTGATCAGTGACGAAGGCCGTCTTTTCTTGATCTTTTTTCCATAGGGGTATTTGATGGAAACCTGAATAGGCATCCATGAAACTCATCAGAGCATGACCGGCTGTGGAGTTGACAACACTGTCGATCTTTGGAAGCGGGTAACTGTCCTTGGGACATGCTCTGTTCAGATCTGTGTAGTCTACACACATCCGCCAGGTACCATTCAGCTTTTTCACGAGGACAACGTTTGTTACCCAATCCGGGTAGTAGCATTGCCGGATGAACCCAGCATCTAACATTTTTTTGACCTCAGCCGCTGCCGCCTGAGATCTTTCTTCACCGTGATCCCTCTTTTTCTGCCTGACCGGCTTCTTTTTAGGGTCCACAGCGAGCTTGTGGACAGCAAGATCCGGGCTGACGCCTAGCATCTCTTCCACTTCAAAGGCAAAGATGTCTTTGAATTCTCTCAGAAGTTGGAGCAGGTCTGCTCCCAACCGTTCAAAAGCAACCGTCCCAACCTTGACGGTTCTGTCAGGACGGTTGTCGTCCAGGACGACATCAAGGCAGTCACCAGCCGGTTGAGGTCGTTGGTCATCTGACCTTTCCCCGGCTAGTGATTGCTATTTTTCTTGCTTGACGGGTGCCGTTTGGTCCGCCTTCCTTTTCTTACCGGCTGCCCTTGGAGCTGGGACTGCTATATCGCAGTTATCAAGGTCTATGGGCTTGCTGTCTCCGGCTGCCCCCATAGTAGGTTTGACGTCAGAGAGATAGCACTCCTTAACCGTCCTCTGGTCCCCTTTCAGGGAACCGACTATACCATCGTCCTTTTCAAATTTGACGAGCATGAGTGAGGGAACAATGACAGCCTTGGATTCATTGAGGGTCGGACGGCCAAAGATCATGTTGTAGGCGGCAAGCTCCTCTACAACTAAAAATTTTACCACCATGTGGCGTCCTTCCCCCTTTTTTCACCCAGTTGGATGGGAAGATCTATGCTTCCTACCGGATACACTACGCCTCCCCCAAAACCAACAAGCGGGTGAGGCGCCTGGTGCATGTTACTGGATTTGTACTTGAGCTTGGTCAAGCACTGATAGCTGATTAGGTCAGACGAGCTCCCGGTATCTATTAGGATCCGTCGAATCCTCTGATTGGCAACTTTACATTCGATGACTATGGGGTCATCATGAGGCCGCCTGACCTTGCCTCGGTCCTTTTCAGAAATAAGGACCTCAGGAAAGGTGTCTTTCGACGCCTGGCTCTCATCAACTGAGTTGACCAGCTTCCTGATGTTATCTTTGGTGCCCCTAATAGTGGGACCCCCTCCGGCAAAGCCGCCTGCTATGGTGAAGATTGTCTCTTCATCCGTCTCAGAGTTGGCGAGCACAACTTTTGCCGTCTGCCCCTTCTTGGCCAGGATGTTACTCTTGGCTTTGGGCAGATAGGACATCAGAGCCCCCTCATCAGCCAGACGGTCTAATAGCCGCCTGAGGCTATAGCAACCATTAGTGTCATGGCCAACGTCCTCATGGTACTGACAGTATTTGCTTTTGTCCCGGCTGCTTACGGGACTTTTCATCACAGCCGGTTTGTCGAGAGACATCCGGTCCTTGATCTCCATGAGGATGGAGGAGCAGTCCTTTGTGAACTCGTACTTGGGAACGTACGGTTCTGATTTCCGTCTGAGCTTCTAAGCCGGCTGACCAGATCGGTCTGCCGCCCAGACCTTTTTTTCTCTTCTTTTCTTCCTTTTTAGCCGTCTGTTGCTGTTGTCGGCTGTCTCTTCTGTCGGATTTTTTGGAATCCGACGGCTGCTTTACAGCACAAAGCTCCGTCGCCTGTATATAGGCTTCAGCTTCCATTAACGCCTCTTGGAGGGTGGCTACCCTTTTCCGGACGAGGTCGAACTTGAAGGTTGACCCATGCTTCAGACCTTTAAAGAAGTCTGTGTAAGCAACTTCGTCAGACAGTCCTTGGATCTGAATTCTCATTAGATTGAACCGTCTGACATAGGACCGGAGCCCTTCTCTGTCACCCTGCTGTATTGCCCCTAGATCGAGGCTAGTCTTTTTGGCAGGGATGTTCATTGAGAAATTTGACGTAAATAAGTACGCCAAAGTCTTGAAGCTGTTGATGCAGCCGGCTGGTAAATTACCAAACCACCGTTGGGCAATGCCCTTCAGGGTAGCCGGGAAGCATCGACACCAGACGGCATCATCCAACCCCTGTAGGTACATGAGGTTGGAGTAGGCCATTAGATGATCTTCTGGGTTGGAGGTACCATCATAGGCCCCTACCAACACGTTTTTAACCTTAGCCGGCTGTGCCGCCTGGGTTATCTCAGGGGAGAACGCCGTGGGCTGTTCTCCCAAATTTAGCAGGCGCTGCTGCCAGTCCATGAGCTGGTACGACTGCTGCACATTCCTGCCAAACGGACCCGTTTGGGTAAAAGGGGATCCACCCAGCCCATTTGGCGAACCAAATACACTAGGTTGGATCACTTGGGGTCCAGACCGGGCGGATGGTTCGCCCGTCTGACTCCCTAGGCTTGTTCCCGTGCGCCTGTTAGAGGTGTCACGGAAACTGTCCGGGAAGGTCGACGTTGAAGCCGACACAGACGCTAGACTTCTCTTTTCCTGGAGAAACGTCCGGGCATCAGAGAAAGTCTTCTTGGTGCCATCCGGCTGTAAGTGCCGGATGGGTTTTCTGAGTTCCGCTTGCGGGAAACGGAGCCGGTTTTGATCAAACCTGAGGCCCTCCCCCTCCTTCGGCTTTGGGTGAGGGGTACGGACCCAGTCTTTTATCGTCTTCTTCCCAGAAGAAGGCTTCTTGGCCGGCTGACTCTTCTTAGGAGTAGCTGACCGAATAAGGTTCTAGATCTCGCCTTTGAAACTATTCATGAAGGTCATGAGTTCGTTCCTAGTGACGGGAGCAGAGCCTTCTGCCGCCTGAGCAACTCCAACCGGGTTGCCGGCTGGGTTGCCTGGAGCAGCTTGGATGTTATCCCGTTCCTTCTTATTCCTGGAACGGGTGTGCTTTGTTCTGAAGGACCCGTCTGGGGCCACATAGGTGTTGACTTCATAGTCATCACCACTTTCATGGTCCGTCTGGACCTCAGGCTCGGCCGACGGCCGCTTATCCTGATCCGGTGGTACAGGATTAGAAGTCATCTCAGAATTACTCTCCCCACAGACGGCGCCAAATGTTTCGGGGTTTTTTGATGTGTCCTGCGAGAGAGTTACAATTCCGAGAATGCCCTTCGCCGCCTGTACCTGCAAAACCACGAAAACTCCGGTTGGTTGGAGCTCCGCCTCCGACGATCAAGTCAGTTACGTACAGGAGGAAGATAGTGCGTAAAATAGTGAAATTACTTCTCGCGTAATGGGAGAATCGCAATTAATATTGCTCGGGTTTTGTGTAAGTATTTATGAATATCCATAATGAGGATCCCCCCACTATTTATAGTGGGGAGACTTGGTTCCCCATCTAGGGTTCATGGGATACGTGTCAGCAGGGGATTGGAGCCCTGCTGACCAATGGCTGGGAGCCACGTGTCGCTTAGCCATAGGGCCACGTGGCTGGGTTATTTTTTACCCCAAACAGTTCGTACCAATCAGACCTTTGGCACACGGCATTAGCTGTGGGCTAATCCTATCGAGCGACGCCTCACCTCACCTCACCTGAGAAAGTTGTAATGCGTAACAGTTATGCATATCTAATTTTACGTAACAAACTTTGTCACCTCTCAATATCTCATTAGTACTACTGTTACTGTTCAGTAGTACTACTAACAGGTGTTCAGTAGTATTGGGAGCATGAAAATTACTACTGATAATGTTTAGTACTCAGTAGTACTTTTTTACTTCTTAATAATACTTTCAATTTGTTATTATTTACAAAATTACCATTAATATATATTTATTTGCTTTTATGCCTTTAAACCCCTCCACCTCACCTCACCTCACGTTCTCATCTGCCCGAGTCCCCAACTTTGAGCAAACTTGTTCCTCAAGAAGCTTTTTCACCCAAATTAAAGAACAATTACAAAAGCATGCCTTTATTTTCTCTCTCCTCTTCTCACTCAAATCACACTACAAGAACCAAATTCCCCAACTCCTCTTTTTCCCCAAATCAAACTTCCCAAGATTCAAAGATCAAGCAAAAATGGAGTGTGTTTTCGGATTAGTAGGCAATGGATTCGCAATAATTGCAGCAGATACATCGGCAGTGAACAGCATTTTGGTGCACAAAACCAACGAAGACAAGATCATGAAGCTCGATTCTCACAAGCTTTTGGGCGCCAGTGGTGAAGCCGGCGATAGGTTCAATCTCTTAATTTTTCCCCATTTTTGCAAATTAATCAGTTGATTTGTGATTTTTTGAGGTTTAATTTGTAATTTATTGTTGGGATTTTTGTTTGATTGGTTTTCAGAGTTCAATTTACCGAGTTTGTTCAGAAGAATGTTTCTTTGTATCAGTTCAGAAATGGCATCCCTTTGACTACTGCTGCCGCTGCTAATTTCACACGGGGTGAACTTGCTACTGCCTTAAGAAAGGTATTAGGGCATTTTTAACATTTTCTGGGTTTTCGTAAATTTGAGGTTTTTTCGATTTGATTTGAATGTGTATGATGATTGCCTGTGAATTTTAGAATTTGAGGAGTTGCTATTTAGGGTTATTGTTGTTTAGTGATCCTGAATTTGTCATATGTATTGGTGACTTAGTTTGTGAATGTGGCCTATGTGGGTATTTGTCGGAGAAGGCGGTTTGGTGGAGGAGTTGAATATGTTGTGGATTACATTAAATCGCTGTCCAAAGGTTTACCCGAAAAGTTATAGGTCCGCATAAGGGTGATTAAGAACCTATCTTGGTTCATCAAGCTAGGTTTGGCTGGTATAGTTGTATGCAGTGAGTTGATGTAGACTATTAGGCAAAGGAAGACATTTTTCCACAATTAAGAGTCATAACCTTAAGCAATCTAAGTCGAAACTAAGATTTTGTTTGTGGAGTAACCTGTTAGTTTTCACTTATTTCTTTAACTTAACGCCAAACCATTGATAAATTGCATTGTTTTTATGCTTGGTTAAACTTATTTTCATTTCTTGTGCATTTTATGCAGCTATACATCACACTATAGATCAAAACTTTGCTTATAGGCTATGTTTTAGGTTGCTTTTCTATTCAATTTCTCAGGGTTTTGCCATAGGGTTTTGCAAAATGGTGTAAAATTTTGATTGGGTTGTATGGATATAATAGGTTGACATGTCAATTCTTAATTTTTCTCTATTTTTGGTGCTCATTGCTCGTCATGCTTTAGTACCTAGACGGATCTTTGAATATACTTGACATAAAAGTTCCATCTTCTTACTCTTTTATACATGCAATGTAAGCCTGAATTCACCTTGCATTTTTTATTTATACCTCTCTTAGCTGAATACAATAATGGATTCAATAGATGAGGATATTTTTGAAAAGTGAAAAATGCATCATAATTAATTATTTTGATATCCTACTACCTATTCTGTTTCTATATATAGAGAAGTTGTTTTAAGATATTTTTAACTAGCTTCACTTCATGTTCCTAACAAATAGACTTAAAGAAAACCTGTTATCTTCTTTTTCACGTGTGCAATTATGAGTTGCAAAAGTGTTGGGTTTGTATTGTTTCCAGAATACATCTGAGTTTTTCTACATGCCATCTAGAGGGTGGATGTAGAATAGCTTCTAATACAATTATAAGGGTTGGGAAATAAGGTTTTCATGACATGTCACTTTTTCCATAGGATGCTTAGTTTCATATGTAACATCTTTGTTTGGTTGAAAGGAAAATTTCACGAAAATAAGCATAAAACTATAAAAGCCACTGCCGTTTGGAAGCTACTAACATGTACATACTTAGCTAACTTGCCATGTACATCTATCTTCTTTACTTTTCCTTTTGGGTTGCTAATCTTGAGGGCAACTGAGTTTGATGTTGCAGCTTTGATCTTATTTAAAACCATTATAATATTACAATTTCAACATATGAATATATCAACTCAAAAGTGCCAAAGCTGCTACAGTGTACTGTCTTGACATCTTATCTTTTATCAAGATTACTTCAAGAGTAAAATTTGCCATATAATTTCTAGGCAATTGTGTTTATAGAAACTGCTCCACTATTGAAGAAAAAGAAAAAGACATTCATGTAATCATGTGTTTAGTTAGCTTATTGTTGAATTAATGCTTGTCTGGTCAAAATTTAGTTGTTGAAAAGTGCTGCTTGGTTTATTTCCTTGTTAAGTTCTATGATATCTCTAGGGGTAAACCTTTGAGCCGAGCCCGAATAGTGATAGGCTCGTTTTGAGCTCGTTTACCTCACAGCACTTGAAGCTCGATGAGGTTCAAAAACATGGGCTCGGCTTGAGCTTGTTAGTCTAGACAAATGTTCGGCTTGAGCTTCAAAAACACGGGCTCAATTTTGTGATTTTGTTGGTCTTTTAATATACTCGACTTGGGTTCGAATTCAAGCTTGGTTTGTGCTCAATTTCAAACTTGGTTTTGACTTCTGAGAGTTGATGACGGTGAGTATGGTGCTACATTTTGAAAGTTTAAACCCTTGATTTTCCTTGTGTGATGGAGTTGTGTCCCTATGCACGTTTCTTGTCCCAAACGAAAATTAAAAAGATTAAAAAAGTGAGAGAGGTGAGGAAGTATAGCCATAAAATTATGATAATAGAATATGAAACAATGAGGATAGAAGATATAGGATCAATTGCAGAGGTGTAGAATACAAGAGTACAAAAACAAGAGAAGAGATAAAGTAGAGGGAGGTGAAGAAAACAAAGAGGGACAAATGGAACAAGGGAGAGAGAGAGATTGTGAGGTTTATTTTTTTTATTTTATCTTAAGGATGTTACTTAATCATTCTGTTTTATTATTAATGACATATGATTCAATTAATTTATATTTTTGTTTAGATATAAGAAGTATGTTTTAATCGAGCTCATTCACGAGCTTTTCGAGCCAAGCTTGGGCTTGCTCGTTAAGTTTCCCAGCCGAACTCGAACTCGAGTCGAACCTCATCGAACCAAGCTTTGACTGAATCAAGCTCGAATAGTTCACAAACACGTGAGGCTCGTTGTCACCCTTAATTCATCACTGAGAAGTGGGTTCTGATTCTGCCACTTACAGTCATGGTTCTGATTCTTCTGAGTAGAGTTTTTTGTTGATAGATTACAATATAATCAACTAAAGGCGACCTGAGAATTGGCATCTGAGCTGTTAAATCTGACACCTGCTGCTTGTAGTATATTCTTTTATTTCAGGTAAATATCTAGAAAGCATCTGAAGGTTAAATGCTATTGAACACCCATTCATCCTCTTTGTTTATCTATCTTAAGCACTCAAAGTTACTCTTTCATCCATTTCTTCTTTGCCCTTTTTAAACTTATTCCTTTTTTATCTGTACATGCATTGCCGTGTTAAAACTTCCACAACCGCTATTTGTCACTACCGTCAGAAGGCAATTCCACTTTTCCTTCTGAACATAGGACCAGACTAGATTTGTTTCCCTTTAAAACTTATTCCTTGTTTATCTGTACATGCATTGACATGTTGTAACTTCCATAACTGCTGTTTGTCACTACCGTCAGAACGCAATTCCACTTTTTCTTCTTAACATAAAGCCAGACTAGATTTGTTTCTGATGCAACTAGAACATATATTGAACTTTTGCCCCCTTACCATTATCCAGTGCTGACTCTGCTGAGTAAGCTTTATATCAAAAATCAAACTTTGATTAACAGGCATATTTTCCTATTGTGATTGTTCTAGTAAATTTTGTTTATTCCTTAAATTATGTTTCCAGCAGCATCAGTTGTGCGCTGGTGGGCACTGGGGATGGTCGGATGGGGAGTATGGGATTTGAGTGGAGGGACAGGAATGTGATGGACCGTGGACGTTTAATAAAAGTTGATGGAGATGATACTTACTGATGGTGTCAAGGTTACTTTGATTGTGATGAATGATCAAGAGTGTTACTACCATGTCAAATAAAGAAGGATGGAGGGAAGGAGAACGATAGAAATTATAAGAATCATCAACTATTACGCCATGCTACCTATATATATATCCTTTGGTTACCTACTTGATAAAAATCGGTCTTCATGTGATGTGGGATCCACCTTTTCTTCATCACATAACCTTTTTCTCACATTTTTTAGACTTTCTTACTTCTACTGTCCTTCTATATCCATTTTTTATGACATTAATAATATTTGGTCCACCCCTACCTTCTCTATTATAAATGCGGTCCAAACTAAGATAAATCTTGGATGGACGGAGGATTTGTGTTCTTATGTTTTCTTGGATGTCCAAGTCAGTCAACACGTGTGGTCTCTGGTAACTGATTATTAAGACTCTATATCCAGTATATGAGATTTGGGCCACTGTGGTTTTGCTGATAAGGGAGGAGCAGCATGTTTCCCAAAATTTTCTTCATCTCCTTGACAAAGCTTTGCAAATGTGAAATTGGTTGATTGATTGATGTGAGCCTCTATCAAGGTGTCAAATATGCATATCCATGCTCTTAAACCTCTAGTGCTGAGTGTTTCTGTGAGTAGTTGTCTTGAAATGACTTGGGATGTCAGATGGTACTGTTAAGTTTAGAGATGGTACACATAATAATGTTCCATATATCTCATTTGTCATTATGCTTGGTGGATGGGACGCCACATTGAATGCTTACAACTACTATTGGTAAAATATTGTCCATATATTCTACTTCGTATTTGATTATGCATACTTTGCTATAGCCAGTTACTTTTTGTTAGAAGTTTCTGTTATTCGTGCCTTTCATATTTTACTGTCCACCAAGTTTGCTAAGTTCTATGCAATTCTATATTATGCTTTGACTTTGTTTGATTGCTTCAATATTTAGTTTTAAGTTTAGTGCTGATGCACCACAGGTTCTCCGAGCATCTATGTCGCGTTATATGTGTTGCGCATTTAATTGAAAAGCTTTCGGCTACTGAAATTGGGATTTTGTTTGTAATTTTGATAAGAATCATAATAACATAAAGAGGAATCTGAATAGAAGAGAGTAGAACTCAATTTAAGGATGTAAACACTTCATTTTTATTTTTGTTTGTTTGTTTGTTTGTCGTAGTAGTAGAAGTAATAGTAGTAGTTGTAGTAGTAAGTGATGCCCCTGTGAGCTTAAAAATAGGATTTCAGCTCTAGTATTGGGTATTTAGTCTGGCTTTCTTCCTTTCTCTCTAAATTAGGCTGTGTTTTGATGCTTTTTTCCATAATGGTCTCATAATTTCTGGTGTAATCATTATTTTTAGAAGAGAATTTTCTAATATATTTCCCTGAAATTGTTTATGCCTTTTCCATACTGCACTTGTCTCTATTTGCATTCCCCTGATCAGATTTCCTCTATTCCCAACTCCATCCTCCATAACGCTTCCTTCACTTTATTTGGCTTATTTGAACTTGCGAATTCCATTCAAGAACAATCTGATCACTTGTAGTCTCTTGACACTTATCGTTGTTTATTTGCAGAATCCATACTCAGTCAACATAATTCTAGCTGGTTTTGACCAAGACACTGGACCATCACTATACTTTATTGACTACATAGCAACTCTTCACAAGGTAGATAAAGCAGCATTCGGCTATGGTTCCTACTTTGCTCTCTCCATGATGGACAGGCATTACCGTAGTGATATGTCAGTGGATGAGGCCATCAAACTAGTTGATGATTGCATAGTGGAGATCAGGACTAGGCTGGTTGTAGCTCCACCTAATTTCGTGATCAAAATTGTTGATAAGGATGGAGCTCGTGAATTTGCCTGGCGCGAATCCATTAAGGATCAGGCTGTTGCAGATGCAAATGCTGCTGCTGTTTCTGCTTCTGCCTGAGGGTATCTGGTTGTTTAGTGAAAAATAGGTCTTTTTTATACTTTCTGAAGGTGCTAGCGTTGATGTAACAGGATGATTTACTATGTTTAAAACTGTATGTCCTTACTTTGGATTTGTCATCTTGAGATTTTACCCCACTGTTATCATTGATGCTGAAACAACTATCAAATTGATTGATCTGGTTAAATTATCACCATGCTAATCTTAATTTGTCTGATAATCGTGGAAGGTTGAGTGTACACCTCACCATCTCCGTTCTACATATTCCTATTGCTTGGCCTTCCCACTCTACTTAGTTGGAATTTTAAGCCTCGCATTATACGATTACGAAGTGCGTGTTGGTACGAGTAAGGAAAAGGATATGGAATCTAAACAAATAAAGAGAAAGGGTATTATAAAGTGTTGCCATTATTTGTTGGTTGATATGCACTTGTGACAAGGGTTAAATCGGTCGCTACAATCTAACTCTCAATCAAACAATACTTATACGAACACCCTATAACCAAGTACAATGGCAAATAAAGGTTCGGTCCACGAGGAACGAGAGTAATTGCAAATCAATCTTAAACCTAAGCTAGTTCGAAATCAATGGAAAATGGTGTTCTAAAATACTACTAATAAGATGGAATAAATCAATAAACTAAGACACTAGGGAGAACGGGAATTCACCAAACCATCGGTAACTACGCAACAAGGAATCACAGAGACAAACGGGATATGCAAAGACTATATGTCTGATCAATATCATGTGATAGGAAGACAACGGGCAATACTAAGCTTGGATTTCTCATGCACTTAACATTACTCGATACATAATCAAACCACATTCAATAATGAAATACTCAATTCACAATCTCTTGTTCAAATCAAGGATATCATGCAATCAAATTCAAGATTCTAGGTTAGCTACTCCTATTATAATGAATTAACATGCAATCGCATATAATCAATTTAATCACAATCCGTTTATCAAAATCAATCCTCAATTACATAGATTACCTAGGCTGGGTTTCATCCCGAAACCCTAGCTAGGAGACTACTCACACATATTCATAATCAAAGCAATAATGAATTCCAAAAGCATAATAGATATAAACATGAATTCTGATTAAGGAATAATAAAGCTTGATTAATAAACAAGAATGAATAATACCAATTGTATTGATGCGAATCAATGGAAAAGTTCAGAACTTTGATATCCGTCGTCAATGAATAATACAAAGAACCTTCGCAAATCTTGCTTCAAATCAATCCAAGAAAACTAAAATCTCTAGGAAATTCTCTAAGAAAACTAATGAATCTCTAATACTAAGAACGTTCTCCAATAACTCTCTACAAAAGCTCTCAAAACTATCTCTAAAAACTGTCTCCGGAATCCTCTTAAAGTTGGGCCTTATATACGTCTTCTAATTCGGAGAAGTCAAGCGCGCAGTTAACCCTGGATCAGCACGGCCGTGCTGTATTTGGCACGGCCGTGCTAGCTTGTCAGTAAGTAAACCGGGTTTCTTCTTCAAATTGGCACGGCCGTGCTATATATGGCACGGCCGTGCAGCTTCCTGGCACGGCCGTGCTGAAGTTGGCACGGCCGTGCTAATGCCTGGCACGGCCGTGCTGAATCTGGCACGGCCGTGCTGAATCTGGCACTGGCACGGGCATGGAAATTGGCTTGGCACGGCCGTGCTAATGCCTGGCACGGCCGTGCTGAATCTGGCACGGCCGTGCTAATGCCTGGCACGGCCGTGCTGAATCTGGCACGGCCG
Source organism: Chenopodium quinoa (assembly GCF_001683475.1). Taxonomy (NCBI): domain Eukaryota; kingdom Viridiplantae; phylum Streptophyta; class Magnoliopsida; order Caryophyllales; family Amaranthaceae; genus Chenopodium; species Chenopodium quinoa. Next base: position 2,264,332 of record NW_018743783.1, read on the forward strand.
TGCTGTCTTCTTAAAACAGTCACAACTTCTTATCCAGAGCTCTTTTTAAGGCGTGCAATATATCGTTGGAAAGCTCTTCAAGTCTACTTTCCAATGCAATTAGAATCACTCCATTATCATTTGTATACCGAAAGTTGTGAGCAAAATAGTGAACAGGTGTCATATTTGTGAACTGTTCTGCCTTGCCTGCTACTTAACTTGCCTTTCAAGGCCTTGAGAACCGCAGCAAAGCCTTAGCTTGGTGGACTAGGATCGATAATAGCCTGATTACGCACCAATGGTTCGGGACTCGACATAACTTGGTCAACTATACCTGTTATCACACCAAAAACAGACCGAAACCCGTGAAGCACGTAATATGAAGGAAACGAGTGTAACAAGGCAATAAACGACCAAAACGGGCCTAAATACATCCAAAATCACCCATTTATATGCCTTAAAGCGCGCCCTAATGTGCGCTTGTCAAAATCCCCCAAGCTACACTTTTGCTAGTCCTCGAGCAAAACTAAGGGATACACACACACACATGATCAAATAAACTATTGCCATTACATATAAATCCAATTTAGCACGGAATGAAGTCAATGGATCCTACTTAGAACAACCATGCACGGAATGAAAACTCACTCAAACAAGCAACGAGACACACAATCCAAGGTATCGTTGATCAAAATGCAAACAAAACCTAAACCAAGCATAGAGAACAAAGAAGTCATGCTTCCCTCTAAACCCAACCAAACCGGCCACGTCCTCCCCTTTTGCTTCAAATCACCACCCTAATTGGCCCCTCGTGATTCCTCGAAGGAACCGGAAAAAGTGATATTTTGAGGAAATAACAAAGGTATCCCGACATCTCGATTACGCATAATCTTTCCATAGGGTTGAAAGGTATCTCCCTCCACCGTTTGAGAACCGAACACCTCTAAAGTCTAAGGGTCTTAAAGGGTTGTAATGTATTGGCAATGGGTAAGGTAGGTGAAAACAATTTAAAAAATGGGGTTAATTCCTAAATGAAGCGCAAGAATCACAATTCTCAAAAACAATAGTTCAAAAGATGCAATTCACATTCCACAATAAACATTGATCACACTTTTACACATCCCAAACTCTCTATGTTATACACACTCAAATCACCTTTTTCAAACTTCAAAGCTTTTATTCATATGTCCTCGCCTTTTTCACAACTCGGACGGCTTTTCTCCTTTTTTTTTTTTTTGATTTTCTTTTCTTTTTTTTTTCTTTTTTTTTTCAAAAACAAATTTTCATATTACATCTTTACAATTAAGCTCACTTTCAAACTTGCTCAAACCAACTATCGATCATTATCTTGATTTATACACAATAAGCTCAAACAAACCTTGCGAGGTAAACGCTTCACAACTAAGGGTTGGTAAAACATCGGCCATCGGGTTTGTAACATGGGTAACCAAGAATGGAATTAAAGGCTCAACATGGTTAGCAAGTAAGATGATGTAAAAAGAAAATTAATTTGTAACAAAACAAAAGGAACAAGAATAAGAAAAATGAAAAAGGTGCCCTCTTCCTCCCTTAAAAGTGTCAAGTCGGTCTTGGGAGCTACAAGTCAACACAAAGATCGAAACATGCGTAATCAAGGATCCAAATATGCCACTCAAGAAGAATGATGAAGGCTAGAACAATAAAACCTCACGGGATTCAAAAACAAAGCAACTACCAATTAAGGGGATCAAATCCACAAATGGGAAGCGACTCCATCTTACCACAGCCCAAAGGCATAGAGTTTCACATGGCAAAAGTGTTCTAACCAACTACCTTCGCCTAGACTCGTCTACATTGATCAACAATAGACTCAAACTGTGTATTCATCACTGGCTTAAGTAGAAATAGATATTCCACACACATTCATTCACGTTTCGAATCCAAATATGAGCATTATTCCAAAAGTTTATGCAATTAGACAAGTTTATCACGATCCAAAAATATAGGAAAAGACTATAAGGCAAATCATATAAACTAGACTACACATTCTCATAACAGAAGCTTTTCCTATATTGCACACAAAAACAAAAAAAAACTAAAGGAAAAAGGGAAAGATTTCACCAAATGCTTCTTGAAAACACACTAAGACAACATGAGATGCGGCGAAGCTCCTAATGCTACCTCCATGAGTCTTCATATCTGCACAGGTTAGATAGAAACAAACCAAAAAGAAACCAAAAGAAACTCGTTTTTTTGTTTATTTTTTTATAGGAATATGAAGAAAAACAAGGGAAAATCAACAAGGAAACCATTCACCCCCCCCAAGCTAGTATAGACATTGTCCTCAATGTCAGGCATCGAGAGACTACCTAGAAGGCAAAAAGGGAAAGAGAAAAGTACCTCATTGACTGGGTCTCGGGTTGCCTCCCGGAAGCGCTTCTTTAACGTCATTAGCTTGACGCAACACATGGATTACAGGTTACCCATAATCAATACTTGCCATTGCAGTGGAGATAAGCTCACCATTCTTATTCTTGACAATAGTCACCGCCCCTTTCTTAGGTACTACAAACACAGGGGAAACCCTTCCTTGATGTGTTGGAAGGGGTTTAAGCTTTACCTTTGGTGCTTCATTAGCCTCCTTTGCAGTGGCCACATCTAATGCATCTAGAAATTGCTCCTCCATGTCCCTGTTTTCCTTGTTCTCATTCAACTCAAAATCATGATTAGTATAGAATAATTCGTTACGCATATCAGAGACAATGGAATCAACAGTGTCAACCATCATGCAATTATCAGAATTAGAACAAGGATATTTCATAGTTTTATTTAAATCAAAATCTAAAACCTCCTTTCCTACTTTCAATGAAATCTTGGCACCCTTTACATCAATAAGGGCCCCCGAAGTAGCTAGGAAAGGACGTCCTAGAATTATAGGTATATGAACATCCTCATCCATATCTAGGACCACAAAGTCAACATGTATGACAAACTTCCCCACCCTTAGGGGAACATCTTCCACTTTACCCTTTGGAAATTTGATCGATCGATCGGCTAATTGAAGGGATATGTTAGTGGGAAGAAGTTCTCCTATATTTAATCGTTGATAAACAGAATATGGCATGAGACTAACACTAGCTCCAAGATCACACAAAGCATTATCAATATTCATTTTGTTTATAGCACAAGGGATTGAAAAGCTACCCGGATCTCCTAACTTAGGAGGCATTTTGTTCATTATTATAGCACTACAGTGTTCAGTGAGGTTAACAGTTTCTACCCCTTCACAGTTTCTTCTACCACTCAATATATCTTTTAAAAACCTAGCATAGTTAGGCATTTTCTTGATAGCATCAGTGAATGGTATAGAAAGGTGGACTTCTCTCAAGGTCTCTAAAAACTTCCCGAATTGGGCATCTAGCTTATGTCTCACATATTTTTGGGGTTAGGGGAGTCTATGTAATAGGTCGGGTTCATTGGTTTGTGCTCCCACCTGTTCCTTTGGGACCTCATTAATTTTATCTTTTTCTCTGGTCCTCTCATCCTCACTTCCTACAACATTATCAGTGATAGGTGGAGTCACAGGTTGACTCCTAGGGGGTACTACTTCATCGCTCCCCCTCAATGTCTTTCCACTCCTAGTGGTGATAGCATTTACAGAGTTTTTAGGGTCAATACCTTGAGGCGGTAGTTTTAAAACTCCAACCCCATCTTTTATAGCACTAGCCAACTGAGAAATCTGGGTTTCAAGCATCTTATTATGTGTCATCACTTCACTAAACTTTTTATCAGTGGTGGACATAAAAGTGTTGAACATTTTGGCCTGGGACTCCATCATTTCCTCCAAGCTAGATCTCTGTGGTGGTCCATGAGCATAATAATTATCATTTGTAGCTCGGGAACCATGCACATTAGATTGTTGGGGATTTTGATTAGAGTACCCCTTATTATTATTCCAGTTTCCCCTGTTATTAATGTCGTTTCCCCCTTGATTGAATTGCCCTTGGGAATTATGATTCATTTGATTACCCTGTTGGTATTGGTTTTGATTTCCAAAACCACCATGTTGATTATAGGGTCCTTGGGAATTTTGGTCCCTTTGGCCCCTATTTCCCCACTGGTTTTGATAATCAAAATCATTACCTCCCTGATTATAATTGTTCCCTCTTTGATTAGGTGGCAGATATCTATTATTGTCATTCCTAGGTCCGTTATCATAAGACATAGCATTGACCTGTTCATTATTATATCTATTACCATCATTATTATTAGGATCATATGAGGGATCAAAATTACAAGCATTAGTATAATGATCATAAGACCCACAGTTTTCACAGAAAATACATCCTACAGGCATATTAGAAACGGAAGGATTAGGATTCATACCTCTCCCCTTAGATTGGGAGGGAAGATCTTGCAATGGCACGGAATCGAGCTTGGCTTTAATCACTGACATCTCCTTCCCGAGGTTCGTAATTTGTGATGTCAGGTTGCTAATGGCATTGAGGTGGTCCACTGAATAGACCGCTCCTCCACTCTTGTTCACAGCATCTCGCTCGCCGTCTTGCCAATCCATGTGGTGTCGTACCACATCTTCGATAATATCTATGACTTGCTCTTCAGTTTTGTTCATTATTGGGCCACCTGCTCCCGCATCCAAACTGGTCTTCCCTTGAGGACTCAATCCTCCATAAAAAATCTGTAAAACTTGATATGTTGGGATTCCGTGGTGTGGGCACTCTCTTTGGTACTCCTTGTACCTTTCCCATGCTTCATAGATCGACTCCCCACTCCTTTGCCGAAACCCTTGAATCAAGGCTCTAGCATCGGCCGTCTTCTTTTGAGAATAGAATCTTCCCAAAAATGCTGTCGTGACATCATCCCAAGTGTGTAGAGAGTTCGGCTTCACCTCCTTCTCTAACCATTCGAGAGCTCTCCCAATAAGTGAAAAGGGGAAAAGCTTCAATCTCACGAACTCTTGATTCACCCCATTAACCTTGATGGTATTGCAGTACTTCTCAAATTCGTTCATATGAGCCAAAGGGCTCTCATGCTTGGCACCACTAAACTGCCTTCTCTCAATGAGGGTGATCATAGCCGGCCGGATCTCGAAATCATTGGCCTCAATAGTGGGTGGAGCAATCCCACTTGAAGCTCTATACGCCCCAGGAGTTCCCAACTCCTTAAGGGGTCGTGGTGCTGGCCGATTGGGTTGGCGCGGTATGTCTGCCATTGGAACCTGTTGTGTGTTGTATTCCTTTCCTTGAGAGTTTGATGACGTCAATCGAGATTTACGATTGCTCTTCAAAGTTCTTTCGATTTCTGGATCGAAGGGTATTAATTCTCTCTGTTTAGACCTGCGCATACACACTAACCAAACCAATTAAATAGCAGGGCTACAAGTGTAGCCAAAAGGGAAAAATCTTTTTGTGATTTTTACGATGAACTAGACTCAAGAAATCAAAAAGCAATTAACAAACACCGCTCCCCGGCAACGACGCCATTTTGACAAGGGTTAAATCGGTCGCTAAAATCTAACTCTCAATCAAACAATACTTATACGAACACCCTATAACCAAGTACAATGGCAAATAAAGGTTCGGTCCACGAGGAACGAGAGTAATTGCAAATCAATCTTAAACCTAAGCTAGTTCGAAATCAATGGAAAATGGTGTTCTAAAATACTACTAATAAGATGGAATAAATCAATAAATTAAGACACTAGGGAGAACGGGAATTCACCAAACCATCGGTAACTACGCAACAAGGAATCACAGAGACAAACGGGATATGCAAAGACTATATGTCTGATCAATATCATGTGATAGGAAGACAACGGGCAATACTAAGCTTGGATTTCTCATGCACTTAACATTACTCGATACATAATCAAACCACATTCAATAATGAAATACTCAATTCACAATCTCTTGTTCAAATCAAGGATATCATGCAATCAAATTCAAGATTCTAGGTTAGCTACTCCTATTATAATGAATTAACATGCAATCGCATATAATCAATTTAATCACAATCCGTTTATCAAAATCAATCCTCAATTACATAGATTACCTAGGCTGGGTTTCATCCCGAAACCCTAGCTAGGAGACTACTCACACATATTCATAATCAAAGCAATAATGAATTCCAAAAGCATAATAGATATAAACATGAATTCTGATTAAGGAATAATAAAGCTTGATTAATAAACAAGAATGAATAATACCAATTGTATTGATGCGAATCAATGGAAAAGTTCAGAACTTTGATATCCGTCGTCAATGAATAATACAAAGAACCTTCGCAAATCTTGCTTCAAATCAATCCAAGAAAACTAAAATCTCTAGGAAATTCTCTAAGAAAACTAATGAATCTCTAATACTAAGAACGTTCTCCAATAACTCTCTACAAAAGCTCTCAAAACTATCTCTAAAAACTGTCTCCGGAATCCTCTTAAAGTTGGGCCTTATATACGTCTTCTAATTCGGAGAAGTCAAGCGCGCAGTTAACCCTGGATCAGCACGGCCGTGCTGTATTTGGCACGGCCGTGCTAGCTTGTCAGTAAGTAAACCGGGTTTCTTCTTCAAATTGGCACGGCCGTGCTATATATGGCACGGCCGTGCAGCTTCCTGGCACGACCGTGCTGAAGTTGGCACGGCCGTGCTAATGCCTGGCACGGCCGTGCTGAATCTGGCACGGCCGTGCTGAATCTGGCACTGGCACGGGCATGGAAATTGGCTTGGCACGGCCGTGCTAATGCCTGGCACGGCCGTGCTGAATCTGGCACGGCCGTGCAGCATAGGCAGGAAGGTTGCAGGGACTTTGGTCTTCTTAAAACAGTCACAACTTCTTATCCAGAGCTCCTTTTAAGGCGTGCAATATATCGTTGGAAAGCTCTTCAAATCTTCTTTCCAATGCAATTAGAATCACTCCATTATCATTTGTATACCGAAAGTTGTGAGCAAAATAGTGAACAGGTGTCATATTTGTGAACTGTTCTGCCTTGCCTGCTACTTAACTTGCCTTTCAAGGCCTTGAGAACCGCAGCAAAGCCTTAGCTTGGTGGACTAGGATCGATAATAGCCTGATTACGCACCAATGGTTCGAGACTCGACATAACTTGGTCAACTATACCTGTTATCACACCAAAAACAGACCGAAACCCGTGAAGCACGTAATATGAAGGAAACGAGTGTAACAAGGCAATAAACGACCAAAACGGGCCTAAATACATCCAAAATAACCCATTTATATGCCTTAAAGCGCGCCCTAATGTGCGCTTGTCAACTTGGAGGCTGGGAGAGGTAACAATTGAGAGTTAATGGTTACCCCTAGGAAATGGAGTGAGTTAAACACCTCTTAATCCAAAACAATAGGTAAAAAAATGGTTCTATGACCACTAAAAAAAAAAAAAAAAAAGCAAGCGCGCCATATTGCTAGCTTTGTAATCAGCCGTAGATAATACAATTTTTTAGTAAGAATTTAAGTCGATAATACTGGGTCCGAAACCACAGCTGAACTTAACACAGTACACTTCAATAATCGTAGTAGCCACATCCGCTACCCAACAATCCCTTTTGACTTGACAACTAATTACACAGTCAATGGGAACTTGGAAAGTCGATCAATTTACTTGGGTAACAAATTGGACCATCTTACCCTTTTGTTTCTGATTGACCAAAGACACATCCTGTAGCAAACCTTCAACACAATGTAATTTTGTTAACACCTCGGTATTAGTAGGATCGCCTTTAGTAGCCTTAACCAAATCCTTTCTAGCAGAACGAAGTTTGCCTAATTCTTGATACGCATAGGCGGCCCTCCTATAAAGAGCCTTAATGTGATAGGAATCAAACTCTAACACGAAGGAACAAAGCTTAACAACAACAGAATAATCCAGAAGCTTCAAAGCACAAGCCGCAAGATTGAGATGCAAAGCAAATGCCACAGATCGAAATGAAGAAAAAGCTTCCACAAAACACGACATAGTAAAACATAACAATTTACTAGCCAACTCATACTTTGAAAAGACAAGTTTAATTTAAACTTGCCAGCCTTAATCAAGGAGTTCCCTTGCTTCTTGAATTTTGAGAAACAAAAACATTACCAGGATTATCCATAGAGGATAGAAGATGGAAAATACTCTCATCATTGATTATCGGGATGATGAAAAGAAATAAAGGCCGGAAATAACTCCATATTGAGACTCAAAATTCTAAATTAAGAAACTCCACTTAACACAGAAACAACAAAAAACCCAAGTAGGAGGAATCTCCATATCCACCGAGCACAGCCACACAACAGCTTCTACAAATCAGAAGCTCACAAAACCACTAAAACATGAAACTCAATAAAAACTCTAAAACCATCCCCATAAACAATTACCCAAGATAAATTACTCCCTCCATTTATTTTAAGCGTCCAATTTGAAATTTTGGCACTATTCGTTAGACTTAAATTGACCAATATTTGTGAATTATACATAAAAAAACATATAGTCTCGTGGGGGTACTTGTTGGAATCGTCTCAATGAGTAGATTATTAATATTCAGTTGTTATAATTTATAGTTAATAATAATTAAAGTATTATTAGTCAAATTTTACATCGGCATGCGTGTCATGTTACCATGGGGCACTTAAAAAAAAAAAAAAAAAAATAGAGGGAGTATGAAGCAGGGGAAACAAACTAGAAAGGAAGTAGAAGAACACAAAGAAAGTCAAAGGAAAATAAACAATAACAGAGAGGAAAATTTGCCAATTGCAGCCATTTAAAGTTTGTATTTTGCAAATTGTATCCATTAAAAAAAAATTGCAAATTGCAGCTCAAAAGTACTAATAAAATGTAAATTGCCACCCAATTAATATTTTTCATCGATTTGCGTGTCGAAAAATATTCCACCAAGGTTTTAGGGGCCATTTTAGACCTTAAGGATCCAAATTGAACTCAGAATTGGCAAAAATTTAACGTACGTGCCTCGCTTTCACGGCAAAAAATAGTTGCACACAAATCAATACATTCTTTGATACTCAAAATGAGTAACTTATGTTATGTTTTTGTCAATTTTGAGCTCAATTTGGATCCTTAAGGGCTAAAATGACCCCTAAAACCTTTACGAAACTTTTTTCAGCACACAAATCGAGAAAAACTTAATTTGGGTGGCAATTAAAATGTTGTTATACTTTTGGGCTGCAATTTGCATTTTTTTTTTTTTAAATGGTTGCAATTTGCAAAATCAAACTTTAGCTGGCTACTAGGGATGGCAATGGGTCTTGGACCCGACCCAGACCTGGTTGGACCCGACCCATATTTTAAGGTTTGGGTCGGATCTGGGTCTAAGTTTAATGGGTTGGGTCTGGGTCTAGGTCCAAAAAATGTAGACCTAGACCTGACCTAGATCCGACCTATGGACCCATTTTTTTTTTATTTTTTTATTTTTATTATTATAAATAATAAATATATATCATATATAATATTATTAAAAAAAAACCACTTCATCAGATATACTAGATTAATAATATACGAAGTACTATGTAATTAGAGGTCGAGAAAATAGACTTTAGAGAAAGTCAGCAAAACAACAAGCAACCAAGATACTTAGTTTTTAAGATTATATTTTTTTCATGCATTGTCTTTATTTTTTAATGAACAAATTATTTGTGTGTCAAAAATATGAACAAGTTTTTTTTAATGCATCTTTTATTGTTTTCAAGTAGTAGTATAGTTATAAATTTATAATATATATATATAATAGATTATATAAAATTAATAAAAATCATAGTTAGACCCGTTTTGGACCCTAAACCCACTAGACCCGATGGACCTGGGTCTGATTTTTTTAGACCCAGTGGGTTAGGGTCGGATCTGAGTCCACCTCCAAAATTCCGGGTCTGGGTCTGGGTCTTGGTGGACCCGACCCAGACCCGACACATTGCTATCCCTAATGGCTACAATTGACAAAATTTCCTAACAGAGAAGGAAAAACAAGAATATACACAACCTAAACTTAAGGACTATATATAGATAGACCTGTCAATTTTCGACCTGACCCGTTTTTGTTGGTCTTGAACAAATTGAACAAAGTTTTTTGACCCGTAACCCGATTTAACCCGAACCCGTTTAACCAAAATTTGCGTGTCAAACCCGACTCGAACTCGACCCGTTGATCCGATTTTATGGGTTTTTTTTTAATAAATACATTTATTTGAAAATTAATATTAGTTTATTGATTAAGTTTGATTGTTTTTCTACCATCGGACATTCATTATTTGATCACTTTCGTTCTCATTTATTTATCTTGCTCAAATCCACACCAATCACTTCCTACACCAATTATCGACCCACACTAATTGCATTCGTATAACCCACATCACAGTCATATCATCGATCTATTGACAATTATACTGATATTATATTAAGAGATATTATAGTCCACATATATAATTATGTTGGTCTCTTCTTTAAATCTTGGGATGTTTAAAATTTTTAGGGTTTTTCAAAGCTATACCCCTAAGGTAGTCGAGTTTCATAGGTGTACCCATACTTTTTCAAGTTTCTAAGCCGTGTCCTTCAACTGCTTATCAATACTAAAATGTACCCTTATTAGTTGTTTAAACGTTAATTGAGAGTGTGATTTCGTGGCTTCAATTTTCGTTATTAGGGTCTCGGTGGCTAAGATTTCTTTCTCCTATCATTTCCTTATCTTTTATCATCTTTTTATTAAAATAATAGTTAACTTTAGGTGACGTGGAAATCCCAAGGAGGGTACCATTCATTAATGGTAGTGAGTTGAGGGGCACAACTTAGAAATTTGAAAAAGTATGGATACACCTTAGAAACTCGACTACCTTAGGGGCATAGCTTAGAAAAACCCAAAGTATTATTTTAAAGTTTATTACTGTATCATTTTTTATTAGTTAGAATTTAATGTGCTTCGGTGAAATGTTGACAATTTAAATTATGTAGTACATAATGGCTAAAAAAAATATGGTGAAAATGTTCGATTAAAAAATTGAAAAAAAATAGCAAATTAAGCTTGAAAAATAAAAACAAATTTAAAATAGGCCAAAAAAAATTAAATAAAAAATTGTTCTAAACCCATTAGGTTAACCCGAACCTGAAACTTTGGGTTAAGGTTAAACATTTCTCGACATGTGACCCGAAGTAACCTGACCCAAAATAACTCGTTACCTGAGTTGACCCAACTCGAACACGACCCGTTCGACAGGTCTTACTATATAAATAATAGGAGGAAAACAAGAGCATCAAAACGACAGAGAAAACTAAACCAAAAGAGGTAAGCACGAAAAGGGGATTAAACACCTAGAAAAGGTCAGCGCTGGTAACCAAAACACTTCGGAAACATAACAAAGAGCAGCAAAGGAAAGGGAACGGAACACCTAGAAACCGAGCTCTGCTACAGTGCAAACGAGTGACTTCTCCGTTGGATCTCCCACATCAGCCATACTTTGAAAGAAACAGCAAAATAAAAGGGAGCAGAGAGTACAGCCTTCGCCGGTGACGGCTAGGAGAAGAAACCGGCGAGCAAACGGTGATACAAGCGAAGCGCTGATGGTTATCCTTATCGCTTAGAGAGAGAAAGTATGGTTTTTTGTCTAACAGAAGGAACCAAGTTTGTTCACATTACTCCAACGTCTTTCCTTCCGCTTTGAGGGAGCCCCAATTTCTCATAATGAGAAACAATGAGATTTTTGTAAATAAACCAATAATTTTATTCAACTTTATTCAATTATATAGTCTATAATAATAAAAAAGTTGTTGATTTATTCAAAAAATACCCTATGAGAAACAGGGAATTTCCTTCTGCTTCTCCAAGTTGGATTTTTATTTTTATTTTGTTTGCTACATTTTTTTTTGAAAGCATCGTCAACTGGGCATTGTTGACATTTTATTAAACTTAAATCAAATTAAGTTCCGCCAAAAGTAGCTAGGATGCCCATATTGTGACTGGTTCGCACATATGCTTGGGTGTGCTATCAGAGATGAATCTGGGATGCTTCTTGTTGCTGCTGTAAAAAGAATGAGGGGAATGTGGCAGGCTGATATTGCAGAAGCGGCGGCTGCAAGGTATGGACTCCAATTGACATATAGGCTGGGTTATTGCAAGGAATGGCTCGAAGGGGATGCTATCAACGTTGTGAATGCTGTGAACAATGTTGAAGATGGACGTACTCCTATCTACCTTCTCTACAATGATATAATTCATTTTTCTAGTTTATTTGATGTTTTCTCTTTCTCTCATGTTAAGAGGAGCGGGAATACCGTAGTTCATCTAATAGCTAGGTGGGAAACTAACGGTAATGATGACCGTGTTAGTATGAGTTTGTTCCCCCTACATATCACAACTCTGGCGGAATTTGATTTATCTTAATAAAATCTCGTCTGCTTTGCCTCAGAAAAAAAAAAAAAAAAAAATTTCGCCAAAGTAGTAATACTTTGAGGAAACGAGTTCATACAAACACACTCCACATTACTACCCGTATCCCATCTCGCCACAAGATGTGACACCGTATTACAAGCCCGCTTAACATACGAAATTTTAAAACTACTAAAAGAGCTTGACATTTTAGCAATATCCTCATAGACACGAAAAATAGGAGAGTATCCCTTCCCCCTAACCTGACAGCTTGCACAACAGCCACTGCATCACTTTCTATCTACACTTTGGAGTACCCCAAACGCCTAGCAAGAGAACAACCATAACGCACTGCCATAGCCTCTGCAATTTCAGCACACGTAGCATCCATTCTCCGCACTGCAGCTGTAATTATACTCCCTGTCTCATTGCGAAAGACAACACCCAAACCTACCTTCACCCCTTCCAATACGTGAGCATCAGTGTTAATTTTTACCCACCCCAGTTGGGGGCAAACCCAGCGTGACCCTGTATCAGCACCAACAATGCTACTAGCTGGATAAAACACTTTCTGAGCATACACATTGTAATCTGCAACTAGCGTAGAGAAGCCTGCAGCCACCCTCACTGGGCACGGGTTCTCATCATTGAAATACATTAGATTACGACATCTCCATGCAGCCCACATTAAAGCCGCCATCGAGCATAAAGTCTTAGCATCACACTTACCCACCAGCCACATCCACCTTTCCCTAAACTCCACTTCAGGCACATCATTCAGCAAATAAGCATACTCACTGTGCTTCGAAATTTCTACTGCAGTTTTGCAATCAAAGAGAATGAATAATACTCTCTTGTTCAGCTCCACATATAGGACAAGTATGCAAATCAGTAATATGTCGTTGCACAAGTCTAGCTCGAACTGCAAGATTGCCCTTACACGCATTCCATAGGAAGTGTTTAAGTTTCGGAGGACCCTTGATACCCCAAATTGACTTCCACAGCTCTTCGTTCTCCACCTTAATACCACTGCCATTATGCCCATTTGTGCCAAGCTTTGCAACCCAGTAGCCTGTCTTGACATTATACTCACCATTTTTTGAAAATCTCCAATATAAAGAATCTGTGGCATTATACAGTGATAAAGGCATTGCATATATTAGAGGACACATCTCATGACGAAAAAACAACTCAATTCTATCATGATCCCACTCTTTAAAGGTGTGATCAATTAGCTCAGACACACACATCTGCTGGTCAACCCCCACAGCAGGGGAAGGATAGTAGATCTCCCCATTCTTCAACAGCCACGGATCAGACCAAATTCTGACATTTGACCCCGACCCTACCCTCCAGAGAATCCCCTCCTTTAGCACCGCTTTTGCTCCCCAAATGCTCCTCCAAGAATAGCTTGGGTCATGACCTCTAATGCATCGAGAACAGTAGCATTTTTGAAGTATCTTGCCTTGAGAATTGAGTAGAGAAGCGTATGTTCATTATTGTAGAGCCGCCACACCTGCTTTGCTAAAAGCGCTTGGTTAAAGCATTTCAAATCCCGAAACCCCATACACCCTTTGCTCTTTGGTACACACAATCACTCCCAACTTTGCCTATGGAGTTTCCTCCTATCATCCGACGAACCCCACCAAAAGCAACATAATAAAGCATGGATCTCATCATGAGACTTTCCGGAATTTTAAAAATGCTCATCATATATGTCGGGATTGCTTGTGCCATCGCTTTAATCAAGACCTCCTTCCCTGGCTTAGACAATAATCTCTCCTTCCACCCATTTGATTTTTTTCAAATCCTCTCCTTCAAGAATGCGAAAATTGCTTTTTTTTTTTTTTACTTGCCAATGATCGTCGAGAGACCTAAATATTTCTCGTGCCTTTCAACTTCTCAAATCCCAAGTGTTTCAACAATGTCCTTCCTCCTCTATACAGTCACACATTTGCTAAAAGCTACGTCCGTCTTACCAAGATTGACTTTTTGACCAGACGCTCTCTCGTAACAACCGATAATTTCAGCAATTTTTGAGCATTCTCGCAGATTAGCTTTTGCAAATAGAATACTGTCGTCGGCAAAGAATTGAACAAGTGAGACACTCTAGGCGCCCCATTGCATATTTTCGCCCCCTTGATCTTTTTTATCTCGAGCTGCTTTCGATAAAAGATTAGTAAAAGCATCAGCATAGAGTAGGAATAAATAAGGTGAGATCGGGTCACCTTGTCTGAGGCCGCGCGAAGGAGTTACTATCCCAACAATATCATCGTTAACCTTAAAAGAAAAGGAAACTGAATTGATACATTGCATAACCCGACAAATCCAATCTTCACAGAACCCGAATTTTCTCATCACCTTCTCCAAAAAACACCATTCAACCTGATCATACGCCTTACTCATATCTAGTTTCAGAGCTACAGAGCCATCCTTTCCTTCCCCTTTCCTCTTCATCGAATGAAAAATTTCGAAGGCAATTAGAGTATTATCTGTTATAAGTCGACCCGGAACAAAAGCGCTTTGATTGACAGAGATAATATCATTAAGAAAAGGCTTCATTTTGTTAGCCAACATCTTAGATATTATTTTGTGTATGACATTACAACAACTTATAGGCCGGAACTCCGTCATGTACTTAGCATCATACATTTTGGGATTAGTACAGTGCAAGTCTTATATATCTCCACTAAATCAACTAATCCATCCCACCAATTCTTCACAAATGTACATATATTGGGACCAACGATATGCCAAAATTTTTGAAAAAACATAGCATGCATACCATCAACTCCGGGCGCTTTGTTAGGGTGCATTTGAAAAAGGGCCTCTTTAATTTCATCCGACGTCGGAGTCTTACATAATGCAGTGTTCATATCCTCCAAAACCAGCGACTCAACTCCTTCCAGAGCTGCCTCCATGTCATACGGATTGCTTGTAGAAAAAAGATCAGAAAAATAATCTGTGATTATTATCTCCACCTCATTCTCATCATCCTGCCATACATTATTTTTATCAAATAAGCCAGAGATCATATTCTTCTTTCTTCGTTGACCAGCCTTACGATGAAAGTACGAGGTATTTTTATCACCATCCCTTAGCTTATTAGCTCGTGCCCTTACAAACCAATATGACTCCTCCATTCTATGCAATTCCTGGAGTTTACCCGAAATTTCCTCACATCTCCTAATCATATTCGCATCAACACTTCTCCCTTGCTCCTCAATCAACTTCTTTTCTAACTATTGTATTCTCTTTTTTGTATCACTAAAGGCCCTTCTAGCCCATTTCTACAGATTTCTAGCACACCCCATAAATTCTCATATGTGGCTCTTCACCTTGCCCATCAGCCCACGCCTTTGTAACCACCGAAGCACACTCCTCCTTGGAAAGCCAAAGTGACTCAAACCGAAACAATTTATTCTTCTTTCCCCTTTCGAAGTAGTTCCCAGCTTCAAGTAATATAGGGCAATGATCTGAATTTTCACGAAGTAAATGTCTGACCACGAACTTTGGGAACAAAATCCACCACGCATCATCCGTAAGATATCTATCCAACCTTTCCCTCACCATTGTATAGCAAGCCGAAAAGCATCCATTAAGCTTTCTCTTCGAGTTGCCCCACCCTCTTTCTCTGCCATACTAACCACCTGATTAAAATCCCCAAACATAATACAAGGCTTATCACTAGTACTCTTCAAGGTTCTCATGAGCTCCCAAGTTTTACTTTTATTTTCGGTTGCCGGCCATCCGTATATTCCAATGGCTCTCCACTTTGGAATATTGTCATGATCAAGGATATTTGCTTCGAAATGATGAGCCGAAAAAGACACAGTATCTACTTTTACCTCCCTCCACCAAAACCCCATGCCCCCGGAGTGCCCTGTACTACTAAAACAAAGACCATTCTCAAAACCACACCTCCTTTTAATTCTTTCAAGCACACCACTATCAATCATTGTTTCCATTAGGAAAACAATATTCGGCCTCTCTCTCCAACATAAATCCCGAAGAGTACGTTCCGTCCCAGGGTTGCCAAGCCCTTTGACATTCCAGCTCAATATTTTCATTGCTCTTCGAGGGGTTGGCTTATCCCAACTCTTTCTACTTGATTTACCTCGTCGCCGACTATATTAGACATCTCTACTCTCTTTTTTTTGAGGGAGCCCCATTTCCTCATTATGAGAAACACTTTTGTTTCTCATAATGGCATTTTGGAAAATAATGTGATGTTTTTCCACTGGTGGAGACCACGTATGTCTCCCCCTTACCTTTTATCTCCTTTTGGTTCCACATAGACCCCACCAACTCCTTATTCTCCTTATTACATGACACTAATTGTGAACAAACAGACTTAGAATTAACAATAAAATCCCCCTCTTTTTAGGGTAAAACTACCCTGTTCACGTGGACCAATCATGTGCTGACACGTGTCAGCCTCAGAGGGGTCCTAAGAGAACCAATCCTCTGGTGACACGTGGCACTCCAACCCATGAAAGGGGAACTGATCCCCTTACACTATAAATAGAGGAAAATCCTCATTTATTGCATATTCATTCATATACACACAAAATCTGAGCAATATTAATTGCAGAATTCTCTCGGAATCCGAGAGAAAAACCTTTACATTCCACACTTTTATACATCCGGATACGTTCTAACTTGATCGTCGGAGGCGGAACTCCACTCAACCAGAGTTTTTCGTGGTTTTGCAGGTACAGACAGTCGACGCACATTCTTGGAATTGTAACTCTCCCGAGGGACTCCAAAAACCCCGAAACATTTGGCGCCGTTTGTGGGGTGAGTACTTCTGAGATGGCATCAGAGTCTGTACCGCCTGCTGAAGGAAAACGGCCTACGGCCGAAGCTGAGGTCCACACGGACCAAGATAGTAGTGACGACCTTGAAGTCGACACCTATGTGGCCCCAGACGGGTCATTCAGAACAAGACGCACCCGTTCTAAGGAAACAAGGGAACTAGACGAAGACAAAGCTGGTCCAAACAACCCAACCGTCAAGCCGGCTGGAACACCCCAGGCGGCAGAGGGTGCTGCCCCCGTTATAAGAGACGAACTCATGAAATTCATAACGAGTTTCAAAGGGGAAATCAAGCACCTTATAAACAAGTCTACGGGTACCAACAAGGGTCAGTCGGCCAAGAAGCCTTCTCCCTTGGGAAGAAGCAAGTGAAGGATCGAGTGCCTACTCCTCACCCTAAGCCAAAGGGGACGGATGGGCCCATGCTAGATCTATCAAAATTCCGTCTCCCTGAAGCAGGGAAACGGAAGGCCATCCGGCAGATCCAGCCGGATGGATAAAAAAAGACTTACTTGGATGCCCGGATGTTAATCCAGCAGAAAAGAAGTCAACAATTGTCTGAGTTGGCTTCAACGTCGACTTACCCAGACAGTTTTCGGAACACTTTAATGAGGTATTCGGAAACAAACCGAGAGAGTCAGTCACGCGGCATGTTCGCACGTACTGGCCCTCAGATTATCCAACCGACTCCGTATGTGCCTTAACAACCATACATGTCGTATGGATCACCCTACATGCAGCCGACCCTTTTTGGGGGTCGGGCGGCACAAAATGTCCGGCCCATACTAGCAGCTCCGGCTGCTAAACCTTGGGGAACAGCCGTCTGCGTTCTCCAGGGAGATAACCGAGGCGGCTTGATAACTTGCTATTTGATATGATTTTAGAGTGATTTTGAACCTAGTTTATTTGATAAAATTGGTGTTTTGGTATTATTATGCAATTTTTATGTATCCTATGCTTCACGGGTTGTTAGTGTTTTTGTTGAGGTTCTAGGTTCAAGGACGACCAAATGAAGCCCATGGATACAAAACCGAGGTTAGAAGCAAGAAGATGGTAGAAAGAAGCCAAGGAAATGAGCAATATAGAAGAAAAGATGGAAAAAAGGCTTAGAAGACCCTGCACAGCCGTGCCAGACCTTGCACGTCCGTGCAGGAGGTTCCAGAAAGTTTCAACATTCTGCCAAGGCCTGCACGACCGTGCTTAATTTGGCACGTCCGTGTAGAAGAGGCTGCACGGCCGTGCCAGACCTTGCACGTCCGTGCAGGAGTGCTCCAGAAACTTAGAACATTCTGCCAAGGCCTGCACGGTCGTGCTTAATTTGGCACGTCCGTGCAGATGCTGCACGTCCGTGCCAATATCTGCACGACCGTGCGGACCTGCTCGATTCTTGGCAGTAAGTTCTGCCTCATTTCTGACCCTTCTGCACGTCCGTGCCAAATCTGGCACGACCGTGCTTATCCTTGCACGCCCGTGCCGAATCTGGCACGTCCGTGCAGACTTGCAGTCAAGCCCGATTCTTGTTTTCTCCGTCCTTTTTATTTGGGGGTCTTATAAATACCCCCTTTGAGCTCATTTGTACGGACTATGCAGAATTTTAGAGCTTTCCTCTTAGTTTGTAGTCCTAGAACTTTAAATTCTCAAATCATTAGTTAGATTCTAATTATTAGCTTGGAAACATTCAAATTCAATCATTGTAGAAGACAAGTTCCACCATTGTTGCTCACCTTGAAGCTTCATAGTAACCATTTCTTACTCATCTTTTCTACTTCTCTTTACTTTGTTGTTAATTATTTGCTAGTTCTTGCATGTTTAGATTGTTAATTAGCTTAATCCTTAGTTTGGACTTGTTCATGAATTGCTTGAAATCCCTATTTTCTTTAACCTCCATGGATTGTGAGTAGTCTAATTTCTAGGGTTTGGGTAAAACCCTCAATGTAGTCACTAATAACTAGTTTCATGTGCTAATTTGGTTGTTGTGGGAAGATAATTAGTTGAGCTTAAGTGGTTTAATTTCTTAGTTCTTGTATATGGCCATTGCTAGAACTATTTATCCAAGCTTCCTCAACGAAGGATCGAGAGATGAACTTGAGTTAGCTCCCTTATGCTTGATTGACCCGAAATGCCATGAGAATAGGAATTTTCGGTCAAGGGAATGTTTATGTCATCGTGATTATGCTTTAACACTTGTTTTATGCTTTGTAACCACGAGAGTAGGTTGTATTCATGATTCAAGTAATCCTTCTAGCTTGAGAGAGTAGTTGGGTGCCTTAGATGACTTCCTCTAATTTATCCCATTAATTTACCTTGATTGTTGCATGCTATTTGTGATTTGTGTTGAAGTTGAGTGGTATAACTCGAGCCCTAGATTCCTCTAAATATTGTTAGTTTCCTTTAAGCTTTAGTTGAATTGAACTAGTAGAAGTTACTCAAAACCAACCCAATTTAGAATTCATTTAGCTTATTTAAACGGTAGTACTCGGTGGTTGATTCAACGCCTCTATTGGGTTCGACCCTTTCTTACCCTTACTATTGTTAGTGAGACCAAGATAGGAATTATTATCTTTGGTAGGCTCGACGATGGCCTATCAAATTTTGGCGTCGTTGCCGGGGAGGCAAAGTCACATTGAATTTATTATTGTTGAATGAGACTAGATGTGTGTATATGTATAGTAGTTTTCTTACCTTAATTTCTATTTATGTGTGTTTAACTTGTGATAGTCATTGCTAATGTTTTTCTTAGCTTTGTTTGACTTTGCATGACACGAAAGAGTAAGCAATCACCGCTTATTCCCGTTGATCCAGAGCTAAATAGGACTTTGAGAAACGTGAGGAGACTCTTGCACGACACACCCGAGTTTTCCATTGTATATTCGGATTCCGATCCGGAAGAGGTTTTTGGAGCTAACGAAGAAGATAACATGGGAGAGAATCCTCCTCAACCATTGTTAAGAGACTATGACCACCCCAACGCATTCCAACTTCGGAGTGGCATACGTCTTCCCACCACAAATGCAAACAACTTTGAGCTTTCACCACAACTCATCTGTATGATTCAAAGCGATCAATTTGGAGGTAGTCCTCATGAGTGTCCTTTTGCTCATTTGGACAACTTTCTTGAGTTGTGTACGACCATCAAGCAAAACAACATCTCGGAAGAGTTCATCCGTATGCACATGTTTCAATTCTCCCTCCGTGATAAAGCAAAGCATTGGTTGAGAACGGTTGAAGAGGGATCATTGAGTACATGGGACGAAGTCACTAGAGCCTTTCTTGGAAATTATTGTCCTCCGGAAAAGACCGCCGAATTGAGAAGAAAGATCACTAATTTCAATCAAGACATTGATGAAACATTGAGTGAAGCTTGGGAGCGTTTCAAAGATTACACAAGGAAATGCCCCCACCATGGTTTTACATCATGGATCATTGTACAAAGCTTCTATGACGGTCTTACTCCTATTTCAAGGGCCAACCTTGATTCCGGGGCCGGTGGTAGCCTCAAAAAGCTATCGGTGGATGATGCATATAAGATAATTGAAGAAGTTGCCAAGCATTATGCATATGGAGGTGATCGAAGGCAACCTCAAACAAAGAAGGGCGGAATTCATGATCTTAGTGCAATAGATCTTATTGCATCAAAGTTCGATATGCTAGCTCACAAGCTAGATCAAGCCACCCTCACACCCTCAAGCTCTTCTTCACAAGTCATGTCTTGTGAGACTTGTGGAGGAAATGATCACTTGTCCTCTTATTGCAACTCAACGAATCAAGAGCAAGCGGCGGCAATTGGGCAAAGGAATGAACAATACTCCCAATCCCACAATCAAAGTTGGAAGCCCCAACAAAACACGGGATGGAAGCAATACAACCAAGGCCCCCCACAAAATAACTACAACCAAATCAAACCCAACCTCAAAACCACTACAACCAACCTCAGTCTCAAAACCAACAAGCTCCATACCGCCATCCTAACCAAAGGGATCAAAACCAACAAAGACCACAACATAACCAACCCGCTCCTCCTCCACCTCCTCAAAAGACTAGCCTTGAATCCGTTCTTGAAACTTTTATGACACAAAAAATAAAAAACAATGCGGATATGAATGCAAACATCCAACAACTCCAAGCACACAATAAGATAATGGAGAGCCAATTGGCTCAAATTGCACAACAAGTTGGAAGTTCATCCTCCAATCCTAGTGGTCACTTTCCAAGCTCAACGGTAGTGAACCCAAAGGAGCAAGCTAAGGCTATTACTTTGAGATCGGGAAGAGGTTATGAGGGCCCGGTTATGAGTGAAGAGGAGCCACAAAAGAGAGATGAGGGAGTTGTGGTGAGAAGTGAGGATGATTTTGAAAATGAAGTAGTTGAAGTTGAGAGAAAAGATCAAAAGAGTGATGAGGGAGCCACAAAGAAAGATGAGGGAGATGAAGAAAGAATAGAAAAGCCCCCTATGAGAGTATATAAGCCCCCCATTCCATTTCCTCATAGAATTGTAGAGATAAAGTTGAATGAGAAGTTTTCAAAATTTCTTGAAGTCATGAGAGGACTTCAAGTGAACATCCCCTTTCTTCATGCTATGTCACAAATGCCTACCTATGCAAAATTTTTGAAGGATCTTCTATCCAACAAGAGTAGGATTGAAGAGAGTGCAACCATCTCCCTTCCTAAGGAGGTGAGTGCAATCATTCAAAACAAGCTTCCCCAAAAGCTTGGTGACCCCGGTAGCTATGCAATACCGGTGAAGATTGGAGATTTTGAAGCTATGGATGCTTTATGTGATCTTGGGGCAAGTGTGAGCTTTATGCCCTATTCTATTGCAAAGAGCTTGAAAGTTGGAGACTTGAAACCAACAAGAATGTCCTTACGACTAGCCGACCGCACGGTTAGGCTACCTTTGGGGATTCTTGAAGATGTGCCGGCTGCAAGTTGGAAGAGTATTTGTGCCATGTGATTTTGTAGTAATGGAGATGGAAGAAGATTCAAGAGTACCCCTCATTTTGGAGAGACCATTTTTGAACACCGCGGAAGTGGTGATTGATATGAAGGAAGGAAGATTGACTTTGAATGTGGGAGATGAGAAAATTTCATTTTCATTCTCACAAACTTTGAAGAAGCCATTGATTGATGAAGTTCATAGGATTGACACATTGGAGAGGGACTTAGAAGAGTTCCAAGAAAAATTGTATGAAAGAGATCCTTTACAAGCTACCCTAACGGGAAGCTTAGTTGAGGAGGGTGAAGAAGCAAAGGGGTATGATCTCTTACTCAACCAACCTTTTGTTCATGATGTGATGAAATTTGAAGTGCTCAACGTGGAGGCAAAAGAGGAGAGGACTACTCCTCCTCCTAAGGTTGAACTTAAACCCCTTCCCCCTCTACTTAAATATGCTTTTCTTGATGATAGTGAGAGTTATCCCGTTATTGTCAATGCTAAGCTCGATGACACCTCTCTTGAGAAACTCCTAGTTGTTTTAAGGGAGTATAGAGATGTCATTGGGTACAAAATTGATGACATTAAGGGGATAAGTCCCACCATATGCATGCATAAAATTCTACTTGATGATGATCATGCTTCCTCGATTGAGCACCAAAGGAGGCTCAATCCCAACATGAAGGAAGTGGTGAAAAAAGAAGTTTTGAAACTTCTTGAAGCGGGCATAATCTACCCTATCTCTGATAGTAAGTGGATTAGCCCGGTTCAAGTTGTGCCTAAAAAGGGAGGCATGACCATCATAAAAAATGATAAGGGTGAGACCATTTCTACGAGGTCGGTCACCGGGTGGAGGATAAGCATTGATTATCGAAAATTGAATAAATCCACCCGGAAAGACCAATTCCCACTCCCCTTCATTGATCAAATATTGGAAAGACTAGCATCACATAGTCATTATTGCTTCTTGGATGGATACTCGGGATTCTTTCAAATCCCAATCCAACCCGAGGACCAAGAAAATACTACATTCACATGTCCTTTTGGCACCTTTGCATATCGAAGAATGCCATTTGGACTTTGTAATGCACCTTCCACATTTCAAAGGTGTATGATGTCTATTTTTTCCGACATGCTTGAATCATCAATTGAAGTATTCATGGATGACTTTTCTGTTTTTGGTTCATCTTTTGACACTTGTCTTTCAAATTTGATTAAAGTGTTAAAAAGATGTCAAGAGGTGAACTTAGTTTTGAATTGGGAGAAATGTCATTTCATGGTAGAGGAGGGCATTGTTCTTGGTCATGTGATTTCTAGTAGGGGCATTGAGGTAGATCGTGCCAAGATTGAAGTAATTGAGCGCCTCCCACCCCCTACAAATGTGAAGGGGATAAGGAGCTTTCTTGGACATGCGGGTTTTTACCGCCGGTTCATAAAGGATTTTTCAAAAATCGCAAAGCCGCTCACTCAATTATTGGTGAAAGATGCCCCTTTTGTGTTTACTAATGATTGTTTGCTAGCATTTGATAGGTTGAAGGAGGCCTTTATTTCGGCTCCTATCATTCAACCCCCTAATAGGGAGCTTCCTTTCGAGCTTATGTGTGATGCTTCGGATTTTGCTGTTGGGTCCGTTCTTGGACAAAGAAAGGACAAGAAGCTCCATGCTATCTATTATACTAGCAAAACATTGGATGAGGCACAAAGAAATTACACAACCACGAAAAAGGAGTTTCTAGCCATTGTTCATGCAATTGAGAAGTTTAGGTCCTACTTGTTGGGCTCTAAGGTCATAGTCTTCACCGACCATGCGGCCTTAAAGTACCTCTTATCCAAGAAAGAACCTAAGCCAAGATTGATTCGGTGGGTCTTGCTCTTGCAAGATTATGATATTGAGATTAGAGACAAGAAGGGTGCCGAAAATGTTGTGGCCGATCATCTTTCACGGTTGCCTATCTTTGTAGGTGATCTTGATAACTTGCCAATTGATGATTCATTTCCGGATGATCGACTATTTTCTATCCTTCAAGCACCGACACCATGGTTTGCGGACATTGCAAACTATTTGTCTTGCTCTATTCTTCCTCCCGACCTCACCTATCAACAAAAAAAGAATTTTCTTCATGATGTTCGCCAATACTTTTGGGACGACCCTTTGCTCTTTAAACACGGTGTTGATGACCTTTTTAGAAGGTGTGTCCCGGATGATGAGATTGAAAGTAGTATCACAATGTGTCACTCCTCACCTTGTGGAGGACATATGAGTGCTAACAAAACTTTGGCAAAGATCTTACAATGTGGTTTCTATTGGCCTTCCATGTTCAAAGATGTGTGGGGTGTAGTGAAAGCTTGTGACCGGTGTCAAAGAACTGGCAATATTTCAAGAAGAAGTGAAATGCCATTGAACAACATTATTGAGTTGGAGATTTTTGATGTATGGGGCATAGATTTTATGGGCCCTTTCACGACCTCTTTTGGGAATAAATTCATTCTTGTGGCCGTCGATTACGTGTCAAAGTGGGTAGAAGCGGTTGCATCTCCTACTAATGATGCTAAGGTGGTGGTCAAACTCTTCAAGAAGGTCATTTTTCCAAGGTTCGGGGTGCCACGTGCCGTCATTAGTGATGGAGGTTCGCATTTTGCAAAGCGGTCCTTCCAAGCTCTCCTTGAGAAGTACGGTGTGAGGCACAAGGTGTCATTGGCTTACCACCCACAAACAAGTGGTCAAGCCGAGATTTCAAACCGGGAGATAAAGGTGATCCTAGAGAAGACGGTGGATAGGTCTAGAAAGGATTGGTCTACGAAGCTAGATGATGCTCTATAGGCTTACCGCACCGCATTCAAGACTCCCATTGGCACCACCCCTTACAAGCTTGTATATGGGAAATCATGCCATTTACCGGTAGAACTTGAGCATCGTGCTCATTGGGCTATTAAAACGTTGAACTTTGACCTTCAAAGTGCCGGTGAAAAGAGGTTGCTTAGCCTCCATGCCTTGGAAGAGCTAAGATTGGATGCATATGAGAATGCACGAATCTACAAAGAAAAGACCAAGGCTTGGCATGACAAGCATATCAACAAAAGGGAGTTCAAGGAAGGTGACAAAGTCTTACTATTCAATTCCTAGTTGAAGTTGTTTCCGGGTAAGCTGAAATCAAGATGGAGTGGACCTTTTACCGTCAAGAAGGTGTTTCCATACGGTGCAATCGAAATATCCAAGGAAAAAATGGTGAACCGTTCAAAGTAAATGGCCAAAGGCTAAAGGCGTACCTTGACGGTTTTGTGAACGAAGAAGTCAAAATTATTCACCTTGATGAGTTCGATATTCCTCACTAACATTTGATTCCGCAATTTCGTCAAGCTAGTGACGTTAAAGAAGCGCTTCCGGGAGGCAACCCGAGTTCCTCA
Source organism: Chenopodium quinoa (assembly GCF_001683475.1). Classification (NCBI taxonomy): domain Eukaryota; kingdom Viridiplantae; phylum Streptophyta; class Magnoliopsida; order Caryophyllales; family Amaranthaceae; genus Chenopodium; species Chenopodium quinoa. The sequence continues at coordinate 2,289,817 of NW_018743783.1, forward strand.
CTCTCTCTCATAAACTACTATTTCATTTGTTTTATTTTTATTATTACTAACTCTTTTTTTTAAAATATCTTTTGTAGGTATTTGTTAAAAAGAGGAGTAATACAAAAAAAATAAAAAAAATAAAAAAAAAAGAAAGAGAAATCGTGCACCATCAAGTATGCACGGACGTGCAGAACATCGCACGTCTGTGCAAATGAGAGCAGAAGCAGACAGAAGAAGAAAGAGTGAAATATGAGACTTGGCACGTCCGTGCCGAAATCTGCACGACCGTGCCATTTTGCACGACCGTGCGTAACACTGCACGTCCGTGCACTCGAGGATAGAACAAACTGCTATTCTGCCAGGAATCTGCACGTCCGTGCCAACCTCTGCACGTCCGTGCAGATTCAATTTGAACAGCAATATGCCGATTTATCTAAAAAAAAAAGAAAAAAAAACTTTGAGCTTCGGAGACCCCCCCCACGAATCTCACTCCTCTTTCACACTCAAACTCTCCTTCCTCCATACTCCATACTCCATACTACTACTATTTCTCCATACCTTATTCTCACCCTTCAAACTCCATTTTTCACTCAAATCCCTATTCTAAACTACTATTTTCACTCCTCTTTCAATATTCTTCACAAATTACTACCCCTTTTCACCATCAAAACCCCAAAATACCAAAATTTCCTCAAACCCTAACTTTCAAAATTGATTTGGGGGTTTCTTGAATTTTGATTCTTTAAGCAAATTGGGTGAACAAGGGCCTTCAATCAACAACAAGGAGTACTAGAAATGTTCATTTGCGGGTTCTACACCCACGACATTCTTGGTATAATCTTTCTAATCTCAAGCTCTTCCTATATAGTTTAAGTGCTTGTTGGTTGATATTATGAGTAGTAATAGTTGAAATTGTTGACATTTTGTTAAGTAATTGTGATTATTGTTAGTTTAGTAGTATAAAAGCAAAAATTTGAGTGAATTATGAGCATTGAAATTTTGGTTTGTGATAGGTTTTTGTGAGTATGGATGCTTTTGGTGTTGGATTGTTGAATTGTTGTTGGTAAATTGTGAGCATTGACAATTTTGGTGTTGGATTGTTTGAATTGATAAGATTGTTGTTGGTAATTTTTCGGGATTACTCTTGTTGTGTGTTGGTTAGGTGGAAGACTTATAGCCTTGTGTGTTTCAAGTCCTTGTTCATTAGGTGTTCTGCCTACTTGAAGTGTCCTTGAAAAAAAAAGAATATATTTGATCATGTCAAGAAGAAACCAACCAAGAAACACCTCCTCCACTAGGCTTAGAAATCCTCCACCTCCATCAACCATCGAATAACGCAGGTGGACACCTTAGGTATTGTCTTTAATAATTTGGATTTCATGAACAACTACCTAAGAATTAGTAGGAGAAGAATTCGGCCAACGAAATTTCACAACCATGAGGTAGCCGAAGCCTTTGGTGTAGAGAATGATGTTAGACAACTTTTTTTTCAAACCGGTGTCCCAAATTGGTTAGAAATGCATGCTAACACCTATAAACGGCTTACCTTAGAATTCCTCTCCTCACTATATGTCCACCGAGATAACCGCAACAACCCCCGTTACCTGACCTTCCAATTGATGAACACCCATCACAAGATGACCATAGAACAAGTAAACCAAGCATTTGGGTGGCCAACGGATGGCAAATTCAGACCTAAGGATAAGCCTTCCCGAAGGCATAACCCGAGATCTTTTTGGAGAAAAATCACCGGCCTATTACTAGAGATCCTAGGAACGACAAGGCCACGGCCATAGTACACCCCGCCTTTAGACTATCCCAGCGCCTAATAGCTAATACAATTTTTGCTAGGGGAGATAGTTTGGGTGTAGTTTCTAATCGTGAGTTGCTTTTTCTTTGGCACTTGTGTGAGGGTGACGAAAGGTTGAATTTAGGGGCTTGGCTTGTAGACCACCTAGATGACGTATCCTCGGGGAGTGGAGTGATAACAATTGGGGGGATGATCACTATTATTGCTGCTTTTCTTGATCTTAATTTTGCAGATTTGGAGATCATTCTCGGACCAACGACGCTTGACATCTGCTCCCTTAAGGCTATGCATTGGTTGGAGGAAGATGAAGGGGGTAGGACCTACACATGGATGGTAAGTAGGCGCCCCTATGAAACTTTGCCAAATTCGGAAGCCACGGTTATTTACGACCCCGAGAATTGGGTCTTTGAGCCGGATTTTGAGTGGATTCCGGGTGGAGAAGATGACCAAGCCCAAGGCGGTGAGGAACAATTTCAACAACAACAACAACAACAACATCATCAACAATTTCAACAACATCAACATCATCAACAATTTCAGCAACAACAATTTCATCAACAACACGAATTCCAACAAAGGGACCAAGAGGGTTACCAAGATCAAGGTGTGGGTGAAAACAACCCATACCTCTCTTTTGAGCAGCAAGTAGCCAACATGAATGCGAATTTTGCCCGCATGACCACCGAATTTGAGACCTTAAGGAAATCAAACGAAGACATGAGGACTTCTTTTGACAATATGAGAACAAGTTTCGAAAGTCTCAGATCGGAGTTAGGCGATTTCCGCAATGTGTACCGGCATCTCTACCCGGGGGGCTCAAGCTCCCAACGGGGCCCGAACCAATGAGTTAGTCCCTTCCTCCCATTCTCTTTGTACTTGCATTGCTTTAACATTGGGGACAATGTTCATGATAGCTTGGGGGGGAGTGTTCTCTTATGTGTCATTGGTTCATGTTGTGTTCTCGTGTTAGCCTAATGTTGATTTTACATGATTGTTGTTCCCTTTTCCCTAACATCCAAATCCTTTAAATCCAAATTTGCTCCCTATGAAATCCAATACCCTAAATCCAAATTTCTTATCTTGTGAATACCTCCCCTTTCTTCTTATTAGATGTATAGTATTTTTATTTTTATGCTTAGTTTAGCCTAATGCTGTAATTTTTCATTACTTGCTAAAAAAAGAAAATATTGAAAAACGAAAAAATATTGAAAAATGAAAAATTGCCCAAGGATAACTCAAATGACGACGCTAATATGTTTTGCTTGCTTGACTCTTGAGTGATGAGTAAAAGTTCTTTTAGAAGGGTGTATGCAAGAGTTGGGGTCATTTAGAGGTCTATTAATCTTGGTTGCATTAGTGTATATGAAATGAAAGCCGATGAATGTTCAATTGCACGTCTAGCATAGGATATTGTCAAATTTGCCCAAAGTAGGATATGTTTGAATCAAATTGCGGTCTCTTGTGCCCTTAATGTGCCTCCTCTCCTCCCCAAAAATGAAACTCTATTAAGAAATTAGCTCTACTTGTATTATGTGTAATAAGTGGCATAATAAGCCACACGTTTCGAATAAAGAAAGAGCCGCTCACAGTTAAAAGAGGCGAGGGCAATAATGTTAAAAAAAAAATATAGAAAAGAAGGGAGAAAAAAAACTCCCCCAAAATTCTCAAAATTTTGATTTTCTTTTCTTTAGAGGTCAACTTGTGGATGCCTCCCACACATTTTCGAATATGTTGTTTATTGTTTCTTGTGAAATTCCCGAGTTAGAGTGTAATTAAGGGGCCTTGGGTGTGCATTTTGGGAGGTGGACTAGCATTTTGAGATTTTATAACCGAAAGAGGGCTTGTTACAACTTTGGAATATCTAGATGTGCTCTAATGAACTAGTAAAATGTCTAAAGTAGTATCCTAGTGCAACCTTGCTTAGCCCTCCTCTCTACCCCCACTCATGTGTATATTGGTGATTGGTAATTCTTGAAATTTGTTCACTTGTCTTGCTTGTGTCTCATATCCCGATGAGTTGACTTGGGCGAAAATTAAAACTGTATGATTTTTGTCGATGTGTTGTGGATTGTGTGAGTTGTGGGTAAGCTCATTGGAAACCCTCACGAGATAAAAACTCGTCCTCTAAGGCGACTTAGAGGTTTAAATTGCTTCTCACATGTGCTAAAAGTGATGATGGTTGTCACCATGCGGATTTGTGTATTCATGCTTCCTCCTTGTTACCTCTCTTTGGATTGATGTTAGCAAGTTGCTTCCCTCCTTTGGTTCGACATGTTTGTTTTGCTCGAGGACGAGCAAAAGCTAAGCTTGGGGGGATTTGATAACTTGCTATTGATATGATTTTAGAGTGATTTTGAACCTAGTTTATTTGATAAAATTGGTGTTTTGGTTCACTTTTGCTCTATTATTATGCAATATTTATGTATCCTATGCTTCACGGGTTGTTAGTGTTTTTGTTGAGGTTCTAGGTTCAAGGACGACCAAATGAAGCCCATGGATACAAAACCGAGGTTAGAAGCAAGAAGATGGTAGAAAAAAGCCAAGGAAAGGAGCAATATAGAAGAAAAGATGGAAAAAGGGCTTAGAAGACCCTGCACGGCCGTGCCAGACCTTGCACGTCCGTGCAGGAGGTTCCAGAAAGTTTCAACATTCTGCCAAGGCCTGCACGACCGTGCTTAATTTGGCACGTCCATGCAGAAGAGGCTGCACGGCCGTGCCAGACCTTGCACTTCCGTGCAGGAGTGCTCCAGAAACTTAGAACATTCTGCCAAGGCCTGCACGGTCGTGCTTAATTTGGCACGTCTGTGCAGATGTAGCTGCACGTCCGTGACAATATCTGCACGACCGTGCGGACCTGCTCGATTCTTGGCAGTAAGTTCTGCCTATTTCTGACCCTTCTGCACGTCCGTGGCAAATCTGGCACGACCGTGCTTATCCTTGAACGCCCGTGCCGAATCTGGCACGTCCGTGCAGACCTGCAGTCAAGCCCGATTCTTGTTTTCTCCGTCCTTTTTATTTGGGGGTCTTATAAATACCCCCTTTGAGCTCATTTGTATGGACTATGCAGAATTTTAGAGCTTTCCTCTTAGTTTGTAGTCCTAGAACATTAAATTCTCAAATCATTAGTTAGATTCTAATTATTAGCTTGGAAACATTCAAATTCAATCATTGTAGAAGACAAGTTCCACCATTGTTGCTCACCTTGAAGCTTCATAGTAACCATTTCTTACTCATCTTTTCTACTTCTCTTTACTTTGTTGTTAATTATTTGCTAGTTCTTGCATGTTTAGATTGTTAATTAGCTTAATCCTTAGTTTGGACTTGTTCATGAATTGCTTGAAATATCTATTTGCTTTAACCTCCATGGATTGTGAGTAGTCTAATTTCTAGGGTTTGGGTAAAACCCTCAATGTAGTCACTAATAACTAGTTGCATGTGCTAATTTGGTTGTTGTGGGAAGATAATTAGTTGAGCTTAAGTGGTTTAATTGCTTAGTTCTTGTATATGGCCATTGCTAGAACTATTTATCCAAGCTTCCTCAACGAAGGATCGAGAGATGAACTTGAGTTAGCTCCCTTATGCTTGATTGACCCGAAATGCCATGAGAATAGGAATTTCTGGTCAAGGGAATGTTTATGTCATCGTGATTATGCTTTAACACTTGTTTTATGCTTTGTAACCACGAGAGTAGGTTGTATTCATGATTCAAGTAATCCCTCTAGCTTGAGAGAGTAATTGGGTGCCTTAGATGACTTCCCCTAATTTATCCCATTAATTTACCTTGATTGTTTCATGCTATTTGTGATTTGTGTTGAAGTTGAGTGGTATAACCCGAGCCCTAGATTTCTCTAAATATTGTTAATTTCCTCTAAGCTTTAGTTGAATTGAACTAGTAGAAGTTACTCAAAACCAACCCAATTTAGAATTCATTTAGCTTATTTAAACGGTAGTACTCGGTGGTTGATTCAACGCCTCTATTGGGTTCGACCCTTTCTTACCCTTACTATTGTTAGTGAGACCAAGATAGGAATTATTATCTTTGGTAGGCTCGACGACGGCCTATCACGGCTCAGCCGACCAAGGTTAAGAATGTGTTGGTTGGTACCTATGGCAGTACCACCAACCCGGAAGACCACCTAATGGCTTATACCAATCTCATGTACTTACAAGGGTTGGATGATGCCGCCTGGTGTTGATGCTTCCTGGCGACGTTGAAGGGCATAGCCCAACGATGGTTTGACAATCAGCTAGCCGGTTGCATCTACAACTTCAAGGCGCTTGCATACTTGTTCGCGTCCAACTTCTCTATGAACATCCTAGCCAAAAAGGCAAGTCTTGATTTGGGGGCTATTCAGCAGGGAGATAGAGAAGGGCAAAGGTCCTATGTCAGGCGGTTCAATATGATGAGAATTCAGATCCAGGGGCTGTCTGACGAAGTTGCCTACACAGACTTCTTCAAGGGTCTGAAAGACGGGTCGACTTTCAAATTCAACTTAGTGAGAAAGAGGGTGGCTACCTTCCAAGAAGCTCTGATGGAAGCCGAAGCCTATATACAGGCAACGGAACTTTGTGCCATCAAGCAGCCGTCGGACCCTAAAAAGTCTGACAAAAAAGAGAGCCGGTTAGCTCAGCCGGTCAAAAAAGAAGAGAGCAAGAAAAGAAAATAAGTCTGGGATGCGAACAATTCTAGTCAGCCGTCCCAGTTTAACAAGACTGGTTGAAGCCGTACGTCCCCAAGTACGAGTTCAACAAGGACTGCTCCTCCATCCTCATGGAGAGTAAAGACCGGTTGAACATTGAGAAATCAGCTGCAATGAAAAGTCCCATCAAAAGCCGAGACAAGAGCAAGTATTGTCATTTCCATGAGGATATAGGCCATGACACCAATGGCTGTTATAGCCTCAGGCGGTTACTGGACCGTCTAGCTGGTGAGGGGGCTTTGAAGTCCTACATTCTGAAGTCCAAGGGTAACCCCAGAACAAACAGTGGACAGCCGTCCAAGAAGCCTGACAACCTTGCTATAAGCTCTGACACTGATGAAGAGAAAATCTTTACCATAGTAGGCGGTTTCACGGGAGGGGGTCCTACCATCCGGGGCACCAAGGACAACATCTGAAAGCTGGAGATTAACTTAGTGGATGAGGGCCAGGCGTCGAAAGACACCTTCCCTGAGTTCATCATCTCTAAGAATGACCGGGGTAAGGTCAGGCGGCCTCATGATGACCCTATAGTCATCGAGTGCAAGGTTGCCAACCAACGAGTGGGCTTGATCCTCGTTAATACCGGGAGCTCGTCTGACCTTATCAGCTATCGGTGCTTGGCGAAGCTCAAGTACAGGCCTAGCAGCATGCACAAAGTCTCTCACCCCTTAGTTGGTTTTGGGGGAGGAGTAGTGCATCCGGTGGGGAGGATTGACCTACCCATCCGACTAGGAGAAAAGGGGGAGGGACGAAACATGGTCCTCAAGTTCTTGGTGGTTGAGGAATTGACCGCCTACAATCCGATTTTGGGCCGTCCAACCCTCAACGAGTCCAAGGCAGTCATCATCCCATCCTTCATGCTGATCAAATTTGAGAGGGATGATGGGTCAGTGGGTTCCAGTGGGTTCCCTGAATGGGGATCAGAAGACGGCAAGGGAGTGCTACCTCTCAGACATCAAGCCTACTATGGCCGCAACCGGCCAAGGCGAGGAACCTGTTGACCTTGATGACTTCAAGGAAGCCGGGCTTACTCCTAAAGCAGCCGGCAAAAAGAGAAAGGCGGACCACTTGGTGGCCCTAAAAAAAGATAAGCAATAGCAATCACTGATCGGAGAACGGTTAGATGATCTCCATCCCTAGCGGGCTGGTGAAAATATTGACATTGTTCTTGACGACAGCCATCCAGAACGAACCGTCAAGGTTATGACGGTTGCTTTTGCCAGGTTGGGTGCAGATTTGCACCAACTACTGAAAGAATTCAAAGACATTGTTGCCTTTGAAGTGGAAGAGATGGCAGGCGTCAGCCCAAATCTTACTGTCCACAAATTTGCCGTGGATCCAAAAAAGAAGCCGGTTAGGAAAAAGAAAAGAAATCACGGCAAGGAAAGATCTTAGGCAACTGCCACCGAGGTTAAGAAGCTGATGGATGCCGGGTTCATACGGCAATGCTACTACCCGGATTGAGTAGCAAACGTTGTCCTCGTTAAGAAGTTGAATGGTACCTGGCAGATGTGTCTTGAGATAGTTATCCACTTCAAAAGATGGATATTCTGGTCGACTCTACAGCCGATCATGCCTTGATGAGCTTCATGGACGCCTACTCAGGCTTCCATCAGATACCCTTGTGGAAAAAAGATCAAGAGAAGACGACATTCGTCACTGATCAAGGGTTATTCTGTTACACGGTCATGCCGTTTAGGTTGAAGAATGCGCCTGCTACCTTCCAACGAATGATTAATACAGTCTTCATTAATCAAATTGGGAGGAATGTAGAGGCGTACATTGATGAAATGATAGTCAAATCTAAGCTACAGACGGATCACCTTGCTAACCTCCGAGAAACATTTACCACTCTCAGGCGGCACAAGGTCATGCGTAATCCCAAGAAGTGTGTCTTTGGAGTTGATTCTAGGAAATTTGTCGGATTTTTGATTGACCAAAGGGGGATAGAGGCTAACCCGGAAAAGGTAAAAGCGGTAATTGACATGAAGTCACCCCGCACTGTCAAGGAAGTTCAAAAACTTACCGGTTGTCTGGCGGCATTGGGGAGATTCCTCAGCCGGTCAGGTGACAAGTGCCTCTACTACTTCCAGGCAATAAAAAAGAAGACTAGATTCGAATGGGGGGAAAATGCTGAGGCGGCATTCCAGAAATTGAAGGAGCACCTCCACTCATTGCCACGGCTGGTAAGCCCTCTAGCAGGAAAGGTTCTCTATATGTATTTGGTCGTCTCAGATCATGCCCTCAGTGTCGTCCTTCTAGCTGAAAGAGACGGTATTCAGCTCCCGGTATATTTCATTATCCATGTATTTTGGAATGCTGAGGTACGGTACCCCTTGGTTGAAAAATTTGACCTTGCCCTTTTCTTGGCAATCAAGAAGTTGAAACCTTACTTCTTGGCTCATCCGGTGGTGGTCTACACAGACAACCCCTTAAGCGGCCAATGACAACCTTGGAGTCATCCGGAAGAATGCTCAAATGAGCTATTGAAATGCAAAGTATGGAAATAACCTTCGAACCAAGAAAGGCAGTGAAAGGTCAGGCGTTCGCCGACTTCATTGTAGAAATGAAAAGCCGGCTCAACCGGATAATAATGATCATGTTTGGAAGGTATATGTAGACGAGAGCTCTACTATGAACTAGTGTGGTGCAGGCAAGTCTCCGGAAGGGGACAAATATGAATATGCACTGCGGTTCAAGTTCCAAGCCTTAAATAATGAGGCGGGATATGAGGCCCTGCTAGCCGGTATCCGCATGTGTAAGGCGATAGAGGTAAGAAAGGTTGACGCCTGCTCTGACTCTCAGTTGATCGTTAGCCAATACCATAGTGACTACGAGGCCACCCACCCGGCTATGATCAAATATCTGCAGGCGGTCAAAGACGAGGCCGGGATACTTGACGAATTTCATCTAAGTCAGGTGCCCAGGTCAGAAAATAATCAGACGGATGCACTGTCTAAGTTGGCATCATCCGCCTCTTGTGATACGCCGAGGTCAGAATTTTGGGAAGTCATGGAAAAAAAAGCATTGAACATGATCCCATTGGAGTTCTTGACCGAAGCTCGACCAAGATGGATGCCATCCGGGCTTATCTGGCAAACGAAACTTTGTCGGATGCCCCTTTAGAAGCGGATGCACTAAAGAAGCGGGCCGCAAATTTTGAGGTCCATAATGGAGAACTCTTTAAGAAGGGTTATCTCCAGCCGCTACTGAAATGTGTCACCCCTGAAAGGGGGAAAGAAGTTCTAGAGGATCTGCACTCGGGCTTTTGTGCATCACATATAGGCGGCAGAACTCTAGCAAAAAGGGCCAGGCGGCAGGGCTACTTTTGGCCCACTCTTGAGGCAGACGCCATGGAAATGGTGAAAAAGTGCGATAAGTGTCAAAGATTTGGTAAACTCATACACCGTCCAACCACCGATTTGACGGCTATCTACAGCCCGGTTGCATTTGCAAAATGGGGCATGGACATCCTGGGTCCATATACGCCTGCTACAGGCAGACGGAGGTACATCTTGTTTGTTGTAGATTACTTCACTAAATGGGTTGAGGCAGAGGCGGTCAAGGGCATTAAGACAAAGGATGTCATCACCTTCATTTGGAGAAATATCATCACCCGGTTTGGGGTACCTATGTCTATGGTCTTTGACAATGGCCCTTAGTTTGAAACGCTTACCCTCAAGAGCTGGTTGGGAGATCAAGGGATCTCACATTGTTTTGCATCATTCGGTCGTCCCCAAGCAAACGGTCGAGTTGAAGCCTTCAACAAGCTCATCTCAGACGGCATTAAAAAGAAAATTGAAAGAGTTGGCGGTCTATGGGCAGATGAGTTGCCTCATGTCCTATGGGCCATCTGAACAACTGAAAAAGGGCGATGACAGATACCCAAAGGTGGCCTGCATCCTAACAATTCAAAACCAGGTTAAAGCTTTTTATAAATATCAAACTTGGTTAAAGCTTCATCTTTGGAATGCAAAAGATACACGTAACAAAACCTAGAATAATCATCTATAAAAGTTACCAAGTATCTTTTGTTCCCCAAAGAAGGCTTACTATGAAAATCACACAAGTCACTATGGATTAGTTCTAAAATGTTAGAGCTTCTCTCAACTCTCTTAAATGGAGTTCTAGTGATCTTGTTCAACATGCAAGTAGAACACTTATTAGGAGAAATCTCACAACATGGAATCAATTCTTGTTTGGACATAAACAACATTTTATTATAATTCACATGTCCTAATCTAGAATGCCACAAGTCAAATAAACTTAAATCAACATGATTATCACTTGCATCAACATTCAAACAAACATCAATAAATCCATACATGTCTTTCAAAGAAATCTTAAATAATCCATTACATAAATAACAACGACCTATGAAATTTGTTCCTCCAGTAATAATACACCTATTAGCTTCAAACACTATTTTATAGCCAAGACTATTCAGGGAAGGCCCCGATACAAGATTCCTACTAATATCCGGAGCATACAACACATCCCTAAGAATGATTGCATTCCCCGAACTAAACATTAGTTCTACTTGTCCTCTACCAAGGACCTTGATGGTTGAATTGTTCCCCATAAAGAGATCTTCTCCATCACAACCCTTGTGAAAGGTTTTGAACCAATGCCTCATCTTGCATACATGCCTTGATGCCCCCGAATCAATCCACCATGAGTCATCATCCTGCACCATAAAAATGTTAGGATCCGTTGCATTTAAATCCAAACCGGAATTAAATTCAACCTCATGAATTGGATTACCTTTGGTGGGTTGTTCCTTGATAGTACTAGCATGGCCCTCCTTGGCTTTCTCCATCCTTTTCTTGTAAGAAAAGCAGTCCTTCTTGCGGTGACCAACTTTACCGCATTCCCAACAAGCAAACTTGTTATTGTTTGCTTGCTTCTTGGACTTTCCCTTGAAAGAGGTATTATTCTTCCTCTTCCCACTAGTGGAAGCACCAGTTTTTATTTCCTCTACCAAATTAATGGTAGATGAGCTAGGATTCCCATCCTTAGCACTTTCCATGGCTCTTATCCCTTCTTCAACTTGAAGATGGGTGGCCAACTCGGACAAAGACATGTCCTCTTTCTTGTGTTTAAGCTCATGCTTAACACTTTTCCAACTAGCAGGCAACTTGTCAATTATACTTGAAACTACAAACAATTCATCCATAGAAATACCATGTTGTTTCAAGTTCCCATAGATTCGTTGTAATTCATGAAATTGGTCCATTATGGACCGACCATCAACAAACTTAAAATTATTGAAATTACTTACTAAAAACTTCTTACTTGAAGCATCTTCAACCATATATTTGCCTTCTAAGGACTCCCAAAGCTCCTTAGACGACTCCACATTTTGATACACATCAAAAAGATCATCTTCCATACCATTCAAAATATGACCACGACAAATAAAGTCATCGTTGTCCCATTTTGACATTTCCCGAACATTTTCCAAGGATTCTTTCTCATGTTCACTAGGCCTTGGAGTACTAATAACATAGGCTACTTTCAAAGATGTAAGAAGAAAGTACATCTTCTTCTTCCATCTTCGAAACTCCACACCGTCAAACTTCTTGAGTTTGACAAAGTTTGTGGTCAATTCTTTCACACTAGACATGCTTGATTACTTCTAAGTTTAAACTCTTTAGATTGTTAGGTTTTTCAAGTAATTCTAGAACAAGAACTACTTTAACAAGTATGGGAACAAAACCTAAAACATGTATAATTAATATTAAATTATACAATTATCCAAATATAATTCAATGTATTACAACCAAACACCAAAATATCAATGTATTTCAGAAATTACAATGAAAAAGACTAGTGTGAAAGATAATATACTTGCCTCTACTCCAAGCTTTACCAATCTACATGAACGTGAGAAATCGGTGACCACTTGAGTCTAATTCCTTGATACTCTGTCTTGGGCGTATGAATACTTTCCTAAAGAGTTTAATTTCCCCCACAACGGTGCTTGGGTTTAATTCGGAAATACTCTTTGAGATACAAAAGACAGCCCAATGTTCTTAGCACTAAGAATCAATGAAAGATGAACAATTCACAAGAAAGGATTAATTGTAAGAGATTTCTCACAACAGTTTGCAAGAAGTTTGTGAGGAATTGTGAAGAATACCTTTTTTGGGAGAGAAGAAGAATAATTCCATATCTATCAAATCTGAAAAACAAGCCTTTTATTAAAGACTTAACCGTCAGAATTTCGCGAAAAACTGGCAGGCGCGGGCGCTCCACCAGGAGGCGCGGGCGCGCCTCAGAGTGGAGCGGGCGCTCCTCTCCAGTGGAGCGGGCGCTCCTAACAAGGAGCGGGCGCTCCTCTCCTGAACTTCCAAAATTCACCAAGGAAGGCAGAAGGGGGCGCGGTTTAGGCGCGACCCGAGCGCGGGCGCGCCAACCAGGAGGAGCGGGCGCTCCTATATTAGGAGATGGCGCTCCTCCCAAAACCTGCGAATTTTCCCACAGAAAGTCAGAGAGGGTCGCGGTTTAGGCGCGACCCAAGCGCGGGCGCGCCACTTGGACGCGCGGGCGCGCCACTTGGACGCGCGGGCGCGCAAAATGACACGCGGGCGCGCCAACTTTCTCCTTCCAAACCTTCAGATTCCAGTGAGGTCCACGGTTTAGGCGCGTCCTCAGCGCGGCCGCGCTTACCCAGCGCGGGCGCTCCTCATGGTTCTTGAGCGCGCAACCATCAACACTCTAAATCTTCTAACAAATTTAATATGCCTACGCCCGGCCAATGGCCGCCTATATCCTAACAACTACGATGACAGATACCCAAAGGGTAGCTCGCAACCAATTAAACAAATAATCTTGGTTGGCCCTAGCCGGCACCGTCTACTAATCCAACTTGGAGAATAATTCTACTTTAAATATGGTCAATGACCGTCTGTCTATTCGTCCGGATGCCTGATTGGACGACAGCCTTCTTAGGGTTGGGCAATTCCAAGAAAACAACCGTCTAGGGGCAGGTAAAGCCAATGCATCCGGCATACCGCATGTGCTGGGTCAAATTGCAAAAAGAAAAAGATTTATACGAGCATACTAGAAAAATTGCTCAAATTGAAGCAGATTATATCAAAGGCAAATATGGGCAAAACCAACTTAGTCGGCAAATTATATTAATAAAAATCATTGTCAGCCGGAACTACGTCCGGGGAAATGAAGAATACATGAAATACTTGGCTCGCAGACTGGAGATAGAAAGAAAAACAATCAAGATTCACCACTACTGGCGAGGCTGAGACGTCTGGCCTTGGCCGGATGGAGGAGCATCTTGAGTTTGCTGGGGTTGGGCTTCATTAGCCTCACCCGACGCTCATTCTTCCGCCTGCTCCTCCTCATCTTCCTCGACAATGTCAGCCTATTTCTTGAAGGGAACCGGGTTCTCAAGCCCAAGGGTTTGAGCGTCGTACACCTCGGTGGCGTACTTGTACCTCAGCTCGAAAAACTCCCATTCGGTGTCCGAGTGGATGAGGGTCTAGGCCATTTTCATGCGAGCCTCGTAGTCCCGCTCGTTATCAGCAACCAGTCGGTCCTGCTCGGCTTCCAGCTTGGCTTTGTGGTCAGCCTGTGTCTGGGCCAGCTCGTTCTTCAGCCTGGAGAAGTCTGCCCTCAGTTAGGTGTTCTCCTTGTCGGCATCCCCAAGGGTTTTGACGTCGGCCTTGAGGTTTTTAACTTGCAGCTCGAAATCAGTCGCCTTCTTGTTGGCCGTTTCAGCAGCCGCTGTGAGCTCCTTGATTTTCTCCTCCTGTTTCATCTCCCGGCTTTTAGTTTGTATTTCATACATTAAAGTGTTGTATTGAGTAACGTTAATAAGGTCAGCTGCCCGCCTAATAGCGTCTCTTTGGAGCCTTGAGGGAACCTTAAGGCCGTTTATTTCACCTCCTTTTGCTTCTTCCTTAAGGGAAACTTGAGGCCGTCTACTCTTAACATCACCTGCAAAACCAGCCGGAAAAGGGTTAGTCGCTCAATTATGTTACAACTGGCAAAAGAGTAAATTGTACAAAAGCACCCCAACCGCCCAATTACCTCAACAAGCAGCGAGTTGAAGCGGTCAATGTTGACCTGGTGCACACCCGGCACCGCCTCCTTTTCGGACCGGGTGAGGGTCCTCAACATCCTCTTGGCATATTGTTAGAGGTCAGGCCAACGAGAAGAGGCATCTATATCAACAGATTTATTTGTTAATTATTGAGCATAGGCGGCACCTACATTCTGCCGGCTGCCTGAAGAATCCCCTGATTGAGTAGCTTGGGACTTGACTCGCATAGGCCCAAGCGGCTAGGGGGGATCAAAGGTGAGAGTCATCCCACCCCCAGCCGCATTGGAACCGGTCGCTACAGCAAGCTGCCGGCTTAAGGGAGTTTCAGGCTCCCTCGTCTCAACCTCAGCCGACCCTGTGTTTAGGCCAAGGTCTTTCAGGCTCTTGCCTGCTGAGGTGGGCCTTTTGGGCACAGGCGGCCTTCTGGAAATGGGAGGGGCAGCCAGAGTCCTCCTCGCTCGGTCTTTTTAGCATCTTGGTTAGGGAGAGAGGAACATTCTTTGTCCCCGTCTGAACAAGAAACAAAGCAATCTGTTAATATCATAATTGACATCAAACTATACAGACGGTAATATCAGCCGGAGCTTACCCTATCATCCTTGGCCGCCAGTTGGGACTCTTCTTCTCCAATTGATCCTTCCGGATCTGAGCAGCAGACTTAGCAGACGTCTTCTCTAGAGGCACCATCTCTAATCCTTTCTCTGCAAAGAAATTAAAGTTAAAATCCATTCAAACATGATACAGACAGCATAAAGTGTCGGTTATCAGTTAACATACGTCTGCTAAATATTGTGCTAAGGCCACAGGCGGAAAGGAACGCCTCGACCTTTAACCAGTCCGAATGAGGGACCTAGTTCTTGGGGACAATGACTTTAGTCCCATCATCTAAAGGCAGGGAGGTCTTCTTGAAGAGCCTCGTCTCCATTATTTGCGTCCAAGCCTCTTCCGGTACTCTAGGAAGGGCGCATTTCTTTCCAAGGAGAGCCGGGTGCTTATTGTACTAAAGCAGCCGGTGGTTTAGACGCAACGATGGGGAAGAAACCAAGTAAAACTTGCTCTTCTAGCTTCTCCACTTTGACGGCTTGTCAAGCGTCATCATGTATTCCGGATGCGTGGTCAATGTATACCACGCATTCCAGCCGCCTAGGGTACGACTGAGGTAGTGCATATGTGCAAACGCCTCCCAGATAGGCGTTATGTCCTGCATCTCGTAGGCGGCAATGTATCCTAATATATTTACCCAAGAATTGGGTGTCAACTGTCAAACGCCAAGGTCGTAGCCTCTTAGAATGGCTTTTATTGTATTATGGAGAGGGAATTGGAGGCCGGCTTTGATGCCGCCTCATAACAGCCGAAATAGTTGTCGGCATGGTCAAGGTCGTCGTCCCAGACGACGGTTGCCTTAACAGGCGGCACCACAATTTCCCTTCCTTTCCCAACCGGGCGCTTCTATAAAAATCTGAGTAAGGTGGCGTTTAGAGTGACCACATCCCTGGCGGTCATGTGCGCCTCTGTTAGATTATTGATGGAGGGCCATTTATATGAATCCTCATCTTATTGAGGGGCATCCGGTCCAAGGTAAACTCTGAAAAGTCTGATTGTTGGACGGTCTCTTCACCGCCTATATCCTTGGACTCTTCCAAGATATCGTCACTGGGCGTGCTAGGTACACCCGGATGGTCATAATGAACAATGTCAGCCAAAGCTTCGGCTAAGCCGTCTGATTGGTATTCGGGGTCTACAGTTGTCCGTCTCGTCCGAGCCATTCTGTCCTGCACATGAACAGAGACGGTCGGATTCGAAAAAGAGTAAGGGTGGTCCAAACACCCCAAGACAGCATCCCCAGTCCTAGACTCAGTCGTATCCGGTGACCGGCTGACAACTGTCCTAGGTCATGCCGTGTGTGTGTTGGGTGAGTCCATTATTCTTTACAAGCTATACAACCGGAAAAACTCAAAAAGTTGCAAGGGGTAGAGACGGTACTGTAGGGTTTCGTAGTGACCCGACACTACGCGGAAGGAAACCCACCAAGACCCGCCCCTTAATTAAAGCAATTAAACAAGCATAATAAACTTAATCAAACAAGATTAAGGACGAGAATTATACCTTTGACGCGTGCTTCGCTCCTAAAGAGCTCTTACTTCAAAATCCCGAAAACACGAGATCTCCGACGGATCGTACCCTCGACCCGACCGGAGCGTCCTAAGCCTCGAAGGTTAGTCGAGGTCCGGACAAAACAAACTTGGAGTTTTACGAATTTCAAGGCTTACTCAACAATGGAGTTACCTTTACTTTTCCACTCAAAGTTGTATCAAATCCCAATACCAAGCTTGGTATTTATAGGGAAATGATCCCTTTATTCTCATTCCCCAACCAATGTGGGAGAATGATTTATTTGTCAATTAATTTATTTCTAAAATAAATCAATAAACAAATGCAATCACAATTCGACAAGTGTCAAGGAGGGAGAGAGTGTTAGGTGAGGACCATGGAGAGGTGGGGGGACCAATGCCTTGGTCCCCAAGGCTTTCAAAAGCCTTGGTCCCCACTCTCCTCATAAAACCGCCTCACCCTAGTATGCTGCCCAGCTGCCAGCTTGCGTGCCAGCTAGCCTAGCATGCTAGCACAAGCCCAGCAGCATCGCTGATGCTCGCTGGTGCGTGCTGGTGCTGGTGCTGGCGCTGGTGCGTGCTGGCGCTGCTGCCAGCATCCCTCGCATCTTTGCTATTCGCATGGCCCCAACATGCGTGCTGCTAGCGAGCCACGCATTTTGGCCTGATGATGCTCCCTAGCTTGCCAGCCCTTCGCACACACACTCTCGCATACCCCATCGCACACACAGGCGCACTGGCACGATGCGCCACGCACCACGCACTGCCAGCCCTCACGCACTGGCACCATGCATCACTCGCACCAGCCAGTGCCTAGCACTGCTTGTGCTTGGTGCGATGCATGCGCATACCCACCAGCCATTGCACGCACACGCACCAGCCCACACGCATTGTGCGGCTGCTGTGCGAGGCCACTATGCGAGGCTGCGAGGGCCAGGCCTAGCCTCGAGCTGGCCCCAGCCCTTGCGTGTGCTGCGACGCTTAGTGCTGCCATGCGAAGGCTAGCACTCAAGCATACGCACATGGCGCGCCATTGCCAGGCAGCCAACCATGCTAGCACTAGGTGCTTGCGATGGTGCTGCCAGGCCAGGCACGCACGCACGCAGCACCTAGTACTTGCGATGGTGCGCCTGGTGATGCCATGGCCCTGCGACAGGCGCCTAGGCTTGCGACACCGCCCAGCCATCCTAGGCCACACATGGTGCGCCTAGGCATGCGCATGGGCTTGAGATGGGTGTGGTGGCTTGCGATGGCTACCACACGCACCTAGGCACCCATACTAGCATGCGATGGGCTGCCTAGGCTGCGATGGCGCCTAGCACACCATGGTGCGCCTAGCACACACATGGTGCACCTAGGTTGCGATGAGCTAGCCTAGCCTAGCTGTGGCTTACGCTCATGCTTGTCGATTGTGATTTTGCGACGCTCGGTATCGACACCCTAGGCTCGATTTCCGACGTCTGTATTCGTAAAACTCTGTCGACTCATTAAATCCTTTCGGATTAATTCGACATCTCGGATCGGAGATTCGATTGGGTTCGACCCGAAGGGTTCAGTTAAGATTAAGCTGTAATATCAATTGTACCCTGATATTACTGATCGGAAGCGGCCTCCACCTAGGCATTCCGATCACTTGACCTTAGTGAAGAATTACCTCTGTAATAATTCTGAACCCTCTACCGGAATAATACACTTGTTGGAAGGACACCATTCCTTTCAATCTTTCACTTGTCCTTCCGGACAAGTGTGCATATTGTGTATTGCTCATTTCCTTTGTCACTTAATGTTTCTTCGTGAACTATAAGGTAAGATTCCTTGTCATCCTTATTACGTTTAGAAGTGTTTCTCGATCTCCGAGTTCGACTGTCAAATAAGCAGATGATTTCTAAAATCCATCTGAGCATGGCCATGCATTTTACAGTCTCACTCTTCGAGCGGCCTTTTAAACAACAAAACATTTTCCCTATTGTTAGTAGGGGGACAATCCCAGTCTTGTATTGTAAGTTCTTCTTACTAAGAGGACATAGACTCCCGAGTGTTCCCGTTATGATCCCCAGTTACGGCAGACGTTAGGAAACATCAAAGAGCCTAGTACTCAAACAAGAAAACTTCACAGTACTCATGGTCTGAGGAAATAAGTTCCGATAGCCATAATGAGAAATGTACTTATGACAAAATTTAATTTTCTTAAAGTACTCTCATAGGTCTTATCCAATACAGTTCTAAACTGTACCTGTGCAAATGATTTATGACCTTCACGTCCTCGCAGCACAAGAAACGGTGCTGTAAATCATACTACACACTAATCTATTGCGGTCATCAATCGTCCATCTGTTAGATGACCTCAATTAGGGATACTTTTCGATTTAATATTCAATGTTCACTTAACAGGTGTTTCTTTATCCAAGACATGGTCTTGATACCCTGTTTTGAATATTTCCATAAATCGAATGGACTCATTATTTAATTCTAAACCACAATTAAATAGTAATGGAGTGAATGATAATTTTTCACAAAAATTAATTACTCCATTAATGAATGGTTTTAGTACAGTGTCTTACATTAAATCAACCCTGTTTAATTAAAACACATGTACATGGAATTTCAAAGCCAGTCTCCAAGATGCTTGATTCCTATTGCCTCAACGTGTTTGTTGTGCTTCACTTGAGGCAGAGGTTTAGTTAAAGGATCGGCCACATTATCATCCGTGCCGATCTTACAAATTCTGATTTCACCTTCGGATTTCCATTCCCTTATCATGTGAAATCGTCGTTGCACGTGTTTGACCTTCTGGTGTTCTCTCGGCTCTCTGGCCTGAGCGATAGCTCCATTATTATCACAATAAAGGTCTATCGGTCCCTTGATTGAGGGTACAACACCAAGTTCACTGATGAACTTGCGAATCCAAACAGCTTCATTGGCTGCTTCCGAAGCGGCCAAGTACTCGGCTTCAGTTGTAGAGTCTGCAGTAGTGCTCTGCTTGACACTCTTCCAGATGAACGTTCCACCATTTAGACAGAATACATATCCTGACTGTGACTTGAAGTCGTCTCTGTCAGTCTAGAAGCTAGCATCGGTGTAACCATCAACAACAAGTTCTTTGTGGCCTCCATACACCAGGAATTTATCCTTGTTCCTTTTCAGGTACTTAAGGATATTCTTGGCCGCAGTCCAATGCGCCTCTCCTGGGTTCGATTGATATCGACTCGTTGCACTCAGGGCATACGATACATCCGGCCTTATACATATCATGGCATACATGATCGATCCGATCAGCGAAGCATATGGGATCTGATTCATTCTTTCTCGCTCAACAGGTGTCTGTGGACACTGTTTCTTGCTGAGAGTTATGCCATGGGACATGGGTAAATGCCCTCTTTTGGCATTTTCCATGTTGAATCGAGCCAGTACCTTATCAATGTAAGTACTCTGGCTTAATCCAATCATCCTCTTAGATCTACCCCTGTAGATCTTGATGCCCAATATGTATTGTGCCTCTCCTAAGTCCTTCATTGAAAAGCACTTTCCCAACCAGCCCTTTACGGACTCCAATAATTTTGTGATGTTTCCAATGAGCAGTATGTCATCTACATACAGGACTAGGAACGCAATATCACTCCCACTGACCTTCTTGTATACACAAGACTCATCTGGATTCTTGATAAAACCAAACTTGCTGATGGCTTCATCAAATCGCAGATTCCAACTTCTGCTGGCTTGCTTTAGTCCATAAATGGACTTCTTCAGCTTGCAAACCTTTCCAGCGTTTCCTGGATCGACAAAACCCTCTGGTTGTGTCATATACACAGTTTCTTCCAAAATCCCATTTAGGAAGGCGGTTTTGACATCCATTTGCCATATTTCGTAATCGTAATATGCAGCAATCGCTAGGATAATCCGGACGGACTTTAGCATTGCAACTGGTGAAAAGGTTTCATCATAGTCAATCCCGTGGACTTGTCTATAACCTTTTGCCACCAGTCTAGCTTTGTATACCGATACATTTCCATCTTTGTCTGTCTTCACTTTGAAGATCCATTTGCAACCAATGGGTGTATAACCCTCGGGCAAATTCACCTAGTCCCAGACTTGATTTTCAGACATGGAGTCCATCTCGGATTTCATGGCCTCTTGCCATTTTGCAGAGTCGGGGCTCGTCATAGCTTGCTTGTATGTCGCCGGCTCATCACCATCCATAACTAGGATGTCCTGATCATCAGTTAAGACAATACCGAGGTATCTGTCTGGTTGAGATCTTTGCCGTTGCGACCTACGTAGGGTAATCGGTTGAGCATTTACATTGTCTGTTTGACTCTGACCAATCTTCTCAGATGCTTCCAAAGTATCCAGATTGTCAGGTTGACATTGTTGTTGCTCGTCCTCTCGAACTTCGTCGAGTTCGATTTTCCTCCCACTTGTCATTTTGGAAAGGTGATCCTTCTCCAAAAAGACACCATCACGAGCAACAAATACTTTGTTCTCGGATTTATTGTAGAAGTAATACCCTTTGGTTTCTTTTGGATATCCCACAAAGAAACACTTCTCCGATTTTGGGTGAAGTTTGTTCGAAATTAATCGCTTGACATATGCTTCGCATCCCCAAATCTTGAGAAAAGACAACCTTGGAGGTTTCTTAGTCCATAATTCATATTGAGTCTTTTCAACAGCTTTTGACGGAGCACTATTCAGTGTTAGTGCTGCTGTTTGTAGCGCATGTCCCCAAAAACGAGATAGGGAGTTCACTAAGACCCATCATTGACCGAACCATGTCTAACAAGGTTCGATTCCTCCGTTCGGACACTCCGATCCATTGAGGAGTTCCAGGAGGTGTCAATTCTGAAAGAATGCCACATTCTTTCAAGTGATCGTCAAGATGATTTTCAACCTCTTTCTGAAATTCTTTATCAAAAGATTCAGATTTATTCGACATTAAGTAGATATAGCCATATCTACTATAATCGTCGATTTGATTCGACTCGATGGTCTTAGCTTAGTGGTATCAACTTTTGTCATATGTAAAACATGCAATTTATTTGAACATAAATTTGTAAACTTGAAACAACTATTGTTAAAAGTCTTACACTTGAAATTCCTAGGTGTCCAACACCATGGATAATATGTTCAAAGCATGATAAAACTAGAAATAGTTTTAATTACATATCATAGACAAAATAGTGCATGCAAGCACGACCGAAAAACCATCTTCGTCGTCTTTTGTCCATGCACCAACACTTGATAAGCTTCTCACTTGGTCCCTGAAAAGGCAACATTAAGTGAGTCATACTTGGTATCCAATACCTTATGATAAGCTTAATCCACAAGTGTTAAGGAAGATACCTGAGGCGGATGCTCCATTCCTCTCCTCCTCCTCCCGAAAGAGCTTGTATTCTCTCTTGAAGTGGCCTTGCCCGCCACAATAGAAGCAACGCATCTTAGCCTTAACCTTGAGATCCCTCCTTCTTATTGGTCTTTTGGTTGCCCCAAATGAGTTGGCCCGGTGCAGAAGCTCCACCACATTCTTTAAGGAATGTGTCTCCTTTGAATCAGAGATATATGCCTTTAATGCATCATATCCTGAGTGGAGTGAAGTGAGCAAAATATGACCGGCCATTCCATCTTCTAGTGGAATTCCGAGGAGTTCCATGTGCTTGAAGAGCTTAGTCATTCTTGCCACATGGGGTCGGAGGGGCATACCCGGTCTAAACTTAGTGTTGCAGACCGTAGACCAAAGATGGTACCTCTCTTTCGCAAGACAACCTTGATCCGACGGCTTCACATTCATGTCCGTAAGTGACCTAGTCACTTCAAACAAGAGTCCATCATTGTTGTCGTTGAAACTCTTAGAGAATCTCCACCGACAACATCCCTTAGTCCTCCAAGGAACAAATCTGGGAAGGAAAATGGAAGTTTTTCTATCCATTCTTCCGGGATGGAGTTAGCCATGAGTTGTGACACTAATTTGCAGTCTTACGACCATGCACAATAAGTTTCGTCACTTCAGAGGGTCTTGGAACAGAGAGTTGGGAGGGAAGTATCTAGAACATACTCCTTGGAACAACTCCGGAGAGTTTTCCTGAGTTCTTCTTCCCATTCATCAAGGTTTGTTAAGTTGAGCTTGATAGCCAACTTATCGGGGAGTTCCGGGCACACATGGTTGTTGTTTGTGTTACTTGCAGACATGATTCTACAATTGAAAGAATTTGAAATGAAAAACCATTCATACATCAATAAGTTGAAATTTAAAGCATTCATGCATTCATTCACACTTATTGAACATTTTATCCACGTATTTTAAGATTGTCCCTTATGGGCGAGAATAAAATGATTCCGAGATCCCAAAGATCAAGAAATGGATAAGCATGCTTTGGCTTGTCTTAACCATTAAATATCTTAAGGTAAGCAATCCAATTGCTAATAGCTCCAAGCTACTCTCGGTTTGATAAAATGTCGCATCTAATGAATACCTGACATTTTATCTCTTTTGCCACGACATCTAAGGACTCCTTAATGATATCGTTGAACTTAACCAAGACAACTTGTATACCTAGTATACCTTACGTTCCTAGGGAAGTAGTGATGCCTCGCTTTGGCGTAATCCATCACGTACGCGCATTAGTTCGGTAAGTGTTGTCCTTGGAATGGCAAGTTTTAGCTCAATATTATTAAGGGACCTAGGGTTTCTATGTTGGTTGATTTAAGTGAACTTAACTAATCATCGCAACATCATAGAAATCCTAGACATGCATCTAGCAAACAAATATATAACAATATATAAGGCATAAAATAGATGCATTTGGCAACTAGCATGACCCCTTGAAATCTTCAATTTCCATGGGTCTTCATCTTGGCTCGTCTTCCTCGAACACCGTCTTGAGACTTCTTGGCCAAAATGAAATAAAAGAAGCTAGCTATAACAACTAAGATTGATCTAAATAGTACAAAAATACTTAACGATTCGCAGACCGTATTTAGATTTACAAAAATACATAACGGAACGCAGTCCGTATTTTCTATCCTACTCGGGCCCCACTAGTTGCCATTTTCAAACAACCTGTTTTGAAAGCAATTTTTCATTCACCCGTTCACTATTTGTGAACGGCCCATGCAATTTTACGAAATACATAATTAAACACGCAAAACTAGTAACTAACTTAGGTCGTTAATCCAATTAACGCGCCTAATTAAAACTAGTCAAAGTGGTTTAATTCATTATTTCTAAACGCAAAATGCCAACGCATTCAATTAAGCTCCCACTAAATTCCGCATCCGTACTTAATTAATCCGATGAATTAAGTCGGCATAACCCATAATTTGTCAAAATTTTGCAAAATCGAAAATCGAGGTTTTTAGCCTCGTTAAAATAATTAATTAAAATTATTAATACGAAAAATCGCAAAATCATAGCTCAACGTCAAGCAAGATCACCCAACAAAGCCCTTGGTGGGTGTGCACCATGGCTGCTAGGCAGCCCATGGCATGGCGCCATGGTGCGTGGCATGAGGCCTGTTGTGCCTAGCAGCGCCTCAAGCCCCAGCTGCCAGCCAGCATGCTTCGCATGCCTGCTAGCACGCTGGTGCCTGCGAGCATCTGGCCTGCTGGGCAGGCGCATCACGATGCTCGTGGTGCACTGGCTGATACTTGCTGCCCTGCTGCCCAGCAGCTTGCTTCGCAAGCCAGCCCAGCCACCCTACGCATCCCTGCCGTGCATCCCCGCCACACACACACAGCGCATAGCAACAGCATCAAGCCTCACCCTTGTTCGCGCCATAGGCAGCCACATGTGGGCTGCTAGGCAGCCCGGCTGGCCTTGGTGCCACTCGGGTGTGTGACCTTGATTTACGTGCTATGACTCGGGATTTTGAATCCCGATTTACGTGTGACATGAATTAATTCCAAATTATATTTTAGAATTAATTTTAGGGAAAATAAAATAAAACACCCATTAAGTCTAACTTAAACAAATTTTATTTTAATTGGTGCACAAGCCTAAAATTATCCAAAATTTTTAATTTTGAACAAAATTAGGTCAATCATTATGCTTAAAACAAAATGAGCTATGCCCAAAATTAATCTTGCCAATATGCAAATTAATTATGGATTTGACAAACGGGAGTTGGAAAAACAAAATAATCATCCAATGATAAAAATTTTCAACTTACATACTTGTGTAAAATACCAAGATTACATCTTCCAATATGAAGATTAATCAAATTTTACTCACAAGTATTTGAACATAATGGATTTTAATCAACCAAAAACATGAAAAAGTCCAAACTTTGTTCAACATGGAATTTAGGGTTAGGGTTCCAATCATTTAAACACTTAAAGATTAGAACTTTAACATTACTTGGGAACTCAAAATGAAAAATCACAACAAGTTTTCACACCTTATTGCAATTTATTAGCAAAATTGTGAAAAACAAGTTTATGTGATTACTTGGTATATCAACTTAAGCACCAATAAACACTCCATTATTATGCTCAAGGATATTTTAAAACCAGAAGATTAGTGATGCAAATGTGCATTTAATCTAACCTTGTAATGCTTGCATTAATCAAGGCTTAAAAGAATTAAAACTTTCGTTGAAAAACGAAAAACCCAGAAAACATGGGTTTCTGGTTCGAATTTGGCTTCTGGACAATCCTAAAAGGGTTGAAACAGTTCCAGAATGTCGATTCCACCCAAAAATCACTATTTTTGAGCCAAAATCTGGGTTCGACAGCCAAATAGATAATAAAATCGAGTTTTAAAATTCAATTAAAACGAGCATCTAATCTAATTAGATGAACATGAACCAGAAAAATAAATTCTTTAAAACACCTTAATTAAACAATAATTGCAAAAAATAAAAGGAGCGTGACTCCGATACCGCTGTAGGGTTTCGTAGTGACCCGACACTACGCGGAAGGAAACCCACCAAGACCCGCCCCTTAATTAAAGCAATTAAACAAGCATAATAAACTTAATCAAACAAGATTAAGGACGAGAATTATACCTTTGACGCGTGCTTCGCTCCTAAAGAGCTATTACTTCAAAATCCCGAAAACACGAGATCTCCGACGGATCGTACCCTCGACCCGACCCGAGCGTCCTAAGCCTCGAAGGTTAGTCGAGGCCCGGACAAAACAAACTTGGAGTTTTACGAATTTCAAGGCTTACTCAACAATGGAGTTACCTTTACTTTTCCACTCAAGGTTGTATCAAATCCCAATACCAAGCTTGGTATTTATAGGGAAATGATCCCTTGATTCTCATTCCCCAACCAATGTGGGAGAATGATTTATTTGTCAATTAATTTATTTCTAAAATAAATCAATAAACAAATGCAATCACAATTCGACAAGTGTCAAGGAGGGAGAGAGTGTTAGGTGAGGACCATGGAGAGGTGGGGGGACCAATGCCTTGGTCCCCAAGGCTTTCAAAAGCCTTGGTCCCCACTCTCCTCATAAAACCGCCTCACCCTAGTATGCTACCCAGCTGCCAGCTTGCGTGCCAGCTGGCTGTGCCAGCTAGCCTAGCATGCTAGCACAAGCCCAGCAGCATCGCTGATGCTCGCTGGTGCGTGCTGGTGTTGGTGCTGGCTGGTGCGTGCTGGCGCCGCTGCCAGCATCCCTCGCATCTTTGCTATTCGCATGGCCCCAGCATGCGTGCTGCTAGCGAGCCACGCATGCTGGCCTGATGATGCTCGCTAGCTTGCCAGCCCTTCGCACACACACTCTCGCATACCCCATCGCACACACACACGCACTGGCACGATGCGCCACGCACCACGCACTGCCAGCCCTCACGCACTGGCACCATGCATCACTCGCACCAGCCAGTGCCTAGCACTGCTTGTGCTTGGTACGATGCATGCGCACACCCACCAGCCATTGCACGCACACCCACCAGCCCACACGCATTGTGCGGCTGGTGTGCGAGGCCACTATGCGAGGCTGCGAGGGCTAGGCCTAGCCTCGAGCTGGCCCCAGCCCTTGCGTGTGCTGCGACGCTTAGTGATGTCATGATAAGGCTAGCACTCAAGCATACGCACATGGCGCGCCATTGCCAGGCAGCCAACCATGCTAGCACTGGGTGCTTGCGATGGTGCTGCCAGGCCAGGAACGCACGCACGCAGCACCTAGTGCTTGCGATGGTGCGCCTGGTGATGCCATGGCCCTGCGACAGGCGCCTAGGCTTGCGACACCGCCCAGCCATCCTAGGCCACGCATGGTGCGCCTAGGCATGCGCATGGGCTTGCGATGGGTGTGGTGGCTTGCGATGGCTACTACACGCACCTAGGCACCCATGCTAGCATGCGATGGGCTGCCTAGGCTGCGATGGCGCCTAGCACACCATGGTGCGCCTAGCACACACATGGTGCACCTAGGTTGCGATGAGCTAGCCTAGCCCAGCTATGGCTTACGCTCATGCTTGTCGATTGTGATTTTGCGACGCTCGGTATCGACGCCCTAGGCTTGATTTCCAACGTCTGTATTTGTAAAACTCTGTCGACTCATTAAATCCTTTCGGATTAATTCTACGTCTCGGATCGGAGATTCGATTGGGTTCGACCCGAAGGGTTCAGTTAAGATTAAGCTGTAATATCAATTGTACCCTGATATTACTGATCGGAAGCGGCCTCCACCTAGGCATTCCGATCACTTGACCTTACTGAAGAATTACCTCTGTAATAATTCTGAACCCTCTACCGGAATAATACACTTGTTGGAAGGACACCATTCCTTTCAGGTACCTTGAAGATACTTTGAGTGTGGGGAAAGTTGGCTATCTGGATCAGTAGCCGGAAATCTCTGTGTTGCTTGCTAGATACCCAGACGGTTGCCCGAATGTACCAACTTGAAAAGAGCAACTGAAAATTGTTGAACAACCCAAACGTTCCTCTGAAGCGTTGCTTGATGATACCCCAGACGGTAGACCGGTTGTGGGTGTATTGAAAGCAAAGGGAATTAGTCAAAGGACTCCTAGGCGGTTCTAATGTGTTTTGGGTGATGAGCACTCAGACGGTGACCGGTTGAGTAAAGAAAAGGAAGACGATTGCGCAAGAACTAGCAGGCGGTATCAGAGTGCTCCTTTTCTCTTAGAAGAATTTCTCAAAAAATGGCAAAGTGTTGAAAATGAGGGGGGGGGGGAATCTTTACTTATATAGAACCCCAAAAGGCAAACCGTCACCTTCCCAATTCAAATTCAAATTCGAATTTGTAAAAAAAAAAAAAAAAGAGAGAGAGAGAGAGAGAGAGAAGGAGACGAAACGTCACCTCCTCAAAGCATGACACCTGTCACAGGTGCCACGTGGCAAGCCACGTGCCACCTGTGAGGGGAAAATGTTTAGGGTAAACTACCCTGTCCACATGG
Source organism: Chenopodium quinoa (assembly GCF_001683475.1). Classification (NCBI taxonomy): domain Eukaryota; kingdom Viridiplantae; phylum Streptophyta; class Magnoliopsida; order Caryophyllales; family Amaranthaceae; genus Chenopodium; species Chenopodium quinoa. The sequence continues at coordinate 2,317,841 of NW_018743783.1, forward strand.
ACCAATCATGTGCTGACACGTGTCAGCCTAAGAGGTGTCCTAAGAGAACCGATCCTCTGGTGACATGTAGCACTCCAACCCATGAAAAGGGAACTGATCCCCTTACACTATAAATAGAGGAAAATCCTCATTTATTGCATATTCATTCATATACACACAAAACCCGAGCAATATTAATTGCAGAATTCTCTCGGAATCCGAGAGAAAACCTTTACATTCCGCACTTTTATACATCCGGATACGTTCTAACTTGATCGTCGGAGGCGGAACTCCACCCAAACGGAGTTTTCCGTGGTTTTGCGAGTACAGACGGTCGACACACATTCTTGGAATTGTAATTCTCCCGAGGGACTCCAAAACCCCGAAACACCCTCCATAATCCCAACCCCACTAGGATCCTTCCCTCCCTTTTTCCCACTCTTCTCACCTTCCCCTGTTCCGTGATTCCCTACTACATTCATCCCTTTCTTCTTTGAGCTATCTTGTGACAAATTTTCACTCCTTTCCTACCCAACATCCACCTCCTCTCTAACTCCCTGAATCCTCGGAACGTCCTTATTGCTATGTTCATCTAGCATCCTAACAAGCTTGGCTTCCCTCACTTTTGGTTGGTCATCAACACCGCCGTTATTAGAGTGTCTCTCCATCCCCTCTGTAGAGCTTTTAGCAGGTTATGAGTGAATACAAAGGATCTCGCCTTTGATCTCAAATTAGTCGTCTCTTCTTCCATCTTTGCTCGTCCCTTACAAGGAGAAGCCCTTAGCCATAATCCCCACTGCTTTTCGTCTACCTCCGCATCCTCGTCCACATTAGTATAATCTTTCTCCGTATGTCCCAGTACTCAACAAGAGAAGCAAAAGGTAGATAGTCGTTCATACTTGAACTATACAGTAGTAACTACTCCTTTCTTGTTCCTGATTTTTTGAATTCGCCTTAGTGGTTTGGTAGTATCGGTCATGACACGAACCCTTCTCGATTTATCCCATCCTACCTCATCCTCTTCCACCCCCATAACAAATCCCACCTTTTCAGCAATTCTTTACACATCCGCATTTGACCGACTATCCCCAATGGCAAATTGTATAATCGAATCCAAAAAGGGCACAATTTCAAATCAATTGATTCCGGTTGTTCATCGCCTTGTATCTCCTTCAATAAAAGTAACTGATTATCAAAGTTCCACGGAGCCCCATCAAGGACCTTCTCTTTGTCGCGCCAATGAAAAAATTGGATTACAAACAAGTTGTTCTCAATCTTATTGAACAGGACGCCACGGCTAAGAGCCCAAATTTGAGTCATAGTCTTCTGTAAAGCTTCAAAATTATACGATCTAACAGTCAGTAATTTACCAACAAGGGAGAGCGCTATTTTATTGTCCCGTTCTTCAGTCAAAACCCCTAATTCTGCTATATCGTCCTCCTCTGCCGTTATTTTTAATTTAGACCATCGTTCAGTAATTTCCTCCGCCATCTTCGAGACCAACAACACGCTGCACCACCCCTCAATCGAGGAGCAACGCTTGAACACGAAAGAGAAACCACTCTGACCTCCGAGATAGGGATCCCTAACTGCAGAGGAGACTCTTTTTAAAACATTTTCTTTGCTACTATACTTATATATATATATATATATATATATAGGGAATGTGAAAACAAATCTTATGGTGAAAAGTGAAAACGATTTATCCCATAGATTATAATCTAGCGAATGACATCCCATCTTACGTTTATATGCTAATTTTCTCTCTCCCCCCACTAAAACATGTCGTCATTTTATCTCTCCTCAAACCCCCAAAAATCTCCATTATTAGAGCACATTGAAAGACTTTTCCAGCGATTTCCAGTCATTTCTCTCGCAATTTGGTAAATTAAGGTATGTTTGTTCAAGCAATTTAATTTCAGCGGTTTTGTTAATTTATTTTTTCGAATTTTTAAGGAATTTGTTACGAAATTGCATCAATTATGTTTGATTTTTGTTTTATGTTTGAAATTGCATCAACATTATATTTTCTGCTATTTTAGGGCTCGATTTCTGCGTTTTTTTTAGTGATTTTTTTTCCAATTTATGGTTCGAATTTTCAACTGCAATTTTGTTCGATGTTTTCCGAATTTCCAATATTTTTGTACTCCAAATTTATTTGATTTGTACTGCAATTTTGTTCAATTTTGTACTGTAATTGTCCGAGGATTTTTTGATATTTTCACTTAGTAAGTTTGCCTCTGAAAAATATACTGGAATGTTTGGTTTGGATAGTTCATTGTTAGAGTTCATATGAGATTGCAAATATTATTGAAGCATTTAATGTCAGTTGCACAAATTTGGTTTGAGTAACTTAATTTGGCTGTGTTATTTGGTTTTTTTTTTTTTAATCATCTAATTAGGTTCTGAATCTAAGGTATCATGCTATATGCTTGCAGAATATGGATACTTCAAATCCTGCAGCTTTCGTCAATGGAGAATCGATTCGCTTGTATGTTGGCGGAAGGTTCGGGTAGTTGTACAGGTGATATAATCTGATGGCGGTTCTTTGATTGAAAAATCAACTGATGATCATCAGCTCGACATAAGGGTTCGCCACCAACTCAACCACTTACCAAATATGTTGAGGCTATTGGTATTGCTGAGAGCAATCAATTGGTTCGTGCAGAAATAATGACCAACTTTGGCGAAAATTTTGGTAAGTATAGTGAGCTCCTCTCTTTATTGTGTTAATGTGTTTGGCTGTTTATTGTGACAATTATAGGTTTAAATTGCTTAACCTGATTTGCTAGAAATGAAATATCTTTCTTTGTTGCACTGTATGGGATTAGTGATTCACATACCCTGTCCTCAGAGACACAACTCCGTTAAGTTGGAAATTTAGTTGTGTCCTTGTGTGTGTTGTCTGGTGGCGTGCTCTTTTCTGAAGTTGGTCATTATGGCTTGAATCATGCGTTGTGTTCTTGTCATATTCCTGTATCATATCCCATCCCCTACTGGCTGCTTTGCCTGAGGTGAGGTTTGGGGTTGTGAGTCTGTGATGTACTGATGTGCTCTTGCAGTGTCTAGGTTTTGATTCGCTGAAGCATCTTACGTTGTTAGGTATTGAGTATTGACAAACTACCTACCTACAACCAAAGGGGAAGTATAATGGTGTATAGAGGGGTGACTGTGTACATATGTAAAATTTGATCAGAGACCACAATATAAATGTTGTACCATAGGCACTATATTGACGGGTATTTGATCGCTATGTAGTGGTTTAATATGGTGATAATTGTAATTAAATCATCATATATAGGGTTTTTTGGCTCGTGTAAAGTGTATCCGAGTATTAGCTCTACTAGACATTGTGTCGTGCTGTGCTGAAGATGTTATTTTGTTGTTGTTGCTGGCCTTGCTGTTGATTCTATACATGCTGATGTGTTGAATGTTAATTGAGAAATTCTAAACAAAAGCGCAATAACATATGCAATTCTACTATATGGTAGTGAGTCTAGTGACTTAAGTTGACTTGATCAAGGCTTTTAGTGTTTCATTATTTTCCGGTTTGTTGCAGATCCACAGAACTATAATCAACTGTGCCAGCTTATTGCAAATTTGCAATTGGTCGAGCACCGTGTAATCACGGAATGTAGGTTTGAATCCTACGTAGACTTCTTTTAATACCCTTTAGTTATTCTATTTTTGTATATAGTGACCTTAATGTAAATGTTGTAAAAATTGATATAGTTACCCTATTTTTGTATATAGTGACCTCTATGTAAATATGGTCAAAACTGAAATAGTTATCCTATTTTTTAATATAGTGACCTCTATGTAAATATGGTCAAAATTGAAATAGTTATCCTATTTTTGAATATAGTGACCTCTATGTAAATGCTGTCAAATTAATATAGTTACCCTATTTTTGTATATAATAACCTCTATGTAAATGTGGTCAAAATTAAAATAGTTATCTTATTTCTTTATATAGTGACCTCCATGTAAATGTGTTAAAATTGATATAATGACTTCTATGTAAATTCATTACTTTTGTATATAATGACCTCTGTATAAATGAGTCAAAATTGATATAATTATCTTAATTTGGTATATAGTGACCTTAATGTAAATTTGGTCAAAATAGATATAGTTACCTTGTTTTTGTATATAGTGACCTCGAAGTAAATGTGGTCAAATTTGATATAGTTACCTTATTTTTTAATATAGTGACCTCAATGTAAATGTTATCAAAATTGATATAGTTACTTCATTTTTGTATATAGTGACCTTTATGTAAATGTTGTCAAAATTGATAAAGTTACATTATTTTTATACATAGTTACCTTTATGTAAACGTTGTCAAATTGGACAAAATTGTGTTATTTTTTATGTTGTTACCTCTAAACCATTGAGTATGTATAAGGAAAACTTGGAAAGATCATTTGGCTTTTAAACCGTTAGATCTTGTTAATAATAATGGATGGTTGAGATTTTCTGTTTTTAATTTTCACCATAAGCCCTGTTTTCAGCGGAACCTCCCCGTATATATATATACGAATGAAGGATAATTTATCCCTTCATTTCCCTCAATCCAAATAAAGTGTTAATGTAGAAGGAGCCATTCATCCTCTTTGTTTATCTATCTTAAGCACTCAAAATTTCTCTTTCATCCATTTCTTCTTTGCCCTTTTTAAACTTTCCTTTTTTATCTGTACATGCATTGCCATGTTGAAACTTCCACAACTGCTGTTTGTCATTACCGTCAGAAGGCAAATTTTTTTTTTTTGTTATTTTTTCCTGAACATAGGACCAGACTAGATTTGTTTCCCTTTTAAAACTTATTCCCTGTTTATCTGTACATGCATTGCCATGTTGTAACTTCCATAACCGCTGTATGTCACTACCGTCAGATGGCAATTCCATTTTTTCTTCTCAACATAGAGCCAGACTAGATTTGTTTCTGATGCAACTAGAACATATATTGACCTTTTGCCCCCTTACCATTATCCAGTGCTGACTCTGCTGAGTAAGCTTTATATCAAAAATCAAACTTTGATTAACATGCCTATTTTCCTACTGTGATTGTTCTAGTAATTTAGTATATTCCTTAAATCATGTTTCCAGCAGCATCAGTTGCGCGCTGGTGGGTACCAGGGATGGTCGGATGGGGAGTATGGGATTTGAGTGGACGGACAGGAATGTGATGGACTTTTAGTAAAAGTTGATGGAGATGATTATTGCCTTACTGATGGTGTCAAGGTTACTTTGATTGTGATGAATGATCAAGAGTGTTACTACCATGTCAAATAAAGAAGGATGGAGGGAAGGAGAACGATAGAAATTATAAGAATCATCAACTATTAAGCCATGCTACCTATATATATATCCTCTGGTTACCTACTTGATAAAACCGGCCTTCATGTGATGTGGGATCCACCTTTTCTTCATCACATAACTTTTTTCTCATATTTCCTACACTTTCTTACTTCTACTGTCCTTCTATATCCATTTTTTATGACAGTTGATAATATTTGGTCCACCCTTACCTTTTCTATTAGAAGTGCGGTCCAAACTAAGATAAATCTTGGATGGACGGAGGATTTGTGTTCTAATGTTTTCTGGGATGTCTAAGTCAGTCAACATGTGTGGTCTCTGGTAACTGATTATTAAGACTCTATATCCAGTATATGAGATTTGGGCCACTGTGGTTTTGCTGATAAGGGAGGAGCAGCATGTTTCCCAAAATTTTCTTCATCACCTTAACAAGGCTTTGCAAATGTGGAATTGATTGATTGATTGATGTGAGCCTCTATCACCGGGTCAAATATGCATAATTACGCTCTTAAACCTCTATTGCTGAGAGTTTCTGTGAGTAGTTGTCTTGAATGACTTGGGTTGTCAGATGGTACAGTTAAGTTTAGAGATGGTACACATAAAAATGTTCCATATATATCTTATTTGTCATTATGCTAGGTGGATGGGACGCCACATTGATGCTTACAACTACTATAGGTAAAATATTGTCCATATATTCTATTTGATTATGCATACTTTGCTATAGCCATTTACTTTTTGTTAGAAGTTTCTGTTATTCATGCCTTTCAAATTTCACTGTCCACCAAGTTTGCTAAGTTCTATGCAATTCTATATTATGCTTTGACTTTGTTTGATTGCTTCAATATTTAGTTTTAAGTTTAGTGCTGATGCACCACAGGTTCTCCGAGCATCTACATTGCATTATATGTGTTACGCATTTAATTAAAAAGCTTTCAACTACTGAAATTGGGATTTTGTTTGTAATTTTGATAAGAACCATAATAACATAAAGAGGAATCTGAATAGAAGAGAGTAGAACTCAATTTAAGGATGTAAACACTTCAGTTTGTTTGTTTGTTTGTAGTAGTAGTAGTAGTAGTAGTAGTAGAAGTAATAGTAGTAGTTGTAGTAGTAAGGGATGCCCCTGTGAGCTTAAAAATAGGATTTCAGCTTTAGTATTGGGGCTTTAGTCTGGCTTTCTTCCTTTCTCTCTAAATTAGGCTCTGTTTTGATGCTTTTTTCCATAATGGTCTCATTACTTCAGGTGTAATCATTATTTTTAGAAGAGAATTTTCTAATATATTTCCCTGAAATTGTTTATGCCTTTTCCATACAGCACTTGTCCTAATTTGTCATTCCCCTGATCAGATTTCCTCTATTCCCAACTCCATCCTCCAAAGTGCTTCCTTCCCTTTATTTGGCTTATTTTAACTTGTGAATTCCATTCAAGAACAATCTGATCACTTGTAATCTCTTGACATTTATCATTATTTATTTGCAGAATCCATATACTCAGTCAACATAATTCTAGCTGGTTTTGAACAAGACACTGGACCATCACTATACTTTATTGACTACATAGCAACTCTTCACAAGGTAGATAAGGCAGCATTCGGCTATGGTTCCTACTTTGCTCTCTCATGATGGACATGCATTACCGTAGTGATATGTCAGTGGATGAGGCCATCAAACTAGTTGATGATTGCATAGTGGAAATCAGGACTGTTAGTAAATGAGACTTTTAGAGTTCAGCAATTAGTGAAGAAATCAGTGAATAAACTTGAATGTACTAGAGTTATTAGGAGTAGTTGAAATGCCAAAAGTTGTGACTCTTCATTGCATCACAATAATGTAGAAGGCATCCCTCACCCCTATATAGAGTACTCTTGTACATATCAAATAAATATAAGAAATCTTCCTACTTTCTTTCTACATACACTGTCCAGCTTTGCTCTAATAATTGGTATCAAGAGCCTTATGATCTTAAGGGCCTGAGAAAAGAAAAAAATAAATAAATAAATAAATAAAATTAAAAAAAAAATAAAAAGACAGAAGATAGGAAGAAGAAGAAACTGAGCAGTTGAAGTATGGCTTCAACGTCAACCTCTTCCACAACTTCTATGCCAGCACCTCCTACTTTCACAGGAGAGAATTATGATTATTGGTGCATAAAAATGAAGCTTTTTCTAAAAGCAAGTGCTTTTGTGGGAGATAGTGGAAATTGGTTTTGTACGAAAACAAAAAGGAGTGTAGTACACAGAAGCACAATTAAAGAAGATAAGTGATGATGAGATGAAGGATGCTAGAGCCTTATCTCATATCATCAATTGTGTTTCTGACACAATTTTCCCAAGATCATGAGAGCCTCATCAGCAAAAGAAGCTTGGAGTCTTCTTGAGGAGGAGTTTCATGGCGATGAAAAAACCAGGAATATTCGACTCAATACTTTGAGGAGTCAATATGATAATATGAAGATGAAGGAGAATGAGGATATAAAAGGTTACACTTCTAGATTCATGGAAGTTGTAAACCAAATGAAGATTTATGGAGAAGAGATCTCAGATGCAAAAATAGTGCAAAAGATCTTAGGATCTTTGGACAGAAGGTTCAACACAATGTCCACAATAATTGTTGAATCTAAGGACGTCACAAAACTCAGTGTGACAGAGCTAATGGGTTCGTTGCTTGCCCATGAGCGTAAATTTGCAAAGGATGACCTAGGGAAATCCCCACCCTTTCTGTCAAAGTCTCATAAAAAATTTCCATTCAACAAAGGCAATAACCGGAAGGATCAAGGGGCCCCACAATCTGATAGAAAAGACAAGGAGCAGCCACAGTCCAAAGGGAAATTCCCTCCATGTGGTATATGCAATAAGACAAATCATCTTGAAAAAGATTGCTATCATAAGGGGAAACCGAAGTGCAGCCATTGCAAAAAACTAGGCCATTTGGAGAAGGATTGTTGGCACAAACAGAAGCAACAATCGTCAAACACAAATGCTCGTGCTTCCAATGAATCAGAAGACTATTTGTTTTATGCACGTCAAGTGATGAGTGCCTGTACCAGCAAGGAAAGATGGTTGATTGATAGTGGGTGCACATCCCACATGACAAACAATTCAAGCTTATTTTGCAAGCTTGACTCTTCCATCAAAGTTCCAGTTTGTATAGGGAATGGTGCTGTTGTACAGTCCACTGGAAAAGGCACAATTGGTGTTCAAACCAAGAAAGGTATGAAGTACATCAATGATGTCCTCCTTGTTCCAGATTTGAATGAGAGTTTTCTTAGTGTTGCTCAGATGGTCAACAATGGTTATTCACTTGTCTTTGAGGATAACCATTGCACCATCATTGACTCGAATAAGAAAGAGATTGTAAAAGTCCCGATGGAAAACAAAAGCTTTCTATTGAAGTGGGATTATCCGGTAGAGAATGTGAATGCAGCAAACTCAAGCAACACATGGCTATGGCATAGGAGGTATGGACACTTTAATATGCGTGCTCTCAATGAACTTCACAAGAAAAATCTAGTGAGAGATTTTCCTTCAATTTGTGTATCTAATGATCTTTGTGAGTCTTGTCAATTTGGCAAGCAACATAGGCTGCCTTTCCCGAAGGAGAATGTGTGGAGAGCATCGGGAAAATTGCAGCTTGTTCACACTGATGTTTGTGGACCTCATCGAACTTTATCTCTTGGTGAAAACAAGTATTTCATCCTTTTTATCGATGATTTCACCCGCATGATGTGGGTGTATTTCATGAGAGAAAAATCTGAAGTTTTCAGTGTTTTCAAAAAATTTAAAGCACTGGCAGAAGCTCAAAGTGGCTGTAAACTACAAAAAATCAGATCAGATCGAGGCAAGGAATATACTTCCTCTGAATTTGATTGTGAAGATGAGGGAATTGAACATCAGCTTACAGTGGGTTATACATCTCAGCAAAATGGAGTTTCTGAATGAAAGAATAGAACTGTGATGGAGATGGCTCGCTGTATGTTAAGTGAGAAAAATCTGCCAAAAAAATTCTGGGCAGAAGCAGTTCGCACATCTGTTTATTTGCTTAACAGGCTGCTCACAAAAGCGGTTCAAGGCAAAACTCCAATTGAAGCATGGAGTGGAAGAAAGCCAACAGCAAAACACTTAAGAGTATTTGGATCAGTTTGCTATGCTCATATTCCATCTCAAAAGAGAAGCAAACTAGATGCAAAAGCCGAAAGAGGAATCTTCCTTGGCTATGATTCACAAGCCAAAGGATATCAACTTTTCAATCTTAGCAATAAAAAGATCATGATCAGTCGAGATGTTGAATTCGATGAAGATGCATGTTGGAATTGGGAAGAAGAGAAGGTTGAGAAGAAATTTTTTCAAGTTGATAGTGAAGTGCATGATGAGCCTAGAGATGAGAATATCGAAGAAGTTCCTTCCACTCCTATACAAGCTGGAAATGGCACTGGTGAAACTAGTGATGATGATAATGCCACGGGTCCTAGAGGTAAGAAGTCTCTCTCGGATTTGTACGAGGAATGTCCAGTCTTTCACCTAGACCCGGAGGAATGTGAAAGATTTTACCTTGGTGTTGAAGAGCCCCAAACATATGAGCAGGCTTTTGAAGACAAAAGATGGCAGCAAGCAATGGAAAATGAAATCAATATGATCAAGAAAAATCAGACTTGGGAGTTGGTTGATAGACCAAGTGATCGCAAAGTGATTGGCGTCAAGTGGGTCTAGAAAATCAAATTGAATCCTGATGGGACCATAAGCAAGTTCAAGGCTAGATTGGTCGTCAAAGGATACTCCCAACAAGCAGGAATTGATTATGGAGATACATTTGCTCCGGTGGCTAGGCTTGACACAGTTAAAACTCTGATTGCTTTAGTAGCTCAAGAGACATGGAAGATTTATCAACTTGATGTCAAGTCTGCCTTTCTCAATGGTGAACTCGAGGAGGAAATCTACATTGAGCAACCTCCCGGATTTGCTATTAAAGGGCAAGAAGGAAAAGTGTGCAAGCTGAAAAAGGCTCTTTATGGGCTAAAACAAGCGCCATGAGCATGGTACAACAAGATTGACTCATATCTACTTGCACAAGGGTTCAACAAAAGTAAAAATGAGCACACTCTCTATGTGAAGAATCAAGGAGAAAATGATTTGCTCATTGTTTCACTCTATGTTGATGATCTTCTTGTCACGAGAAACAATTCAAAGATGATCCTCTCGTTCAAGGAGGAGATGAAAAGGAAGTTCGAAATGACAGACTTAGGCTTAATGAATTATTTCTTAGGGATGGAAGTTCATCAAGCTGAAGATGGAATCTTCATCTCTCAAAGGAAATATGCAAATGATGTTCTTAAGAAATTCCATATGCAAAACTGCAAGCCAGTCAGTACACCTCTTGTAGTGAATGAGAAGTTGTCTAGACATGATGGACAAAGGAAAGCTGACACTAGGCAGTACAAGAGCTTAGTTGGAAGTCTACTTTACCTAACAGCCACAAGGCCAGATTTGATGTTCGCAGCAAGTTTGCTTTCAAGGTTCATGAGTGAACCAAGTGATGTTCATATGGGTGCTGCCAGAAGAGTGCTCAGGTATATAAGAGGAACTTCAGATTTTGGTGTTATGTTTAACGCAAGTGCAAACTCCAAATTGTTGGCATATTCAGACAGTGACTGGGGTGGTTCAAACGATGACATGAAAAGTACTCTGGGATATGTTTTTGCACTTGGATCTGGAGTGTTTTCATGGATTTCGAAGAAGCAAGAAGTAGTAGCTCAATCCACAGCTGAAGCCGAGTACATTGCAGCATCGGCAACTGTTAATCAAGTTGTGTGGCTCGGGAAAATACTTGCTGACTTGAGACACAAACAGGAAGAAGCTACTGAAGTTCTAGTAGACAACAAATCAGCAATTGCTATTTCAAAAAATCCAGTTTGTTTCAGCAAGACAAAACACATGAAGATTAAGTATTATGCACTTCGAGAAGCTGAGCAAGAGAAAGAAGTGAAGCTGATTCATTGTCCTACTGAGTTCCAGCTCGCTGACATTTTGACCAAGGCTTTACCAAAAAGCAGATTTGAGTTTCTCAGACTCAAGCTTGGTATGATGGCCAAAAGTCTCAAGGAGGAGTGTTAGTAAATGAGACTTTTAGAGAATTAGTGAAGAAATCAGTGAATAAACTTGAATGTACTAGAGTTATTAGGAGTAGTTGAAATGCCAAAAGTTGTGACTCTTCATTGCATCACAATAATGTAGAAGGCATCCCTCACCCCTATATAAAGTACTCTTGTACATATCAAATAAATATAAGAAATCTTCCTACTTTCTTTCTACATACACTGTCCAGCTTTGCTCTAACAAGGACTAGGCTGGTTGTAGCTCCACCTAATTTTGTGATCAAAATTGTTGATAAGGATGGAGCTCGTGAATTTGCCTGGCGCGAATCCATTAAAGATCAGGCCTTTGCAGATGCTAATGCTGCTGCTGTTTTCAGTAATGAAAAATAGGTCGTTTTTTTATACTTTCTGAAGGTGGTAGTGTTGATGTAACAGGATGATTTACTATGTTTAAAACTGTATGCCCTTACTTAGGAGTTGTCATCTTGAGATTTTACCCCACTATTATCATTAATGCTGAAACAATTATCAAATTGATTGATCTGGTTCAATTGTCACCATGCTAATCTCAATTTGTCTGAGAATCGTGGAAGGTTGAGTGAGCATTTCACCATCTCCATTCTACATATCCGTATTTGTTTGGCCTTCCCACTCTACTTGGTTGGAATTCTGAGGCAGTAGCCTCGCATTATACGAAGTGCGTGTTTGGTATGAGTAATGAAAAAAGGAATGAAATGTAAACAAATAAAGAAAAAGGGTATTATAAACTATAAAGTGTTGCCATTATTTGTTGTTTGATAAGCACTTGGAGGCTGGGAGAGGTAACAATTGAGAGTTAAGGGTTACCCCTAGGAAATGGAGTGAGTTACAACTTACAACACCTCTTAATCCAAAGCAATAGGTAATGAAAACGGTTAATTGATTCTATGACCACTACTCAAAAAAAGAAAAAAAAAAAAAAAAAAGCCTTAATGCCAGTGTTGTAGTGGTACATAAGATTTCACGTCAGCTGAATGTAACAAGTTTTAGTTAAAAAATAAACTCAAGTTTGACTCTTCGCGGTGAATAACTACAACCAGTGAAACCTTATGATACAATATTATTTATTTAGCAGTAGGGAAGTTAAACCTTCACACTGTACTTATTTTACATTTTTCACATACTTAAGTTAACCATGCTTTAGAGGCCAGCAAACTCCAAAAGTGAGATCAGGGAATTCTGCTGTCGTTTAGGCCCGGTCATGAAGTAAGATTTCTGCTGTTTCTGAAACATCTCTTCTACCTCTCTTGCTGGCATATTGAAAGACAACTCTATCGCTTCTTCATCTAACTGGTTTACTATGTTGTCTTGCCCTGCTCAAATAAAAATGAAATTAAACATGCATCAACCTGAATAATTCTTATCAATAAGGTTATAACCAATTTACCTGCAAGGAAGTTTCTTTGGTTATCTTGGGCATTGATACCAAACCCGATGGTTCTAATACTCTCATTCTCTGATGCAACTAAAGCAAGTGGGTGGCCAGCAGGAACAACGAATACATCGCCCTTAGACAAGGGAGATCTGACTTTTTCATACCTCTGGCTGCTACCTTGTTGTTTCTTATTACTTTCATTTTCAGAGTGTGGGCGTGCAATTTCAAAATATCCACTCCCTTCCTCCACTAGCACAATGTATGTTGTTCGAGAATTATAGTGTGGTGCCATCATTGACCCCTGGTAATCGAATAAGATTAGAATTAGCTCATTACTCTTAGAGGAATAAACATCATCATCAATCTGCAAGTACAAATATCCTACCTGTTTAATGTCACAGTAAGCAACCGAGACATCAAGATCTTCGAGTAGTTGGTAATCATTTGGAGTAACTTCATAGAACTCCCCATGTTCATTGGACATTTGTGGTCGTCCATCTAACAAACTGAATGGGCCTTTGGATGCTCCAAATTGTCGTCTAGACATCCCATGAGCCAACGCTCTCACTTGCTCTTGACTGGCTTTGACAATTGTACCTTTCTTCTGTTGGTTTAACAGCTGCTCAAGCTGGTCCCTTGGTAGCTAGCAACAAAGTTGAACCATTAAAGTTTTAATTTTGGTTAAAAAACAACTTAAAAAAAAATTGACTAATGGTAAAGAACAAACATTCATAGCAGCTTGGAGGATTTCTGTACTGAAGCTGTTGAAGAACGATTTGGACTCTTCACCACCTATACCAAAAAATTGCTGCAATGAAAGGATTTATTTATTACATACCTCACCACACACTATTATGTATTTAAATGTGAATAAATCTAAATATACCCCGTAGCAGTGATACAAAAAACGTATGCTATGTACCTGATAACGACCGGGAGTATTAACAGGGCGTAATAGCTCAGCTATTTGCAGCTTCTCAGCTTTATGCGTACTAGTTAAGTACGCCGTGGTGCCAGCAGGAATCATCAGCACATCTCCATGTTCAAGATTAAAGGTCTCGCGGTTCTTTTGCTTCAAAAATGTCACAGTGGCCTTTCCTATAATATCAGCCATAACATTAGCATGTTAAAGTTGAGACAGGAATTATGAAATAAATCAGCCATAGATATTACGATTTTGTAGTAAAAATTTAAGTATATACCTTTAATGATGAATAGAACCGAGTCAGCATCCCAATGGTGAGGAAGCATGAAAGTGTTGGGATTCGCCTCATAGAAACCAACCCTGAATTTATCAATGCCAAGGAGGAGGTCTGACTTCTCTGAAAATCTTTGGAGTACCTTCATGTGTCCTTCTCCAGTTGCATAGCGAGACTCAAAGCTCTTAGAGTCAAAGTAGTAGGGGTTATCACTCTCTTTGGCTTTTTTGTTGATGTTGTTGTTGTCGAGGCTATTTAATCCTTTTCGATGGCCTCGTTCACCCTCTCGACGCTTGTGCCCTCCCCTATGTTGATCGAATTCTTCTTCACAATGCAATTTGCATTGCCTTTGTCGTGGAAAGCCTTCCTCCCTGTCCTCACACTTTTTCAGACAATGTGTGTAATCATGTTCTCGTGGGTGCCTATCCATCCATGAGTTCAAGCAAATTAAACATATTTTCTTTGCAATCCATTCTACAAGCAAAATACGAGATTATATAATCTATACAAACAGGGCTGGATCAACAGACTGATGGTATAAAATCAAAAAGAGAACAATGACACAACTCTTTTATTGATATAAACCTCCATTATTTTGGTAGAAAAAAATGGTCAAGAAAGTTTTTACAGTTTTCATTATGCGGATGATTGGAGGTTACAAAATCCATTGCAGTTGTTGAACCCCATATAGTGTGCACTAGTGAGTTGTCCCACATTGGAGAAAGAGGAGAACATCAACCACTTTATAAGCTTAGGAGTTACTCCTCCTATCACCAATTGGTTTTAGGATGGAACCTCCTTGGGCTTGTAAGTGGACTAAAAACTCTCCTCCTCCTAATTGGGTTGCCCGGGCCCATGCAAAATTTAACATGGTATCAGAGCCCAGATTGCTTGGGTCTTTTCTAAAAAACCTCCTCCTAATTGGGTTGCCCGGGCCCATGCAAAATTTAACAACAGTAACACTCACATAAATCTTTCTCAAAAACAATGTTTGTACAGAATTATTAGCAACATAATCATCGAGTTGGTTATGGCTTGGCAATGGCTCTGTATGAAAGAAGGTAATCCACACTTAATATCATCGAGTTGGTACTCAAGTTTGAGCTAGCAAAGCATGTAAATGCAACTTTGTAACATAACCACCCACCCACCCACCACCCCCCCCCCCCTCCTCCTCCCCCCACAAAAAAAAAAAAAAAAAAAAAAAAAAAAAAAAAAAAAGTTGTACATAATAAAAAAGGCAATGTGTAGGAAATATTATCTAGTTCTAGCAAAAAAGTAAGAATACTAAACATCATCATTGATAAAAGTTCAACATAGCCCTAGATTCGTAACTAATCAATAAAAATAACACAAATATAGGAAAATGTATTTCATGGCTTTAATGATTCGCTACTGTGACCTGTAACTAAATTGGCATGCTACATAAACTTTTCAATATACCATTTTCAGGTTACAATATGCTCCAACAGTTTGCTAAGCAATTCGATTTTTTAATAAGTGCTCCATTTTGACTGGCACACTTGCCATCCATTACATTGACCAATTATAAGTTTTTGTTTATACATATATACATACTAATTTTGGGTGGACTCACGGTGAAACGAAATCACCCAATACTGTGGAAACATGAATAAACATAAACAATAAAATAGAATGAAAAGATGAAAGAAAACCAAGGGAGTATACTATTTCCAAAATTGATCAAAATACATACTTTAATCATTTTTAAATATTTGTTCCACATTGTTGTACACTAATTAAATGTTGTACCTTTTGATATAAAAATACAATCAAAGATAACAATGATCAAAATTGTACAATCAAAATAAATCAACAAATTAAAAGTTCCAAAAAAAAGTACTACGTCGTAACCATTGTTAAATGTATCAATTAATGTTCTCAAAGTAAGCATAGACAAATTTGTAATGTCAAACATGAACAACTTTTAGAGAGAAACTAGTGAGTAGCCCTGCCTAGGTTACTACTGTTGTAGTTGTGCAGCGCAACTGCTAATTTTTAAAAGGTATTTAATAAATTATTTGTGTTTTCAATGCTTGTGTAATATAGTATTTTTTAGTGTGCAAAATAGCATAATTGGTAATTAGCCTAGATGGTTAAAAAATGATCTTTCTTCTGAGAGGTTTAGTGATGTTCGAACTTTTTTGTCCATATTTTTAAAAAAAAATTTAGTTGAAACAACATGGAGTACACAATGAGAAGTTGAGCGTATGACATAGCGTAATAAGGGGTCTGCGTGGCATATAAATGTTCTTAGGTATGTTTTTTAATAGATTAGTATTATATTTTTTTTTGGATAAAATATAGATTAGTATAACTGATATTTATTTTATCTTTGTTTTTTTATGAAACACATTTTTATTATTTTTCTTATTTTCCCGCTACATATATATAATTATCAATATTTTTTTGGATTGGATAATTAACAATAAATAAAAAGTATCAAAATTTGTTATACGAATATTATGAACTAAAACGAATTTAATAGTACTTAATGTAGAGTAACATTTCTTTAACAAAAAACCATCATCAGTAGACATGTATAGTATTCTCCCCATATCTCAATAAGTGTATCAATTTGACTTTTATTTAAACTATTAAAATACCAAGTTTAACTTAATTTTAAACTATTATACTAATGATAGATGTTATTACAAAGGTATGCTTGATCAGTTGGTATGTATATTAATATATGTCCATAGCATCAACTTTTATTTAATTTTGTTAATAGACAATTAAATATGACAGTGGTCAGCGTTATACATTGACACGTGTGTAAACTAAACAGATAAATACTTATTCAGTTATAAAGTGAGTACAGTACTCGGTACATATATCAATATATGTCCATAGCATCAACTTTTATTTAATTTTGCTAATAGACAATTAAATATGATAGTGGTCAGAGTTATATATTAACACGTGTGTAAGCTAAACTGATAAATACTTATTCAGTTATAAAGTGAGTACAGTACTCGGTATGTAACACTGTTAGCATAGAAGAGTTTCTTAAAATGGAGGAATTGAAATTCTAGTAAATTAAAAGCAATAAAAATAAAAATGATGGAATTGTTCATACCGTTCATGATCTCCTTTCCCGCCATGGCGATCATGCTCCGGCTCTCGCTCTGGACGTTCATCCTCCGGCTCTCTTTCCCTTTCCCTTTCCCTTTCCCTCTCTCTCTTCGAAGCGGCCTCGTAATCATCTTGACACCTCCTTTGGCATTGCCATTGCTTCTTACCCGACCCACGTGCACGACACTCTTCTTGACATCGCTCATACTCCCTTTCTACGTCTCTTTCATTTGCCGTAATTCCAGTGTTTCTTTCTATCTCCACTCTATCTTGCTGGCATCTTTGCCTGCACAGATGCTCCTCGAAATACGGCTGTTGTCGTTGGCACTGCTGCTCGCACCGCCTCACGTCTCGCTTTGGGTCTCGGCCTAGCTCATCGGAGGCCCTTGAGACGGAAGCGAATGCAAGGACTGAAAAAGCTAGTAAAATTGCTAACGAAATGTTAGTTTGTAGCTTCATCTTAGTAGCTTTATAGTAGTTTAGCTATTAGTTTTTGATGGGTTTTTTCCTTAGAGAAAAATACTTTTTATAGAAGGAAATTGGAGAAATGAGATAAGATCTAATACAAGATAGTTTTAAGATTTGTGGATATGTTTCCTGTTATTATAAATTTGAAGTATATATTATAAATTTGAAGTATACCAATTGTACTAGCATTTTCATAGGAAACATGCATGATGACGGGTGTGTCAAAGAATAGAAGAGTTTATGCCACGTTATGAACATGCTATATATGTTTGAGTGCTAGTCGTGTTTTTTCCTTTATCTTAAAATATTTCATTAATTAAAAGTTATACGACATATACAATAGAGATTTGACGTTAACAAATACATAAGATATTGAATCAAATAAAGTTTTCCTCCATAAAAACCACGATCGCCGAGTAAATTTTGCAGTGTGGAACATATTCCGCTTATATCGCTGGAAAATACAACTTTGTTGGAGAGACAATCTAACGATCTTTTGTAGCCGTGCGGATGTTTTTCTTCTAATCCATCTATCTGTATTCGAAAACTTGATAACTTTTTCACTAACAAAATAACTTCACGACAATCCATTAGATCTAATATCATGGATTCAAAACTAAGAAATTTCTCCCCCGAAAAGAGAAGATAAACCCTGTCTTTTGAAGGAGGTCAAAAACCCCTTGTCTTTCGAAGGAGATTGGAAACCCTTTCTTTCAAGGGAGAAAAGTTCCTCCCGATGGGAGGAAGCATTATTATAAACCTAAAAAACTTTGAAGAAATAAGGATTGGGGCTTTCCACCGGTTAAAAACTGATAGAAGCCCCTTCAAAAATCAACAATGGAGGCTAGGGTTTTGGAGAGGAGAATTTTCTTTATCTTAATTTGGGAGGCCAATTGACCAAATTAGTAAATAAAAGTTAACTCAAGTGATAATTTGGTTAAAAAAAAAAATCAAGCGGTAATTGATCCAAAAAATTAAACAAAATCCCGACAAACTACTCATGAATAATATTTAATTAATTTAATTTGTCTTCAAGGTTTTATTTATTTATTTATTTCTCCTATTTACCATTTATTTTCCAATTACTTTTTGAGAAATAAAAAGTTGAAGGAAAAAGTTTAAATATTAATTTTACTTAATTTTCCAATCCCTTATTAACGAAATTAAAAAAAAAAAGGTTAAAAATAAAATTGGTAATTAGGATTTAGTAAAATAAAAAGCCATAAATATTAATAGGATAATTTAATGGAATTTTTTTTAAAAATAAAAACACAAAAACTAATTAAAATAGGCATTTTGAAGACTTCATCATAAGAAAATAGAATTTTTGGTCTAAATGTCGCTTGAGTTTAATTTTTGTACCAAATTGTCGTGGAGTAATTTTTTACCAAATTGTAGCAAAAGGGTCTTTTTAATTTACCAATCTGGTCAATTGACAAGATGTGGGAAGTCCTAAGATATCAACGTGCAAGTGTCAAATTTCATACGAATAAATTAAAAAAAAACTAGATTAGTCCCGTATGTTTCACAATCTATATATTTTTATTATTATTATTTTAAAAAAAGTTTGGCCTATTTTAGTGGAAAGTTTGATTTAGAAAATTTCATAAAGGGTCAGAGGTTTTACTTCCAGTTGAGCCCTAGAAGGTTTCCTCGTAAGTTTCGCTGTGTAATTTAAAGTTCCTTTAGGCTTCTATTTTATTTTTTGAAAATTTTCCTTATAGCTAGGAACTCAGTACAATTCACCCCTCCCCCCCCCCCCCTAGTATGTAGTTCGTCTCAACTAACAAAGGGCAAGAGAACTAGCTAGCTAGTTGTTGGTTTTTAGTGACATGTTGTTGACCTTTAAAGAGTTTTGATGATGGTGAAAAAAGCAAACTTCATCGAATGAGGTTTCTCTAGTGTTGGATTAGTTTTCATGTGAAGTAGACTCAGGGAGTGGAAGAGTAATCT
Organism: Chenopodium quinoa; assembly: GCF_001683475.1. NCBI lineage: Eukaryota > Viridiplantae > Streptophyta > Magnoliopsida > Caryophyllales > Amaranthaceae > Chenopodium > Chenopodium quinoa. The sequence continues at coordinate 2,337,360 of NW_018743783.1, forward strand.
GTACTATGAAGAATACTAGAGAAGCAAAGGAAAGTAAGAAAGAATAGAAGAAGAGTTCCTCAAAGAACTAGACAAGTGATCCGTAACAGGAACGCGTACAGAGAGAAACTTCCTAACAAGAGTAGGACATCAAGCTAAACTAACCAGCTTGGTCTACGTTGAACACAACAAGTTCCAGTGGAATTTGGGCTGCGACTTTCAGCAAGATGCTGAAGAATTGATGACAGCATGATTCCCGTCCTAGTCTGCAAAGAACTCAAGTTCCTATAAGCAACACAAAGTTCGATGGATGCAATTGATGATAAGTTTGAAGACTTTTATTAAGGTTATATATTATTGTTGTAAATATGTGATAGATTATTATTATGCATGAAACCTATTAAATTAAAAACGTGATAAGGTTTGACAAGCTAATAAAATCGGAAGCTTTATAAAACATAGTTTTATGTTTATGAAAAAGATTTATTAATGATTTTATCTTAAAAAATCAGTTTTACAAATACTTATTTTTTTCTAAACTTAATCTTTATTCGGTTTTGCAAATGATTTTATTAAATGATGCATTTCTACTCCGGTCATTAAAAGGATTTTCATTCGATTAATTTAGTGATTATCTTTTTAATAAAAACTCTACTTGGTATATGAATGTCTCCTATAAATTAAATTAGAGATCGACTTCATATTCTGAGTAAATTATGAGGGTTATGCGTGAAAACCTCAAGAGCAAGTTTGTTAAAGTTAACAGCTTTATTATATTAGTTTCGAGTGTCATGTGTAGCTTTCCAATCACAGATTATAGTTTAACTATTTGTGTTGTTTTGGGATTTGGGTGTGAGTTTATGTTGAATACACAGTGAGTGAGCTTCATGTGTGAAGCTGTGAGATTTGTACTTCGAGAGTACCGAGTAGAACTTAAGTCAGGGACTTAGGTTGGGTGGGATAGGGTCCCATAGGGTAGCAAGTTTAGGTTGGAACTTGTCTGAAAGATCCGATTATAATAGGCTGTATCTTGGAGTGTTTGGCCTATTATAGTAAATTAGTTGTGTGTTTAAAATCCTTTGTGGTCGAGGTTTTACTTATTCCTGTTAGGCCCTTGGAAGGTTTCCTCGTAAATATCGCTGCATGTTTTCAATTTCTAGTCATTTTTGTTTTAATTTCCGCGAAAAGTAGGCATTTCGAAACCTACTAAAATTCACCCCCTTCTTATAGTAGTTCATCTCAACTAACACATGTGATTCTCAACTTATTGCTTTGTATGTCTTAGCTAGTAGCAAAGATTGAATTTTGTACATAAAGCGTATGAACATAACTCAGTGAAGCCTTATAGATTTTGTTTGAATTTAAACGGAAATGCATTATATATTAATAGGTTGCAAACTTTTGGTAGCCTCTAGTTGCAAGGTTGGAAGCTATTCGTCTTCTCATAGCTTTTGCTGCTTTGGGTTTTCTGTTGTATCAAATGGACGTCATGTGTGGTTTCTTTAATTGGTTTTTTAATGAAGGCGTCTATGTTGAATAACCACCTGGATTCGAAAATCCAGAATACCCTAACCATGTTTATAAGCTTGGCAAAGCTCTATATGGGCTAAAGCAAGCTCCTAGACCATGGTATGAGAGATTGTCTAAATTCCTTTTGAAGAATGATTTTAAACGTGGAAAAATTGATAAAACTTTGTTTTTTTTTAAATTAAGAGCAACTTCCATTCAAGTTGTACAAATTACTGTTGATGATATTTTAATTATTTGGTGCAACTCACGAATCACTAGTTCCTTGCTAATCTTATGAGTGTATAGTTTGAATTGAGTATGCTGGGAGAGTTGAATTTCTTTCTTGGTTTGCAAATCAAACAAACTGGGAAAGGGATAATGATACATTAGCAAAAATACATTAAGAAACTCATAAGGAAATACAAGATGGAAAGTTCCAAAACAAATCACTCTCTAATGGGAACTGCAACAAGATTAGCTTAGGTGAAGATCTAAGTGGAAATAACATAGATCAAACTATTTACAAGGGTATGATTGATTCCCTACTATATCTAACTGCTAGTAGACCTTACATATCTTTTAGTGTAGGTTTGTGTGCCAAGTACTTGAAAGGAACCGATGATTTAGGACTCTTCTATCCTAGAAGTGATTCATTTGAACTTGTTGGATACACTGGTGGTGATTATGCAGGTTATTTGGTAAACCCAAATGGTACTTCAGGTGTGGCACAGTTCCTAGGACCATGTTTGGTGTCTTGGGGTTCCAAGAAGCAAATACCTGTAGCCTTTTCCACAACTGACGCAGAAAACACTACAAAAAAATGTCCATATAGAAACGGAATTCTAGCGACGGAACTCAATCCGTTTCTAAATTAGAGACGGAATTAAAATAATCCGTCTCTAAATTAACTTAGTGACGGAATTAATAAATCCGTCTCTAAATTAGAGACGGAATTAAAAAATTCGTCTCTAAATTAGAAACGGAATTGAAAATCCATCTCTAAATTAGAAACAATTTTTTTTTTTCCGTTGCTAAATTTAGAGACGGATTTTTCTTTCCGTTGCTAAATTAGAGACGGATTTTTTTTTCCCGTTGTTGATATGAGCGACGGATTTTTAATTCCGACTCTAAATTATTTTTGAAACACTAGTGGAAATAACGTCATTTGCAGTGCACTATTTGCAGCAAACCTATGTATAGAATGCTGCAATAGTAGTTAGTCAACGCGGGTCAACACTTTAATGAATTAATAGAAACGTTTAGCATAAAGAGTTTCAAAAAATTGAGAATTTTTTTAAAGAGAATTATTTGCAGCACTCCCAAGTAAAGCACGTTGCATATAACATGGTTTATTGCAGCGTTTCCTAGTTTTAAACGCTACAAAACAATTATTGCAACGTTCCCATATGGAGCGCTACAACAGATAAACTTTTATTCATTCGTTCATTTCATTTTTAGAACAAATTACTTCGTGTTTGCCGCCTCCATTCAGAAAACCTAACCCTTAAGAGAGGAAGGAGAGAGAAGATGAAGCACAACCCACACGTCTTTGACTTCTTCTCACTTCACGGCGCCATCGAGTGCTCCACTCTTCGTCTCAGTCCGATCAATGCTCGTGCGCAAAGACGATGAAGTCTAGGTTTTCGTGGTACCTCATGGTCAGAAATGCTTCATGGGAGCTCGATATTCAAGTATTTCTCGCTTTCTCTTTCTAGATCTATCATTTTTTCTTTCAATTATGCAATTTCATATTGTTTTTGTGAGAAATTTGATGTCAAACCCTAAAATTCTTTATTATTTATTTGGATAATTTGCACTACTAGAAAACAGGTCATTTCGGACAGAAAAATTCCGTCGGAAACACCCTGAATTACGTCGAAAAACATTGTTCCGACGGAATTTCCTTTTGTCGGAAGACCCTTTGTAGGAAAAACGTCCATTTCCGTCGGAACAGTGTTTTCCGACGGAATTTTTTCGTCGGACGAGGTTTTTCGGTACTGGAAAGTCCGTCGAAAATTTCCGACATGATTCAAATCCGCCGGAAAATTCCGACGGAAATTCCGTCGGAAACTCCTACAAAAAAAAAAAAAAACCAAAAAAAAAACAGGCACCACCCTCATCCACCCACCGCCACACCTACCCCTTACCCTTACTCATCCACCACTACCCTCCTCCTTAACCCTTAGCCACCACCCACCACCACCGAAGCCTAACCCAGATTCACCAACCACGCACCACCACCGAAGCCACCCACGCACCACCACCAAAACCACCCACACCGGCCCCTAACCTTGATTCACCAACAACCACCATCGAAACCACCAACACCAGCCCCTATCCCACCTTCACACACCACCACCGACACCACCTCACCAAAATTTAACCACAAAAAGTCAAAAATTAACCCCAAAAAAACACAAATGAGCCCAAAAATACGAAAATTAACACAATAAAACCGAAAAAATACCACACAAAAATCGAAACCACCACCAGAATTTAACAAAAAAGAAAAAAATTCCTAAAAAAAACAACGAAAATTACATAAAAAAACAACGAAAATTACCCAAATTAATTAAAAGAAATATATAATTATACAATTATTTAACAAAATTTATACATTAACATTACAATGACATCAATTATTAACTAAAATCAGAATTTAAAAGGAAAAAAAAGGCTAGATCTACAATCTAAGAAAATAATACCGTGTTGTTGCGACGGAGGCTTTTTTGCGTCGTTGTTGTGCGGTGTTGGTGGTTGTTGTTGATCTCGGTGTTGCCGTTGTCTCGGTGTTGACGATGATCTTGGGTATTCGTTGATGGTTTTCGTTGATGGTGGCTAGGAGATCGAAGAGGAGAGTGAAAGGGGAGAAGAGATCGAAGAGGAGAGTGAAATGTTGGAGAAGAGAAGAGGAAAGGAGAGGAATTTAGACTGAGAAGAGGAGAGAGAAAGGGAGGAGAAGAGAAGAGGAACAGGGAGGAGTAGAGTGAGAAGTCTGAGAGGAAAGAAGAAGAGAGGAGAGAGAAAGGGAAGAGAAGAAAAGAGGGGCGGAAATGTGTTAAGAATAACCGTTTTTTTAGGGTTTTTTAGGTTTTTTTTTTTATATTTAATTACAACGGATTTTATATTCCGTCGGAAAGCCCACAAATTCCAACGGATTTGTATTCCGTAGGAAATCCGTCGGAATTTACGAAGAAAAAATGTCCGTCGGAAATGGTCCGTCGGAAATCGGCCTATCTTTAGTAGTGTTGTAAATTACCACCCAAAAATGTACCTGTTTTTGAACTAACCACCTGTTTAATTTTTTATTTTATTTTATCATCCCTTAATTAAATAATCACTCAGATTACCACCCATTTCAAAATTCCGATAGATTTTCTGTCTGTGGGCCCCACCTAACCACTATTTTAACCCTTTTCACTGATCCCCCCGGATTTTTTCTCCCCCCATCTTTTCTCTTTTCTGCAACCATTTTTCATACCTTTTTCAACCTTCAATCCTTCCATTTCAAGCTCACTTCCAAATCTTCCTCTTCTTCTTCATCTGCAATTCCCCACCGGCAGCACCACCCACCAATTTCCTCGACAGCCACCATAATCAACCTCACCGCCCTTAACATACACCACTAGCCACTGCAATCTACCCCACCACCCCCAACACACCTCACCGACCACCGCCTTCAACTTCACTGCCCTCCACACACATCTCACCGCCCTGAACAAACCCTCATCGACCACCGCCTTCAACCGCATACCATCGAACATTTCGACCGCCAGTCGCAAGGCACATAATGAAATCCTAAAAAAAACTTGCCCCCACCCCTCACCTCCCTGAAATCTAACGTATACAGCCCGAATTCAACTAACAATAATCGATCTTTACATCCTTTACTTTGGGCTTGCAGAATTCAACTAACAATAATCGATTTTTGCAATTTTTGTAATTGATTTTCAAATTGCAGAAATCAAAGTAGCCGACCCCACTGTTCTTCTTGTTGTTGTATTTAGGGTTGAATTTAGGGTAAATTACTAAAGAATTGTCCTACAAATCAATCAGAAAATAAAATTTTGCAATTAAATTGGGGAAATTAGGTTGATAATCAATTGAATTGGGGCTTTGTATGCTGAAATTGACGGGCTGCTGCTATCTTTAATTGAAGTGGGCTGGTTGTGATTTGCGATTGGTGCTGCCGTGAAGAGCTTCTGTTGGTGGCGAATGGTGGCGAGTGCGGCTGTGATTTTTGCTGGGCTGCCGCCAATTGTTGTCTCTGTTGTGGTGTTTGTGATTGTGGAGCGGCTGATATGTTGGTCAAATCGGAGCAGCGCAACTGATTGCGATGGACTGGTGCTGATAGGTCTGGGCTTCGTTCTGCTGCTGCTAGAGGATCTGATGTTGCTACCTGTTGGTTCCTCCATCAGCTGGGGCTCTTAAGATAAACATGGATGCTGGCTTTGTGGGTGAGATGGGCTGTGGTCTGGGAGCTATTATTAGGGGCGGGGATGGTGCTGTTGTGGCGGATGGTATTCAGCTGGAAAGGAGAAAAATGGAGGAGAGAGAAAGTGGGGGAAGGGGGAGAAAGAAGAATTTGTCGGAAGGTCAGAGAAAAATGGAGGATTAAAGGTTGAAGATGGTAGGAAGTTGGAGAGAGAAAAAATCGAGGGAAAAAATTAAAATATGGGGAAAATTTTTAAATTACCATCCGTTAGGTAGGGCCCACAGATGGAAAATCATTGGAATTTTAAAATAGGTGATAATTTGAGTGGTTATTTAATTTAAGGGGTGGTAAAATAAAATAAAAAATTAAACGGGGGGTTAATTCAAAAACAGTTAAATTTCTGGGTGGTAATTTACAAATTATGCTTATTATTTTGATTATAATTGTTGATTCTTTGAACTTATGGTTTTTGTAAATTTTCTGAAATTGCAGATTTGATATCGTGCGTTGTTGATTGTTGATGAGTTATTTATGCGTTCAAAGCCATTTAGAGCCCTAATTACTGAGCCAACTCATGGGGCAGTGAGCCGAATCAATTGGTTGAGTCAGGTTTCCGGTGTCTTGGGTTGTCAATGGGGTGATGAGGGTAAAGGGAAGTTTGTTGATATTTTGGCGCAGCATTTTGATGTCGTCAGGTTACAATTTTTTTTTCTTTTGTTAATATTTTTATAAATTTATTATTTCTGATTGAATGGGTGATGATATCTGAAAGTGATTTTTTTTTTTTTTCATTATTATCGACATTTTTATGATGTTTAAATTTGATTAATAAATGATTTTTTTTCTTCTTATATTTGGGTAATTCTGATTCACATTGTTATAGACAATTATAAATCATTAACTTAATTGGTTAGTGCATTTCAATTTTGGTTTCAGTTTTGATCGTAGTGTTGTGTTTAAAGGTGGTGGGATTCAAAATGCTACAAGTATGCATGAAATTGGGAGGTGGGGGTTTTCTTTTAAGGTTACTGGGGGTGGAATTTTGATTGAATTAGTGTGGCTCATTGTATTGTCTGCATTTCTTATTAGTTGTGAATTTCTCCATAGCACATTGTCGACGCATTTCGAATAAATTGTCTTATGTAAATGAAACTTGGGCAGGTAGATAAGGCAATGGATAAAATTTATAAGTTATTTTAGTCACTTTAGCCTCTAATTTATTTTAAACTATACACTTACCAGGTACTAAATTAAATACAAACTTGTCACTACGTTTAACTTTAACTGCATTGTTTCTTCTGTTTTTACTATGAATTGGATACTTCTTTCAGTAATTCTTACTGGCTTTATTTGTAATTAATTTTAGGTAAATCCTCATATGCACCGGCTGAAGCTTTGTGACTTTGGAAGCACAAAAGTTCTGGTATGTGGGTAAATTTGTTTAGTCATCACATCACTTCAGATGTATGTTACCTTTGAGTCATGCCACATCTAATTACCTTCTCCTCACCTGCAGATAAAAGGTGAGCCTAATGTATCTTATATCTACTCTAGATACTATAGAGCACCAGAGTTAATATTCGGAGCAACAGAATAAACTACAACTATTGACGTCTGGCCTGCTGGCTGTGTGCTTGCAGAACTGCTCTTGGACAGGTAGCTTGATACTCTTGCATGTTTTGGCTCTTGGGTTGCTATTCTTGCTAATGTTGTCTTGATCATGATCTCATGTATCTTGTCTTGATCATGCTTGTATTTGTGCCTGAAATATGTTGATTGAGCAAAATTCAGATTAACATGATCTCATGTATCTCTATTCGCTTATGGAATAATATTTGTTGTCATTGATCAATTACAGTTTAATTGAGTTGAGGCAGGTTGTCTAGTTTTTAGTTTGTGTGAAATATGAATGGTATTGATTTAGGATCGACTTGAACACTGGATGTTACTTGTTGAATTTCATAATATGTTTTTTCTTGTTGAATTTCATCAAATTTTTTGTATTATATATATTATAAGTAGATACAAGTTACCTGGCTCTATAACTTGAGTAAGTTGCTTTTGGCTATCAGAATTGCAAGATATTCTTCCTGGAATCATCAATCAATTGGGTAAATGTTTAACAGTCCTCTCCTTTCCCGAAGAAATGGAACTTGTTTCGAAATTCATGCTAAAGAAATGGAACTTGTTTTGAAATTAGGCCCGCTGTGTTCCCATCCTAAGCTAGAGGGAAGGCCTATATAATGTAAGAATTTGGATCTGAAGTAAAGAGTTTTCTGGTTTTCTTTTTCTTTGCTAACTTGCTTTTATTTGTTATGAAAATATACTAAAAGAGTTTTGGTTGCAGGAAGGAGCTATATAAAGAGTGTGCTCAGTCTCTACAAGTTGAGTTGTTGTTGAGTGGTAAAGATTTTGATACAATTAAGAGTGCGAATGCTCGATAATTGAGGCTTTTGAGGATGTGGACTTGAGATTATCGAAATGGTAAGCAAGCACATCTCACCTGACATGCTCTTTGCTAGTTCCTAATATATTGACTTCCTAAGTGAATCAGGTAATCTCACGGTCCGGGAAAGCTGAAGTGTTGACTGATCCTCATAGACCCTATGGAAGCAACAAGGCATCACTTCAGGAAATTAGAAGAATTAATGAAGCAGGTGGATGGGTGTGTCTTCCTGTTCTTAAAATATAATTCTATTATATTTCTTATATTCACAGTCTTGATTTTAAAGCAGGTGGATGGGTAGTGTATCGGGTCGAAGAGCTGAGATTGGGCGAGGCTGGTATACACAAAGGCAACTGCAGACAGGCCAAGAAAACAGAAGTAAAGTATGGCAGATAACACCTAGGAATGCTGATAACGAGACATGTTCTGATTTCACGACCCCACAAAAAAGACTTCTAAATTCGATTGAAGAGGTTAAGGAAGTTTGGCTGGAGGATTTTAAGAAACTAGAGAAGACTCCTGCTGCCAAGAGGGCAGAAAGAAACTAGAGAAGACTCTTGCGTACATTGATGTCAATGAGATGACCCATGGAGTATGCCTAGATGGGAAGGGAGTTTTGTGCACTTACAAGTTCTGATGATCCCATATCCTAAGTCGATCATCTTCTGATGATCCCATATCCTAATACTACTACTACTATCCTTCAGCTATGCTTGTGCTGTCGCTCACAGCAACTAGTTTAGCTATACTTGTAATGGACCTTGATTATTGGCTTTAATTAATAAAATCATCCAAATTGTTTTTATTTGTTTTGTGTTTCTTTTGTTTCTGTTTATCCTATTTTTAAACTGAGGAACCACAACCAAATGAAAAAAAAAAAAAGAGTATTTGCAGTGCGCCTAGGTAGACTGGCTGCAAATAGTTGGACTATTTGCAGCGCACCCAACTTGTGCAAACTGCAAATAATCTAACTTTTTTGCAGTGCACAGGGTTTGGCATGCTGCAAATAACTGTTTTTTGCAGCGTTTTATGCACGCTGCAAATAATGTCAGTAATTGTATCGCCCATATATGTAGCGGACAAAAACGCTGCAAAAGGTGGGGTTTAGGCGCGCCAAATAGCATTTTTTCCACTAGTAAAATGAATTATGTTAAATATTACTTTAGAGTGAATTATGTAAACTAGAGATGGATCTTCAAATATGTCTCTAAACTAGAAACGGATTTTCAAATCTGTCTCTAAACTAGGGACGAAATTGAAAATCTGTTTTTAAACTAGAGAAGGATTTTAAATCCCGTCTCTAATATTTCTTTCACTTATTATCAATTATGTGCGTAGAAATAAATAAATAATATTTGGTATAGTTGGTAAGAGTTTCACTATGTGACTTTGAGGTCACGGGTTCGACTCCTACCAATTGCAATTCTTGATATTGGGGATTCAAGGAGCCTTACATGCAAAGCTGAGTCGGGTTGATCCGAGTGAGGTCGAACCGAATAGTAGATACTTTTAGAGCCAAAATATTTTTTGCCGTTGCTAAATTTAGTGACGGATTATTTTTTCTGTTGCTAAATTTAGAGACGGATTTTTTTTTTCATTGCTGATATGAGCGACGGATTTTTTTTTCCGTTGCTAAATTTAGCGACAGATTTTTTTTCCGTTGTTGATATGAGCGACAAATTTTTTTTTTCCCGTTGCTAAATTTAGAGACGGATTATTTTTCCGTTGCTAAGTTTAGCGACGGATTTTTATTCCGTTGTTGATATGAACGACGGATTTTTTTTTTCCGTTGCTAAATTTAGAGACGGAATTTTTTTCCCTTGCTAAATCTAGCGACAGATATTTTTTTTTTCGTCTCTAAATCCATTTAGCGACAAGGTTTTTACCAACGGAGTGATTCCGTCGATAAATCCGTAGCCAGCTATGTCCAGCGACAGATTTTAAGAAATAAGCAACGGATTTCACCTGTCGTTAAAAGGAAAAATTTTTGTAGTGAAATGTAGCAGCAACTGCCGCTTGTTGTTCACAAATGCTATGGATAAAGCAACAGATTCGAGACTTTGGTATTATATTTGATGAATGTGTTCCAATATGTCGGGATAATACTAGTGCTATTTGTATTTCTTCAACACTCTTACACTACTAGAAAACAGCCCATTTTCGACGGAAAAAATCCGTCGGAAACACCCTGTTTTCCGTCGAAAAACTCGTTTCTGACGGAATTTCCATCGGAATTGGTTGTCGGAAACATTTTTGTAGGAAAAACGACTTTTTTCGACGGAAATTCCGTCGGAAACACTTTTCCGACGAAAGAGATATTTCGGCACCGGAAAAAGTCCGTCGGAAATTACCAACGGACACAATTCCGCCGGAAAGTTCTAACGGAAATTCCGTCGAAAAATGCTGATAAAAAAAAAAAAAAACACCCTGCACCACTACCAGCCCCAACCACCCTAACCCACCCATTACCACACCTACCCCTTACCCCTATACCCACCCACCACCGTACTTAACCCTCCTTCTTAACCCTAACCCACCCACCACCGTACTTAACCCTCCCTCTTAACCCTAACCCACCCACCACCGTACTTAACCCTCCCTCTTAACCCTAACCCACCCACCACCACTCATACCCCCTATTCCCACCCACCACCATACTTCACCCTCCCCCTTAACCCTAGCCCACCCACCACCACACATACCCCCTATACCCACCCACCACCGTACTTCACCCTCCCCCTTAACCCTAACTCACCCACCACCACACCCACCTAGACCACCCCCACCCAGAATAAAAAAATACCGAAAAAAATCAGAAAAAAATGAGAGGATGAGTGGACAATTGAATATACAAATTGAACAAATCTAACCCACAAAATACAGAAAAATTGAATATACAAATTAAAAAAACGGATATAACCCACAAATTGAACAAAAACAGATCTACTATGCAAATTGAATAATACAAAAGCAGAAAAATCAAAATCCGAAAAAAAAAACGAAAAAACAGAAACTAGATCTACAAATCTAAAATCAAAATCAGAAAAAAAAAAGCGAAAAAATTCAAATAAATGTTCTTCAAATTTGTTGATGTCAGTGGTGGTTGTTGCGGTTGCACGGTTCTTGATCTTGATTTCTCAAATATTCCGGTGAAGCTCTGCCGTTGATGTGTTGTTGATGTCGGTGGTGGTTGTTGCGGTTGTGGTGGTGTTTTTACGATGTTGGTGGTTGTAAGTAGTGTGAGAAAGAAAGAGGGAAAAGAAAAGGAGAGAATAAAGAGGTGAAAAAGATCTAGAAAGAGAAGAGAAAGGGGAAAGAGAAGAGGCGAAGGGGAAAGAGAAGATGAGAGAGAAAGAGAAAGGGGAAAGGGGAAAGAGAATAGGAGAGAGAAAGAGAATGGGGAAATGAGAAGAGGCAGAGAGAGAAAGAGAAGAGGAGAGATATAAGGGATTAAGGGTCCGACATTGGGTTTGATATTTTATAAGAATTTTTTAAATTAATATTCTGACGGAAATTCCGTCGGAAATTTTCGTCGGAAATTTATTCCGCCGGAAAGTACATAAATACCGACGAATTTTTATTCCGACGAAATATTTAAATTCGTCGGAAGTTTCCAACGGAATATAATTTCGTCGGAAATTTCGGTTTTTCCGACGAAAATACGTGTCCGTCATAAGGTTTTCGTCGGAAATCGACTGTTTTATAATAGTGTTAGGTCAAGCATATCCACATTAGACATCACTTCTTGAAAGACAATGTGGAACAGTGTAATATAATGATGAATGTTGTCAAACTGAATATCAAATTGCAAATCTAAAGTTAGAACTTCTTGATTTGATTAAGTATCAAGGGTGGCAATACGTGCTGTCTAAGGCTTCAAACAATTATCTGTATCCTTTAGCTATGGATGGATTTTGTGATATATTTAAGGTGATAGAAGTTGTAGTATCCAGTAAAGTAAACGATGTTGAAATTGAATTTGATGTGGAGAGGTTAGGAACTCTATTCAAAGTTCCTACTTAAGGTCACGAAGCCTATGTTGAGGGGCAATTTGGGGTAAAAGTGCTCAAATTACCTAACTAGTGACGTAGTAGTATACTTAGGAGGAAAGAGAAGGGTTAATGTGATGAACCACAATGATATTACTTCTCTAAACAAACTGCTATTTAACCTGGTTAGAAAAGCGATTTTTCTTAGAACTCATAAAAATAATGAAGTTAGCTTGCTTAATATGTCAATAATTTTCTGTATTGCTAGAAAGATAAAAGTTTACTTTCCCTCACTCATGATCCAACACCTAGCTCATTGTGTTCTTAAAGGGAACAAAAAAAAAATGGGTTATGGAGCTCTGGTATCCACAACTTTTGAAAGCCTAGGTCTGAAACTTGAAAGGTATTATGATTGTCTGAAAGAAAAAGCTGAGAATATAGTCAATAAAGAAACCTTGAATGGGCTGAGTCTAACCGTGGTGAATGGGAAGTGTGAGATGATTGAAGAGAAGAAAGGAGATACTAGTGAGAAGAATACGAAGGCTCAAAATCTAAGGAGCCAGTCAGAAAGAGCATGAAATTGTCTGGTGGAACACTCATAAAATTAAAGCCAGCTTTGAGGAGCCTCTAAAGCTTGACAAAGAGGAAGAAGAGAATTCAAGGAAGATAGCTGATCTTACTTACAAAGTTGTGCAGGTAGAGAAACAACTTCAGAAAATGGCAGGGAAGGTTAAAAAGCTGGAAAGGAGCTTCTAGGGACTTTGAAAAGGGCATAAACACTAGTAGAAAAACTTAAATGGGTACCGCCAAATGCGCACCGATTTTTAAAAACCGGTGCGAAAAAAAATAGGCGGGATTGAGGGAAAGAGCTTTCGCACCGGTTCTAACAAAACCGGTGCGAAAAGTGAGTAAATCGCACCGGTTCAGTTCGAACCGGTGCGAAAGCTATTGTAAAAAAAAAAAACCTGTTATATTCTTCTTTCTTTCTCTTTCAATTCCTCAATCTTTCCTCCTCTCTCTCTTCTCTCTCTCCTCCATTGAAGCGCACTCGACATTCTCCATTGAAGGGGCTTCTGAGCTTTCTCTCAGCACTTTCCTCAACCTCCTTCTCTCTCCTTCGATCTCCTTCTCCATAACCGCCACTTTCCCTTTCCTTGCTTCTCTCTTTCGATCTCCTTCTCCTTCTCCATAACCAAGCACAACCACCATCGCCGCCGCCGTCAATGTGAACCAAATACAACAACAACAACAACAACAAACTTGAATCAATTATCGATTCAAAAATCACAAATTCGAGGTATGTGCTCTTCGATTTGAAATCTAGGTTTTAGGTTTTGTAATTAGGGTTTCTAATTTGACTCTGAATCTCCGAAATTGTTTTGGGGATGAAATTGTTTTGAGGCTGGGACCTGGGTGGTGTTTTATCTTTGCCCCTTCACCCCTTGCATTGCTTTCTTTAAGTGCTATGCATTCTGTGTGTACGCTACAATGGAAAGATTTCCTCATCCTGAGCAAATCAATTCGATAATGAAAAACTGCTTCACAGTTCCTGTTTTCTTATTGTCCAAATTGGCTGTGATTTTGAGGGCTCTCCTCCTTCATTCTTCTTCATCTTCTATGAGGGCTGCGAGTTTGAGCCGATTTTGAGGGCTCGAATCCCACCATTTTTACTATCTCTTCCTCTTTGATTTGCTGCTTTGTATTCTCTGTTCATTCAAGATTTGTTGATTTGTTGTTTTTCACGAATTGATTTTACGTTGGGTTGCGCGGAGTTGAAGCTTGATTCGGAATTGATTCTGATTTTAGGGGTTTTAATGTTTGTGAATGAAGTTGATTTGTTGTGTTGATATTCGAAATTCAATGAGATTTGTGGTTCCTCTCTATTGTTGTTGTTGTTCGTCGTCTAGGGTTTGCGATTTCTGTTGTCTCTCTTCCTCCCCCTCTCCGATAATTTGTTCATGTTTGTGTTTTTGATTGATTTATGTTTTGTGATTTCATGAATTGGGTTGATTTGTTTTTGATTGATCGATGTCGAATACTGGAATTCGGGTTTCTGTTGTTGATGGGTTGATGTCGAATGCTGGAGGTTGCTTTAGGTTTTTGGTTAAAATTTGATATTTTGCTGAGGAAAGCCTAGATATATGATGTTTACAGATTGATGTAGTTTGAGCTAGAATTGGTTTGTATGTTAGAAATCGAAATTGATGAAGGAATATTTGATCATGCTTAATTGTGTTCATTTCATGTTTTGTGATCACCATATGCTCAGTTGTTTGTGGCAATGTTTTGCAGGCAAGGCCTATAATGCATGGAATGCCGAGCATGGGGATACTAGGCTCTCGGATATGGCCTGGTGGGGTTCCTCCTTCGGCTCTTCACCAGCAAAGACCAATGTAGGCAGCTTTTGGTTTTTTTCTCTAATTTTGCTGTTGAGGCTATTCTGTTTTGGTTATGAAATGCAGGAGTGTGATGAAGTTAGCCTATTTTAGTTATAAAATGCTCGATTATTGTTGCTGTTCTGATTTATTGTTGATTGAGATGGAGGATTGTGTGTTGCTTGTTGATAAATGGTTGCTGGCAACTGTGATCTATTGCTTGACAAGGGATGTATGATTGTGATATGTTGTTGTTGCTATTGATGTTGGTGTGTGGCATAAGTTTCTTGGATTATGTCCCTTTTTAATGGCCCTTGATTAATGTTATTTGGAATACGTCCCTTAATAATGTCCATTGTTTAATGTTGCTTGGAATATGTTCCTTGATTATGTCCCTTGATTAATGTTGCTTGGAATATACTCCTTGACTATGTCCCTTTTTAACTGACCCCAATATAACAAACCAATGCTTGTCCCTGTTTCATCCCAATGTCTGTCCATATGTCTGTCCCTGTTTTACCCCATTGACTATCGTTATGTCTGTCCCTATTTTACCCCATTAACTATCGATATGTCAGTCCCTGTTGTCAATGATGAAACCTTTGCTTGGGAGAGCCCAACTTCTGGTGAAGTGATGAATAATATTTGCTATTGACCTCCCATGAACCATTTGTGTTCTTGGATTGTAGTCTTTAATTAGGCAGAATTGGTAATCATGGAAGAAGGTGGGTTGTCAGTGATAAATATGGGGGAACTGAGACTTTTAAATGGCCTCCCTTTTTTTTTTCTCTCCTGTCCACATGTCTATGATGAAAGTCCAATATATGAGATAGTACACCCAAATGATAATCATCACCTATTTGCCATTAAATTCCAATCAATACATTTTATGTTTGATTTGTTGAGACTTTGGGGCAGATTTGTGAATATTAATTATCATGTGCTGCTCATGTGCATTCATTCATCAATTCATGTTTTTGATTTCTTTCTTCTGGTTAATGACCCCTCCCTCTCTGGCAAACTTATGTGTTTGAGATTAAAATCTCTAATGAATTGATAAGTACTTTCTTGATATGATTGGCGTACAAGACTGAGCATACCACAAACGGACTAAAAAAAATGAATTTTGAAAGGGGGAAAATCCAACAATTTTTATGCTATATGCTCGATTATTTAGTTATGTACGAGTATTTATCTTATATCCTAGCTCAAATTGCTAAGATTGTGAGAAAAGTCTAGCAATTTTGTGGATTAGTTGGTTGAGTTGGACCGGAACCCCAATGTTAAGTTGACTTGTCGTAGGAGGTATATACGTAGTACGTAGGATGGTTGTCCATAGTTGAACCCTTTTCTTGAAAAGAAAGTTTATGGCATCCGAGAGGCGAGCGATCAAATTTTGAAAGAGAATTTGTATAGAGTAGGTATTTTTCTACGAAGTATATGGTCATAGGATTTTATGGTAGAATTAGTGATGTGAACATCTAGCAATGAAGTTAGTCTTCCTCCTGTATTGATATGGAGGTTTAAAAAGTTACTTTGTCAATGCTCCAACAATTAGCTATTAATGTGTGTTTGTTCGATTGCCTGTAGATATGGATGCATGCCGATCAGAATTGTGCAGGTTTCCTTGGTCGTCAAGAGTTTTATAATGCTCTCAAACTGGTAACAGTAGCATAGACTAAGCGAGAACTGACTCCTGAGATTGTGAGGTCAACATTGCATGGACCAACTTCAGCCAGGATCCCTCCTCCACAAATAAATCTACCTCCTGCCGCTACACCTCAAGCATCTCTTGTGCCTAGTTCACCTGCAATGTCGATGGGTTTTGGGATGCTTACAGCGTCACAAAATCTTGGTTATAGAGGGCCTTTACCACCTAACCAGAACATGCAGCAGCAATATTTCCCATCTCCAGGGAACCAATTGACGATACCTGCTTAAGGTCTGCCTTCTAGCTCTGCTTCACATCCTATTCAAAGTGGTCATGGTCTTCAAAAATACATTTCTCCAGACCTTGATTCTGTAGTTTTTTTTTTTTTTTCAGTTTTTTAAAGTGTAATATTACAAGTTATTGAAGAAACTATATGTGTTTTATGTATATTATGATTATATATAAGTATTTGGTACAATTTAAGTGAAAAAAATGCAATTTTTTTTTAAAAAATTTTTAGGGCATTTTTGGCACCGGTTTTGAAACAGAACCAGTGCTAAAAGTTTTTGTTTTTATTTTTTTGGGCCATTTTTTCGCACCGGTTCACAGCAAGAACTGGTGCGAAATCTAAGTTTTCGCACCGGTTTTAAACCGGTGCGAAATCTTTTGGTTTTTGGCATCCCTCAAATAAGGACCGGTGCTAATTGGGGGTTTTGATCCGGTGCCCATTTGTATATTTTGCCTAGTGAAAGGGACAACAGGTGGAGGTTTAGAAAGCTATCAAAGCCCTAACAGAACAGCTGGAAAAGAATATACAAGCAAACAAGGAAGACTATAAGAAGATTCTCAAAATCCTTGAGAAATGATCCAGCCTACCTCTTATAGCCTATATAGCCTACCTAGCCTAGCTTTTAAATAATTCTCTTTGAATCTCTTTGTTTATGTCATGGAACAATTTATGTTTTTGAAGTATTTGTTAAATTTGAACTTTGGTCTGTAATTTCTCAAACAGGTGGCTACTTTTGGTTTTAATGCTATTTTGAAACTTTGTTTATATACATTCTTGTATTGTGTAATGTGAAAGTACAAGAAGGATTGTGTGTAAGATTTGATTAAAGGGAACTAGCCAACGTTGCTTTTAGTTTCCCACACTCGATGAATTGCTTGTGGGCTATGTTTAGATGTCTAACAACTTTGAAAGCAGGACTTTTTCATATGCCAAAAGGAGGAAAAGAAGAAACAAGCTTGAAGGTAAAAGTTCTGGGTTCTAGTGGAAATGAGTATCAAAGATTTCTTTGATAAAATGTGTATATAGTAGTAGTTTTTATGTTTTAGGAATTTTTTGCTTTATGTTTTTCTTTAAGTTTTTCTTGCTTTCTTTGCTAAAAAATGAAAAATATAAAAATACAAACTTTTTATTATGTTTACTTTCTTGCTCGAAGCTTTCTTAGTTTGTTATCATCGAAAGAGGGGGAATTGTTGACCTTTGAAGAGTTTTGATGATGATGAGAAAAGCAAATTAAATTTCATCTAATTACTGAGGTTTTTCTAGTGTTGGATTTGTTTATATATTAAGTAGACTCAGGGAGTGGAAGAGTAATTTGAGATAAGAAGAATACAAGAGAAGCAAAAGAAAGTAAGAAAGTAAAAAGAGTTCCATAAGGAACTAGAACATTGATCCTTAACATGAACACAGAGAGAAGCTTCCTAACAGGGGTAGGATAACAAGCTAAACTAACTAGCATTGGCCTGCGTTGAAGACAGCTAGTTCCAGAGGAACTTAATTGAGTTGCGAGTTCCAGCAAGATGCTGAAGAAGTGATGATAGCGAGATTCAATTCCAAGTCTGTAAAGAACTCAAGTTCCTATAAGCAACACAGAGTTCGATGGAGGCAATATGATGACAAGCTTGAAGGCGTTTATTAAGGTTTATGATAAGTTTAGTTTCCATAGGATTGTTGATGAAAGGAATGGTGTCCTTCCAACAAGTGTATTCTTCCAATAGAGTGTTCAGAATTATTACGGAGCTAATTCTTCAGTAAGGTCAAGTGATCGGAATGCCTAGGTGGAGGCCGCTTCCGATCAGTAATATCAAGGTACAATTGATATTACAGCTTAATCTTAACTGAACCCTTCGGGTCGAACCCAATCGAATCTCCGATCCGAGACAACGAATTAATCCGAAAGGATTTAATGAGTCGACAAAGTTTTACGAATACAGACGTCGGAAATCGAGCCTAGGGCATCGAGACCGAGCGTCGCAAAATCACAAGCAACAAGTATGAGCGTAGCCGTAGCTAGGCTAGGGTAGCTCATCGCAAGCCTAGGCGCACCATGTATGTGCTAGGTGCACCATGGTGTGCTAGGCACTATCCCAGCCTAGGCGCGCCCTGGCAGCCCATCGCAAGCTAGCAGCATGCTAGCATGGGTGCCTGGGTGCGCATGGCAGCTATCGCAAGCCCCACAAGCACCAGGCAGCCCATCGCAGCTAGCATCGTGCTAGCCTGGGTGCCTGGGTACTCATGGGCACTATCGCAGCCTTATCGCACCAAGCACAGCACCCATGTGCATGTGCGTAAGTGTGAGCATCATCGCAGCCCCCTAGCACCACGCACAGCACCATCGTTGTGCTAGGCACATGTGCATGTGTGCGTGTGCGTATGCACCATAGCACAGCAAGCTAGCAAGGCAGTGCTGGCCTTGCGTGTGTGCTAGGCACCATCGCAGGCCATGCACCAAGCACAGCAAGCTGGCAGGCAGCGCTGGCCTTGCGTGTGTGCTAGGCACCATCGCAGGCCACGCACCAAGCACAACGCTAGTGCGTGCTGGCCTGGATGCACGTAGCTGTGCGAGCACGGGGCGAGTGGTGCTGGCTGGCTAGGGCCATGCGTATGCTGGCCTGGCTTTGCTGGCTATGCGAGAGCCACGAATGCATGTGCGTGTGCCTGCAATAGCAAGGCAGCAGCACCACACATGCGTGTGCGTGCGCCTGCGATAGCAAGACAGCAGCACCACACATATGTGTGTGCGTGTGCCTACGATAGCAAGGCAACAACGCCCAGCGCCCAGCACAAGGCGTGGCTCGCTAGCAGCACGCAAGTGCTGGCTGGGTGATGCATGGTGCGCCAGCCAAGCATGCTAGGTGGCTGTGCGTGCTGGCAGCGCCAGGTGGCAGCCAGCCTAGCTGCCTTGCAAATGGCGGTTTGAGGAGAAGTGGGGACCAAAGCCACCAAGCTTCCCTTGGGGAGCAAGGTAGTGGTCCCCCCCCCCATGGGATATGGTCCTCACCTAACCTTATATATTTTTATTATATATGATTGCTAGATGCATGTCTAGGATTTCTATGATGTTGTGATGATTAGTTAAGTTCACTTAAATCAACCAACATAGAAACCCTAGGTCCCTTAATAATATTGAGCTAAAATTTTGTCGTTCCAAGAACAACACTTACCGAACTAATGCGCGTAAGTGATGGATTACGCCAAAGCGAGGCATCACTACTTCCCTAGGAACGTAAGGTATACTAGGTATACAAGTTGTCTTGGTTAAGCTCAACGATATCAGTAAGGAGTCCTTAGATGTCGTGGCAAAAGAGATAAAATGTCAAGTATGCATTAGATGCGACATTTTATCAAACCGAGAGTAGCTTGGAGCTATTAGCAATTGGATTGCTTACCTTAAGATATTTAATGGTTAAGACAAGCCAAAGCATGCTTAACCATTTCTTGATCTTTGGGATCTCGGAATCATTTTATTCTCGCCCATAAGGGACATTCTTAAAAATGCGTGGGTAAAATGCTCAATAAGTTTGAATATGTGCATGAACACTTTAAATTTCAACTTATTGATATATGAATGGTTTTTCACTTCAAATTCTTTCAATTGTAGAAATCATGTCTGCAAGTAACTCAAACAACAACCAATTCTCTTTACGCTCAATTCTCGACAAGGAGAAGTTCAGCGGGCCAAACTTTCTTGATTGGCAAAGAAATCTCCGCATTGTACTAATGCAGGAGCAAAAGGAATACGTCCTTGATGAGGAAATGCCCGACGCTCCCAAAGAGGAGGTCACTCAGGCTGCCCTTAATCGATGGCAAAGTGCAAATCGGGATGTCAAATGCATCATGTTGGCCACAATGTCTCCGGATCTTCAAAAGACTTTCTTTGAAAAGGAGACAACTTTTGAGATCATTTCTGAACTTCAGAATATGTTCCAAGAGTAGGCCCGAACTGAAAGGTTCGAAACCCACAGACAGATCCTTGAGAGCAAGCTCAGGAAAGGAGAGCCAGTCAGCCCGCATGTTCTCAAAATGATTGGATTATTTAAAAACATGGAAAGGCTTGATGCTGGGTATTCAACCGAAATGGCAATTGACATAATTCTCCACTCCTTTCACAAAGGCTATGATCAGTTCAAGATGAACTATAACATGCATAGTATGGAGAAAACCCTCACCGAGCTTCATGGTATGTTGAAGCAAGCCGAGCAAACCCTCAAGGATGAGGGCAAGCATGACATGCTCATGGTGAGAAAGGGCAAGTCGTTCAAACGTGCGGGCAAAAAGAAGAGCTTTAAAGGGAAAAAGAAGAAATTCCCGCCTAAGTCAAAATCTGCCAAGGGCAGCAAGGACAAGAAGGCAGCTTCTTCTAAGTCTGATTCTGAATGTTTCTACTGCAAGAAGAAGGGACATTGGAAACGAGACTGCCTCAAATTCAAGGAAGATAAGACGAACGGCAACGTTGCTTCTTCATTAGGTATTTTCGTTATAGACTTAAACTTCGCTAGCAAAACATCATGGGTATTAGATACCGGATGTGGCTCACACCTTTGTTCCAATGCTCAGGGACTAAGGATAAGTAGGAGGCTAGAGAAGGGAGAGGTCGAGCTTCAGATCGGCAATGGAGCAAGGATGTCTGCCGTCTCCGTTGGAACTCTCAGTTTGTCTTTGCCCACTGGGCTTGTTCTAGAACTTGAAAATTGTTATCATGTTCCTAGAGTGACCAAAAACATTATTTCAATATCGGCATTGGACGCCAAAGGATTCGAATTTCGAATCAAAAACAATAGTTGTTTTATATATTTTGATAATGTTTTATATATTTTGATAATGTTTTATATGGAAAGGCACATTCAGAAAATGGTCTTTATGTGCTGTCACTAGACAAACAGGTCTATAACATCGAGAATACTGCCAAAAGGGCTAAGACCATCGAGTCGAATCAAATCTACTTGTGGCATTGTCGTCTTGGCCATATTAACATCAAACGCATCAAGAAACTTCTTCAAGAAGGTGTTCTTGACTCATTCGACTTAGAGTCGTTTGAAAATTGCGAAGGATGCTTATTAGGCAAGATGATAAAACAGTCATTCTCCAAGTTAGGAGAAAGGGCAAGTGACTTATTAGGTCTAATACACACGGATGTATGTGGACCTATGAGCACACCCGTAAGGCAAGGTTACCGATATTTCATCACTTTCACCGACGATTATAGTAGATATGGCTATGTCTACTTAATGTCGAATAAATCTGAATCCTTTGAGAAATTCAAAGAATTTAAGAAAGAAGTTGTAAATCAACTTGGCAAGAAAATTAAAGCACTTTGATCGGATCGAGGTGGCGAATATTTAAGCCATGAATTCGACGATCACTTGAAAGAAAATGGCATTCTTTCAGAGTTGACACCTCCCGGAACTCCTCAATGGAACGGAGTGTCCGGACGGAGGAATCGGACCTTGTTAGACATGGTTCGATCAATGATGGGTCTTAGTGAACTCCCTATCTCGTTCTGGGGACATACGCTACAAACAGCAGCACTAACACTGAATAGAGCTCCGTCAAAAGCTGTTGAAAAGACTCCATATGAATTATGGACTAAGAAACCTCCTAGGTTGTCTTTTCTTAATATTTGGGGATGCGAAGCATATGTCAAGCGATTAATTTCGGACAAACTTCACCCCAAATCGGATAAGTGTTTCTTTGTGGGATATCCAAAAGAAACCAAAGGGTATTACTTCTACAATAAATCTGAGAACAAAGTGTTTGTTGCTCGTGATGGTGTCTTTTTGGAGAAGGATCACCTTTCCAAAATGACAAGTGGGAGGAAAATCGAACTCGACGAAGTTCGAGAGGACGAGCAACAATGTCAACCTGACAAAACTGACAATCTAGATACTTTGGAAGCATCTAAGAAGATTGGTCAGAGTCAAACAGACAATGTAAATGCTTAACCGATTACCCTACGTAGGTCGCAACGGTAAAGATCTCAACCAGACAGATACCTCAGTATCGTCTCAACCGATGATCAGGACATCCTAGTTATGGATGGTGATGAGCCGGCGACATACAAGCAAGCTATGACGAGCCCCGACTCTGCAAAATGGCAAGAGGCCATGAAATCCGAGATGGATTCCGTGTCTGAAAATCAAGTCTAGGACTTGGTGAATTTGCCCGAGGGTTACACACCCATTGGTTGCAAATGGATCTTCAAAGTGAAGACAGACAAGGATGGAAATGTATCAATATACAAAGCTAGACTGGTGGCAAAAGGTTATAGACAAGTCCACGGGATTGACTATGACGAAATTTTTTCACCAGTTGCAATGCTAAAATCCGTCCGGATCATCCTAGAGATTGCTGCATATTACGATTACGAAATATGGCAAATGGATGTCAAAACCGCCTTCCTTAATGGAATTTTGGAAGAAATTGTGTATATGACACAGCCAGAAGGTTTTGTCAATCCAGGCAACGCTGGAAAGGTTTGCAAGCTGAAGAAGTCCATTTATGGACTAAAGCAAGCCAGCAGGAGTTGGAATCTGCGATTTGATGAAGCCATCAGCAAGTTTGGTTTTATCAATAATCCAGATGAGTCTTGTGTATACAAGAAGGTCAGTGGGAGTGATATTGCATTCCTAGTCCTATATGTAGATGACATACTGCTCATTGGAAACAGCACAAAATTGTTGGAGTCCGTAAAGGGCTGGTTGGGAAAGTGCTTTTCAATGAAGGACTTAGGAAAGGCACAGTACATATTGGGCATCAAGATCTATAGGGATAGATCTAAGAGGATGATTGGATTAAGCCAGAGTACTTACATTGATAAGGTACTGGCTCGATTCAACATGGAAAATGCCAAAAGAGGGCATTTACACATGTCCCATGGCATAACTCTCAGCAAGAAACAGTGTCCGCAGACACCTGTTGAGCGAGAAAGAATGAATCAGATCCCATATGCTTCGCTAATCGGATCGATCATGTATGCCATGATATGTACAAGGCCAGATGTATCGTATGCCCTGAGTGCAACGAGTCGATACCAGTCGAACCCAGGAGAGGCGCATTGGACTGCGGCCAAGAACATCCTTAAGTACCTGAAAAGGAACAATGATAAATTCCTGGTGTATGGAGGCCACAAAGAACTGGTTGTTGAAGGTTACACCGACGCTAGCTTCCAGACTGACAGAGATGACTTCAAGTCACAGTCTGGATTTGTATTCTGTCTGAATGGAGGAGCGTTCAGCTGGAAGAGTGCCAAGCAGAGCACCACTGCAGACTCTACAACTAAAGCCGAGTACTTGACCGCTTCGGAAGCTGTTTGGATTCGCAAGTTCATCAATGAACTTGATGTTGTACCCTCAATCAAGGGGCCGATAGATCTCTATTGTGATAATAATGGAGCTACGCTCAGACCAGGGAGCCGAGAGAACACCAGAAGGTCAAACACGTGCAAAGGCGATTTCACATGATAAGGGAATGGAAATCCGAAGGTGAAATCAGAATTTGTAAGATCGGCACGGATGATAATGTAGCCGATCCTTTGACTAAACCTTTGCCTCAAGTGAAGCACAACAAACACGTTGAGGCAATGGGAATCAAGCATGTTGGAGACTGGCTTTGAAATTCCATGTACATGTGTTTTAATTAAATAGGATATTTCATGTAAGACACTGTACTAAAACCATTCATTAATGGAGTAATTAATTTTGTGCAAAATTATCATTCACTCAATTGCTATTTAATTGAGGTTTAGAATTAAATAATGAGTCCATTCGATTTACGGAAATATTCAAAACAGGGTATCAAGACCATGTCTTGGATAAAGAAACACCAGTTAACTGAACATTGAATATTAAATCGAAAAGTGTCCCTAATCGAGGTCATCTAACAAATGGACGATTGATGACCGCCATAAATTAGTGTGTAGTACGATTTACAGCACCGTTTCTTGTGCTGCGAGGACGTGACGGTCATAAATCATTTGCACAGGTACAGTTTAGAACTATACTGGATAAGACCTATGAGAGTACTTTAAGAAAATTTAAATTTTGTCATAAGTACATTTCTCATTATGACTATCGGAACTTATTTCCTCCGACCATGAGTACTGTGAAGTTTTCTTGTTTGAGTACTAGACTCTTTGATGTTTCCAAACGTCTGCCGTAACTGGGGATCATAACGGGAACACTCGGGAGACTATGTCCTCTTAGTAAGAAGAACTTACAATACAAGACTGGGATTGTCCCCCTACTAACAATAGGGAAAATGTTTTGTTGTTTACAAGGCCGCTCGAAAAGTGAGACTGTGAAAATGCATGGCCGTACTAAGATGGATTTTAGAAATCATCTGCTTATTGTCAGTCGAACTTGGAGATCGAGAAACACTTCTGAACGTAATAAGGATGACAAAGAATCTTACCTTATAGTTCACGAAGAAACATTAAGTGACATAGGAAATGAGCTATACACTGTATTCACACTTGTCCGGAAGGACAAGTGGGAGATTGAAAGGAATGGTATCCTTCCAACAAGTGTATTCTTCCAATAGAGTGTTTAGAATTATTACAGAGCTAATTCTTCAGTAAGGTCAAGTGATCGGAATGCCTAGGTGGAGGCCGCTTTCGATCAGTAATATCAAGGTACAATTGATATTACAGCTTAATCTTAACTGAACCCTTCGGGTCGAACCTAATCGAATCTCCGATCCGAGACGACGAATTAATCCGAAAGGATTTAATGAGTCGACAGAGTTTTACGAATACAGACGTCGGAAATCGAGCCTAGGGCGTCGAGACCGAGCGTCGCAAAATCACAAGCAACAAGTATGAGCGTAGCCGTAGCTAGGCTAGGCTAGCTCATCGCAAGCCTAGGCGCACCATGTATATGCTAGGTGCACCATGGTGTGCTAGGCACTATCGCAGCCTAGGCGCGCCCTGGCAGCCCATCGCAAGCTAGTAGCATGCTAGCATGGGTGCCTGGGTGCGCATGGCAGCTATCGCAAGCCCCACAAGCACCAGGCAACCCATCGCAGCTAGCAGCGTGCTAGCCTGGGTGCCTGGGTGCTCATGGGCACTATCGCAGCCTTATTGCACCAAGCACATCACCCATGTGCATGTGCGTAAGTGTGAGCATCATCACAGCCCCCTAGCACCACGCACAACACTATCGCTGTGCTAGGCACATGTGCATGTGTGCGTGTGCGTGTGCACCATAGCACAGCAAGCTGGCAAGGCAGTGCTGGCCTTGCGTGTGTGCTAGGCACCATCGCAAGCCATGCACCAAGAACAGCTAGCTGGCAGGCAGCGCTGGCCTTGCGTGTGTGCTAGGCACCATCGCAGGCCACGCACCAAGCACAGTGCTAGTGCGTGCTGGCCTGGATGCACGTAGCTGTGCGAGCACGGGGCGAGTGGTGCTGGCTGGCTAGGGCAATGCGTATGCTGGCCTGGCTTTGCTGGCTATGCGAGAGCCACGCATGCATGTGCGTGTGCCTGCAATAGCAAGGCAGCAGCACCACACATGCGTGTGTGTGCGCCTGCGATAGCAAGACAGCAGCACCACACATATGTGTGTGCGTGTGCCTGCGATAGCAAGGCAACAACGCCCAGCGCCCAGCACAAGGCGTGGCTCGCTAGCAGCACGCAAGTGCTGGGCTGGGTGATGCATGGTGCGCCAGCCAAGCATGCTAGGTGGTTGTGCGTGCTGGCAGCGCCAGGTGGCAGCCAGCCTAGCTGCCTTGCAAATGGCGGTTTGAGGAGAAGTGGGGACCAAAGCCACCAAGCTTCCCTTGGGGAGCAAGGCAATGGTCCCCCCATGGGATATGGTCCTCACCTAACCCATTCTCTCCTTTTGCCACTTGTTGGCTTGTGATTGTTTTGCATAATTATTTATTTTAGAATTAAATAAATTATTGCAATTGCACATGATCCCACATTGATCATGAAAAGGGGTTTCAAGTCCCCATTCTCTATAAATACCCACTTGGTTGGGATTTTGAGAATATAACCTTAAGTGGAATTAAAAAGGCAACTCTAAGAAAAGAGTAAACCTTTGATTCGTAAAACTCATAGTTCTTTTGTCCGGGTCTTGACTAACCTTCAAGACTTAGGACGCTCGGGTCGGGTCGAGGGTACGATCCGGCGGAGATCTCGTCTTTTCGGGATTTTGAAGTAAGAGCTCTTTGGGAGCGAAGCACGCGTCAAAGGTATAATTCTTGTTCTTAATCTTGTTTGATTAAGTTTATTATGCTTGTTTAATTGCTTTAATTAAGGGGCGGATCTTGGTGGGTTTCCTTCCGCGTAGTGCCGGGTCACTACGAAACCCTACAGTTGAATATGTGATACATTATTATGCATGAAACCTATTAGAGACGTGATAAGATTTGGCAAGCTAATAAATTCAGAAGCTTTATAAAAGATAGGTTTTATGTTTATGAAAAAGATTTATTAATGATTTTATCTTATAAAATCAGTTTTACAAATTACTTATCTTTTTTCTAAACTTAATCCTTATTCGGTTTTGCAAAAGATTTTATTAAATGATGCATTTCTACTCGGTATTTAAAAGGATTTTCTTTTGATTTATTTAGTGTTTATGTTTTTAATAAAAACCATACTTGGTATATGAATGTCTTCTATAAATAAGAGATTCATATTCCGAGTAAAGTGTGAGTTTTATGCGTGATAATCTCAAGAGCAATTAAGAGTAAGTTTGCCAATGTTAAGAGCTTTATCATATTAGTTTCAGGTTTCATGTGCAGCTTTCCAATCACATATTAGAGTTAGGGCTTGTTTCGCATCGTTTTTTGTTTTTAGTTTTTTGGAAAACCAAAAACCAAAAACAGGAAATAAGAAAATTTTGTTTCCACTTTTTTGTTGCCAATTTTCAAAATTTTTATAATTTTGATAAGTTTGACTAATTTTGAATTCATCATCTACATATATCATAT
Source organism: Chenopodium quinoa (assembly GCF_001683475.1). Taxonomy (NCBI): domain Eukaryota; kingdom Viridiplantae; phylum Streptophyta; class Magnoliopsida; order Caryophyllales; family Amaranthaceae; genus Chenopodium; species Chenopodium quinoa. The sequence goes on from NW_018743783.1 coordinate 2,364,965, forward strand.
GACCTTAAAAAATTAAAAAAAAAAAACCAAAAAACAGAAAACTACAGCGATGCCAAACGAACCTTTAACTATTGTATTGTTTTAGGATTTGGGTGTTAGTCTATATTGAATACACAATGAGTGGGCTTCGTGTGTGAAGATGTGAGATTTGTACTCATGAGTATTGAGTGGAACTTAAGTCAGAACTTAGGTTGGGCTGGATAAGGTCCTATCGGGTAGCAAGTTCAGGTTGGAACTTGTGAGAAGCGTCTGATTATAGTAGGTTGTGACTTGGAGTGTTTGGCCTATTATTGTGAATTGATTGTGTGTTTAAAATCCCTTGTGATTGAGGTTTTACTTCCAGTTAGGCCCCTAAGCTAGAAGATTTTCTCGTAAATATCGCTGTGTGTTTTCAAGTTCCTGTCAGTTTGTTTTAATTTCCGCGAAAAGTAGGCACTTAGTAACCTACTACAAATCACCTCCCCTCTTGTTGTAGTTCATCTCAACTAACCATGTGATTCTCAACTTATTGCTTTGTATGTCTTAGCTAGTAACAACGATTGAATTTTTTACGTGGAGCGTATGAACATAACTCAATGAAGCCTAGTAGATTTTTTTGAGTTCAAACGAAAATGCATGATGAATTAATAGGTTGCAAACTTGGTAGCCTCAAATATACTGCCATTCTTAATCTTAAGTATAAAAGTGCAAAAATATATTGAAGACAGACTTGGGTCCAACGAGAAGAAGGCTTAGGCTAAACACATATTAAGAAAGGGTTTGTAACATTGGAGGAGGTGTTAGAACAACATGCGAGCAAATATATGCAACTGGTGATGATGTTGCACAGCAGATCGATTTGTATTTGGTACCTGAGATAGATGGTGCAATTAAGTGGTTCTGACTTTGATCTGAACGAGTTTTCATTGTCAAAGACCTGACGTTGAATGATTTGGATTATCACACCCAATTTAATTACATTCGATCTTTATCAATTGGTTTTGTGATCATTGCTACGCTCTGACCAACCATTAAAGTTTACTCTTCATTTACACTAAGCTAGTTGTATTAATTTTCAATTGGTGCTCACCACTTTTACACTTATATATATAATCCATCCTTTGTACATTTATAATTTTTTAGGGGCATCTCATATGATCATTAGAACAATGTATCCGATAAATTTAATTATGACAATCCTGGTAAAGGATTAATAATATAAAAACAAATCTTTAAAAAGATATAAGGGATTAGTGGTGATGTTACAGGAAATAAAAAAAAATTGACAAATGAACAGTAGAATAATACATAAGGAAAAGAGAGAGATGAAAAACTATAAGCCTCATAATAACGAGGAGAATAGTTACCCATCCACTCTCAGCATATATTATACTTCGCATATTTCTCCCAAATAAGGGTAGTGATTTCACTACGTCTAATCAACGGTCACACCATCACTACGTAATTCCCTTTACAATACACTATTAAGCATGCAAGCCCTTAGGTGAAATTTGACATATACCATAATGAACTAACCCCCCTACAACCATATATATTCATTATCTTGTACTTCGCAGTAGTTTAATTTGTTAAGCTCAACATATACACCCCTATTTCACAAAGGTAGTTACCCTTTACTTTTCATTATCTATATAACTATATTGATAACTTTGAGGATTAGTATAAATAATCGTTTATTATAATAAAAACTAATAATGTTTTTTCCTCGTATGTAAATCACAAATAATGATAAAGCGTATCTCATAATAAAATTTTAATTAGAATTAAAAACGCCCGTATGTTTGTAAATCAAATGATCAAGTATTACACTAATAAACTTATAACAATCAAGTTATATGCAATTCCAAAAGGAGATGTAACACGCATATCAGATGACGGGTGCCAACCTTTTTGGTAGCATATAATCCTTTCTTCGATTCACTACTGCCAAAATAAAGAAATCAATGCAACACTTCCACTAAAAAAACTCACTACTTTTGTCACTATCCCAAATTCCCAAATCCCAATTCTTAGTATCCTATGCCCCACTCAAGCAATACGCGGCGTGCGAGCTCGTGATCAGCTCTAGCTACATACATATTGCTGTCCTCCATTTCTTCCTAAATTCGACACCTCAATTTTACCCCCTAAAACACTCGTCAATTTGCATGCTAACTCTTGCACCAAGTGTTATTACTATTTTTGTAAGTTTGTAACTTCATGTTCACTATAAATTGTTAGTGATTTTGCACTTCAATTTCATCCATCACAATATCAAACAATCAGTAATATAAGCCTACCTGAGTTCATCATCATGAATTTCAAGTCCAAAACACCTTTGTTTTTCCTTTTCCTTTCGGTTCTCCTAACTTCAACGTTGGCTATCCGGTTGCCTAACCCCCACCATGAGCGCGACCCACGGCATGAGCTGAGGGAGTGCATGCAGCACTGCCAGAGGCAGCCATACGGCCGTGAGCAGCACGAGTGTATCCAAGAATGTCACGAGGATTACAAGGAGAGGCAGCAGGGGGAGAGAGGTCAATGGGGTAGTAGTTACGATGAGGAGTTGCTAGACGCAATGATTAATCCTCGTCGTGGCGACCCTCAGGAGTACTTGCAGGAGTGCCAGAGAGAATGCAGGGGCGAAGCTAGGCGCGGTGATGTTGCAAGGGAGTGGGAGTGTGAGAAGAGGTGTGTTGATGAGAGGATTAGGCGTAGGGAGAGGCAGCAAAGAGGTAGGCAGTCTGATGATGAGGGTGATAACGAGTTCGACTCCGAAGACAGCGAGGATGATAGGAGTTACCGTGAGTGCCAACAAAGGTGTGATAGGCAAAGGGGTAGTCAGAAATTTGAGTGTCTAAGGAAGTGTCAGCAGCAAAGAAGGGGAAGCCGCGATAGCGAAGAGGAATCTGACAACCCCCACCGTGGACAGGCACAAGAGCGACTCAGGGAATGCCAAAGGAGATGCGAGAGGCAACAGGAAGGGTTTGAATGCCAGGAGAGGTGCCAAAAGGAGTTCCAAAGGCAGCAAGAGAGACGCCAAGGAAGGCATTACGAAGACGAAGATGATGTAGAGGAGACCGAGAACAGGCGTGAACGTGAACACCCACAACAACGCCTCAGGGAATGCCAGCAGAGGTGCCAGAGACAAGGACAAGGATATCAATGCCAGCAGAGGTGCCAAAAGGAGTTCGAGAGGCAGCAAGGCCAAGGAAGACGCTACCAAGAAGAAGACGATGAGGAATCCGACAACCCTCACCGTGATCAGCCACAACAACGCCTTAGGGAATGCCAGCAGAGGTGCCAGAGACAACAACAAGGACACGAGTGCCAGCAGAGGTGCCAAAGAGAGTTCCGAAGACAACAAGAGAGAGGCCAAGGAAGAAGCTATGAAGACGAAGACGAGAACCCTCGCCATCATGACCCACAGCAACAACGCCGGTTCCGTGAATGCCAGCAAAGATGCCAGAGGCAAGGACAAGGTTTCGAATGCGAAAAGAGGTGCGAAAGAGAGTTCCGAAGGCACCCTATGTTGGCTTCCTTCATGGAGTTCACTGGATTGTTTTAAGCAGAAAAAAAAAACAATCAAAAAGTGATCAGAGTACGTAGTAGTATGCATGGTAGCTAAAAATGTTGGATGAATAAAATGTAACAGTAGTAAGAAGAGTGATGTTGTCTTTCACTCTTTAGCTTTTCGTTTAATCTGTAGTTTCTATGTAGTACATGATGTTTAAGGGTGTGATTAGATCCCACTCTTTTAGCATTTGTACGTTTTTATAATATAAATAAACACTTGTTTCTGTGACATAATCTTGCCTTACTTAGTATTAAATTAGTGGAAATTATATAGTCATTAAAATCTATCTTATCTAAATCAATAAATATATATATATAGGGAGTACTAGTGTTCCAAAGTTTTTAACGCGAATTGTAGATTTAAATTCTAGCAATTAAGCCCCAAATAATAACATAATAGGGTTTGTGAGTTATGATTTATTCATATATAAAAAGTTGAAATCCACATTAGTATATACTTCTTAGAGCACTCTCAATGGTGAGAGTTTTTTTAGCTCATGAACATTTTTTGTGAGGAAAAAAAATGCTCACAACTCACAATGGTGAGTAAAATGAAAAATAGGTAAAAATGCTCATGAGCATTTATTAAAAAGCTCAAAAGTTGAGCATTTTTTGCCATGAACAGTGTTGCAAGTGGGCCCCACACGCGTCAGAAAAATAAAAAAAAAAGCTGACTCTAACATCAAAACGACGCGTTTTGATGAAGCTGCCTCAAAGGCGCGCCTCAAAACGCGTCGTTTTGAGTATCAGAAAAAAAAAAAAAAAAAAAGGGAAGCTGACGCGTGCAGTTCGCTGGCGAATGAGGACGCGACACGTGGCAGCTGGCAGCAAGACAACCAATCAGAAAATACTAGCCGTTTTACAACGGTTATTTATGTTTTTCCCATTTTCAGAAAAATATATTTTGTTAAAAAAAAAAAAAATTACCAACGGTCATAAAATTAAATTCTCTATAAATAGACATGCATTTTGATATATTTTGATACAATTTCAAAAACACCTTAAAATCCTCCAAATTTTAATTTTCTTAAAAGTATTTTAATTTTGTAGAAGAATATTGCTATTGCAATTCATCTATATTGAGGTAAAAAAAAAATTATTTAATTTTTAAAATCAGTTAAATATAAGTAGTATATTATATGTGATTTTTTTTAAAAAAAAAAAATATTTTAGGCCATGTAATTATATTTGCAATATGTAATTATTAAGAAAGTTGTTTATATTTTGTCCATAAATTTCTGAATTTGTTGTTGCAATTAATTAATGGTAAATTTTTGTTGCTATATATAAATGTATTAACTTAATAAAATTAGTATATATGTGATTTTATTGAAAAAAAAATTATAGGCCACGAAATTATATTGCATTATGTACATGTTCTTAAAGTGTTGCAAGTATTGGTTAATTATTTTCTTTAACATGTACCTGTAGTTATGTGTTAAAATTAGTATATATGTTATTTTGTATGGCATGTAATGTTATTGCATTATGCAATTGAAGAAAGTTGTTGATATTTTTTTGGATTTGTTATCATTTTAATTTGTTTTTTGAGTAAATGTTTGTAACGATATTGATCTTTTGTTTTTTGGTGCAGAATATTTTAATGGATCCAAACAACCCAAATTTCCGTCAACAACTTTCGGGTTTTAGTGATGATTTCCTAACTAATCCCGAGTTTCAGTTGTTCTTGCAAAGAATGGGCAATATGTCGACGCAACCACCTCCACTGCATCAGACACCCACTGAGGTTCCCCAACAAAACCCTGCTAATGAAGATCGTACACCTGAAACTGATCTTGGTAGTAACACACTATTCGATGAGAGCGAAGAGGAAAGCGTACCAGAGACGCCGCAGTATCCTCCTCCACCAGTGCGCTTGTTGGAACCCAACCAGGTTCCTGCACGAGCTACCTGTATTTGGTCTGTGGCGGAAGATGAAGCTCTGATTGGGTTGTACTTGCAGATTAGCGAGGATGCTATTAAAAGTACAAGCCAAAAAGCAACTACCCTATGGCGCAATGTACACGCAGCATACCAAACTTTGCATACGCAGAAGCCGCATATAATTCCGCCAAGGCCTATTAAGAGTCTCACGTCGCACTGGAGAAGGTTGGCAGCGGACACACTGCAATGGATATATTGCTATGATGAGGCAGGTAGACTTCCGGAGGGAGGGAGTGGTTACAATGAAGCTGATCGTATGAAAAGTGCGGCGAAGCTTTTTCATGTCGCCCAAGGTCGCAATTTCACTTTTCCTCACGCAATTGAAATGCTTAACAAGGATCCAAAGTGGAGACCGAAGGTGAGATGGTCAATGTCCTTGAAGGAAAGAAAAGCCGCTTGTGATGCCGAGGAAGAAGGTAGTGCTGGAAGTGGGAAGAGGTCCAGAGATGATGTAGAGGATGAAACCCCTACGGATGGTTTTTCATCTGGCGGTTTACAACGACCTGAGGGTGTCAAGAAGGCAAAGGCGAAGCGTAAGGGGAAAGCAGTAGCAACAGAAAGTAGTTCGTCTGAGCTTAGCGAACGAATGAAGGAATTCGCTACAATTCGCGAGAGGGAGGCCATTCTGAAGGAAGAGAGGATCAAAATTGAAAAAGACAAGGAACAGAGGAAAAGGGAGGAACTTGACATTCATAAGATGAAAACCTGGTTTGATATGGTGCAAGCTCTGAAGAATTCGCCTACGCCACTCACTCCCGAAGAAGAGTCGTACAAGAATTTTTTACTGGGTAAATTACAAGGCCTTTAAGCATGTTTGGTTTTAGTCTTTTATTTATTAAGCGCAATTTAGTCTTTTATTTTTAAGTTGTATTAGTTGTGTGGTTAATCTCAATGTAAAATGTACACTTGTATTCTGATTTTCCAATATTGAATGACAAGTTGTTTAACAAGTTGATTTAAGTTTCCATACCGACATAATTACAATAAATCTTCGTCATTGTGTAGTCACATTTTTCTGATTTCACTTTATCAGAATGCTTTACCTTTGTGTCATTGATACCGACATAATTACAATAAATCTTTGTCATTGTGTAGTCACATTTTTCTGATTTCACTTTATCAGAATGCTTTACCTTTGTGTCATTGATACCGACATTATTGCACTCAAGACTTGTCACTGTCAACTAGCATAGTATACCTATTCCGTGGTTGAAAATTTAATTCCTGTACTTGGTGTGGTCAATCAGATTTGTAACCACATATTCATTTGATATTTTTGCTATATATAGTAGACATGGCACATATCCACAACCACACCCCTTCATCAAATAACAATAGTAATACGAGATGTATTCTAGACCATCATCAAGCTCAAGTTCAAGCTCATCTTCTTCAAATACTGAAGAATATGACCAACTTGTTGATGAACTCTTCACATACCAACCCCCATCTGTCCTCATGCCCCAAACACAATCCCAACACTCTTCAAAAAAACCTAGAGGGGGTACGAATAGAAGAGATAGGGAAATTGGACATGCCAGGTTGTTTAATGATTACTTTTCCGATAATCCCGTGTACAACACCACCCAATTTAGAAGAAGATTTCGTATGCAACGACCTTTGTTTGTACGTATAATGAACAAGGTCGTTGAAGGTGATGTGTACTTCCAGCAGCGTAGGGATGCAGCTGGAAGGTTAGGTTTATCACCTCTGCAAAAATGTACAGCAGCGATAAGAATGTTAGGCTACGGCATGGCTGCGGACGCCGTGGATGAATACGTTCGGATCAGTGAGTCAACTGCTCGAGTTTCTCTTCAACGTTTTTGTACCGGGGTCATTAATCAGTTCGGAACCGAGTACATGCGAAACCCTACAACTGCTGAATTGGCCAGAATTATGCATCAAAATGAACTGCGTGGATTTCCAGGCATGATAGGCAGCATTGATTGCATGCATTGGGAATGGAAGAACTGTCCAACGGCATGGAAAGCGCAGTACGCCGGTAGGAACAAGAAAGCAACGCTAATACTGGAAGCCGTTGCAGATCAGGATTTATGGATATGGCATTCCTTCTTTGGGATTCCTGGATCTTATAATGACCTAAATGTCTTATACCGTTCCCCAGTGTTCGATGAGGTTCTGCATGGTCGAGCTCCTCCGGTAAATTTTACCGTTAACGGCCATGAATACAACATGGCATATTACTTAGCCGACGGTATTTATCCGAAGTGGGCAACTTTTGTTCAGGGTATCACAACCCCTCAACTTCAAAAAGATAAATTGTTCGCTGACCACCAGGCTGCTGCTCGAAAAGACGTTGAAAGAGCATTCGGTGTTTTGCAAGCTCGATTTGCAATAATACGAAAACCGTCACTGGCGTACGATGAGGACATACTGCGAGACATAATGAAAGCATGTATCATTATGCACAACATGATTGTTGAAGATGAGCGCCACAACTACACTCGAGCCGAAGTTCTAAGAGCCTTCTACGAAGAAGATCAACAAGAATCAACACCAGCATCAACATCTACAACGCCACCGTTTGAATTCAACGTAGGCCAACCTACCAACTTTGACTTCAACGCATTTCTACAGCGAAAAGCTTCCCTCCGTGACAGAGAAATTCATCTATCTCTGAAACGTGATTTAGTCGAACATACTTGGCAACGATACGGGCCCCGTAATTAGGGAGAAATTAGACGATGTAGTTGTGTTTTTTTTATTTCCTAAGTTTAATTGCGCATGACGTTGCAAATTAATTGTTCTCTAATATTGTACCGCTTTTAAAATAAATAAAAAATTATGAGCTTTTTTTTACAATTATTTATAATAACATAAATAATTTTACGATAAATTTTAACGATAAAAAAGAAAAAAATAAAAAAAATAAGTTACACATAATTAAACTAGTTTTTATTTATTTGGAGTAATGTTAAAATATAAATGAAATAAATAAATAAAGAAGTGTTGTGTAGGAGAGAGAAAGTTATGGTGGGGTATTGAAAAAGTAAGAGAGAGATAGTGGTGGGTGAGCATTTTTTTTGCTCACCATTGGGAGAAGAAATATGAAAAAAATTTGCCCATGAGCAAAATTGATTTGTTGAGAGAGAAAGTGGGTAGAGAGAGAGTGGGTGAGCATTTTTTTTGCTCACCATTGAGAGTGGTCTTAACGACTTTATTAAATTAGTGTATGTGTCTTTATAAAACATCTCACACGACCTTATAATAAGGTGCAAAACTAGTCAAACTTAATAAGAATAAGCTTAGTTGACATATAATTTTTAATTTCTGTAATTAAAAGTATTAATTTTCTACCTGTAATAATATTGGAGATCCTCGAAGAGGCACTTTGGGATTTTTCTTTAATTCATCTAAACTTAGCATTGTTTCTCCAACAATTAATGGCATTGGGTTTCTCCCGGCGTCAATCTGTTCAATCACAGATGCCAAAATAGCTTGCCCCACATGCATACTACCATTAGTAAGTAGAAATTGGCTAAACATACAATAAAGGAAAGCTCTTCTTTTATATATGTGGAATGAGTCGGACTTAGGTCTATTAAAGTAAAAAGATGCAAATTTTCTTAAATCAACTTCACTACCATCAACTATGGTTTTTAAATCATTTTCCCTCAGATTATAATAGCGCTCAAAATAATTTTTGTAGTAATATTCACACACCGTGGGAATTACTGCAAGGTCTACGGAGGGAAAACCAAGAATAGCGCCAAATTTTAGGTGGCTAATTTCATCATTACCTAGCCTAAAGCAATGGGTGTGTTGGGGTCCCAATATTCTATGGCGGTATGAATAAATTCACTATCAAGATCTACCACTTTAATGCCAAATAAACCCCCATATGAAGAAAGTCAAACTCTTTTCACTCCTAAGCGGTCAAAGACCGACACCACTCACGGATTGTATCACAAAAATTCCTATACATGATTACTAATTTGATGCAAAGGGATGATTTAGAAGCTGATGACTCGAATAATGTTGATTATGGCGTATATGGGGGCTTTTTATAAGCAAATCGAAGTAGAAATCGAGTCCCGTTCGAACTCGGTTTTCCCAGATCCATCACGCCGCGATAGAAATATTGCGCCGCGTTATGTATATCGCACCACGATATTTCTATCGCGCCGCGATAATTTCCAGCGCTGGCGATAAAAAACGCGTCTTATTCGATTTTGACTCGGATTTGTACTTTGATTTTTTCCAGATAATTTTAACCCTTTTTTTCCACAAATATTCAACCCTTTTTTCTCTAATATCCTAATTAATTTAGGAATTTCTTTTTAAGGAATTTCAAAAATTAATTAAACTTATTTTCCTATTTTATTTTTTTCTTTTTTGTAAGAGAAAGTTGGATACCCTCCAATGATAATAAATAACGGAATTTTTTTGCACAAATTTTCAAATTTTCGCAAAATCACACACATGCACATAAATAAATGCAAAGAAAACGAAAAGACTAAAATGTACATAATAAACGGAGTTTAGGTGTATATATACATGAGCTAATAAAAGAGATAGTAAAATATACAACGTCCGAGCAAAGTCCTAGAAACTCCAAGAAATACATGCAGGAGTAGTTATGGCGCTAAAGGACACAAATCCCGAGGGACGCCGAAAGTATCATAGAACTGTGAAGTCCGCAGGGTCAACCCCTGGCCAGCATCAGAATTAGTCGTCGGGATCGTGATCGTAGGACCAGTCCACTGAGTACCTCTGTGTGCCCCATACTAAAAACTCCCACCATCAAAAGGAGCAGGCTCTGGCCGCTGCGACGACGAGTTAACCTCGTACGTCCCACCACCGGACCGAGATGATGGACCAGCTCTAAAAGCACTCAAGGACTCGTGAGGAAAGAGCACTGGAGTACCATAACCAGGTTCCATTCGGCTTCTTTACAAGGACAACATAGGCAACCCAATCAGGAAAGTAGCATTGCCGAATGAACCCAGCATCTAACAACTTTTTCACCTCGGCGGCTGTCGCCTGGCTTCTTTCTTCACCATGGTTCCTCTTCTTTTGCCTTATCGGCTTCTTTTTGGGATCCACAACAAGTTTGTGGACGACTAGATCCGGGCTGATGCCTGGCATCTCGTCCACCTCAAAGGCAAAGATGTCTTTGAATTCTTTTAACAAGTGGTTCAAGTCTGCACCAAGTTCAACAAAAGCAGTCGTCCCAACCTTAACAGTTTGGTTAAGACGAGAGTCATCCAGGATTATGTCCATGTGTTCACCAGCCGGCTGGAGACGGAGTTCATCCGGCCATTGACCGGTTAGTGATTGCTATTGCCTGGCTTTTTTCTCGACCACCATTTGGTTGGCCTTTCTCTTCTTGCCGGTGTTGTTGCAGCAGGCGCGGCTTCCTTGACTTGGTCAAGGTCAGTAGTATCTCTACTGGGGTCGGCTGCGACCACAATGGGCTTGACATCAGAGAGGTAACACTCCCTGGCCATCTTCTGGTCTCCCCGTAGGGATCAGACTGTTCCATCATCCCTCTCAAACTATTGAGAGGCATGAGAGACGGAATGATAAAGCCTTGGATTCATTCAGGGTGGGACGCCCCAAAATCATGTTGTAGGCCGTCAGTTCCACAACAACTAAGAACCGGACCACCATGTGGCATCCTTCGCCTTTCTCGCCCAGACGAAAAGGTAAGTCTATTCAACCTACCGGATGTATCACACCACCCCCAAATCCCATTAAGGGATGAGAGACCTGGTGCATACTCTCGGGCTTGTACCTGAGCTTGGTCAGGCACTTGTGACTGATGAGACCAGACAAACTCCTAGTGTCAATGAGGATCCGGCCAACTCTTTGGTTGGCCACTTTGCATTCGATGACAATAGGGTCATCATGCAGCCTTTTGATTTTGCCCCCATCACCCTCAGTAACTAAAACTTCGAGGAAGGAATCTTTGGACGCCTGCCCCCCGTCGACCGAGTTGATGTCGAGCTGTCTGATGTAGTCCTTGTTACCCCGGATTGTTGGGCCGCCTCCGGCGAAGCCGCCTGCTATTGTATTGATCGGAGTTTCATCAGTATCCGAACTATTAGCAAAGTGGGGCTTCTTTTTGGGCGGCTACCCAATGTTAGTTTGTAGGGTAACTTTGGACCTTTGTCAGCCAGGCGGTCCAATAAACGCTTGAGGCTATAGCATTTGTTGGTGTCATGGCCAATATCCTCATGGTAGTGGCAGTATTTGTTTTTGTTCCGATTTTAGGCGGAACCTCTCATAGGGGCCGACTTCTCGATAGAGACCCGGTCCTTAATCTCCATGAGGATGGAGTAACTGTCTTTATTGAAATCATACTTCATGGAGTACGTCTTTGCTTCTTTCTTTTTCTTCTGGGATGGTTGTTCAGTAGTATTAGCCACCTAGACTTCTTTTCTTTTCTTTTCTTCTTTCTTAGCCGGCTGTGATGGCCGACTCTCTTTTTTGTCAGACCTCCTTGAGTCTAACTGTTTACTGATATTGCAGAGTTCGGTCGCCTGTATATAGGTGTCTGCCTCCATCAGTGCCTCTTGGAGGGTAGCCACCCTCTTTCTGACAAGGTCAAACTTGAAGGCCGACCCGTCCTTCAGACCTTTGAAAAAGTCTGTGTAGGCTACCTTATCAGACAGCCCTTGAATCTGATTTTCATCATATTAAACCGCCTGATATATGAGTGTAGCCCTTCCTTCTCTCCCTGCTGTATGGCTCCCAAGTCAAGACTTGTTTTCTTTACAGGGATATTCATCGAGAAGTTTGACGCGAACAATTAGGCAAGCGTCTTGAAATTATTGATGCATCCGGCTGGCAGGTTGCCGAACCATTGCTGTGGCCGGGAAGCATCTACACCATGTGGCATCGTCCAACCCTTGAAGATACATAAGGTTGGTGTATGCCATCAGGTGGTCTTCTGGGTTGAAGGTACCATCGTAAGTGCCTACCAACATATTTTTCACCTTGGCCGGCTGTGCGGCCTCAGTTATTTCCTTGGAGAAAGATGAAGGTTGTTCCCCGAGTCTTAGCAGTCGGAGCTGCCAGTCCAAGGGCTGGACATTATGTGTCGCTTGCCCCCCGAAGAGGGTAGGCTGCATATATGGTTGTCCATACGGCATGTATGACTGCTGAAGCGCATACGGGGCCGCCTGGAACATCTGAGGACTAGAGTGAGCAGACATGCTGCCTGTCTGGTCCTCTCGGTTTGATTTAAAATACCTCATTGAGGTATTCTGAAAGTTGTCATTGAAGTTCGACGTTGAGGCCGACTCTGACAGTTGCATATTCTTCTTTTACTGGATTATCATCCGAGCATCGGAATATGTTTTCTTGGAACCATCCGGCTGTACATGCCGGATGGCCTTCCTCTTCCTTGGCTCAGGGAACCGAAGTCTAGCCAAGGTTATCAAGGGCTTCTGTTCCTCCCTTGGTTTAGGGTAAGGAGTGGCCTCTCGGTCTTTGACCAGCTTTTTCCTCCCAGAATGAGAGGGCTTCTTGGCCGACTGTTCCTTGGTAGGGACAACCGTCCGTTTTTCAATAAGCTCCTTTATGTCCCCTTTGAAACTTGTCATGAGAGTCATGGGCTCGTTTCTAGTGATGGGGGTGGATCCTTCAGCCACCTGGAGCTGACCAGTCGGCTGGCCGATTGTTTCACTGGGCCCTGCTTGGTCGGTGTTCCGTTCCCTCCTTTCGGTGGGACGAATGCGCCGTGTTCTCAAGGACCCGTCAGGGGCCATGTGGGTGGCGACTTCATAGTCGTCATCTGTATCCTGGTCTGGCCATAGGCCGCTTCTCATTAAGAGGCGGTACAGGTTCTTGTGAAGTCATCTCAGAAGTACTCTCCCCACAAACGGCGCCAAATGTTTTGGGGTTTTTTGATGTCCTGCGGGAGAGTTACAATTCCAAGACTGACCTCTGGACGCCTGTACCTGCAAAACAACGGAGACTCCTGTGGGCGGGAGTTCCGCCTTCGACGATCAAGTTAGAACGTGTTTGAGGAGTAAAGTGCGGAAAGTAAAGGGTCTCTCTTGGGTTCCAAGAGAGTATTTGCAATGTGTAATTGCTCAGTTCGAGGTGTCAGATGTCTGACGTTCTCTGGTTGTGAGTTAATGTGAATTAAATGTTTTTGAATGTTGTTCCTCAGAGGGAACATATCCCTTTTATAGGGTGTTGGAAAATGTGCCTAGTACTAGGTTTAAGAAACCTAGGACAGACTGGGCTTTGCCTAGGAAATTGAGCCATAGGAGGCCATTTTCCTAATGGGCTATCTATCTGCCACGTGTTGTGGCCTGATTGGTCCACCTTGGGCCTCTCACAAGGTGGCACGTGGCGAACTCTGGTTGGTCCACGTGGATGACACGAGGCAGGGCTTGAGTGATCCACGTGGCAGGGAAAAATCCCCTAATCATTTGCCCCTCTCGCGTACTAGGTTTCAGAATCCTAGGCTTACTAGGTTTTCACTACAAGAAAAAGGGTAGATTCCGATGGACATCTTCCGACGGACACAAAATTCCGTCGGAAATCCTATATATTCCGGCGGATTTGTATTCCGTCGAAATATTCCGACGGAATTTCTACGGAATAAAAATCCGTCGGAATATATGGGCATTCCGACGGAATATTCTGTCGGAAAATTTATATTCCGACGGAAAAAAATCCGTCGGAAGTTTCCGACGGAATATTCCGTCGAAACGTTAAATTTCCGACGGAATATTCCGTCGCAAACTTTCCGTCGGAAATTAATTAAATAGTAATAAAAAAAACCTCTTTAAAACATAAAAAAAAAACCCTAAAAATCCACACTCCTTTCTCTCTCCTCGCCTCCCTTCTCTTTCTCTCTCCTCTCTTCTTTCTTCTTCCCCTCTTTCACCTTCCTTTCATCCTTTATCCTTCCTTGGCGCACACATCCTTCCTCTTCCCTTCTTTCTCCTTCCTCTCCTCTTCCCTGTTTCTCTTTCCTCTTCCCCTCTTTCTTTTTTTTTTTGTTTCGTTTTCTTTGCCAACTCAAGGTTATTTCAAGATATTTAATGGCAACTCATGAAAATCAAGGTTTTCATGTCAAATTCGACCATGAAAACTCTAGATCTAGAGTTTTCATGGTCGAATTTGACCTTATAAACCCAATTTTGACGTTTTTTTTGGTCAAATTAATTTGTTGAATTTTCTGGATTTTTTGAAATATATGGTGTTGGTGAAGTATGGATTTTTTTTTTTTGTTTTTTTTTTTTTGTTTTCGGTGGTTGTTTTGGGTGGTGAGGTGGGTTTTGGTGGTGGTGAGGTGGGTTGCGATTTGGTTATGTACGGTAGTGGGTTTGGGTATGGGTTGGTGGTGGTGTGTGAAGGTGGGATAGGTTGTGGTGTACGGTGGTAGGCTAGTGGGTTTGGGTGTGGGTGGTTTCGGTGGTGTTGCGTGGTTGGGGCTGGTAGGGGTGGTGCGTGAGGGTGGTAGGGGTGGTGCGTGAGGGTGGTTAGCGGGCATGGGGCAGGGGCAGGGGGTAGGGGGCAGGGGCAGGTAAGGGTGGTGCGTGAGGGTCGTAGGGGTGGTTCCTGAGGGTGGTTAGGGGGCAGGGGGCAAGGGGCAGGGGGTGGGGTGGGGCTGCTCTGTTTTTTTTTTTTATTAACTTTTTCGACGGAATTTTCCGTCGGAATATATCATTTCCGACGGAAAATTCCGTTGGAAACCTACCCACCTCCGAACGGAAATTTCCGTCGGAAATTTGCGACGGAATTTCAAATAAAGTCAAAATCAGCGCCGACAGAATTAGATCCGTCGAAATAAGGCCTTCTGACGAAATTTTCGGCGGAAAAGGTCGAATTTCTGACAAAGGCTGTTACGACAGACTAACTCCGACGGAATTCCGTCGGAAAGCCTGATTCCGACGGAATTTCCTATGTTTTCGACGGAATTTTTCCGTCGGAATCCAACTGTTTTCTTATAGTGTTTGCCTAGGAAATAATTTTAATAAAATGTAATAATTTTAGAAAAAATAATTTCTAATTCACATAAACCAAACAGACCCTAAAGAAAAACAAAGTGTTATTAAGTGATTTTTTTTAATAATTATTTACAGTATGTAGTATTGTTTTTTTTTTGGTTTATAGTATCGTACTTCCTCTATTTTAAGTGCATCGCTTTCTTTTTTGATATCTTCTCACATTTTAATTTTTTATTATTTATCTCTCTCTTCACATGTTCCCCACTCTTACTTTTTTTATTTATTATTATTTCTCTTCTCTACCATTCCATACGTACATTTTCATAAACTATTACCCCACAATACCATTCTACAATTTTTAATTCCTCAACGAACCCTACTTACATATTATTTTACTCCATTTAACTCACCTTCCTAAAACATAGCGCATGGTCAAACCGATGCACTTAAAATAGAGGGGGTACGTAGTATTGTTCTATATTGATTTATTATATAAGGTGTAGTTCTATTGAATTTTGGAGGTGGGTTTGGGGCATGGATTAGGTGAGTGTATGTGGATATCCATGTGGGAGTGAGGTGGGAATGGTTTTAGATTTTTACCTTTAGTGGTGGGGATGATGGATATTTGACATGTCGCGGGGATGCATGGGGATGCAAATTAGAATGTTATGGGGAGATGGGAGGCCAACATCCGTTTTGCCCCGTCCCATAGGTGAAAACATATTTTTTTATGTAAGGAAACTAATAAATTCTCTTTGTAAAACATAAATGCCACATTTTCCTCTTTACTCCATGTTTCTCTATATTTTCTCATCTATTCTTTCCCCTTTCTTTTCATTCTATTTTTATTTTTCTCTACAATTCTTTTTATAACGAAACAAACAAAAGGAAAATTGTTTTCACAATCATGCTTTCCATTGAAAATTGTTTTCTTTATCAAATTAAATGATTTCCATGCCATGAATAATGTTTTTCAAAAATGGAAATGAAGCCTCAATGGAAAACATGATTGAAATGATATGTTCTTTGTTTTCTTGGCTATGGATATCTTATAGAGAAAAAAAATTGGAATTAAAAGGGAAGGGAACGATAGAGGAGAGAAAATAGAGAAGTGAGGAGTAAATAGGAAAATGGGGTATACCTTTTGGAAAAGTGAAAGTGCAATTGACACTCAAGAAAAGGGGTTGATTTAAGTAAGGTAACAATTAGTTTTCTTTTAAAAAAATTTCAACTTACAGGAAAACCAGTAAAACTTGGTTCCTCCATAATGGAAACAGTAAAACAATTAAAGCAATAAGATGTAAATCCAAAATTAACCAAAGTTCACCTCAACTCAGAGCCTATGTCCTTTCTACCGTGATTACTCTTATTAATCTTCTCCGCTAGACAAAAGCAATTACAATTAATTGTTTGTCTACTCGAGTCAAATGTCTACTTGAGTCAAACAATCAACCATACCTAACACTAGATGTGCAATATCGCACTTGACCTCACAAGTGTAAGCGTCATTCGAAGCGCACCTAATTAAGTATGTGGTGAATATGCTTGGCTATCATAGGAAGTGGGAATTGACAATATACGATTAGGGACAAGGAAAGTAGGGAGCTGTCAACAAGCTTTTAAGAAACTTGTAAAAATCGTTCATGGATCATTTAAGGCAACCACGAATAAGGGAAAACAATAGGCAACAACGATTGACGCGTGAAGGTTACACCCCATTCATAATCCATGAGATTAATAAATCCATATGGTTCGGAACCACGAAAGGAGGATCGGGGATGATGGTACGAAGTGAGTTATGGAGTCACATACGCCCGTATTGACCTCTACTCGATTTTTATAGCAAAAAGTATTTCCTGCGATCTCAAAGGCATGCAAACAAAGATTCAATTTGCTCCTAACTAAATTAGGCTTAAATGGGTCAATATTAATGCACACATAATTCTAATCATTACTGATTACTTGATTAAACAACAAGATTAAAAAGGAACTTAAACCGGTAGTCCAAATTATCTTATTAGTCGTGATTTTCAATTACATATTCCCTTTAAACATGCAATATGGTGATCAATAAATATATAAAATAACAATAATATTAGAAGCAATTTAATCATAATATCGTTAGTCAAATCATCAAAATAAAATAACAAACCCTAACATGATACTAGCAATAATATATATATATATATATATATATATATATATATATATATATATATATATATATATATATATATATATATATATAAGAATAAGTGTAATTAAGTAAATTACTCACGTTTGCGCGCTTCTTCAAATTGCTACATCATGAATAAAGCGTTAGTAACTTCAAGAATATATGCATTAAAGTAGAATTGATTTGGTCCAAACCCTCAATTGAATTCTACCTTTCACACCTTGGTTTAAGTATGGAACTTCGGGTATAGTATGGACTCCTTGGAGTGCTTAGGGAAGGAATGGTGTAATTGAGAGAGTAGGTTTAAGGCTTGGAATGTGAGAGAGAGAAATGAGAATGTGTGTTTGTTACCCGAAACTTGTAAATGAGCTTCGTATTTATAGATAAAATGTGAGGGATGTAGTCCAGAACCCTAGAAAATGAGCGCTGCTGAAGAAAATGCACCATCGCACGGTACTGAGTGACGTGGCACGATACAGGTACCGTGGCATGGTACCAAATTCTATCATTTTGGAAAAAGAAAGCACGTTAAGAAAAGAATCAGGAAAATATTGGTGTCGTGTCATAGCACAGGTACCATAGCACGGCATTTAGTACCGTGGGACGGTAATAAGTACCGTGGCGCGGTACTTCCCAGTTTCTATGCGTTTTTAAAACTTCCATAACTTTTGATCCGTAACTCGGAATAAGGCATACAATATATCATTTGAAAGATCTTTAAGTCTAATTTTCAACTTAATTTAAATCAGGTCAAAATATTTTTTATATTTTAATATATGGCTGTTTTAGTGAAAGGGTGTCAATTTTGGGCCGAGTTTTAGTGTTTTATTCATATCTTCTTCTTTTTAAATCGGAATTGGGCTAATGATATATCATTGGAAATATTTTTTCAAGGACTATCTAACCAAATAATATTTGGATCAAAATTATGGGGCCAAAAAATCAGTTTTTCTCGGTTTTGGATTGTGGTCACGAAAAGAGGAAAATTAGTTATGCTTTGGGAAAATGAGCTAGGAATTGGATTGGTTTGGGTGAAATAATGAAATGTTGGGCTAAGGATATGGTTTTAAGCACTCTTTAAATTCAATACACAACCTGACCAATAATGGCCGTGAAAGGTTGTTCCTCATCGGGTTTGGTTTTGGGGAGACATTTTTAGGTGTCTACAACAAGCACTTGCATTTGACCTCATAAATACCACACAATACTAACCCTTTAGTGATTCAATTACAAATGCACAAGCTCTCTCAATTATATTTTCTCACAAAGCTAAGGTAAAAAGACAATTATGAAACCCTAACAACGCATGCACTACAATTTGATATATATTAGACAAGCTGTTTTCCAAGAGTATTTGAGCTTCTCAAAGAAATCTCTTAAAAATGAACGTGAAAAACTTAACCTCAAACTGGAAATGTAATTGTGTTAATAGTTATTGAATAGTCATTGAGAGATGAATCATTTCGTGACCTAATAATAAAAAATATCATATATTAGGCAATACACAACATGCCACTTTTATAATGAAAAACATCCTTCATATTATTCTATTTTCATTGATAGAACCAAAATAATATCGATCCTAAGATATATATATACGAGATAATTCATCTCTCTAAGTAGTACAATTACAATTCCCTTAGTTTGAATTTGGGTGTTTTTTTAGGTGGGTGTTGTTGGTTGTACATGGTTGAATTTTTGGTGGGTGTTGCTGGTTGTGCATGGTGTTGACTGTAATGGGTTAGGTGTGGTGCGTGGTATTATGGGGGAGGGGGTGCGTGAAGGGGTGGTTGTTGGTGTATCGTGTGTGGTGGGGGTGGGTGTGGATATTTCATGGTGAAAGGGTGTTGTTGGTGTTTAGGGTGTTGTTGTTATGTACACCACTCCATGGAGGAGCATAAAGATTGTGGTGTAGGTTTAGAATTGTTGTGGTGTAAGATAAGGCAGGTAGTAGGGAGTGAGCAAGTCAAAAGATTGGGTTTAGGTTGGTTTCAAATTATTTTTTTTCAGGTTTGGCTGTCGGTAAATCTAACAGTTTTGGCTGGTTGTCCATGGCAAGCGAAAGACCGACGACATTATTCATCTTGAAAATAGTAAATAAATAAATAAATAAATAAAAATAAGAAGAGGGGGATATATAAGAAAATTTTGTAATTTACCACCCACATAACCTACTTTTTGATATTACCACCCATAAAAAATTACTTTAAAAATACAACTAAAAAAAGACAATATATATACATATATATATATATATATATATATATATATATATATATATATATATATATATATATATATATATATATATATATATATATATATATACCACCAAAACAGTTAAAGCAAACGTTTTAAAACACTATTTTTTATTTTCATGCCAAAAACAAGTTCTCTAGGCGGTCTGATTTGAGATCGAAAATGACAAAATAATTATCCAAAATGCCTCATTTTGCGTGTATCATGCAAACCGAGATATTTTTAGTATGCAAAATGAGGCATTTTCAATCATTTTTTTTTTGCAGGTTTTGACTTCAAATCAAATTCAAAGGTTAAATAATGACCCCAAAACCTCATAAGAACATGTTTTTGGCACAAAAGCCGATAAATTTTTTTTAAAACCTTATATTTAAAAGTTTTCGTAATGAAAAGTGTTAATTGGTGGTGAAATCTTTTTTTTTTTTTTGGATGGTAATTTAAAATAAATATTTTTATGAGTGATAGTTTCAAACAGTGGGTTATTTGTGGATGGTAAAATAAGAATTTTCCTAATTATAATTATAGCATTTAAAACAAAAAAAAAAGGTAAATGGTAGGAGAAGTTGAAGGAAATTGATTTTTAGAAGAGTATTAGGTTAAGTTCCGTGCCATGCACGGTCATAATTACAGTTTACAACAAATAAATTATAAATAATGATATTTCATCAATAATTTATCCAAAGATAATATTTGTAACTTAAATTTTAATTTATACTAATACCAAATACGTAAAGGTTATTAAATTGCATTGTAAAAAATAGTAATCACTACCACAAAAATAGGAATACAGAACGCCTAAAACAAGCAATATAGAACGTCTCAGAGACGTTCTTCTGGGGGTGTCTTATAAAGTCTACAAAACGCGTTCTATATCTAACACAATACAGATCGCCTATCTAAGATAGGCGCTTCATATTCTAGGTACAAAGTAAATAAAAAATAAGGAAAAGAGAGTTGTCATCTTAGGATAGGCGTTCTATAGCGATATAATTTAAAAAGAGAACGCCTATCATAGATAGGCGCTCTCTTTTCCTCATATATTTTTTATAAAAAAAATTATTATTATCAATATCAATAAAATAATTTTATTGATATAATAATAATAATAATAATAATAATAATAATAATAATAATAAATCGCCATAACAATAACTTTAAAATACATGTATTTCAATTACAATATTATGGAGTAACTGAATTCATTGAGAAAAAAATTACATTACAAGTTCTCTAATACAACTAATAATCAATTATGAATGTGCTAACAATTGTGGATTTAGAGAAGAAAATCAATGCAGATTGTGTCAAGCTTGCGGTTGTCCAACAAATTTCCACTTTAATATGTGAAAAAACATTTAAAACAACAAATGATAAGACTAGCAGATTGAAATCTAAAATAATAATTGAGAAAACCAAATTTCAAAATTAAAATCAGAAATCTGAATTAGAATAATATCAAAAACTTGGATTGAAATTAGAGATAAAAATCATCATATGAATACCACCAAAAACACGAATTGATGAATGACGACGGCTAGCTTGAGAGGAAAGAGAAGGAACGCCAGTACACCACCGTTTGCAACCACTAGCCAGCTCAACAACGCCAAACACAAGTCAACCCGCAACAAGTTGCTCAAAACAGAGAAAAACAGAGATTCGATGGTTTAATCGAACCAGGGCATCATTCAAACCACCTTAAAAATCACGATCGGAATTTCGCAAACGAAACCACCCAAAAATCATCCAATGGTTTACGAGAAGAAGATACACTAATAGAAAATTTAGACCTAAGTAATTTAAAAAGTTAGACGAAATTTTTTTTTTTTAAAAAAAAATAAAATTAGATCTAATATAATTGAAAAATGAAACCAAATCATAAGATGAAAACTAGAAATATAAGAACTAAAAAACTAATAATTAAAATGAAATTAGTCATTACAACTTACAACAGTAGTAGACGACTTTCGGTGTGAGGGAGATGCGGTGCAGCAATGGCGAGGGAGGGTCTGAGGGAAGTCGATTATGTGGTGTAGTGTTCGATCTGGGTGGTGGCTGATGTTGTGGGATGTAGCACGAAGTAGCAAGACGGGGTACAGCAGCTTGTTGGCCGTTGGTGGCCGCTGCGAAAAGTGGGGTTTTAGTGGGTGAGCGTTGGTGGGTACTGCGCACAACAGCTTGTTGGTGGCGATCTATGATGATGACGGTGGTGATTAATTTTGATGGTGGTTGAGGGAGTAAGAGTAGTTAGGGGAGTGAGGTAAGGAGTTTTAGATCTTAGAGAAGGGAATGAAGAGCGAGAAGGGAAATGAGAGGAGAGGGAAGTGAAGGGGACGGCCGGAGAGGAATGAGAAAGAGTTAGGGTTAGGTTTTTAATTTGTTTTTGTTTTTGTTTTTTATATTTATTTTTAATTATGTTAAACACATATAGAACGATTAATGGAGAGGGGCGTTCTATATTGCATAGTGTAAAATTTTGATATATCAAATAGAACAGTTAACTAAGGGAGGCGTTCTATAATTTTCACATAAAAAACGCTCATCTTACATAGGCGATATATAGAATTCTAGAGATCGCCTATGTAACTTGACCGTTGTGTATTATGTGTTGCTTATTCCACATTTTGTGGTAGTGAATAGAAATTAGAAGCTATAAGGTTTTATATAAATGAATGAAAATATTAGCTTAGGTTAGTACCCATATACAAACTCATATACATTTGCCCTTACATTTTGTTGACACACTTTGACCGACATTATATGAAAATTTAGTTAAATTTATTATACTTTAGGATAATTAGTATTCCGTAATCAACTTTTTTAAATATATTT
Source organism: Chenopodium quinoa (assembly GCF_001683475.1). Lineage (NCBI taxonomy): Eukaryota > Viridiplantae > Streptophyta > Magnoliopsida > Caryophyllales > Amaranthaceae > Chenopodium > Chenopodium quinoa. Next base: position 2,387,663 of record NW_018743783.1, read on the forward strand.
TTATTGAGTATTAGGGGTTTTTAAATTTTTTTTTTTTTAATAATCACATAAATGTTTATAGTAATCAGATTGAATTTTACAATATATATGATTTTGTTCGGTTGTTCTTATAAAAGTTATATATAATTTTAAGATTTACACAAAGTATGCTACCAAAATAAATTTTCCTTTTTAATTAAAATAAATTTTATTGTCAAATGATAAAAGTTGGATAAAAAAATTTGATAATATTATAATAATCTTGGATAATAATACATAACAATACCTTATTTTTAATCTATGTTAGTATTTTTGTAACTGAAAGCTTCCTAGTATATATAGTAGAAAATAAGTAAAAAAAAATAAATTAATTGAGTATAATTGGATTAAATACGTTGTCAAAATGGAAATAAGTATTATTGTAATAATAAAATGGATGTCATTAAAATTTGGCAAAAAAAAAAAAAGAAAAAAAAAAAATAAAAGGCGGAAAGTTTTTTAACCAAAAAATGACAAGTGTCATTTTTGGTTTCGCCTTTAGTATAAATTAAGTTATTGATTTGTAACCACACTATTCAAATGGTGGATAAGAGGTAGGTAGTAAGATCATGTTTACCTACCTTTAATTTGTATGCCTGATCCATGGAGTGCAATTTTCTTTTCTCCTTAATTTATCATTTACTAGGTAATAGCTTAACATATCCCCAACATTTCATTTATTTCACCCACATCAGAAAAGCTTGGAACTCGCAAGCATACGGGAACGCGGCGTGCGGCAAGTCTTGCGATCAGTTCTCCATTAATTTTTCCGGAGATTCCATACCTCAATTTCACCACAGTAAAACACTCGTCATTACGCATGCTAACTCTTCCATACTCGCGGTTGTCTTGCGCCATGTGTTAACATCTACTTACCATTGCCCTCTCTATATATTTCCGTACAATATCCGTCTTTAATTCACCTATCAAATAAACAAACAAACGAAATATCCAACGTTTACTATCATGAGTTTCGAGTCAAAGCTCCCTTTGTTTTTCTTGTTTCTTTCGGTTCTCCTTGCTTCAACTTTAGCCATCGAATTTCCAAACCACCATCAAGACGCACGACATGAGCTGATGAAATGCATGGAGCGTTGCCAAACACGGCAAGACGGCCGTGAGCAGCGCGAGTGTATCCAAGAGTGTCACCAGGGTTATAAGGAGAGGCAACAGGAGGAGGAGAGAGAGCGATGGGGTGGTTATGGTGAGGAGTTGCTTGGAGCAATGATCAACCCTAGTGATCACGATTGTAAGGAGGACTTAGAGAAGTGCCAGCTTGATTGCTTGAGTGAAGCGAAGCGTGGCATAGTTAAGGAGTTGGAGTGTGTGAAGAAGTGTGCTGAGGAGCATAAGGAGGAAAGAGGTAGACACTCAGTTGATAAGGTTGACGAGTTATTGGAGGACAAGTCCGAGCTTGAGAAGTGCCAGCGTTATTGTGTGAGTGGTGCCAAGCATACCTATATCGAGATCTATGAGTGTGAGAAGAAGTGTTTTGAGGATTATTCGGAGCGAGAGAGGCGTAGGGAGAGGTACTCTGTCGATAAGGATGATCACTCAGACGAGAAGCACAAGCTTGAGAAGTGCCAGCTCGATTGCATGACGGTTGCCAAGCATGGCGTAATCGAGGTATATGAGTGTGAGAAAAAGTGTGTTGAGGAGTATCAGAAGAGGCATAGAGGTAAACAATCTGTTGATAAGAATGACGACAATGATAATGACCACTCAGACGACAAGCACGAGCTTAAGAAATGCTTAATTGATTGCGCCTTGGGTGCCAAGCATACCGTAGAGGAGGTGTGGGAGTGTGACATGAAATGTATGAAGGACCACCCGGACAAGCGAGATGTAGTCGTGGTAAACCAGCAGGATCATAAGAAGAAGCCTAAGTGCCAACGACAATGTTGGAGGAAAAGCCCAGGTGGTAGTAGTAGTGTGGAGTATGAGTGCACGACAGTGTGCCGCCAAGATGACGGAATTAAACACGGTGTCAATGTGGTGCAGGAATCCAAGAACACCGACCGTGAACAACCACAACGCCGCCTCAGCGAATGCCTGAAGAAGTGCCAAAGGCAAGGAGAAGGACATGAATGCCAACAAAGATGCCAAAAGGAATTCCAAAGGAGGCACCCTATATTGGGTTCGATAATGGAACTAACTGCTGGATTGTTTTAAGTTGAAAGTGAGTACGAGGGTGGTATGCATGGTATGATGATGAGTAATGTAGCTTAATGAAGAATGTAACTGTAGTAAGATGATGAATTATGTAGTCATTCACTTTTATCTTTTTGTTTTGAAGGTACTTCAATCTGTTACTTCTATGTTCATGTTATTTAAGACTTTAAGGGTGTAGTTACCACTCTTTAATCGTCAAGGTTTTATGATATAAATAAAGAAACTAGTACCCCCACCTCCTTTATTAATTTTCTTTCAATTTTCTTCCAAGTATCTTTGATTTGAAGAGAAACTTTTAATTGTGAAATTATTTGATAAGTGATTTAGTTAATTATTTAAAATAGTTTAATCGTTGAAGTTAAAAAGAAGGGAAACTTCCCTTAGAGCAACTCCAATGATAAGCTAATTGTCAAATCTTGCTCTGCAATATAAGCTTTTAAATTAATTATTTTTCTAGCTATTAGCTTACGATTTAAATTATTAATATATTGTTTTCATCTTAATTACTAATTTACTTTTAACATTTTCTTTTTATTACATGGAAAGTTTTTTTTCAAGCTAATTGCACATTGTAACTCCAATGATTAAGTTATAGTAGCTAGGGATTATTTAAAATTGCAAGCAAGTCTCTAGCTACAACCATTGTTACTCTTAATACTAGTCTAGATAGTTTTGACTTCTATCAAATACACTCTTTATTAAATTTTGATTACCGCTAGTTACAAACTTTTAAATGGATCTGATTCACACTAATTTATTGTGAATCACTAATATTAGAAACAGTATGATTGTTTTATTAAAAACAAAAAAAAAACAAAAAACAAAAAAAAAGGGGGTTACTATATTAAAATAAAGGTTATTATGAGGTTACTATATTAAAATTAAGGTCATTATATTTAACATAATGTCGTAATTCAGGTTCAAAATACTATCAAAGGTCACACTAGTTTTAGTAATGGTTACTATGTTAAAAATAAGGTTATTACTCCCTCTGTCCCAGATTACTTGCAACATTTTGACCGGACACACTTGTCGATGTACATGTTTGCCCGTCGATATCTTTTATTATATATTTATAAAAGTTATAAAAAGTTTATATTAAGAAACTATACCTTAAAATAGACCCAACATCTTACATGATTACATTGGCTTTCATATAATAGCTAAAAAAGATGGTCGAAGTGAGATGTGTGAATAGTGCAAAAAATAAAAACGTTGCGAGTAATTAAGTACAGAGGGGTATGTTATAATTAAGGTCACTATATTCCATATAACGTCAGTTGCGTGCGTATCAACCTCGGGTTCACAATAATTTTATTGTGGACCAAGTCCATGCAAGATTTTTTACCCGTACTTATGTCTAATTTTACTTAAGTCTAATTAACTATTGTAATCCTATCTTTAGTTTAATTATATAACCTATGACAGCAAGTTTAAATCAATCGCGTGTACAGAAAAACTAGTGTTGATTTATATAAGAGAAGTTTTGGCGTGAAACCGGACTCTCCATGAGTCCAATATATTTGACAATAATATTCTAATATCTAACAATAATATTTTAATATCTGATATAATATTTGACATTAATAATCTAATATTTGACATTAATAATCTAATAATCTAATGTCAGATATTATATTATTAATGTCAAATATTAGATTATTAATTAATGTCACATATTAGAATATCCCTTCAAAAAAATGTCATATATTAGAATATTAATGTCATATATTAGAATATTATTGTCAGATATTAGATTATTATTATCAGATATATTGGACTCACCGAGAGTCCGACTCACCCAATTTTTTTTCGTTTATATAAAGCAAGAAATTTGTGATTAATTAATTAATCAAGAATTTATGATTTTAAAAACTTTACAATTGGTAATGGTTTTTTTTTTTTTGAAAGAAATTGGTAATGGAATTTTGAACAATCAAAATATTTAATTAAAAAAAAAAGTGAGAAAAATAATCTAAAGAGTTTACATTATTACAGAATAAAGTCGGGAGCAGCGAATAAAAAGTACAGTTATAGAGAACTATATATGGAAAAATATGTGTGTATATATATTAGGAGTGATTGATTATTTGATTTTAATTACTTCGTATTAGGATATGATATTATTGGTGTGTGCAATGTGCATAACCTTTGGCATTTTTTTTAGGAAAATCTTTTGGCATATTTTAAGGATGTGTATATTTTCCTAGTCAGCCTAGTTTCTCTACCTCTTGGTCTTGAATTTAGTATAAAACTAGGTTAGATCCCGTGCCATGCACGATTTTTCACTCTTTATTACGGAGTATTAATTTAAAACTATATTTAAATATAAAAAATAATTTGATCCAGAATCTATTTTTTATTTTATCCCAAATCAAGGAGCTTAAAATATTTTTTTGTATCTTTTATGACTATATATTATTATTTTTTATTCAAACTTTCTTCTATTTGAACTCTAATGGCATATTTGTTTTATTTCACAATTGATAATTTTTCATTCACCAATTATGTGGGTTGAAAAATTTATAAACATGATTTTTTATAATAAATAATTTTATTAATGCATTAAAAAGTAATTATTTATATAGAAATTTATATAAAGATTATGGTTAGATATCTAAGTTGATTATTTTACGATTTTTTCAAAAATTTTGGAAGAAAATATTATGTGTATATTTTCTATATCAATTATTTTATTATTATTTTTTTTTACAAAAATATACTAAGGACACACCAGAAGATGACACGTGTCATTGCTGATGTGTCTTTTAGTATATAGTTATTTATCGATTGATTTTTACTCTTGTGTTAGGATGCAATCTGAATTTTTACAAAAAAAATAATGTAAGATTATTGCAGGATATTACAGAGTTTAGGTAAGTCAAAGGATAAGTAATGGTTATAAAGTTATTACAAAAAATATTGGTGAATCAGCAAAATCAATTACAATCAATAATTACGTGTTATGTTCCCATCAATACAAAAAATAAATTAAAAAAACGCTACTTTTTGCCTAAAATAATAGAGAATCATGTTAATCATCAAAAGAATATTTAAATAATCTAGAATCAGACATTCTTATAACAACTCATATTTCCTTAGTTGTCAAAAAAAAAAAACTCATATTTACTTACAAATAACTGACACGCCGGAAAAATTACTACTTAGTGCAAAATCGGTTTAGTTAAATTAAATATGGTAAAAAAAAAAAAAAATGTGTTTTGGCAAGAGTTAAAAAAAATAATAAAATAAAATAAAAATCATACAAAATCAGAATAATCCAATTACAGAGAAAATAATGAGACTAACAGCTAGATAATTTTATTTAAGGAAACTCAAAATTATAGAAAGGAAAAAAAGACTAACAGCTACTTAATGAAACAAACCATTACCATCTTATTATTACAACTATAAATATCAATAACTATATACTAAAAGACACACCGGCAATGACACGTGTCAATTTCTGGTGTGTTCTTAGTATATTTTTAAATAATTAATTACTAAATTTTATTTAAGGAAGTTATTTTTTTTAAAAAAAAAGTTTATTTTTGTCACCTATATAAATAAGCAATAATATTAACCATTTTTATGTTGATACTCAATTAATCACGGAATAATAAGGAAATATATAATATTTTTCAAGAAGATGTATTTTTGGTAGAATATTTTTTATGAATATGATCTTGATCAAATATTCCATGTTACTTCAATTTTGTTCAAGATATTAAACAAGTTTGTTCAAAAGTAATTAAAATAACGTACCGTGCCTAATTAGATGTAATAATAACCCCTCTAAACATAACATTATAATAATAACACTCTCTAAGTCAAGTACTAATTGTTTTCTTTCGCACTCATATTTGTATTCCAAATTCCTTAATCACTACCATGTCGAAGTTAGACACAAACTTCTCTCCAGAATTAACTTGTGCGAATAACGATCCCGACGTCGATGCAAGACCACCAGAGAATGCAGCAAGGTCATCGGCATTGATCACTACTACTAGCGACGTAACAATTGAAGTAACGGATGATACTCAAAAGTGTCCAAGGGAGGTTGAAAATCGCTCTACTTTTACCAGCAAGTGCCTAGAAAATTACAAGAATGTTGATTTTGATTCATTTGGTGGATTTTTGAAGACTTGTTTGATGTGTGAGAGGATGATGGGTGACAATGTTAATGTTTACATGTTTAGGTAAATATATTTTTTTTTATAAATCATATTCATATTCTGAAATAATTCTATTGTATTTTCTCTAAAACCTTTTGTAAATTAACATACGTACTCACTTCGTCTTTAAAAGTTCAGCACTTTAGCTGACCAAATCGAAGGATAATATTTTGCCCTTGTTGCTGAAATTTATGTAAATTAATTGCATACGTACGCTAGGATCTGTTCGCTAAAATCGATGATTTTCCATGATCTCTATTTTCTGTTTCCCGTTTTATTCCCTCAATTAGTTTATTTACAGATTATTCAGTATAAATTATGTTATTTGCAACGTCGGAACTTAAGAGGCATTCTGCAGCAATGATTGTCGGAATAAATACATTGAAGCAGAGGAGAAAGAACAGAGATATGCTTTGAATTCTACAGTTAGTGAAGCATTCATGAGTAGTTTTACAAAGTGATTAGAAAGTAATTGAAGTTGAACAACAAGCTTAATTAGCTTTTAAGTACATCTATTTTGCAGCTATTTACTAGATTTATGGTTATAGTTACTCTCACGATTTTATTAGGCAGGGAAGGTTATTTAGATCATCACAATTCACAAATCATTATTCCTTAGCACATAAAAATTAGGATGTAGATTTCTCTGTCGTTTGTACGTGATGCTTAATTTTTGTTTCAGAGAGCTTTAAGCATAACTTTTATTAATCTTTGTTCGATTGCTTAGATTTTCTTTCAGTCAATTGCTACGATTTTTAATATGTCTAATGCAGTATAACAAGTTAGTAGAATTTACACAAAACTGTAAAATCCTCCAAGACCAAGTCAGGAAAGACAATTGTACTAGCAAGTTACTCGAGCATGGATGGATAGCGAGAATAAGATATATATTGGTGATACATCTTGGTGCATATTTTGTGACATTAGTGGCAATTTATACATTGATGTTTGTTTCAAGTATTTGGTGAAAAGCTTAAAAAGCTTATGTTTCCTGCTGCTTTTATTTTTAAAATATACAATTTGATTGCATCAATTATGTTTTGAGTATTAGGACACTGAAGCACCGAAATCTTTAGCTTTCATTTTCTTTTTCTTTATGTATGGTACGTTGCAGACAATTTCAATTATAGGTCTGGTCTAACAGTGCTAAAACACTATATTTATATATACTTTAGATATGGGACATACATCCAAAGTCTAGTCTTAATATGATGTCCAATTCGGTTTATGATCCTGATCTCCCGTTATTTCTATCTCTCAACTTCGATTTTTCCCCTCATCATCATGCATACCGACTTTTAGATCCAATAAAAAAATGCAGAGGATCTGATAGAAAAAATGGGGGAGTAATTTGCTTGTATGCTTTATCAGGATACAGCTCCGAAAGAAAACCAAGCCCCTAGGCAATTTTCGAATACTATAAGGAGGATATGTAGTCAGTTTTCAATCACTCTATCTTAGATTATAGCCAGGATCTTGTAAAACTGTATTGTAATTTGTCACCTCGGTCACTATTTATTTTGTCAAATCTTACAAAGTTACATTATGGCCCTATTTGGTTTGATGTAAAATGTTTTCATGTAAAATGATTTTCCCATTTTTCTTTGTTTGGTTTGTGAAGGTGTGGAAATCAGTTTTGCTATGGTGGAAAATTGCATTCTTAATGATGGAAAACATTTTCCTTTACAAAATAAGGGAAGCCACATTTTAATCCATCCTCCTTACCTCCTTTTTACTTCCCTCACACTCCCACTCATATTTTTGATATTTCTTCAACTTTTCTTGTATGCAACCAAACAAAAGAAAACTAATTTGCAATTGTGCTTTTCTTTGAAAATGTTTTACACCAAACCAAACGGGGCCTAGATGTCTCACTGAATTGTTTTACGGACAAAAACTTGACAGTATAAGCTAGACTATGGGTTTTGGTGCAGTTAACAACAGGATTTATATGTACTGTTGTTATCTCAGATCAAAAACTAACATCACTGCATTGTTGTACCAACTTTGTATATTTCGTTGATTCTTTTAATCCAAAATCTTATGATGTTAAAATGCATAATTTTCCTTGGGGCTTCATTTATTTTCCATAAATTTTAATCTTAAGTAATATTTTGATCTTTTGAATCTCTGATCTCTCTTAAATCATATACCTAAATTGAAACCTTTCCTACAAAGTGAGGCTGCAATTTCACAATTTGAGACTGATGAGTTACGAGAGAGATTACTGAAGAGACTATTGCTGGATTTAATGCTAAGGAATTGTAAAAAGCTTATTTTATTTACTCATTCTTCTATTTTGAGGGAAGAAAGTGTTTTGTCTTACGTTGGTGGGATATGAAATTCTTCATATTTGCTTTGAGGTGCTTCTCCTTGTGGTTTGGGCTAGAAGGGGCATAGTTGTACTGCCGTTTCGCCGATTCATGTTCGTGACACCTTGTAACTTCTGATACAGCGTTTGCCTTGTCTAAACTAGACATGAAAATCATATGTGGTACTTTATTAACTTTTTTGGTTTAAAACTATAAAAATTAGTAGATATGGATAACCAAGTGGGTGGTTGCAAAGATGAATTTAACCTTGTATTTGTTGGGACAGAGATGGATGTAAGTATTGTATTTGCCATGAGTGGTGGGGCGGGAATGGGTATGAGATTTTTTAGGTGGGGATGGGTGTGAAGGTATCATCCTCCTTCCGCCTCATCGACATCCCTAGATGCGATCATTTGTTGCCACCTTACTAAACAAAAAGATAAATGGAATTAAAATTTATGGTCAAATTTTGGATTAATCCGTCAAAATGTTGAAGATTCATCCAAATTCATGATCCATCTCAGATTTTACTATCTTTATTGCTTAGTGTCTGGTAAGAAACAGAAAGAGACTTGATTACAGTGGTTTAGTCTCCGTCTTCAAAAGCAAAGGTCCCCGCTTTAACATTTGCAACTTCCAAACCCAACATTTCAGCGGAATCTATAACTGGTATACTCCAATGTTTTTTTTATTCTGCGCCTTAATCCCTTAGATTTTAAATCTATAATCCTCTGATTTTGTACCCTAAATCCTTATTTTGTACCTTAATTATACATGCACTTTACAATACAAACAGCCTCTCTTTTAAGTATCCAGCACACAAAATATGCATCATCATGATCATTAAAATGAGAACAAGATACCTGTAATATCTATCGTATGTAATATATGCACTGCTGTATATTCGTAATGAATAAAATGGCAAAGCTCTTATGTTTGGTGACTTGTAAGGTTTAGTTTAGCGGTTTAACCCCCTTTCAGACGGTGTTTCCAATTGACCTTAAATAAACGGATGATAACACGAAGAATAAGAAGGATGAGCCTCATAAGATATACTGAGAGTCTAATACATAAGCCAAAAGTTAAGAATAATAGTAAATCTTCGACTCCATTTGAATGCACAAATCAAAAAATAAAATTCCAGGATGTAAAAAGAATGTTTGATGTTAAATACTGTAAAAATAGAGAAATAATGAGTTTCCAGATTTTGGTGCCAAAACCTGTAACGCTGTCTAGTGCTTTTCAAGGGTGTTGGGGACCCTCGCGGGAAAAGCAAAAGGCAAAGCAAACACACACAGAAGCAGTGGACTTTGGGGGATAATCAAGAGAATACCCAACCTTTTTCAGGGAAATGATTAGTTACCATATTATATACTTATATAATTTAATTAAAATAAAAATCTTAATATCTCACTATCATTAAACTTGTACTAGATAAATAATATTTTTCTATCGATTTTCCATCACTTTCACAACGAATGCCTAATCAAATCACTAAGCTCCTATCTCTTTTTTTCTAAATCATAAAAAGAAAAAAAAAATAAAAGGAGACCCCACTAAATCATAGTCGGAAAAAATCAAACTTCACCCAAAAAAAAATTACAAAAAAATAAAGGAATACCCTAAATTGATTAGCTTGGTCAGCAAAAAGTTGTTCGTGTTGAATCTTGTTAGCTTGAATACTAACCCCGTACTTATGTACAATTTCGAGTGTTGTTCTTGTTTACAAAATTGCAAAATTTACACCTGTAATAAGACGGTCGGAAAAGAGATTAATTAACAAACACTAATACTACAAGATTAGATGAAAAGAGTAGATAAGCCAAAAAGAGAAGCACAAGAGGCACCTTTTTCGAACAATGAGCAAGGAAATGTCTGCATCATGTCAAGGAATTGAGTTTGTTCAAAGCTATTCCCGCCTGCAAATATGGGGACCATCATCTTAGTTGTTAATGGAAATGTGCAACAACTTCTGCCTGTTTGTCTCTCTATAAAGAATAACATGCCCTTCAACAGTTTTCCTTTTATCCTCTCTATTTAAGTTCAACGATTTCAGGCTTTAGATCTTGGGTGTGGTCGCGTTGTGATCTTAGTCACGGAACCATTTTAGCCATCAACATAACAGACGGCTTGTGGTTGCCACAACCTAATAGTACTACATTTGTTTTAAGGACCATCGTGATATGGTGATTTGGGGTAGCCAGAGAATGAGGTTCGGTTTCCAGTAAAATTTTGCTATAAGGCAGTAACTTAGCATGCTTTGATTAATTACACAACTAAATAAAATAAAGGAAAGGGACTTCAAATATGGTACAAGGAATCTTACCAGTAAAATATTCTGAATGGCAGTGATGGAGTAGCATCTGAGCTTGATCATTCTGTCAGTGAGAATAACACAAAATATAAGATAAGAATATTAACAGGCATCTCTTGTCTCATAAGTAAGGTAGATGCAGAAGATTCAGAAAAGGGAAGAAAGAGTGAATACTTGATGATGTCTTTTGCTCAACTCAATTCCTCAGAAAAAGCAAAGTTCGGTATAGCCATGTGAGTAAGGCAAGAGATCAGCAACTTCTACTCTGGAACTAGCACAACTCATGCTTCTCCTTAATCTGGCCGGGATCGATTCCACCTCGGCCCAAAATATACTGTAAACTGGTCTGTGATCTGAAAACCTTGACTCAGCGCGGACATAAGACAACTGGTGCAGGCCATTTCCGTACCACAATATTCGATCACACCTTCAAACATATAAAATCACCAATCAGATTGTAAACTCATAGCTTTTTGTTTACTTTTTTTTTCCTGATTTGGAATGAGTGTGCTCGGATATCCCTGAACTTTTTTTGAGGGATTAGACTTACCAAGCAGGTGTTCTTCTTTTCTCCTTAGGATGCAGGTCATCCCCTGCATATCTATCTGAGTTGTGAGAATACTTGTAAGTTGGTGGGAAATATATACTTCCCTCTTTCCACTCGTTAAATACACGGCCTCTTCTTTGTTCTGTACGCAACTGCAAACGAAACCAGTTTTAGTTGTGAGAGGATGTTAACAGCTTCTTTCATTAACATTAAGAAATATTCAGTAAAACACTAAACCTGGTCTCTTTCTAGCAATGCCCTCCAATTTTGCATCTCAACAAGTGCCCTAACTGACCGATATGGGAGTGTTAACCGATAATTTAGATCCCCAAGCCAAATAACTCGACTGCAATTAATTGGATGTCACACAAAAATTGGAGGAATTCTGGTTAATCATTTGACAGATAAAAATAACGAATAATGAACATAATGTATGTTTGTCGAAAAGATCTTACTCATGCTCAACAATCGTTTCAGGGGACTTCTCATCACCCACATTACTGACGCGTGGAAACCTTGTCTTCCTCAGGATCTCCATGACATCAGCATTTCTGCGCAGCTCATCGCCTTCTTTCTGTCCTGAGGTTAAATGGCTGCAGACAAAACAGAAGCTGGTCTGATGCAACAACATGCTGACTGAAATGGAACCCTACAGAAGAAGATCAGGATATCACATTTCTATAATTTTTCTCCTTTACCAATTATACAGATTTTCAACCACAATTAACAAGTGTGTGAACTAGCACTTTGTATAAAGTTTAGGTACCTTATTTCCAAGGTAACCCATTAATCCTCTACCAACACAAGAGACTTTCACATTTCTCACATGCTCTCTCAAATCTTTCCTGACCCATACTGTGAGAAATACCCCTACCATTTGCTTGCTCACCACCAAGCAGTACCGTGATTGCTTAGGCTGTCGGTAGCAGATGTCACTATGGGTAGATCCACCACATGACATTGGTGAAAATAATACTGTGCTTGGTGAATCACCTGGACCATAATCGTCATCAGATGAACCCCATTTAGAAAAATCACTTGGCCTGAAATCACTAGGCCTATAATCACTTGCCCTGTAATCACTGGGCCTGTAGTCACTAGGTCTATAATCACTTGCTCTATAATCACTTGCCCTGTAGTCACTTGGCCTATAATCACTTTGTCTGTAATCACTTGGTCTATAATCACTCGGTCTGCAATTGCTTGGCCTATAATCACTCGGTCTGTTGCCAAATATAGCTCGGTCACAAACACTATAACGCCTTTCAAGTCGAGGCTGTGATGTGGAAGGGTCATTGTCCATCTTCCTACTTCCTGTGGCTTGAAATGATCGGCGAGGGAGGAAAGATGCAGCTCTATGGCGGCCAGACCCTTCAAAATCCGCATTTATTTCTACAACTGGATTAGGAACAGGGGACGGAGTATGATTACCACTGCTTCCACATATTCCAGGACGGTTATTTAATGTCTTTCTTATTAGGTTGACCCATTTTTTTGCGGGACCATTATCTTCAGCTCCTAATATGTTGCTTGGATTTAAGGGCACAATTTCCTGAAATCTGAAAGATAAACTACTTAAACTTCTAACATCAATTGTACATCAGCAACAAGAACATCAAATTCACCAAATTTCGCAGCTGAAATGCAACATGATCACATACCCAAGAACATAGATATCAGCAGCAGGTGAGGCATGAAGCCAATCATCAAGGTTCATATTACTCGGTGGTGATTTTCCACCCACATTCCATGTTGCTACAAAAACACTGAACCCAATTCAACTGTATAAGTATATATTCTTTCAAAGGCCAATGGATTCGGGTTTATAACACAAATAGCTTAAACTACCTATGATTCTGGACATCTATGATCCTAGGATGCTCAAGATATTCTTTGCCAAGTCGTATCCGATCTGAGTTGATGTTGAATTTCTCTGCACCACCAAGAATGGGAAACAAGAATGACAATTTGTCACTAAAAATAAAAAGCATCCATGAAATTACACCACTACTTTAGTGATAAAAATTTATCACATACTAGTAAATTATACTTTATCTATAATTTTACCTGTTTTGCTTTTCTTGATATTACATGGCTCCCTCTCTGAGAAGCTACTTCTCCACTCCACTTCACCTCCTGAATTAACATAATTCAAACTTTATATTATAACCACATCTTCAACAAATCACATTTAACAGTAATATGCTCAAATGCTTTCTAATCAATAAACATAAACCGTCCAAATTAAATAAAAACACAATAGTTATAACTTATAAGTCTTATAACAGGACAAAATAGACAATTTAGAGAATTTTATTTTCAGCCAATCATTAATTTTTAAGCATACTTGGTACTATTACCAAATAAGACTACCAACCCTTCTCCCATAAAAGAACAAAAAAACAAAATTTAGCCTCTAACTAACTGGTTAAGGTAGGTAATACAAAAATACTCCCTCAATCCGAAATTAATTGTCACATTTATAACTCGATTTGAACCCGTATTGTAACAACTAAATCTGAACCGATTTAAATTCGAGTCTAAATTCAAAATTCTGCAAAATGCAAAACAATAAAATTGAAAATTATGGAAAGTAAGAAGCTAACTATCATACCTCCATAAGCAAGATCATCAACAACAGGAAATTCCTCGCATTTAGTCTTGATATTGAACCATTTTTTAATCAAAGACTTCGACCACCAAAGCTTCAACCCCACAAAACAAAAATTAATTAATTTTAATAACCAACATTATATCAACTCAAAAATACAATTAAACAAAAAAATTAAGCTAAATTTAGAAAGAAAAGAATGGTGAAAAAAAAAAAAACCTTGCTTTTCTTGGGTTTTTCATCTCTCATTGTATCACCAATTCTTCATACAGCTCTTTGTTCAACCTACTCCCCCTCCCACCTCACTCTTTCTTCAAAAATACTCTCTAATTATGGTAATTATTACCTTAATTATTTTGTCTCTCTCATATAATATAATATAATGTAGAAAAATGATACCCAAGTTTACAAAAATAAAAACCCACTAAAATTCCCACAAGTGTTTACCAAATAAATGGAAAATAATTATTTTTTGTGTGAAAAATTCTTTTTAGAGAGAGAAAGTAGAGAGAGACAACAAAGAATGAACACACTTTAATGCGTGAGGAACTAATAAGATTGATGGGGTTTTAACTTAAAAACAAAACAATGCCGCAATAAAAAATTTCAGTACTACTTCTACTTGTAGAAATTCTAGTGAGAGAAACTTTAGAGGGAGAAAATAACAAACCAAAGAAAAAAGGAAAGCTCGTTTTTATTGGTAAAATCAAAGCATTTTGAACAGAATAAAGTGTAATTGGATGAAGAAGAATGAGATTTTCCCATGCTTTCTTTTTTTTTTTTTTTTTTTTTTTGGTGGGCCATAATAGAATTGAATCCTAAACACAACGAGAAGAGGGGGGGCAAGGGCCCAAGGAATGATAAAGAAAGGAGTAATGTCGTTTTGCTTTACCTCTTTAAAGCAAAACGACCAGGTCAGCGAAAACAGAGCTGCCCGGCTGACCGAATGGTCAAGCAAAGCTGCCCGGAAGTAAGATTCTATTAAGAATGAATGTTGTTGTTTTTGGCAAACAATTAGTCTTACTACCAACAAAGTTAAAGTTAAGTGGTGGGATATGTAAGAAATATTGCTCTCTTAAAGCAAAAGTGAGTTTTTTTTTTTTTTTTATTTATTATTATATATGTATTTGGTTTTATATATTAGTCTTATTTAGTGATTTTAATTTTTATATTTTCTAAAAATATATGAAGATTAGTTTGTTTACTTTTTCTCTCTTTAGTTGCAATCTTCCTTTCTTGGGGTGTGTTTACAAGGAATGTTTTACTGAATTGGAATGTGTAAGGAGAAAGGGATTCTCTCTTGGTTAATTGTTTGATTATACTATTAATTTTTGTAATTATGTAATTTAGGGTTTTGTTTTTTAATTCAATATCACATTATTCTTAGAGGAATCAAATTGTACATTTAGTATTAGGTAAGCATGAAAAGGTGTGGAAATTGGATTTAGCTAAACTAATGATTGATTGCTATTTTTCCTTGTGAATGTGAAAGCCTTTTTTACATAGCTTAACGTTAATTTATATATTTTAACTCATAGTAGAGTTATGTGCAAAGGTAACATTGTAACTTGTATAAGCAATTGGATTTTAGGTATTAGAAATATATAACCTTCATTAATGTTTATTAAATTTCTAAATAATAATTGACTCTTTGATTGATATCTTGGTCATAAGACTTATGTGACGGAATTCAAAATCTTAAAAATTCTTCCTTAATGAAGTTATGATAGTTGTAGATGAGATACGACACTTTTATATGTTTTTTTTCATTTCAATATTTTGTATATAGCCTTCAATGTGTGGGACATATGTTGATTGGTGTATGTAGACATGGCAATCGAATCGCTCAAATCAGGTCAATTTGGGTATGCAAACCTAGTAATCAGCCATTTGGATCTGGTACGGGTTGGGTCAAGTTTGTGTTAACAGATAATTAAATTGGGTTCAGGGTAGGTCGGGTCATCTCGTGTTTTGAGTCAAGTTTGGTCAACAGATAATTGGGTTGAGTATTAGATTTCGGGTCGATTCGTGTCAGGATGGGTCATTTCAGGTCGAGTCAATTGTGGATCAAGTTTAGGTTGGGTAAAGTCAAATTCAGATTATCCCATTTAGAGTCGAGACTTTGGTCAAAATTGGATCGGTAAATTTAGGCAAAATTGTCTAAAATAGCACAAACTATTACATAGGTGCACTCAATAGCACGAACTTTAAGTGGAGCAATGAACGACACGAATTTTGGGGGTTGGGTGTCGTAAATTACATAAATGTTTTTTGGTGCGTAGATTCCACCAGATTCCATCTTCTTTTATTTATTTATTTATATATTTATTAGTTAAACTTCCCTAACTACTATATTTATTGTGATTGAAGTTTGTCCAAGGTTGATATAATTTTTTCATCAGATTAAACAATAAATTGCCATCCAATCTCATCATCAAACAAAGCTTCAAAACATCAAGTCAAACTAAGCTCCAGAAGGCTACATAGGACCCCCAAACCTCTAGTTTAAGTCCTTTGTTCCTAATTAAAGTCACAATCTCAATAAAATGATCAATTCTAAGCACTGAAACATCTTCAAACCATTAATTTTTTTTTTTTATCATATAAATAGTCTCATGAAGAGGAAGGGGAGTTAATAATAATAATAATAATAATAATAATAATAATAATAATAATAATAATAATAATAATAATAATAATACTTCTTTCGTTTTTTTTAGTTGTATCACTTTGCAAATTGCGGAGTTCTAGACATTAAAGAGAAATTGAGAGAGATAGAGAGAATAAAAAAGATGGACCCATGTGATAGGAGAGAGATAGATAGAGTTTATTAACTAAAAAGGAAAGTGATCAATGTTATTAAAATCGCGATTCGGATCGTAGAATCGTACGGTTCTACGATCCCAATCCACCTAAACGATGTAAATCGTCAGTAGAATCTCTATGTTGTAGAATCGCTCATAAAATCGGTAGAATCGATTTCTACGATTCTATATCTATTCTAACGATTCCACTCCTGCAAAAAGTCTGATTTTTCGAAACTCATAACTTTTGATTGCGAAGTCAGAATTGGGCTTATAATATATCGTTGGAAAGCTCTTAAGGTCTACTTTCTAATAAAACTAGTTTTGTACTCATATCATTTATATATTTTATATTACAGCCTAAAGTGTGTAAGGGTGTCATAGTTGAGTCTAACTTTAGTCAATGACTTAAATATTATTTAACATAAATCATAATAAAGTTTATGAAACATCAATTTAAATAAATTTTAAAATTCTATCCAACATTTTAATTTTGTGGGCATAAGAATGTATTCATGAGTCTTATGCACTCAACTTTGGGCATATAAAAACACTTTTATAACATGAGTTTGTTGTAGTTGTCATTCTTTAGTTATCTCGTTAAAATGAAATAACTTGACACTTAGTTTAATTTTCTATTATCACTAGATATTTCATTAGGAAAAACAATTTTACGAGTCAATAAAGTTATTTTTTTCATAATTTAACAACAATTGTCTCGTACTCTCGTGGTTAAGAATGTGTACCAATAATCAGACTTTATAGTTTATAATGTATTGTTTATGTTATGCTGGTGCAAAATACCTCTAAAACTATTTTATATTTGTTTTGTCGATATTATGTTATCTACAATATATATTATTATTATTATTCTCATTGCTTGAAGATTATGTATGTAGTCATTAGTTACATTTTGAAGCCAATTTTACAATTTTGTAGAATCGTACGATTCTACGTTCGATTTTACCGATTTACCCCACTCACCGATTCAAGATAGAATATGAAAGTAATGCAACTAATTTAAAACATCTGTTTTAGGAAAATGATTCAAGTTATAAGAAAAGGAGGAAGTAATAATTATACTAATAATAATAATAACAAATATCAATGCAGATCATGAGGTTACAATTGCGGTTGATGGGTCTTAGCAGAAAAACACGAGAAATGCTAGTCTGGGACGGGCTTTTTCTGAAGATGGTGTGAATTGCCATGATGGTGGAGGCTCCTACAGTAAAATAGCCACGGCACTACAGGCAGAATTATTCGAAACATGTCTACAGGCTATGAGTTGGGGCAAAGAGGATGCATTTTGACCAAATAAATCAAGATATATACGGACTCGGAAGTCATGGTGGTTACTCGACTAAGAATGAAAGAAGAGAAGGAGGTGGAGCTGTTATGGACTGCTAAGGAAATTCGAAGGATTTAGAAAACATTCAAAAGCTGTGTTCTTTGGAAAGTAGGAAGGGAACAAGTTTCTAAGGCGCATAAACTTGCTAATGAATGTCGGAACAATTTTACATGTTTTCTAGTATGTAATTTTAATTTGCTGTTGTAAAAAAAAAAAAGAATTAAAAAAATTCTTTATTAAGTGGAACTCTTGATGAATAATATATATATATACATATATATATATATATATATATAAAAAGGGATCTTGCAGTAGTTTGTTGGTTCTCAATCATCTCACCAAGTAGTTAATATTAACAGTTACACAATACACATTATGCACTAACACATTACAAAATAAATTACAAAAGTCACACTAATTTGATTCAGGCTATTTTCGACTAAGATCTGTTCGGGTCAAGGCTTAAATCAATTCAGTAAATTTGGGTATCATGTTTTTTTTATTATTTGGGTCATTTGGGTATAAGGTAATTTTAGTTCGGGTTACTTCGGGTATCGGTTTTTTCGGATAAAATAATTTGGGTTAAAATCAGGTCGGGTCACTTCAGGTAGTATTGAGTCAATTTGAGTCGGGTCACTTGGATCAGGCCAACTTTGAGTCCGATCACTTCAGTTATTATGTCAACTTCGGGTCGAGTAAGGTAGATTTTAGGTTTTTGGTCAAGCTTAGATCATGAGTCGAGTCATCGATGGCAGGTCTAGTTATATGTAGTTATGTGAATTTTTTTTGCTCTACTTCAATTAATTGTAGATTACATATTGAATTGAAATATAAGGGTCGGGAATGAAGTGCATAAGTTCATCACTAGGTCAAGACAAAGGCCAAAATGCTTCTATTAGATGCATACAAAGAAAGAGAAACCCCTATCATAAGAGAAAGTGTAGACATCTACTTTTGATCTCCTCTCCCGACTGAAAGTGCTATGATGATAAATAATTCCATCTTTGTGCTAGATAGGAGTGCTTATGGACTAATGATTAAGGCCTAAACACATAATGTTGGGTTTCGTAGAGTCCGACTCTACGCGGAAGAGAAACCCACCCAAGACCCGCCCACTAATTAAGGCAACTAAGCATGTAATCACAAATTAAACAACAATTAAGAGAGAGAAGGAAAAGATATTCATACCCTTGGCGCGTGCTTCGCTCGAACCCGAGCTCTTACTTCAAAACTTGAACCCCGCAAATGCGAAGGTCTCCAACGGCTCGTACCCACAAACCCGACCCGAACGGTCCTAGTCCCGAAGGTTAGTCGGGACTTGACCAATAAAAACTAGAGTTTTACGAACTTAAAGTTTTCTCACTTTTCTAAGGAGATGCCTTTTTAGTTCCACTCAAATGTTCTTCCCAAATCCCAAAAAACTTGGGTATTTATAGGGAAATGAACCTTGATTTCCCATTCTCAATTAATGTGGGAGATTTGCAATTTTTTCATTTTATTTTAATCAAAACAAAATAAAATTGCAATTCAATCACCAAGTTAAAAGTGGCGATAGGAGGAGAGGGAGAAGGTGAGGACCACCTTGGGAGGGGACCAACCCACCTTGCTCCCCAAGCCAAAAGACCAAGCATTGGTCCCCACTAGCAAAACCGGACCACCAAGGCATGTGGCTGGCTGGCAGCCAGCCTTGGCTGCCAAGGCTGCTAGCTGGTGCCTAACACCAAGGCTGGACAGCCTGGCCAGCCAGCCAGCACACACGCACAGCCAGCCGCAAGCATGCGCAGCCATCCAGCACAAGGCCAGCCAGCACGCATGCCTCGCTGCTGCTTGGTGCCTGGTGCTGGGCGCTGCTAGGCGAGGCTGCTGCCTGCTTGGCCAGCTAGCACGCACAGCCTCGCACACACGCATTGCTTGCGATGCTGTGTGCTATGCTGTGCGATGCTCAAGCTTGGTGCGTCAATGCTTGCGGCTGGGGCATGGCCAAGCACACTAGCACTATGCGAAGGCTAGGTGCTTGGCCTAGCATGCCAGCAAGCACGCACGCCTAGCACGTTGCTAGCACGCAATGTGTTTCGGGGTTTTTTGTGTCCTACGGGAGAGTTACAATGCCGAGACTGGAACCGGACGCCTGTACCTGCAAAACAAACGGATGCTCCGGATGATTGGAGATCCGCCTCCGACGGTCAAGTTAGTACTTGATTAAGGAGTAATTAATGCGGAAATAAAAGTGTTTTGGTCTCTCTAGGTGAGAGTGTTAAATGTGCGTAATCCCCCCTAATGAGGATTAATGAAGGTATTTATAACCTTGGGAAGCGTGCCACTTTCTAGGTTTAGGGTAAACCTAGGGCTGACTGGGCCTCCAAACGGGATTGGGCCTTGTTGGCTGCTTTATCCATTTGGCATGGATGGACACGTGTCGCGTCGCAATTGGTCCATGGAGGACGAATCTCTGGACGACACGTGGCAGGCTCCCATTGGCCCACGTGAAGGACACGTGGCGGGTCCTGGTTGGTCCACGTGTCGGGCGGTGATTGGTGGATAAAAATCCCCTAATCATTTGCCCCTCACAGGTGGCACGTGACTGGTCACGTGCTACCTGTGACAGGTGTCGCACCGTAACAGGCGACGGCCTGCTACAGGTGTCACTCGGTGAAAGGCCGAGAGATTTTCCCGCCCAAATTTTAAATTTGGGAGTGACCCTTCGCCTTCTCATTTTGCCTATATAAGGGTGTGTTGACCTCAGTCATTTTCACACTTGAGAACTTTTGAAGAGAACATTCGGACCCCTGAACTTGCTCTGACATTTCGGACTCTTTCTGCCTACAGCCTGCTCTGACAAGCCGGCTGCTCAGATTTTTCAGAACTTCATCAACTTTACTCGTTCAGGTAACCGTCGGTTCTCTCACTCTTAATTTTTTCTTTCTTTTTCTTTTTTGAAATGGCACCACGGAAGCACACGACACGACCTAGATTAGTGATCAGCCGGTCACCGGGGACGGCTGAATCTAGGACTAGGAGTGCCGCCTGCCCTTTTCCGAACCAGTCTTTGCCCTTTATACAAAGTCCGACTGTCTCTGTGTCTATGCAGAACATGATGGCCAGAACAAAAAGAACTGCTAGGATCTCGAACTCAGACGGCTCCTCCCACAGGGTGTCGATTAGTGAAACATCTGACCAGGCGCCAGATGCTGAAGTGAACCAAGGCGGCTTGACCGCCGTCAGTTCTGAGGGAGGGGTCAAGGTGGCCCCTTCCCATTTTACAGTTGACATGTCTACATTCTCTCCTACTCCTCTTGAAGGAGAGAAGGCGGGTCCCTCTAGGAGAGGGGAGGAGTCTTCCTCTACAGACTCGTCCTCTGACGAGTCCGAGTCTAGCTCTTCTGGTCATGCTTCCTTAGACACAGAAGAGAAAAACAATCTCCTACAAGAGGCGAGACTTTCTCATGCAGTTGAGAAGGGGGACAATTGGGCGGAGCCATCCGCCTCTTACCGAGAGCAAAATACCCCTTACTACTGCACTGTCCCTCAGGGCCGGATCAAGGCCATGCAAGAGAGAGTGGGGAGCTTTATTGCGAACCACACAATGGGCCCCGACTTTTTAGTTTTCGTGCCGGATCCAGAAGACACAGTCGTCTGGCCGGCTGGTACTAGTTATGATAGCGCCTGCTTTGGCTGCTACGAGGCGGCCATCAGGGCTGGGCTGCGCTTCCCACTACATCCGGATGTTCAGCGGATCTTGGATGGGTATGAGTTGGGGTTATGGCAGTTAGCCCCAAACTCCTGGTTCAACGTACTCGGCTATGTGGCCGGGTGCGAACTGCACGGGGTGGAGCCAAACTTCGAGGCTTTTGCCCACATGAACTACCTCAGCCGGACCCCTAAGGCAGGCGGTACCGGCTGGTATCAATTGACAAGCCACAGAGGGTACCTCATGACAAGAGGTAAAGAAAATAAGTGGAAGGATTGGCGGAGCACCTTCCTTATCATTGAAAGTTCAGACAAAGAGCTGAACAAGCGATTCAACAGGTGGAACAGGGATCCGCCTCTTCTTGCAGGCGGCCGCAGCATGCCACTTGTTCCTCTAAAGGCTAAGAAAGAGATCCTGGATAAAGGACTCTTCAAAGTAGAGTCGAGGGTCAACTCTACTACAGGGGTACGAGAGCAAGTACCCCTGCATTGCGTCCCGAGCTTCAAGTGGCTCTATGACGAGTACTTTTTGGCCGCCTGTGGCCTTAGCAGTCGGTGTTCAAGAGGTAGCCGGCCTGTCGAATAATCTTTTTTGCCATGCGCTATTGTTTATCTTTTATTAACTTGGTATTTTTGTCTTTGCAGCGGACGCCATGAGCAAGATCACCGCTTCCAAGACTGCGGCGGCCATGTTGCGGGCCTCTATTATGCAACAATCCTCAACCGACTCCCCCAACAAGGAGGCGCCCTTAGTGAGTTCCAAGCCTTTCACTCTCTTTTTGGAGTTGGGTTTATGTATATACTGACCGAGTGCTTTCTTTTTTTTAGACGGGCACTCCAAGAACCTCTTCTTCCCAACAGTCGGACTCCAAGACCCGGAGGACGACTGTTGCGAGCTCTCCTGGTACCGCCAGGAAGCATGCGGCGAGTGAGAAACAATCGGCCACCCCTTCTCAAACTCCAATCAGGCCGCCTAGGAGTATGAAACTGACCTTGTGAATTCAGACTTGCTTTCCTTTTGCTAGGTCTAACATGCTTGTTTATGCTTGATACAGCCGGCCCCCAGGAGCCAGACTTGGTCGAGGTGGCCAAGTCTATGATCAAATTTGTCCCTCTGGCTGAAAGGGAGGCGGTCAGGGGTGTCGGCACCCTTGACCTAGACGGGATCGCAGGGGTCCTTGCTGAGGTATACTTAGCATATTCTTGTTATTTATATCCCAGGACGCCTGTTTTTTGTTTGAAAACTGACGCCTGTGCTCTTTTACATAGGCCCTGCTCCAAGTAAACGGCCTTCGCAAGCCGCTTGACAGGAAGAACAAAGAGGTAAAGGCTGCAAAAGCTATGGCTGCCTCTGACTGTGATAAGGCAATGTTTCAAATTGCCCAAAATGAGATTTTGACAACTGATATTCTTTATTATCAGGCGCAGGCTACTTCTGCTATCCGGGCTCAGTTGGAGGCGGCCCAGAAGAAAAATAATGAGCTGGAGGCGACCATCAACAATCTCAAGGCCGAGCTGAGACCTCTTCGTCAAAAAATGTCCTCATACGACACCTTGGAGAAATCCTTGGCACACGTTAAGGAATGTCTGGCGACCCAGGAGAAGAGTCTTACTCAGGAGCTCTTGGCAAAGGCCGAGCAAGAGAAGAAGGAGCTGGTCCGAGAGATGATGGAGGACTCTGCTCAGATCCAGCGCATGACCTGGGGCCGCCTCTTCCCCAATGCCGAATTTTCCTCATGGGAAAAAACGTACCGCCAGTGTTCTGATAGATATAATCAAGAGATCCTGGCGGCTGCTGAGGACGAGGCGTTGGAGGAGAAGGAGCCGGTAGTGGCGCTGGTGCCGCTTGGGGTGGATGCATCGAAGAAGGATGCAGCTGAAGCCGAGTCCAGCAAAAAGAGTGCTGGCCAGGCGGCAGCTGCTATTATTGAAGATCTGCCCCCTTTCTAAGCTTTTTGTCTTCTTTCTACGGCCTGCGTGCCGTTTGTTTCTGATTACCCGGCCAGGGGGCCGGGGCTCTGAATATTTTTCTTTTTGTTTCTTTTACCCGGCCAAGGGGCCGGGGTCATGAATATTTATGTCGGTCTTTATGGCCGGCTGTTAATATAACTTAGGCGAACATTATTTTAGGTCGCCTTTTTGACAAAATGTTTCGAATTTGTGCTTTTTATTTTGCTAAGTATCGAAACTCTGATATCTAATTGCATACTATACCGACTGTTTTGCATGGCCGATAGTTGCAGAGAGGTAGTCACGCCGCCTATTCACGCCGCCTATGCCCCTGGACGACTGGTTGTCTGTTTCCGGGCTAGGCGATCAGTCGGCCATTTATCCAATCGGTAATTGACTCATTTTAAAGACTGGATCCCCTTTAGGTAGGCGGTCCTATCATTTGTAAAATTAACCAAGTAGGAAAGTGGTTTCCTACTTGCCATGTTCTTTAGGCTAGAGACTCTAGGCGGTCTAGGCCGACTGGTCCCTGCTATATTCAACTTAGTGTAAATAGGCGCTATGTGAACACCTTTTTAGTTTTATACTAAGTTTTTAAGGAGTGACCAAGTAAACATGATTGTTACTTAGTCGCCGAGTGACTGAGTAGTAGAGGTTTCAAGCGGTGGGTACCGGTTGTTCCCCTTTTGTTCGCCAATGTTTGTTGGCTATTAACTCATAAGGTACCGGTTGTTCTTATCCCAAGTAGTTCAGTCGGTTGGTTGACACGGATGGTTACTGCGAACACTTGTTTGACCTGATTAGTCAGTTAAGTGAGGTATCCTTGTCCGGGAAACGGCTACGTGGTTGTCTTGGTTAGACAGTCGTATAGGTGCCGTGTAATGATTTTATAGAACAATGTTCCACCCCAAAGGGAGCTGCTCTCTGCGACGAATTTCATCCGGATGGATGCCGCCAGACGCCTGCTATAATGTTGGGACAGGTCGAATTAATTTAATATTTGGATCAGTTGGCCTGGCGCCTGGTCTGATCAATCGGCTATGAGCCTTTGATAGTTCTTGGTGAACTGTGTTATGGGAGAGTAGACGGTTGTGTGAAACAAGCGGCGCGCCCCTCTTTAGTAAGAATTGAAATCAAACATGGAGAGTAGCCGACTGTTGGTCAGTAGGCATGCCCCTCTTAGTACAAAATTGAATGAAACAACAAACTTTATTAATTAGCTCTCGGCTATTTACATTATTCAAAAATAATATTTCTTTAAGTTATCTACATTCCAGGTTCGAGGCAACAGTTGGCCGTCTGGTGTTTCCAGACGGTAGGTACCGTCCTTGACCTCTTTATAGATTCGGTAGGGTCCTTCCCAGTTGGGAGTTAATTTGCCAGACTCATTAGCCCTACCGACTGCTTCCATTTTTCTGAGTACAAAGTCCCCTACTTTGAGTGGACGCCTGTGTACTTTCTTGTTGTATGATCTGGTCATTCTCAGGCGGTAAATTTCATGGCGCAATACAGCATTGCCCCTCCTTTCTGGGAGTGAGTCTAATGCCAGGCGCATGGCTTCCCAATTTGCCTCTTCGTCATATAACATTACTCGAAGAGTCGGCTCGTAGTGTTCAATTGGAAGAACAGCTTCCGCACCATAAGTTAGGAGGAATGGAGTTTCTCCAGTCGTCCTAATGGCCCAGAGAACATGTGGTAGTTCGTCTGCCCATAGGCCGCCTGCTCGTTCAATCTTTTTCTTGAGACCGTGTGAGATGATTTTATTAAAAGCTTCTACCTGGCCGTTTGCTTGTGGACGGCCGACTGATGCGAAGTGGTGTGCAATACCTTGGTCACCCAACCAGCTTTTGAGAACAGGCGTCTTAAATTGGGGACCATTATCAAAAACCATAGACATGGGAACCCCGAACCGAGTGATGACATTTTTCTAGATGAATGAAATTACATCCTTCGTCTTGATTCCCTTTATAGCCTCCGCCTCCACCCATTTAGTGATGTAGTCGAGTGCAACTAGTATGTACTTCCTACCGCCTGTAGCAGGCGCATAGGGACCCAGAATATCCATGCCCCACTTAGCAAACGGTAGTGGGATATGAATGGTAGTGAGATCAGTAGCCGGACGGTGAATTAGTTTACCAAATCTTTGGCACTTGTCACATTTTTTCACCATTTCCATTGCATCTGCCTCTAAAGTAGGCCAAAAGTAGCCCTGCCGCCTTGTCCGTTGAGCAAGTGACCTGCCGCCTACATGTGAAGCGCAGTAACCAGAGTGGAGATCGTCTAGTATCTCTCGCCCCTTTTCTGGAGTAACACACTTCAAGAAGGGTTGGAGGTACCCTCTTTTGTGAAGTTCTCCCCTTATCATTTCAAAACTAGCTGCCCGTTTTTTCAGCGCAGCCGCCTGGTGATGATCATCCGGCAAGGTACCGTCTGTCAGATATGCCCTTATTGGATCCATCCAGGTTGAGATTCTGTCTAGGATTCCAATAGGGTCTTCCTCAATACTTCTCCTCTCCATTACTTCCCAAAAAACAGTTCGAGGAGTATCACAGGAGGCGGATGATGCTAATTTTGAAAGTGCATCCGCCTGGTTGTTTTCTGATCTCGGTACTTGAGTCAGATGGAAATCTTCAAGGGAGCCGACTGCTTGTCGGACCGCCTGTAAATACTTGATCATGGCCGGATGGGTTGCTTCGTATTCGCCATTGTACTGACTCACTATCAATTGTGAATCGGAACAAGCGTCTATCTTTCTTGCCCTTGCCGCCTTGCACATGCGGATTCCGGCTAGTAAAGCTTCATATTCTGCCTCATTGTTTGAGGCCTGAAAACTGAAGCGTAGAGCATACTCATACCTGTCGCCCTCTGGCGACTGACATATGACGCCTGCTCCACAACCATTTGAAGTAGAGCTTCCGTCCACATATACCTTCCAGACTTGGTCTGGAACTTGAGAGTCAGGGGGACGAGTCATCTCAACAATAAAGTCAGCAAAGGCTTGCCCCTTCACTGCTTTTCTAGGCTCAAAGGTAACTTCTAGGCTCTGAATTTCTATGGCCCATTTGATCATCCGGCCTGACGACTCCATGGTGGTCAATGGCCGCTTGATAGGTTGGTCTGTATACACGACGACTGCGTGTGCCAAAAAGTAGGGCTTCAATTTTTTAACAGCCATGAAGAGTGCAAGACCAAATTTCTCCACTAAGGGATACCTCAACTCGGCATTTTTTAGTACATGACTGACAAAGTAGACCGGGAGCTGACAACCGTCTCTTTCAGCAAGAAGAACAGCGCTTAACGCGTGATCAGAGACGGCCAGGTACATGTAGAGTACTTCTTTGGGCAAAGGGCTGACCAGCCTCGGCAAGGAATGCAAGTGAACTTTCAATTTCAGGAAGGCCGCCTCAGCATCCGGCCCCCATTCAATCCTTGCCTTTTTCTTGATGGCTTGGAAGAAGTATAAACATTTGTCGCCTGATCGGCTTAGAAATCTTCCCAAGGCCGCCAGACAGCCTGTTAACTTCTGAACCTCTCAGACAGTACGAGGCGACTGCATGTCGATTACCGCCAGCACCTTCTCGGGGTTCGCCTCTATTCCTCTCTGATTGATGAGGAACCCGAGAAATTTCCCAGACTCAACTCCAAATACACATTTCTTGGGATTGAGCATGACATGGTGCCTCCTGAGTGTGGCGAAAGTTTCTCGGAGGTCCGACAGATGATCTATCTGAAGCTTAGACTTGACAATCATATCATCAATATATGCCTCGACATTTCTCCCAATCTGGTCAAAGAACACAATATTTATCATTCGCTGGAAGGTTGCCGGGGCATTCTTGAGACCAAACGGCATGACCCTGTAACAGTATAACCCTTGATCAGTGACGAAGGGCGTCTTCTCCTGATCTTTCTTCCATAAAGGAATTTGGTGGAAACCAGAGTAGGCGTCCATAAAGCTCATTAGAGCATGTCCGGCTGTTGAGTCGACCAGATTATCAATTTTAGGCAGGGGGTAACTGTCCTTGGGGCACGCCTTGTTCAAGTCTGTGTAGTCTACACACATTCGGCAGGTACCATTCGGCTTTTTAACAAGCACTACATTTGCAACCCAGTTCAGGAAGTAACATTGCCGAATGAACCCTACATCAAGTAATTTCTTAACTTCGGCGGCTGCCGCCTGACTTCTCTCTTCGCCATGGTTCTGCTTCTTCTGCCTTACCGACTTCTTTTTTGGATCCACAGCCAGTTTATGTACCGCTAGGTCAGGACTGATGTCTGGCATTTCATGGACTTCGAATGCAAAGATGTCTTTGTATTCTTTCAAGAGTTGGTGAAAGTCGTCACCCAGGACTCTCAAAGCAGTCGTCCCAACCTTGACTGCTCGGTCAGGACGCGAGTCGTCTAAGATCAGGTCCGTATGTTCACCAGCCGGCTGAGGGCGGAATTCATCCAACCGCTCCTCTGCCAATGATTGCTATTTTTTCTCTTTTCTTGCGGCTCCCATCTGGGCCGCCTTTCTCTTCTTGCCGCCTGTTTCTGGAACAGACGCTCTCTCCTTGACATTGTCAAGGTCTGTTTTTCCACCACTTGACCAAGCGGCCATAACAGTGGGCTTGATATCCGAGAGATAGCACTCTCGGGCCATCTTCTGATCTCCCCTTAGGGATCCGACTGTTCCATCATCCCTCTCAAATTTGAGCAACATAAGAGATGGGATTATAACAGCCTTGGAATTATTCAGGGTTGGTTGTCCCAGGATCATGTTGTAGGCCGAGAGTTCTTCTACTACTAGGAACCGGACTACCATGTGTCGTCCTTCTCCTTTTTCACCCAGGCGGATGGGTAAATCCACTCGTCCCACTGGGTGGACGACTCCTCCTCCAAACCCTACTAGAGGGTGGGATACCGGATGTATGCAATCAGACTGATATTTGAGTTTTGACAGACATTTGCCACTGATAAGATCTGAGGAGTTGCCGGTATCTATGAGGATTCGGCCAACTCTCTGGTTGGCCACTTTACATTCAATAACGATGGGGTCGTCATGCGGCCCCCTTACCCCTCCTAGATCTTCTTCAGTGATGACAATCTCAGGAAATGAATATTTGGAGGGCCATTCTTGGTGAACGGAATTTACGTCTAGTCGCCTGATGTTGTCTTTGTTGCCCCTAATAGTGGGGCCGCCTCTTGAGAAGCCGCCTGCAATGGTGTAGACGACTGCATCATCTGTATCAGAGCTGTCGGCTTGTTGGCTCTTTTTGGCCGACTGCTTTTTCGAGGAATTGTTCCCCTTAGATTTCTTGACATAAGAGTCAAGATCGCCTTGCTCAGCCAGGCGGTCCAGATACCGCATGAGGCTGATGCATTCGTTGGTTTGATGACCAACATCTTCATGATAATCACAGAATTTTTCTTGGTTCCGATTGCTCGCGGAACCCTTCATGGGGGCCGGCTTCTCAATTGAGATCCGTCCCTTGATTTCTTTTAGGATAGCTTGGCTATCCTTGTTAAACGCATACTTTGGGGAGTATGGTTTGAACTCTTTCTTCTTCTTCTGGGCCGGCTGTTTAGAGGAATCAGCCGCCCAGACCTCTTTTCTCTTTTTCTCATCTTTATTGGACGACTGTTTCTGTCGCCCTTCTTTTTTGTCGAACCTTTTCCCGTCCGACTGTTTTCCCGTACTACAAAGATCCGTCGCATGTATATAGGCTTCTGCTTCAATCAAGGCTTCTTGAAGAGTCGCCACCCTCTTTCGAACCAAATCAAATTTGAAGGTCGACCCGTCTTTGAGGCCTCTGAAAAAGTCAGTATAGGCTACCTCATCCGGTAACCCTTGAATCTGTATTCTCAAAAGGGTAAACCGCCTGATGTAAGAACGAAGCCCCTCCTTCTTGCCCTGCTGAATCGTCCCTAAATCTAGGGTCGTCTTCTTCGCAGGTATGTTCATGGAAAAGTTAGATGTAAATAAGTAAGCAAGCGTCCTGAAGTTATTTACGCAACCAGTCGGGAGGTTGCCGAACCATTGTTGGGCGATTCCTTTGAGAGTCGCTGGAAAACATTTGCACCAAGTGGGATCATCCAACCCTTGAAGATACATCAGGTTGGTGAATGCCATCAAATGGTCTTCTGGGTTAGTAGTGCCATCATAGGCGCCTACTAACACATTTTTCACTTTGGCCGGCTGAGCGGCTTCTATAATTTCCTTGGAGAAAGCCGACGACCGTTCTCCAAGTCTAAGCAACCGTAGCTGCCAGTCCATAGGTTGGACATTCTTTGCCGCATATCCTTCAAACAGAGGTTGCTGCAAGAAATATTGTTGTTGCGGAACAAACGGTAAGTTTTGTACCGCCTGGTCACTGTGAAAGCCGGACTGACGGGAGGTGCCACCTGACTGACTCTCATGATGCGACTGAGTATACCTCATCGAGGTATTGCGTAGACTATCTTGGAAGTCTGAAGTAGAGGCCGACTCTGACAATCGGTCATTCTTTTTCTGCTCTAGCAATAGCCGAGCATCTGTGTATGTTTTCTTCGAACCATCCGCCTGAATATGACGAACAGGTTTTCTCTTTCCTGGGGTAGGAAAGCGGTACTTTGTGAAATCATGGGCAGGCGGCTCCCACTTCCTAGAATTAGGATGAGGGGTCGCCTCTCGCCCCTGAACAGGTTTCCTCCTCCCTGAAGAGGAAGGTTTCTTGGCCGTCTGCTCCTTGGTCAGAGCAGGCGGCTTCCTGTTGAGCAACTCTTGAATCTCTCCCTTGAAGCCCCTCATGAAGGTCATGAGTTCGTTTCTTGTAATGGGAGCAGACCCATCAGCCGGTTGCTGCTGAACAGGCAGTGCGCCGACTGGATTACTGAGTCTAGTTTGAACATCTTCCCGTTCTCTCCTTTCGGTATGACGGGTGCGCCGGGGTCCCGTCGGAAGCTGTATGGGCTTCAACTTCCAATTCTTCTTCAGTGTCGTGGTCCGACTGAACTTGAGGGTCGGCTAGGGGACGCCTCTCTTCAGAAGTCGGTACAAACATGGATGCCATCTCAGAAGTACTCTCCCCACAGACAGCGCCAAAATGTTTCGGGGTTTTTTGTGTCCTACGGGAGAGTTACAATTCCGAGACTGGAACCGGACGCCTGTACCTGCAAAACAAACGGATGCTCCGGATGATTGGAGATCCGCCTCCGACAGTCAAGTTAGTACTTGATTAAGGAGTAATTAATGCGGAAATAAAAGTGTTTTGGTCTCTCTAGGCGAGAGTGTTAAATGTGCGTAATCCCCCCTAATGAGGATTAATGAAGGTATTTATAACCTTGGGAAGCGTGCCACTTTCTAGGTTTAGGGTAAACCTAGGGCTGACTGGCCTCCAAACGGGATTGGGCCTTGTTGGCTGCTTTATCCATTTGGCATGGATGGACACGTGTCACGTCGCAATTGGTCCATGGAGGACGAATCTCTGGACGACACGTGGCAGGCTCCCATTAGCCCACGTGAAGGACACGTGGCGGGTCCTGGTTGGTCCACGTGTCGGGCGGTGATTGGTGGATAAAAATCCCCTAATCACAATGCATACTAGACTTGCGGCTAGCATTGCGATGCTTGCGGCTGTGCTAAATCATGCCTAGCATGATGCGATGGCTAGCTAGCACGCATGGCCCTAGCACGCCTAGCATGCTAGGCTTGCGACTAGCATTGCGAGGGACCTTGCCTAGCCTAGCACTCACATGGCTAGGCCAATGCGAGGCTACGACTAGGCTCGAACTTGTAACTTGATTGATTTCACGTCTCGTCGAATTCTAAATTCTACTCGACTTGCGACGCTCGGTCTCGACGCTCTAAGCTCGATATCCGACGTCTTTGTTCGTAAAACTCTAACGACTTATCAAATCCTTCGGATTGATTCGTCGTCTTGGATCGGTTGTTCGATTGGGTTCGACCCGAAGGGTTCAGTCAAGATTTAGCTGTAATATTAATTGTACATTAATATTACTGATCGGAAGCGGCCTCCACCTAGGCATTCCGATAAGTTGACCTTACTGAAGAATTAGCTTTCTAATAATTCTGAACCCTCTGCTGGAATAATACACTTGTTGGAAGGACACCATTCCTTTCAATCTCCCACTTGTCCTTCCGGACAAGAATGCAATTTTTGTATAGCCCTTTCCTATGTCGCTTAATGTCTCTTCATGAACTATAAGGTAAGATTATTCGTCATCCTTATTACGTCCAGAAGTGTTTCTCGATTCCCGAGTTTGACTGTCAATAAACAGATGATTTCTAAAATCCATCTGAGCACGACCATGCATTTTCACAATCTCGCTCTTCGAGAGGCCTTGTAAACAACAAAGACATATTCCCTATTGTTAATAGGGGGACATTCCTAGTCTTGTACTGTAAGCTTCTCTTACTAAGAGGACCTAGTTGCCTGAGTGTTGCCGTTATAATCCCCATTTACGGCAGACGTTTGACAACATCAAAACGACTAGTACTCAAACAAGAGAACTTGCAATACTCATGGTCGAGGAAAAAAGTTCCGATAGCTATAATGAGAAATATACTTATGACGATTTGATATCTCTTAAAGCATTCTCATAGGTTTATCCGGTACAGTTCCAAACTAGTACCTGTGCAAATGATTTATGATTATCATGTCCTTGTAGCACAAGAAACGGTGATATAAATCATACTACACACTAATATCAAGTGTTCATTAATCGTCCATCGTGTAAATGACCTCGATTAGGGATAATTTTCGATTAAAATATTCAATGTTCACTTAACAGGTGTTTCTTTATCCAAGACATGGTCTTGATACCCTGTTTTGAATATTCTCAGAAATCGAATGGACTCATTATTTAATTCTAAACCACAATTAAATAGATATGGAGTAATCATAAACTTGCAGAAAATTTAATTGCTCCAAAATTGAATGGTTCAACATAGTGTTTTACATTAAGACATCGAGTTTAATTAAAACACCTATACAGAGAAATCAAAGCCAATCTCCAATATGCTTGATTCCCATTGCCTTAACGTGCTTGTTGTGCTTCACTTGAGACAAAGGTTTAGTCAGAGGATCGGCTACATTGTCGTCCGTTCCAATCTTACAAATTCTGATTTCACCCTCGGATTTCCATTCCCTTATCATGTGAAATCGCCGCTTGACATGTTTTACCTTCTGATGTTCCCTTGGCTCCCTAGCCTGAGCAATAACTCCATTGTTATCTCAATAGAGGTCTATTGGACCCTTAACTGAGGGTACAACACCAAGTTCACTAATGAACTTACGAATCCAAACTACCTCCTTAACTGCTTTCGAAGTTGCCAAGTATTCGGCTTCAATTGTAGAATCTTCAGTGGTGCTCTGCTTAGCACTCTTTAAACTAAACGCTCCTCCATTAAGGAAGAATATGTAGCCCGACTGCGACTTGGAGTCGTCTCGTCAGTTTGGAAGCTCGCGTTAGTATAACCTTCAACAACCAAATCATTACAACCACCATAGACCAGGAATTTATCCTTGTTCCTTTTCAGGTACTTTAGGATATTCTTGGCCGCAGTCCAATGCGCCTCTCCTGGGTCTGATTGGTATCGACTCGTTGCACTCAAGGCATACGATACATCCGAACTAGTACATATCATGGCACACATGATCGATCCAATAAGCGAAGCATATGGAATCTGACTCATTCTCTCTCACTCATCAGGTGTCTGTGGACACTATTTCTTACTGAAAGTTATGCCATGGGACATGGGTAGGTGCCCTCTCTTGGCCCCTTCCATGTTGAATTGTGCTAGTACCTTATCTATATAAGTACTTTGGATCAATCCAATCATCCTCTTAGATTTATCCCTATAGATCTTGATGCCCAATATGTATTGTGCCTCTCTCAAGTCCTTCATTGAAAAGCACTTTCCCAGCCAGCCCTTTACGGACTCTAATAGTTTAGTGTTGTTTCCAATGAGTAATATGTCATCGACATATAAGACTAGGAATGCAATGTCACTCCCACTGACCTTCTTGTAGACACAAGACTCATCTGGATTCTTGATAAAACCAAACTTACTAATGGCTTCATCGAATCGCAGATTCCAACTTCTGCTTGCCTGCTTTAGTCCATAAATGGACTTCTTAAGCTTGCATACCTTCTCGGCATTGCTTGGATCAACAAAACCTTCCGGCTGTGTCATGTACACAGTTTCTTCAAAAATCCCATTAAGGAAGGCGCTTTTGACATCCATTTGCCATATTTCATAATCGTAATATGCAGCAATCGCTAGGATGATCCGGACATACTTAAGCATTGCAACTGGCAAAAAGGTTTCATCATAATCAACTCCGTGAATTTTCCTGTAACCTTTTGCCACCAGTCTAGCTTTGTATATAGATACATTTCCATCTTTGTCTGTTTTCAATTTGAAAATCTATTTGCAACCGATAGGTGTGTAACCTTCGGGAAAATTAACCAAGTCCCAGACTTGATTTTCAGACATGGAGTCCATCTCGGATTCCATGGCCTCTTGCCATTTTGCAGAGTTGAGGCTCATCATAGCTTGTTTGTATGTCGCTGGCTCATCTTCATCCATAACTAGGATGTCTTGATCTTCGATTTAGACAATACCAAGGTATCTGTCTAGTTGAGATCTTGGCCGTTGCGACCTACGCAGGGTAATAGGTTGAGCATTTGCATTGTCGGTTCGACTTTTCACATTGTCGGTTTGACTCTGACCAATGGCAACAACTGCTTCTAAAGCACTTTGATTGTCAGTTTTGTCATGTTGACTTTGTTGCTCTTTCTCTCGAACTTTGTCGAGTTCAATTTGCCTCCCACTTGTCATTTTGGAAAGGTGTTCCTTCTCCAAAAAGACACCATCACGAGCAACAAACACTTTGTTCTCGGATTTGTTGTAGAAGTAATAACCCTTGGTTTCTTTTGGGTAGCCTACAAAGAAACACTTGTCTGATTTTGGGTGAAGTTTGTTAGAAATTAATCTCTTGACATATGTTTCGCAACCCCAAATCTTAAGAAAAGACAACTTCGGAGGTTTTTTCATCCATAATTCATATGGAGTCTTTTCGACAGCTTTTGATGGAGCGCGGTTCAGCATTAGTGCCGCAGTTAGAAGTTCGTATCCCCAGAAAGAGATATGAATTTCTCTAAGACCCATCATTGATCGAACCATGTCCAACAAGGTTCAATTCCTCCGTTCGGATACTCCGTTCCATTGTGGAGTTCCGGGAGGTGTTAACTCTGAAAGAATACCATATTCTTTCAAGTGATCTTCGAATTCATGGCTCAAATATTCGCCACCTCGATCCGATCGAAGTGCTTTTATTTTCTTGCCAAGTTGATTTTCAACTTCAACTCTGAAATTCTTTGAATTTCTCAAAAGATTCAGATTTATTTGACATAAGGTAGACATAACCATATCTACTATAGTCGTCGGTGAAGGTAATTAAATATCGGTAACCTTGCCTTGTGGGTGTACTCATTGGTCAACATACATCCGTATGTATTAGACCAAATAAGTCACTTGCCCTTTCTCCCAACTTGGAGAATGGCTGCTTTATCATCTTCCCTAATAGACATCCTTCGCAATTTTCAAACGACTCCAAGTCGAATTAGTCAAGAACACCTTCTTGAAGAAGTTTCTTGATGCGTTTTATGTTAATGTGGCCAAGACGACAATGCCACAAGTAGGTTTGATTCGACTCAATGGTCTTAGCCCTTTTGGCGGTATCATCAATGTTATAAACTTGTTTGTCTAGAGAAACCACATAAAGACCATTTTCTGAATATGCTTTACCATATAAAACATTATCGAAATAAAATGAACTATTGTTCTTAATTCAAAATTCAAAACCTTTGGCGTCCAACGCCGAAACTGAAATAATGTTTTTGGTAACTCTAGGAACATGATAGCAATTGTCAAGTACTAAAATAAGCCCAGAGGGCAAAGACAAACTGAGAGTTCCAACAGATACGACAGACATCCTTGCTCCATTGCCGACCCGGAGCTCGACCTCTCCCTTCTCTAGCCTCCTATTTATCCTTAGTCCGTGAGCATTGGAACAAAGGTGTGAGCCACATCCGGTATCTAATACCCATGGTGTTTTGCTAGCGAAGTTTAAGTCTATAACAAAAATACCTGATGAAGAAGCAACGGTGTCGTTCTTCTTATCTTCCTTGAATTTGAGGCAATCCCGCTTCCAATGTCCCTTCTTCTTGCAATAGAAACATTCGGAATCAAATTTAGAAGAGGCTACCTTCTTGTCCTTGCCACTCTTAGCAGCACTTGACTTAGGCGGAAAATTCTTCTTCTTTTTCCCTTTAAAGCTTCTCTTCTTGCCCGAGCGCTTGAATGGCTTGCCCTTTCTCACCATGAGCATGTCATGCTTTCCCTCATCTTTGAGGGTTTGCTCGGCCTGCTTCAACATACCATGAAGCTCGGTGAGAGTTTTCTCCATGCTGTGCATATTATAGTTCATCTTGAACTGATCATAGCCTTTGTGCAGCGAGTGGAGAATGATGTTAATTGCTATCTTGGTTGAATACCCAACATCGAGCCTTTCCATGTTCTCAAATAATCCAATCATTTTAAGGACATGCGGGCTAACTGGCTCTCCTTTCTTGAGCTTGATCTCAAGGATTTGCCTGTGGGTTTCGAACCTTTCAGTTTGGGCCTGCTCTTGAAACATATTCTGAAGTTCAGAAATGATCTCAAAAGCCGTCTCCTTTTCAAAGAAAGTCTTTTGAAGGTCCGGAGACATAGTGGCCAACATGATGCACTTGACATCCCGATTGGCACTTTGCTATCGGTTAAGGGCAGCCTAGGTGACCTCCTCATTGGGAGAGTCGGGCATTTCCTCATCAAGGACGTATTCCTTTTGCTCTTGCATGAGAATAATACGCAAATTCCTTTGCCAATCAAGAAAATTTGGCCCACTCAACTTCTCCTTGTTGAGAATTGAGCGTAATGAAAACTGGTTGTTTGAGTTACTTGCAGACATGATTCTAAAATTGAAAGAATTTCAAATGAAAAACCATTCATAAACCAATAAGTTTGAAATTTAAAGCGTTCATGCAAATTTTCAATCTTATTGAGCATTTTATCCACGGATTAACATTAGTCCTTTTTAGGCGAGAATAAAATGATTCCAAGATCCCAAAAATCAAAAAGTGATTAAGTATGCTTTGGCTTGTCTTAACACTTAATATTTTAGGGTAAGCAATCCAATTGCTAATAGCTCCAAGCTACTCTTGGTTTGATAAAACGTCGCATCTAATGCTTCCTTGACATTTTATCTCCATTGCCACGACATCTAAGGACTCCTTACCTAAATCGTTGAGCTTAACCAAGACAACTTGTATACCTAGTATACCTTACGTTCCTAGGGAAGTAGTGATGCCTCGCTTTGGCGTAGCCCATCACATACGCGCATTAGTTCGGTAAGTGTTGTTCTTGGAATGGCATATTTTAGCTCAATATTTTAGGGACCTAGGGTTTTTATGTTGGTTGATTTAAGTGAACTTAATTAATCATCGCAAAATTTGAAATCCTAAACATGCATCTAACATATTTACATATCATTCACATATATAAGTACAATTATATATAGAAAACATGAAATAAGATGCATTTGGCAACTAGCATGACCCCTTGAATCTTCAAATCTTCAAGAGTCTTCGATGCACTATCTTGGCTCGTCTTCATAGAAACGCCGTCTTGAGACATCCCCGCCAAAATGAAATTACTAGCTACTACGACTAGGATTAATCTAAATATTAAGGTAAAAAAATACGCAACGGTACGCAGACCATATTTAGATTTACAAAATTACATAACGGATCGCAGTCCGTATTTATAATCCTAATCGGGCCCCACTAGTTGCCATTTTCACGAAACCTGTGAAACAATATACATTCGATTCATCCATTCACTATATGTGAATGGCCCATGCATTTTACAACGAAAAACAAGTAACAATGCATAACGCACGCGAACTAGTAGCTAACTTAGGTGGTTAATCTAATTAACGCGCCTAATTAAAACTAGTCAAAGTTGTTTAACATTTTATGTGATTAAGACGCAATTAGTTCATGCAATTAACGAAGCTCACACTAAATTCCGCATCCAAATTAATTAATCCAATTAATTAAGCCGGTTAACCCAAATTTTGTCAAAATTAAAATTTTGCAAACGCCGGAAAAACCGAGGCCTAGCCTCGTCAAAATAATTAAATAAAATTAAAACGACAAAAATTTTGCAAAACCCGATAGCCCAATTCAAGCAAGAAATTGACCCACCCAAAATTCGTGGGATGCGCATCATGGCTGCCTAGCAGCGCTTGGGAGTTGCGGCTGCATGTGCTAGGTGCTGGCATGCTTGCTCAGCAACGCATGCCACGCTTGCTGGCACCAGCAGCTTGCTACGCATGCTAGTTGCTTGCTAGCGCTGGCAGGCGAATGGCTGGCTTGCTGGGGCTTGCTGCCTCGTTGCCCAGCAGCACGCATAAGCATAGCCAGTAGCCATCCACCACGCACCAAGCACACAGCAACGCACACAAGTCCAGCCACACAATAGCAGCTGCATCTCGAGGTGGAGCACCCTTATGCGCACCTAAGGCAGCCACATGTGGGTTGCGTGAGCAGCCCGGCTAGCCTTGGTGGCGCTTGGGTGTTTTTGCCTCGATTTGCGTGCCTTTTCTCGGAATTTTAATCCCGTTATACGTGGGACATAAAATTAATTCTAAATTTATTTTAGAATCAATTTAGGCAAAAATGAAAATAAAACAAGTCCAACTTAATTAAATTTAATTTTAATGGTGAACAAGCCTAATTATTCAAGAACCATTCTTAAAACAATTTAGGTCTTTCTTTATGCTACAAAAATTGAAGGGCTACACTGATAATTAATTCAACAAAATATAAATTAATAATGAGATTTGACAAAAATAATGGGGTTGGAAAAATAAACCCATTCATCCAATGAAAATTTTTCATCTTTAACTTGTGTATAAATGAAAAAATTACATCTTCCAATATGAAGGTTAATCAAAATTCAAACACAAGTTTTGAACTTTAAGGACTTTAATCAACTTAAAATGATTAAATCCAAAATTTGTTCAACATGGAATTTAGAAATCAAAGTTCCAACCAATTAAACAATTAAAGATTGGATCTTTGAAATATTAGGGACTTCAACAATTACAAGTTCACCATAACCATTCACAGTTGAAGCAATTTATTTGCAACAATGTGAAAAATTCAAGTTTATGTGAAAAATGAACACACAAAATTAAGCACCAATTATGACTTCATAAACATGCTTAATGAGGTTTATAATTGTAGTAGATTAGGGATGCAACCATACATTTAATCTACCTTCAACATGCAATAATTAATCAAGGTTAAAAGATTTAAAATTTTCGTCAAAAACGAAAAACCCCTTGAAAAATATATTTCTGGGTGGATTTTGGCTTCTAGACAACCCTTAAAGGGTTAAAAACGATTTAGAACATCGATTCCACCCAAAAATCACTATTTTTGAGTCGAAATCTGGGTTCGTCAGCCAAATTAGTAAAAAAATACGAGATTAAAACTAATTAAAACGAGTTTCTAATCTAATTAGAAAACAAAACCACAAATTTAAATCCATTTTAAATCCCCTTAATCAAATATTAGTCACAATAATTAAAGTGAGTGCGGCTCCGATACCGCTGTTGGGTTTTGTAGAGTCCGACTCTAAGCGGAAGAGAAACCCGCCCAAGACCTGCCCACTAATTAAGGCAACTAAGCATGTAATCACAAATTAAACAAAAATTAAGAGATAAAAGGAAAAGACATTCATACCCTTGGCGCGTTCTTCGCTCGAACTTGAGCTCTTACTTCAAAACTTGAACCCCGCAAATGCGAAGGTCTCCAACGGCTCGTACCCACGAACCCGACCCCGACGGTCCTAGTCCCAAAGGTTAGTCGGGACTTGACCAATAAAAACTAGAGTTTTACGAACTTAAGGTTTTCTCACTTTTCTAAGGAGATGCCTTTTTAGTTCCACTCAAGTGTTCTTCGCAAATCCCAAAACTTGGGTATTTATAGGGAAATGAACCTTGATTTCCCATTCTTAATCAATGTGGGAGATTTGCAATTTTTTCATTTTATTTTAATCAAAACAAAATAAAATTGCAATTCAATCGCCAAGTTACAAGTGGCAATAGGAGGAGAGGGAGAAGGTGAGGACCACCTTGGGAGGGAAACAACCCACCTTGCTCCCCAAGACAAAAGACCAAGCATTGGTCCCCACTAGCAAAATCGGACCTCCAAGGCATGTGGCTGGCTGGCAGCCTGCCCCAGGCTGCCAGCTGACGCCTAGCACTAAGGCTGGGCAGGCTGGCCAGCCAGCTAGCACACACGCACAACCAGCCGTAAGCATGAGCAGCCAGCTAGCACAAGGCCAGCCAACACGCATGCCTCGCTGCTGCTTGGTGCCTGGTGCTGGGCGCTGCTAGGCGAGGCTGCTGCCTGCTTGGCCAGCTAGCACGCACAGCCTCGCACACACGCATTGCTTGCGATGTTGTGTGCTGCGTTGTGCGATGCTCAAGCTTGGTGCGTCAATGCTTGCGGTTGGGGCATGGCCTAGCACACTAGCACTATGCGAAGGCTAGGTGCTTGGCCAAGCATGCCAGCAAGCACGCACAACCTATCACGCAATGCATGCTAGGCTTGCGGCTAGCATTGCGATGCTTGCGGCTGTGCTAGCTCATGCCTAGCACGATGCGATGGCTAGCTAGCACGCATGGCCCTAGCACGCCTAGCATGCTAGGCTTGCGGCTAGTATTGCGAGGGACCTTGCCTACCTAGCACTCACATGGCTAGGCCAATGCGAGGCTACGGCTAAGCTCGAACTTGTAACTTGATTGATTTCATGTCTCGTCGAATTCTAAATTTGACTCGACTTGCGACGCTCGATCTCAATGCTCTATGCTCGATGTCCTTGCGAAAGATTCAGAATTTCATAAATATACTGAATCGATTCTTACCATTAATCCACGTGCAAGACCAGAGGTTGCGTTGCCTAGTGCACCGCGACCAAATCTTGCGCACAGCAGCCGCGCGCAACCTGTTGAGTTGCGCGAGCCACCTGCTGCGGCAGAATGTCCAAAACCCTAAACTCACCCATTCCCTATAAATAGAGGTTCAATACGAGCTTTGAACACACATAAATTAGCCTAAAAAGTGAGAAGTAACTTTGTGAACTTATGCAATAATCATCCCTCTTGCCTAAAACACTCACCCTTTTAATTATTTTGTTCTTACGGTGGAGGTTCCAAAACAAGAAGAAGTCCATAAGTGTTCTAAACGAAGATCTAGCGAGGAAAAGTGGTAAATTCCTAAGAACTTAGATAAATCACCTTTCTTTTCTGGCTTAAACAACTTTTAAATAATTAATTAGTGTTGTTTGGTCACCTTAAATAAACTTTAATTAATTAATTTTGATTAGGGGATTTTTATCCACCAATCACCGTCTGACAAGTGGACCAACCAGGTTCCGCCACGTGTCCTTCACGAAGGCCAACAGGAGCTTGCCACGTGTCAATCACAGATACGTCCTCTACGGACCACTTTAGACACGCCACGTGTCCACCCATGCCAAATGGGACAATCGGCCATCAAGGCCCAATTCAGTCTAGAGGCCCGATCAGCCCTAGGTTTACCTTAAACCTAGAGAGTTGCATGCTTCTCAAGGCTATAAATACTCGATTAATCCTCATTAATCACAGAATCGAATAATCAAGAGATCAAGCAGAGAAGAACAGAGTTATTAACAACCGGCTAATCTCGCTAACAACGCAGATTACCAACACTAAGCACTCTCACCTAGAGAGATCTCATTACTTTAATTTCTGTATTGATTACTCCTTAATCAGGTACTAACTTGACCGTTGGAGGCGGAGCTCTCAGGAGTCTCCGTTATTTTGCAGGTACAGGCGTCCGGTTCCAGTCTCGGAATTGTAACTCTCCCGCAGGACATCAGAAAACCCCGAAACATTTGGCGCCGTCTGTGGGGAGAGTACTTCAGAGATGGCATCCAAGTCTGTACCGACTCCAGAAGAGAGGCGTCCCCTAGACGACCCTCAAGTTCAGTCGGACCATGATACCGAAAGTGAATTTGAAGTTGAAACTCATACAGCTCCAGACGGGACCCTAAGGGCCCGACGTACCCGTCATACCGAAATGAGGGAACGGGAGTATCCTCAAACAGGAAGCGAGCCAGCAGGCGCACCGCTTGCTCGGCAATAGCCGACTGATGGGTCTGCTCCCATCACAAGGAACGAACTCATGACCTACATGAGGGACTTCAAGGGAGAGATCCAAGAGTTGATCAACAAAAAAACCGCCTGCTTCAGTCAAAGAGCAGTCGGCCAAGAAACCTTCCACTTCACTGAAGAGGAAGCCAGTTCAAGGGCGAGAGGCGACTCCCTATCCTAAATCCAAGAAGCGGGAGCCGTCTGCTCTTGATTTCACAAAACTCCGTTATCCTACGGGAAATAGGAAACCGGTTCGTCATATTCAGACGGACGGGTCAAAGCAAACGTTCACAGATGCTCGGCACCTGCTAGAGCAGAAGAAGAGTGACCGATTATCAGATTCGACTTCTACTTCAAATCTTCAGGACAGTTTGCGAAATGCCTCGATGAGGCATACTCACTCGTACCATGAGAGTCAGTCAGGCGGCACCTCCCGTCAGTCCGGCTTTCATAGTGCCCAGGCGGTACCAAACTTACCATTTGTGCCGCAACAACAGTATTTTATGCAGCCACCTCCATTTGGTGGACCCGCAGCAAAAAACGTCCAACCTATGGACTGGCAGCTACGGCTGCTTAGACTTGGTGAACAGCCGTCGGCCTTCTCCAAGGAAATTACTGAAGCCGCTCAGCCGGCCAAAGTAAAAAATGTTCTAGTAGGCGCCTATGACGGCACTACTAAACCCAGAAGACCATCTGATGGCATTCACCAACCTGATGTACCTTCAAGGGTTGGATGATCCCACTTGGTGCAAATGTTTCCCAGCGACTCTCAAGGGAATTGCACAGCAATGGTTCGGCAACCTGCCGACTAGTTGTGTAAACAGCTTCAGGACGCTTGCTTACTTATTTGCCTCCAACTTCGCAATGAACATCCCTGCGAAGAAAACGACCCTTGATTTGGGAACAATTCAGCAGGGCGAGAAAGAGGGGCTTCGTTCCTACATCAGGCGGTTCAACCTGATGAGAATACAGATTCAGGGGTTACCGGATGAGGTAGCTTATACTGACTTTTTTAGAGGTCTCAAAGACGGGTCTACCTTCAAATTTGATTTAGTTCGAAAAAGGGTGGCGACTCTTCAAGAGGCCTTGATTGAAGCAGAAGCCTATATACAGGCGACTGATCTGTGTACGATGAAACAGTCGGACGGGAAGAGGTTCGACAAAAGAGAGGGACGACAGAAACAGTCGTCCAACAAAGATGAAAAAAGAAAAGAGGTCTGGGCGGCTGATTCCTCTAAACAGCCAGCCCAGAAAAAGAAAAAAGAATTCAAAC
The DNA here is from genome assembly GCF_001683475.1 of Chenopodium quinoa. Classification (NCBI taxonomy): domain Eukaryota; kingdom Viridiplantae; phylum Streptophyta; class Magnoliopsida; order Caryophyllales; family Amaranthaceae; genus Chenopodium; species Chenopodium quinoa. The sequence goes on from NW_018743783.1 coordinate 2,431,176, forward strand.
CATACTCCCCAAAGTATGTGTTTAACAAGGATAACCAGTTTATCCTAAAAGAAATAAAGGGACGGCTCTCAATTGAGAAGCCGCTCCCCATGAAGGGTTCTGCGAGCAACCGGAACCAAGACAAAATCTGTGCTTATCATGATGACATTGGTCATCACACCAATGACTGCATCAGTCTCATGCGGTACCTAGACCGCTTGGCTGATCAAGGTGATCTTGACACTTATGTCAAGAAATCTACGGGGAATACTTCCTCAAAAAAGCAGTCGGCCAAAAAGAATCAACAGGCCGACAGTTCCGATACAGATGATGCAATCGTCTACACCATTGCAGGCGGCTTCTCAGGAGGCGGCCCCACTATTAGGGGCAACAAAGATAATATAAGGCGGTTAGATGTAAATTCCGTTCACCAAGAACGGCCGTCCAAATATACATTTCCTGAGATTGTCATCACTGAAGAGGATCTAGGAGGAATAAGGGGGCCGCATGACGACCCTCTCGTTATTGAATGTAAAGTGGCTAACCAGAGAGTTGGCCGAATCCTCATAGATACCGGGAGCTCTTCAGATCTCATCAGCAGCAAATGTCTGTCAAAACTGAAATATCAGACGGACTGCATACATCCGGCCTCCCACCCTTTAATAGGTTTTGGAGGAGGAGTCGTCCACCCACTGGGACGAGTGGATCTACCCATTCGCCTGGGCGAAAAAGGGGAAGGACGACACATGGTAGTCCGGTTCCTAGTGGTAGAGGAACTCTCGGCCTACAACATGATTCTGGGTCGACCAACCCTGAATAATTCCAAGGCTGTTATAATCCCGTCACTTATGCTGCTTAAGTTTGAAAGGGATAATGGAACAGTCGGCTCCCTAAGGGGAGATCAGAGGATGGCCCGAGAGTGCTATCTCTCGGATGTAAAGCCCACTGTTATGGCCACTGGGTCAAGTGGAGAAAAAACAGACCTTGACAATGTCAAGGAGAGTGCGCCTGTTCAAGAAACAGGCGACAGAAAAAGAAAGGCGTTCCAGACAGAGTCCGCAAGCAAGGCAAGAAAATAGCAATCATTGGCAGAGGACCGGCCGGATGAGTTCCGCCCTCAGCCGGCTGGTGAGCATGCGGACCTGATATTAGACGACTCCCATCCTGACCGAACAGTCAAAGTAGGGACGACTGCTCTGAGAAACCTTGGTGACGACTTTCACAACCTGTTGAAAGAATACAAGGACATCTTTGCATTTGAAGTCCATGAAATGCCAGGCATTAGTCCTGATCTGGCAGTACACAAACTCGCTGTGGATCCGAAAAAGAAGCCGGTACGACAAAAGAAGCGGAACCATGGTGAAGAAAGAGGTCAGGCGGCAGCCGCCGAAGTCAAAAAATTACTTGATGCAGGGTTCATTCGGCAATGTTACTTCCCAGATTGGGTTGCAAATGTGGTGCTTGTTAAAAAGCCGAATGGCACCTGGCGAATGTGTGTAGACTACACAGACTTGAACAAGGCGTGCCCCAAAGACAGTTACCCTCTGCCTAAAATTGATAACCTGGTCGACTCAACAGCCGGCCATGCCTTGATGAGTTTTATGGACGCCTATTCTGGTTTTCATCAAATTCCTTTATGGAAGAAAGATCAGGAGAAGACGGCCTTCGTCACTGATCAGGGATTATACTGTTACACGGTCATGCCGTTTGGTCTTAAGAATGCCCCGGCTACCTTCCAACGAATGATAAACACAGTGTTCTTTGATCAGATTGGGAGAAACGTCGAGGCATACATTGATGATATGATTGTCAAGACTAAACTTCAAGAAGATCATCTGACGGACCTCCGAGAAACTTTCGCCACACTCAGGCGGCACCATGTCATGCTCAATCCCAAGAAATGTGTATTTGGAGTTGAGTCTGGGAAATTTCTCGGATTCCTTATCAACCAGAGAGGAATAGAGGCGAACCCTGAGAAGGTACAGGCGGTCATTGATATGCAGTCGCCTCGTACCGTCCGAGAGGTTCAGAAGTTAACAGGTTGTCTGGCGGCCTTGGGAAGATTCCTAAGCCGATCAGGCGACAAATGCTTATACTTTTTCCAGGCAATTAAGAAAAAGGCAAGGTTTGAATGGGGGCCGGATGCTGAGGCCGCCTTCCAGAAATTAAAGGTTCACTTGCATTCCTTGCCGAGGCTGGTCAGCCCTTTGCCCAAAGAAAATCTCTACATGTACCTGGCCGTCTCTGATCATGCGTTAAGCGCGGTGCTCCTTGCTGAAAGGGACGGCTGTCAACTTCCGGTCTACTTTGTCAGTCACGTACTGAAAAATGCCGAGTTAAGGTATCCCCTAGTGGAGAAATTTGGTCTTGCACTCTTCATGGCTGTTAAAAAATTGAAGCCCTACTTTCTGGCACATGCAGTCGTCGTGTATACCGACCAACCGATCAAGCGGCCCCTTACCACCATGGAGTCCTCCGGACGAATGATCAAATGGGCCATAGAAATGCAGAGTCTCGAAGTTACTTTCGAGCCTAGAAAAGCAGTGAAGGGGCAAGCCTTTGCTGACTTTATTGTAGAGATGACTCGTCCTCCTGACTCTCAAGTTCCAGACCAAGTCTGGAAGGTATATGTGGACGGAAGCTCTACTTCAAACGGTTGTGGAGCAGGCGTCGTATGTCAATCTCCAGAGGGCGACAGGTTCGAGTATGCTCTACGCTTCAGTTTCCAGGCTTCAAACAATGAGGCAGAATATGAAGCTTTACTAGCCGGGATCCGCATGTGTAAGGCGGCAGGGGCAAGGAAAATAGACGCCTGTTCTGATTCACAACTGATAGTGAGTCAGTACAATGGCGAATACGAAGCAACACATCCGGCCATGATCAAGTATTTACAGGCGGTCCGACAAGCAGTCGGCTCCCTTGAGGATTTCCATCTGATCCAAGTGCCGAGATCAGAAAACAACCAGGCAGATGCACTTTCGAAATTAGCATCATCCGCCTCCTCCGATACTCCTCGAACTGTGTTTTGGGAAGTAATGGAGAAGAGAAGCATCGAGGAAAATCCTATTGGAATCCTAGACAGAAGCTCAACCTGGATGGATTCAATCAGGGCATATCTGACAAACGGTACACTGCCGGATGATCCTCAACAGGCAGTAGCACTGAAAAAACGAGCCTCCTGTTTTGAAATGATACAGGGAGAACTTCACAAGAGGGGGCACCTTCAACCCTTCTTAAAGTGTGTTACTCCTGAAAAGGGACGAGAGATACTAGATGATCTTCACTCTGGTTTCTGTGCTTCCCATATAGGTGGTAGGATGCTTGCTCAAAGGGCAAGGCGGCAGGGCTACTTTTGGCCTACTTTGGAAGCAGATGCAATGGAGATGGTGAAAAAATGTGACAAGTGCCAAAGGTTTGGCAAATTAATTCACCGTCCGGCTACTGACCTCACTACCATTCACAGCCCACTACCGTTTGCTAAGTGGGGCATGGACATTCTGGGTCCATATACGCCTGCTACAGGCGGCAGAAGGTATATACTTGTTGCCGTTGACTACTTCACTAAATGGGTAGAGGCGGAGGCTGTAAAGGGAATCAAAACGAAAGATGTAATTTCATTCATTTGGAAAAACGTCATCACTCGGTTCGGGGTTCCCATGTCTATGGTTTTTGATAATGGTCCCCAATTTGAGACGCCTGTTCTCAAAAGCTGGTTGGGAGACCAAGGAATTGCACATTACTTTGCATCTGTCGGCCGTCCACAAGCAAACGGCCAGGTAGAAGCCTTTAATAAAATCATCTCAGACGGTCTCAAGAAAAAGATTGAACGAGCAGGCGGCCTATGGGCAGATGAACTACCACATGTTCTCTGGGCCATTAGGACGACTGAAAAAGGGGCGACTGGAGAAACTCCCTTCCTCCTAACTTATGGTGCAAAAGCTGTTCTTCCAATTGAACACTACGAGCCGACTCTTCGAGTAATGCTATATGACGAAGAGGCAAACTGGGAAGCTATGCGCCTGGCATTAGACTCACTTCCTGAAAAGAGGGGCAATGCTGTTTTGCGCCATGAGATCTATCGCCTGAGAATGACTAGATCATACAACAAAAAAGTACACAGGCGTCCACTCAAAGTAGGGGACTTTGTACTTACAAAAATGGAAGCAGTTGGTAGGGCTAATGAGTCTGGCAAACTAACTCCCAACTGGGAAGGACCCTACCGAATCTATGCGGAAGTCAGGGACGGTACCTACCGTCTGGAAACACCAGACGGACAACCGTTGCCTCGAACCTGGAATGTAGATAACCTTAAAAAATATTTTTTCTGAATGATGTAAAGTAAAGAGCTACTTAATAAAGTTTGCACTTACTATTCAATTTTGTATTACGAGGGGCATGCCGTCTGTACCTTTACAGTCGGCTACTCTCCATTGAGTATTTTTACTCTATCTCCAGAGGGGCATGCCGTCTGTACCTTTACAGTCGGCTACTCTCCATTGAGTTTCACTCTTTATCTTTAGAGGGGCATGCCGTCTGTTCCTTTACAGTCGGCTACTCTCCATCGAGTATTTTACTCACAATACTTAGCTAAAAAGATTAGGGCCTGGCCGATCCTGTAACTAACAGGCGGCTACCCTTCTTTTACTTAGCACCTACGTTCACCAAGAACTTACCAAGGCCACCGGTCGAATGATCAGACCAGGCGCCAAGCCACCTGATCAAATCTTCTTCTTCTATCTCCGAAACTCCACACCGTCAAACTTCTTGAGTTTGACAAAATTTGTGGTCAATTCTTTCACACTAGACATGCTTGCTAAGATATTTAAACTCTTTAGATTGTTAGGTTTTCAAGTAATTCAAGAACAAGAACTACTTTAACAATTGTGGGAACAAAACCTAACTATGTATAATTAATAATGAATTATACAATAATCCAAATACAATTCAATGTATTACAACCAAACACCAATTTATCAAAGTATTACAGAAAAACACAATGAAAACTCTAGTAGTGAAAGATAATATACTTGCCTCTCCTCCAAGCCTTAACAACCAACATGAACATGAGAAAATCAGTGACCACTTGAGTCTAATTCCTTGATACACTGTCTTAGGCGTGTAAACACTTTCCTAAAGAGTTTAATTTCCCCCACAATGGTGCTTGGGTTTAATTCGGAAATATTCTTTGAGATACAAAAGACAAGCCCAACGTTCTTCGCACTTAAGAATCGAAGAAAAGATGATCAATACACAAATAGGATTAATTGAAAGAGATTTCTCACAAAAGTTTGCAAGAAGTTTGTGAGGAATTGTGAAGAATTCTTAGGGAGAGAAGAAGAATAATTTTCTGTGTCTCTCGAATCTAGGAAAAACAAGCCTTTTATTAAAGACTTAACCGTCAGAATTTCGCGAAAACAGATTGGCGCGGGCGCGCCTCTCCTAAACTTGCGAAATTCACAAAGGAAGGCAGAGTGGTACGCGGTTTAGGCGCAACCACAGGCGCGGGCGCGCCATCTATGACGCGCGGACGCGCCACCAGATGCGCGGCCGCGCCAACTGCACCCTTCCAAATATCCAAATTCCAGTGAGGTCCGCGGTTTAGGCGCGACCTCAGCGCGGCCGCACGTACCTAGCGCGGGCGCTACTCATGGTTCGCGAGCGCGCAACCATCAACACTCTAAATATTCCAACAGTTCTTATTAGTCTTGCTTAGTATTTTAGTTCATTTTGGTTTGATTTGGTTTAGTTTCGATGATTCGATGCTTTTATGGGTAGTTTCGTTGTTTTTTATGTATTTCAGGATTAACGAAGCTAATTTAGAGATTTTATGAAGTCTTGAGACTAAACCGAGGCCCACGGACCTTCACGAAGTTCGTTAGTCGAAGAATGAGTCACTTAGGCCTTTTTGGAGTCAAGCACGACCATGTTTAAGAGAGACACGCCCATGCCCAGCTTAGGCACGTCCGTGCCTGAGCCTCAGAAACTGAGGCAAATTCTCTGGAAGTGAGACACGTCCGTGTCTCTGCTGCTGCCTTCGAATCTGCATATGAGGCACGTCCGTGCCTGGAGTCAAGAAGATGAGAAGAACCTTACTCGAAGTGAGGCACGTCCGTGCCTCTTGTAGGCACGTCCGTGCCTCTTTGAAGGGTTATGCGCTGAATTTTCTTACGTTTTCTTATCTTTTTGTTGGGAGTATAAATACCCTAGACTTTAATATATTTCAGGATCTAGCATTCCTTATGAGACCTAGTTTCTCTAAAACTTTTACGTTGCTTTTGTAATTATAGATTCAAGTTCTACTTTTGCAATCTCCATTTATTTCAAGATTTGGTATTTTCCTTTCATTCCTTATTTCTTAATTATGTTTTCCTTGATTATTTTTACTATTGCTTATTTCAATATATGTGAGTAGTTTTTATATTCCAAGATCTAGGGTAACCCAATTGTGATTGATGCATGAATTGATTCTTTAAATTCTCTAATGACAATTGTGATTATTTATGCTAATTTTATTGTGATTATGCCAATACTAGATTAGAGATAATTAGTATTTTTATTATTCCATAGTTTTAATCACAACGAGAATTGGGTTTTAACGAATTTGAATAGATCAATTTAGGGTTTGAGATTCATCACGAGAGTAGTTGAATTGATAATTGGGAAGCGAAGTAAAGTGTTTAATGTCTCTAATTTGCATGATTCCATGAGAATAGGCTTGATTGTGGTTAGAGAAGCCATTGATACTCGAGAGAGATCCTTGGTATTTATTAGGGTTTGCTTTTCCCCATGTTAATTGGATTTGTATGCTAGGGGTAGATAGATAATTGCATCGATCGTAATTGTGGTGATACTTGATCTTGGATGTTTTATCACATTCTTTAGATTTATTGAGTTCTTTATATATTAGTTCTTAGAATATTTCACCATTGATTGTTACTTGCTTAGGGATAATTTGAGTCTATTTAATTAGGTGAACCTTAGTCTCTTGGGATTCGATCCTTACTTGTCCGTCTACATAGTAGTGGTCTCGTTAGGTTATTTTTGTTTGGTAAGCGACACGCCTATCATGAAGAAATCTATCTTACTTCCTATTCCAAACAAAAGCTTCTCCTTTAGATTGGGATACACTAAACGAAAAAGGTAAAAAGGCACCGGTTCAAACCCGCCCTTTGGCACCGGTTTTGAACCGTTGGGTATTTGAGGGATGCCAAATCCATGAAAATTTGGCACCGGTTTTCAACCGGTGCCAAGGAAAGCATTTAGCACCGGTTGACCGATGCTAACTACATGATTTGGCACCGGTTAATCAGTGCCAACTACATGCTTTGGCACCGGTTAAGCGGTGCCAACTACCATGGCGCCAATTTTTGTTTTTATTTTTAATACTATTGGCACCGGTTCTGAGTGAGAATCGGTGCGAAAAACCCTACTTTAGGCACCGGTTCTTCCTTTGAACCGGTGCCTAAAGTCTCAAAAAAATATTTTAAAAAAACTCTTGGCACCGGTTCTGGTCCAAACCGGTGCCAAAAATACCCAAAAAAATAAATAAAAAAATTTTTGTTTTGCATTTTTTCCACTTAAACTGATATAGAAACATTAACATATATATAAAGTTACATTTTTTCATTAAAAAAGGCTAAAATATTACAATTTTCGTCCAAAAAAAAATTTGAAGTGTCCAAAGAAAAAATTAGGTCCTTTAGAGTGGTCATGCTCGGCCACCAATCTTGGTCCTTCTTATCACCGTGGCCTACTTCTCTCATTTCCTTCCACCAGAGCTGTTCGATTAAAGCAAAACATTGTAGGACTCGATCGAGCAGTGGAGAGGACTTGCATGTCCAAGAAAAAACTGGCATCACTCAGACATTTGACAGTAGTATTTCTTGGTAGAAACCTGGATAAGTTGTCACAGTGCAAGAACACTACTAAACCCCCTGCAGAGCAACCAGAAAGCAAAGCCTGCAGATCATGAGTACGAACAGATGTCAAATGCCTATGATTTTCGCAAGGTGTTAAGAAGCTTTTCACATTTGATTTCATGATATTATCATCGAAACCTACCTTCTTTGCATGTGCCAACCCTTTTGGAAGAAGATCAAGAATCATTGCCTGCCAAATTTTTTGCCCTCTAAAGTAAATCACTGAGGTCTGTCCAATGGTAACATACAAAATTAGAGAAATGGAGAAAATAATTATTTACTGTAATTCTGAAACCCACACAAACAGATCAGACCAAGCCATTAAGTGAAGTATGTATACCCCATGTCAAACTTGGAATCGCCAGCAAAGGAAGCTCCATCACAGTATCTTAGCTTGACGCGGTTCCAATTGTAGAAGTCTGTTGTCAATATTATATAAAGAAAACTTTGAATCAATAACGCGAAACTAAACAAAGCTTTCTTAAGATTAAATCATCACTTTCACATCCTATATGCTCTAGGTTATTTTTTCACATAGAACATGTCTAATAGTTACTAAGTTGGATAAACAAGAACCTGGCCTATACACATTATAAATCATTGGAATGGATTATGATTATAAAGCAGGTTATGCAGCCAACCATACTAGCCGCCCACTAGGCTAGATAGCATGAAGGAGATCTATCATCACAGTAATAATTGAAGCAGCGCATGTACCCAGTGAGTCCAATCTAAATTAAAATTTCCAACTTCATCTGCGTGGCCTGGAAGGTCTTGTTTCAGCTTCTGCGTTCTGATATCCCATATCTAATTGAGAAGATAGGAAATCAGCAATAAACTAAATATAATCATATAAAATGCAACTAATCTCACAAGCCACACCAACATTATTATGATTAAAGACTAAATCCATCAAACAGAAATAGACCTCATCTTCATCACACAATTTGGATCTCATAATATGAAGAAACAAGGTGAACCTACAATGTCGTGATATATAGCCAGAATTTAGTTGGCTTTGTGCAAATAAGTTTAATGATATTATCACTTCATGTTAGAGTTCTAGCTTATGTTAAATGAGAGTCAACTTCTAATCCTGTATGCTGCCTGCACAAGACAGGCATCATATTTTGTGTTCATCCTTCCTCTTTAGGGGTTACTACTTACTACGGAGTCAAAATTCATATATGATTCAAGGTGATATTGCCAAATACTGAATGAAGCTTTCATGATGAAATGGGGTATCACTATCTATCAAGGTTCCCAAGGCTACAAGAGAAAAGGTGGATTGGACCCCTCTACATTTGCTGAGATAACTTCTCGTTGAAGTGGAAGTTGGATAATTGTTACTTGTACTAACCTTTAGCGTGGAGTCCTTGCTACCACTCAATAGGAGTCTGCTATCTGCAGACCAACTGCAATGGAACATAAAATATCAGATCAACAACAGCGTCCACCATATTTTTGAAAATTTGAGGAATATAGGAAAAATTCAGACCTTATTTGATAAACAGGCCCAACATGACCCCGAAAAACAGCAACAAATTTCCCCGTAACACCATTCCACAACTTAATAGATTTATCAAAGGGAGCACTTGCCACCCATTGCCCATCAGGAGAAAAGTAAACATGATTCACAAGCTGAGTGAAACAACAAATGAAAATCTTAGATGGCAACCAGCCAACAAGTAACTATTATATTATAGCCAATAAAGAAATGTGGAAAAGGAGATACAACATTGAAAATCAAATATGAGTAAACCCAGTTAGAGCTGGAACACTAAATTAGACGACAAACTACATAAGCTTTCTAAATATTAGAGGAAAAAAAATCTCAGTCTCACCTGTTGATGCCCTGTCATTCGAGCTTTAGGGTGCTTGCTTACAGAAGGTTCCCATAGAAACATGGTGAAATCATCAGAACCTGAAACCAGTCTCTCTGGAGCATCACCTCTCATTTTGTTGTATCTAGCCAAAGCAACCTTGGTTTAAACATGGAATGATAGATCAGAAACCAACTAAACTGAATTATAACAAAACAAAAAAAGGATATGAAACAGGCTCTTAGCTATGCAGTCAAGAAATATCTGTGAGCTTCTTAGTTCCTTAGAAGACTATATAAAGCAAATTAATTCTACTTTCTGTCTCAGGTGACAACTCTAACCAAAGGCCAGTTTCTATACATTCCATTTATCAGAACAATTATTCGAAAATGTGAGCTAAATACATAACTATACGAAGAAAAAAGATGGAATAATATCTATGAAAAGACTTGCGCACTCTTAGAAAAATAACCACTTGAATGACAATATGGATGACTCACAACTATAGACTCTAACTTCTGGAGCTGAAAGCATAGAGATTGAAATCTATGTTACCTCCTTCATTTCCTCTGGGGAAGAACACTTCTTTCCTGTGTGATCAAAAGCTCCGGTCCGAAGGACATACTCAGTACTAAGTGCCAGAGAATTGACCCAATGTCCATGGCCCTAACATCAAGGTTATAGTACATTAAACAATGCAATGAAGAAATTTAGGTCCAGGTAAAGAGAAGAGAACTACACATCAAACAATACTGGTGACAATTAAGGGTTAATGAATAATGTGAGGGAGTCCACTAATGGCGAAGAATCCACAGTTCCTTAAGTGACCTGCAAACTCAATACCAGAGATAACCTCACTACAACAGCACCAGGAATGCAGTTCATTGCTAACTGATGTCACACACAAAGAACATCATCAATTACAGCAAAAAAATCAGAGAAGTCATGAACACCACAAATGAAGAGAAAATCACGAAAAATTGTGATCTACGGCAAAATATAATCACAACCAATAAACATATATCTAAAAAAAAAAAGACAAACAAATAAACAAAACAAAAAGAATTGCATTCAACACACTGCAGGGTATGACTTGAAGAATCCTTGATAAAGTTGTCTAATATACCTTCAACTCACGAATTAACTTCCCCTGTTTAGTTTCCCAAACTTTTATGGTACAATCCTGAGAGCTGTTTCAGGTAAAAAAAATAAAAAATTAATTAAATAAATAAAAATACATTATATGAGCAACCAACACAATTGAGAGCTCTGGCTAGCATTACTAATTATTAAAATGATCAACAGACTAGTCAAAGACTCTCATAGTAAAAACAAGATAGTCACCATACAAAACATGGATAGTTCTTAAGACAACACAAGTGATTAGCAGTAGACTCTTTAAGGTAACTAAATTGTCTGACATATAAAACATGGAAAGCTCTTATAACAACATAAGAGATCAATAGGAAAGCAGGGGCATCATGCCACAGGCTACACGGCTACACCATCATACAAGCTTCTGCTTAAAAAAATCTGAATGACCTTGTCCAAGACATAATCACTGCGAGTTATCAGGCACTGCATTTGGAACACGAATAAGGCTTCCAACACAAACAATGACATCCCAAGGCATTAGATCTCGAACTTGTTTAACGGTTATGTCCCTCAAATTAAGCCAGAAAAATCTACATGGAGAGCTTACACCTTGATAATTTTGTCTCACTAGAAATTCATGTCCATGACCATCCTTGGAATAAGCAATTGGTAGTGAAAGCAAAGACTTGAAAATACTTATATCAGACATGGTAAATAGTGGAACCCAATAATTTTTGAACCATGGTAAACTACTAATCAACCAAATCTATGCTACAACTTAAATAACATAAATTATTAAAAATTGAAATCAAGACCAAATATACAAAATTATTCAAAGCAGAAAAATGAACTTGATCAAAATGCTACTTCAAATCGATCATTCAAAACCACAACAAAAATACCAAGAAATTGCATCCCACAACAAATCCATCTAAAAACAACCAAAAATCCATCTAAAAACAACTAAAAATCGGATACCCATAACCACAATCAACCAAAGCCCTAATTTCAAAACTAAAATAACAAAAACTCAACCAAATTATAAAATTATTCAACATCATAAGATAACCTTAACCTCGAAAGAGAGTATAATAATGGGGTAAGAACAAAAACTTTGGGTTGTCGCAAGACAACAAAGGAGGAGGAGGCGGGACGCCGTGAAGAAGAAGAGAGAGAGGTGCCACCTGAAACTCTAAAAATCCAATAACCAATCGCGACCACCGTCACATCGCCTTGATGCCGTGAAGAATGAAGATAGAGTGTTGTGGTGGTGGAAAGGGGTGCGTAGTGGTGGAGTCAAGAGGGAAATGGGGAAAGGTAGAAGGAGAAAGGAGAAGCAAGTTACAGATCGAGGAAAAGGAATTGAAAAAGAAAGACGCAAGTTACGTACGTTGGAATAACCTAACCCGGGTTTTTTTTTTTCTCAAATATGGCACCGGTTTGAACCAGTGCTAATTAACATAGTTGGCAAATCGATGCCAACTCTATGCCATACTTACTATTTTTTTTTTAAAAAAATAAGTTGGCACCGGTTTGAACCGGTGCTAATTAAATGATTGGCACCGATTTTGGTTGGAATCGGTGCCAACTCTGAATTTTTTAATCCCGCCCATTTCTTTTGTCACCGGTTCTTGGGGGGGGTGCCTATTTCATTTTCTCTACTAGTGATATAAGCCAACCAAGGAAGAACTTGAAGCTCATGATGCCAAAATAAGGGTACATAGGAACAACAATAAGAAAGGGATAATTTCATTATTCCCATCTTACAATCAAACCCTTAATGGACAATTCCTTAGGGAGGGAGAGAACTACCCATGCTATGACTTTCCATAACCACTAGTTCTTGAAGGTATCAAGAAGCCTGGATTCAAGTTTTTTTCCGATTGCTACTTCTTGAATGATGACTTAAGTGTCACTCAATCAAAACACCCAACTCCAGGGTGTTATGATAAGCAAGCCTTTAACTTGCTATTTGGACTAGAGCAAAACCACGTCGATGTCAAAACCAATCAAAACACTATCCAAGATGAAGCTTTTGACCCTACTTTGTTGATCACCCCTTTAAATAATACCTTCGAGCATGGATGGAGAAAGACCTTTAAATGGACTAACCACAAGGGTGACAAGATAGAAATCACCAATGCAAAGGACAAATGTTTGAAGAATCCGATGACGAGTCTAGTTTAGATTTTAAGGAAGCTGAGAATTCAGGCCTTGTGGCCATTATTGAGTCTTTACTTTCTAGTTCTAAGGACGAGGATCCCAAAAAGGATTCCTCTCTTGATGTACATTCTTTTAATTTCAATCAGACGAGCTCTACTTCCGAGTATATGCCTTCTCTTGAATCTTTTGAATGCTATAATAATCAATCTAACCAAAATGATGATATTAATAAATTGATTGAATTAATGAATGAACGAGAACAAAAGAATCTTGTGATTGAAGAAACTGAAACGATCAATATAGGAACAAACGAAAACAAGAAAGAAGTCAAAATTAGCCTAACCTTAAATCCGGAAGAGCGATCGACTCTCATATCGACACTTAAAGAATTTGAAGACGTGTTTGTTTGGTCATACAAGGACATGCCTGGAATAGATAGGGAAATTGCGGAACATACCATTCCCTTGAACCCTATGTCTAAACCAGTAAAAAAAACTTCGACGGATGAAACCTGACGTTGCTATAAAATTAAAAGAAGAAGTACAAAAACAATTAGATGCCGGTTTCATTCGCATATGTAATTACCCAAAATGGGTAGCAAACATCGTCCCACTCCCTAAAAAGGATGGACGAGTTCGCATGTGTGTCAACTTTAGGGACCTCAACAAAGTCAGTCCTAAAGACGATTTCCCTTTACCACATATTGATATATTGGTGGATAATACGGCTGAACACGCGATGTTATCCTTCATCGATGAAGAAAAGACATGCTTTGTTACTCCTTGGGGTACTTATTGCTACACAGTTATGTCATTTGGTCTTAAAAATGCAGGAGCTATGTACCAGAGAACAACTACGACTCTCTTGCATGATATGATGCACAAAGAAACAGAGGTATATGTGGATGATATGATTGTAAAATCCATAGATAGAATGGATCATACAAAAGCTTTACGCAAATTCTTTGCACAAATTAAAGAGTACAAGATGAGATTGAACCCACAAAAATGCACTTTCGGGGTAACTTCCGGCAAGTTACTCGGATACGCCGTAAGCACATATGGCATTGAGATCGATCCCTTGAAAATAAAGGCAATAGTTGACATGCCTCCCCCACAAACAGAAAAACAAATTAGGGGGTTTATTGGTAAATTACAGTACATTAGTCGATTCATTAGTAAGTTGACAATGACTTGTGAGCCAATATTCAAAAAAATGAGAAAAGAAGAAAAACATGAATAGGACGACCAATGTCAAGAGGCCTTTGAGAAAGTAAAAAACTATCTCAAAAGTCCTCCAGTTTTAGTACCACCACTACCCAAACTACCTCTTAGACTTTATATCACTGTCATGGACTTGGCCACAAGGGCCATGCTCGCACAAGAGGTAGATAAAATAGAGCGTGCAATATACTACATAAGTAAAAAAATTATCCAACATGAAACAAAATATAGCACTTTAGAAAAAACGTGTCTAGCATTAGTGTGGGCAACTGAAAAACTACGATATTACATGCTCCCCCACACCACTCATGTGATTTCTCAACACAATCCAATAAAGTATTTGTTTGAACAACCACCCATACAAGGAAGAATATCCAAGAGGTTGGTGATGTTGGCCGAATTCGAACTCAAATATATTCCTGAAAAATCAATAAAAGGAAAAGTAAAATCCGATTTTCTGGCCCAACATCCTATTCAAACAAGTCCTGAAGAAACCACTCATCTTCTGGATGAAGAAATTCTCATGACCTAAGATGACAAATGGGTAATGTACTTCGATGGCGCATCCAACCAAAAAGGGTATGGCGTAGGAGTATTACTCATAAGTCCAAAGGGAGCACATACTCCAATCCCTGCCAAATTAGACTTTGAGGCTACTTATAATGCCCAGAATGTGAGGCGTGCATTGTTGGATTAAAAGCAGTAGCTAGCATAGGTGTGCAAAAATTAGAGATATATGGTGATTCCAATCTAATAATAAATCATATACTCAAAAAATGGAAAATCAAAAACTCCACAATGATATTATACCAAGCACACCTAGAGAAACTCATCGAGCAATTTGATTATATTGATTTTAAATATCTCCTAAGGAATGAAAATAAATTTTCCGATGCGCTAGCAAAATTTACCTCAATGATCAACATTCCTGATCAATTAAATATGATGCCATTATGAGTTGAAAGAAGAGATGAATTAGCTTATTGCAACACAATAAAGGAATTAAATGACATCGTAGGGGAAAGCCCCTGGTATGATCATATCCTCCAATATATTACTCATGGCACATATCCTGCAAATACTTCATCTAAAGACCAACGCACCTTGAGAACGCTCGCAGCCCATTATGGGATGGTTAATGGTCGATTATGTAAAAAAGGGCCAATTGGTCAAAGCTTATTATGTATAGACCAACCCGAGACCACACGCCTTATGGAGGATACTCACAAAGGTGTTTATGGACATCACATGAATGGAAAAATGCTCGCTAATATAATCTCACGTTTAGGGTACTTTTGGTCCACAATGTAACATGACTGCATTCAATATGTCAAGAAATGTCCAAAGTGCCAAATGTTTGCTAACTTACAACACCTTCCACCATCCAAACTATAGAATCTCACTTCCCCTTAGCCATTCTCAACTTGGGGAATTGACATTATTGGTAAAATTTTTCCAACAGGAACGGAAGGGCACGAGTACATATTAGTAGCCATCAACTACTTCACTAAGTGGATCGAGGTTGCCTCTTACGTTAATATCACTTCTAAACATGTTGCAAAGTTTCTCGAACGAAACATATTTTGTAGATATGGAGATCCACACGAACTAATTAGTGACCAGGGATCTCAATTCAAAGCATAAGTTGAATCCTTCTTGGCTCGTTGCAAAGTAAAACATCACCATTCTTCCCCACATCGACCTCAAATGAATGGAGTAGTAGAATCGGCAAATAAAAACATAACAATCATCATTAAGAAAATGGCAGAACATTATAAAGGCTGGCCGAATAAACTACACTTTGCTCTTTGGGGTTATAGAACGTCCATATGAACTTTTATAGGAGTAACTCCATACTCCTTAGTTTTCGGCATGGACGCAATTCAACCAATTGAACTGAAAAATTCCATCCATATGCATCGTACTCAAAAGTAAGCTACCAAAAGCTGAATGGGTTTGAGCTAGGTATGAAAAGCTTTTATTCCTCGACGAATGATGAATAAAAGCTTTGCATCATGTACAATTCTACCAACAACGCATTGCGCGACATTTTAACAAACGGGTACGACGCCGTAATATTAAAGAAGGTGACTTTGTACTAAAAGAGGTTTGAGGTCCTCCAACTGATCCACGAGGGAAATTTAAACCCAATTGGATAGGACCATACCGCGTAATCGAAATTCTATCAGGGGGGCAGTTAGATTAATGGATATTCGTGGCGATGAAATCCGTCAACTAATAAACATTGATCGCCTTAAAAAATACTACATATGAATTCCGGATAAACTCGTTCATTCAAATATTCTAAATCAAATTTCATAGCATTCAAACCAAAGATTCTAAGTGCTATAAATTTTACCGAACTCCACGATAAAATTCATTACACTTGGAGGGGGGGTGTAGATCAATAAAAATTATATACAAAATCAACTAATAAACATTGATCGCCTTAAAAAATACTACATATGAATTCCGAATAAACTCGTTCATTCAAATATTATAAATCAAATTTCATAGCATTCAAACCAAAGATTTTAAGTGCTATAAATTTTACCGAACTCCACGATAAAATTCATAACACTTGGGGGGGGGGAGATCAAAAAAAAATAAATACAAAAAAAATATTCTCGCTTAAGTGTTTCAAATTTTAACAAACCATACGGTAAAATTCACAACACTTAGGGGGGTAGACAAAAAAAAAAAAAAAAAAAAAAAAAAAGAGGTCAATCAAAACGAGTCGTTCAAGTGTTCGGATTTTTTCGAACTCCACGAAAAAATTCCTCACACTGGGGGGGGTAAATAAGATATAAAAAAAAAATTCACTCGTTTATTTTAAACCTTGGTAAGAAAAACAAAAAAAGAAGCGAAACACTCGCAACACAGGTGCCGCGCGTAACTCACAAGGTTGCGCTAGGCTGCCGCGTGCAACTAAATTAGTTGCGCGCAGTAGGCACACGCGACTCCCATCGTTGCGCACGCCACCTGATGTCGAACTGTGAACCTTAAGTTTTACGCTTGAAGAAAATTAAACACGATTTTTACTAGCGATAAAACAAAGAAGTATTCAATTCTTATGTATATTCGGAAAACAAAAATTAAACTTTGATTTTAATTATTGAACATGTTTGATTAATTTTTCATTTAAATCCTACACGTAGGATTAAAGAAAAAACAAAACAAAACAAATAAAAAAAAAAATTGCACAAGAACTACGCAAGACTTGATTTTGTGATACAAATACGTATGGCAATCTTTGATCCGGTCAAATAAAACAACAAAATTAAATAAAAGTGCTCTTTTATTCCTAAACATAAATGCGTTCAAAAGTACATCATAGAACTTAGATAGTGATAATAAAAAAAACTTATAGTAGTGATTACACTTTATTAAAAAAAATGTACTACTAATAATATTGTATAACACCTTAAGGTTTTACTATATCCTCAATCGTGATACTCGAAGGAGGAGTATTATCCATTGCAGAAACCTTAGAACTTTCGCCTTCTCGCTTCTTCTTGAACCACACATTATTCTTCAATTTGGGAATAGGAGCCCTTTCTACCTTTTTCCCCTTCTCTTTGGATTTTGAAGGAGCCTTTTTTCGAGGATTTGAGGATGGCTCTTTTATTTTTATTCCTTGTTGTGCAAGTTTGGAGCAACCTTCCTCTTAGGTTCTCTTGGACGAGCCTTATGAGATGTGGAAAAAATCCAGTTTTCTCCTCACTCCTTCATTTTTGGCCATTAGTAGGAGTAGTGGTGGCTGATTGCACTAAAGGCTTAGGTGGATTACGAGCCAAAGCGCCTTGATTTTGTTGACGAGCCTTATTCAATTCTCTATTGTCAGCCACATTCATCCAAGCCTTGTTAAAGGAAGATAAAACTATGCTTACAGTGGGATTTTGCACTACCCACTTAGGAAGGCTAGTTCAATACTCAATCCAATGGGGAATTCTTTCGGCCTTAAAATTCACATCCTTGGGAGCATCACAGTCTTGTGAAGGGATAAGTTGTTTCATCCCGTATTGTCTCATAACCCTGGAAGGAAATATGTAAGTAGTACTAGAAAGGCCTAAAAGGCAAATATAGGGACAATTACAACTATTCCCAACCAAATTACTTATGTTCCACCAAGGAACCACAAGGCGTATGTTAGGAACCCCATAACAGAAAGAGGCCGTCCATTCTTCTTCATTCTTATGCTTGTAAAGAATGCGACGACCAGGGAACGATCTCACTCCATTGGCCTCAAGATTTTGTGGCCGATCAACTATTTGCAAGTACTCCACGAGCCAAATCTAAAAAAAAAAATCGAAAAGTTAGATTGTGAATACTGCAACAGCAGGTGGCGCGCGCAACAGATAAGTCGCGCACGCCATCCGCGCGCAACTATGGAAGTTGTGCTGGGCATACCAGCGCAACCTCCACAGTTGCGCGCGCTAACGAGTACTTTGAAAAAAAAAATGTACGTGTAAAAGGAAAGGACTACTTCCGGTGAAACCGTTCTCGTTTGGATCTTCTCTAAGCCGATTTAAGCAAAGCACAGTTTCCGCCAAGGCCAGTGAAGCGGGTGAATAACACCCCTCTATATGCTCTACTATGGACACCATTGAATAATCTCCATATTCTTTGCCTATCCTAAGTAAACAAATGACAACAAGACAAAAACATAAAGCACGAATTTTAAAACGTTGTTTAGTCAAATTGTTTCGAGGAGTTACAAAATGTTCGATGAATTGAATTAAATTCACGCCATGCTCCATATCAATTTTGGCAATATCATTGTCATTCAAGCCAAAAAATTGTTGAAAAGCAGGTTTGGAATCTAACAAGTTAGGGGCATAAGTCACAGGGAGAGTATTTGTAGGGAAACCTAGTAGAGCTTCGAACTCGCCAGGTAATGGGTTTATTTCATCCCCTTTGAAGAGGAAAAGCTGGTGGTTGGAATCCCAATGGTTAACAGCAACATGAAGAAAACCAAAGTTAATGTTGAGTTGCATATAACTTAGTAGGGCGTCAAGGTGGTATATTTTAAAAGCTAACTTATCCTTACTAGAAAAGGAGGTGACCCTTTGTTTCAATCATTGCTCAAAATTTTTCACTATTTTAATATTAAATATTCTTTTGAATAATACTAATTGTTGGTGTCGAATGAATGTAAGATGGGCAAAAGCCTAGACGTAACCGTGTTTAAATAAACCAAAACGATCCGATTTTTGGCAAAATACGCTCAAAGGAAAGTTCACCCGTAGATGTCGTATGCAACTCAACCAATTGCGCACAACATCCACGCACAACTCATTCTCCTACGCTCGGCGTCGGCATGCAACTCATGCAGTTGCGCGTCTAGTCTGCCGCAACGAATTTTTGGTTATTTTCGTATTTTGCTTAATGAATATCGGAAATTTTATTACGATTTTATGATTAACTCACACGCTTGCCTTTTTTTGTTATTACTTACTTCCTTCCCCTTTCCTTTTTTATTTTATTTTCCTTCTATTATTTTATTTATTTTCCTTTTCTTTTTCCTTTTTTTTTCTTTTGTTTCTTTTTCTTATTCTTTTCCTTCTTCATTTCTTTTTCCTTATTCCTTTCCCCGCTTTCTTTTACTTTCCTTTTTTTTCGTTCTTTTTTTGAGGGGGGCAAGTCGGGAACCATTTCCTTCCCTCGGAAATTTTCGTATAATTTTTGCGCAAATATTTATGGAAAATAAAATACGATAAAAAAAACAAAAGGCGATATATACAAAATACTTCGTATGTACAAAAATCGTATGTATAAAAATGATGATAAAAATATATACATTTCCCATAATTTAAAAAAAAAATATACACAATGGGATCAGGGAGTTCGGCGACTCCCGGAAGGCTGCTGCACACCCTACAAAATCCAAATCAAAGATTAATACACGTTCATGTAATAACTTTGATGAAATAAAAAAAGAGAAGAAAGAAAATAAAAATTACCACAACCATCTGATAATCACGGCATGACAAAGCCACAAGGGCCCTCCGGTAAGCAGCTAGGAAAGCTCGAAGGGTCCTCACCATGCCGTTCACGGTCTCCCGCGGAACCTGTTCCAAAAAATTATTAAGTTATAAAAACGTGTATGATAGATAAAAATTTATGTACATATGCAAAACAAAACATGCCGGCTCAACCGTCTATGGGACAAACGGTATGTGCTCATCCTCCGTTGTCGGAAGAGTCTCATGAATCACCGATCCAAAAGCATCGTTATACCAGATCTCTGCCACAGGAGGCACCCAACCACCCAGCTCGACCCTCTACAAAAAAATGATAAACAAGGGGTCAGTATCCGAACGCCAAGAAAAAAATAATAATAATAATGTATAAATCTAGAGAAAGAAAGACTAACCAGAACGAAAGCTGGAAATGGGGTCAGCCTGGATGCAACAAACGCCTGGTAAGATGCTCTAGGCAGCATCAGCTGCTCCGTAGGATAACCAAGGATAGCATGAGCTCGATCCTCGGTAGACAACATATCCGGATGTAGCATCCAGATCGGAGGGTCTGCAGGAACCAAAGGCTCCTAGGATGAAAACTACCAGACGACGCGCTTGCCTAAAAACCACGCGTCTGTCTGGTGAAACAAAGAGAGTCCCTAATAGAGCGCCCAAAAATAGCAACGAACAGCGCCTGCCCGGACGGCCTCAAGGTTCCCCACGACCAAGCCCCAAGGTCGAAGGTCGACCTAAAAAACACAACTTCATGTCAAAAAAATGGTGAGGATTAAAACAAAGAAATATGGACATATGTTGTTAAAACTATACTCACCGACGCACGAATCGCCGAATGAATCATCTAGCAAAATTTGCCGGCTGCAGTAGCTCGTTTTTTCCTTATTATGGCCAAACAATGGCCAATAGGGAAACGAGTCGGCCAAGTATCCTGGGGGCTAAGAAAGGCAGGTACGAGTACCCCCATGCCTAAAGAAGCAAACAAAACATAATTAGCTTAAAAAGAACAGTGGAAGAAATAATAAAAGATATGTAAAAATAAAAAGGAATGAACACGCACCTCAAGAATACGGCAGTGCCATGAAATGGAGATCCGGGGCACCTCAGTAGCTGCCGCGGAATCCATCACCCGAGTCGTCTTGCCCATAACAGTAAGCATACGGGCATACGACACTTCCGCCCAGCTCAGGTTACCTACTTGCTCCAACTTACTAAGGCAATTAAGTAAACTGATGGCGAAACGCTTTCCCCGATCACTCGGAATAGTGACAGAAAGGACGTGAGCAATGTATATCCGAGCCAGCTGCTCAGGAGTACACTGTCGGTCAACCTCATTAGCCGACAATTCATCGGCAAGAACCGAGTATGGACAGGACTGCGCATACACGTGGGGGGTCGCCGTAAGACGATCCCCCACGAGGCCACGCAGTCTCTCGTCTAACCCCTTCACGTTTTCCAAAATCACGGGCTCGCCTCCGAAAAGAAAACCCGTGATCATGGAGAAATCGTAAGGGGTAACCGTCATCTCTCCCCACGGGAAGTGAAAAGTATTGGTGGAATCCTACCAAAACTCCAACAACCCGCGAAGGAAAGCTAGTGACGCAGGCTGACTCGATAGATCCCGAAGAGCTGCTAGTTGGGGACCAACCCCCGAAAGCTCTATCACCTCCCTCTCTACCTCGGATAAGCTCTCAAACCGACCTCTCAGGTCACTCAAACTATACAGGCGCATGCTAGGCTCACTCTTAAAAAGGGAAATTCGATTATGACGGGTTTGAAGAGAAACAGAAAAAAGAAAATTTAGAAAATAAAAAACGCAAAGAAACTCACTATGTCGCGCCAACCTCGAAATGTAACATGGTGATCCGGGTCCCATTAAAGGACCTGCGGATCCCAGTTGGGAGGAGCCTCCTAAACCACCTCCTTGTGACAATGCGCTTAGCACCGACGCGCCGCTCTCGGCCTTTCTCGCGAGCACGTGTCACCCTCTTTCGAGGCCGAACCACCTCGTCCGGAACTGGTCCTCCTAAAACCTCCTCGACATCAACAAACGGGGTGGTGGGGTTCCATGCTATAATCGATGGAATTTTGAAAAATTACACGATTGAATATATTTTCTTAGTCCTAAAAGAAACGTAAGGACACATCCTAGACCCATTTCGGCAGCATAACGGCTGCAAAAAGGGCAAAACACTAAGTCGAATACCACCCAATACAAATCCTAGACCCATTTCGTCAGCATGAGCTAATTGTAGGCATAACACTATAATTCATCTCATAAACAACAAGTATAACCAATTGAGCAAACAAAACAACAAGATTCGAACTAAAAATTGAAGAAAAAATGCAAAAAACGAACTTGAATGGAAACATGCTCATACAAGGTTCGATACTTAACCATTTTTCATGAAATTTGTTGCAAAACGCTCCATAAACATAGAATAATAACATATAACAAAAAATTTCAAGAATTATGGACCGAATCAAAAACCCCCAAATAGGGTTCTTCAATTCGGTTCGAAATTCCCCAAATTCGGCCAAAAATGAGCAAAAATAACAAGAAAACTTACATTGGAATTTGACAAACACAAGTGGGATGCTAGATCTCTTTTCATTGGCTTCAAAAAGCAACGAAAATCGATCTTTTTAGAGAGAGAAAAAGTCGAAAATGAAGAAAAGAGGAAAAAGAGAAAATGAACTGAAATCGCGCTCTTCGATCTTCTTTATACTGTTTAAATGTCGCGTGCAACTCGCTAAGTTACGCGTGACATACCAGCTCAACTCAGACACTTGCGCGCGCCTGTCAGCGCGACTTACTGAGTTGCGCGGGGATATTAGTCACTTAAAAAAACCGGTATCCGGATTTTGATCCGTTTAAAATTTTTTCTAACGCTTTTGTGCGTAGACGTATTAACGCGCGAATCATCAAAATCCTTTTAAATTGCTTTGCATTTTGTAGTTTATTTTCTTCTTTGATAGTTTTTTGCATCATCATGCACGCACACCGTGCTTTGTGCCTGCCTCAAGCATAAATTTTGGATGTTTTTCGTGAAGCGGCTTAAAATATCCCGTAGTGGTGCTTCATGTAAGAGCTCCCATAGACAGTTTGGCATTTTCCTGTACTGCCCTTTTAGAAATGTCTTATTTTTCGTATTTTTGGCGTCCATAACAAAAATACTGCGTATCGTACAACGTAAAATCATATGGCATATATGCTGCATAAAATTGCACTAGCAATTTGATCTGCCTCCCATAAAAAATGGTAGAACTTCTGTTTCCGTTAAGGCGTTAGCTTAAACGAGTCGACGAGCGCGCTGAACCATCTAGATCAGACGCGCCCCATTGGAAGCAAATACGGTTAGCTAGGAAGCAATCTAGCTTTACCAGACAGTTAGGGTGTCCGTCCACCCCCTGTATGAAGAGCGGCCCTACTGAAGCCGCACCCATTTAGATACGTGCCCCCAGTGCTGAGACACGTGTTTCATCTTGTGGACAAAAATGCTGAGAGAGTTACCGATTTTCCTCTCTCTCACTGGATTTGGATATGTGCCTCCAGTCCTGAGACACGTGTTTCTATCCTGTTGACATCGAGTATTTGTTTTGGCAGCATATGTCAATATTTATTCAAGTGTTAGGCTACAAATGCCAAAGCACCCCCATTTTATCATCTTTACTTTGCTAAAATCAGGGACTAGAGTTCCGATGAAAGATCGAGGGACTTTAGACCGCAGATGACATATTGAGAGGGTATCATCCCCTGTTAATCTTTTTAAACCCGGTACCTTCTCATAACATGACATCACCCAGGACAACCTTTACTTGTAAAAGCGTTCTATGCTAACAAAGGGTCAATATAGATTCATTCGCACATTAAAACCAGAAAAAACCTTTTCTGGTCTTAGCAGCTACTTGTCTTGAACACTTAGCGAATCGAGAATAGTTTCGACATTCTCAACACAACTGAAAGATTCATTATCCCTAAGGAACTTTGCTGAATGAGTCTTAGATTCATTTCCTTCGCTACTTTGATCATCGTCTATTCTAGACTTTATCAAAGTGGGGGCTAAATGTAGACATCTGCTTTTGGTCCCCTGTCCCGACCGAAAGTGCTATGACGATAAATAATTCCATCTTAATGCTAGATCGGAGTAAGGAATGCTTATGGACTACTGATTAAGGCCTAAATACATAAAACCAACTAACTTGATCCAAACGAAATGAACCAAAGGTTGTTAATACTAAGCCCGATCAGAAATTAGGCTTGATCTTGAGATTAAACCTAATTTTGACGGATTTAGAAGTGCCTATGTTAAAATCTAGGGCAGCCGTAGGTAAACCCGCACACAAATCAAGGAGTCGCGCTGGCTGGCGAGCGCAACTCACAAAGTTACGCGTGATACCTAGCGCAACCTCCAGAGATGAGCTTGCAGAAGATTCAGATTTTCATAATATGCTGAATCGAATCTTACCACAAAGCCACGCGCAAGACCAGAGGTTGCGCTGCCTAGTGTAGCACGACCAAATCAATTGCGCTCAGCAACCGCGCGCAAGCTATTGAGTTGCGCACGCCACCTACTACGGCAGAATGTCTGAAACCCTAAACTCACCCATTCCCTATAAATAGAGGTTCAATACGAGCTTTGAACACATAAAAATTAGCCTAAAAAGTCAGCAGTAACTTTGTGAACTTATGCAATAGTCATCCCTCTCGCCCTAAACACTCACCCTTTTGATTGTTTTGTTCTTACGGTGGAGGTTCCCGAACAAGGAGTCCATAAGTTTTCTAAAGGAAGATCTAGCAAGGAAAAGTGGTAATAAATTTCCAAGCACTTAGATAAATCACCTTTCTTTTCTTGCTTAAACAACTTTTAATTAATTAATTAGTGTTGTTTGGTCACCTTAAATAAACATTAATTAATTAATTTCACATAGTATTCTTACGTTAATCAAGACTAGAATTTAAATAATTAAATGATTGTTTTATCACCTTAACCAAGGCGGATATTGTTTATTTCTTGCTCTTTTCACGAATTGGAATAACAAAAAATAATGACATTTGTTGCAATGTAATCTTTATGTGATCAATGCTTGTAAATAAAATCAACTAACTTAGTTTTACGTATCACGTTGCATATATTGTTTGGTGATGAAATTGAGAAAAAGGAAGAGCTGGTAGAGGCCGCACTTGGGCTAGAATAGTGATTCCTCATCTCCCTAAAAGGAACGTTATTGTAGTACCCTCGCTCCCGAACTCATTTTTGGTACAAGTAGACTAATTTGGGTATGGGTAAACTTATGATTCATACTAAATATTCCCTGAACTCTACTTGGGAGACAAGCATGAACTAGGTTTATGAGTTTTCCTAAAACTCATTAGCAACTCCTTACTAGTTCCTTACAAAAAAGCGTAATGATAGAATCAATTCTAATTCAAGATCCCCCAAACAGTCAGGAATTCAAATCCTAACACACCTTAAAAAAGTGTAAAGTCGTAGGGTTTAAAGGGCCATGGGCATAGAGGAAGAGGATCCCCTACGACCGGCACACCCTCCTCATAGAAAGTAGAAATTTGTAACCTTGATAAACAATTCATATATATCAAGGGGTTATTAACTCGGGTTAACTACTGTTAGTTTACACTAGTCCTTCACCTTACAGGCTTACTCGGATCAGGAACAATCGAAAAAAGCCAGACTAGAGCGGATCTCTCCCCCTTCTCTCTCTCTCTCTCTCTCTCTCTCTCTCTCTCTCTTCCCCTAGTTTTCTTTCTCCTCCTTTAACATTCGATTTCATTAATCAATGGCGGAAAGTATGCCTGTTAAAAAACTTGAAAACCGAAATTTAAAACTGAAACTTTAAAAGCCCAATTCCGCAGCCCATTTTCCCCTTCATATATAAACCTTTAAAATAGAAACTCTAATACCTTTTCCTTTTCTCATTTTTTCACTCTCAGTCTCTCACTAAGGCAACCTTAGATCTAATCCTGACCATTTCCCAATTTCCCGTGACACTTTCTCAGTCACCGACCACCGGCTCCACCGCTCTAACTTAATTCTCACTCTCTGTCTTCGACGGTCCACCGCTCCTCTGCTCCCTTTGTCATTCAGTTCCTCTTAAAGGAAGACTTTGATTTTTTTAATTTAAAATTTAGAGGATTGGAACAATGGTATTAACTCTTGCTAAGTGAAAGATTTATGGAAATAATTTAAGAAATTTCAAAATGGAAACGACTTTATGAAAAATCTATTTGGGGATTACCTTCAATTATCATGCTCATATCAATAAATCAGTCCAATTCAATTGTTTCTTAAATATGCGTTAATGCAGTTGATGGGATTTGCTTGTTATATTTTGGTTTGCTTGAATTTCTATTAAATTATTAGGGCTTCACTATCCCTAAATTTCCTGTTCATTTTCTTCATAATCTGGTAAATGCTCTTTAAATTTCTTGAATTAATCCAGTTTGGATTTGCTTGAATTTCGATTAATTATTAGGGTTTCACTTCCCCCAAAACAACAGACTTGAAAAAATTCGGTTAGGTTTGGATTTAATTTCCAAAGCCGAATTAAAACGGTGTGGATTGGATTACACTGAATCCAAATTCGGTTTGGATTTAATCAGTTTCAAAATTCCAAAACCAAATTAACTCGGTTTGAATTCGGTTTGGTGCAAATCGAACTTTCACCCCTAGATGTGCCACGTATACCCCCATTCTTGTACTAACACCACACCACATACATCATCATTCAACAACTTTTGTTTTTATGTCATGGTTAACTAAAAATGCATACAAAGAGCTTTGAATACCTAAAACAGATTGTGCATGCATTGAACACATTAATAGTAAAATAAATAAATAAATAAATAAATAAATAATTAAAATAAAAACCAAAAATAGGTAAGGATGGGAATCGACCTCACGACCTTCACTTTAGAGAAGGATCTCATCAAACCACTGAACCAAAGATTATCTATTTCAGCATTAATATTTTATAACAAATTATTAGCTTTAGGTTTCCAAACAAATTTGGGCCCGTGCCACCGCTCAGCCTGCACTTAGCCTTATTGAATGAACACCACACTTACCATACCATCTTAATTAGCTAGAAATAAATTATTTTCTACCGATTCACGGAATTTTGTAAATACATATTCGAATGTAAAATAAAAGGAAAAATCATCCAAAATTATTTGATATTGTCATTTATTTATTACTTTTTCTGTTTCTATTTACTTGACCAATAGCTTTTGGTACAATATTCAAGGAAAGGACAAAAAAAATTGTATTTGGTGCACATAACTCCCCTTATTATCCTCAAAAGTTGTTCCCACATGCACTTTATGAGGGTATTTTAGAGAATTTGTCTATCAAAAGCTTACCTAATAAAGTATGGGTCCAGTGCTAGCCCCGAAGGTTGTTTTTAGGAGCGACCGCCCATGGCCCAGCTGAGATGGGGGTCCAAAAATTAAAATGTTAGTATAGGTTAAGTAAAACTATTTCACAAACTTCACATAAATTTGAGTTTGGTTTGTTGGTTTGTGCTTCATGTTGTTGCACATGTTGCATGAGATCGAATCCTATTTTCTTTTTATTCTTTCAATATATCATCTTTCTTTATTTCTATTCCCCTTCTATTTCTAAATCATTTTGATTTTACTCTATTTCTTTTTTTAGTTACTCAATTCGTCATCAAATCAACTCGACATTATATATCTTTCTTGAAAATAATTTTTCTTTCGTATGCTAAAATTTTTATGTTATATGATCTTTTGTAAATATACTAAAAGTAGTAACTTCTTATACATTAACTAGTTTGCCACAAATATTATACTAGATTTATGATAGAATAATACTTAAATGAATCATATTATAAAGTCTTTTTATTAACGTAAATATATAAGTTCTGTACTTTTTATTAAGCAGATTTAAATATTTATTAGAAAATGATATCTAAAACTAGTACATGTAAAAATCAATTATGAATACATGATCTATAGATAACGTCTAAGTAATTATATATTTCTACACCGTAGAGTATATAATAATCCTTACACCCCCATAAAACGCTACGTTCCATATACACCCCACTACCCTAACCAAAACTGCCACTAATTTCTCCACTACCCCACATATTTATACAAAAAATTAAAAAAAAACACAAATAATTCAAATGATCATTTTATACTCTCTCTCCATTTTCTATCTCCATTTCTCTCTCATCTTTGTTTCAAAATCAACAATAATGTCCGATATCTATAGGGAATATTTCAAACATCAACTTTGAGCCCCACTGTGATCATGCATTTAAGCATGGTGGCGTCCAAAGGAAAAGAAGCTAGAGATAAAAGAATCGCCAACAAGTTTTAGGAACTTGTAAACCGTCCACGGGTGTGAAGGTTACACCCCATTCACGATCACGGAGATCGCTAACTCTATAGTGGTCCGGAACCATGACTGGATATTCGGGGATGATGGTACAAATTCAACCTAAAAGAGATTGAACCCGCCCTAAATCGGTCTCTACTTTTTTTTCATGATATCCATGTGCGCTTTCCGATCAACATACATCTAACAAGTTAGCCCTAAACCTGTTTAATAATCTATATTGGTTGATTATTAATGTACAAATAAACCTATTATTGGGGATCACTTGAATTAAAATCATGTTAAACCTAAAACCAAATTATTAATTATCTTATTAGGCTTGATTTCAAGTACAAATTCCCTTTCAACCTACTAGAAAGGGCGTGATAAAGCAATAGCAATAAATCATGAATAATCAAGCAACATAATAATTATTAATTGACACAACAATCATTATAATCAAAACATCATCAAAACATGATTAGTAGCAAGATCCTAAGCATGATACTAAACAGATCAATAACAAACCCTAGCATGTCACTAAATAATAAAGATCAAAGCAATAGCCTAAACATGATACTAGGAACATGAAATAGAAATCACAAAAGCATCCTAACATGATACTAGCAAGCATGATAACATTAGAAATATTAATTAAGCATCCTAACATGATACTAGAATTAAAATAATATTCTAAGCATGATTTCTATATCAAAGGAATAAACATTAGGGAGATCAAATTACTCACTTTGATCAATGCCTCGTATCTCTTTCTATTAAAACAATACACACGTTAGTAACTTCAAGAAAGGAATAAATCAACAAAGTAAATCAAATAAGAATAATTAAAATATAGATTAGGGACCAAACCCTGAGAAATATCAATCTTTCACGACGAGGTCGAAAGCAACTACGAGAAGGGCTTGGAGTATTCAAGTCTCGCAAAGGACGTATGGTGTTGGGATGTGTTTAGGCTAAGGATAAGAGAGAGAGGGAGATAGAGAGAGAAAGAGAGAGAAAAGCTTATAGCTTAGAGAAGGATTTATATGATGATTATTGGTGATCAACTTGTTGATGATTGAAACGGGGTAAAAACACCTCTATTTATAAGAAAAAAGAGGGTTGAAAGATAAAAAAAGAGTCAGAATCCGACTCGGAGTAAAATAGGTTTCCGTCGCGATGCGATATTTCCGTCACGACGCGATATTTTCGTTGCGACGCGATATGTCCATTGCTCAGCGATATTTTTCAAAAGATAGAATCCGTACGGAATCTGACTTCCAATCAAATTGGGTTCATCGTATTTCCGTACGCATTCTAGTTTTATCAGAATTAAATCTATTGAAAAACAAGTGTTTTATCCGAAGTAGAATTCTAAAATTTTTATCTTTTCAAAAATAGGATAAATTAGAACCTTCTAGAGGATTCTAGAAGCTAATAATAAATCCTAAGAGACTTAGGAATGATGTTTAAGTTTAATGGACCCTCCACATGGTCATTGGGTCGTAGGTAAGGTTCGGTTTGGGCACGATTTAGTATTTGGCCATAACTTCTTTGTTATAACTCGGATTTGGGCTTATAATATATCGTTGGAAAGCTCTTATCAAATGCCATCCAAATACACAATCATTGTACCAAGATTATGGACCAAACTAAACTGGTTTGGACGTTTTTATAAAGATGACACGAAATGAATGATTTTAAGGACACGAAATGAATGATTTTGGGTTTAAAGGCACGAAATAAATGATTTTGGCTTAAAACATTTTAAGAAAGGTTAGAAATGGTCGAGGTTAAAGGGAAATTCACGAGACTCTTCAACTCTTCACCTAACTCAATAATTAAAGACTTGAAAGGTACTCATCACTGGGTTTGGTTTTTGGGGAGACACAATCAGGTGTCTACAATATCATAGACGAAATTGCTCAATCGCAAAAAAATTTACCAAAAAATCAGCAAAATTCAAACGAGTAAGTATAATATAATTGCTCATGTTTATGATATTTGCAAGTGTTTTTTTGTAATCAAACGAGGGGAAAAAGTAAACCCTAATTTTTTGGTATTTTTTGTGATTGTGTTTCGGGAAACAAACTGAAACTTCATGCGTTGAAAATTTATTAGTGTAAGTATTTATGGTAATTATTTTTCAATTTCGAAGTGTTTATGTTAGAAATAAGAAAAAATGTCAACTAATTGCTTCGATTTGATTCTCAGACCGAAGGGAGATGTTTCAGAGGCGAAAAATAATGATTCTGCATAGTACGCATGATTTAACTTAAGCTTATGATATTTGCAAGTTTTTATTTAAAAATATTATTAAAAAATTTTGAAATATAAAAACAGAGACGATGATGATACCTCTGCAACAAAAACTGGAAAAAAAACCCAAAAAAAAAAAAAGAAACGAACAAACATTTTCTGTTGCAGATCAAACACTTTTAAAGGATATAAAAATGTCAAGTGGCATAGAAACAATGCTAGAATTGTAATACCCTGTATTTTTTAAACATATTTTCTACTCAATTAATTAATTAGTATTTTCTAAAAAGGTTATTTTAGTAATTCATTCTATTATTTGAATTTTGGAGCCAAAATGGTATTTGAATTTTGGCGCCAAAAACATTTCAAAAATCAATTATTATTTTGGATTTTGGATAAGATTTAATATCCATTTATTTTATTTTAAAAATCGGATTATATATATATATATGTATATATATATATATATATATGTATATATATATATATATATATATATATATATATATATACATATATA